>NC_136069.1:1036085315-1037354065 GCF_964261635.1 Lissotriton helveticus
GGCTTGGCAGTTCGGGCTGGACTGTTCCCATGAGGCACAGGGTCAGACTGATTTGCATATGGCCGTGACTTAACTGGAGGGGTGGAGGGAGCTAAAGCATGATGATGGATTAAAACCCAGATCAGTTGACTGGGGGTGATTGCTTGCAATGTTCAACACTCCGTCCATCATCCCCTTTGGTTTTGCTTTGTTCGCACTAAGTTGGCAGGGTATGCCCAGACGTGGGTCCCTTGCTCACTTTGCGACTGGATTCAAGCTAGCCTGGCTGAGGACAGCTGATTAGCCAGAAACCGGTCCCAGGATGCTTGTTTCCGGTCCAGGGAAGACATGGCTTGGCAGTTCGGGCTGGACGGTTCCCATGAGGCATAGGGTCAGACTGATTTGCATATGGCCGTGACTGAACTGGGGTGGTGGAGTGAGCTAAAGAATGATGATGGATTAAAACCCAGATCAGTTGACTGGGGTGAGTGCTTGCAATGTTCAACACTCCGTCCATCATCCCCTTTGGTTTTGCTTTGTTTGCATTAAGTTGGCAGGGTATGCCCAGACGTGGGTCCCTTGCTCACTTTGTCACTGGATTCAAGTTAACCTGGCTAAGGACGGCTGATTAGCCAGAAACCGGCCCCAGGATGCCTTTTTCCAGTCCAGGGAAGACATGGCTTGGCAGTTCTGGCTGGACTGTTCCCATGAGGTACAGGGTCAGACTGATTTGCATATGGCCGTGACTGAACTGGGGTGGTGGAGTGAGCTAAAGAATGATGATGGATTAAAACCCAGATCAGTTAACTGGGGGTGAGTGCTTGCAATGATCAACACTCTGTCCATCATCCCCTTTGGTTTTTCTTTGTTCGCACTAAGTTGGCAGGGTAAGCCCAGACGTGGGTCCCTTGCTCACTTTGCAACTGGATTCAAGATAGCCTGGGTGAGGACGGCCGATTAGCGAGAAACCGGTCCCAGGATGCTTGTTTCAGGTCCAGGGAAGACATGGCTTGGCAGCTCCGGTTGGACTGTTCCCATGAGGCATATAGTCAGACTGATTTGCATATGGCTGTGATTGAACTGGGGTGGTGGAGTGAGCTAAAGAAGGATGATGGATTAAAACCCAGATCAGTTGACTGGGGGTGAGTGCTTGCAATGTTCAACACTCCGTCCATCATCCCCTTTGGTTTTGCTTTGTTCGCACTAAGATGGCAGGGTATGCCCAGACGTGGGTCCCTTGCTCACTTTGCAACTGGATTCAAGCTAGCCTGGCTGAGGATGGCTGATTAGCCAGAAACCGGTCCCAGGATGCTTGTTTCCGGTCCAGGGAAGACATGGCTTGGCAGTTCGGGCTGGACTGTTCCCATGAGGCACAGGGTTAGACTAATTTGCATATGTCTGTGACTTAACTGGGGTGGTGGAGTGAGCTAAAGCATGATGATGGATTAAAACCCAGATCAGTTGACTGAGGGTGAGTGCTTGCAATGTTCAACACTCCGTCCATCATCCCCTTTGGTTTTGCTTTGTTCGCATTAAGTTGGCAGGGTATGCCCAGACGTGGGTCCCTTGCTCACTTTGTCACTGGATTCAAGTTAATCTGGCTAAGGACGGCTGATTAGCCAGAAACTGGCCCCAGGATGCCTTTTTCCGGTCCAGGGAAGACATGGCTTGGCAGTTCGGGTTGGACTGTTCCCATGAGGCACAGGGTCAGACTGATTTGCATATGGCCGTGACTGAACTGGGGTGGTGGAGTGAGCTAAAGAATGATGATGGATTAAAACCCAGATCAGTTGACTGGGGGTGAGTGCTTGCAATGTTCAACACTCTGTCCATCATCCCCTTTGGTTTTTCTTTGTTCGCACTAAGTTGGCAGGGTAAGCCCAGACGTGGGTCCCTTGCTCACTTTGTCACTGGATTCAAGTTAACCTGGCTAAGGACGGCTGATTAGCCAGAAACCGGTCCCAGGATGCTTGTTTTCGGTCCAGGGAAGACATGGCTTGGCAGCTCCGGTTGGACTGTTCCCATGAGGCATATAGTCAGACTGATTTGCATATGGCCGTGACTGAACTGGGGTGGTGGAGTGAGCTAAAGAAGGATGATGGATTAAAACCCAGATCAATTGACTGGGGGTGAGTGCTTGCAATGTTCAACACTCCGTCCATCATCCCCTTTGGTTGTCTTTCAGTTAAAGGCAAACCAAAATGGGGATGGCTCCCTCTAAGACTAAGAGAAGTTGGATCCTATATTGCAAAAAAGGTACAAATACTAACCCCTAGCTGAACTTTAGGTAATAATCCAGATACTGATTAATGATTAGATTGTAACATTGTACAAATCACAAAGAAGACTTTAGCATACTTGCTTCAAAAACAACGTGTTGTACTTAGTAGTTAATAACCAATTAGTATATTTATATGTATATGCACTAAAAACTTGTCCTCAGACAATAAAAAATTCTGAGGCAGGGTCAGGTTAGTTTGTATATTTTGTGAATTGCAGTGATTTTACTCTTTTATGGGTGGGTGTTTGCATTGTATTGCCCCCGCCCCCTAACTCCTCCTCCATAATTGTCCCCTAACCCCATTTATTTTGGAGTTAATATTATTCCCCATTTTTCTAGTGCTCGTCATGGTTCTCAATCACTTATTACAAAATCATATACCAGTGTGTGTGGAGATCACAGTGTGTGTTGAGGCAGAAGTAGGCAAAGGTAGAAGAGTCAGAGGTGAAAATCTCCTCACATAGGTTTGTGAGTTGCATTTAGAGTACGAAATGTAGTATTGCTGGAGCACTACTTTATGTACTCCAAAATGCAGTGTCTGAATCAAGCCCGCTGTCTCTAGTCATTCCTGAATCCCTCTTCTTGCGGTGAGTACTCTGGAATATATATATATATAGTATGAGTAGTAAAGGGGAGGGTGGTCAATGCAACATAGAACTGGTTTTGATGGCTTCAGATCAATTAGTCTTGCATTATTCTATCTCCTGAGCTATGGCCAGGTTATTCTTATTAGCACTAGCTAATTTGTTTTTATTTATTTTCTGAGTTTTCTATAGCATTAACATGGCCTAGGGGCATTAAAAGTAATCACCAAAACTGATCTATTAATAGCAGTAAAAATAAGCAAATTCAAGGACCAAATAATACATGGTCTAAACCACCATACCCTATCAGTGGAATGGGGCAATGGAAATTAGAGTAATGAAAGGCAGAGAGTTCTCAGTCGCAACCAAAGAGCCTTTGAAATTGCAGGACTATAAGCTCCATTTTAGGTCGAGCCTGGGCGGCGCATGCGCTGCTCTGTGAGGCATGCTGGATTCAGGTATGCACTTGAAGCTCTGCCCATTTTTCCGCCCATCTTTTCAATTGTCTCCTGTTACTTTCCTTTCGAAATAGTTGCTTTTGATTCATGAATAGGCTTAGTAGTCCCTCATTAGTACCGCCTTGTCTGTGTTTGTAACTTCCCATGAGTACTGGATTTTTTACTTGTGTTGTTACACAGTCTGTTTTATCTACAGTCTATGAGCACTATGGGGCATATTATCAAGAACAGGCGATAAAATCATCGCCGCTTTATCGGCAGAAAACTGCCGCTAAAGCGGCGATAATGGGCTTGACAATAGGCCCTTGTGAATTCCCATAGCAGCCCAGGTTCTGGTGTTAACCTGGGCTGCTATGGGAATTCACAAGGACTTATTTTACACGCCTGGCTCCATAACTTTAAACTGCTGAGTTAGCTGTTAGCTGCGGCACCTCTCTCTTCCTAGTTTACCATATCTGCACTCCCCTGAAATGATTCACCGGCGCACAGATTACTGATGTAGCTTCTCCCTGTCTTCCAAGGGCCTTCCTTCACCCTACGATGTCCACGCAGGTCCACCTTCCGTAGCTTGGCAGCCTTGACCCCTTGGGGCTCCTTTCCCCCATGGCTCCTCTTTCGACGCCTTTTTGGTTGCACCCCTCTTCATGGCATGGCTCTCCTTATCCAGACAGTGCTTCAAAACTGTCCCCTCCCTTGTCTGCACCCCCTGCGACCGGGACACCACCTACTATGGTGTCTGTGACTCCTCAGCTGGCGCCTCTCTAGCCCGCTTTACAGTTGCAGTTTAATTGTTAGGAATTATATCAACTATATCCTTGCTTGTGCAGCCGGTAAGATGTGAACGCGTTCCAAACTGCCGGCAGCATGTCACTCTTCCCCATCAACGAACAAATAAAGTTTTTTTTTAAATGACCTATACAGTTCATTTTGTTATTTCTAACATTACAGATGTACTGTACAAAGCTGGGTTATGCCTTTCTTCCGTAGTTGTTTGGCTGTCTCGCTCTTCTATAGTAAATTTATAAAAATAAAATAATGACGCAGCAGCAATATATCTTACAGTAGTTTTCACCATATTTTCTATATTTGCACATGTATAAAATACTAAATGTTATTGAACACTTTTATTATACGGTGTTTTCTGTCATTGCAAGCATACGAAGTGCAGTTAGTCTTTCTGCACTTTATTTTCTGCAGTTAGTCTTTCTGCTCTTCCTACACCTGAAGTAATTTGTATAACCGCAAATGGCAGTAGAACTTTTCCAGGTTGTAAATAATGCTTATAATAGTATGTACAATTTTGTTTTCAGACCCATTGTCTATTTTCTTTGAGATTGTAAACCACTTTTTATTGTGTTTTGAGTTCTGAATTTACTGTTATTTTCTACTTTAAAACTCCTTTAAGTAGCATTTCCAATGCAATAGGTCTTGCATTTGCAAGAGTTTGAGCTAATGGCATTGTAAATGACAATGCCTTTTATTTATCTGTGTTAAAAACCAACACATAACAAACACATAAATGAAAGGCATTGTCATTTACAAAGCCAATTGCTCATAATCTCGCAAATGTGAGACCTATTGCATTGCAGATGCTTGTTTAAAAATTGCAAGGCAGAAAGTCATGCGTATAGCTGGTGGTAGTGAATTGCAGATTCTTGTTGCGCTGCCAGAGAATGCAAGAGGTTCAAGGAGGAAGGCTTCGCAGATCCCTGTAGATTACCAGGAATTTTCAGTTTTTCATCCAAATAGGAGGATGTGGAGGTGCATAGGTCTGTGTGAGTGATGTAAGCAAACTTAAATTGTGCTTTCTTCAAAGGTGAGCCACTATAGAGTGAAAAGGACCGGAATGATGTAGTCAACTTTCCTGTACCCAGTAAGAAAGCAAGCAGTTGCATGTTGCATAGCTCTAAGGGGAAGAAAGATGGACTTTTGGGATGCCTTGTAGAAGGTGATTCTCATAGTACAGTCTGCAGAGATTGAGTGCCTATACAACTGACATTAGATCTTGATCAGAAATGAAATGCTTGACACTCCTGAGCAGTCTGAGGTGGTAGCACGTGATCTTGGCCATGGCGGAGATTCTACTTTGTAGGTAAAGCTGGTGGTCAAGGATGACTCCCAAAAATGTAGCTTTATCCACAATAACCAGTTTACAATCCAGAGGAGAACGAGTTGCAGCACATTTGGACAGGTATATTTTTTTCAGGGAGATTGTCAGGAACTCTATTTTCATGCAGTAGAGTTTTGGGTGATAACCGGGCATTCATTTTTTAATTTTTCTTAGGCATTGGAGATCCGGGAGATGTCATTCAGGGAGAAAGTCTTAAGATAATTCTGGGTGTATACAGCTTGCTGATATCACTGGATCCACTTCCCTTCCCTAATATGTCATACACGAAGTAACACATATTATTTCTGTTGAGAGGTGTTACAAAGAGATTATGGGAAGGCTGGGGTATAAAAACATTTGAATGACTTTCAATAAAATTAGAGTTTAACATTCCCTAAAGTTTCTCATATGTAAAAGTATGCCTAGAATTCCAATACTCATCAGCCTCTCAAATAGTAGGCTTGTCGTTGTAGCGCATATTTACCAACATTTACTTCAATGACTACTAAAACATATAATTGATGTAAATCACTGCAGCTGTGAGGAATGTTAGACTTACCGTGCCAAACTACAAATGGATGACCGTTTTTAAGTAGTTGCTGAAAAAGTTGGTTATTGCCATAATATGACTTGCTACGTGCATTGTTCACAAAATGAGAAACATTTTATGTTCTGCTCGTTACAGGTCCAGACTGCTAAACCAATGGTGGATGCAAGTTCTCCACGAACCTATGGTCATCTGAATCTAAAGCTTAAGAAGTTGAAGGTATAAGCAGCGGGTTCATTTTATTGGAAATCCTATTAGTTTTAACAAACTTTATTTTTCTTCTTTCCTGATACTACCATGTACATGGTTATTAGATGATATAAATGTATTGCTTGCAGAATAAGATCGTTACAGTATAGTTAGTTCTAGAGGTTTACAAGCATTGGTCTTGCTGAGGTTGTGTATTTTAACCAGGGCTGTTGCAGTTTCTGGAAGCAGTGAAGCATGAGCCGAGGCGTCACACAAATCAATAGCCCTATGCAGATTGTGGTATTGGGCCTTTGAGATGCCCAAATATAGCAATTATTCACAGACCGTAGGCTGACTGGGGTTCCATGACTAGTTCCCAGGTGAACACTGGGCCAAAGGAGGGCTGCGCTGCACCCATCAGTCGCAGGGCGAGCCCCCCCCCCTTTAAAACAATTGGCATGTACTTTTGCATCCTTTACTCTATTTAAGGATCTATCCGAGTCTGCCTTTACCATCATTGTGATAATATAGGGAAACAAAAATCTTCTGTGATTCCACCTTTACCCACACAGGCAACTGTTCTGAATGGATTTTTGCAGTGGTGAGTGGGGGTGATTAGTAAAGAGATCAAGTTGGCAGAGTGACACTTGGCACTTTCCTTGTCTCTGACACATTGTTTTTGCCTGAGTTGCAGACTGTCGATGTGGGGTTGGTCCAGTGTATGTCAGAGGTAATACCAGGTACCTCAGGCATTGCCACTAGTAGACTTAGCGTACCCACTGGAGTGCCCGCTGGGCACCTGAAGAGGACAGAATTCCAAATTTGAAAGCACTCCAGTGGTATTAAAACAAGAGGCCTAGCAAGTAAGAAGAAGAGAGTTGGGGGGTGGGGCAGGTCAAAGAGACAGAGCCCTGGCCCATCAATTCAATTGCCAACCCAACTGGTATGCCCGGGCCTAAAATAAAGGGGGAGGGTTGGGATTAGGGCCTGAGTCAATGGAGGATCTGTGCAATCGAGGTATGATTTCTATGACAAACTAATTAAATCTTATTTTTGACCACCTTGAGAATATCGAGAAAGAGCTGGCAAAAAGGAGCCATGCCCCTGAGGTGCACCACCCCCACTCCCACACCCCTGACTGCCCCTCAAATGACTCCTCTATTGCCTTACTCTTTGCCAGTGTCTGAAAACTCCAGTATGTCAAGCAAATGTCTGCAAGATCAAGGAAGGGACTTCTGGGAGCAATGGTGTGAGGAAGGAAATCAGCCCTCAGGGAACACCAGAGGACAGAGAAGAACTTGAATCATCATCATCATCATCATCAAAAACTGTATTTCGACAAGAATGTCATAAAAGCGTACATCATTGAGATAGTTAAAAAGTAAACACTAGACTTCAGTTGCATTTAAGAAATAAGGTTATAACACATATCCTAGATGAATAATAGCACAAATACATAAAAATACGTTATATATGGTTTTCCCCCCAGGAGTTTAAAAATCCGGCATCAGTCCAGCCCTGCAAAGTAACTTAGTTGAACAAGTTCATACATTATTCACCAAGGACCTTCTGATGATCCACATTGCTGATAAAAATTTAGATACAGCAAAGACCATTACAGGTGAGAGGTCCGTTTTAAGTATTCTATATACTTGGAAGCAGTGCCTAATCCCCATATTTTTACATAGCGGAATAATCCACCTCCCTCTCGGTTTTGAGTATGCGGGACGAAAAAACAGAACATGCACTTCATTTTCCAGGTCAGAGGTGCAACCTGGACAGTTCTTAGGGGAAGAGGGATACCAATTGCACGTGAAAGTTCTGATGGGTAGTGAGCCATGCCGCCATTGTAGGTACAACTTCCTTGCAATGATGGGGCTAACATCATCTAAGACATGTTCAAATTGATAAAAATCCTTAGTCATTAAAAACATACCAGTAAGTGAGCCGGAATGGGAATTTGGCATAAGAGTGATCAGTTTGCTTTCACGATACATATTAACCAACTGGTTGCGCGAAATTCCACAACACGCATGCTCTGGATCGGACCACATTGATGCAAGACCTAGTTTCTCCAGTCTCTCTTTCACATACTTAAGCCAGGAAAATTTGCTCACATTCACAAGCCTCAATACATCGGCTAACTCTTGCCTATAATTCATGAGCTCCGGAGTGACCCAGAGTCTCCGCCAAAAAGTTAATGGCTTAAGGCCAAGCTCCTCATCGATGGGTCTAAGGCCCAAATCTAGCCTTAAGGGCATTAGAGTTGTACTCCGGGACAGCGCAACCAGATGTCTTAAAAACTTGTTCTCCGCAACAGAGATCGCTGAGCAGCCCTTATGTCCCCAAAGTTCACCACCATAAGTTACTGCCCCCCCGGGCCCGGAGTTTATATATCTCCAAGGGTGGGCCAAATGGTTTGATCGGGGATTTTGTCAGGAGTTTGAGTATGCCCCCCACTATCTGAGTCAGCTTTAGTTGCGATTTTAATTGATGTTGGCCTCAGGTAATGGATTCATTCAATGTAAGCCCCAGATAGAAAAAGGTATGAACCCTTTCCAAGCGGACTCCGGCTATTGAGGGGTTTGGGTGTGTTGCTACCGGGGGATTAAAGATCATAAATTTCGTTTTCGAGGTGTATATTTCCAACCCCCGATCCCCACAGAAGGATACAAACCCATCCAAAACTCGCTGGATGCCCATAGGTGTCTTTGAGAGCAATAAAGTATCGTCGGCAAACATAATCGCTGGAATCCGACGTCCTGCGAGTTTTGGAGCGTCACTATCTACTACCACATCCAGGTGTGAGATTACCCCACTGACATAGAGGCAAAACAGGGCGCCAGAACGCACCCCTGTCTTACCCCCCTGCCAACGGGGAATCTGCCTGACAAAGCACCATCTTTCCCACACCTCACCTGCGCGAAATTCTCGGTGTGGAGTCGGATTATCATATTTAATAGCAGGGGCGATATGCCCAGGTCCCTAAGCATAGTCCACAGTTTCCCGCGCGGCACAAGATCAAAGGCCGCGCGGATATCCACAAAAACTGTGTAAAGTGAGCCACCCTCTATCATTACTGTCTTCCAAAAGAGCAGGGTTAATCAAAAGATCTGGTCCGTGGTGGAGACATTCTCTCTAAACCCTGCCTGCAATGGACTTAAGATGGAATGCTCCTGTATACATAGCAACAAGCGATCTAGGATCAGCCTTGAAAAAAGCTTTTGGGGTACATCAATAAGGCTAATTGGCCTGTAGTTGGCTGGGAGTAAAGGTGAGCCCTTCTAGAAGATAGGGACTATCTCTGCTCCCAGCCAAGTACTAAGGACCGCCATGCCACCCCAAATGGCATTGTAGACAACCGTTAAATATGGGGCCCAGACCCTGGGCTCATGCTTCAGGAGATCACCCGGCAATTTATCTAAACCTGCTGCCTTGCCAGAAGGGAGGTTGAGAATAGCAGTACAGATCTCACCCTCAGTAAACTCGGGGTCTATAATTTCCGTGATGGAACTGGGGGCCGCTCCCTCCATATCCAGGTCACAGGAATGGGGTTCCCCCTGATACAAGGTAAGGAAGTGTTCTTCCCACACCTCTGCAGCAATATTGGGCACTATAGCCGAAACGGATTCAGCCGACCCGGTATTTACAATTTGCCAAAACTTCCGGGGATCTCTTATTTTGAGAGCAGGTGTTAAATTGGCCCAGTTCTCATTGCCCCACTCTATCTTAGCGTGATGGATTTGGTGCCTATATGCTGCCCTCCTTTCTTTTATTAGTGCCCTATTGTCTTTTTGTTTCAAAGCCTTAAGGAGGTCTGCTTTCGCCTTTCTACAAGCCGAGTTAAACCAGGTAAGTTTAGAACCCACTCTTCTCCTCATTAGCCCAGGAGGAATTAAAATTTCAGCTAGGCTATTAATTAGAACCTTATACAGAAGTCCAAGTTGTGTGTACACTACAGGGGAGGGGTGTTTTGTACTCATGGCGCCAGAAGCTTCCAGCACTGGTATCACAATCTAAGGGGCTTTTTTGAGCCTACAGGGCATAGACAAGCTAACTTTTTTCCTCAACTCCCGGCTAATTGCATGCCTTATGTTTTAGTGCTGAAAAACTTTCCGGTTGTAGCCCTGCATATGAGAGAAAGTTATTCTGCACTAAAAAATCAAAGTAACCTGTTGGTTAAGGGACAAATCCAGCTGGCCCATTGACTTTCGTTGGATTCGGCCTGGCAAGAAGGAAGTTTCTGGTTACTGCCTCATTATCAACTTTAAGGGGTTTATCTTGATGTTGGGCGGAACTGCTTCCTTCCGACACTGACTTCGTCCTGGGACCGACCGACCGACACCCGGTCAGCAGTCCCGACTGACTCATTTTGATACAACCAAACACTGTTGGGTCGCAAGCTCCCTTTCCTGAATGGGAGCTCGTGTTTCAGCCATAAACCGGCCATAACACAAGCTCTCATTGAGGAAAGGGCATCTGTACACCGGTGGCAGGCACCACAGGGTGCCTGCCACAAGGTGTGGGGATCAACAGGGAGGCCGTGCACCAAAGGGGACCTGCTGAGGGCCCCCAAACATGCTTTCTGACATGGTTTCCATGTTAGAAAGGCCAGCATGGAAACCAGGTTGGAAACCGTGCATCGGAATCCCAAGGGCGGAAAGGCCCGCCCTTGAGATTACTTGCCGGCCTCCAAATGGTGGACAGGCTCTCCGAGCCCTTCGGATGCCAGCTGGAATGACTAACTGGTTTTACTTACCCACCGCCTCCATCATAACGAGGATGTTTGAAAGAAAACCGAGCAGCCTATTACAATGTGTTCCTGTGGTCTGAGCCTTATAGGGGCCGCATCGTAATCAGCCCCTAAATCACTGAATCATTGTTAAAGTTTTTCTATTCTCAATGTTGGGGCCCAGGTTCCATTCAGGTTTTACCATTGGGCTATTTTTTCTGGTCAATGTTGCTTCCTTCCAGACCAGCGCAAGAAAGTTCTTGTCAGCCGGAGGATGTGAGTCAAGAGTATAATGTTGAAGTGCAGAACTTTTATGAACCACTTGGCCCCTTAGAAGAGCTGGACTGACTTCCTGACAGCCCGGTTGTATGATGTTACAACGCGATCTTTTAGATCGCGGTACATCACAATGCTTCTTTTACAACGCAAGTCGTTACCACGACTTGCGCTGTAGGGTGCTGGACTTAGGAATAGTAAGATTTACTATTCCAACTCCAGCCTACGTACAGTAGGGAAGGTGTTGGAATAGTAAATCTACTATTCCTTAGTCTAGAGCGCCCTCCAGCGGACTTGCGTTGTAAAAGACGCGTGGTAATGGCAGAGCGGTGTTTTGACCGCGTTGTCATGGATGTTCCCCTGACAGCCCAGAAGGGGCTATGCCGTCTGGATCTCAACTGAGTATGATGGGGCTGGGGGATCATGTGCCTGAGAGGCAGGAGGGGCCCTTGGAGAACAGTCTCTGTACGATCCCAGGGGCCGCTATGCCTAACCTTGGTAGCTCCAGATGTTCTGGGGCAGAAAGGCAGGGTTAAAGTTCCTGTGTTTGAAAATTTCTGGTCTCCATAATAAGCAAATAAATCCTGATTGGATCTCTGAAATAGGTCAAGCAGATATTGTATTACTGTTGAAACATGGTCGCTTGACGATTGTGGTGTAGATGGTTTCTATTCCTTCTGCAGCACAGCCCCCTCATCTAGCTCTTGGCAGGAAAAGGAGGGGGCTTGGTATATTAATTTCTGTTAGGCTTTTAGGCATCTCATCTAGAATTATCAGTCTTTTATGCCATTTTCAGATTATTTTATTACAGGTCCCATACTAATTTGATTTGATTCTGAATAATTTGTACAGCAATGTATTTGATTCAGGAGTGATGGATGTAATTGAGGGTGTGGAGACTGCCCTGGAAACCTTAATAGAGAACTACAATACGGAGATGCTTAAAGCATGGGTGGGCGATTTTAACATTAAGCTGTGTAGCAATATTGAACCTTCACCCTGTGGAGCTAAAGACAATCATTGGGGGGAGACTCCCCTCATTTCCGTCACTCGCCAATTGTGGAGTATTTGAATGTGATCATGGTCTCCAGGAACCTGTTTTTTTGCCAAAGAATTCAGCGCAGACGGATCTACTCGGCTCCCCACTTATATGGGAACCATTGAGGGAAGCAAGATGTACTTTTTTATTCTATCTCTGGATCAAATCGTTTTGGGTTATGAGCTCAGTGCTTTCTGTATGAGTGAACAAAACCTCCTGGCATTGGCCCCTGATTTGCACCTGGGGAGTAATGCAGGGAGTCAGGAGAACTTAAAGCTAACCAACTCATGTAATGAGGGCCTAAGAATAAAATGGGAGACGCTAAATAAGGGGTCCTTCGTACCTAACCTGGTAAAGCAGAATCTGCATTTTATTTCAGTATTGAAGCTGGCGTAGGAAACCCCGCCCCCCCCAGGTCTATTATGTATGCTTTTATTGCTCTTTGTGCTGAAGTTGATAAAGGTTTGAGGTGTAATAGAGTTGCTAAACCATTGCCCCCTTTATGTTGGTTTAACCATGCATGCACTTTGGCACATAAAAGTTGAAAACTCCACACTCCAGGAAAGAAATGAATGCACTGCAGTCCTATAAAGTCACTCTGGAGGCTAGGAGATCTGATCTGAGATTGTCTGCCTGGGAAGAATTGGGAAAGGCTGTCAGATTGAGGGACAGTGCTGCCTGCTGGAGGCTGGTTGCCAACCTTTCTTTAAGAGTTAGGAAAAACAGACTCTAGACACAGTTATATTAGCAGAAGCATGGGTTGAACATTTTAGTATCACCTTTGATCCTGTCAATGTAGCCATTGTCAGAGACATCAGTGAAGTTGTAGCCCATAACTCAGCAATCTATGATGCCCTGAGCAATTCTATTGAAATAAAGTATGTCATCGCTGCTATTACTCATAGCCCTACGGGAAAGGCTCTTGGTCCAGAAGGGATTTATTTAAAGAAAATGTATCGCTTTGGACCCCCATCTTAACCAATGTTTTCAAGCTGTCAATAAAAGGGGACCTTATTCCTTCTTCGAGTGAAGCCATAGTTGTGCCTATTTTGAAAAAGGGAAACCGGAACTCACTGGCCTGCTATCACCGGATTTCTCTGTTTAAAGATTTTAGAAAGGATCTTTACATCCAAATTGGAAGTCTGGCTGCAGGAAAACCAATGTCTATAAAGAGTTCAGAATGGTTTCCGCCAGGGGTTGACACCGTTGAGCAGTGCCTTAACCTAGAGTTGATCATTGGTAAATATGCTAAATATGCTAAGGCGAGCAGAGGTTTAATTAACCTTACGTTTATGGACCTCTCCTCTGTCTTCGATATGGTCAATAGGGTGAAGCTCTGGGATAGCATGGCCAAGATGGTAATTGACCAGGGCTTAATAGGGCTAATACAAAGGATCACGGGAATACTATTATACGGGTCAGGTATGGCAAAGATGGGGAACACTCCCAGAATATTCGGTCACAGTTATGAGTTAACAAAGGGTGGGTGATGGCTTCATTCTTCTTCCTCATATATATTAATGATTCAGAATCACGCCTGGCAAAGTAAGGAAAGATCTGCCCGAAAATCAAATCTAGAGTTCTTCCAGTTTTATTGTATTCAGATGATGCAGTTTTAATGATGAGGACTGCTAATGGATTGCAGTTTCTTTTAGATTAATTATATAGTTATATGGGGGATCTAGACCTTAAAACAAATGCACAAAAATCATTTGCAATGAGCATTGCCTCAAGAAAACTGGGTCATTTTATCTATAGGGTGACAGATATTTTAAAAGTAAAGATTTTACGTATTTGGGTCTCCCCTTCGACCAAAATATATCCTGGAAAAATGTGCATTATACCAGGGCTGCCTAAAGTCAAAGAGCTGGGGTGTCGGTCTTTTCTTTTGCCAGAAGGTTAAGCCAATAACCGATTAGAGAAATGATCATGATTTATAAGAGCAAATGTTTCTCTGTGGCGACTTTTGGAGCAGGAGTTTGAGGATCTAAAGGTACCGGGCCATGACAGCAGGTAGAAAATAAGTTTCTGTGCAGATTGCTGGCAGTTCTTAATCTACTCCTATTTGTATGCACCTTTCAGAGACTGGTTTGACTCCTTTGGCTGATAAGATTAAGTTGAGCCCCTATTATTATGGCTCAGGGTCTGGGGATACACAGAAGCGTAACTATTGAGAGATGTAATGGAAGGCTGTCTTGCCTTGGACAATGCCTATGCTATACCATGGCACAGTTATATAAGGAAGGAGTTTTCAGAGCTGGGCATGCCAGAACTTATGGGTAACCCGGCAAACATAGACCCAAAGGATATTACTAAAGTGAAGGAGGCTTTCCAGATAAAACTGAGTAGCTTCAACAAGGCGAAAATTGTTAAGCAATCTGCAAGTGCTAATTACAATCTAATCAAGTCATGATCCGGGTGCGAGTTTTATCTTTCCGGTTCCATAATGGAAACGCTAGGTTTTAGCTAACAAGGTTTTGATTTAATTCAGTGCACTTTTTAGTTGCTTTTCCCATGAATGTAGCTTGGAGTTCAATGCTGCAGAGGTGTCCTTGCAATAATGATGCCCAACAAAGCACAATGCAATTAATTGTATTTTGCGCCTATATTCTCAGGCAAGAAAACGTGTTTTGCATTCCATTTTTCACTCTTTAACATTAGAACTCATAAGCAGGTGTTTGCTCTTCTGCAAAAGTTGGAGAACTTGGAGATTTGTGTGGCTGTGGGAAATGTTGTGTGTCTTGCCTTGAGGATTAGAATTAGGTATGGCTTAGTGTAATGATTCCTCCCACTCTATGTATTGGGGCTTTTAGGTCTGCAGATTTTATTGTAGACTCCCTCTAGGGTCATAGGCTGTGTTTTAAGGTCTTTCATCCGTGTTTTAAACTTGCTGATGACTCACATGATGTATAAATATTTTTTTAATGATAGTTTCTTTATGCTGAGCTTTTTATGATGTGCAATTAGTTCATGATGATGCTCTTTTTATGAAACGTTTTTATCATTGTGCTTTCATGGCGTAATGATTGCCAAATAAAGCTTGATGATTGATTGATTGATTGATTGAAGCAAATCCTCTCATGATAAATAGTACTAACACTACCAAGGTGGTCAGTCAGAGAGAAGGTAGACAAGGAGAAAGTAAATACTTAGGGGGTCATTAGGATGGCGGGCGGACTTTGTCCGCCCGCCACCCTAACGGAGAACGGGACCGCCCGCCATAAGGGCGGGGGTTTCGTAGGGGGAATTAGGGTGTGCCCACCACAGTGGCGGGCACATCCTACATGTTTAGTATTGTGGGCCCGCCACAATGCTAAACATTACTGAACGCATTTGCATATGCAAATGTGGGGGGGGTACCATAGGTACCCCCCCTGTGATCCCCCACCTCTGCCATCACCTGGGGGCCCCGCAGGGGGCCCCCACAGCACACACCGCCTGCCTTTCCGTGGCGGCATTGCCGCCGCGGAAAGGCCCCCTACACCCACCATTGTAATATGGCTGGCGGTGTCCATTGGACACCGCCACCATATTCTTCCCTTTCCGCCGCGGTCGCAAGGTGACCGCGGCGGTAAAGCGGCGGACGGTCTTTCCGTCCGCCGCGCTCCCCCCGCCATCCTAATACGGCGGGGGAAATCCGGGCATAGGTGTCGGGCGGATTGCCTCCGCCAGGCCGGCAGTGGCTACCGCCAGCCTGGCGGAGGCAATCCGCTCGACATCATAATGGGCCCCTTAGATTTAAGATGGTTGTAGTGTGGCTGGATTAGACTGGTAGTCTAATGCATCTAGGGATTTTGATGAGAGGAGAGATCATCTCAGAAAGAGTTTTCTGCCAAAGGATGATTGCATGCTGAACCTGGTGGGTCACCTACCAGTACCAAAAGCCATCTCTGACAGAGTGTTCTGGCTAAGAGGTACCGATTTGGGGTGTTGAGGTCAAGATCAAAGACCTCCTTATTTCAAACAGGCATTCAAGACACTGGAAAAGTGCCTTAAATTGTGTGGCCCGTAAGGGCATTTGCTTGTTGGTGGTTGGCTGTGTTTTATTTGTTCAGTCTAGCTGGAGAGGTGTCAATGAGATAGGAAGGGGTGCAAGTAAGATATAAGACAGAACCCCCACTAGACTGAACACTGTTGATGCTGACTATCGGTAGGCTGACACGCAGGCAATGCAATGTCATAGATCACTATGTAAAATACAGAGTTTGGAAAAAAAAGGTGATGTGAGTAAGGACGTAAAGAAGTCCAGTTTATGAACACACTAGTGAATAGTGTGTGGGGCAAAGCGTAGCCGTGGCTCGGGCTTGTCTTGAGACATTGACTACCTTAATTGGGCAATCTACCTGGTTTCCTACCCTTGTGGATTGCTCAGCTACTCCTCACTGGAGACAGCCAAAGTAATCCTGCCTAGCATGGCCTGTTCTGAGGAGGCACTTTGTGGAGGGTTATTCTTCAAATGCCCTGGTGGTCCAGGGGAGCGGGTCCATAAGACTGCATGAGACACACCTGCATTTGAAGAATACCTTCTTAGAGAGTTCTTTTCCAATCTATGGTTAGTAACAAAGGTAACGTCTAGAAACTCGGGTTAGCATTCTCTGGATAGATGCCTCAGCCTACCTGGTGCATCTGTATGGATGAAGCAGCCGCAACAAAAGCACAGGTATGCAGAACTTTACAAGTTTGAGGTGGCTTTGTCCTAGCCTAAGAAAAACTCACTCCTATGTTCAGGGCATAACTCAGCAGCGTGTTAAGATGTAGCTCTCTCACATGCCCTAGTGGGTCTACAAATGATGTGTCCTGGGCATGGAAGTTGTGAAGTAGCCAACTGTATTGCAGTCTCAGGTAGCAAAGTGCCTCCACACATAGGAAAAGGAAAACGCTGTTCTGATGGGAAAACTGTGTATAAATGGATGGATTTCTGTGGGCAGCACCTATCCTCCTCCTGACATTCAGGGTCAACACACACAAAAAAGTATCCTTCCGCTACTGATAACCCCAATGGTAGTTGTACTAAAGTGAATGCAATTTTATTTTTCTGTGCACTCTTTGCAATCACAATCAAGCTAGCACTTCAATTCAATAAATGGCTAATTGACTCCATTTACAGTAAGCCTCTTCTCTGGGCGTAGCTATTGTAGCCCAAAAATATAAAAAATCAGTTTCCAGTAAGGACCCAGAGTAAGGAGTAAACTACGTAGTTGAGGATCTGTACTCCCTCACGAAATGCAGGGTGGGTAAATAAGGTATGGATCTCCCCCGTTCCAGGGGTCACCCTTGGGATGCATTATATTTGCAGTTTTTGGGTGCCTTAAGATTCGATGACAAAACCATAAAATGCAGTGTAACACAAGGTGTACACTGTGTTCCATGGTATTATAAATTGATTGATGGTATTATAAATTTGCCCGGGCAAAATTTCAATTATGCTGGTGTAATTCATGTAGTTTCAGGATTTTTTTGTTGCGCTTGTTATGTGAACTTCCCATAATTCCTCCATTCTGCCATATCTCGTAATTTTCCCAAGTTCGCAGTAAAATGATAGCAGTGGAGCGCAGGAACAATGCGAATGGCCTGACGCTAGTGGCTGTTATTTGTGCCACTTGTGTTTTTGATACTATTTTTTTACTGTGAAATGCACTCACAGGTCTAAAATAGACATGAGGACACATTTTGCCCTTAAGTATAGAGCTAAATGCCTGATTGCATTTTATATAATGACGCTTAATTTCATGTACATTTTGCATAATTATGCAAAAGCAAATTACACAGATTTCACACACCGCTAGAGGCCAACTTGTGTGTTTTTTCTCTCTACTGCAGGCACTGTGCCCAGCTCCAGCTTCATCTGTCTGCCCACTTACTCCAGTATCTTTCAACTCTCTTTTTTTTCAGTTCAAATAGTTTTATTGAAAGAAATGCATGGTAAGGGTACAGAATATGGACAAGTACTGTAGGGAAAATAAAAAATAAAAAGGGGTAAAAGGGGAAGAGGAATCATACGATGACAGATTAATAAAAAGATACAGGAGCAATACAATGGAAAATAAACAATGCATAGTATAAAAACGAATCATGGAGAAGCAGGAATACAAAATACAGTAAATATGCAATAGAAGAAAATGCAAATATAACAATGCAGTAAATGGATTAAGTGAACATGAAGAAATGGGAAGGGTATCAAGGGGGTTTAGGAACTTCCTGCTGGGCAGGTCGAGGACGAAAGGAACGGGTTGTACAATTGTCTAAATAAGAGGTAATAGGAAGCCATAACTCAGCACGTTTAGTAGCCATCTGTGGAGGGAAAACAAAAGCAGTATCTAATCTATGGTTATGACACACGTTATACCACCATGCCTTAAATGTAATACTTGACGTAGATTTCCAATTAACCGTGATCTGTTGAAATGCAACTGCTATTAATAAATCAACAATTCGAACACGAAGATCAGTATGGTCCCAACAAGGAGAGAGGCTACCTAGAAAAATATGAGTGTATGAAAATGGAATGGTGGTCGAAAATATCACATTGAGTTGAGCCCATACTTGTAACCAGAAGGCATGAACATTCTTGCAAAGGAACAACATGTGAAACAGGGTAGCATTCGGGGAAGCACATGACCAACACGTATCTGGTGTAGTGGGAAAACGTTTATGAAGGGTGGAGGGAGTATGGAGTAGACGGTTATAGATAAAAAAAAAGGGATTGCGTGAGGGAGGCAGCTCTGGAGGATTTGCGAAGCTTCAACCAAATCTTATCCCAAATGGAAATGGGCCAAGAGAAGGAGAGGTCAGTCTCCCACTGTTCCTCTACCTTGGTTTTGAGTCTAGGGAGAGTGCGTGTACGAAGATGTTTATATAGGAGTGCAGCTTTTGGAGAGGTAAGTAAAGTAGAATGAAGGTGGGTTAGAGGATCAGGAGAGGATGTAGGATGACGTGAAGGGGGAAGGGTATCGTATGTGGCCATGACTGATGCTTTAAGTAGAAGATATTGGGGAAGAGAAGAGAGAGGTAAGTGAAAAAGGTGACGGAGAGTATGAAAAGATAAGAAGACAGAGTTGGAAAACAATTGTGAGACCCAAAGCAGCCCCTTAGTTCGCCAAGATTTCCAAAGAATGGGCCTACCTCGAATCAAAAGGTACTTATTATGCCAGATAGTGGAGGAGAGGAAGTCGGCGAGACAGACAGGAGGCGGGGGTTTGGAGGCTAGGAGGAGTTTAAGGGTATACTTATGTATAGGAGTGAGAATGGAGGCAGGTTTACGTGAAAAAGAGATACATTCGGCAAAAGAGAAAGGCGAGAGGAACAGGCGCTCTACCTTGGTCCACAAAGGGCAGGGAGAGTCAGGATCCTGTAACCAGAAAGAGGATTGACGTAGCAGAAAAGCCTTGTGATAGGAAGAAAAATCCGGAAAGTTAACTCCTCCCTCAGAAACAGGACAAGTGAGTCGAGCCAAAGACATCCTGGGTTTACGCTTACTCCAAAGAAAGGAAGATAAAATGGAATTAACTTGTTTTAAGAATTTAGCTGGAATCGCAACAGGAATATTAGAAAGGGTATAAAGAATAACAGGGGAAAGCATCATTTTGATCGTATCTAGGCGACCCCACCAGGATAAGTAAAGAGGGTGCCACCTAGCAGTGAGATCAGAGAGCTTCTGGATACACTTGGTTAAACAAAGGGATCGAAGGGGTAATATGCAAACCTAAATATTTAATATGAGAAGGACTCCAGGTAAAGTTTGAGGTACTAAAGTCATTCTTAAACGTGAATTTTGTCAAAGGTAAAATCTCGCATTTATCATTATTAAGTTTATAACCAGAGATTGATGAGTAAAGTTGAACTTCCGCTAAAAAAGCGGGAATAGAAACAATAGGGTTAGAGATGAATAGTAAAATGTCGTCTGCATAAGCAGCCAATTTGATGGAAAGGTCAGTAGTGTGGAAGCCATGAATATTGGGGTTTTGGCGGAGTTTAGATTAAAAAGGTTCTAAGGCCAGGTTGAAAAGAAAGGGCGAAAGAGGACAGCCTTGACGAACACCTCTTCCAAGATCAAAATAAGGAGAGACTTGGCCGTTAGCGAAAACTGCAGCACGTGGATGAGAGTACAGTAGCGAAACCAGGGACAAAAATTTAGGGCCAAAACCAAACCAATTAAGGGTGTGAAAGAGGTAAGGCCATTCTACTCTATCGAACGCTTTTTCCGCGTCCAAGGCAATGGCCGCAAGAGGAGAGTGTAGGTGTGAGGATTTCGACAGAATGTTGAATAAAAGTCTGGTATTATCGGTTATATAACGGCCTTTAAAAAAACCCGATTGTTCATCACCGAGGAGATCAGGGAGCAGATGATCTAGTCTAAGAGCTAGTAGTTTTGCAAAAATTTTGTAGTCTATATTTACGAGGGAAATGGGTCTATAATTTTTACAGTATTGGACGTCCTTTCCTGGTTTGGGAATTAGGCAAATGTGGGCGTCGGAAAAGGTGCCAGAGGATGCACCTAAATCAGTAAAAGAATGGATCAGGGAGTGGAGTTTCGGAATAAGAAGCTTCGAAAAATGAAGATAAAACTCAACAGTGAACCCATCAGGGCCAGGCGCTTTGTTCAGTTTTAAATGATTAAGGGCATTAAGCAGTTCTTGTTGCGAGGCATCAGATTCCAAGGAGGAAAGGTCAAGAGGGAAAGAAGAAGGGGTTTGAATAGTAGAGAAAAAATGAGCGAGACTCTGAGGGGAAGAAGGTGTGTCTGAGGTGTATAAGGACTCATAAAAGTGTGAGAAAGTAGCAAGAATGTCAGCATCTCTGTGATGTAATTGAGCATCAGCATCATATATTGATTCAATGGTTATTTTGTTTTGTTTAACTTTCAAATAATTTGCAAGAATCTTTCCAGCTTTATTCCGACCACCATAAAATTTGGCACTAGATTTAAGCAAATATAAAGAAGCATCTTCAGTAGATTTCTCGTTAAACTTAAGTTTGGCAGCAACCAACGATGTCAGACTATCTGAAGAGTGCGAGGTGAAATAGGCGTGTTCCAATCTCTTAATTTCCTGAAGAAGGGTGTTGGTAAGGTGACGAGCAGATCTACGTTTTTTAGCAACATAGGTAATAATGAAATCACGGGCAGCTGCCTTAAAGGCATCCCAGAGAGTATGTTGCGAAATAGGTGGGACATCATTAAAAAGGAAAAATTCATCAAAGAAGGTACAAAAAGAAGTAGAAAAATGGGGATCTAGAAGGAGAGCGTTATTGAAACGCCATCTTTTGGGACCCTCAGTCTTGGGTAAAACATCAAGACGAACTAAGACAGGGGCATGATCCGAAAGTAAAATTGGGCCAATTTCTGCCGCCTGTAAAGTTTGAGAGAGGGCATGTGAGACAAAAATATAATCAAGCCGTGATTGAGAGAGATGGTGGGGGGAGTAAAATGTAAACTCTTGCAAAGTTGGGTTACATAAACGCCAAGAATCAACAAGTTTATGTTGCGAAATAGCATGGGTAAACAGTTTGTGAGGTCTGGTGGGAATGTAAGTAGCATCGGATTTCCTATCCAAAAAAGGGTCGAAAGGGTGATTACAGTCTCCCGCAAGGATGAAGTTATCATCCATGAATTGAGTGATACGGGGAGAAAGGTCAGCCCAAAAAAGTGGTTCACCCGTCGTGGGCCCATAAACATTAAGGAGAGAGATTGGAACACCTCTAAGTGATAGTCTGACATGAGTCCATCTACCATTAGTATCAGATTCTTGAGACACAACCAACAAAGGAAGTGATTTACGACATAAAATGGCAACACCATTACGTTTCCCATCACCCTGTGAAAAAAATACATCGCCCACCCACCCTCTCTTAAGTTTACTAGATTCTGTATCTGAAAGGTGAGTTTCTTGAAGAAACGCAATGTCAGTATTTAATTTGGCCAAGTGAGATAAAATACGTTGTCGCTTAACAGGTGAATTAATACCCTTAACATTCCATGAAACTAAATTCAAAGACATAGGTTACAAATAAAATGCATAAAGTAGGTGAGTAGTGCTTCTATGAAAGAATGAGAAGTATAAAAAGAAGAAGTTGTAGATAAAGGAAGGAGTGATCGAAAGGAGAAATAGATGAATATAAGTAAAAGGAGAAAGAAGGGAGAAATGTACAAGAAGAATGAAATCAGAAATAGGAGAGGTCCAGGAACGGGAGGAGTAGGAGATAAGAAAGGGGTGTTGACGAATGGAGAAATAAGGAAGGAATAGAAAAGAAAGACAGTAGTAAAAGAGTAAAGGTAACCGGAAGAGAAAAGAATATCATCGCAAGGTAGTACAGGAAGTACGCGGAGAAAGGAATGAGAAATGAAGAGGGACAGGAAACAAAAAAGGTACAAAAAACATGAAAAAAACATACCTACTAAGTGAAAATACGAGAAGAAGACGAGGGGGGAAGGAGCCAGGTAGGGAAGGCAACACAACTGAGGACAGCCGGGCAAGGAACCGGGGAGAAGTCATCACGGATCAATGGGTTCCTGTGGAAACAAATACAGGGTAGAGTTGAGAGAGCAATACAAAACAATACAAAACGCAGTGGCAAAAATGACGATGAGGAAACGAACTTAATAGGAAACGTCAGGATATGAAAAAGAAGGGTATAAACAAGCAAACATGAAACATCAAAAAAGGAGGAAGCTAGAACAATGGAGCACATGGATAGTGCACAAAGCAACTAATAACGGCAATTAATCAGCCGAAAACAGGAGGCCAACAACAACATAGCAATGAAGAGCGCGAGGTTCCAAACAAGCGTGCAGTGGGAACAGTCAGCCAGGAGCCGAAGATGAAGGACCAGAGGTATCCATAGTAGAAGTACGATGGGCATTGATGAAACTCTGCAAGCGTAGGGGATCCTCATAGGTGGTGGTCTTGTTGTTATAAGTGACCTTGAACAGACATGGATGGTACAAACCATATCGAGCGCCCATGGCGCGAAGATCCTCTCTCATGCTGAGGAAAGCTTTCCTACGGTTGGCAGTAGCTTTGGCATAATCCTGAGCGAAGAATAATGGAGAATCCAACCAAGTCAAGTTAGGAAGAGCTTTAGCCGCTGCTAGAACTTTCAAAAGATCAGTGTACTCCAGGAAATACAGGATAACGCCTCTGGGCCTTTGTGACATGGAGAGGGACGTTGGTAAACGACCCAGACGATGCGCACGCTGGATATTGAGAGATGTATCTTGTGGGAGATGGAGTAGTTTGGGAAGAAAGTTTTTAAAGAAGGCAATCGGGTCAGACCCTTCAAGATTTTCCGCAAGCCCGTAAATACGAAGATTATTGCGTCTGCCTCTATTTTCCAATTCCTCCACCTGCTTTTGAAGTGCTCCTACTTGTGAAGACAAGTGTGTAACTTTGGCTTGTGATTCTTGAAAAGACGCCACAGAGTGTTCCACTGAAGATACTCTCGTTTCAATTTGGGACCAATTGTCTGTGAGAACTTGAAGCTTGGCGTTGGTCTCCTCCATGAAAGGGCGAAGTGTTCCAATTTCCTCAAGAAAAGGGCGGGAAGAGCGTATTTCCTCCAAGAGCAGCTCCATGGAAACAGGAGATGGAGACTTAGGCGGAGAAAGAGGTGTTTTTTTTACCCGCTTGGCAGTGGTCTTCCCCACTGCGATAGGAGACGGTGATTCCATTAGTTCCTCTGAACCTGAGGGTGAAAGAGAGTCTTCTAATTGGGAGAGGGCAGAGAAGACTTTCGAATTTTTAATAAAAGTCACCTTTGTGGAAGCCTTGGAGGAAGAAGAGCGAGACATAAGTTGTTGTTTGCCCATATGGAGGGAGAAAGAATGAGTGACAGTTGGTAATGGCGAAGAAAAAGAAAAGGAAAAAAAAAAAAAAAAAAACTGCTGGAAACAACTCCAGTGAGGAGGAGCTACTCAAGAAGGGCAAAAGGCAAAATGGTGGGAACGTGCAGCCAAGTTCGTCACAGACAAGATCCTCAAAATGCGCTGATATTCCAAAGGTGAAGGTAAGTCATCAAGACCTCTTAGGAGGGGAAATCACCAATCATCGGTAAGTTGAAAGGAGAGATGTATAAGGCTTCTGCTACATTAAGGCAAATCCCATGTAATTATGTGCACTAAGGAGGATAGTACGTAATCTACCATCCCTGCAGGCAGCCACATAAGAAAACATGGATAGATGTCATTCCATATATTAACCATAAGAAATGGGATACATTGAAAGTCAAATTGGGCAGCAGGAGGAGGAACAGCCCCTCAGTTGAGCAAAAAGACAGCAGAGCCCACAAAATGGCGGCCGCGCTACGAGAGGAATTAGATTTACCTCATGTGCAATTCACCACAGATAGGAGGCAGCATATCTGGATACTGGAGAGTCGCGCAGTCAATCCGGAAGGGAGACAACCTTCATGCGAGGTCCGGGCAGAAAACGACCTCGGTCTCCTTTAAAAATGCGCTCCGTGTCAAAACGCGCAAAATGGCGCCTGCGCACTCCGGAGCAGCCGCGAAGGTAGAGCGACAATTATCCTCGCCACCGTTGCTCAGAAACGTCCGCAGAAGCACCACCGCGTAGCTGAGGTATTCCGAAAGCGGTGTGAGTCGTTAGAACAGGAACATGACGGGATGAGAGGTAAGGCTCCCGGCACCTCGGCGGAGCTTCACTCAGGCGCCGCCATCACCCACGGCGCCAAGCCACGCCCCCGTATCTTTCAACTCTCAATTGAGGCACATTTGCCCTCATCCACCCATGAGTCAGGTTGGAGACTCCTCCACAGACATCACTGGGAGTACATACGCAATACCACTTCAATTTGGCCTCATTGTACGCTGCCCAACTCACACTAGATCAGTCTTCCTCCCAGGGATGATGGCAAGAAACTCCTGCTCAATCGCTGGATTATCCAGGCAGCACACATTCTTAACAGGGGTGTGGCTTCAGGTGGTGTGTTTGGGGTGATACACCCCCCTAAAGAATGTATTCTGTAGTAACTAGTTGGGTGCAAGTGGTTTCAGTCGGGTATTGTGAGGTGTAAGTCGGATTTCACCTGGGATTTTTACATGCCCACTGATTAAAATGCCCACTCTCTCATCCGTCTTGAAGGCCTTCAAAAATGTTAATTAGCTTACAAAAGGTTGTTTTTTAAGTATCTCTAACAATCCACACTTCTTTTTTTTTTCCATTGCCTCTTACGCACTCCTTATGTCCTGCTTCTCATTTAATGTATTTTAACAAGATATGCCAGAGAGATTGTTGGGAAAGCTGAAGTTCACACCCCTCCAATTTCACTAACCAAGCTGATTCTTAATAGAAATATTTTTAGCTTTGCAAATGCCTTTCTTAATTGAGAAATAAACAGATATTCAATATATGTGAATGAAACCAGCAAAAAATGTAAAAGGTATGTGTTTTTATATACCAACAGTTGGAGGAGGAACGCCTATCAATCATTGAAAGAGACAATCGTTTGCTAATGGAGAAGATGTCCTGTATCATGAGAACAAAAGGAGGAGTTGATAACAGAAACAATTATGAATTGAAAAGGTAATGCATGCTCGGCTTAATCCCTTAAGAACATGAAACATCTAAATTAACTAGGCCTGGATGCATTCATTTTATGGTGCCATTCAGCAGAGTCAAAGGAGTAGCAGATATGCATGTGCATGCTCTTTGATCCCCACAAGCATGACAGGAAGTAAGTAGTATGACATGACCATCGACTCTAATGGTGTGTCATTGAATACTTATTCAGCATGTCACTTATGAGAAATCTGCATTTTCAGCATGGTCACTCTGGATTTTTTACCTTTTGCTGGAAATTGCTAAATCTGTGTTGTCTTTTATGAATTTTACCTCTACTAACCAGTAGTAACATGTCTGTTCTCCCTACGTTAAACATGTTCAAATAGGCATATTCCTAATGGGCATTTTTAACTTGGATATAAATCCCTTGTTTACGGTACAAAGTGCACCCAGGGCCTGGAAGTTAAATGTGAAAGTAGTCTACAGCACCTGTTGTACTATCCAGTACAGTGGCAGTACAGACATGGCTTCAAGCCTAACACTGTAGCTTGACTGTAACAGTACAAAACATGCACTACAACCTGTCAAATAAACACTTTTTGACAGGTAAATGCCTCCCTTTTGATTATGAATGTCACCCTATATAAATATTGTAGCCTAGAAGGCGGCATGCATTTTATCTACAAGTAGGGCATGTAGAAATGTAATGTTAGCATGTTCTTACAGTACCAAGCACCAGGGCCACTGCAAATATACAATTGTGAGGCAGCTGCGTTTTTCCCATAATTCTGAATTTGCCACATTTGCTACATGATCTATACTATGCATGAGCTGCAGATTAAAAAAAAAAGATTCTAGCTCAAATGGCTCAGAAGTTACTAATACAACACTACACATGTTGCAGTGCAGTAGAAGGCCCTTTGCAAAGGTTGATTGGTCCTCTTTCAGTTGCTTATTGCTCTATTTGTGTGCTAAACTGGTACTAATGAGGTAAAACCTATGTCCAGACATTGTTTACAAGTGTAAAAATCATAAAATAAGTAAGTAATACTATCATAAAATGTGCCACATTACGCCACATAATTTTCCTTTTCTTGATGCATAATTTTGATAACCCTGCTCCATAATTTGGACCACCCTTGCTGCATAATTCCAATGGCCCTCGCCAGGACCCCGAGCACTTTTCACTGTAGCAGGCCTACCTTCCCTATGTAGAAAACCACAGTACAGATTAAAATACTAATACCTTATTTTAGAAATGGGACCAAAACAACTATTTTTAATAGTTATAACTAATCCAATTCAATTGTGAAGTAAGATTTTTAACAGATATTAGGGGAACGTAACTTTTAGAAACTTACCTTTTCAGTGCCTGACATTCCTAGAGGCTGTTTGCATGAGATCTCTAGCTTCTCCCAACTAGTAATTAGTCTTGAATAGGTGTGAAATGCATCTCAGAAGCAAACAATAGGCTGGCCTGAATGTGCAGAGATGACTTCTTTGAAACCCTTTGAATTTGCATGGTGGGGGCTGTGGGTATCCTTTTTGACACTACAGTATCAAATTCTGCTTGACAGGTATACTGAGTTCATATATAACTCTTGAAGCACATTTGAAAGGGGAGAGAACAGTATGACAAGATGATTCATGTGGTTGCTTAAGGAATCTGCTTTTTTCCTACCAGATTTCTGGCCCTGGTTTTTTACATATACCCTTGGGCACCCTTGAAAAGGGAGAGAACAGGATACAAGATAGTTCTTCTGCATTCACTGTCTGGTTACTGAAGTACTCTACTTTTGCCCTACAGGCGAGGATTGTCATAGTACACTCCCCACACACCCCCAGCCCTCAGTGTCCAAGTTTAGTTTGGCTGAAGACTTTTGCTATCTTGAAAATGCCAAAAGTGGCTAGTGTTAGCCCTGCAAGGTTTTACCCTATTGGTTAGGGCATACAGAGGAGTCACTCCGAACCACAAGCTATCCCAAGGCATAAATACATGTGGCACCTCCAGACACCCACTCCAGAACACGTTCTAGGCCTGCAGAAGATCAGAAAAGGGCTGGACCCGCTGTCTGTGACAAGACGGGATCCCTGAATATGATATAATATGGCTGACCTCCTGTTAAAGCTTCAAGGATGGAAAACAAGCTACATGAAGCCTTTCCTTGGGTGTACCTGCTGACCCGTGGCAACAGAATCTAGACTAAACCCTGCTGTTGGCCTTTGCCTGACAACCGTGAGTCTCTTCAATACCTTTCCTAAGGTCCTGAGAAGTTTAGCCTTTTGGTGGATTGGGACTTGAACGACTAAGCGAAAAGGTAACACTATTGACCAGGATAAATTCAGTTGGTGTATCTGACCTGTGCTTCATTGATGTCCTCCTCAAAATATGCATAAGTCTCGGTCCAATGGGACCATAAACTAACATTGGTGCTCTGTAATTTTTGCCACTATATCTACTTAAAACTTTAAAAATACATATCGCTGGTTCCTCTTATTGGAATTTTGTCATTTTGGTGTCATTTTGGTAATTAAAATATACTCTATTTTTTCCAATTTTGTTTGGGATATTTTTTGTTTTGAATTTTTACTTTACTACTGTTTTGGGTGCTCCATACTTTACTCATTGTCTCTAAGTTAAGTCTTGCTCCTCTGTGCCATAACCACCAGTGGACTGAACTCAGGTTATATAGTGACTTTGAGGGTTCACCCTAACAAGAGTTGTGATTATTTCATGAGGTGTGTAGTCACCCACTCTAAATAATAGGCAAAAATCTACAGTGATTAATTACCGAAGCAACAAGTTTTATCTCCTTTGGGTCAAGTGACTGTGGGGCATATTATCAAGTCTGAGCGATAAAATTATCGCCGCTTTATCTGCAGGAAACTGCCGCTAAAGTGGCGATAAGGAGCTTGATAATATGCCTTAGAGAATTCCCATGGAAGCCCAGGTTAGATGTCTAAACTGGGTTTCTATGGGAATTCTATAGAGCATATTATCAAGCCCCTTATCGCCACTTTAGCGGCAGTTTCCTGCAGGTAAAGCGGCGTTAATTTTATCACCCAGTCTTGATAATATGCCCCTTTGTTCACCCAACACTGAACACTTTCACTGATTTTATTGAATATGCATGCTTCATATAAATACATAGGATCTGAGAATTTTTTTATATGAAAATGATTGTGTTTTTACACCTTCTTTGTTGACTTGTGGGCCTCATAATACACTTTTAGTATTGCATAAATCATAAATTATAATCTCAACTGATATATAACAGGACTACGTTGCATGCTGATGTTATATGCCCTTGTTCTCTTGGGTCTGCAGGTGGCACCTGTTGTTTATACAAATTATTTTACCAGAACACAAGGCAAAAAATGGCTCCCAGTTAGAAGAAGACAGGTTCTTATTTGGTAGAAACACATTATTTAGATACAGTTTCTATACATAAGGTTTCAGATAAGCAGCATCAGCATCAAATTATCTTACCCCATTCCACATGCTATGTGGGGGATTAGATTCATTTTCAGAAGAAAGTTCCTTAATGTGCAATCGGGAACTTGCATACCACTAAAGATGTGTTGTTTTCAAGCAAACATAAACAAGAAACTAAAGGGCTGATGCACTAAAGGTCCATTTGCAAAAAATCATTGCAAATTCTGCTCTGACATTTTGCAAATTTACTTTGGTCTTGCAAGCCAACCAATGTACCATTAGGTTGGTTCGCAAAATCACCATTTGCAAGGCGTCACAGAACCACCTGCCTAATGACTATCAATTAGGCCAGTCACAATTTCGACAAGGGTCAGTAGACCACCACATCTGTGTTTGCATTTCCAAACAGGGAACTTTTCTTTTTTTTTTTTAAACAACGAAAGATCCTTAATGGTCCTAAGGGGGCCCTCTTTCCTTTGCAAATCAATTGCCACCTCCTTGGAGGAGTTGGCAACTGGTCAGTGGTTTGCGACACGAATTGTGGTTGCAAACCATTGGCACATATCATACTGAATCACAAGGTGGAAGGAATGCTTTTTTCACATAATTTAAAAATTACGATTTGGTATGGGTCACAAAACCAGATTTATAAATCAGAAAAACATTTCCATCTCGTAAAATGGATTTTGCACATTACTGTTTTTACTGATCTGACCATCCAACCAATCCAGGTTAGGAGTTGGTTCGGATGTTCGGATCTGGGAGCGGTGTCAATTGTGAGAACCCATACAGAAGGCCACAGAGCAAGCAGGAGCTACTGCGCCCAACCATTGAGGTACAGTCTTTTACTGCCGATGGCCTGGGATCTGACCTACTATGAATCCTGTGCAGCTGGGCTAAGTGCCCTTTCAGCACTTGACTGTCAGTGGTAGCGCAGGTTGAGCAGTTAAAGACTTCTTGTGGGGAACCAACACAAGGAGGTGAACATAGGCTCACTACTCAAAATATGTTCAATAGCAACAATAAATGCTTGTCTAGTCAAATTCTTTCTTTTATGACAAAAGTAGTATTTGTATATGATCACAAAGTAAAACATGGCATACACAAACCATACACACAGCCCCTGAGGTCAGGGCTGTAGTGTGTAGTGGAAGTCCCCTGAATCCCACTTCCTTCGCACTAGTGATAGTGGTTATTCCCCAATCACTATAGGCAACATTGAGTTTAGGACCCATTAAGTCTGAGTCTCAGGAATCCCACTCCAACTCTGTTAGAAAAGTCAAAAGTATTACAGCACTGAAGCACTATTTGACAGACAAGGGCCCCTGGCCCTTCACTCAATCTCATCCGCACCAGCAGGGATTGTCCGACCATATTCTCTGAGAGCGTCTCTTTAGTGAGTACATGGGCTACCACAAGGTGAGCATTACACATGGCTCTGCAGGGGCTGTGGGCTGGTGACCTGGGGCTTCCCCACAGATGGGGGGATGGGGAGATTTCGAAGGCTTGTAACATCTATCCTCAGTCGGGCTTCTGGCCAGCACTGGGCACCATGGTGACCTCTCCTCGCGATGATGGCATCCACCAGGCTATGCTCCTTGGCTTCCTCCATTGGCCCCCTTTGACATATTTGGTCACCAAACCTGCTCCGCAGTCAGACGACGGCCTGATCGGCATAGCATAAGGTTCCTCTTCATGGTGGCCCTCTCTACCATATGGGGCTACCGACTTACACATTGAACACAGACGACACCCTGATCGACACAGGAAAATTAACAGCAGCCTCCTCTGGATTATGGGGTCGGCACATTATGTCCTGCACACAGGCAACAGCCTGATCGGCACAGCAAACGTCATGGATAACTTCAAGGCGGCCCTCTCTGGCATACATGGATGCTGACTTGAACCGGCACACAGGCACTGACCTAATCCGTGCAGCACCCATCTCCTCACACCTCGCTGCAGGGGTCCACTCATCAGGATCTCCTCCCCTCCCTAGACCTCACTTTCTCCAGTGCTTTCCTCTTCCTCACAATACATGCTGGCAAGCAGGCAGACAGTGGTGCTTCCAGCCCCACGGGCAGGTGGTCTTAGATTTCCCTAGATGATGTCCCCTCACCCAACTAAGAGACTGGCAGGCCTTAATACCCAGTCCTGGTCACAGGCAGAAGTCTTTCAGAGCTTCTCCCCACACAGCGTGTCTGGCTGCTTGATGGGTGTCAGTTTTGGGGGCCTCAAATTCCTCGTTTTATAGTACATTTCCAGACACCAAATGTTATTTAGGTTATGAGCCTTTGAGGTTTGTGCTGGTGGTATGCTTCCACTTAAAGTGCCCTCTCCTCTGCCCCGCCCTTCTTCAATTAAGCAGTCTGTCACAGCAGGAGAGACTACAGATCTGACTGCCCAACAACACAGGCAATGGGAGTGACTAGAGGTTCACACCTGGATGTTAGCCAAAGTGATATGTGCATCAAAAGTTTACCCCAGGGCCTCAGCGTTTCTCTTTATAATTCTCTTATCAGACCATCTCCTTCCTGAGATGTTCTGAGACCGCCTTTCAGTGACCTGTGTGTGAATCGAAGAGCATCCTTTGAAGTGTGCAGGAGAGCCTGGCTCTCTTTCCTCCAGTGTGTGTCCCACCAAGCTAAACGGAATGCAGCAATTCACAAATCTGCCTAGGTGGATTCCCCCACCTCCACATGCTCCTCCAATCAGCCTTGGGTCTCCCAAAATGGAATCCAGCATCTTCCATGTATTGTACCATACAAAGGCACACATACTACATGCATACTACATACATGCACTGCACATCGTTAAATACTACCTTGATTTAGGCCAAGGGAGAGTTAAATATACAGAAGCAGATATTCACATGAGTGAGTCTGTAAGCCTCAGTCCAAAAAACACTAATACAAGGCCTGTTCACTTCTACTGATCATTACACGGTATGCTGCCGCCACCACCGCATTAGTGATACTGAACTACTGGCGAAGGCAATAGACTTTCACCATTATGGGGGTAGTTTTTTCGCACCCCTTTTTGTTCAAAACCACCGTAATCCATGAGGCAGGCCTGTGTCATGATGCACATGCATGATCCATGTTCACCCATGACAACAAAAGTCAGCACCAGGGATACAGACATCATTGCAGCAGGGGTATTCAGGACAAGGGTATGTGTCCATACCAACAGGATGACATTGTTTTCGAAACCTGAAGAGGAAACTTAACAAATGTACAGTCTAAGTAGGAAAATCAAATTGAGGCTCCCTGAACAAATTTCAGTAAACTACCTGTGATTACATGCAATATTAGCTTATCTTAAATTACCTGGATACTGCATCTACTGGCATCAGACTCCTCTTGAGCACATCTGCTAAACAGCTGGGGTGTAATAACAAAGCACACTATCTGCATTCTGCAGCTGTGTGTTGATATCAGTTAGTGGTTCTTTAGTTCATCTACGTTTTAGTTAGGTATGTCATCTTTTTGCCCATTTAAACCATTTAGGGGCACCCTTACTATTATTTCACACAAATTGTACAACAAGGGAACTTGCTGCACCACTTTGCATGAAAGCAAGAGGAAGAAAGTCTTCGTATGTATAAAGATATAGAGCATTTCTGCCTAGCACCAACAAAGGCACCCTTGCACCATAGTGCAACAATGCTTGCATTTAGCAGCAGGATTCTTTTTGTTCAGGAAGGGACACCTTCCTAAACAACAACAATCCTTAGAGGCATATTGCTCTTAATAAACATATTTCTCTTTGTTACACGCTATGTCGGATAGGCACTCCATTTTGGCACAAACCTGGGTTTACAGGTCTTTGTAAATCTGGGTTTACGTCAAAATACATGGGTGGATGCATGGAAACACCCACGCTTCACCCATGTAACGCCTACCCAATCCAAAGTAGTGAAAGGCAGAGCTAAGCTCTGCGTTGCATTACTTCAAATGTACTAAAAGACGCAAAGTGACTTTGCGTGGCTTATTAAATGCAAACATTATTTTGTCTCTGGGTTGTGCCACAAAAGTGATGCAAAATCATAGTAGATTTGGCCTTAGTGTCATGTCTGGCAGGCATGTATTTCCTTTTTCAGGGCAAGTGTTATCAAACATTCTGTGGTTTTAGGTCGCGCATTCAAGACCTCTTGAATATACTTTAGTATATACTTATATGTGTATGTACTTTGTCGGCTCTGGAGATCAGCCCTAGGACTTGTCTGCTTCTGCTTAGGGACTTTTATTTTCTGTTCAACTGCCTCTATTTAACTGTTTTGATGGAAAACGACCAGCAGAGGTCAGTAAAATACCAGAATTGCTTTCTGCTAAGTGACTTTCTTTTTTTTCTTTTTTCTGGCAACTGCCTCTATTTAAGTTTCTTGATAGAAAATGACCAGCAGAGGTCAGTAAAATGCCAGAATCACTTTAGCACTCCCTAGATTCCAGTCCATAGAAATTGTCTTCCACGAGCACCCGTGGGCAAAAATATTTTTTTTAAATCTTGTATTTTCAGTGATATGACCACCGAAGGCCCTGATTTTATATTAAAAACAGAGCTTTGGAGTATACCATTTCCTGCTGAAAGGCAATATTTCTCTCCATGTGTTCCCATACCTGGCGTGTTACGCAGTTTGGTGCTTACTTTCCCTCTATGTTATAGAACAATAAATGTTTCAGCACCCAGGCTAATGTGCTGCATAGCTTAATACATATAAGGTCCCAAAGACGAGACCGATTGCATGGCAAATTCTTGTTCTTTCTGCCTTTTCATGGTGGCGTAGCATTACTTGTATTGCTTGCAGAGTCTGACACAAAATTATTTTTAGCTATTGAGAATGCAGTACTAGCTGCTGGAGTACTTTTTATTCTGACCTCGTTGTGACTTGTGTCCTGCATTCTGCAGATGGCAGGTAGCACTAATGCTTAATGCTTAATCGAAAATAGCCTCTGTTTGGCTTTCACATCTTCTTGCCATTCATTACAATGTATCTCTTTGCTCTAATTTAAATCCCTTCATCATTAGCATGTGAGTGTCTGATGGCACATACTCTGCTGTAAGCTGTGAGTATGCAAGTGAGTGTGTGTCCTGCACTTGATGTTTCTAGCTATTTCTATGCAGACCATCCAGGGGAATATCTGCCACCTTGTTGTCCTCTCCATGTTTAGTTTAGTTTAGTTTAATAGTTTATAGAGTGCTCACATCACCCTGGGGCATCGTGGCGCTATCCAGATAGACGTGCAACCTGAAAGAAGAAAGGTACAAAGTAGACTAGCCAGTAGTTAAAACAGATACGCTTTCAACTGCTTCCTAAAAACATGGTAGCTTGTAGTTTTCCGTAGTTCCAGCAGGAGTTGATTCCAGTACTTTGGTGCCAAGAACGAAAAGGCTCTGCCTCCCGTCCGGACCAGCCGAATACGAGGAATCTGAAGCAGATCATGAGCCCTAGATCTGAGGTTCCTGCTTGGAATGTATTTGCGTAATTTATTCCATAAATACAGAGGGCCAGTTTCCTTAACTGCCTTGTACATTAGGCGGTACAAAAGGGGGTGGTGATAGACGGAGCATCTGAACCAATCAAACACTCACACCCAGTCAAAAGATCTGGGTTTGATCCATCACCGTTCTTTAGCCCACTCTGCCACCCCAGTTCAGACATGGCTATATGCAACTCAGTCTGACCCTGTGCCTCATGGGAACAGTCCAGCCCGAACTGCCAAGCCATGCCTTCCCTGGACCGGAAACAAGCTTCAGAGGACCGGTTTCTGGCATTACAGCCGTGTTCAGCCCGGATTGCTTGAATCCAGTGGCAAAGTGAGCAAGGGACTCACGTCTGAGCATACCCTGCCACACTTATGGCGGTCAAAAGCGGTACAAAAGGGGGTGGTGATGGACGGAGCATCTGAACCAATCAAACACTCACACCCAGTCAAAAGATCTGGGTTTGATCCATCACCGTTCTTTAGCCCACTCTGCCACCCCAGTTCAGACATGGCTATATGCAAATCAGTCTGACCCTGTGCCTCAAGCTTGTTTCCGGCACAGGGAAGGCATGGCTTGGCAGTTCGGGCTGGACTGTTCCCATGAGGCACAGGGTCAGACTGATTTGCATATGGCCATGTCTGAACTGGGGTGGCAGAGTGGGCTAAAGAACGGTGATGGATTAAACCCAGATCTTTTGACTGGGTGTGAGTGTTTGATTGGTTCAGATGCTCCGTCCATCACCACCCCCTTGTGTACCGCTTTGTACGTTAGGCAGCAGATCTTAAAAAATGATCTTTTTTTTACTGTCAACCAATGCAGCTCCTTCAAAAGCGGAGCTGAGGATGAACCTGCCGGTTGGTTAACCTAGTTCTCTCCTCCCAGACTGACATCACTTAAAAGGTCAAAGTTCCATTCACAATACACGAGGATGATTTAAATATATTTGGTAAGCACCCAAAAAAAATGTTATGCATCGACACAAAAAAGTTCCCAATGTAGAGTTACCTTAAATAAAATATCCTTTCCACCAAGGACTCCCCACGGTGTTGTGTGCTACCCGTTGAATAATTAATTTTGGTGCTCCTCAATGGGCTTTGAAACGTTATGCAAATTCAATTATATTATGGTACAATATGTGCATATACGTATACACCTGTTAGACCAGGAAGAGCCCAGATGGTTGTAGTATGAGCTCAGTAAGTCGCTGGTTGTCGTGTGTCTGTCATCGACCATCAGGGCCGGACTGGGAACAGCAACCAGCCTTGGCAGATTGGTGCTCAACTGGCCAGGGGAGCAGGGGTGGGGTGGGGAGGTGGGAAGGGGGGCGCTAGCAAGAAGCACCACTTCAGCTTTTGTTACAGGGGGCCAATATTGCAGCACTGCTGCAAAACCAGCCCCCAGTGACTAAACCGGCACCCACAGAAACAAAAACAGCTCTATACACCTCCGGCCCACTGGGGAAATGCCTGGTGCCCGTTACGGCCAGTCCGGCCTGGTGACCATGTGACAGTAAGAGTATACTTTGTTGTTTTTTTCTTTGCGGTTCTTGGCACTTGCACTGCGGGAACTGCAGTAAGATTATGGATGCATTTCACCAAAATCATTTTAACTTATACTAAATGGTGGTATAGGTAATGAGTGTCTTTACTGACCGGGTTGGCCATAATCGGTCTGAAACTGGTGCTATAAGTGGGGGTGTGGTCTAGCATCCTGCTGCATCTTTGTGTAACCAGTGATTGCTTCATCATCAAGGACTGTATAATGTGTTCTCAATTATTCAGTCTATAATCAATCTTCATTCATCTTGACTCTAAAAATTCTGTTGTAGGAAGCTTTTCATAAAAATGCGTTTAAAAATAAATTTCTGACTTAAAATATTTGTGTTTTCAATGCTTATGTTTTCATACAAACAGTTTGAACAAAGAGAAGAGAGAGCAGGAACTGCTTAAAGTCTCCAGAGAGAACCAAAACATACTGGAAAGAATTGAAAAGTGCGAGCCTCAGTATCGAGTTCAGAAGTGGGCCGAAGACTATCAAAAGGCTGAACAGTATATGGACAGCATTGCCAAATATCCCCGCGGATGGTACAACGCACAGAACGACAAGGTAACACCATGATACCCTATTACAGCAGAAAGGATAGCAATGAGCAAGTGGAAACAGAAAAGAGGCAAATGTTGCTAGGACAACCAAAGAACATGTGATGCCCATTTAATTGTATGGGCCTGAACAAGTTCCTCTAGAGGTTTCACTTGTGCAAGCCTTAAATGCACCATTTGTACAGTCATCATAAAAAGGCCCAAGTGTTGAAGTGGAAAAGCAAGTAAGTTGCCAAATTACACAAAACAAAAATGGAAACCAGAGTACATCTGGTCCATACATACATACATACGAGGTCCACTTACTAAATTATACCCACAGTAAACCATGCTAAAGCAGAGGTATTCTAGAATAACAAAGTCAAAGTCAAAAAGTTTTATTTGCATAATTTGTTAAAATTGTTACAAAATTCACATAATAAATAACAGTACAATTTTATTATTAAAATGCTAAAATTATTGTCTCTCGGCCTCTATTTTGTTTGTGGCAGCGTTCGTGAAATCCGAGGGTTAGAATGACCCTTTTTGCCCGCCAACTGGGAGTCCTCCTATTCTGTTAGTTCTAAGAGTTTTCTTGCTTCTGCCAAGAATTTAACTCCACGGCATGCTAGAATTATGAAGGTACTTCCGAGCCAGCTTGTGACTGCGTGTCTGCAAGATCGAATGTTTAACACATTGAAGATGGATTTCAATAACAGTCGTCTCTGGCTTGTCAGGGCCGGACATATACAGAAAAGGTGGACATGGGTTTCGTTTTTATACCCGCAAAGGCGACATTGGGTCGTCTGGTGTAATGGTTTCCACGCCGGTAGTAAATCCTTTGTAACGTGCATTCCCATCCGATAAGCTATAAAAGCCTTTTTGAGATGACCACTAAAGTGGGATGTTAAATATGAGTTTATTTTTGGGGTTGTGAAGGAGTTCATGATGGTCCAGGCATGCCGACGTTTTGACAATAACTCTTTGTCTTCCAAAAAGGATTTCCATTTTGCTGCTGAGTTAACTAATTTTTTTAGACTTGCCTTATCGGTGTCAGATTTCCAGACGGCTTCCAGCTCTAACTTTTCCAGGCAGAGTATCAGATACTTTCCCCAATTGTTCGCAGATTCAGATTCCCCCCGTTTTTTAATTTCCTCCCAGCTTAGCCAGTCCAATGTATCTGGATCTGCAGATCTAAGTTTGCAACAGAATTTCACGAAACCGCTCATGCTCCGGAACTTCTGGTTTTGCAATCCAAATTCTAGCCTGACTTGGGAGGCTGAGGCGGATTTAGGCAGGTTGAAAACCGCTTTGAAAATTTTAATCTGTAGATCATTTAAAAGTTCCACCTCCTTGCCACACCACGTGTTATGTTGTTATGTTATGTTAATTTTGTTTTCTATAGCGCACGGCTACTCCATTGGAGTGTCCCGGCGCTTTTATTGGCAGCTCATAAGAAGAAAAACATAACACAGAAAAATAAAAACATCACAGACACAGGAGGGAACATACTAGAGGGTGAAAAGCCAGGTTTTAAGGCCCCTCCTAAAGGACATCAGATTAGAGGTGCAGCGTAAAGCCAATGGCAGGGCGTTCCAGAGCTGTGGTGCCCTCAGCCTAAAAGAGCACCCTCCAATGCGGGTCCTCTTTACTTGGGGAACCATCGCAAGAAACAGGGATTCCGATCGCAGAGATCGGGCCGGGCGATAAAACGCAAGCCTGCGTTGAAGATATTTAGCTCCCGAGCCAAAAAGTGCCTTATGAGCCAGAGTCAAGGCCTTAAAAACTATCCGCTTCCAGATAGGCAGCCAATGAAGCGACTGCAAAAGGCCGGACACTCTGGCTCACCTATGAAGGCCAAAAATGGCACGTGCAGCAGAATTCTGCACCACCTGCAGCCGCTGTACAAGATACTCCGGTAGGCCCATATAGAGGAGAGGAGGTTGGAGTAGTCCAATCTGGAGCCAATTAAGGCTTGCACCGTAATCCTCCTGTGCTCTTCTGAGAGCAGAGGAAGAAACTTCCGGAGCATCTTGAGGATGCCGAAACATGTGCCCGTAAGACCGAGGATATGAGATCTCAGCATCAGACCATTATCGATCTTAATTCCCAGATTTTTTGCCAGCTGGGACGCATGTGCTGGGGGGAACATATTAGTCGGCCACCATTTCTGTCAATCAGGGTCTGAGGTACAGCCAAAAAACAGTACCTCAGACTTATCTGAGTTACATTTAAGGCTGTTCAGGTGAAACCATTCGAAAACAGCCCCAAGACACTCCCGAATACTCTCTCCGTCGAAATCCTCTTCCTTCCCACTCGTAAAGAGGAGCTGGGTATCATCGGCATATGAGACGATCTGGGCCCCGAAAGACTCCACCAGTGCCGCCAAGGGAGTCATAAAGATGTTAAAAAGAGTCGGGCTCAACACAGAACCCTGCGGGACTCCGACTCCCAAAGGCGTCATCTCGGCAGAGCTAAGAGAGGCCCAGACCGTTTGTCGACGGCCAGCCAAAAATGATCTAAACCAGCTGAACACCGTCGCCCTCAGACCGATGTCGTGAAGTCTGGCGAGGAGCCCTTGTGGGGGACGGTGTCAAAGGCCGCCGACAGATCAAGCATGACAAGCATAGCTTTGCCTCCTGAATCCAGAGCCTCCTTAATGGCTTCAGACACCTCCAAGAGCGCCGTCTCGGTGCTCAGATTGGGGCGGAAGCCAGATTGAGTGGAGTGCAACAGGTCATTGGTTTCCAGAAAAGTGGAGAGCATGATATGAACATGCTTCTCCACGATTTTGGCCAGCGCCGGAAGGAGAGAGATAGGCCTATAATTGGCCAACGCCTCGAGGTCTAGGCCAGGCTTTTTGAGGAGGGGGATCACCATCGCATGCTTCCAAGCAGGCCGTAAAATAAAGTAGGCATGATCTGCGCTGCAATCGCTTTTAAAAGATGGTTATGGTTGGGGCAATCCATGTTTTCCTTTAGGGAGCGATACGCAAAGATTAAAGATTGTGCTTTTGCTTTTAGTGCTGTTTTGTGGTCCTTGTAGTTTGCTCCTCTTGTTATTGTGATTCCCAAGTACTTATAGTACTCTTGTTCTTTCACTGGTGCCCCTTGGGCCTTCCATTTGTACTTTAGATTTTGCCGGTCAACTAGACGGACCACTTTGGTTTTCTCTTTGTTAAGTTCTAGGCTTTCCCGTTCTAAATACAAGGTTAATTTATTAATGGCTCTTTGTAAGCCGAACGGAGTCTTGCTCAATAATACAATATCATCCGCATATTGTAGGTAATGTATTGGATTATTTGCCAATGATGGTGGATGGCTGTCTGCAGATTCGATCGCATTTGTTAGGTCGGAGAGAAAAAGGTTAAAAAGGGTGGGGGGCTAATACGCAGCCTTGCTTTAGGCCTTGGTGTGTTTGGATGCTGCTGGTTGTACTGCCACCATTTCCCAACTTCACTCTTACCCAAGTACAGTGGTGTAGGGCTTTGACGGCTCTTAAAAGTTGGTATGGCATCCCCCAGCTGTCTAATTTGCTCCACAAGCGCTCTCTGTTCACCCGATCGAAAGCGGACTTGATGCCTATGAAACATGCATACAAACGGGTGCCCTTTGCTATTGCTTGGTCCGTTAGGATAGACAGGCAGGTTAGGTTGGTTGTTGTTCCCATTCCTTGCCTGAATCCTGTTTGGAATTTTGGCATAATCTTTATTTCTGATATCCAGGCTTGTAATTTGGATAGGATGCAGGAGCCGTAGAGTTTAGCCTCTACGTCTATTAGTGATATCAGTCTAAAATTTGAGGGGTTACGGTGGTCACCATGCTTAAAAATTGGGTGTATAATGCTTCCTTTCCAGGAGGCTGGTAATTCGGCTCGGTTATATATTTGGTTGAACAGGGGCATTAGGGTCTCTGCCCACAGGTCCGGGTCGTGCTTGAAGATCGCGTTTGGCAGCCCGTTTGGTCCTGCTGCACCCTCAGACTTTAATCTTGAAATTATTGATCTCAATTCGTTTTTGGTGGTTAGGTCAACTAGGTCTGTAGGCCCCTTCGGAGGAAGTTCCTGCTCGGGTTCCCTAAATTCCCTGTTCATCACTCCTTTTAGTTCCTCCATGTTAACCTTCGCTGCCCCTGAATCTTTAACATGACCTATATATTTGTTGCTGTATAGATTTTGCACATGTCTGATCCAGGTTTCTGCTCCAACCCCAGCTTCTTGTTGGAGTTTTGCCCCTTGGTTAAGCTTGTTTATGATACCCCAAAAGACCCGGCTGTTAGGATGTTTTCCCGCAATTAACAGTTTGTTCCATATTGTTTCTTTCTATGAGTACTTTGCGGCCCTGAGTGCCTTCTTGTAGATGTTCCTGGCTCAAAAACAAATGTGCAGAGGGTCAAAAAGGGGAATATTTTTACGACCTGTCAGCTCATGCCCCTTACAACAACTTGAAAAACACAGAAAGAGACGACCAGGTCAAAGGTGGTGTCCTGTCCTGAATAGTGTGTGGCAATCACACGGGCACATGTGTGAAAGAGAGCAAAGAGTCTTACTGGGCCATAGAAATCCCATCAGACCACCCAGATGTTCCTGGCTCTCCTCAGATTAGATTTGTTTTCCACATACACGACTTTTTTGGCTTGCGAGGGCTCGGACCTCTTTGGACACCTTTCTTTTATTCGCTCTTAAGTCCAAGTTGAACCAAGGCTCCTTCTTGTTGTTGGGGTTGCTGTAGTTCCCCAACCTTGCTGGGAACTTTTGCTGCAGGACCTGAATTATTTGCTCCCAGTTGGGTACTAGGTCCTCCTTCTTTTGAATTCCTAGGTTGGCCATATGGGCTTTAACTGAGTCAGTAATGTTGCCCAACCCCTCTCCATGCCATTTTAATTTTCTCAGATTAAACTTTGATGCATGGTGCAGAAGGGGGGTCGTTGTTGGCGCCATAATTGGTGCAATATTCAAAGTTAGTATTTGTGGGAAGTGATCACTTTCTGCTCGATGTTCTATGCCAAATGATTTGATGCTGGAGATTAACTCGTTGATTACTATGGAGTAGTCAATTATTGAGTGGACCCTGCCGCTCAGGTATGTAACAGCTGCTGGCATATCCCCCTTTGTGTTGCCGTTCAGGATTGTCAGTCCATGTTCGATGAATCTGGATGCAAATTTTTTTCCACTACTATTTCCCGTCATCTTCACCTTTGCCTTGTTTTGGTCAATGAGGGCGTTGTTAAAGTCCCCGGAGAGGACCAGAGGGTATTGCGGGTAGGTCCTTTGCATGGCCTTGATAAGTGACAACAACGTTGCGTGTTTTTCTATTTGTGCCGTTTTATCAGGATGGATATAAACGTTAAATATTAACATTTTCCATGGTTCGATCCTCGATGGCGAGGCTTCGGTGATTCTGGTCACTTGGGCCCACTTCAGGCCCACTTCTATCTCCTCTGATACCCAGTTGTATTTGTGGGTTACGTAAGTTTCAACCCGCCACGGGGATGGCCGTGCATGGAGGGGCTTTCTGCATATATTTGATGTTCTTTGAAACCTTGGACAGGGGTTGATTTCAATTTCCAAGACTCCTGGATCAAAATGATGTCTTGTTGTTGGAAGAAGGCACCGGTTTCGTAATCGTGGGCCATTTCTCGAAAGCCATGCACGTTCCACGAGCAAATTGAAACTATTGATTTAGTTATTTGATTCTGGGGGAGCGTTTCATTCCGCTGGGTTATGGAAAAGATTGGATCTGGGTTAGGTAGTTTTATTACACAAGACGTTTGGTATCCAAGACCAATCTGTTCTGTCAGCTTGATGGAAATCGTTTATTTGTACTTTTTGACTTTCAATTGACGGCTCTGGCCCTTGTGTCTGGTCCTAAACTGAGCAATGACTCTAAGAGATGGAGGACATCCGACTTGTATGTACGTGAAATATTTATTAAGCGCACAAATACATCAGAAAGAGGTGTCCTGGCACTATAGGTAACCAAACAACCGAAAGGACCCTCAAAATATAGCAGAACGGGCAGATATTACACCATATTTGGGCTGTCAATCGGACAAGAGCAACAGATTAGGAAAAGGAGTTCAGTGCCCAGAAGAATGTTCACATCAGCAGACCATCTGTAGCATAGTTAGGGAAATAACTAGTTAAACGTATCTCTACCTCTCTTAGACTATCGAATTTTCTTTTTGGTGTCTAGGCCCTACGGGGGAACCTGTAAACAATTATTGTATTCCCTTACACCCATTAAGCAGTGCTCACCTGAATGTAATCACAAATAAACACACAAGTAACTAACTTAAAAGTAAACCAATTGTATAGTATAATTACGTTTAAATGCCTTTTGGTTTTAACATATGCTTTTCAAAATCAGTATGTTATGTGTTATAATATTCCATTCTAAACTATCAGGTCTATAACCTTTATCATTGGCTTTTCACCATAACGAACTCAGACCTACTGTTTTGGTTAATAAGCCTTCATTAGGTAAACCGTAATAAAGTTACAATTATGTACAAAAATACAATTGCAAAAACAATTTAAACACCCTACTAATCGAGTCTAACACGGACTAACATAGTGCATATTGTCTGTCCCAATGGTTTGTTCACAACCACCAAAAACCCTTGCCTACTATGGTAATCTACGATATTTCATGTAACAAATAACAGTTAACAGGATTTAGCACAGTGTAATAACAATACATCCTTAAATGCCTATTGTCTTTAACAAGTAGGTCAGACCTACTGACTGTTCATAATGTACAGATGTCTCCTATGAAATCTGGCATGACTTTTCACAATGAACCGATAAAACCTTCACCCTTTAACATTGGCTTTGGACTTTACCCAACACCCACAAAAGGTCAGGCGAAAGTTGCACTGTCAAGCCAAACTCACAATTCCATGTAGATTAGTGCAGAACTGTGCTCTCAAACACAAAACTGTGCTCTGAAGTATGAAGTTAATGACGGTCCTTCTCACTTCTGTGCTGCTGCCAGTGAAAAACAAACACTGTAAATTATGGAATCATCTAAGACACTTTAATAGCATTAGAATGTCATTAACATGTTGTGTGTGCCCCAGAATGTTCAAGCTCAGACAACTGGATAAATAAACAAGATGACATGCATTGCCATAGTCAATAGGTCTCGCCTAGGCGAAAGCTATAGGCTTTGTCAATGTCTTTTAGCAATGTTGTACAACAGTGTGGCTTTTGTGCAATATGGCTGAAAGGTAAGAGAAAAAGTTCTATGACGCATCTGGCACAGGCCACGTCATAGTGCTTTTTTTCCTCACAGGAGGGGTGGGGAAAGTAACACAATGTGGGAAGGGGGCGGGAGAGATGGGACAAGCAACACAATGCAGGACGGGTATGGGTCAGGCAGCACAACCGAGGAGTGGGCTGGGAGGACAAGGAAAGTAATGAAACGGGAGGAGGTGGGAGGTACGAGGCAAACACCTATGATGGAGCAACAGCATGGGAAGAAGGATGGAGGAGAGAAAACATGCAAACACTTGTACTCTTATGGAGCACAGCCTGTAAAAGAAAAAAGTGCAAGCAGTGGAAGGACACTGGGCAAGGAAGAGTTATTTGGGCCATGTGGTAGGGAGGGACAAACACAACAAGAGGAAATGAAGCCGGTACGGGTAGAGCAAACAGAAGCAAGGGAATGAGAGGGATGTTCAAGTCAGCCCATGGTAAGCCTACTCTTAGTAAACGAAAAGTCTTGCAAACGACAGTGCATGTGTTTCCAGGCAAGATCTAAAAATAACTTGCGAAAGCAAAGCCTTTATGTTTCTTGCTCCACGCATCAGGCTTAAACTTCCATCTGAACGAAAAAAGATTTCCTCATCTGTTCTTCAGAAAAAATGTAAAAATCGAATTTATCATTTGATTTCTGACAGTCTAGTTGGCATTAGGTCCAAGAGACATTTTGTTTGTTACACTTTAGAGAACTGTTGTTTGTTGCCGTTCTACAACCATTTTTTAACATTACATTGAGCATGGCATTTTACAGAAGCAATATCATATTGCTTTTAGTATCTTTTTTTTTTTTTATCTTTGATAACTTTATTGCGGTCATAGACCATAAAAGCACAAATAAAATATATACATACACGGAATAAAATACATAAGTAATTATAAATTACATGGTTAAAAAGTTATTAAACAGAAAGTTATCACGGTAATGGTATCAAAAACGTCCCAGTTGATCACAAATTGTTGCAATTCATTAAAGTGAGCCTTCTGCGCCACATACCATATAAAAAACGGGATACCACAAACACAATAGAGGGGGAGGTATCATATCGTAAAATTCTAACAGCTTGAGCACATTGTCTTAAATCAAGGTTTCTACATAGCGGTGCCAACCAGCATCTCCTTATTGTACTGTAGGCTGGGCAGAAGAATAAGACGTGGACAGTATCCTCTTTGATGTTGTTACAAACTGGGCAAATTCCCTCTTCTCGTCCATTCCATTTGCAAGTAAATGCCCCAATAGGTAGACAACCATGTCTTAATTGTGTGTAAAGTTTTCTTGCAAGGGGAGGCTGTATTAAGTCCAAAAACTCCTCCCTCTTAGACACAAGTTTTACCTGCAAAAACTCTGCAGACAGACTGCCCAGCGTTGTCGAGCTATGCAGAAGGCTTAGGTTATAATGTCTCAGGGAGGCCAATAGCTCCAATCTCTTCACTCTCGAGCAGCTCACCTCCGGGATCTCCCATAATTGGGGCATACCAATTTGATGTACTAGGGCCTTGATGTGGGCTAGCCAGGGGATATTCTTGGTCTTTAGGTGCCCCCAGACTGCAGCAAACTCTATAATCCTCAAGCTCAGGCACTGTCCAAAGCCTTCTCCAATACAGAAGAGGACGGGTGGCTAGCAGTTCTGAAATGGACTCTAGGCCTACGTCGAGTTTCAGGGGTGTGAGCGGGGTGCTCTGGGGAAGGCCTATCAGGTTCTGCGTAAAGGCCTGTTCCACCTTAAGGAGGCTTGGTGTGCTCTTATGGCCCCAGAGTTCTGCACCATACATCACAGCTGGTCTAGCTTGCGCCCCATAGATCTCAAGGGCAGGGGCAACTGGCTTAAACAGGGTTGCTCTGTAGAACTTGCCAATGCCCCCTCCGATCTGCGCCAACCTCAAAGCAGATTTGGATATCTGTGGGCCCCAACCGAAATCTTCAGTCAGGGTAACCCCCAAGTATATAAAGGTTCTCACCCTTTCGAGCGGGACGCCATTTAATACCCGGTTAGGGCGAGTTCGCTTTGGGGGATGGAAGATCATAAACTTCGTCTTTGCTGAGTTTATCTCCAATCCCCTCAGAGCGCAGAAGGATACAAACCCATCCAGGACCCTCTGGATACCTGATGATGTTCGAGACAACAACAGGGTGTCGTCTGCGAACATCAGAGCAGGTACCCGGCCAGTGGCCAACCAAGGAGCATCACTGTCTCTGGCCTTATCCAGTTCACCCACCAGGCCGTTTATATAAAGACTAAAGAGCGTGGGGGCCAGGGCACAGCCCTGGCGTACGCCTCTAGTCACGGGGAAGCAGGCTGATAATTCCCCATTCTTCCCGCATCTCACCTTGGCATAATTCCCTGCGTGGAAGCGCATCAGGACGTCTAGCAGATAGGGCGGGAGGTCTAGTTCTTTCAGTACCCTCCACAGGCTTTCCCTGGGGACAAGGTCGAAAGCAGCCCGCAGGTCGACGAAAACAAGGTAGAGGCTGCCACCCTCTACACTTGCTGTCTTCCAATAAAGGACCTGCAACCTAAAAATTTGGTCCAGGGTCGAAGTTTCAGCTCTAAAGCCGGCCTGTAGGGTAGTCAATATTTTTTGCTCCTCCATCCACCCCAACAATCTGTCCAGAAGGACTCGGCCCATTAGCTTCTGTGAAGTATCCAGGAGACTAATCGGCCGATAATTTGATGGCACAAAGGGGCAGCCCTTCTTGAAGATTGGCACAATCTCCGCTCCTGCCCAGGTGTCCGGTATCTTGGCTCCCCAAAGGACAGCATTGAATAGAACAGCCAAGTACGGGGCCCAGATTTTTGTCTGGGAGCGGAAAAGGTCTCCTGGTAGTCTGTCGAGGCCTGGGGCTTTGTTGGGTAGTTGCCTGGTGATCACCAATTCCACCTCTTTAACTGAGATGCTCTCGGTGTCTCCAGGGCCCTCCCTTTTCCTGGTGTCCCGCTGACCTAACGGATAACCCAAGTCCGAGGCCCCCCGCAGTCGATACTCGTGCGGGGGGTCTGGGGCTCGGGGCATCTGGAGGGCATCATCTGTCACCGATATCTCTGCCCCATTTAGGTGTTCACTAGTATCAGTCTTAAGGCTGGTGTAAAGCGCAGCAAAGTGTGCCTCCCAGACTGACGGAGCAATATTTGGTTGAAGAGGCCCCCCTCCCTCTTTTAGACTAGAGTTTACTATTGCCCAGAATAATTTGGTGTCTTTTGCTAGTAAGGCCCCTCTTAGATCTTCCCACCTGGTTTCTTCCCACTCCCTCTTGCTCCCAGCGAGCTCCTTTTTATATAGCAGTCTGGTTGCCCTAATATTCACTCTGTTATTAGATTTGATTGCCGCAAGTAGCTTATTTTTTAGTTTTTTGCATGCATCATCAAACCAAGGGTGAGATTTCGGGGCTCGCTTTTAGTTCCTTTTACAGGGTAGAACAAGTCCCCCAATACCGTAACTAGCTGGCTGTGTGTCTCCACTGCCTGATGCTTACCGGATAGATCACCCATCTGGGTGATAAGTGGGGTTGCAAGTCGGTACATTTTTGCTAGCCTGGATGGTGAATTTACTAGGTGGGGCCATTTAACCCTTCTTCTATTATTAGCCAACATAAGGGGAGGCATAGACGCCGCAGGTTCGGATACAGGATTAGTTAAACCAAAGGACCCCGTCTTAAAAGTTAGAACCATGGCATTATGGTCGCTATCATGTCTTTGTACGACCCTAAATTCTTTTAGCTTATCCCAATTTTTGGCGTCTACCATGAGGTAGTCAATGATGGATGTTTGCCCTACTCGGTTAAACGTAAATATAGCTGGGGAATCAGGGTCCAATCTCCCATTACATGCCCGCAAAGATGTTTCAAGGGAGAAGGATTTTATTTGGAGAGCTAAAGGGGTCCATGCCCTAACCGGGGTAATATTGAGCTCAGGAATATGCCAAAGTGCGTCAACCTCATCTTGCTCACCTAGCTCCAGACTTCCCAGTGGTTCGAATTGACAGTTAAAGTCTCCCCCAAGAATTATTGAAATAGAGGGGTCTAGCCTCTGGATAAAAGAATTCAGGGCTTTTATTGTTTCCGACTCTTGTCCATTACTGGATGGTCTGGAGTAGATATTTATTAATGCTACTTTGGGTTTGCTTGCGGGTTTTAATAAGACACACTGTATGTCCAGTGAGTTTGTTTGTATTTGGGTCGCCTGGATACCCAGGTGGGTACCTAACCAAATTGACAACCCACCCGATGGGCGGCCTCTGCCTGTGGACACGACCAGGATGTCAAATGTTGCGAAAGACGAGCTACTGCTCTCTTCCAGTGCCCAGGTCTCTTGCATAAGGCATATATCATATGTTGCCATGAAGGCCGCCCACTCTGGGGTTAGTAGCTTATTTTCTAACTCGGCTATATTCCATGAGATCAACTTTAAACATCCTTCTTGTGGAATTTTGGAGCCCTCTCCTTCCCTTACTACATTTTTCTCCCCCAAAAGCTGGTGTAACATGGGGTACGGAGTAATTTCTTCTTCTTCTGAAACCACCTGGGCTGCACCTTCTGAACTAGCAGTATGGGATTGTCCCCCTATACCCCACCTAGACTGTAAACTTCAGTCGCAATCATCCGTCATCCAGGGGTGTGAAGGGCCTCAGATGGTCCATACTTCTGTTAAAATTTGTGTTGGCTCTGGGGGGTACAGTATTCCAGCCGTAGGGATCAGCAGCAGGCATTTGGTATTGTGCATGTAAGAAATGCCCGCTGTTAAATGGGGCTGGAAAATATGTATGGGTATGTGATTGTCCACTTGTATATTTTGGGGCGAACACTAAGGATCTGGGATAGAAGTAGGTCAGAGGGCGGGGGATGATGCTGTTATTACCATTCCCTGCAGGCCAGTTTAATATATAATTGACCGCACACGAATCTCTAAAGTTGACTACGACTACATCTCCCTCAATGTCCTTTCTTCTACTACCCAGCCAAGGAAGTCGGCGAACGTATACTATTTCGCCATTGATGTTACTTGCAATTGGTCTGTATACTCTAAACCAATGCATAATTTTATTCTTCAGCTGGGCAAACCCTTCCCTCTTGTTATCAGCCAATACAGGAACCCCTGTTAAGACAACCACATAAGGCACAGCTTCCGGGGAAAGTTCTACTAATGGACCCCTGTTCGTTAGATCCCCTGTGTGTCTGGTGCCTCTCCTCTCCTCACGAAATTTCCCTGCAGGTACCTTTTCCTGATCCCTCATGATGTTACTCGCGGGAATTACGACTGATTTTTTTGCCTGCTTAGGGGGAGATAGCTTTTGTTGGATGGGACCTGCCACTTTGGGGGGTTTTGATGTGACTATAGTGGGTTGAGATGAGACTTTAGGGGCAGTGGACATAGCTGGTATAACCGGGATCAAGATCGAGGGGGGGACAGCCTCCCTCACCAGGACCTCAGGTAAGTTATCCTTCCTCCCAACACCCAACTCCATAACCTCAAGACGTTTCTCCACATTTTTTAACCTTTCAATGATGGGTAGAATGAGGGATCTAATTAAGTGTTCCATGCTATCTAATGAAACACTAGTATATGCTGATTTCAATGGGGGTATCGGCGGGTAGACTAATGCCGTTGTCCATTCCAATGTGCGGGGATGTTGAATCGACTGTCGGATTTAACAATTTGTCTTCTGCAGATGCTAAAGTCTGAACAGCTGAGGTGCCGGGCTTGAGAGACTTGCCAAAATCAGAGTGGCAAGTCTTCGGTTTTTGCATTGCCCCCCCCTTGCGTCTTCTTTTGCAGGGTGGTGGGCCGTGAACCGTAGGCAAAATTGGCCTTTTATTCTTACTATGTTTAAATTTGTCAGAAGTGCGATTCATACTGACTGAATCCTTTGTTAAACTAGTAGGGCTAGAGGGTGGGGTAGGACTCAAGGTCTGTCCAATAGAGGCACACAGTGTAGGGGTACAGTCTCGTAGCAAAAGTGGAACACTCTCTTGCAGAGTTAGATCTTCAGTTCCGCTGAGATTCCCCCCATTAGAAAAAGGGGCCTTCAGCGTAGGATCTATTATAGTTTTGTTTTTCAAACTTTCTACCGAGCGACGGCGCTCCGCCCTTCGCTCTGCTAGCGTGGTCTCCTTTTCTAAGTCAATGAGGACCTTGGTGAAATAATTTTCAAGAGTACCTTTTAATGGCAGCCCCCCGGCTTATCCACAATAGTTAAATCGGGGCTCATACCTGAAACAGACATTCCGACGGTAGCAATGTTGGAGGATGAATGCAAGAGAATAGGCCCGGCCCGGCCTCAATCGGCCTCCGACGGCCACAGACGGCCCGCCCTTTGCCCGGGCTTAGCCCGGCGCACTCCCGCGCGCTCCAGCGCAGCGTGGATTGTTCTACTAAATAAGCCACGTGGTGGCCGGTGGGCGGGGCCGAGCAGTAGGCGGAGACCAGGTGTGTTCGGTCTCGCAGGGACTCCTGGTTGACTGAGTCCCTGCGGCGTCCAGCCAGCCCACTCCTTCTCCGTAAACACAGGCAGTCACCAACCAAATCCTCACTGGGTCCTCAGACGCAAAGCGGGTGCGGCGAGATGCGACATCTGTCAAGAAGGTACGGGTGAGTTCTGCGGCGTACTCCACAGATACAAGCTCCCCTGGTGCAGGTGTAAAGGAACAGTCAATCCCAGTTCAAACTGTTTGGAGGCAGCTTTTCTGTGCGTGGTGGCCGGTGGGCGGGGCCGAGCAGTAGGCGCAGACCAGGTGTGTTCGGTCTCGCAGGGAGTCCTGGTTGACTGAGTCCCTGCGGCGTCCAGCCAGCCCACTCCTGCTCCGTAAACACAGGCAGTCACCAACCAAATCCTCACTGGGTCCTCAGACGTGAAGCGGCACCCGCAAAGCGGGTGCGGCGAGATGCGACGTCTGTCAAGAAGGTACGGGTGAGTTCTGCGGCGTACTCCACAGATACAAGCTCCCCTGGTGCAGGTGTAAAGGAACAGTCAATCCCAGTTCAAACTGTTTGGAGGCAGCTTCTCTGTGCGTGGTGGCCGGTGGGCGGGCCGAGCAGTAGGCGCAGACCAGGTGTGTTCGGTCCCGCAGGGACTCCTGGTTGACTGAGTCCCTGTGGCGTCCAGCCAGTCCACTCCTTCTCCGTAAACACAGGCAGTTGAAAACCAAATCCTCACTGGGTCCTCAGACGCGAAGCGGCACCCGCGAAGCGGGTGCGGCGAGATGCGACGTCTGTCAAGAAGGTACGGGTGAGTTCTGTGGCGTACTCCACAGATACAAGCTCCCCTGGTGCAGGTGTAAGGAACAGTCTCGATTTCTGTTCATATTGGGTACAGCTCCGGTATTATTAGACCCTGCCAGTCTCTTAGGTCCTTAGCCTGTTGGTTAGCTGTATATGCTATTTTTTAAAGCAATAAACCAGTTACATCCTTATTCCTAATATGGTGACTTTTTGACATCAAGCTAATAGCTAGACCTATTGCTAATAGCAAAGAAAATTATGCTGAACCTTTCCTTATTGTATTTCTGGTCTTTTAAGATGTCATACCTACTAGGCACGCTTTTTCTGGTGATATTCGCATTGACAGGTTTGTACCAAACTGCTGAGCAAATAATGATTTGTCCGCTGCCAGAACGCCATGTTTGTAAATGGCTTCAGAAACACGTTTGCAGCTGACGACGTTGATGGACAGCTGTACCTCTTCACCATCCGTCCTGAATATGATTAATAGCTTTTCTTTAGTCGTGACCACTGGGTGGCACTAGCCGCCTACTTAAAACTAAATGTTGGAAAATCGAGCTGAGTCACAAAGCTGTTGAAACGTCACTAAAAGATTCTGACTCCTCCTCGTTCAATTATGTGATTTGTCCGTCAACGCCTTACTGCCTCTGCTTTTTAGAAAAACAAATCACATTTGGAGGAAGGCTTAGTGATATGCGTATTTATTGTTGCTTAGATAGTACAACAAGCACTCTTTGAGGTGAAGCACATAACTTTCTGCCCAATCAAATCCTGTAAACAGAACCCCAAACACCTAGGCGGAGCCAGAGTCCCTCTTCTGGTGATTCTCGTATCATTGACTGGGTAGCGGCTGCACTGTCAACCCAGACCATAAAAACATACACGAAAAAGCCAGGAATCTGAGAAGCTCCAGAAGTCGTGCTATAGGAAGTGAAACAGAACAATCCCTCTCTCAGCATTTTGCACATTATTGCACTGAGTGCAAACCAACATCTGGTGTGAGGAGAAAAATCCCATGATTGGGAATGAAATGGTGGAAGAGCATTACAGAAAACTCCATCAGTGAGAAAAAAAGTTATACATTTAGAAATCCGCCCCCCAGCCCCCAAAAAATCCCTGAACTGTTTTTGTTTTTTTTTTTTGTTTTTTTTAAGAATCACTAAAAATAACACCGAGGTCCTGGAATTACCAGGATGTTTCCTGCATGTTTCCCCCAAATTCTGGGCTCATTTACCTTCACATTTTTTCACAGGTGAGAAATGTGAGCGGATGTGGGGGGTAATATTACCAGGTTTTATTCCTCACTCTGTTAAAAGTGTATAATTACCAATCCACACAACTCCTAATGACAATGGCTACATAACTGTTATATTAATAGCTAGTAATACTTTATCTAGTAACTCTTAAAGCCTCGTTTACGTATACGTCTGTTAAAGATTGAAATACTGATTAGGCTTGAACAATATGCAAAAGCAAAAACAGCAATGCATTAAAAATATGAAATTGCAAATCTGCTATTTTATTAAGGTTTTTTATTTTTCAGCAAAGGCCAAAGGGAAGCAAGAAAACAGAAGGGGAGCCAGTTAAGGATAGCAAGAAGAAGGACGAAAGCCCAAGAAACGACACAGAGGCGGCAAAGCCAGAGGCAAAAGCTTCCAAAAATGTCAAGCAGCTGTCGAAACCAGAAGGCGCAGAAGGAAAGAGAGAGGAAGTCAAGAAGCAGGTTTTGAAAAAGGACACCCACCCCAAGGCAGAAAAAGTGCAAAGTAAGACGATGAAAAACGAGACGCCAAAGTCCAAAAATGAGAAGCTAACAAAAGAGAGAAATGAAAAAGACACGGATGAAGACCAAGAAGTAGAGTCTGTGAGAAGCCAGTCAGCGAAAGGTGAAAGCGAAACAGAAGAAGGAAATAAGACAGAAGACGAGCTACCAAAAGAAGAGAGTGAGGCTGAAAGAGCAGAAGAAATGCCTCAGACAGACCGTCAGTCACCTGCTGATGAAGCAGAAAGCAACATGGAGGGAGCTGAGCAGGAGTAGACCAGAAGTGGTTGGTCTTCTGAATGCGACCAATTGCTGCTTTTTTTTCTGTCCGAGTATCCATAACTGGCTAGCAGTGAGGGTGAACAACTAACCAACCTTTCTTGACTTGGACAACCCAAAATCATTATGACTTGGATAAATAGTCTACAGACAGCGGATTTCATTCTCCCTTTGGATTAAAAACTGAAAGAAGTTCTGAGATTAGCAAATAGTGTAAACAGGGCAAAGCTCCCTCCGCACCATAGGTTCATGAAACCCTAGGTCCCAAACTGTGTATTCACAATTTTACACTTCAGAACATCATTTTTGTTTTTGATCTATCGTTGACATTTTCTAACATGAGAGGATAGTAGTAGACAAATAAACATAATTGTGAAGAAAGGTCTGCACGTCCTTTTTGTTATTTAGAAAAAAAGAAAACGGACGGTAATATTAGATTTTCCTAGTCTGCTGGTGAAGGAGAGTCCTGATTTTATTAAAGATAAGGGAGGCGAATATTATGTAGGAAAAGAGACTGCACAGTAGAACATACTATTTTGCCTAACCCTCTGTCAATAAAGAGACTTCTGACATCAATAACTTGGTCGGGCGGAAATATTACCCATTACAAGGTTTTTGGGGATTGGCCTGCAGGAATAAGTGTTGCTGCAGCACGCTATCCCCTTGCTTTGAGCAGGTGAAGTGTCAGTATTAAAACTCCATATCCGGTGAATTACCCTGTGTCTTGTAATGCCACTAGGGCTAACAGCTTTTTAGTATATTTAACAATCTGTGACACCTGCAGGGCCTGAGATTTTTAAAGGGGAGCTTCTGATATTAAAGGATGGTACTGAGGAGAATCCATATGAGACGGTGGCTCTTCACCCGCCCCCCTTCCAAGAAACAAAAATCAAATATTTGATTAAATATGAGGCTTTTGAAGCTACTGCATCTTGGGTCTAAAGTCAGAAAGTGCCGTTGACGAAGTGCACATTACCTCCTCGTCCTGTCTTCTTCTGCACTACTGCTGTGTTCCCTGCTGGTCAGGTGAGTGGGGCTGGGGTCCTGCTTGAGCGGTCCCCTTCTGTCCTTTGGTATCGAGTTGGGGGAAGTAGTTTTTGTGTATGTGTTTACTTCATGTTTTACATGGTTTTTGTTTTGTGGGATTTGTAATTTGTTTTTTCCCCCTTCTTCTGCCTCCACGCCTCTTGTCCTGCTTTAGCGGACTTTCGTGGGGTTTCTTTTCGGCTGGGGTCGTTTGATACCTCGTTATACAGGACGCCTGGAGTCCTGCTCTGCCGGTTGGATTCTGATGCTTACCGTCCGCGCGTCCTGCTGTGCGGACATAGCGCGGCCGGGTACGCTTGCTCTGGGGGCCTGAGGCTCCCGGTCGCTTTTCCTTCCCTGGTACCCAGGCCGGGTCCACTTGCTGTGGGGGCCGGAGGCTCCTGGTCGCTTTCTTACCTGCTACCGATTCTGGGCATTCTATTGATGCGGTTGGAGCGCCTTCGGGTCTCCGTTCCTCCTACCACCCACAACGGTCTATGGCTGTCTTTGCGCGTGCGCGCGGCTCTCCACGTGGCATTTATGTTCTTTGGAGTCGGAAGTGGGTTGATTTACATGGTTACCTGGCAACCTCGGGACCTTTTTATGCCGGGCATGTTGTCCTGTTCATTGCCTGTGTTTTTATGCTCGTTCACTCAATGGCTGTGTTGAAACGTGGTTCTCCGGTGATTCCTGCTCCTGATGACTTGGAGGTGGCTTCTGGTTCAGGGGTGGCGATTTCTTCTATGGAGTTTTTACAGCAGATGTTTGATTCTGCTGTGGCTACAGCTTTGCAGGGTCAGGTGCCCGTTCATCATGATAATAAGGCGAGGGTTGATGACGCTGCTGATGCTGGTTCTGTCACTGTTAAGGGCGTTGATGTCCGGGGTCGCTTTGTGCAAGGTGCCGACCTGAGGGAGGTGCTGGGTCACATTCGCAATTACTTGGTGTTTCCTTCTGTTGTACCTCTGGTGGATGATCTGTTTTCACAGTATCGGTGTCCTGAGCCTGATTCTTTGACTATCCATTTTTCTGTTTTATGGAAATTGGATATTGAATGGGATGATTTGTACAAGGGCTCTTTTTCCGCATTTTTGGTGTGTACGCTGTCCTCTGTTGACCTTTGCTGTGGAATTCCCGTCCTCGGTTGGGGTTGATTCCTTGATGGCCAGTTTGTCCTCTCAGGGGACTGTTGTTTCTGGGGATTCCTCTCCTACGGATCCTGTGGTTCGTCGGGTGGATGGTGCGGTTAGGCGCACTTTTCGGCTGCTTCTTTTTCTATCATGGATGCTGCCTATTCCTCTTACGCATTCCACTCCTTGCTTAAGTTTTTTTTTTCAGTCTTTGGCTGGGTTGTTGGCCCGAGGGGTGGATGTATTTGCTGCTTTGTCGAGGATGGAGCAGCGGGTTCATCTGCTTTCTGATGTCTCTTTTGATTCATTGGGGGCGGCGGCCTCTGCGGCTGGGTCTTCGATTGCTGCGAGACGTCTATGGTGGCTCCGCTCCTGGAAGACTGATGTGGCTCTGAAGGGTCTCCTGATGGTGATCCCATTTTTCTGGGGTCTAGTTGTTTGGGTCCCCTTTGGGGGACATGGTGATGATGACGGCGGAAGACCGTAAGCTCCTTGCTCCTGCACGTGCTGGTCGCTTCCGAGCCTTTGGTAACCAGTTTTTTTTTTGTCATTCTCGTGGGGGACGTGCTGGTCAGCCCTTTCGTGGGAGGGGGCGTGGCCGGGGTGGTCCTTCCTTTGTCTAATCCCGGTTCTCCGGTGTTTCTGCCTCCTCCGCTCCCGCTTCGAACTCCTGTCTGTTTCGCTCCTGGAGTGGTTCCGGTTGGGGGTCGCCTCGCTTGCTTCATGGTCTCTTGGCACGAGACTGTGTCAGTTCTGTGGGTGCTACTGGTGGTGTCTGGAGGTGTGCGTCTTGGATTTACCCTGACTCCCCCAGTCTGTTTCTGATCCACTCCTTGACCCAGGGACGCTCTGGGGCGGGTGGCTCTTTTGGAGGGTGTCATGTCCCTTGTTCTGTGGACTGCCTTGATTCCCGTACCCGTGGATCTGTTGGGGTTGGGGGTTTATTCCTTCCTCTTCCTGGTGGTACGACGCACTGAGGTTCTCAGTTCTCCTGGGGCTTTTCTGGCCTCCATGGGCTTGAATGGTGCTTTCTGCATATGCCTGTTCACCCGGATTCTCTGAGGTTTTCTCCGTTTCTGCATCCTGGGTCGTCAATGTCTGTTCCAGGTTTTGCCTTTTGGCCTCTGCTTTTCGCCCAGAATTTTTACTGCGGTTCTGGCTCCTCTTATTGGACATTTACATGGGGAGGGCGTTGGTGTTTTTCCTTTTCTGGACTTTTTTTGCTTTTCTGCTTCTTCTCTTCGGGGCAGAGTTGCTTGTCCGAAGGGTGTGCCTTGTCCTGTCGCATCACGGCTTCTTGGTGAATGTTCCGTAGTCCTCCCTGGTTCCTGCGCGGGACTTGTCTTTCATTGGGGCTCTGGTCATGACTCCGTTGGGTATGGTGTTCCTGCCCCCTGCTCGGATTCTGTCACTGTTGTCTGCTGTGCAGTACATGTTTTCGGGGCCTTCTCATCCTGTGTGCGTGTGGTTACGGGTTCAGGGGCTGCTGCCTGCATCCTTGTTGGCCGTACCATGGGCTCGCCTTCACATGTATCCGGTGATGTCCCTCTATTTGTTGCTTGGGACCCCTGTTCCCTGGATATGTGTGTTTTGATTCCTGTGTCCGCGGATGTTCAAGTGGTCCTGGATGGTTGGTCGGACGAGGGTCTTCTGGTCACGGGCCGCCCGTTTCTGGTTGTTCCCACCCGGGTTCTCGCTACCGTTGCCGGCCAGCTGGGGTGGGGGCTACTCTGGGGGATTCCCCGACTCAAGGGGTTTGGCCTCGGTCTGTTTTGTCTTGTTCTTCCGACTATAAGGGGCTACTGGCCGTCCTTTTGGGTCTGTTGGCCTTCTCTGTTCTTCTTCTGGTTCGCCGTGTGCGAGTCCGGACGGACACTAAGGTGGTGTTGTCCTATGTCGACCATCGAAGGGGGTGCAGGGTTCGTTCCCTCAGTTGCCTCAGCAGTCGGTTTTGTTGTTGAGCGGGGTTGATCCTGGCATCCCTATCTACGATTTCCCTGCCGGGTCCGGTGCACTCTGTGGCGGATTGTATGGGCGGGTGTTTCCTTCCATGGGGTCTTTGTCCCTCACTCGATTGGTGTTCGGGAGGTTACGGAGGATGTTTGGTTCTCCGATTGTGGACCTGTTTGCTTCCCAGTACAATGCCCAGTTCCGCTGCTTTTGCACGGTTATGCTTTGCCGGGATGCCTGGTGGTTGGACGTTCTGTCGTTCCTTTGGCCAGAGGGTCTGTTGTATGCTTTTCCCCCTGTTCCCCTGATTCCGACGTCTTACAGATGATCAGGAGGGAGGGGTCGTTTGTCCTTCTGATTGCTCCAGGTTGGTCTCCTGGCTGGACGTTACCGTTCGTGCCTTATCATCTGTTTGGTCATCTTCTACCTCTGCCTGTGTTCCGGTCCCTGGGTCTGCGGGCCTGGCTCTTGGGAGGGGATCACTGATGCTTGCAGGTTGTTCTTTGCGGTTACTGGCGTCATTCCGCAATCTCGAAGGCCTTCTACTCTTATGTCCTTCACTTCGCATTAGGATGACTTTGCCTCATGGTGTGTGTGTCACAAGCTGTCGTTGGATTCTTTGGTCCCTGCTCGTTTTTCTGGTATTTTTACATGATGGTTTCCTTTTGGGCTTGGCCGTTTCCGCTCTCAGGGATCAATGGGCCGCCGTTCGGGCATTTCATGTCCTGCCTTTGGTTTGGATTCTCCTTGGTGGCTCGTCTTTTTGAGTCGCTTTTCTTTGCAACGTCCCCGTCCTCTCTTATGTTCTCCTTGGGACCTTCCTCTGGTGTTGCGTTCCTTGCAGTCGGCTCCTTTAGAGCCTTTGGGGTCGGTGGGCCTGCAGTTCTTGACACTGTAAGTGGTGTTTCTTGTGGCTATTCCATCTGCCAGGCGTATTGGTGTGCTGGGTGCCTTCCTGCGGTCTGCTCCAATGTGGTCATTGTCTGATCGTGTGGTTTTTCGCCCTCATCCTACGTTTATTCCTGAGGTGGTTTCTTCTTTTCACCGTTCTGCTGATGTGGTTCTTCCGATTCTTTGTCCTGCTCCTTCCTCGGCTGAGGATTGCCATCTCCACCTGTTGGATGTGCATCGTGCGTTTCTGGTTTGTTTATCACACACTTCTTCCTTTTGTAAGGTTGACATTTATTTGTCATTTTTGGTTTGTCTCGTCAGGGCCTGGAGCCCTCCCTGTCCACTGTCAGTCGTTGGATTTAGGAGACCATGCTGTTGGCTTATGGTTCTGTTTCTGACCTTCCCACTCTTCCTGTTCAGGGTCGGTCCACCTGATCTGTTTCTGTATCGTGGGCCGCTTTTTAGGGGGTGTCCGTTGTGGTTGTTTGCCGGGCTGCCACTTGGTCGTCCCCGCATACGTTCATGTCCCATTCTCGCCTTCAGATTGGGGATGGGGGCTCTGTTTCCTTTGCCTCTTCTGTACTGTCGGCTGGGTTCCTTGAGGTGTATGTTTCTGTGGAATTTTTGTGCCTCTTGTGATTGAAATATGTTTCTCTGCATGATTTCTGTGGAGTGTTTTCCTTGCATGAAGCTGATTGCTTTGGTATCGGCTCATTGGTAATTACTGTGGCGAGGAAGACAGGACGAGGAGGTAATGCCCCGGTTACTTACCGGTAATCTTCATTACTCCGAGTCCATATCTTCCTCGCCACAGTATAGTTTCCCTTCCCTCCCGGCCCTGGTGGTGGCTTCATGTCTGCGGCTTGGTTTCTCAGGTCGTGCGGTGTGTTCTGTGTCCCTTTATGGGATTGGCTGAAGCCACTGGGGGCCATCTTGGTGGAGGGAGAGGGAGACTGGAGCGCTTTTTTAGACTTGGAGTTCTACGTGGAGCCGGATGCTCATGGGTAATTACTGTGGCGAGGAAGAAATGGACTCGGAGTAATGAAGATTACCGATAAGTAACCGGGGCATTCCTTCACATAACTGAAAAAAGCAGTGCACATTTACCGATATTAAGAGTCGAAAGAAAGAGTGCACATTTTTTTCAATTACTGGGCCAAATCAGTGCATTTCCCTTTCCATTTCTCAAACATTATTTGAACATTATTTTGCCCATTTTGGTGGCAAAATAATGAACATACTGTCCTATCACCAAAAAACATAGCCCTCATTCTTCCATTAGTGAAATCACACGTTGAATTCTCTCCATACCGCATGACAAAAAAAATAATTCTATTTTATTTGCGGAGCAAAACTTTGAATTTGTATGCATTTGGAAGGAGCGTGTTCAATTGTAAGACCCTAATGTTCCCCCGAGGGCAAATAATGGAACGTTAGCTCGGCTGAATCACCCAGAGAACAAGCATTTGCAATACAATAGTTCTCGCATTTATGAGTGTTTGAGCTATTGGCATTGTGAATGACAATGCCTTTTAGATATGTTTTTTTTTAAATAGATAAATAAAAGGCATTGTCATTTACAATGCCAATAGCTTAGACTCTCGCAAATGTGAGACTTATTGCATTGCAAATGCGTTCGCCACCTGTGCGATAAAGATACAAAAAAATGTTAAAGCGTTATGAGAGAGCATGTCCTGAGCGGGCACCACAAAGCTATTTAAGAAAATAGTGCATGGAGGCTGAAATTAAAGCCTACAGAGTAACAACACGCGTAAAATGGGGTGTCGCCATGGGACGTCACAAAATGAGATAAGTCGGTTCTAAGGAGGGTCTACTAAGACTACTGACCAATGAACAGCCAAAGTTTACAGTGGACAATGACACAAGCCAATGAAAAATATGGGCGGAGAGTGGGCAGAGCTGCAAGTCCCTACCTGAATGCAGCATGCCTCACGGAGCAGCGCATGGGCTGCCTAGGCTCGACCTAAAAAGAATGAGAGAATTTATAGTGTCGCTATTAAAAAGAGCAAAGTGGACTATGCAGAGAATTTTATTCACAAGCTCTCTGTCACCGGTGGCCAATGAAGAGTTAGAATGCAAAAGTGCATGGCTTAAAGTGAGAGGGTAAACGGGGGCTCTAGAAGGGGCGCGGATGTAATGTAATGGAGTGCGTGGCCTAAACATATAAACTTATATTTCTGTTATTCCCATAGTGTGCCACCCAACTGTTATTTTTTTCAACTCTAGGCTTTCTGTTACTGCTTCCAGATTAACACGACTGACCTACACCTAAACCTAGCAAGGACTATTTGCTTTATCAATGGTCATTAGCTGTGTTACAAAAATAAGAAACAACAATTAATTTCTTTATTTTTGATTACTGGAATTAATATTGAAAATGTTTCAATTCTGAAATCGTGAGACTGTGAATTAAATATTACTGAGACCAGTAGACGGGGTAGTGGTCTTCAGGATGTCTCAATCACTCCAGTTATGTTCTGTCTTAGCCATGCACACCCTCTTTCTTTCCACATCTCGACTCTCTGCATATTTCAAACCTCATCTCTTTCCTCTTTAGCACCATCTTTTCATTTTCTCCTACAAGCACTTCATCACACGTTCCACTTCACTAACCCCCAAACACACAAACCACCCACTCACCTGTAATCACTGCATTTTCTCTTAATTTCGCCTTGTCAGTATTTTGAGAAATGTGTACCTCTTGCACACCCATTTCCACAAAATCACAATTGGAACTGGTATACAGGGCCATTGCTCTGTGCCCTCTGCAGAGAGACCAAAGATTGGATGGCCATGTATTCTAAACACCTTACTAACCCACTGACGGGCACTGGTAGAAACGTACACTGCCTTTAGCCTCAACCCCAGCGCTGTCAGTCATGGCTTGTTATAAACACCTCTAGACGAATCATTTCAAAGTACGCACTATATAACGGTAAAGCCAGGCAGAAACCACCACTCTAGTCAGGTTAAGGGAGTTACACTCCTAAAATAACCCCTGCTCACCCCGTTGGTAGCTTGGCACGAGCAGTCAGGCTTATCTTAGAGACAGTGTGTAAAGCAGTCCAATAGAAATACAGTATAAGCACTACAAAAGGACACCACACCAGTTTAGAAAAATATCCAATATTTTTATATACTTAAGATGACCAAAAACGATAAAAATCCACAACACAGTACTTAGAAATCTTCAATTATCTTAATAACCTTCAAAAACAGTTTCTTGAAGTCGATAGCTCCATTCAGAGCTGTCACGGTGTCGTGAACAAACAAGTCCAAACAGTTCTGGCTGACCGCGGCGTCACGGGCCAGCTACGGTGTCAGAAAGACTCGCAAACAGTACCTTTTAGAAATGCAGGGCGTCGACGACCTCTTGTTGAGTTTCTGAAAACACGCCGTTCGCAGGCTTCGATTCCAGAGGTCGCTGCAGGAGTCATCGGGCCCTTGAAGTCACACACGTTGTAGGTCGAACTCCTCTCTGTTGAAGTCAGGAGCGCTGGTGTCGGCAGGCGTCGGGTGCTGCAGGGCAAAGTGCAGCGGTGCGGCGTGCAGTGCCCTCAGATCACGGTGCGAGCAGCAGCATGGTGGCAGCGTCAGATGGGGTCATCGGTGAGACCAGGGTCGCGGTGCGAAGTGAATGCAGTTCTCGTTGTGGAGCTGGCAGGTCACGGTGCAAGCAGCGGCGTCATCGTTGCTGGAGCGCTGTCATCTGGGGTCAATGGCGCCGGTGTCGGTTGGCTAAGGCTGCAGTGCGGGATGAGGGCAGTGCGTTGTGTAACTTTACGAGCAGCACCCTTGAACCACGGTGCAAGCAGCAGCGTCGATTTCGGTGTGGAGCAGCGGCGGCGTCGTGAAGCGAGGCGGTGAGGAGTGCGGTGCCCACAAGTCGCGGTGCGAGCAGCGTCTCGGTGGCTGCGTCAGCAGGCGTCATCGGTGCGACCAAGGTTCGCGGTGCGGCGTTGCGGTGGGCCCTCTGCGTGACCTTCAGGACACAAAGTCGGCAGCGGCGTCGTAGACGGCGTTGGGTTGCTTTTTCCTCTGTTGCAGCACACAAACACACAGTCTCCAGTGCTGAGGGCAGAAGAGCTTGAAGTCCTTGCTGTTCCTGAGACTTCTTGAACAGGGGGAAAGCTCTACCTCAAGTCCTTGGAGAAACTCACAAAAGTAGATTGCAGAAAGTTCAGTCCAGTCCTTTCACTGCCCAAGACAGAAGCAGCCACTGCAGGCCAACACAGCAAAGTGGTAGTTCCTCCTCACAGCTTCTCCAGCTCTTCTTCTTGGCAGTCTTCTTGATCCAAAAGAGTTCTAAGTTCAGGGGTCTGGTCTCCAATATTTATATCCCAAAATACTTTGATCTCTTAGGCAGAGAGTGTCTGTGCCCAGCCAGAACCAGTTCTGCCTTCTCTGGCATGACTTCCTGGCAGGAGGTGGGGACGGCATTGTCAGAGGCAGACCAGGCCCTTTGAGGTGCAAGAAAATCTTCTCCCCCTTCCCTAATTGCAGCCCAGGCCTTTTCAGCCCTTTCCTTACCCACCTAGACTATCTGGAGCCACTCCTGCACCCCAGCCTGCTGTCATCCAAAACCCAGACAGGCCATCCACATTCCAGCAGAGGCACACAGGATGACTGAGCAAGAAAATACCTACTTTCTAAAAGTGGTATTTTCAAACACAGAATGTAAAAATCACCTTCAATAAAAGATGCATCTTTAGATTCTGATTTCAGGCATACTAAACTATATTTTCCTACCTAATTCCCCGAGCCAGTTATGTTTACAAGATGTTATAAACAAACTCCCTATTCTGTCCTCTGGGGAACAGGTAGCCTTGCAATAGCGAAAAACTAAATTAGCCGTAATCCGCTATCAGGACATGTTACACACACCAGGGCATGCCCTACCTTTCACATACACTGCACCCGGTCCACAGGGGTACCTTGGACCTATCTTAGGGGTGGCTGACATTTAAGAAAAGGGAAGGTGGGGGGCTGGCAAGTGGGTGCACTGGCCAAGTCGACATGGCTGTTACAAACTGTGTGCAGACTCTGAAATGGCGGGTCTGAGTTGCCTTTTCAGGGCTACTCATGAGGGTGGCACAATCAGGGCTGCAGGCCCACCAGTAGCATTTGATTCACAGGCCCTAGCACACTCAGTGCGCCTTACTAGGGACTAACAAGTAAATCAAATATCCAATCATGGATACACTGATCCATAACACAATTTACCACAGGAGCACTTGCACTTTACCACTGATCAGCAGTGAGATAAGTGTGCAGAAACACTATGCCAGTAAAACAGAGTCAAAACGGGCAGGTCAGAAAGCAAAAACTCAGGGGAAACACGCCAAAAGATGCCAAGTCTAACAACTACCCAAAAATAAAACCAGAAACATAGCATCCTGGAAATAGCTAACCCTCTTGGGAATGCAAGATTATGTAAAACGTGAAATATAAATCAGAATTAAATCCCTGACATGGATTACCTTAACGCTACCTTAACATTTTTTACATTCATTTTTCAGAATTCGATCAATGTTTTGCCAGTTAATTTATTTATTTGAAAAGTTTTATAAAGCGTGAACATGACCCTGCAGGGTATCGGACCGCTGTACAATGTGGCCTGCTTGTTTGAACTTCTTAGTGCCTGATTCCCACTCGCTGGTTCAAGTTTATTTCCCAGGTAAGTGGGCGTGTTCTGGTGAAGTGATTTGTGTGTCAAGCAGGCTAAGTGTGTTAAGTTGAGGACATGTATAGAAAGCCAAATAAGGGCTGTTTCACTGTCTGTTTTTATTTACTATTGGGTCTGAGACCCAGAGGGACCTAACACACTTAAAGCCAACCCCTCTCTCATTTAAATATACTTTTGCACCTATTTTTGGAATTCACAAAGAATACCAGTAGCATGCCTAAAAGCTGTACCAGGTGCAGGATTGCAGGTGAACCACTGGGAATGTCATGTGACATTTTTTCTGTTCCCCCTTTTTCCCAAATTATATTGGTAATTATGTACATTTATGTAGTAGGAAAATACAGCGTGATACACAGTTTTTCCCATGAAATACTGCTTTCCCTACATCCCGTCCACATTTGAAGGGAATGCAGTCTCCTTCCCACCCCAGATATAAAGTCGTTGAGGGCCTTTACTGGAGTATAACTCCATCCATTTACAGGGTGGAAAAGGGACTGTGAGGACGTTTTTGTGTGGTCCAAGAGCATCCAGGGGTTACTGTGCCTCAGTTGTGTCAGCTGAGGTTGTTTACCTCTATTGTTCCAGGGCCCTGTACTATAGTTACCCCAAATAGTAAACAAAGTGCACCCCATCATCATTTGACTCTCAAGGAAGAGATGGCAGAGCAGTCCAAAGCTCTCTCATGGAGTTGATGTAGGTTGGAAACTTTGAATTCTGTAACACACATAATAACACTCAATAAACCATTGATCAGTCACTGCTTTAATCTCTATTAAGACAAAGTACTTTAGCATACACACAGATGAAGACTAGACATAGAAATACAAGTATATATATGTATATATCTATAAACCAAAGGTTAAAGTAACGTTATACTTTATATATAAATTTCAGTGACAATGTAATGTTTTAAATGTCTAAAACCACTACTGCCAACTCCTCGCCGCAAATTGCCAAAGGCTGTGCTCAGCTTGAGGTTGGCTACTTGCAGTGGGTCTATGCTGGGTCTGGCCGCAAGGGGATTGGCTTTACGTACGGTAACAAAACCCTAGAAATGTAATGAAAAAACAAAGATAAAAGTAACGTTAAATGTCATAGCTAGTTATGAATTTCAGTAACAATGTAACTTTTAAATGTAAAAACAGTGAAATTCACCAGTTAGAGCTAGCTTTGGTAACTATTACTCATGCCCCAAGGTAACTATAACTCCCTCCACCACCCTGCACAGTTTTCTTATCAAAATTTCATTGCAAATGCTGCAGTGATAGTATAAATGATGCAAACACAAGGAGATGATGGACGGAGTGCTGAAACTTTTCAGACACTCACACTCACCCCCAGTTACAGATCTGGGTTGAATCCATCATCATTCTTTAGCTCACAGTCTTGACCCTGTGCCTCATGGGAACAGTCCAGCCCGAACTGCCAAGCCATGTCTTCCCTGGAACGGAAACAAGCATTCTAGGACCAGTTTCGAGCTAACAGCCCTCATTAGCCAGGCTAGCTTGAATCCAGTGGCAAAGTGAGCAAGGGACCCACGTCTGGGCATACCCTGCCAACTTAGGGCAAACAAAACAAACACAAGGAGATGATGGACGGAGCGCTGAAACTTTTCAGACACTCACACACACCCCCAGTCACAGATCTGGGTTGAATCCATCATCGTTCTTTAGCTCACTTCGCCACCCCAGCTATATGCAAATCAATCAATCAATCAATCAAGCATTTATATAGCGCACTACTCACCCGGAGGGTCTCAAGGCGCTAGGGAGAGGGGGTCCGCTACTGCTCGAACAGCCAGGTCTTGAGCTGCTTCCTGAAGGCGAGGTGGTCTTGGGTCAGGCGGAGGTGGGTTGGGAGGGAGTTCCAAGTCTTGGCGGCCAGGTAGGAGAAGGACCTTCCTCCTGTTGTGGCTCTTCGGATGCAGGGGACGGAGGCGAGGGCGTGGCTGGTCGATCGAAGCTGGCGGGTGGGAGTGTAGAATTTGAGGCGGCTGTTGAGGTATCTTGGTCCATGGTTGTGTAGGGCTTTGTGAGCGTGGGTGAGGAGACGGAAGGTGATTCTCTTGTTGACCGGGAGCCAGTGCAGGTCTCTCAGGTGTCCGGAGATGTGGCTGTGCCTGGGGATGTCAAGGATGAGTCTTGCTGAGGCGTTCTGGATCCGCTGGAGCCTCCTCTGGAGCTTGGCGGTGGTTCCGGCGTAGAGGGCGTTGCCGTAGTCCAGACGGCTGGTGACGAGGGCCTGGGTGACCGTCTTCCTGGTCTCGGTGGGGATCCACCGGAAGATCATGCGTAGCATGCGCAGGATATTGAAGCAAGACGAGGAGACCGCGTTGACTTGTCTGGTCATGGAGAGGGAGGAGTCCAAGATGAAGCCCAGGTTGCGTGCGTGGTCTGTCGGTTTGGGTGCGCTGCCCATGGGGGGGGGCCACCAGGAGTCGTCCCAGGCGGAGGGAGAGGAGCCCAGGATGAGAACTTCCGTCTAGTCTGTGTTCAGTTTCAGGCGGCTGGTCGTCATCCACTCGGCTACGTCTTTCATCCCTTCGTGTAGGTTGGCTCTGGCGATGGCGGGGTCGCTGGTGAGGGAGAGGATCAGCTGAGTGTCGTCGGCGTAGGAGATGATGTTGAGGTTGTGTTGGCGTGCGATGGCCACAAGGGGGCTCATGTAGATATTGAAGAGGGTGGGGCTGAGCGAGGAGCCCTGAGGGACGCCGCAGATGACTTCGGTGGCTTCTGATCTGAACGGGGGAAGGTGGACTCTCTGTGTCCTTCCGGCGAGGAAGGAGATGATCCACTCCAGTGCCTTCTCCTGGATTCCGACGATGCTGAGGCGCTGCACTAGGGTGCAGTGGCAGACGGTGTTGAATGCCGCGGAGAGGTCCAAGAGGATGAGGGCCGCTGTTTCTCCGTTGTCGAGCAGGGCTCGGATGTCATCGGTGGCAGCGATGAGGGCGGTCTCGGTGCTGTGGTTGGCCCGGAAGCCAGACTGCGAGAGGTCGAGGGATCCATTCGTCTGGAGGAAGGCGGCCAGCTGCTTGTTGACGTTCTTCTCGATGACTTTGGCCGGAAACGGGAGGAGCGAGATGGGGCGGTAGTTTTTGAGTTCGGTGGGGTCCGCTGACGGTTTCTTAAGTAGAGCGCTGAGTTCGGCGTGCTTCCAGCTCTCAGGGAAGGTAGCGGTGTCGAAGGAGGTGTTGATGATGTCCCGCAGGTGGGGTGCGATGACAGCGTCGGCCTTGTTGAAGACGTGGTGGGGGCAGGGGTCGGTTGGAGATCCAGAGTGGATGGTGTTCATTGTGTGGATGGTGTCTTCGGTGCTGATCGGGGTCCAGGCGCGTAGGGTGGTGGTGGGGAGCGTAGGTGCGGTCGTGGGGAGCGTTGGTTGAGTGCTGAAGCTGTTGTGAATGTCGGCGATCTTGTTGTGGAAGTAGGAGGCGAGGGAGTTGCAGAGGGCTTGAGATGGGGTGATGTCGTTGTTTCCGGCGTTGGGGTTGGAGAGCTCTTTCACAATGTTGAAGAGTTCCTTGCTGTTGTGTGCGTTGTTGTCCAGTCGTTCCTTGAATGCAGTTTTCTTGGTGGCGTGGATCAGTTGGTGGTGTTTGCGGGTGGCGAGCTTGAGGGTGGTCATGTTGTCTGGTGTAGGGTCTTTGCGCCAGGTTCTCTCGAGGGCTCCGCAGTGCTTCTTGGAGCTCTTGAGTTCGTCGGTGAACCAGGGTGCTTTCTTGCTGCTGGGTCTGCTAGGTGGGGTCCTCAGTGGGGCGAGGTCGTCTGCGCAGCTGTTGATCCACTTCGTGAGGTTGTCGGCGGTCTGGCTAGGGTTCACTGAGCTGGTGGGGGGTGCTGGCTCAGGGATGCGGCGAGCTGGTCGGCTGTGATCTTGTTCCAGCTTCGGCGTGCACCCTGTTGCTGGTGGTGGTGGACCGTTGTTCTTTTGAAGCTGAAGTGGATGCAGCTGTGGTCCGTCCAGTGGAGTCCGGTGGCGTGGCTGAAGACGATGTCCTTGCTGGATGAGAAGACGGGGTTGAGTGTGTGTCCGGCGTAGTGGGTGGGGGTGGTCACCAGCTGCTTGAGACCGAGGTTGGCGAGGTTGTCCAGCAGGGTGGTGGTGTTGCGGTCGTTGTTGTTCTCCGGGTGGAAGTTGAGGTCCCCGAGGAGGCTGTAGTCAGCGGAGGGGAGGGCGTGCGGGGTGATGAAGTCGGTGATGTCTTCGCTGAATTGTGTGCGGGGTCCCGGGGGTCTGTAGATGAGGGTGCCTCTGAGGGTGGTCTTCGGGTTGGTGTGGATCTGGAAGTGCAGGTGTTCGGCGGTTGTTAGGGTGTCGTTGGTGTTGGTCTTGATGCGGATGGTGTTCCTGTGGACGATGGCGATGCCTCCTCCAGTTTGGTTGCCGCGGTCCCTCCGGGTGATCTTGTATCCGTCCGGGATGGCGATGGCGATGTCGGGTGCTGAGGAGGCGTTCATCCAGGTTTCCGTGAGGAATGCGATGTCTGGGGATGTGGTGTTTAGGAGGTTCCAGAGTTCGACGGCGTGCCTGTGGACGGAGCGGGTGTTGAGCAGGATGCACTTCAGGTGGTTGCTGCTGGTGCAGGTCCGGATGCAGGTGAACTTGCAGGAGTGGCAGCTGAAGGGTCCGTGGGTTCGTCTCGGGGTGGCTCGGTAGCATCCCGGGATTCGGCCGGTGTTGAGTGCGTTGAGTTCAGTGGTGTTGTAAGTCCGGTGGGGGGGCTGGTGTCTGTGGGGCCCAGGGGTTCGGGCGCTGGGCGCGGTCCAGGCGCGGACGGGCGCAGACGGGCTTACCTTTGGCGCGCCCGCTGCGCGTCAACGCTGCGCGTTTGCCACTCTGGCATATGAGGAGAGTGGGGGGGCGGAGCGAGGGAGGAGCAGCTGGGAGGCGGGAGCGGGGCGGCGAATGGTAAGGGTCCTAGGTGGAAGGGGGCAGGGGAGCAGCGGCGGGGAGGTGGCGGGAAACGCGGCGGGGGCTCAGCAAGGGAAAACAGCAGGCAACAAATAAGAGGACACATAAGAGGACAAAGGCTGGGCACAGAAAGGGCAACAGAGGATACAGCAACAATCAGAGGGGAAACAAACCGCAAATCACAGGAGACAGGTCACGAAACGGGCACCAGGGGGGAAAACAAATAGTCAGCAGGAGAAAGCGGCGCTGCGCTACGGAGGCTGAGACCACACCAGTGGTCAGGAGCACAGCTGCGGGCAGCGGCGGGATCGGGGCAGCCTGGGCACACCCACGGGGAGTGTGCGCGGTGCGTGGTGGTGTGACCGGCCCAGAGGGTCAGAGGTCACCCTGTGCCTCATGGGAACAGTCCAGCCCGAACTGCCAAGCCATGTCTTCCCTGGACCGGAAACAAGCATCCTGGGACTGGTTTCGTTCAGCGCTCCATCCCTCGTTGAAATAAAAATATGTATGAAAACTAGAACTAGGTAGCAGTGCTTTCATCTGTACTTTTTTGCTTCAATGGGCGACATACAAAAGTAATATATTCTTATGTTCTGATAGTCTCTTTTGGTCAAAGGGACATATAGTGTTGGTTGTCCAAAAAATATGATGCCAAGAGCCAATACCTAAGCTGCAGCTTATAATGTTTTTTATTGTATACCTACCATGCATCAATTCATATGATAAAATATAATGAATGAAAAATGTGCATGCTGGAAACCTAAGCAGTTTTAAATGTGCCCAGGATACTGAGTTTAGGAACAGTGTTATTTGTTCATTTAGGGTTACCCATACTATCATGTAATTCAGAGGACATTTTGCAACATGATTTTTTGCATTCTGGCTAACATTTGAAACCAATAATGGACAGATTTCCATTGAGAATAACAAATGTTCTACTGTTCTGTGTTCCCACAGAACAATAATCTGCAACAGGAAATGTCCCAAAATGCAACATGGAGACCTCAAAATTTTGCCTTGCAAATGTAGCCAACTAGCAATGTGGGTAACCGCTTGGGTGCTATCCAGTGAAATTTGCTAAACCCAGACATTTCTGAAAATTTGACAACCTAGGGAGTACAGGGTAGTGTGATTTGCCAGGTTCCCACTATGCTTTCATATTAAGAATGTCATGCAAACAAGAAAACTAGGCTAAAATCATGTATTTTCCTCACATTTCTATGAGGAAATTGTACATTATCAGCAGGATTCAATAAAAGTCTTACCTACCTGCCTTCCCAGACTTCTCCCACAAAATGCTATCTGACTTATGTGGGTGGGCCTCTTACCCACAACAGCAACTAGTCAAAACCTGAACCCTGTGAAGTCAAGGTGGTATCATTGAAATCTTCATATGGTTACAGTTTTGGTCCATTCCTATCATGTTGGTCGGGCCACCCACAGACGAGTGGAAATGATTCAGTCAGGAGAGATGTAGGAATGTATGGAGGTAGGAACTGTGCCATTCAGTGGAATTGCCAGTGTTTTCTATTACATAAATATGAGAAAAATATACTTTTACGAACCATACTGTAATGCTTGATGGGCATTTTCGGTAGGAAAAAGTGTTGGGATTCCCACAACACAGACCCCCTGGGTCTATAGGTTTGAGAAATCACTGGGGTTGCTATAGTTCCCTGGTTGCTGACTGACCTAGAGCCTAAATAGTGGAGCCATTTAGCATGGCAAGTGTGAGGAAAATTGGATTTACCCCTTCTCTGTCCATCCATATTGTAGCATCCTTCCCAGCCCGGAGGCATGCAAATAAATACACCAGACACTGGGCTCTTGAGTGTACATCTTATTACATTCACATACAATCATACTCTGTTCATCAATTACGTCATAATGTTAATACCCACACCTTAAAACCTCCCGGCAAACTACATACTTCTTCTTTTGAATCTCCCAACACTACATCCCCCACTTTGTTATATAAAACGTACAAACAGTTACATTATATCTCTTCGATAAGTCCTCATGGTGCTCGCACTAGTCGGACAGATCGAGTGCCATTAAGTGGTTGAGATGCACTCTGTTCATACACCAATGTTTCTGATGTTTGATCTGGACTGTAAGGCAGGATGGCCTCTGGTGTAAGTGCAGGAGCTGACCATCGCAGAGGTAGGTGCTCAAAGTGTGATGAGTTCCATATGATGGAGTATACAGAATGATGGACTGTCACCATGTGTCGACCATATTAAACAAAACAACAAGAGCAACCCTTATGTCAGTGTGAACAGGGGTATCAAGTGATCCTTGAAACATGCGTTCACATGGAACACATTCTGATGAAAATTATGAATATCACTGATATTTCTGTGTGGACTCAATCCAAAAATACTAATGTAAAATTAATAACGTTTGGAAGGAGCAATAACTCAGCAAGTATGTACACGGTTCAGCCAAACCGAGGCATTGGAATGAACTTAGCTTCCAACACTTCCTTAATTTTATGGTATGATCCTGCATCAGCTTGTATTATTTTTTCCAGCACTTCTTTTACTCCATCACGGCAAGGTTTTTCAAATATTTAATGATTTACTTAGCATCTACTTCTTCTAGGGCATCTATGAAATCATTGAACGCCTCAATCCAGGCAGTCCACCTGGCGTCAATATTCTGCTTCTTCGCCATTTCGATTGGTGGTGGTGGTTTTAGAAACACAGCGGCATTGTACTTCACACTTTTTTCTACTGCTGTTGAGAGTATATGCTCTTTGGATGATGGCAGCTGTTCTTCTGGTCCGATGCCTTCTGTAAGCACAGTCCGTGTGCTTGTACTTGGGTCGTCACAACCGATTGGAGGTTGTAAATCACTATCTTCTTTTTTTACGGTAACTGCCTGTTTCATCTTTTGTAATTGTTTCCACTGCTTTTAGCTTTTTTAGTTTCACTTTATATCGATGATGGCTTTGTCTTATCCGGTTTCTGGTGGGCTTTTCGAATGCGCCTCTCTGCCGGGTCTTCAACTTCGTTGAGGGCAGCTTATGGGCTCGAACTGGGTTTCGATTCCACAAACACCACCTTCAAACTGCTTCTCATCGAATTGGGTGCACATGGCACACGCAAAGAGTTTGCCGTAACGTTGCAAACTGCCAGGGAGAATAATCTTGTTTCTTCAGGGCACAGATCCTGCACTTTTTGTCAATTGTAGCATCCTACCCAGCCCAGGAGAATGTAAATGAATATGCCACATATGGAGCTCTTGATTACACGTCTTTATTCATCCACATACAATCACACTCTGTTCTCTGATTATGTCATAACTGTTAAGAACCACAACTTAACACCTCCCAACAAACTAGGCACTTCCTCTTTTGAATCCGTATAAAAGGTCAAGGGTCCTTTAGCTTTCCAGGGGTATGGGGATGCGGGGGGCAAAAATACTTTAGGGGCGTAAGTAGTGGGGCTGCAACCTGATGTTAGGATGGACCGGTGCAACCCAATTATTAGGTCTCGCCTAGTCAGCGCATGCGCTGTCTCGTCGAGAGATGCTGTATACAGTATAGCGGGGGAAGCTCTGCCCACTTTCCTCCTAGCTTTACCGATCTTTTTCATTGGCCGAAATCTTAAATGTTGCATTGTGATTGGTTTTCGGGAACTTAGTCCCGCCTCCTGGCGACCATGTCGTCATTTTTCTCCTTCCATAGCTATAAGCCCCTTTACTTTAATGCAATAGGTCTGCGTAAATACAAGTCCTATTGCATTTGTAAATGCTTGTTTTCTCCTGGGATTGGCTGATTGCATTCGCACTCTGTTTTGCCTGACTGTCCTGAACACTCACATGCACAATACAGACTTTACCTGGAAGCAGAAACGCGGCTGTGAGAAGGCAGAAGGGTCAATATCAGCAGCAGAAGGGTGGCTCTAATGCTAATGAGCGTCCTGCGGTGCGCTGTACGCAGGGCAGGCAGGAGCCTCAGCTTGAAGCCACGGAGGACGAGGGAAGATAGGTGCAGCTTTACCGAGGGCAGGCAGGAGCCTGAGCTTCCAGACACAGGGGACGGGGAAGGTATTGCAGCCTGTGCAGGGCACCGTAGCGCTCCATGCACCCCTGCCTTTTTAAGCGCTGTATAATGATTACCACACTTGTTTCTTATTTCAACTCTTATTTTCCCGTATTGCACATTTTATTTAAATGTGAGAAGTCCCGAGATGGTAGCGTACAGGCTGTGTTTTTTTTGGGGGGGGGTTCTTCCCACTCTTGTGCAGTATGTAATAATAAAGCCACACACAATAATACCCACAGAGGGCAGGCAGGAGCCTGAGCTTCCAGACACAGGGGACGGGGGAGGTACGTGCAGCCAGTGTAGGGCACCGTAGCGCTCCATGCACCCTTGCCTTTTTAAGCGCTGTATAATTATTAGCACATTTGTGATTTATTTCTACTCTTTTTTTCCCGTATTGCACATTTTATTTAAATGCGTGAAGTCCCGAGATGGTAGCATAGAGGCTGTGGTTTTTTGGGGGGTTCTTCCCACTCTTGTGCAGTATGTAATAATAAGGCCACACACAGTGATACACTTTCCACAGAAAGCAGGCCGACGCTAGCAATACCTCCGCTCCGGCATTTTTTTCCGGTCAGCAGCTTGCTTTGTTGGCTGCACTCAGAGCAGAACGGCCTGGCACACGACCCAGACCCCCCCCCCACCTTGGACCTCCCAACCTATGCCTCAATGGTCCTTTTTAATTGCCCCTTAAGCAGGATATAGTTGATTTGGCCTTTTCTGCCAGGGCTTGTTTTGATTTTGAGTCCGACTAGGGTTAATCCGGCTTCCTCACTTTAAGATTGATTGGGATGTAAGGTAGAATACAGTCAAATCATCGGTGTCTAGCTTAATTAATTACGTTTTACCACAGTCCTTATTTTATAGTAGGAACCGCGCATTCTAAACCAAATCACAGAATACGATTTCTGCGGGGATCGAAACATGACATTCAAGTCATGTTCCAATCAGCTCTGCTAAGTTACTTTTGCAAAGCAACTTTCAAGTGTTCTGTGCGGATATGAATGAATAGGCCGGTTTTAGGAGTGAAAACATCATTTGTTTCTCTGGCACTTAAATGTTCCATAGAACTGTGCATAACGTCGCATAATTCAATAAATATATTTAGGTCCCAACCATAATAGATTACCGACCTCAAGGGGTTGAAAGGCTGAGTGTGCGGGTCGTGTCTCAACAGGCATGTGATTCTCTGGTTGCTTCCATATCTGCGGCTGCCCGAGGCCACCACCGGTGGCCACTCAGGAGGGCGGCCCTCTAGTAACAGAGGGCATCCCCCCACCCTTCTCCTTCCCCGGGAGACAGGAGGAGTCACATCTGGTGCGCCAGGCAGGGCGAGGGGTACTTAAGTCCCCCTCGCCAATTTGCCTGCCTCTTTGTTGCACCGGACGAGCCGTGGTGGCCTCGCTGGGGACAGGCAATCTTTGGCAGGCCAAGGAGCTGAATCTGCTCACGGTGAGTTTGGATTCTACAGCCCCCCCCCCCCTAGGCTCGCTCCCTCCCCTCTGTAGGTCGACGCTGGGCCGGGTGGCCTGCTTAGGTGCGGGCCGCTGGTGGGTGAGTGTTCCACGGTGCCCCAGTGTTGCCTACGGCCTCCCAAACTGGGGCAGACAAATCTCACAACTCCCCCCTCTGCTCGCTGGGCTGGGTGGCCTGCTTAGGTGTGGGCCGCTGTGGGTGGGGGCAAGTTTGCTACTGTACGTAGAGGTCCCCTGGGCTACCCACGACACCCCGGCTTTGGGCAGCGTTGTTTTCCACCGACCTGAGGCCGTTAGCATACGGGGTCCGGTTTAACAACATGGCGGACGATTCAAGTGGAGGGAGGACCTCCTTTGGGGCCTTTTCGCTGCTGCCGAGCACCCGGGCGCAGGGTCAGTCAAATATGCCGGACTGGAACATCCCAGGACTGTCCTGAGGGCCAGATTTCCCCTCCCATCACCCCCATAAGAGCTGCTGAGTGGCATGGCAAGTGCATCGATGCACGCACCCCCGCCCGGCCTGTGAGCGCGGTGGGCAGCGAGGGGGCAGTGGTCCCCGTTCCCCGGCCCAGCGAGCGTGCAGGGCCTCGAAGGGGCAGCGGTCCCCCCCCGTCCGAGTCAGGGCCGGGGGGGTCGCGGAGAGGCTCGTGCGGGGATGGACTAGCGGGCATGTTCTTTTCGATTGTTGTCTGTGGCAAGCTCTTTCCTAAGGGTGGGACGCGCCCCCATGCCGCCCCCGTAGATGAAGTGAGCTTCGGGTAGCTGGACGGACGTAGCATCGCCAGGAGGGAGCGCGCAGGTGGTGGGAACATGGTGTTGATTGGGGCAATGGAGTGACCAGACGGCTAGAGCGTTTGACCTCGCTGCTTGGCAACGGGTTAGAATCGTGGCAGGGATGCTTGACACCATGCGTCCCAGAGCAAATCCCTGCTCCCTCAGGGTGGGAGAGAGTAGCGCTCCTCGTTAACTTGCAACCAGTTAAGCGGACAGTGAGGGTTCAATCGCGCAAGAAATCATTGTCCACATCTCTCTTTTAGGAGCAAAAAAGGCCACTTTATTTTAGGACAGGTGCATCATAATTTTCACGAAACACATTTCATTATTTATTTATTTACAACATCCAACTCTACAATGATCTTACAAAACCTGAATCCCAAAACCCAGAACGAAACTCCTACCTACTACCCCTAACCTACCCACGCTACCCTTCAGGATGGCCAACCCGCTCCAGGCTGCCCACCCCCACTACCAAAAACCCGCCTATAAGTAAAACAAAGGCACCCATCCTAACCGTGGCAAACCAAGAAAAAGGAGCAGCACCTAGGGTACCACGGAGGAAAAAACACCCCCCACCCAAATGGAAAAGAAAAAAGAGGGAGGGTGGGTGGGGCAAAACAAACCTCCCTACTAGCCTCCCGCTACGCAGTTACCCCACTGCCAGCCTGACCCCTTTATAACTGTTCCCTAATTAGTCCACCTGCTTCCTGCTTCTCGCGCGAACCTACCCAGGGAGAGACCGGCTCGCGCCTGGCTCTCCCTGGGTCCCCCCTCGCGCAAGAAATCATTGTCCACATCTCTCTTTTAGGAGCAAAAAAGGCCACTTTATTTTAGGACAGGTGCATCATAATTTTCACGAAACACATTTCATTATTTATTTATTTACAACATCCAACTCTACAATGATCTTACAAAACCTGAATCCCAAAACCCAGAACGAAACTCCTACCTACTACCCCTAACCTACCCACGCTACCCTTCAGGATGGCCAACCCGCTCCAGGCTGCCCACCCCCACTACCAAAAACCCGCCACCCAGGAAAACCTTTAGTGTTTTCCTGCCCCACCAAAAGGACAGGAAGGAGCACACCATAACTGTACCTGAAGAACCTTACTAATCAAATCCCTGAGTTCTAAAAGGTAAAAAGAAATACCCAAAGCCGAGAGATGCACACCGTCCTCACAAAATAAATGATGTTCAGAGACCTGTAAATGATAATGATTCAAACAATATATACCCAAATTATGACAAAAAGGTCGCATTGTCCTGTTCACTTTTCTCCTGGCCTTTTCAAGGGCGGAATGGTTCCTCGCTCCACGCCATTGCAGACGAGGCACAAACTCAGTCCATATCAGCATGGTGCTCACCCATGTGGTTTTGATAATTTCCAGATCTTGCTTCATGAGTTTCAACAAAGTTAACCCAGAGAGAGAAACCAAGTCATTCTCGCCCAGATGGAGCACCAGTAGATCCGGAGGGCCCCCCAAACACTGGGAAACCAAGGCAGCTAAGGCGGGAAAAAGCCCACCCCACCGCATGCCCCCTGTTCCATGCCAGGAGACTTCGTGTTCCGCGCTGTTGAGACCAAGTGATCTCCCACAGAGCTGAGTGGCAGCGGCGAAAGCTGCACGTTTAATAAAAGAGTGCCCCAGTATCCACACCCTCCGTTTGCCTCCGGGGGCCGACGGCCAAGGACCTAGGAGAGAAAGAAATGTTAGACAATCCAAAAATGCACTATTTCCTCACATAATTCTCACAGCACTTGGAACGCCAACGACCAATGCGTCGGATCTGGGACCAGTCCCACCCCAAACGAGCGGCCTCCGTCGCCGCACCAATTCTGAAAGAATGTGTACCAAACAGAACCGGATCCTTCCCCAAGCGCAACAAAACTTTGCGCAAGACAGCCAGCAATTGGGAAGCCACAATGGGACTACCATCCACATGACAAAATATAGACCCCTGGAGAAAATGTGGAGATGATACAAAAACTTCCCATTCCCCAACCGGGCAACATGCAGAAACACCACTCCTGCCAAGGAACACCCACTTACCCCTCCCCAACTGGTCGGTTTTGGATGCCCTCAGCCACAGCCGCACCCTGTCACTCTCCAACACTACCTCACTGCTAGTCATGCCTACCCTACCCCGTAACCCCAACAATTCCGAAGCCCGAAATGCCCCAAAGAACAACCAAATGAAACACAAACGAAATTTGGCACACTCAAAAGCATCATGACAACACAACTCCAACTCTGGTAACAACAACTGAAGCAACTCAAAAGTCACTGGCTGCCGTAGCTGCGGACCACCAGCCCGAAGCCGAGCCAAACCTTTCAACATTTTACGAACCAACACCCCCCCAACCGGATCCCTCCCCCACCAAAGTAGCCCATAAAAAGAAATCCCAGCCAACTTGCCCGAAATGGTAGTGGGCGACAGACCTTTGTCTGCCAAATGCAACACAAACTGTAAGATGCCACGTTCATCAGACCAACCAGCCCCAGCCGGGCCCACCAAATCCTTACCGAACTGCAGAAACTCACTCCAAGCCTTCACATACCCCCGCCTCGTGGAGGCAGCCACCGAATGTTCGACTAATTGGTGAACCCTCAATCCCCCAGGTCCCATACGTACTGTGGGATCGCTGTTGGTTCCAGGTCCGCCCCAGGAGCTAACTTGCGGAACTCGGCCCACTGAAATCGAGACAAAGAGTCAGCGATGCAGTTAGAAGTACCAGGAACATGCCGTGCTTTAAAGACAATATTTAATTGCAGACACCGCAGCATGAATGCGCGCAGGAGTCGCAACACCCGCAAATCACGAGCCTTCTGGTGATTGACAAGATGTACAACTGCCAAATTGTCCACATGAAACAAAACTGATCGATTCCGAAACTCATCCCCCCACAGATACAACGCAACCAGCAGTGGGAAGAGCTCCAGAAATGCTATGCTACGACCTTGGTCCTGCCAGAGCGCCGGCCAGCCGGCCGCGCACCACCGACCGTCCCAAAAAATTCCGAAGCCATGAGCCCCAGAAGCATCAGTGAACAACTGTACTTGCCACACCATGTCCTCATCCGCAAAAAACAAGGACACGCCGTTGAAATCCTGCAGAAAACTAAGCCAGACTGTCAGATCAGCACGGACAGCGGTGGTAATGCGTACCCGATGATGGGGAAGGCTCGCACCGGACATGGACAGACCCAGACGTCTGCAGAACGTCCTGCCCGCCCGAACAACCCGACAAGCAAAATTGAGGTACCCCAACAGCTTCTGGACAATTTTCAAAACTACTTTCCGCTCCCTCAAAACCAGTTGGATGAAGTCAGACATTTCCGTCACTTTAGCTGCAGGCAATCGCGCCATCATAGACAGCGTGTCAATTTCAATCCCCAAGAAAGTCAGGGACGTACATGGGCCCTCAGTCTTGTCCTGCGCTAAAGGAACACCCAATTCCTCCGCCAGGGCCTGAAAGCTGTTCAAGGCCGACTGACACTGCCCGGAGCGACCTTCCCCAATGAAAAGAAAATCATCAAGGTAATGACATACCAGGACGTGACCAGTAACAAAAGTGAATCTCCACTGCAGGAAGGTACTGAAAGTTTCAAACAGGGAGCAGGACACTGAACAGCCCATGGGCAACACACGATCCACATAGAAACAACCATCAAACTGCATTCCCAAAAGACTGAAATCCCAAGGATGGATGGGCAAAAGCCGGAAAGCCGACTGAATGTCGCTCTTCGCCAGCAATGCCCCAACACCTGCCATGCGCACGAGCCGTAAGGCATCGTCCACCGAGGCATAAGTAACACTCGAGTCGGCCGGATCGATGAAGTCATTAATGGAGGAACCCTCGGGCCAGGACAGGTGATGTATAAGACGAAACTCTCCTGCCGCCTTCTTGGGCACCACGCCCAGGGGTGAAACAATCAAGTCAGGCAGAGGACAAGATACAAAAGGACCAGCAATCCTACCAGCCGCCAGCTCGGCATCCAGTTTTTTCCGCACCACATGGGGACTCTCCCTCACAGACTTCAAATTGTCCGACCACCTGCCCACCCTGGGTCCCTGATACCCAATCCGAAAACCAATTTTGAAACCCCAAGACAAAATCTTAGCGGCGTCAAAATCTGGATAATCTACCAGCCAGAGATCGAGAACCGTCTGCCTAATAGGAGTAGGAGCCCTTGTAAACAGACTGTTGTTGCTGTCCCCTACCCCCGGAACCTCGTCCCTGATCGCCCCAACGTTGTCCAGGAAAACAGAGGGTGAGGGGGTGCTTTCCCCCACACTGGGAACACTCATGCTTGTACCTACAGGCTGGCCTGTTACAGGAACCCCGGTTAAAGTGCCAGCAAGTGCCAGTGGCGGCTGCTTGACCTCTGCCCCAAACCCCCGCCCCAGACTGAGCGGGGCGAGCTGAAAAGGGCCGATAATGCACCGGCTGACCGCTAGCCGTGTGGGTCGTAGCAGGCGGATTTGCCGATGCCATCCACTGTAACCATAATTCGGAATCAACCTCACCCCACGAACGCTCGGGGAAAGCGCTCATGCGGGCCCTAAATTCGTCATCATAGGACAACCATGCAAAGCCACCAAAATAACTGTGAGCCTTGCGGACGATATCTGCATATTTAAACATAGCAATTGCCTTCTCAGGATGACGTTGACAATAAACACTGGCATAAATCAGAAAGGCTGAAGTCCAATTCTCTATAGACTTCGGAACACGAGGCCTCCGAGCCAGTTCTAATTCCTCCTCCTTCGACCCCTCTTTTGCCTGAACATCTCTATGGAGAAGTCGAAAAACATCCACAAATGCCCCAGACCATATCAGATTCTTTGTTTTTTCGGACAAATGAGACCCCAAAGGCATCCCCACCCCAGAATAAGGCAACTTTTTCGGTAGGATACTATCCTCCGCCACCTGTGGGGCAACCATTCCACCACTCCCAGCAGTAGAAACCTCTTTGGCAACTTGCCCCGTAGAAACATTCGAAAATACCGGCCGCTCAAGCCTCGGTGCCAGAGCGACTCGCTCAACCACAACGCCATCCCCCGTAGAAACATTCGAAAGTACAGGCCGCTCAAGCCTTGGTGCCAGAGCGACTCGCTCAACCACAACCCCATCTCCCGTACCAATAGATCTCGTACTCTTCACAGGGAGACTCTCCCTAGGTTGCCACACAGACCACCACCCATACTTACCTCTGGGCAACTGCTCCGACTGCAGTGTGACAGCCCCACGCTCCTTCTGCGAAGGTCCAGACCTCACTGCCCCTCGTACACCTGCATGGTCCGCTCGAGACTCCTGCGAAACACGAGAGACAGGGGGTTGCCCCAACCCACCCCCCCCCGGCCCGTGCTGCCAAAAGCCCAACATTAGTGTCTCTCAATTCCCCTTCCTCCAAATCCTCCTCACTAAAATTACCACAGAAAGCTTCATCAGAAAAGAAAACTTGGTCACTGCCACTGGGCATAGCCCCATCACCAATACCCCCATCATAAAACTGCCAATCAATAGGCTGAAAACTGTGCACATTGAAAGCTGTAGAAGAGCTATCCGCTCCAGACAGCCCCCCGTGAAGCCCACCACTGGAAACAGCCGTGTGGACAGTTCCCGGGCCCGTAGAGGCAACCGACAGCCGCCCAGCCGAAGGCGCCGCATGAAAACTGCGGCCGCTCGAGCCAGATGAGGAAGAGGACCCCAGAACAGGCTCCCTGAAAACAAAAACGCCATCACCCCCCGAGGAACTAGTCACCGACGCCAAACCATGGCCACCCACCGCCCCAGGCTCAGGGCCCCCAAAACGGCCACCCGGCCGACCCCTGGGGACCGGGAACAGGGAAGGACCAGGGCCTGCGGGCGCCCCCCTATGCAACAAACCCCTCCCACCCGGAGCCAAAGGAGGGGGGGTGGCAGTTCCCAGGCCAGGTACACCAGCGTCCGTAGACTGTGCAGGCGGGGGTGGCAGCCCACTGTGAGCAGCACCCGCAGGAGGAGTAACAGCAGCAGGGGGCGGGGCTGCAGGGGGGGGGCAGGCCGGCAACGCGTCCGGCAAGGGCCGTACATCAGCCCCACCCTGGGGTGGGGGGCCAAAAGAGAGGTGAGGAGCAGCACCAGGCCCCGGCACAGCGGGGGAGAGCAGGAAACACTGCCCGTGCAACCAGAGGTAAGGCGAGGCCCCGTCCGGCAATGGAGGAACCACGGAGGGGGGGGCAGGGGGCACCGCTGCAGGGGGGGGGGCTCCACACGCCCAGGCACCTCCAGGCTCCGCCCACGCTTGGGTTTTGGGCCCGACGGAGGCTTACCCGACTTCCCCCGCACCAGCCCGCTGGGGCTCGGGGCCTGCCGGCCCACCGAGCGACCCCTCCTCCCCCCGGGCGCCCCACGCATGCCAGCAATAAACAATGGCAAAGCACATACCTGCTGAGGGGCGCCCGGGGCATCCAGTGGGGGCTCCACATCGACGGCGGGCGAAACCAGCCCAGGCCCGTCTGCCGGCATAGCCGCTTCTCCGTCCTCCTCCTCCTCCTCCAGGCCCTGAGATAAACAGGCCTCAACCGCCCTGGAGACGCCCTCAGACGCCCTGCGAGGGGGGCGGGACAACCCGACCCACGCCTCCGCCGGAACACCCGGCCGTAGCAGGTCTTCACGCCCCGCCTCACAAAGGATCCGAACAGCCCTCCGGACCTCCGCCGCTTCCTCCATGACCCCAGGACACAAGGTAAACACGAGCGTCGCAAAACAAACCTCCCTACTAGCCTCCCGCTACGCAGTTACCCCACTGCCAGCCTGACCCCTTTATAACTGTTCCCTAATTAGTCCACCTGCTTCCTGCTTCTCGCGCGAACCTACCCAGGGAGAGACCGGCTCGCGCCTGGCTCTCCCTGGGTCCCCCCTTCCTGGCCGGAGCTCGTAACCTCAAATAACATCCATTAATCAAACACAACTTTATTTCCCGCATCATGAAAGGGGGGGACTCGAAGCGCGGGGGTGATAGAACATTCCATGGCATCGCTGCACCGTGCGCAGTGCACCTGCCGTTGGGTCGGTACGGAAATGGCGGCCTCTGGAAGGGCTCGGCCTCTTCCCCCCCACCCCGTGTCTGTGTGTCCACGAGTGACAAAAGGGCGAACCCCCGCTCCCCCCCGGTAGTGCCGGCAATTGAGTGGGCGCTAGCGCGGGCATCGCTAGACCTGCACCTGGTCTATGGTGGAAGGTTACAGGGACGAGTAAATTAAATGCATTCGAGTCATAAAAATGCATGCTACAACCCCATGTTACTTACAAGGGGAGTCTGCTTTTAATTCCTTGGTACGCTGTAGAAGTGCTTGTTTAATTGGTTAACATTACTCCGTTTACCACATCCTCGACAGGCGATTTCAATAATGTGTTTTATGGTCGACCGTTACGCTTTTCACAGTGTGCGCAATGGCACCGTCTCCTGTGTGATTTGATATTTCTGTTCAATTTTGTCAAACAATTCTCCATTACGAGAGACTTATAGGAAACGTTGCCTATTTGGTGAAACTGCACAAGGGTGTATTAGGAGGATGGGGGCAACCATGGGGGGCGTGTATGTGTGCACTCACCTCTGTCATCTTCTGTGCAGATCCAAGGACGGTGGAAATTCTCGTGTGAACAAAGAGCAACATTGGCGCACATGGTCCAGGTAATTAAGGGAGAATGAAGTACATGGGGAACTGCACGTTACAGTGGTTGCGATCACAACAGGCACAGGAGGTAAAGGGTTGAGCGAAGTGAATGTAAGAAAGGGGTAGAGGACAAGGTCCTAGCTAGTGGGCAATTTGGCGGGTTCATGAAGGAATCCCCTCTGCCTCAGGCCAAAGTTGCCATACTCATGTGCTATTTTTCTTTTCAGCCTCGCCCCGTGCTTGAATATTTGTCGCAGTCTAGCGCACCAACCATCCACTCCCAGGAAGCCGTTCGCGGAGGTAATACACAGGTTGTGAGGGGATAGGCTGTGCAACGAAACATGGGGGGGTTACCAGCAATGTCCTCCGACGAGGGTAAAGGGGTAGAAGGGCCAGCTAGGACAAGTGGGGGTCCCAGAAGGCGGACCTCCACCACTTGCGAGGTCTTTGGCTTACAGTTCCATTTCTTTTCAGGAGAACAGACCCCGAAGCGTCAGCATGAATAGCCAGGGATCCCCCCCGCTTTTTTCGCAGATGTCCCAGGTGGAGGATTTCCTGCCAGGAACCTCCCAAGATGCACAGATGGCGGCCGTTATGGAAATGATCAGGGTTAAAGGCGTGGCATGGGCCAGCGAGTTACTGAGAGCGAATAGTCCAGGGGACTCTGGAATTGTCGTTTCTGCCCCCTGATGGGACAGGAACCCGCGGAAGAGGCAGGGCCCACCAGGTCCAAGAGGGCTCGCAGGCCCACAGTCAGAGACTTCAAGGCAGAACCGGTGCCAGCCAAGGGTCGGAACATTGAACTTAGAAGAGCAGTAGTCGTGCCTGCGGCTGCCTCACCACTCCCATCTGCCGGGCCAGGGATACCCCCAGCCATTGCATCCCGCCATCAAACTTTGCTACACATGAGGACCTTGGTAAGCTCACAGACATGTTAGCGGATTTTTAGGTGGAAGTTAGAACGGGCCTCAGGGCTACCAGCTACCCTGCTGGGGTGGCCGCAGTGATTACTGATGTTGGGGTTGTGGCTTCAGCACCTCCAGTTCATGCTCCAGCAGGGGTTCCCATCACACAGGTGTGGGGCGGAGGGGGCCCAGGGAGGACCAGGTACACACAGCAACCCCGATAGGGTGGAAGCGTTGGGGGGGGGTACAAGGGACACAGGCTGCCAACAGAGGGCAGATACTGCCGCTCCGCCCACGGTAGTGCCGCCCATACCACTTCCGAGTGCTCCGCCTCCCGCAGCGACCAGCACCTCCTTATGTGCAGCGACCCAGGCGGTGCCAGCGGTGCCCGTGCCACTAGTGACCTTGGCCACCCTGTTGTCAGGTCGGTGCTCCCTAGCCTGGGAAGTGCCACTAGCAGCCAAGGAAGGGATATGGCGCAGGGAGTTCATTGATATTTTCTCACTACTAATGCATGGGGCGGAGGGGCTGGACACCAGAATGGGGGGCAAGGAGGAAGACAAGAAAGTGCGCTTTCAGGCATGGCCAGAGAAATCGATTAAGACTTGGGAGTAGGCCTTCGCTATCCTGGCAGCAGTAATAATGGAGCGATTCCCAGAACACAGACCGGGCCTGTTCCAATACGCCAGCACCATAACCAATGAGGCAGAGACCAATGGGGGCATGGGCTGGTACAGGTACGATTGCGAATTTAGAAAAAAGATGGCCATGTGGCCTGAGCTGGGGTGGGACCAGATGGAAGTGCGTCTGTGGATGCAGCACATGGGCATGGGAAGGGTAGAGCCTGCCGATAAGGCAACCACCAACTATAAGAAGGGGAAGACGAGCAAGGGTCAGAACCAAGACAAGAAGGGTCAGTTTAGGCAGTCCTTTCGGGGGGCCGCGGAGGGGGGCAGAGTCAAGGTACGACAAGAAGATTCACTGATACGTGCAGGCTCTATAATGGGGGGACTCGCACCTGGGGTAAGGCCTGTAGATTCTCCCACACCTGCAGCAAGTGTGGTGGTCCCCATCCTGCCACCTCGTGTGACAAGCGGGAGTCAGCCACAGGACCCGCTAGACAGGACAAGTAATAGCTTTGACTGTCCGACGAGGGTTTGGTCCTCCCTCCCCCCCAATCACCTTGGGCCCCCTTTGCTCGCCTCCCTATCCCTACCAAACAAATGCTAGTAATTCCGCCCCCCTCGTGCTCCCTAGACCCACCCTGACCAAAGGTCCGTCTGCCATTGACATCACAAACTTGCTGCCGCTACTGCGGGAATACCCTCATGCTAAAGACAGGGCTGTGTTAGCCGAAGGCTTCCTGGAAGGATTCAGAATTCCATATCAGGGCCCCAGGGTTAGCAGGGACTCGGAGAACCTCAGGTCAACTAGGGACCACCACGAGGTGGTAGGAGCTAAGGTGGGGAAAGAAGTGGCCTTGGGTAGGGTGGCGGGCCCTTTCCAGCATCCCCCTCCCTGATTTTGTTGTCTCGCCCTTGGGCGTAGTCCCCAAGAAGGAACCAGGGACTTTCAGGTTGATCCAGTATCTATCCTACCCGGAGGGCGACTCTGTGAATTCATGGCTGGAAGAGGGCTCTTGCTCTGTCTCGTACTGTTCCCTCGACATGGCCATCGACATCGTTAGGAGGGCAGGGAGGGGAGCTTGGTTAGCCAAAGCCGATATCGAGTCAGCATTCAGACTTCTGCCTGTCCATCCGGAGAGCCAACAACTCTTGGGCTTCAAGTGGCGAGGGGAATTCTTTTTTGACAAATGCATGCCCATGAGCTGTGCGGTATCGTGTGCCTTTTTTGAGGCCTTCAGCTCATTCCTGCGGTGGGTACTCTCGGTGAGGTATAACGTCAAGGCGGTGACCCACTATCTGGATGATTTCCTGTTCATCTGGGGAATTGGTACGCAGGAATGCAGCGAGGGGCTCCAATGCTTCGAGGATTTGGCCCGACACCTGGGTGTGCCGTTAGCACCCGGCAAGACTGAAGGCCCTGCGCAGGTTCTCACGTTTCTGGGCATTGAGTTAGACACGGTTATGGGCGTGTCGAGACTCTCTGCGGAGAAGGTGCAGGACCTGCAACGGGACATCCGGTATCTGCTGGGGAGAGACAAGGCGCCTCTAAGTGTCATCCAGAGCCTGCTGGGCAAGCTTAATTTTGCAGCCAGAGTCATCCCGGTGGGGAAGGTCTTTGCCAGGAGATTGGCTAGAGCCACCGCGAAGGTTGTCAAGCGACACCACCTTGTCAGGTTGTCCCTAGGTCTGAAAAAGGATTTGGCCATGTGGGGGGAGTTCCTGTCTGGCTTCAATGGGACTGTGATCTGGAGGGCCCCCTGGGTGGACAGTCCTGAGATTAGCATGTTCACGGATGCTTCAGGGAGGGAGGGCCTTTGGGCAATCCTGGGCGAACAGTGGTGTGCGCAAGAGTAGTCCAACGCCTGGCGTAAGCGCGGCATTACGTCCAATATCACGGTGCTGGGGCTCTTTCCCATCGTCATCGCTCTCCACCTCTGGCCAGAGTCCCTGTCAGACAGCAAGGTCCTATTCTGGTCTGACAACATGGCGGTGGTACAGGCAGTAAACGGGCAAACAGCCAAATGCCCGTTGGTGCTATGCTTACTGAGGGAGCTCGTCCGAGGGAGCCTGTGCTGCAATATAGAATTTAGGGCCAGGCACATTGAGGGGGTCAAAAATGTGGCAGCTGACGCTCTCTCTCGTTTCCAGTGGGATCGTTTCCGGGCAGCTTTGCCGCAGGCGAGAGCAGAGATTACCCCCTTCCCAACAACCCTCTGGCGAATCTTGGAGTGGAGCAGGAGTTGAGAGCCCTGGGGGAGCGGTGCTTGGCCCCAGGTATGAGGAAACGCTATGGGAGCCACCTGTCTTCATTCAACAAAGTAGTGAAGGACTTGGGTTTAACTGGGTTACCACTGGAAGACAGATTGCAGGTGTTTGTGGTCTGGGCAAAGAGACAAGGCAAATCCCAATCATGGGCCTACGGACACCTGGCTGCAGTTAGCCACGATGCTAGGTTGAGTGGGGGTCAGGACCCAGCGAAGTCTTTTGTTATCAGGGCAGCATTGAGAGGCTGGGCTAGGGATGAGCCCAGGGTCCCGGACGGTAGATGTGTAGTTGAGCTTATATAGCGCACAGCTACCCGCAGTGGGATTCCCGGCGCTTGCTTAGGGAACCCTTCCTGATATTCCTCTGTGAGATAGCAGGGTATCCACAAGGTGAAAGTCAGGCATCCCGCCACGAGGGGCCGTTGTGGAGATTAAGCAAGCTATTGCCCAGAGTCGCAGAGTGTGAACCCGTGAGTCGAGGAGGCACCGGGGCGAGAATTATCGAGTCCGTGGAATTTTTAGCCCAAGACCCGCCAAGGCGGGGAATTGAACCCTGGTCCAGGACCGATCTCAGCTTCCAGGTCTGCCGCCTCTAACCCCTGAGCCACACTTCTCCCATTGATTTCCCCATAATCCAAGCCATGCTAGATGTACTAGAGGTAGTAACTCATTCTCACTTTGAGGCTTCCCTGTTTGCGGCAGCTTTCTGCCTAGCCTTCTTTGGAGTCTTCCGCATCAGCGAGTTGGTGGCATGCTCCAAAACAGACATGTCAGGGGACGCCTTGGGTTTAGCAGACATCAGCCTGGGCCGCAGTTTGACCATCCACCTCAGGAAATCCAAGACAGATCAGGCGGGCAGGGGTGTGGATATTGTGTTGAGTCCTTTGGGGGGAGCCCAAATACTGCCCGGTTTTCATAGTCAGGGAATACCTCGCGCTGCGCCCCCCAACACCCGGGTACCTACTGATCCACGCAGACCATGGGCCACTGACTAAGTACCAGATGGACCGGATCATGGAGGCATGCTTATCCAGGGCTGGCTTACTTAGCTTGGGCAAGAAGTATTCCAGCTACTCTTTTAGAATAGGTGCCGCTACCGCTGCTTTCAAAGCAGGCATGCAGCCTGCAAGTGTTAAGAAAGTGGGACGCTGGGAGTCCCTATGTTACAGGCGTGATATCTGCCCATAGAGGCGTCCATGCAGTTGGTCCAGTTTGCAGTGTCGTGTGCTATACCGTGGCAGATTTTGCAGTGTGTTTGAAGTGTTGTATTATGTGCATAATGAAGATTAATAAAACAACAAGTTTGAAACGTGTCCTTTGTCTTATCAGGGTCCAGAGTGTGGGTCTTGGGGCACTCAGCCATCTTCAGGTTAGCACGGTAGGCATCGATCAGGAACTGGACACGTGGATTCTCAAACACAGAGTTTGTGTGGTTGGGGTTCCCGGGCATGCGCTGGAACAGCCTCATGAACAGACTCGAGCACTCGCTAGCCTCTCTGGGAGCCCCACCCAATTACCTGGTTGTACATCTGGGTGGCAATGACCTCACCAATTCAGGAAGGACGTTTTTACTGCACAGGATGAAAGCTGATCTGGGGGAGGTCTGCAAGCGCATGGGGCAATGTGAGGTTTGGTGGTCAGAGATTGTGCCACGTAGGGTGTGGCATGGGGCTAAATCCTGCGAGGCGGTAGAGCAGTCAAGGAGACGCGTCAACAGCTCCATGCGCAAATTCACGGAGCCGTAGGGACTGGGTTTCATCAGGATCGAATGATTCAGGATAAGATCAAGGGGTACTATGAGGTTGACGAGTTCACCTCTCACCTGCAGGAATGGACCTATTCCTCTTAGACCTCTTAGGTCGACATGTTTCAGCAATCACAACACTCTATGTCATTGCTTTCATCAGGACCAAAAAATAAATATTAGCTACTGCAAATTATGTGATAGTGCAACAAAAAAAAATAATCGGATCGGAATGATTCAGGATAAGATCAAGGGGTACTATGAGGTTGACGGGTTCACCTCTCGCCTGTAGGAATGAACCTATTCCTCTTAGACCTACGGGAAGCCTTGAAGTTAAAGAGTTGCACGTAAGATACAGAAGCTAGGGTAGTGGGGGCCCGGGCGGCGAGGGCTGCCGCCGCCAGGGCTGTGGCAGAGTTACAGGGCGATCTGGAAGCTGATAGGTACAGAAGTGTACCTCAGTGCGGCACATAGGGGTGCCAGAGCCTAACACCAGGGGCCTCATAGGAGGTTCCTGGAACCTGTGTCGGCGCCCCAGTAGTCCTTCGGGCGGTTGCAGACCTGTGCAACCGGGGGCTTGCCTAGCTACACTCTGCCCCGAAAGGGGCGTGAGTACAATAGACCACGGGTCATCCAGGAGGGTTACACAAACCAAAACTTCTTGAGGGTCAAAAAAGGGGGGGTTTTATGACCAAGCTCTGATATGCCCCAAACTCATGTAATCAAAAACAAAAAATATCAGAGGGTCAACACTGAATGTGAACGCCTAAAAAAACCAAAGAAAATCACAGACCCATATCAGGTGTATGTTCTAGATAAGGTCACCCCTAAAAACCAACCCTCAGTGTGATTTTGTAAGGATGCCCATCAGTCACCACACGGAACCGCCCTTCATCATTTGGGTTTCCTGTCAAGACCACCATTTAAGGATGCCACATGCCGTTCACAGGGAAGGTATAGATGGTAAAACCCTAAGCCTGATCTGGCAGATCTTCCGTGGTCTTATTTATCATATGAGAGAATACTAGAGAAAATTAAAGGGGACTGATGTTGCAGTGCGGAAAAGAACAAAAGTGTAAATAAAAAGGATGTGAATATAAAATTGGATGAGGAGGTGCTGGCAATGTCTTTATTCTGATGCTACCCACTCTACCAAGATTAAAAAAGCAGTTAAAGACAAGACAATATTATTGTACTGTCTAAGAGTAATCCAAGGTCGACATGTTTCAGCAATCACAACACTCTATGTCATTGCTTTCATCAGGACCAAAAAATTAATATTAGCTACTGCAAATTATGTGATAGTGCAACAAAAAAAAAAAATCGGATCGGAATGATTCAGGATAAGATCAAGGGGTACTATGAGGTTGACGGGTTCACCTCTCGCCTGTAGGAATGAACCTATTCCTCTTAGACCTACGGGAAGCCTTGCAGTTGAAGGGTTGCACGTAAGATACAGAAGCTAGGGTAGTGGGGGCCCGGGCGGCGAGGGCTGCCGCCGCCAGGGTTGTGGCAGAGTTACAGGGCGATCTGGAAGCTGATAGGTACAGAAGTGTACCTCAGTGCGGCACATAGGGGTGCCAGAGCCTAACACCAGGGGCCTCATAGGAGGTTCCTGGAACCTGTGTCGGCGCCCCAGTAGTCCTTCGGGCGGTTGCAGACCTGTGCAACCGGGGGCTTGCCTAGCTACACTCCGCCCCGAAAGGGGCGTGAGTACAATAGACCACGGGTCAGGTGATCCAGGAGGGTTACCAGAAGGGGCAGGCGGGCAGGTGGCGAGAATGGGGACTGCCCTTGGATCGCCTGTAAGCTAACCCACAATGATTACATAACGTTGTATGTAATAAACCTGCAGCAGCTTTTCCCAAGTTAACACTGGTGTGTAGTGTGTTATTTGCGGTATGCATGATATGAGGGGTGGGGGCCGGTTGCCATGATGTTACTATGCGGCTGCCCGAGGCCACCACCGGTGGCCACACAGGAGGGTAGCCCTCTAGTAACAGAGGGCTTCCCCAGCCCCCCCTTCTCTTTCCCCGGGAGACAGGAGGAGTCTCCAAGGGGTCGTGGGGGCGTGACATCACGTCCGGTGTACCAGGCAGGGCTAGGGGTACTTAAGTCCCCCTCGCCATTTTGCCTGCCTCTTTGTTGCACCGGACGCGCCGTGGTGGCCTCGCTGGGGACACGCAATCTCCCACCCTACCGCTCACCCTGCGTGTCAGCATGGGATATATGGCAAGAACTTTTTAATGTTTGTATTTCTCGTTGCAGGCGGAGTTACAGGGCGATCTGGAAGCAGATAGGTACAGAAGTGTACATCAGTGCGGCACATAGGGGTGCCAGAGCCTAACACCAGGGGCCTCATGGGAGGTTCCTGGAACCTGTGTCGGCGCCCCAGTAGTCCTTCGGGCGGTTGCGGGACTGTGCAACCGGGGGCTTGCCTAGCTACACTCCGCCCGAATGGGGCGTGAGTATAAAAGACCAAGGGTCAGGTGATCCAGGAGGGTTACCAGAAGGGGTAGAACATAGGTGGTTCGCCAATGTGCTGCCTGGCTCATCAGGTGGGCAGGTGGCGAGAATGCGGCCTGCCCTTGGATCGCCCGAAAGCTAACCCACAATGATTACCTAATGTAATAAACCTGCAGCAGCTTTTCCCAAGTTAACACTGGTGTGTAGTGTGTTATTTGCGGGATGCATTATATGAGGGGTGGGGGCCGGATGCCATGATGTTACTATGAGTGTAAGTCGCTGAGCCATCGTACTGCCTTCTGGCTTCGAGTGCACGCTGCCGTGATGCAGTTTCAGCACACTGTGTGTACACTGCTGTTGCCGCCCTCTGATTGGCTGCTTTACTACCTTGAGTTTGTCACATTCCACAGTTCAGAAGCAACTATTGGCAAAATGCGACATTGTTGCCAATTGTCAGGTGCGGTTCTAGGTTTTCATTTTCTGGGGGTACTAGTAGTTAGCTTACTACTGATAGTTTCAACTACGAATAAAAGGTTGAAAGTTTGAGAGCGGAGCTCCCTCCGCATCGAAAGCTGGTGATAACGGCATTTAGTAACAAGGACAAGCAATTTAATTTCCAAAAACTTACACAGACTTCTTTGTAGGATCCACTTTTTTACAAATGTAATTAAAATGTATCAACAATTTAATGTATTTGTCTTCAACGCTCTCCTAAGAGCCCAAATGCCATGTTCACTTGTCTGTTGCCAAATCTATTGCCTAACCTGTGATTGCTGTTACACCGTCCATAGCTAGGCTACTTTTCAGTAATGTGCGACAATCTGCTGCATGGCGAAATACTTATAAGGTCCCAAAGGCAATGCAAATGCTTGTTTTTTAAAAATTATCTCTAGCATCCTGTAGGCTTTCTGCCTCCCCACAAGAGCATATTGCCTCCCCACAAGAGCATATTGGGGTGTAAATCTCCAGTTGTTCCCCCAGGGGTGTACAAAGACTGGTGGACCCACTATGGGGGTGGGGGGGGCACGAGCATGGCCCAATGCCAGGTTTTAATTAAAAAAACATTCCCTGGTTCTAGTGGGCTTTCTGCCCTCCTGGGGAGCAGATTGGTGCGCATTCAGATAATCTGGGCCCCCAAGCACAGAAAAAAAGTGAAAGCAGCCGGCGCCTAATCAGCATGCTCTGTGCGATGCCCAGCACACTGAAAAAATAATAATCTTGGGATGTGAGGGAAAATCTTTTCTCACATCCCGAGATTATTTTTAGAAAATGGAAAACCTTCTGGTGCAAGCACCCAAAGAAATGTCTGCTTCTGTGTGTAGGAAAAGACTCACATCATCCCCATTTTAGAGGTAATGCAGTGTTGTAAGCGTGTTGTCCATGATATTAAAGAGATGAACATGCCTACCATATTTCAACACAATTGAAATATTAACCTATGTCTTTTTTTCTCAACGTGCCATTCTGTAGAGTCATCATCACAGTTCCTAGATCTCCAGTCCCTAGACCTTGTCTTCATCATATCATTCTGAAAGCTCATGTCTCTTGTTTCACCTGGTTCATGAGGAAGAATTACATACACTTCAGCTCCTTTTTTTCCCCAATGATACATGATTCTGATGGTCACTACCGGCTTGGATTTCTTTAACGATCCCACTTTACTTTCTGTTTGATAATAGACATTCAGCATCATTTTTAAAGTATTCATGGTGTCACAGAGAAAGTGCCAATCTCAACAGTATTGACCCCTGAATCAGACCTTTCACGTAATCATAATAGTTTTTTGTCTCTAATGTACTCTTATTTTCTTTCTAATGTTCCCGACCACGATTCAAGAATAATCCGTTTTTGTCCAGTCCCTTTAGGGAAATAAAAGAACAAATAGTCAAGGTTGTTGCACTAAAACCATTTGACCCACAAGATTGTAGCATAATTGTGGTAGATGCTAGTGCATAAGGTCTAGAAGCCATCTTGTTGCAGAGAAGACACGGACAAGAGCGGGTAGTGGCGTTTACCAGGGCACAAGTCGTTAAAAAAGAAGTGGGGGGACGCTGTCACCGGAAGTGACGTCACAACAGGAAGTGATGTCACGAAAGGTGCCGAGCTCCTCGTCCCAGAGAGGCCAAAGAGTGAAGTCCAGCTGTTTGGTTGGGGGACCGCGTCCCCCGGTAAAATAAGTGGGGGGACACCGTCCACCCGCGTGGTACCCCTGACTCGAGCCCTGGCGTTTACTTTGCGAACCCTGAAGGGAGCAAAAGCAACATACTCAGTCATAGAAAGGGAAGAACTAGCATGCTGGTGGGGGGTCAACTGTTTTAAAACTTATGTGTGGGGCACATATTTTAAAGTAAGAAGTGATCACAGACCGCTAATAGATAGGTTCACAACCAACGGAGCAGGCAAGGCAACGCCAAGGATTGAGAAGTGGCTGTACAGATTGCAAGGTTATGACTTTGCATTGAATTATGGTCCTGGGAATCACAATATTAATGCTGACTGTCTGTCCTGCTTACAATTACAGTGTATGGATGAGGGGGACAAAATGGGCGATGGATGCGTAGTAGCTAGTGTATCGGAATCGTGTGATGGTGCCATAAGTAGGGTGACCAACCGTCCGTAAATTTCAGAGACCGTCTGTAATTTGGACCTCACGTCCATTGTGCGTGAAAATCCCTTTTATGAACGCCTTTTTTCCGCAATTCTGGGCCTTGCAGGGAGCAGAGCTATTCCCCTGCTTGAGGCCTCAGCTCACTGATGGGGCAGCCTCAAACTCATCTTTGGAGCACAAGAAAAGGCCCACCCCGCCCATTGTGATTCTGTATGTGGCTGTTTGCCACCTGCAGAATGACAATGGTCCAGTCTGGGCTGTTAAAGCATGTGGTGGCCTCCTCCTGCCATGGTCTGGGGCAGGGAATTCTGTTAGGGTTAGATACAAGAAATGTACAAAACGAATGCACAAAAACACCCATGCTGCTATATGGCAATTTATGAAATGAAGCTGGCAAAAGAAGTTAAAAAGAAGAGGGTATAGTTCTTACACAGTCTCATCAGTTCAGAGCTGATGCATTTTTATAGCCATAGTTGCTTTTTTAAATGTATTTTATGCAACTAACACCCAGCATTGACAAAGCCAATAGTCATGGCTTGTTGTAGGTCTAATGTTACTGGATGCAATGATAGAAACAGAAAAATACCAGTTGGGCAGCACATTATGCTCAGCATATATTTTTAGCTTAGGTGTTTTAAGCCATGCCCTTAGTTACATCAGACTTGTCCCTTGGAGAGACCCCCATTTTTTTCAACCCACTTAAAGCCCTGGATACAACACTAAGTCACAGACACCTCACGCCCTGTGCATCATGCATGACTCATGACTTCCAAGTTTTCAGATTGCCTATCTGCAGAGGCATAGTGAACCCAACCCGCGCTAGGGGTGAAGCTCTTTATCGGCCTCTTTTGTCTGCAACTCTGTAGACAAAGGCTCAGCTCATAAACAATGTGAAAAGGTGGGTGAGTGAATAAGAGAAGGAATGGGTAAATGGCTGGATGTATTAGTGAAAGCATGAATGGATGAGAGAAAGGATGGATGCATGAGTGGAAGGATGGATAAGGGTAAATAGATGGATGTATGGGTGGATAGATGAGTGAAAGGGTGGATGATGGGCAAGTGAATGGGCGGATGGATGAGAGAAACAATGGATTGATGAATTGATAAGTAAAAGGGTGAATGAATTGATGGATGGATAAATGAAAGGGTGGATGTAAGGATGGACGAGTGAGTGAAAGAGAGGGTAGATGGGCGAAAGGATGGATAGATGAGTGAAAGGATGGATAGATGAGTGAAAGGGTGGATGGATGAGAGAAAGGATAGATGATTGATAGGGTCAATAGATTGATTCATGAGTGGATGAATAAATGGATGAGTGGGTGGATGGATGAAGGGTGGATAGAATGATGGGTGGCTAAGTGAAAGGGAAATGGAGAGAGAAGGGAGGATGGATGGATGGATAGATGAGTGAAAGCATGGATGAATGATTGGCAGAATGGATTGGCGACTGAGTACATGGATGAGTGAAAAGAAGAATGTAAAGATGGCTGAGTGGAAGAGTGCATATATGAGTGAAAAGGAGGGTGAAAAGCTGGAAGGATGGATGGATGGATGCGTGAAAAGATGGATGGATGGATGAGTAAAAAGTTGAATTGGTGGATGACTGAGTGACTGGGTGGATGGAGAAGTAAGTAAAAGGATGGCTGGGTGGGTGAAAGGTTGGATGGATTAGTGAATGGATGGGTGGAAGAGTGGATGGATGAGTGAAAGGATGGCTTGAGTGAAAGGGTAAATGGTTGGATGGATGAATACATGGATGGATGGGTAGAGGAGTAGATGGGTGAGTGAAAGGATGGATTGGGTGAAAGGGTGGATGGATGGTGGATGGATGAGTGAAAGGGTGGATGTCACGATGGATGAGAAAAAAGATTGATGGAAGGATAGATGATGGATAGGTTTGCAAATGGTTGAAAAGGTTTGGATAATGATGGGCACACAGATGGAAGGACAGAATGAATGGTGAAATGGTGGGTATCTGGGGTTTGATGGAAGGATGTATGGCTAGATCCTTGGACAAGAAAGCTCTTGTGGGAGGGTTGTAATGACTTTGTTTGCTTTCTTGGTGCCATAAGAGCTTTAGTTCAAAGTGGGGGGTGTTTACATTTTCTGGCTACTCCCTTGTCTATGTTTTGGCCGGGTGCCCTGACAAATAGTTTGGGGGCAGTTCAAGTTACCTGCGGGACTGCTCCTGGACCTTTGGCGCTTGTCTCCCCCCGCCGCCGCAGCCTACCACCATCTCGGCGCAGCCGCAGAGAGGGGGGGACTTCATCTCCCAGCAGCCCCTGCGGCAGGAAGCTGCCAATGCCCATTCCGCGCCGGAGGCCCTCAAAACGAGAGCAGCATCACGGCAGAGCGGGTGCTCTGACAAATAGTTTGGGGGCAGTTCAAGTTACCTGCAGGACCGCTCCTGGACCTTTGCCGCTTGTCTCCCCCCACCGCCGCAGCCTACCACCATCTCGGCGCGGCCGCAGAGAGGGGGGGACGTCATCTCCCAGCAGCCCCTGCAGCAGGAAGCCACCAACGCCCATTCGGCGCCGGAGGCCCTCAAAACGAGAGCAGTATCACGCACCGCGGGACGTGCGTGGGCGGCGCCGGGTTAAGCCCGGGACAAGGGTGGGACCATCTTAGGCCGTCAGAGGCAAGAGGAGGCTGGGCTGGGCCCCCCCTCTAATAAGGTCTGGAACATTGCTATACTGACATTAATGCCTTGATCATTTTTATATGTACTATATTTTACCTTATTTATGCTTGATTTAATTCCATGTTAAATAATTCAATTGCAGTATAGTTGGCTGGTGACAAAGAGTAATTTGCGGGCGAGTTTTGGCAGACATATACTTGGCAATGGCAAGACGTGGCGTTAAACCACAACTTGAAAAGGCTTGCATCACCATAGACACGTATTTGGTTAAGGTTGTAACTGCTCTTAATGAAGAAATCGATCGCAGCGAAAGGCAACTTTCTATGGGATCGAATATCTTGATAGCTGACCAGGCTAATATAAGTAGAATACCCAGCCTTACTGATGTAGTTGACACAGACATGGTTATGCTGGAAGAAATTAATAATAATGGCACCAATAATTCTTGTATTTCCAACTCACCCAGACTGTCTATTATGAATATTAGCCCCTGCCCCTCACTCCCCCCCCCCCAGGTTAAACAAAAGTGCAAGAATAAGAAAACACTAGGACTGGGTAATTCAAAGGGGAAAAGAGACAAAAGAACTAATGTAGCGGGGGACATGGTTACCACACGTACAAGGGCTAAGTTAAAACCTAGATACCACCTGGCAATTATAGCTCAGAAACAATTTTTGATAAAATGATTGAACTGAGTAGGCCCTTACACGAGAAAGTGTGCAACCTGGCTAGAGAGTTCCATAAATTAGGTAGTAAAATAGAGAAATTAATTGCGAGGCCCCACCAGGAAGGAGGACCTAGCATAGAGGTAAATAATGGAAATAAAGATAAAATTAGCAAAATTATTGGAGCCACAGCTGCGATCAATACTAGCCCCACTATGGTACCAAACTTGAGCAAAGCTCCAGTGAATAACCAGAATGTAGGTAATCAGATAAAGAATAACCGCCCTATTGTTGACCAGTGCAAAAAACACAGTTGATGGACAGAATGTAGAACAATGTCATACATTCACCCCAGTACAAGGATATGGGCCTAAATCCATCGTTTTTTTGCACTCCACACCACCCTGGGTTAGACACTGGCTATATGCAAATCAGCTCTGACCCTGTGCCTCATGGGAACAGTCCAGTCCGAACTACCAAGCCATGTCTTTCCCAGACCGGAATCAAGCATCCAAGGACCGGTTTCTGGCTATCAGCCTTCATCAGCCTGGATAGCTTGACTCCAGTGGTGTGGAGAGCCTGGGACTCACGTCTGAGCATACCCAGCCCACTCGGGGTGAAAATTGCAAAAAACACAGTTGATGGACAGAATGTAGAACAATGTCATACATTCACCCCAGTACAAGGATCTGGGCCTAAATCCATCGTTTTTTTGCACTCCACACCACCCTGGGTTAGACACTGGCTATATGCAAATCAGCTCTGACCCTGTGCCTCATGGGAACAGTCCAGTCCGAACTACCAAACCATGTCTTTCCCAGACTGGAATCAAGCATCCAAGGACCGGTTTCTGGCTATCAGCCTTCATCAGCCTGGATAGCTTGACTCCAGTGGTGTGGAGAGCCTGGGACTCACGTCTGAGCATACCCAGCCCACTCGGGGTGAAAATTGCAAAAAATACAGTTGATGGACAAAATGTAGAACAATGTCATACATTCACCCCAGTACAAGGATCTGGGCCTAAATCCATCGTTTTTTTGCACTCCACACCACCCTGGGTTAGACACTGGCTATATGCAAATCAGCTCTGACCCTGTGCCTCATGGGAACAGTCCAGTCCGAACTACCAAGCCATGTCTTTCCCAGACCGGAATCAAGCATCCAAGGACCGGTTTCTGGCTATCAGCCTTCATCAGCCTGGATAGCTTGACTCCAGTGGTGTGGAGAGCCTGGGACTCACGTCTGAGCATACCCAGCCCACTCGGGGTGAAAATTGCAAAAAACACAGTTGATGGACAGAATGTAGAACAATGTCATACATTCACCCCAGTACAAGGATCTGGGCCTAAATCCATCGTTTTTTTGCACTCCACACCACCCTGGGTTAGACACTGGCTATATGCAAATCAGCTCTGACCCTGTGCCTCATGGGAACAGTCCAGTCCGAACTACCAAGCCATGTCTTTCCCAAACAGGAATCAAGCATCCAAGGATCGGTTTCTGGCTATCAGCCTTCATCAGCCTGGATAGCTTGAATCCAGTGGTGTGGAGAGCCGGGGACTCACCTCTGAGCAAACCCAGCCCACTCGGGGTGAAAATTGCAAAAAACACAGTTGATGGACAGAATGTAGAACAATGTCATACATTCACCCCAGTACAGGGATCTGGGCCTAAATCCATCGTTTTTTTGCACTCCACACCACCCTGGGTTAGATACTGGCTATATGCAAATCAGCTCTGACCCTGTGCCTCATGGGAACAGTCCAGTCCGAACTACCAAGCTATGTCTTTCCCAGACCGGAATCAAGCATCCAAGGACCAGTTTCTGGCTATCAGCCTTCATCAGCCTGGATAGCTTGACTCCAGTGGTGTGGAGAGCCTGGGACTCACGTCTGAGCATACCCAGCCCACTCGGGGTGAAAATTGCAAAAAACACAGTTGATGGACAGAATGTAGAACAATGTCATACATTCACCCCAGTACAAGGATCTGGGCCTAAACCCATCATTTTTTTGCACTCCACACCACCCTGGGTTAGACACTGGCTATATGCAAATCAGCTCTGACCCTGTGCCACATGGGAACAGTCCAGTCCGAACTACCAAGCCATGTCGTTCCCAGACCGGAATCAAGCATCCAAGGACCGGTTTCTGGCTATCAGCCTTCATCAGCCTGGATAGCTTGACTCCAGTGGTGTGGAGAGCCTGGGACTCACGTCTGAGCAAACCCAGCCCACTCGGGGTGAAAATTGCAAAAAACACAGTTGATGGACAGAATGTAGAACAATGTCATACATTCACCCCAGTACAAGAATCTGGGCCTAAATCCATAGTTTTTTTGCACTCCACACCACCTTGGGTTAGACACTGGCTATATGCAAATCAGCTCTGACTCTGTGCCTCATGGGAACAGTCCAGTCCGAACTACCAAGCCATGTCTTTCCAAAATCGGAATCAAGCATCCAAGGACCGGTTTCTGGCTATCAGCCTTCATCAGCCTGGATAGCTTGACTCCAGTGGTGTGGAGAGCCTTGGACTCACGTCTGAGCATACCCAGCCCACTCGGGGTGAAAATTGCAAAAAACACAGTTGATGGACAGAATGTAGAACAATGTCATACATTCACCCCAGTACAAGGATCTGGGCCTAAATTCATCGTTTTTTTGCACTCCACACCACCCTGGGTTAGACACTGGCTATATGCAAATCAGCTCTGACCCTGTGCCTCATGGGAACAGTCCAGTCCGAACTACCTGCGTTTTTTGCAATTTTCACCCCGAGTGGGCTGGGTATGCTCAGACGTGAGTCCCAGGCACTTTTTCTTGGTGTGATTAGATGTCTCTAAGCTAATGTCATAATGATTTGTATATAGTGTAATAAAGAATTTTTGAGAAGAGTTATATCCTTCAATAGGGATTTAGTTACAGGAATATTGCATTGTACTTTTTTTTAAATTTCAGATACCCTGCACACACGTGAGGATGAAAGGATAAAACCATTTCTAAGCTGGTCCTGAGGAAGGTGGTCTTAACCCACCGAAACGCGCGTAGACCTGGCGTTAGGAAACATATAAGATCTGTGTCACCCCAAACTTAGAGATTGTTTTAGAATTTGTAAGAGTGTGAAACAGTATGAATGACATGTATGTGAGGTAGTTAGTGTGTGGTACAGGGCTATTGTTGTTTTTCTTACTTATTTTTTAGAACAAACAATATATTTTGGATTGTATAAATTATGATATTCACTTTTGCACTGTCTAAACTGTTTGGATTAATACAAATGTCAATGAATTGATGATCACTATGAAAAAAGATTCAAAATGAGAAAAAAATAGTTTTAAATAATTTTGATAAAATTCACTATAAAAAAAGAAATAAAAGACATTTCAATGAAAGATAAGATATTGTTGTTCCTGTACTAAATGAAATGTTAATTGTCAAATTTTGAGAGCAAAGCCAGAAAAGAAATAATGTTTTGACCATGGGGGAATTTTGTTAATTTTTTATATATAGTGTAATCCTCTCTTTTCCCCGGTCATAAAAAGTATCCATAGAGGGGGTCCCATAATTTATATAACTATATTCACAGTTTTTTAACTGTGGGATATTGAACTATAACTAAGATTGGAACCTTTTCCATTCTGTGTTAGATTGACATTACTGTGGCATATTGTTGCACCATAACAGTGGCACCACTGAAATATAGATTCCCGATTAGAAATTTACGTAGACTCGCCAAATCTAAACAAGATAGTGATTGTGTGACTTTGCATCAATATGGACAAACTTGAAACATTTTGGTTTTCAGACGAAGAATTTAGCTCCCTACTGGGATTAGTAACCAATGAAAATAATCCTGTGACAACAACATTAGGAGACAATAGTGAATGGCAAAATCTTTTAAATCTAAAAAAGAAAATGAAACGTATAGAATCACATGCATTCTATATGCTTGCATATTTGATAGAGGGAGTTATTCCATCCGGCCTAAGGGTCCGTAATGCCCCAGCCTTGTTTATTGAAGTTCGTAAATTTCTGGAGCGGTGGTCCCTGATTTCAAACCGCTGCTCCAGAGATTGGATGATGTTAATCATCGAAACTGTGAAAAACCTTCTAACATCCCTCAGTAAAGAAATTGAGGAGCTGGAAGAGAAGTTAAAAACATCTAGTGCAGTCGATGATGCAAGAAATAAACTTGAAAAGATCCAGTTAGAAATGAAGGATTTTGACACCAATCTAACTAATAAGAAAACGGAGAAACTGAAGAAGGATGTTCGTTGGTTTACGAAAGAAAAGATCTATCCATATTTAAATCCCAATTATTATCAGGGAGGGCATCAAGCCAGTTACAATCCAAGTTATGACAACACCTATAAGAGAAATTATACCAACTTCTCAGATACAGGTTCCTCTGATTCAGACCCAGATAACTACCAGGACTCAGGGAGAGGACGTTATAACTCCAGACCTGCTTACAGAGGGAGGCAAGGACATCAAAACACCCAGACTCGATTTTTTTTATCAAGAGGCAACTACAGGGGAAGGAATGTGCATTGGCAACAAGACAGGGGAGGTCACCAAACGATGAGCCCTCAACCTCAGCAAAGATACGTGAAGACGAGGAACCAGCAATACTGGTGGTAGACCCAGGGGAAAATAAAAGTAGAGACAGAATAGGAGATACAATGCCAATCTAAAATCTATCATCCTCTAATCTGAACAATGAAGAACTGTCTGTCCTAAGCCGAGGCCTAACATTTGTCCCTTGCGCCCCACTTAACAAATTTAAACTTCACAAAGACTTATTTGCTTTCTTCAGGAAAGTCAGGCTTAAAAAGTACTTTGAAGGTAGAACAAGAGAAGATGAAAACCTTAATCTATCAGGGTGTAAACCACCATCAAGTTTCACACCAACCCGTGACGTAGTAGGACCAGAGGTCCAAATTTTTGAACGTAGGGTTTTAAAAGACATTACACGCCTTCTTTCAGGAACAAATAGACCTAACTTTAACCTAACAAAACAAGAAAACTTAGCCCTCAAAAACATCGAAAAAAACAATGCCTTGATAATAAAACCATGTGATAAAGGAGGGGGTATCACAGTCTTCGATAAAAGTGACTACGATAGAAAGATGCTGGAAATGCTGAGTGTAGAAGAACATTATAGGCCAGCCCATCCAAGAGAATTACAACGGCTCACTGTAACTATAAAAGAACTAACCAACATCGCATTTGAAGAAGGATTCATCTGCGAAGATGAACTACTCTTCCTAAACAAAACTTGCCTAGTGACTCCGGCCTTGTATGGCCTGCCCAAGACGCATAAAAATTAAGCCAGCCCTCCCATGCGACCAATCATTTCCACGATAGGTTCGAGCACAGAACCTTTATCTAAGTATATAGATACATTTCTGTGCCCTCTTACGCAGAAATATGAGTCATTTGTCCGTGACACAGGAGACATGATTGTTAAGGTGGAGGGTATCGTATTTGATGCAAGGACGGACATACTGGTAACGCTTGACATTGAGGCGTTGTATACCAACATACCTCAGTGTCAAGCGTTACAATCGGTATCATCGCTATTACAAAGATATCCGGATAATCGACCGGACAGATTCATCTTACAATGCTTGGAGGTTGTCCTGTTGAACAATTATTTTGACTATGATGGTGCCCTTTACAAACAAGTGAAGGGCACCAGCATGGGGGCATCTTGTGCGCCTAGTGTAGCGAATGCCTACATGGGCGAATGGGAATTGCAACATGTATACAATGAAGTTGCCCCTTTTTTCGAAAATGTTCATTTATGGCGTCGATTCATCGATGATATTTTTTTCATTTGGCATGGTACAGAAGCACAGTTGAAGGACTATATATGCTGGCTAAACTCAAGTGATCCTAATTTAAAGTTTACGTCCAATTATCACACCAATAAGGTAGAGTTCCTAGATATAGAAATAAATGGCAGTAGCGGAACTTTAGAAGTAAGTCTATACAGGAAACCCACAGCCAAAAATACCATCTTACAATTTGGGAGTTTCCACCCACACTGCCAAAAGGATTCCATTCCCTTTGGCGAATTTCTAAGGATACGCCGTAACTGTACTAACCTGATGGAATATCAACGCCATGGGGAAGAACTAAAAATCAGACTGCTCAAAAGAGGCTATCCTCATCGTCTAATTCGGCAAGCTTTTAAAAGAGCAAAATATTTTGATTGGGACTCTTTATTAAGTGGCACAAAAAGGAAACCTACAGACCGTATTACCTGTGTTATTAATCACTCCTCATTGAATTATAAAATTAAAAATATAATCAATAAAAACCGGAATATATTGGAAACAGAAGAGAGTGAGAACTTTGGAACAAAACCCCTAGTAGCCTACAGAAGGAATAAAAACTTAAGAGACCGGCTGGTCCACACTAGGAATAAACAGAAAACAGGGAATACTCAGAGATCAATAACAGGACAAAGTCCTGTACTAGGTAACCACAGGTGCGGATCATGTCATGCCTGCGAAGCAGCAATCACAACTGAATCAATCAATTATAACAACTTTGAAGTAACTCTGAGATCATTAACAAACTGTAGGAGCAGTAATGTTATATATATAATTCTGTGCCCTTGCGGCCTTGCTTATATTGGAGAAACAGGCAGGGAATTCCGCATTAGATTTAGCGAACATAAATCTGCAGTCAGATTGAAGAAAATATCTGCGCCATTGGTACAACATTGTATAGACCTTAACCATAATGAAAGTGATCTTCGGTGGTGCATTTTAGAGAAAATCCAACTCAGACCAGGTCAAACCATGGAGCACACTCGAAAAAAACGCGAGAGTTTTTGGATTTTTCAGTTTGACAGTATTCGCAAAGGACTGAATGAAAATATCGCTTGGTTTGTTACCAAACATACATAAAGCAATAGATTTAATCTATGTTAGCCGTAAGAGCTGTAGATCTTGGTTTCAGTACAAAAATGGGGAGTCCTTAAATAATCGACAATGTGATTTTATAATGTGATTCTGCATACAATAAGACGATCTGGATAATGCGGACAGTATAAAATAAGTAATGTTGAGTTAGTATCATATTGTCGAATAATGAATTCTCACCATAATGTAGTTCATTGAAAGTGGGGTAATGCGATAATAGAACTAGGAAATCTAACATTGATTCTTTGTAAATTTATATCATTTAACAGCATGGAGATAATATAACACCGACCATGAGATTTTTGGCTGTCAATAAATTACATATTCTAATCTATTCCCCATGTAAAGATGGCGCTCACAATGATTTAACACCACTAGAAAAGTAACAATCTGATCCCGCTCTATAATGGCGCCGAGAATTCAACCGGAAACCAAGATAATTCCTTCCGGTGCGGCAAACAACGCAAACGTCCATGGCGGGAAGTTGTGGACATTATTTAAAATCCAACCAGAACTGGCAACAGCGCAGGCCACAGAAGGGGAGAGCAGGCAGAAGGAATATATATGCGGGATGTTACATCGTAATCAGGTAAGCGCCGCGAATTCGCTCGTGAGATAAAAAACCTGGGCCATCTAACACTTAATAAATCTGGAATCGCCAATGCATACTGGGCGTTTGTAAATCTAATGCCCGTCAAAGAAGTAGGGGAATGAGTTATGACATGATTGGGAGAAATGCCGTATCTAAATTGAGCAATTCCTAGCGGGTTTGCAGCTAAGTAAAATTAATGCATATCACTGGAGTTTGGAAAATATCTGTTGCATGCTCTATTTAGAAATACTCGGCGCGTCTGGAATAGTATAATGCGTCTCACACAATAGTAGTTTTTGGTAACACTGGCTATAGATAGAAGGACTATGACACCTCCTATAAAAGATATGCGAGGTGCTATGAAAGTAAAGATGACGCATTTTATAGGCTTAAAACCCACAGGTATCCAAGGGGGAGAAAGATAAAAACGTGCATGTTTGCAATTTCCAAAGGGTAACAGAAGGAAACAATACAATAACGATAAAAATGCCTTTTTATTTCTTTGACTTAGAAAATGCAATAATCCTGAAAGCGATGCATAGAGAAGTGAGGTTGATCGGACGATAGGCGAAATATAAGAGAAACCCATGGCTAGCGTCATTACAAGATTTATCAAGGTTGATTACTCGTACTGATTAAATTTACTATCTATAACAAAGGGAGAACAAGAAAACTGATTATTCGCTATTACCTTTTAGGATAAATAGAAAACGAATTATAAAAATAAAGATACCCTAACCTGCGCTCCTCCGGCAAAAAAAGGAAAGAATAGGCCCCCTAACAACGTAGATGACAAGATAATTATGGTAAGAATTGATTCAGACTGTCCATTATGATTGAAACAATTTAAAAAACGAGTGATATAATGATATAATTACCTCTATCCAGAAAGATCACAAGAATAAACTGCAATACAAACAAAGGAATAGGAAGCAGTCCCACACAGGCCAATTGATGAAAGATTAGTGGTAAGAAAAACCTTTTCTTTATACATGTCAACAACGTATATGGACAAGGAATTAAAAACAAGCACGTGACACATATACTTCTTGTTTAGGTGGGATAGATGGACTTTTAATACAGACTGCCATTGAAAATATTCGGAAAAGGCCATACACTGATTTGCAGTTACATTGTAAAAGGTGAGAATACAAACTGAATATAGAAGAGACAACGTCTGGCTGGGAACTAGTATAAATATGTGCAACTATCTGTATAAGTACCTTCATGATATGGTACAGACGTAAAAACCGCCAGTATCTTATGAGCCTCTGGGAGAACAAACAGGATATAGGGGCAACATAGGATTGTTCTTCCTTAGATGTATTTTCAGGTTTAAAATACAAAATGAATAGATGTATGTTCATGGTGCCACTTTTTCTTGGTGTGATTAGATGTCTCTATGCTAATGTCATAATGATTTGTATATAGTGTAATAAAGAATTTTTGAGAAGAGTTATATCCTTCAATAGGGATTTAGTTACAGGAATATTACATTGTACTTTTTTTAAAATTTCAGATACCCTGCACACACGTGAGGATGAAAGGATAAAACCATTTCTAAGCTGGTCCTGAGGAAGGTGGTCTTAACCCACCGAAACGCGCGTAGACCTGGCGTTAGGAAACATATAAGATCTCTGTCACCCCAAACTTAGAGATTGTTTTAGAATTTGTAAGAGTGTGAAACGGTATGAATGACATGTATGTGAGGTAGTTAGTGTGTGGTACAGGGCTATTGTTGTTTTTCTTACTTATTTTTTAGAACAAACAATATATTTTGGAGTGTATAAATTATGATATTCACTTTTGCACTGTCTAAACTGTTTGGATTAATACAAATGTCAATGAATTGATGATCACTATGAAAAAAGATTCAAAATGAGAAAAAAATTGTTTTAAATAATTTTGATAAAATTCACTATAAAAAAAGAAATAAAAGACATTTCAATGAAAGATAAGATATTGTTGTTCCTGTACTAAATGAAATGTTAATTGTCAAATTTTGAGAGCAAAGCCAGAAAAGAAATTATGTTTTGACCATGGGGGAATTTTGTTAATTTTATATATATAGTGTAATCCTCTCTTTTCCCCGGTCATAAAAAGTATCCATAGAGGGGGTCCCATAATTTATATAACTATAACACAAGGCCCCTCCATCTGGTCACAACAGAAAGACCTAGACGAATTGGGCAATGAGTCATCTGTTAACTACCTACAGCTAGATACAGTAGATTCTGAATTGCGCAGACCTACTGACTACATTAATAATAAGGACCAGCTATCCATCAAACTAAAAAAGGCACTAGCCATTTTAAATCCAATAAATTCAGCAGCGCCTATTACCCCCTCTGTAGGAAGTTCTACTTTTTCCCAAGGTGATCTAGCAAATGTTATCTCTGTCATGAACCTCTCATCGAAGGCAGAAGCCTTCCGACTAGATCCTGAGAAAAACCCACCCCTTTCCCGTGCACCAGCACTCCAGTATGTGTTAGAATGTGATATGTCGAATTGGTGTGCTTACTGTATTGGGTTTTGCCTTTACGTGGTGTTTTCATTTCTTAATACTTTGCTCATTTTTCACTGCTCGTTTTTTTTTCACTGGTTTAGAAATGGTCTTTGGAAGATGCATAATTAGGCCTGAAAGCGGGTCAAGAGTTACTATTTAATTTAGATACAGATTCCTTGAGTTGCGCGTTCAACAGGGCAGCTTGTGCCTTATCTGCATGTCAAAGCCGCTAGAGAGCACCTCTCTCATAGCGGCTGCTAACGTAACATGCGCACACTCTCCCCTGGGTGGGGTCGACTATTTAAACCGCACCCAGGCTTCCAGAAGCTGCTTTGCCTTCCTGCCAGCTTCGAGAGAGGACGCGTGAGAGGGAATTCTCGGCGATCTTACCAGAAGGAAGGAATCCTGCTCAGGACTTGGGACAAGGAATCTTCGCGCCAGACCTACAGAAGACAAGAAATAAACAAGTTAAGTGCTAAGGTGTTTTGGTAATTACAGGCGCCCAACGCAAGAAAGCAAATTCGGACTTTGAGACTTTCATTTCTTCAGTAGACGGAATAGCGCTTGATTGTAGTGAAGGCAAATTAAGACAAGACTTCGGATTGTTTATGTGAATAGGCAAAAGACTGATAGTTAGAAATTACTTGTTGCATTATTTTATGTGACATTCTTTACAAGAAGAATTGTATTAGAATGTTATTTTCTTTGTTTTATCCAAAACTGTCCTGAACTCGGGGGTTTCATTAAGGTGTGTACTTTAGGGAAGAGCCTTGTTTTTTCCCATTCTTTCATTTAACACAGGTTTCCTGGGATTACATGAGTCTACTTAAGAAATGCTAAAGCGCGCCCAAAGAAATCATTTGCAAGTAAGTTCAAATACCAAGGGGGAAAATAAAAGACTCAGTTAGAAGACATTTTAAAGGTATTTTTTCCTTGTATTATAGAGAAGAATTGAGGACTAATATCCACCAAATCCCGGAACCTCAGACCCGAACATCTGGAAAACATCCCGACATCACAAGACAAAGAAATACTGGACTAAGATAGAGCAGCTCTGATCGCAGGTAGGAGTCTTTCTAGTGTAAATCAGCACTGAGACTTTACGAAGGTGAAAACTCTAGTTGTAAGAGATAAAAAGGGATTTTAGGAACTTGTAAGCTAATTATCCTCACTTGTTGTTTCGCAGGTCGACAGCAAGCCCCAAAAAACCTCACCTCAACGTCCAGTACCGGCCCTCCTCCCAAATTTCTAGTTTTAACCTTGGCTGTAAATTAAAGTCTGTCAAGTTTATAGTTAGTTTCTTGGGAAGTTGGTCACTTGCGTCTCTGCGAAATCTACTACGTCATCCTCAAGATAAGGTAAGGGACGACGTAGTGAGAACTTGACAGAAGGCAAAGCCCACGAGTATTATTTCGCCCAGACGCAATGGACCAAGTTACCTTACAAGATATCGCTGCAGCTTTAAATGACTTAAAACAAGAAAATGCAGCTATTCGTAGGGACATGACAGCTTTACAGTCTGCTGTTCAACAAAAGCCAGTAGTGAAACCAGCAACCCTTCCAGGTCCATCTTCTAGTTCAGGGGCTCAATCTCAGATTCAAGTTATAACTCCAATACCTACCCCCTTAGCTCAGCCTGAAAGGTTTTATGGTGATGTGAATAAGTTTTCTATTTTTATGCAACAGTGTCACTTACACTTCTTAGCTAAAAGGTCTGCTTTTCCTGATGATTCGTCTAAGGTGGCTTTTATGCTATCTTATTTTGGAGGTGATGCAGCTCTCTGGTCTGTACCCCTGGTAGAAAAGGATGACCCCATTTTATATAATTTAAAACATTTTGAACGTGCTTTAAAGAAAATATTCGCCAAACATGTTTTTGTTCAGTCAGCTGATAACGAGCTGCTAAACTTAAAACAGGGGTCTTCCGATTTATTGCATTATATTTCTCAGTTCAATCGACTGGTTTTAGAAGCAAAATGGCCTTACGAAAAGAGAATATCTATTTTCTATAGGGGGTTGAAAGATGATTTGAAAGATATGGTGACGCAAATCTTGGAACCTCCTGAAGATATCAATGACTTCATAGATTTAGTAGTAAAGTTAAACCATCGCCTTGGTGAAAGAAAGGGCGAAAAAGTAAAAGGAGATCACAGATTTCTTTTTATGAAAGATAGAAGTTCTGTTTCTCGAGACGTACCTCCTAAGCTAGATCCGGTGGAACCTATGCAAATTGGTTCTATTAGGGGACCTTTGTCCAAAGACGAAAAGGACAAGAGACGCAAGCTGAATCAATGTCTTTATTGCGGAAAGACAGGTCACTTTGTCAGGGACTGTCCCGCTAAACCCAACAAACCAAGAATCAAATCCTCAGATGTAGCTTTAGTTCAAGAGCAATCGGAAAACTAGAATACTCGGTGAAGGATGAGGTCGGTTCATCGAGTGCAATTTCCAGTTTGGCCTCTACTGTTCCACCTATTGGTTGTAAACATTTCAGTATTCTTGTGGAATTAAAGAGTTTACTTCCTTCATCTCAAGCTAAAAAGGTTGAAGCAGTTTTAGATTCGGGAGCTACTGGCAATTTCATTGATACTAGTTACTTTTCACGATTAGGTTTTCAGGCAATTCAAAAAGACCATTCCGAGATAGTTAGAGCAGTAGACGGTAAGGAACTAACTTCTGGTCCTATCAATAGACAAACTGAATTACTTAAGATGGACTGCTCACCCATTCACAGTGAAGTGATACATTTTGACATCATTGATGCCGCTCAGTTTAAACTAATTTTGGGTATTCCTTGGCTAATTCAACACAATCCAATCATAGATTGGGTTTCTAAAACTGTAACTTTTAATTCCAATCATTGTTCAACTCAGTGTTTCCTCTTGGAAAAGCCAAGTGGTGTAATCCAGGGCTTTGATTTTAGTACGGACTCTACCAGCATTTTGGCTTTAGAAGGTGTTCCTCCCGTTTACTCTGATCTTTTGGACGTTTTTGACAAAAAGAAAGCTAACACTCTACCTCCACACAGAGATTTTGACTGTCGAATAGACTTAATTCCTGGAGCAACTCTTCCCTGTAGCAGAATATACGCCCTTACAGAGAAAGAGAATGTTCATCTCAGAGAATACTTAGATGAGTATCTTGCAAATGGTTTCATTAGGCATTCCAGATCACCTGTTTCATCTTCTCTTTTTTTTATTCCGAAAAAAGGAGGAGAATTGCGCACGTGTATTGACTACAGAGCCTTAAATAATGTAACCATAAAAAACCGGTATCCTTTGCCTTTGATTCCTACCTTATTAGATCAGGTGAAAAAAGCAACCATTTATACCAAATTGGATCTTCGAGGAGCTTATCATCTGGTGAGAGTCCGAAGTGGCGATGAGTGGAAAACCGCATTCCGCACTAAATTTGGCCTCTTCGAATATCAAGTCATGCCATTCGGACTCTGCAATGCTCCAGCTGCATTCCAATTTTTTATAAATGAAGTCTTGCATGAATTCATTGATGTATGCTGTGTGGTTTATATCGATGATATATTGATTTTTTCCGACTCTGACGAAGAACATGTACAGCAAGTTCGTGCCATTCTACAAAAACTGCTGGAAAATTCACTTTATGTGAAATTGGAAAAAAGCTTGTTTCATGTCACAAAAGTAGAGTTCCTTGGTTATGTCATCAGCCCTAAGGGAATAGAAATGGATCCTAAAAAGATAAGTGCTGTGGATTCTTGGCCTAGTCCCACTTCTGTGAAACAGGTTCAGAGCTTTTTGGGTTTTGCAAATTTTTATCGCCGTTTTATCCAAGACTTTTCCCAAACTATTACCCCCATCACGAGATTGCTTCGCAAAGGAGAAAAGTTCATCTGGTCAGGTCAAGCAGAAACAGCTTTTCAAAGTCTGAAGAAGAAATTCACTTCAGCTCCTATTTTGAGCCATCCGGATCCCTCTCAGCCCTTTATTGTGGAAGCTGATGCTTCTCAATTTGCTCTTGGAGGCATTTTATCTCAAAGAAATAAAGACACTGGCCAAATGCACCCAATAGCTTTTTATTCCAGGAAATTATCCGAAGCTGAATTAAACTATGCTATAGCAGACAAGGAACTGTTGGCAATTAAGGCAGTTTTTGAAGAATGGCGTCACTACTTGCTAGGTGCTCGACATCCTGTAACAATTTATACGGATCACAGAAACCTGCAGGCTTTAAGATCTGTAAAAGCGTTATCTGCCAGACAGTTAAGATGGTCAATGTTTTTTAATGATTACGACTTTGTGATTACTTACAGACCAGGAAAAGAAAACTTAAAGGCTGATGCTTTGTCCAGAATGGGTTATGATGTTTCTGAACCCTCTGACGAGAAAGCACCCCTTCTTCCGCCCTCTCGATTGCAAGCCAGTTTGTCCTCTTGTTATATAAGTGCAGAAATTAAGAAGGAAATTGACAAGAAGGGTCTAGACTGTTGGAAGAAAGAATTTCCTTTTTGTCAAGAAAAGGAAAATCTGATTTTAATGCATGATTTAATTTTTGTACCCACACAGGCTATTAGAAAAGATATTCTTCACTTTCATCATGACACCTCAATTTCAGCCCATCCTAGTGTTGTGAAGACTTACGAGTTAGTTAAAAGAACCTTTTGGTGGCCTGCAATGTTTAAAGATGTTCAACTTTTTGTAGATACCTGTAGTGTTTGTATTCAGAATAAACCTACCCATCAGGCCCCAAGCGGATTACTAACTCCTCTTCCAATTCCACCTCATCCATGGCATACCATCTCTTTAGATTTTATAGTAGAACTTCCAGAAACTAAGAAAGGGTATACTACCATTCTAACTGTAGTAGACCAGTTTTCTCGTATGGCACATTTCGTTCCTCTTAAGAAATTACCAACTGCTATGGAATTAGCTCATCTTTTGATGAGTAATATAGTTCGTCTACACGGAATTCCTTCGGTGGTTATTTCGGACAGGGGGTCGCAGTTCATTTCTCGTGTCTGGCAAAATTTGAGTTCTCTTTTAAACATGGAAATCCGATTATCATCTTGTTATCACCCTCAAACTGATGGTTTAACAGAACGTACCAATCAGACAATCGAACAGTTTATTCGATGTATGTTACCTACAGAAGAAGGGGATTGGGCCGAGTTATTGAGTCAATTGGAATTTGCTTACAATAATGTGAACCATACTTCCTTAGGAATGTCTCCTTTCTTTTGTAATTTTGGCTATCATCCTAAAAGTTTTCCTAGTGATATTAAAAAGGATGGTTCTGTACCAGCTGTTTCCGATTATGTTTCCAAATTATCTTCCATTCAAGAACAAGCCACTTTCAATTTAGCACAAGCCAAAGAAGATCAAAAGAAATCTGCAGACAAGCATAGATCCAAACAACCAGATTATGTTCCTGGAGACAAGGTATGGTTGAGTACAAGAAATTTAAGGATTAAGGGTTATCGTAAATTCAATCCAAGATATATTGGGCCTTTTCCTATCGAAAGGATTATTAATCCAGTCTGTGTCAAATTGACCCTCCCTAAAAAATATTTAATCCATCCGGTGTTTCATGTCTCACTAGTCAAACCTTTTCATCCTCAGACTCGATTTGTTCAACCTCCTTCGTCAGTTTTAATAGATGGAAATCAGGAATATGAGGTGAAAACCATCTTGAATTCAAAGAGAGTGCGTGGAAAACTTTTCTATCTTGTGGATTGGAAGGGTTTTGGTCCCAAAGAAAGATCGTAGGAACCTTTGGAACATTTAAAGAATGCTCCCAAACTGGTAAGATCCTTTCATGAAAGGTATCCTATGAAACCGAAACCCATTTCACCGGTTTTAGGGGGGATCTTGAGGAGGCAGTACTGTCATGAACCTCTCATCGAAGGCAGAAGCCTTCCGACTAGATCCTGAGAAAAACCCACCCCTTTCCCGTGCACCAGCACTCCAGTATGTGTTAGAATGTGATATGTCGAATTGGTGTGCTTACTGTATTGGGTTTTGCCTTTACGTGGTGTTTTCATTTCTTAATACTTTGCTCATTTTTCACTGCTCGTTTTTTTTCACTGGTTTAGAAATGGTCTTTGGAAGATGCATAATTTAGCCTCAAAGCGGGTCAAGAGTTACTATTTAATTTAGATACAGATTCCTTGAGTTGCGCGTTCAACAGGGCAGCTTGTGCCTTATCTGCATGTCAAAGCCGCTAGAGAGCACCTCTCTCATAGCGGCTGCTAACGTAACGTGCGCACACTCTCCCCTGGGTGCGGTCGACTATTTAAACCGCACCCAGGCTTCCAGAAGCTGCTTTGCCTTCCTGCCAGCTTCGAGAGAGGTCGCGTGAGAGGGAATTCTCAGCGATCTTACCAGAAGGAAGGAATCCTGCTCAGGACTTAGGACAAGGAATCTTCGCGCCGGACCTACAGAAGACAAGAAATAAACAAGTTAAGTGCTAAGGTGTTTTGGTAATTACAGGCGCCCAACGCAAGAAAGCAAATTCAGACTTTGAGACTTTCATTTCTTCAGTAGACGGAATAGCGCTTGATTGTAGTGAAGGCAAATTAAGACAAGACTTCGGATTGTTTATGTGAATAGGCAAAAGACTGATAGTTAGAAATTACTTGTTGCATTATTTTATGTGACATTCTTTACAAGAAGAATTGTATTAGAATGTTATTTTCTTTGTTTTATCCAAAACTGTCCTGAACTCGGGGGTTTCATTAAGGTGTGTACTTTAGGGAAGAGCCTTGTTTTTTCCCATTCTTTCATTTAACACAGGTTTCCTGGGATTACATGAGTCTACTTAAGAAATTCTAAAGCGCGCCCAAAGAAATCATTTGCAAGTAAGTTCAAATACCAAGGGGGGAAATAAAAGACTCAGTTAGAAGACATTTTAAAGGTATTTTTTCCTTGTATTATAGAGAAGAATTGAGGACTAATATCCACCAAATCCCGGAACCTCAGACCCGAACATCTGGAAAACATCCCGACATCACAAGACAAAGAAATACTGGACTAAGATAGAGCAGCTCTGACCGCAGGTAGGAGTCTTTCTAGTGTAAATCAGCACTGAGACTTTAAGAAAATTAAAACTCTAGTTGTAAGAGATAAAAAGGGATTTTAGGAACTTGTAAGCTAATTATCCTCACTTGTTGTTTCGCAGGTCGACAGCAAGCCCCAAAAAACCTCACCTCAACGTCCAGTACCGGCCCTCCTCCCAAATTTCTAGTTTTAACCTTGGCTGTAAATTAAAGTCTGTCAAGTTTATAGTTAGTTTCTTGGGAAGTTGGTCACTTGCGTCTCTGCGAAATCTACTACGTCATCCTCAAGATAAGGTAAGGGACGACGTAGTGAGAACTTGACAATCTCAGGCCCAGAACTGGGATACAGCCTAGTTACCTGGAATATAGCAGGTCTTAAAAGAAAGCTGGATACACCATTCTGGAGGGACTTTATTACTGCAGGTTATGACATCATTTGTCTCCAGGAGACATGGTGTAAGGAGCCCATCTTTATAGAGGGTTATACCTCGCACTGGTTAAATGTGGTTAATTCTGCAGCCGGAAGAGCAAAAGGCAGTCTCCTTTAGCTAGTATCTAATAAACTAGTTTCTTGTTTAATTAGCAGCTATACTCCAGTTGACACAAATAGCCAGGTGTTACGATTACAATTTTGTAAAGGTAAAGATTTAATATTGATTAACTATTATAACAATATTTTTGATATCAATGGGGGAAAATTCTTTCCCCACTTGAGAATGCAATTAATAAGTCCCTTGCAGTATCTCGAAAACAGGCCATTATCCTATGGGCAGGTGATTTCAACATCAAACCGTGCCCATTGGTCATGAGTAATTCATGTGGCCTTAGGAAGGAGACTGGTAATGGGGAGGTCAGTGACGACTTTCATTTTCAACAATGCAACTACGGGACAGCCCTAAATAAATTGTTAGCTAAATTTAACCTGGATATGTTGAGCTGTACTAAGAATAAGGACAATATTAATTGCCCTACCTTTACAGGCAGGAATGCAAACACCAATATTGATCATATTTTGCTCTCCAGCAACACTGAATACTCCAATTTTTGGGTCACGGAGCAGCCCCTAAGCGACCATAACAGCATATCCATCTCATTACCGTGCTGGGGAAATAAACAACCTAATGATAACACTTGTATAAACAACGTTGTAGCCTCTAGACCAAATGGTATGAGGATCAAATGGGCCGGCATTGATCCTCAAAAAAAGCAGATGGAGGTGGTGAAAAAATGTCGCACAGAGATAGAGCATTGCCTTAGGGATGAAGTCACTTCTACTACTCTGTTTGACAGTTTTGTTAAGATAAATGAAACTATAGAATGCCTTTTCACCAAAAGAACTAGCGGGAAAAGGGCAGCAAACTCCAACTCAGGCTAGTTTGATAAAAACTGTATCCGGGCCTTACAAGAATTAAAACAAGTGTTGAGTGCCAAACCCCGTAATTGTGCAACTATTAAAATGCTGCGCACTGACTATAAAGTAGCCATTCTCAATAGGAAAAGAGACTTACAAGATGAGGCTTGGACTAATCTTAGTTTAGCGGCAAAACAAACAATAGTAAACTTTATTGGGAGACCATAAACAGTCCCTTTTTAAAGAATGACAATGTCCTTGAAATAACCTCTTATGTTGAATGTAACGCATGGATTGAACATTTTATGAAGATTTTTAATCCAGATAGGACTTACTTAGATTTAACTAATTTTAATGCCTCCATTTGGCACCCATTAATATTATCAATAAGTTTAGATGAGGTATATGAAGGCCTAACCAAGAGTAAAGGAGGCAAAGCATCCGGCCCGGATGGGGTCCCTGTAGACCTATACAAAACAGAAATGGCCCCTATTTTAGCAAGGTTTTTTAATGTGGCAGCAGAAGGCCAACTACCGATATCGTGGGGTCAATCGCTAAATATCCCCCTTTTTAAGAAAGGGTCTAAATCTGAAGCATGTAATTATCGCCCTATTTCTTTGCTAGATGCCTCGATTAAAATATTGAGTAGAATTATGTTAAAGAGGCTGGAAATATGGGCAGAAGAGCATGATATTTTATCTAGAGCACAGTATGGTTTTCGAAAAGGTTTAGGAACCTTAGAACAGTGTGTTAATCTCGATCTCTTGATTAATAAATACACTGTTGCCAAGGAGGGAAATTTGTTCCTTTGCTTCGCGGACTTGAGCAGCGCCTTCGATCTCGTAGATCACGCCATATTATGGCAAATTTTACTTGACCTAGGCGCGCCCAAGGAAATAGTAAATTTTTTAGCGAGGCTCTATGAGAGGTTATCTTGCAAAAGTACGATATGGCCCATCTGGTGAGTGTACCCCTTTTTTAAGGTTACAAGAGGCATACGCCAGGGTTGTGTCTTGGCACCGCTTTTATTTTCACTATTTATTAACCAATAGACTCAACCCTAGGCCAGATTTCAGCTGATGCTCCACTTATAGAAGGGGTAGCGGTCCCAATTTTGTTATATGCGGATGACGCTGTTTTAATATCGCGTACCCAAATTGGACTACAGCGTCTTATAGATAACTTCACAGCCTTTATAAAGAGTAGGAACCTTAGCATTAACAAAACCAAGACCTTTGTCATGACATGTGGGAAGAAAGCCAAGTCAGCTAGCTCCTTTTTTATGGAAAATGATAAGATGCAATCAGTTAAATCTTTTTGTTATCTTGGTATAACATTTGCCGGTGATGGGAAATGGAGAAATGAGCACGACAATATAAGCCTGAAAATGAGCAGGAATACAAACAGCATATTCAGTTTTTCGACCAAATTGGGGTCTAGAAGAATTAAAGACATGATAACCATCTATAACGCTAGATGTGTGTCATCTGCGTTATATGGGGCAGGAATCTGGGGCCATCAATGCGGGAAATCGCTACAACACGATGAAAATAAGTTCCTTAAGAAATTGTTGTGCGCCCCTCCCTCAGCATCAACCGAACTTGTACATGAGGAAGTAGGTATAAATTATATCTCGGATTTAGCAGCATTACGCCCTTTAACACCCTGGCGATCTATATGGTCGAAAACTGAAACGCTATTCACACAAAAAATTATTAGAGACTGCTTGAGGCTCGATCATTTTTCCTGTATCCCGTGGCTTAAATATATTCATCACTGGTACAATCACATATTTGATTGCAATATCCTGTCCGCACCCGAGTTTGCAGCTTCAATTACTAAGAACCAACTGAAAGAAAGGTTTTTATCATACAAGAAGGAGGCTAGAGAAAGGCAGTCTAGGAAGCTACCCACTGTTGTCTTTTATTTGGGACTAAACCTAAACAAAGGCTTCCAGGCTTACCTATCCATAGTCACACGTAATTCCCATCGATTTGTTTAAACTCGTCTCAGGCTAAGAATTGTGCACCATCTGGTGGCATTTCCGCACATGAAAACTAGCACAAATTGTGTATGCCCTTGCGATCACACCTCAAGACAAAGTTGCTGCCCCTTTTTATTGTTCTGCAAATTTTATCATTTCTTAAGGAAATTTTATTTAAAACCTATCTTTTTAAAACATAACGTTCAATCCACAAAATCAGCTATGAAATTAATGTTGTCTTTAGAAAGCCCAGACATCTGTTTTTTTGTAGCAACGTACATAATGAAATGCATAGCTGCAAGGAAATCTATAATTCCTTGATGTAATCATTTATGGCCGATTATAAAAACATTAAGCTGACTCCTATAGTATAGCACTTTAATAAATTTTTTGTAGAATCTGCGTTGCATTTATCCAATTATTAATTTATTGCTAAAATTGCACATAACTAACTTATAATTAGTATATAAGGTGGAAATTCTGTTGTCGCAAGAGATTTGTTCCAAATATTGTGCCACCCAAACTTTTTGGTAATCAGGGGAGCATATTGCATTTTTATTGATGTATTTTTGCACGGAAGCGAGATTTGCACAAATTATTTGCACTTGCTACGAAAGCATATTGCACTTTTTTCGATGTATTCTTGTACTGAAGCAAAATTTGCACAAATTATTTGCACTTGTCACTTTATTGCATAAATACATATAATACGACAAAACAAAATAAATCTTAGTAACCCCCTTTTTTAAAAGGTGTCTGGTATGGTACATATGTATAGTATTGAGTAGGGATGTTAAGCACATTATTGATAATTATCTTTTGGTACCTAAAGTTGTTTCATCATGAGTTGTAATCAAGAATTCGTAACTCTGATGCATTTTAATTCTATAATAATGTTTTTTTAGTGAATGTATGTTGTATTGTTCTGCTTATATGGTTTTGTTTTGACAAACCGAATAAAAGCATCTTGAACTGAACTGAACTGAGCATATGTTTTACTGTTCTGTATTTGCTGTGAGCTTATGTGTGGTATCTATACATCATGCATATTACATTTTGAGTGACACCCAACTGCTACTTGCTAAATGTTTGCATGTTTTTGTAGGTCTAAGTGTTGGAAAGTGGATTATTAGAAGGGGCATATGTATATCTACCACTGGCAATAAGGCCACTAACACAATATATGGCTCAGAATAGGCCTTAGAAAATTATTCCTATGCTCAACCCTTGGCAGCTTGGCTATGAGCAGGCAGGCTCAACTTCAAAGACTGGTATATAAAGCATTTAAAAACACAATGCCAGTAAATAATTAGTACACAATGCAAAATAAAAATCAAACACCAATTAATAAAACTAGGAAATATTTTTATCTTTAAAGTGACACGAAAACAACAAAAATCCAATGTAGGGAACCCGGAGATATGAATTTTCAAAGATTTAGCAATTTCTAGCACATAGAAACATATAGCGCCTAAACGGTACATCTGGTCACAATAGACCGGGTCAAAGTCAAAGTTTCAGGCCGATCACAATGGAGACTGGGTGGCTACCCCTCATGGTAGGTCTTGATCACAGTTTTTACCTTCTGACTTAGAAACTTTTCTGGAGCTTTTCTTTCTGAGGTCTCTTGAACCTCTCAGCCAGTCCGGATTCGGTGTGGGTTCGCCGGATTGCCTTGCAGCGAGCTCCTGGTCAAACTTATGGAAGTCCAACTTTCAGGCGTTCCAGCGGGACAAACCAAGGATCTAGGTCGACACACGGTTGAAGGCAGGCGGCTTGGCTTTTGCGGTTACTCCCGGTCACCTTTTTTTCGTTCGGACTTCGAAACTTTTAAGGAGCTTTTTGTCTTGGGGTCCCTCAATGCTCTTCACCTGCCCGGATTCGGTGAGGGTTCGCCTGCCTCGGATTTCTTCTACCCCGGTCGAACTCTGGAAGTAGGACCTACAAAGCTTTTCAGCGGGACAGACCTGGACGGCAGGCCGGCTCGCGGTTGAAGGCAGGTGGCTTGGCTGGCCAGGTTCAGTCGGTCCCATTATGGAGCTTTTTTTAAAGTTGCTCCAAAGTTCTCCAAACTTCTGGAACTTCTTCCTGAAGTTCCCCAACGTGTCTCAAACTCACTCCAAGGATCTGGACGGTCCAAGATGGTCCTTTAAAGTTGAGGACTTCAATTCCCACAATCCACCTGGACAAAACCCTTACAAATCCACTGGTAGTTCTCCAGGTTGAGGATTCTTGGTGGTTATGTTGCAGGTGAGCTCTGTTAACCTGTAGCTTGAAGGAAGTCCACTCTTTAGTCCTTTTACAGCAAAGTAATCCGCAGGCTGTAGTTGCAGATGGTACAGAAGGTGCAATCTTCAGAGTGCAGGCCTTTAGAAATGCACATCAAACTTCCAGCATGGCCACCTTTCTTTTTTAGATTTCAAGCAGAAGATCTGAGGGGTTCTGTCCTTCTCAGATACTTATTCCAACTTCTCTGGGTCAAGCAGGAGGTCACTCCTGTCCAATGGGCAGCATGGTACCACCCAAAGTTCTGACCACTTTGTGCAGAGTGTGGCACTATTTTGTCCAGAGTGCACCAATTCTCCCAAATTCATAATGGCTGATTTTCCAGCATGGAGATATAAGCTGGCTAAACACACCCCTTGGATTTCTAATCTCCATAGTCTCTTCCCCTTGCATCTTCTCCTTCCTTCCTTAATCCTAGCATCTGGCTGGGGTTCAGAGGGTAAGGTTGTAAATGACACTGGGGTCGGATCACTGACATAACCTCGAATGACCGAATATCGACTAGACAAAATATCGGTGACTAATTATCGACCACAAAAATATCGACTCCCAATACTTAACCAAGAAAACACATAAATATCGAAACAACAATATCGTCATTAAAAATATCGACAACAACATTATCGACCAACAATATTATCACATTTAAAAACCTCGATTTTCACATCTTAACGTGAAACATAGCCAAAATATCGAATACAAAAATATAGAATACAAAAATATCGTCATTTAAACATTATCGACTTTAGAAATAACATAAGTAATACACTTTGTAATGAAATATAACTATTACATTTTTCACAAATAAACATAAACTCTTTTATAAAATATATACAACATACAATAAATATTGCTAAATGTAAAAAATAAACATTTACATCAAACAAACATTTTTAAACACATAAACAATCTTTGCTAATTATAAAACATTGCTTACCGCACATTATAAAAAATATTACACTTTAAATAAATAAAATGGTCTTACCTATAGAAAAAAAGTCCCTTGCACTTAAAAAAAATAGTAATTGGCGTCACCCATATAAGGAAACTAATTAGCATAAATTTAAAACAAATTCAAATTCACAAATCAGAATAAGCTATCAATTTAAACAACCAATAAACTCTCAGAAACAATTAAACTAATGCTATAAAAACAAGATTTACACCTGCTAAAATTGCTGCCAATACCTCCAAAAAAAGGAAGGAGAAATTCTGCAGGATTGCTAAAAGAAAACTGATTGACTTCAACTGAAAACCAGCTAAACCTATCTAAAGTAAGTACTACAACCTTGATATATATCCAAAACCTAACTCTAACTCCTCAAACATTTATTTAAAAAACAAATATCTTAAACATGTCTTTTATTTCTACTCTATTTTCTACAGAAGTAAAGAAAATACAGAATACCTACACAACATCTGCACTTCAAAGAAAAAAGATAAAAAGTAAGTATAGATTTAGAAACATGACCTAAAACCTTAATAGATAGGTAGCAAAGTACAAACTAGCTAGCAGAGCACAACCAAAGAAACATAACTGCTTTAAAAAGATTGTAACACGTGTTCTCAATGTCCATAGGTACAAAAGAAATAATCAGTAAAGAACAGTTTGAAGAAAAGCAACACATCAAAAGAAGAATTTAAAGAAAAGCAACTACTGAAATCAACATACAAATATAGAGGTAAATAATAAATGTGCAAAATTGTGTAATTATAATACAACATGCATATTTTAAATACTTTTCTAATATTTAAATTTTAATTTCTCCTAGCACCAAAAAGCAAGCATGACTGAAGGAGCTAAATTTATTTATTCTCAAAAAGGGAAAATGCTTCTTTGTTATATGGGATATGTTTACACTCAAGAGAAACAGAAAGATATGAAAGTTTTTTGGAAGTGTACAAAATATTATTCTAGCAAATGTTATGGTAGAGCTATCACTCAGGAGACCACTGTTACTTATACTAAAGAACATAATCATCCACCCAATGTAACTGAAATAGAGATTAGACAAATGCTAGATTCCCTCAAAGAAGCCAGTACTAGTACTGATAAACCATCAACTACTATTTTGAAAGAACATTTAAGAACACTGCCCCAACATGCTTCTAGCCAACTTCCATCTATTGAATCACTTAAAAGAACTATAGCTAGACAAAAAAGAGCTACATCAACTACTCCTCCCACACCTACAACTTTTGAAGAAGTGCAAATTCCCCCTGAACTCTCTGTAACGCACAATAAAGACCCATTTATACTATATGACAACAACTCTAATGATAAAAGAGTGATACTGTTTGCTACAGCAAACAACATGACTAAACTAAAGCTATGCCAAACTTGGATGATGGACGGTACTCTTTCTGTTTGCCCTAAACCTTTTTACCAATTGTACACTATCCACGGTCATTTCCAAAATGCAAATATTCCCTTCCTATATGCCCTCCTACCAAACAAACAACAAGCTACCTACCAGGAATTACTAACCCAAGTCAAACAACATACTAATGACTATTTTCCACAAAAAATAATCATTGACTTTGAAAAAGCAATGATAAACAGCATCCTTAAAACATACCCACACACAGCAATACAAGGTTGCTACTATCATTTCAATCAGTGTATATGGCGACACTTACAAACATCAACATTAAGGGGTCGATTCCGATTCGGGAAAAACCGCTCCGAATAGCCGTTCGGAGCGTTTTTCCCGTACGAATTGTACCCTGCAACGTCCCCCGTACGTACGACGAAGTACGATTCGTACCAGGAGCCGTACTCCGTACGAGTCCTACAAGACACCGTACGACTCTAATCTCCGTACGATTCTCCCTCGTAACCCGCTATACGTGACATCTGTACGGTTCGCAGCTGGTTTTTACGACCCAGCAAGTACGATACGTGTCGGGTACGCACCGTACAACCCGTTTTCTACGGGAGCTGAAAACAGCCGTAAAAGCAGAGTTCGCGCCGAAACAGGTACGGAACGCCCCCCCCCGGGTACGGTGCGTACCCCCCATGATCGCAGGGTACGGCTCGTACACCCATCATTCATGGGGTACGGCTCGTACACCGATCGTACAATGGGTGTACTCGTGCCCCCATGATCGCAGGGGTACGCACCGTACCCCTGCGATCATGGAGGTATGGACCGTACGGTGTGTATGTGTTTGTGTGCTTTTCCGTACGACTCGCCCTTACCTGATGTGGACCATACGAATCGTGTCCTCGTACCCCGGTCCGGATCGTACTCGTCGGGTCGTACGGCATATGTACGAGTCGTACGGTTCACGGTTTCAGCCTTGCAATACGTACGGATCGCGACGATTTGGACGGATTCACTGAATACGGATCGTACTTCACGACTCGGACGGATGGGTACGATTCGTACGGAGAGGGCTCCGGATACAAATCGTACGGACGTGTTTTTTCCCGAATCGGAATCGACCCCTAAGTGTCCAATACGCCACAGACAGCACTTTTGCTTATCAAATAAAAAAACTAATTGCCCTAGCGTATGTACCTGTGACAGATGTTGCTGAACACTATAACTTATTATTAGACAGCCCCTACTATAAAAGAAACAAAGAAAGACTAAGCCCTATGCTTGACTACTTCGAGGATACATGGGTAGGCAGACTACACCGATCTGGCCATAGAAGACAACCAAAATATCAAATAGCCTGGTGGAATGTCTACCTTAGCACACTAAACAAAGAAGAAAAAACAAACAACGCAGTTGAAGGATGGCATAATGCCTTTCAATCAACTACAGACAGAGGGAGATTTACCCTTCACAAATTACTACAATCCTTACAAAATGAGCAGAGTTACCAAGAGATCAGAATGGAACAAGCAGTAACCCTGACTGGACCGAAAATAAGCAAAGAAACCAAAAAAATGTATAACACACTCCAAAGCCAAGTTACCCTCTATCCAACTAGCAAAGGACTGGAATATCTCTCAATGATCGCTAAAACTCTTCTAGAAAATATAACATAAATATACATCCAACATTAGTCACTTTGAAATATAAAAATTACTACCTTTCTTATATGTAACAAATAGTAATTAAATTATCAAATACATTGTAAAAACATATATTAAATATATAATGATAATTTATTTACCAAATGTTACATATAACATAACAATATAACAAATAAATCCAGTTTTCCCACCCAAAAACATTTTTTTTAATACTTACATTTCCGTCACCGCTTCAGAAGAAATCCAATGGCAAACAATCCATACGAAAGAGTCCATATAATCCAAGTAAACCCCCAAAAAAATGAAAAAATACAAGCAAATCCATGGCGACTCCTCTCCAATGTAATCCACAGGATGTACCCTTCAAAACCCGAAAATAGTACTTTAAAAAAATAAACGCTCCTGGAAAACCCGAAAATAAAAGTATGTGTGTAAAAATAAGAGTATCTAATACTCGTCACACAACTTTTAAAAAAAATGACCTCCTCCTAAACCTCGAACCGCGAAGAAAACCTGAAAAATAGAAAAATACATACCCACCCACACAAATACACCCATACAGATATAAAACACATAATTATACTCTAAACATATCCATTTAAAAACATTTAAACATATTAGCATACCTCACACACCTAGAACTGAAACGTGGTAAAAACCAAATATCGTACACTCTAGCTAACACCTACAACACAATCTAGGATCGATAATACCATGTAACTAGCCTAAACACACCACACACACACTTTAAATAACTTCATTAAGTAATAAAATATAATTAAAACAAACTTACCCTCTCCAATGCAAAGCAGCATCCTACCACGAGCTGTTGAAGCATCAAATGAGCCAAAGTAACATTACGCGGTTAAAAAATAGTCCCTGTAAATATGAAAAGGCTATTTAATTGCTATTTTTCAACACTTTCAATTTAAAAACACAGCCTTCCAATATATATTATTACTGATGAATATTTTTTTAATATTTATAAAATGTCCTTTATTTAAAAAAAAATTATTTCCACTATTATTTAACTAACTGTTAAAAAGAAACTATTATTTAGATGTACACTTTGTAATTAATTTAAATGTACAAATTTCTTCTATATGTAACTTACTGTTAAACATAATGTTTATAAATATGTTAATGTTATTTTCACAATTACCTATGTATTTTATTACCTTTTGTATTATTTACCTATGTAAAAATTAATATTATTAATATTTTCAATATTAATTTTATTAATTTCTAAATTAACCTTTTGCAATTTTGTAAACAAAAAAAAGTTAGTCTTGTAAAATCTTTATAAAAATGTATCTATCAATATTCTGTACATTAAAATCTAAAAAAATGTACGTACAACAAATATAACAATTATTTGCAACATGTTTATTATTCAAATATTTCTATTTTGTATGTGATTTAAATAATTGTTATTAAATACATTGTACACTATGTTATTATGTTTATTTGTAAAATGTGCTTTTAAAATAAATGTGAATAAACATAAACATTATTTAAATATAATTGTTAAATATATTGTTAAATGTATATTTTGACTTACTATATTTTTTGTGATAATAAACACTATCTACTTATTAATTTGTACTGCTAATAAAAATATTTACTCTACTTACCATTTGTTTTTCAATTTCAATAAACTGTATTTCAATTGTTCCATTTAACCCTCTGTGTGTATAATTTTTTGTTATTAAAAATGATTAAATAAATATTATAGTTAATATTTTAAATATGTTTTTAATTTCATTATTATTATTATGTATGTATCAATTTATCAATAAAGTAACATTAATTAGAATTTCTACTAAAAAAATTATATTTTAAACAAATAAATATTGTAGTATTCTAGCAACCAAAAAATAATTTTCTACAAATCTTTTGCTATTCCCACTCCACCAAATATAAATTGTGGGAAGGTGCTGGACACTAAACCCATATAAATTACTATTCCCACTCCACCAAATATAAACTCTGGAAAGTTGCTGGACACTAAACCCATATAAATTACTATTCCCACTCCACCAAGTATAAACTCTGGGAAGATGCTGGACACTAAACCCATATAAATTACTATTCCCACTCCACCAAGTATAAATTCTGGAAAGGTGCTGGACACTAAACCCATATAAATTAGTATTCCAACTCCACCAAGTATAAATTCTGGGAAGGTGCTGGACACTAAATCCATATAAATTACTATTCCCACTCCACCAAGCATAATCTCAGGGAAGATGGCGGTCGATGTGAAAGCACCGCAGTGATGCCAAATACTGCATAAACAAAGTAGCCCAAATGTAAATGTAAATGTAAATGTATAGGCATTTATATAGCGCACTACTTACCCGTAGGGTCCCAAGGCGCTTCGACCGCTGCAAAACCCTTCCTGGCTTCCCTGAGAGATGGTCCCTTAATGGGTATCTCCAGGGTGAGACCAGGCATCCCCGGCGGTCTGGTGGGGCCGTTAGTGAAGATGAGGCAAGCTAATGCCCAGAGTTGCCGAGTGTGAACGCTGATCAGAGTGGGCACCGAGGCGAGAGAATTATTGAGTCCGCTGACCCTGGTCCAGAAACCTGCCGCGCCGGGAATCGAACCCTGGTCCCGGGCCGTCCTCTGCTCTCGGGTCTGCCGCCTCTAACCAGTGAGCCACACTACTTCACTGGAGCCCAGCCTCCTATAGATACAACACACACACACAGATACAGAAATGTGGAAAAAAATACAATACTACATTACCACACCCACAACACACCTGACAACCACTATCCAATTGGACACACCCACACAGCTGAGTACAAAGCCACCCCCTCCACTCACCGCAATCCTTTGCATCTTTCCAGAACAGAAGGCCACACACCACATCTGAGAGGAGAGGCAAATTCGCACACCACACCCACCCACCCAAAACCACCATCAACACCACCATCACACCATCACAATCAAACCCCCAGCACATAACACACCTCATCACCACACCCCTGCACCCACACACCCCTGCACCCACAAACACCTCAACCCCCCCACACCATGACATCACTAAAAATGCCAAAATTCACAGAGAGTGAGTTGACAGTCATGGTCAAGGAGATTGTGAGAGTAGAACCACAACTATTTGGGAACCTGGTCCAACAGACACCATTAGCCACCAGGACACAAATGTGGGAAAGGATTGTCCAAAGGGTGAATGCAGTTGGGGCCACCCCAAGATCCAAGAAGGAGATCCAGAAGCGGTGGCATGATCTCAAGAGGGTTGTCAAGGAGAAGAGGAGCAAGAACTGGAATCTGGCAAACGTGACTGGCAGTGGCCCTCCCATCCCAATGAAGACATTCACACCATGGGAGGAAAAGGTGCTTGCTATCCTGCTACCTGAGAGTTACACAGGAGTAGCCGGGGGAGCGGAGGCTGGTAAGTACAGACAAATGTTTAAGACCACATTGACTTTTACCTCCTTGCAATACCCAACCACCAATACACTGTCCATCCCTAACCAACATGTAGCCAGCCATTCTGCTGAGGAGGCCTGTATGGGCCAGGAATGTCAGTACAACAACTCCCAGCATGCCCCCCTGTCCCACAGCCCAGCAGCATGGAGGCCTGCCCCACCCAGGAGAAAGTCTCAGCCATTGCACTGTTGAACAAACAAACTTACAGGTTGGTAGACATCTTCACTTGGAGCCTGTTTGTGGGTGGGAGTGTGGAGGGAGGCCTGTCTCACTACTTCCAGCATGCCCCCCTGTCCCACAGCCCAGCAGCATGGAGGCCTGCCCCACCCAGGAGAAAGTCTCAGCCATTGCACTGTTGAACAAACAAACTTACAGGTTGGTAGACATCTTCACTTGGAGCCTGTTTGTGGGTGGGAGTGTGGAGGGAGGCCTGTCTCACTACTCCCAGCATGCCCCCCTGTCCCACAGCCCAGCAGCATGGAGGCCTGCCCCACCCAGGAGAAAGTCTCAGCCATTGCACTGTTGAACAAACAAACTTACAGGTTGGTAGACATCTTCACTTGGAGCCTGTTTGTGGGTGGGAGTGTGGAGGGAGGCCTGTCTCACTACTCCCAGCATGCCCCCCTGTCCCACAGCCCTGCAGCATGGAGGCCTGCCCCACCCAGGACAAAGTGTCAGCCATTGTACCCTGCACACTCACCTTACAGGTATGTAACTGCCGTATATCTTCATGAAGTGTGTGTGTGTATTAATCAATTTACAATTGTACAAAATGCATAGACAATCAACCTTTAGGACACCATTATGTAACTCTCCACTATGTAATGTAACACGGTGTTGCCATGATTTGTACAACTGAGGACAGCAAAATGCACTAGTGTACAGACAGCTGATGATACGCATATGACACAAACACTGACCACTCCCCATCTACTCCACAGGTGATGAAGAACTCACTGCTGGGGACAACACCAACGACCAGCAGAGCCAGTCTCCACCTCCGGCACATGGACTCACAGATGCAGACTCCCAGGACAGTTTGGATGATGAGCTCCAGGCCGGCCCATCCGGTGTTCCACAGAGCCAGAGGTCCCAGGCCCCCATCCTCCCCACCACCACCTCTGCTGCAACAACAACGCAGCAGACCCCTGCTGTCACGGCCTCTGCCTCCACCGCAACCACCACCGCAGCCACTGCCACCAACACCACCACTACCACCAGTACCACCTGCAGCACCCTCCCTGTCCCTGGGGATCACCAGCCCACACCAACAACTGTGGAGGGAAGGGAGCCAGTGCGTGGCGCACCAGTGGCGAGGGAAGAGGTCCGTGGCAGCAGAGCAGGTGGGAGGGCCAGGGTCAACCCCAGACCTCGGGAGGAGTGGACACCATCCCTGGACCACTTCACCAGAGTTGTGGACGCCTACCAAGAGGTCCAGGGACAAAGTGGCCAGTCGGATGAACTATTAAGGGAGCTCATCCTGCTGATGATGTCCATCGATAACCGCCTGGGACAGATGGTGGACCTCATGGGCCAGCAAGTGGCGTTGCAGAGGGACAGGCCTGTGTCCCAACCATCACCGCCGTCCCCTCCTGTTGTGCAGCAGGATGACAGTCCACCATCCTCCCCTGCGCCAACAGAGAGGGGCGAGTCCTCTGAGCCGCTGGCCATTCAGCAGGCCCCCCACCACCAAAAAGATCTAGGGGGCGTCCGAAGAAGAGCCTGGGAGTCTCTGGAAGCCAAGCACCTGCCACACGCCAGTCACGGAGCCAGCCGTGAAGACAACCCTCTCCCCAACTGCATTGACTTTCTGGACTATCTTTCCCCACATTGCCTTGGCAATGGCACCTGTCTGTTGGACTGGGTCACCACATCCATGTGGTGTCTACTCTTGCATCTCTGCGACCATGACTGTCAACTCACTGCTCATTCCCCACCTTCCTGTAAATATTCCCGCACAATTCACATGTCCACCCCGTAAATAAAATACCTTACAATCCAGATTTTGTGTATTGAATTCTTTAGTGCAGTATTTACAATGATGATAATGTCCATGATATCTAAACATGATGTACAGTATGCAGGGCAGGAACACTCTGGAGCACCTAGGGAGACACAACAGAACTACAGTCACTGGTCTCATCATGGCAACAGACACAGATCACTGCTCCACAAATATCCAAATTATCACAGGTACACTACACATTGTCTAGCTGATATGCACAAATACCGTCCAGAATACATCTCCGTACGTAACGTCCATTCCAACAATCACATACATAGGTGACAGAACATGTGGCTATTGGGAACATCTGCGCATATCCATTCACAACATAAGCCACCACACTAGACTACGTAGACGTTGTAACTCGTCACACACCTTCAAGTGAAGTAGCGTTGGATTAGCTGCTGCCGTTGGTCAACTTCTTCCTCCTCTCCACTGTCCTCATCACTGGATTCAGGTCCCTGAGCAGGTTGTGGCCTTGGTTCCTCACCGTCGTCCAGGAGCAGGGGGACCCCCTTGTGGATGGCCAGGTTGTGCAGCATACAGCATGCCACAACGATCTTGCACACCTTCCCAGGCGAGTATGCGAGTGTGCCTCCAGTCCTGTCAAGGCACCGGAACCTTGCCTTCAGCAGCCGAAATGTCCTTTCAATTACCCGTCGTGTCCTGCCATGGGCCTCATTGTAGCGGATCTCTGCTGGTGTCTGGGGATTCCGGAGTGGGCTCAACAGCCATGGCCTACTGGGATATGCAGAGTCCCCTGTGAATAAAAAAGACCCATAGGAATGTTGTACGACCACAGTAAAGCCAGTGAAACATAGCACGTGATAGCAGTAGTGTAACTTACCCACAATCCAGGCACGTTCGGGATGGAGATTCTCCATCATCCGTGGCACCATGCTGTTCCTCATGATGAAAGAGTCATGTGCGGAACCGGGATACTTAGCACACACATGTGAAATTGTCATGTCTGCAAGGCACACCACCTGCACATTCATGGAGTGGTAGTGTTTTCGGTTCCGATAAATGTGCTCCGTCGCCTGCGGTGCCACCAGAGCCACACGGGTGCAATCTATTGCACCGACTACATGTGGGATGTGCCCAAGTGGATAGAAGTCCCCCTTAACGGCAGCCAATTCACGTCCCCGGGGGAAATGGATGTAGCGATTCCGATAAATCATCATGGCCTCAAGTACATCCCTCAGCACCATGCTGAACATGGGCTGTGACATTCCCCCAGCGTTAGCCACGGTCTCCTGGAAGGAACCAGTCGCAAAGAAGTGTAGTGCTGCCATTACCTTGTAGGTGGGTGTGAATGCCGTAGGATAGTGACGGCGAGGCTGCAGGTGGGGCTCCAATAGATCACACACGATCTTCAATGTCGGTCTGTCCAGCCTGAATTTCCTGATGATTGCCTCATTCTCCATGTCCTCAAGCACAATCAACTGACGTAGGAGATTTGGCCTCCTCCTAGTTTAGGATTAAAAAGAATAGGTCAATGACAAGCATCATGAGATGGCCATAGCACAAAGCATCAATGATGTAATGGGAAAACAACAAGCGCCAGAGAGATGCATGGCACTTCTGGTTACATGGCTGCCCAATAACTACACACAGAGGGCAGGCCTCTCCATTTACAATACCCAAGTGACAGTAACACATCGGGTAATGTGAAAGTGGATATAATGACTGAACTTGTGACATGCGCAGACATGGAGCTACTAGAGCCACACATCTAATGTGACTTAACATGTCTGTCATACCCATCTGCCGTACCTGCCACACCTCAATGCATCATGTACATTCTGCAACCATTCATTAACACAATGATCACAATAGCAGGGACACTTCTGGTTGTGTGCATCATCAGTTCTGAATGCACAAGTCAGGTACGATACAATGCAGTGGCACCAGCCCGGTCAAGGTCTGCACTGACCAACAACACATTAAACCTCACGACATCTATGTAGAGCACCTGACGTCTGTCAATCATCATCACCCATCAAAACCCTTACTAAAATGGCACAAACACATGCTAAAGTGGCTCACACTGAACGTGCGTCCTCCTGTGGATGCAATGGCTCTGTGGCATCGTGTGTACAATGATGTGCCCTACACCATGTAGCTGCATGGTACTTATACATTGTCCAGGATTGACATACACTGCAATGTGTACGAAAATGCCAGAACCTACCGCCGGCCCCCAGCGGTGTGACCCCAGCACCACCATCTACCCAGCCAAGGTAGCCATTGGCACATGGACATGTGTATATGGCGGTGGCTATGCTCCGCCGCATGAGTCGCGGTACCTACCGCCGGCCCCCAGCGGTGTGACCCCAGCACCACCATCTACCCAGCCAAGGTAGCCATTGGCACATGGACATGTGTATATGGCGGTGGCTATGCTCCGCCGCATGAGTCGCGGTACCTACCGCCGGCCCCCAGCGGTGTGACCCCAGCACCACCATCTACCCAGCCAAGGTAGCCATTGGCACATGGACATGTGTATATGGCGGTGGCTATGCTCCGCCGCATGAGTCGCGGTACCTACCGCCGGCCCCCAGCGGTGTGACCCCAGCACCACCATCTACCCAGTCAAGGTAGCCATTGGCACATGGACATGTGTATATGGCGGTGGCTATGCTCCGCCGCATGAGTCGCGGTACCTATCGCCGGCCCCCAGCGGTGTGACCCCAGCACCACCATCTACCCAGCCAAGGTAGCCATTGGCACATGGACATGTGTATATGGCGGTGGCTATGCTCCGCCGCATGAGTCGCGATACCTACCGCCGGCCCCCAGCGGTGTGACCCCCGCACCACCATCTACCCAGCCAAGGTAGCCATTGGCACATGGACATGTGTATATGGCGGTGGCTATGCTCCGCCGCATGAGTCGCCGTACCTACCGCCGGCCCCCAGCGGTGTGACCCCAGCACCACCATCTACCCAGCCAAGGTAGCCATTGGCACATGGACATGTGTATATGGCGGTGGCTATGCTCCGCCGCATGAGTCGCGGTACCTACCGCCGGCCCCCAGCGGTGTGACCCCAGCACCACCATCTACCCAGCCAAGGTAGCCATTGGCACATGGACATGTGTATATGGCGGTGGCTATGCTCCGCCGCATGAGTTGCGGTACCTACCGCCGGTCCCCAGCGGTGCGCCGCTGCCGCGGAGGGGGTCATTGGATGCGTTTGAATGATGCACCATCGCGGTAGCGCACCCCGGACACCCGCGGTGCGTCACCGCCGTGGAGCATTGCATACAGCCAATGGCATGGGTGAGCTATGTGGCATGATGCAGATTTGAAAAAAGCGGAAGCGGTGCGCCGCCGCCGCGGAGGCGGTCATTGGATGCTTTTGAATGATGCACCATTGCGGTAGCGCACCCCTGACACCCGCGGTGCGTCACCGCCGTGGAGCATTGCATACAGCCAATGGCATGGGTGTGCTATGTGGCATGATGCAGATTTGAAAAATGCGGAAGCGGTGCGCCGCCGCCGCGGAGGCGGTCATTGGATGTTTTTGAATAAGGCAGACCCAGACAACCAATAGTTGCATCTTATCAGCTTCCTCACGACCCCAGGGGCCTAAAAATCTGTGAGAGTGAGCCACACATTCCCACTGCTCACAGAGCCTGCTGCCTGGGACTCTCTCCTGCTGCTGCCTAGGACCCTCTCCTGCTGCTGCCTGGGACCCTCTCCTGCTGCTGCCTGGGACCCTCTCCTGCTGCTGCCTGGGACCCTCTCCTGCTGCCTGGGACCCTCTCCTGCTGCTGCCTGGGACCCTCTCCTGCTGCTGCCTAGGACCCTCTCCTGCTGCTGCCTAGGACCCTCTCCTGCTGCTGCCTGGGACCCTCTCCTGCTGCTGCCTGGGACCCTCTCCTGCTGCTCACAGAGCCTGCTGCCTGGGACACCTCAGAACACACTTCCGCCACAGGTCTGCCATATCCACAGGGATGTCAAGAACAGATAAGATCCGTGCCAGTCCATTCACGGGTGAGGAGCTGGATGTCCTTGTGAATGAGGTGCTGGCACAGTACCCACGCCTGTTTGGTGGCCCCAATGTCGTGGTAAGTCACCATGTAGGGAGCAGTAGGGCAGGGTGGTGTCAGACGTGTATTCATGATGCTGCAGTATGTAATTTTGGATGTGGGGTGCAGACAAACACTGACAGACAAGATGTTTCCAGGTGGTGGGAGTGTGTGTTTTGCATTGTGACTCTGTCCTAGGCCTATACTTTTATGTGTGAGTGGGATTTGCAACTTTTTGGGGCAGACATGACCAACGGTTGTTTGACTTGTAGCTGGTTGGAGAGTGTCCGCTTGTGATGCAATTTCAGGGTGCCCCTGTAGTCATCGTCAGTGTGGCCCACAGAGTAGGTTCAGTGACTGCCCTGCCAAAGTTTGTCCATCAGCCAACTTACATGCTACAGTTGCTGCACACTGATTAGTGGATATGCCCCATCAATGCCCTGTACAATTTCTGATTTACACAGTGCTGTCGATGCATTTGTGTAGAAGCATCATTGTTTAGTGTGATCATCATGGAGACTACGAAGCTCAATGTGTGCATGCATTCACTAATGTTTATGCCATGCAGAGTGGCCTTGTGAGGGTACCCCCAGTTCAGGAGGGAGATTGGTGACTGTGAGTCCAGAATCAGTGCCTGGCTGCTGTACTGATAGATGCTGACATATGACAATGTGTAAAGGTTCATTTGGCATTCTTTACTCTCATACCTGCAGCTCAAAGTACACCAACGTAAGGCTGTCTGGAGGGCCATAGCAGCAAAGGTGCGAGCCCTGGGGGTATCTAACAGACGACACACACACTGTCACAAGAGGTGGGACGACATCAGCCGGCTGGCTAAGCAAGTGGCAGAGATGACCTTGGGGATGGTACCACGCACAGGGCGTGTGGCACGGCGCACCATGACTCCGCTGAATGCACGCATACTGGCAGTGACCTATCCAGACCTGGATGCACGTCTGAAGGGGCTTCAGCAGCAAAACAGAGATGGTGAGTATCCGGGGAGGGAGAGTTTGTCTGGGAGTGGATGCATGTGTAGAGTGCCTGTGGCAGCGGTGACACATGTGATGTGCATGTGCTGCCATGCTGTGATATGTGATGTGAGTGCCAACTGTGATGTGTGTCTGTATGAGGCATTGGCACACCATGGCCTTACTCTGCAGCTCCTGCCTGCAGTTTTCAGTCCTTGACATATATTTTGTTGTCCACATGGTCACTCTTCTTTGGGATGGTGGGTGGAGTCCATATTATGCCGTACAGCTGTGTCCACTTAATGAGTGTGACACCATGTCTGTCTACTTTGCATGCACCTGCATGGTAGTGGCCCACACATCTGACAACAATGTGAACCCAGATTGGCACATGGTGATTGTAAGGGCCTATTTGACAATGTGGCATGTGTAGACAATACAGGTGTGTGTATTCCCCTCTGGATCCCTTTAGGGTCTGTAAGTGGTGATGTTAGTTGTGGCTACATCATGTCCATGGGGCAGGTCAATGTGGGCTGGGGGAACACCATCCATGGGCAGGGGGTAGTGCTGTGTGTCATCGACATTGGTCCACTCCTGCCTGTTGGTCCGCATGACAGGCACAGTTGTGCTCTATATGGTGTGTAGCTACACATTGATTTGAGGGTGTGGTGGTTACCATGTAGCTGTAGGCCTCTCATGTGCTGCATTGCTCTGATATCGTGTGACCACACAATGACACTTATACAACCATGTTTCTGTCACTTATGCAGATTCGCAAGACACCACGGCAGAACATGATCCTGAAAGTGGTGGTGAGACCAGCACGACAGCGGCAGCAGAGCAGAGTGCGACGGAGCAAAGTGACACTGACCACACCAGCGCTGATGAGGGTGACAGGAGTGTGCATGAGGAATCTGTGGCTGAGACACAGAGTACCACTTCATCTGAGGGCAGGGGGGATGCGTCCCTGTTAGCAACCACAGGAGATGGGGAGTCTGCTGCTGCATCTGACTACCAACGGCCACTGCCCACCCTCCCATCCACTTCGTCTGGGGCTGGCCGTATCCGTGTCACGAAGAGGGGACGTGTGACATTCACACATGGCACTGCTGCACCTGCACCTGTCCCCCCTGCTGCCCTCAGTGCAGAGTGCGTAGAGCTCCTGCGGCAACTTTGCGTGGGCCAGACCGCCCTTCTCAATGCCTTCAGTGCACACGATAACAAATTAGGCCAGGTTCTGGCATTCATGGAGGGCATACACTCTGACGTGGGTGGCCTACATCGTACACTCCTGTCATTGTCAGGTACAGTGACGTCAGCCCTCCAACAAGCACATACCCCCTTTGCAGCTCAGGTGCCTGTGACGTCCACCCAGTCAGTGGCCACATCAGATGACAGTGAGCACTTGGGACATACATCAAGTAAACGTTACAACACTAGGAGCACAGGTCAGACCCAAAGCAAACAATCCCGTCCACAGACTCCATCCCCAAAGAAGAGCAGGGACCCACCAACATGCACAGACAAGGTGAAGTCACAGAAGAGCAAGGCCAGAAGAGCATTGTGTCAGACACCAGGCTCACATGCTGCAGAGTCATCACCAGTAATTGACTCTGCTATGCCCACAGAGGATGTGTGGGATGTCATGGCTACACCTGGGGAGAACACAGGGACAGACCCACCTACCACATCAACACCACAACAAACTACATCGAGGCAGGTGGAGGGAAGCCCTGTTGTGACCAGCCCGGTCATTGTGGCAGTGGAAACCCCTGTTGTGACCAACCCCGTCATTGTGGCAAAGGAGGGCAGTGTAGTGGCCATCCCTGGCAAGAAGGGACAGGAGGGCACTGTAGACACCACCCCTGGGGTAAGTGGGAAGGTGGTCACTGTGGGGGGTACAACTTCCAGAGAGGGTAAAGTGGTCCGGAGGCGTAGCCAGCCCAAGCGTACTGCAGGATCAAGCACTTCTCCAGAGGGAGTGGCAGTGTCTGCCCCTGATGTGGGACAGTTGGGGTGTGTGCCGGTGGTGTCAACGCCACTTCCCATCAACCCCATGACAGGGAAGCAAATTCATATTCCAAAGAAGTGGAAGGGCACCCCTCCTACCTCTCCCACCCACACTGTGTCAAGGGCTTGCATGACTCCACCTCCACGTCCCACAGTGCCACCTGGTCCGCACAGCCCTCCACCTTGCAGGCCCTCTGTTATAGCCACATCACATGTCCCTCTGTCACACGAGTCAAGTGGCCCTGCAGTCCCTGACACACATATCAAAAACACAGGAAGGAGGTAGAGCCAATCGTTGGATTCATGCTCCACTAGGTATTTAAATAAACAAAAGAAATCCAACATTTAATGGAGAGAGCGAGTGATCAATAAGTATTGAAGCACTCAGTGTTTGTGAAAATACCCCTCACACACCAAAAGGCCCCTTGGTGTCATGCTTCATCATCGGGGTCTTCGCACCCATCTATCGGGATGTGGCGTGCTGCGACCGACGGCTACGTGGGAGCACTTAAGGTATTGGCTATGTGTGGTGTGCAGTGTGTGGGTTATGTTTAAAGTGAGTAGGGAGTGTGGTGAAAAAAGGTTAAAAAGTACCTGGCGCTAGAGTGGAAAAGAAATTTTTTTTTATTCTGTACTCTGGCTGGTACTGTTAAAAAGAGTGCAGGGCGAGGTCAAACCTGTTATATTAATGAACAGGACCTCTGGTGTGCTTTTGTGTCGACATGTTTCGGAGACAAACTCCTTCTTCAGGACAGGGGCACAAACTCCCTTCCCTACTCACGTCTTTCACTACATAAAACTGTGTATTTACAAAAAAGTGAGTTTTACTTGGTTTAGGCTAAGTGTGCCTACAGCGGTCTACTACAAGCACAATGACCTGTAGAAAGACAAAAAATATATGTCACCTAATGGTTACCCATGTAGCGGGTAGTTCATGCAGGTGCAGTCACCTGGAACCTTACCATTTGCTTTTTAATAAGCTCTTGGAAAAAAGGGGGACTCACAACACATACAACATAAAACACATAGAGAACTAGGATTTTACTGTAAGTTGTATTCATACTTGTGAAGCTTGGTTGTTGGCTTCATGAGCAAAATAGGAACGTCGGGGTGCTGCTCCAATGGCTATCTGCAGTGAAGAATGGTGTGGTTTTTACAATTCATTCTGTAACACTTACTTATATAGATGGTTTCAGATGATCGTGGCATATTAGTACTCCTTCAATATCATACTCACAAAGTCAGGACGCTCTGATCACCGCCTTACCCCGCACGCTGCTCCGCTGTTGTGGAGTCAGGTAGCGGTCATGGTTATTTATAGCCCGTTTCGCTAATTGGGCGGAAGAAAAACTATTCCCATGTATGGGTATTCCGCTCTGTAGCCATACAGGGCGACTGTATGTTTTAGATGCGTTAACACAGGACTAGCGTCTGCAAGCGCCGGTGGTTGATCCTGAACATGCGCGCCTGCCTGCCACTGTTCCGCGGCGCATGCGCATTAGGAGATGTTTGTTCTTAGCGCATGCGCACCTGACACACGCATGTCAGGCTGGATGTCTACAGTGCGCGTGTTGCCTAGGAGTTTTCAATCTTGCCGTTGTCTGACTGGTGACACCGGTATCGAGTAGTAAATGAAGGAGAGATTAGCCCCATGCTTATTGACAGATTTCTGATTTAGACCCAAACGTCTCCCTAATATACACACTGACACTGTCATTGCCTGAATGTCTACAGTGCGCGTGCTGCATTCGAGTTGCTGTAGTCCGAGTAATCAAGACGAGTTTAGAGGGATAAAATAGAGGAGAAGAGACCCATATGTGTGATTACAGATTTCAGATTTAGGATTCATGGTCTTTCCATTTTACCTGGCGGACACTGTCATTTAGAGTGGGCACTAATTTTTGTTCAATGCATGTGTTGCACAGTCAACTTTCTTGATAGTCTCTTACGCTGATAATTGACTCCATGGGACATCATCGTTAAGCCCATTCAGATGGGTACCCAGACGGAACACCCAACGCTGTTCTTTTTGGAAGAGGCCCACATCAGAGGGTAATTGTTCAATGATAGTCCATTTTAAATCGTTTACGCAATGTTGGGATGTCAAAAAATGCGTGGCCATTTCGTAGTACTTTTTTTACAACGCACATTACTCTTATGTTCATTCATTCGTGTTTTTATGGCTCGTGTAGTCATGCCCACATACTCAAGGTTGCATGGGCACTTTATTAGGTAGATCACGTTTTTGGAATTGCAATTCGTGAACCTCCTTTGTTCCCATGTGGAGCCATTGCTGAAGTTAAGTTTGGTGCTTTTTTCAGTCAGATGACAGCTGCTGCAGTTCCCGCATGGAAAATGTCCCTGGATGCTTATGGTTGGTTGTGAGGACGCAGTCGTTGGTTTTGGTCGGGTGTGTACCAAAATGTCTTTGAGGTTACGTCCCCTGCGGTGTGCGAACATTGGTTTTTCCAGGTCTAGTTCACCACTTGTTAGTATTCTCCAATGTTTGTTAACCAGTTTGGACACCTCGTTGGACATTGTGTTAAACGTCGTGATACAAATGGGTCGTTTGTTTTCCGAGGGATCCTTGATTCGTTCCTCTAACAAAGCCTCTCTGTTATTGTTTTTAGCCCTCTTGAAAGCTTTGTTGATAATCCTGTTGGGATACTCTTGTAGTTTGAGTTTTTCTTTCAGGTCATTCGCCTGCCTCTTGAATTGGGACATGTCTGTACAGTTACGCCTTAGGCGTAGAAACTGACCATATGGCAGGTTCTCACGAAGATGTCGAGGATGAAAACTGTCATACCTCAATAGACAGTTTCTAGAGGTTGGCTTGAAGTGAGTTGTGGTTTTTAACACCCCTGCTTCTGCGTAAATATTGAGGTCCAAGAACACTAATGTTTGGTTTGAAATGGTGATCGTGAATTTCAGGAAGGAGTTTTGGTTGTTGAGCCATTCCAGAAAATTCTCAGCGGACAGGCGATCGCCTTCCCAGATGACCAGGATGTCGTCGATATACCTCTTCCAGCATTTTATATTCGACTTGTATGGGTTTTGCTCGTGGAGGATCCTGTTTGTCTCAAGGTGGTGCACATAGAGCCCAGCCAGGCTCGGAGCAAATGTGCTTCCCATGCTGGTCCCATGGCATTGCTGATAGATCGTATTTTTATACTGAAAAAAGTTTTTTTGCAAAGCCAGAGAAATGCATTCCAGAACCAATCCTCGTGGCGTTTGATACTTCCATGGTGTGGAAAAAAGCACCTCCTCAATAATCATCAATGTTTCATCATGGGGAAGGCTGGTGTAGAGGCTCTCCACATCGAGTGACAGCAGTAGTTGGGTGTTTGGGTCAAATGTTGTTTCCTGCAGTAGTTGTAAAACGGCCTTTGTGTCCTTTAGGTAGGTGTTAGTAGATTGTACTAAAGGTCTCAAGAAGGCATCAGCGAATTTTGACAGCGGTTCTAAAATTGAGCCAATGCCTGAGACTATTGGACGGCCAGGTGGTTGGTTAAGATCCTTGTGGATTTTGGGAATACTGTAAAAATACGGGATACGTGGTTTTTTCTGCTCCAGGAATTCTCCTTCCTTTTTGCTCAACCAATCATGTGTTAGGCCTTCCTCAATCATCCCTCCGATTTTAATCCTAAGGTTTTCTGTTGGGACTTGTTGTAGGACCATGTAGTTGCGTCTATCCGACAGGAGTCTCAGACACTCGTTGTCATAATATTCAGTGGATTGTAATACTATGGCTCCCCCCTTATCTGCTGGCTTTATAACTATGCTGGTATCTTCCGATAGGGTTTTCAAGGCAAGTTGTTCTTCCTTGGTTGTGTTATGGAAGGTGCGTGTGGAGGAAACATCCAATTTATTAACCTCTGTCATGACCGCTTTTTCAAAAGCCAGTAACTCAATAGGGAGTACTGAGTCTGGAGGGGTAAAAGTAGACTTGGGTCTCAGGCCTGTATCGGTTGTCAATGCTTGTGTCGGTTTGCCTGCAAAGAAGGCCTGTAGTTTCAATTTTCGTACAAATTCCTTCATCTCTAGGTTCACCTTAAACATATCCGGTCTCTGTGTTGGCACAAATCCCAAGCCTTTATTCAGTACCTGACGCTGGATACTCGTTAGAGGTTTGGACGTTAAATTCACCACTAAGTCCCTCTCTGGTTGCTGGTTGATGCTTGGTTGGGCAAGGAGCCTGTCATGCTCCTGGTTTGCCGGGGGTTCCCTTGGTCCGCCTCTTCCCATGTGACATTGTTGCGTTTCCGGTTCTTCCCCCGTGTCCCTGGGCGGGAGCCTAAAAAAGGTTGTGGACCATAGAAGCCTCCGTTGAAGTCTTGGTTCCATTGTGGAAAACCTTGGGCGTCTGCAGGGTGATTGAACTGGAATGGCTGGAATGGTGTTGGTCCCATGTATTGTGGATACTGGGGTGGGTAACCTCTCCACCCTCGTTGTCTTGGGAACTGCTGTCTCCTCTGTCTCCATCCTCCTCTATTTTGGCGATTCCTTCTGCCTCCGCTGGAATTTGAACTGGCGGAACGGTTATCTGACCCATCACTGTCTGTATCATTTTTCGTGGATACATAGTCAGCTTTGGTGTACGGATAGGTCACTTCAGGTGTAAATTTGTCTTTGTCCTTGCCCAGTTTGTTGAGTTTGCTCTGTTTCAAAGTGAATTCAAATTCTGTCATTTGTTGGTTGAGCTCATCTAGTCTGAGTTTGAGGTCCTCGGTTGACATATATGTGTTTAGTTTTACCTCAATCTTCCCAATATCAATTTTCAGCTCCTGTGTGATCCTGGTTGCTGTCTTTATAATCAGGACTAACCAGTCCCTGGTACAGTGCCATGAGATTAATGACCACTCCTTTTTAAACTGCATGTCCGTCTGGAAAATAAAGGGTTCGTTTTTTACGATCAAGCCTGGTGGTCCCATCTTGTTCCTCAGGTATTCCGTCATTATCAGACCGTGCAGAGCTGCCTTTATCTGGTTGCGTCTCAATTTTACCAGTTCGTTCCAGTCATCAATATTTGGGCCGGTTTCAGGGTTGCTAAGTCCTTCAAAGGGGTTTACTGCAGTCAGGATTCTGTCAATTTCGTCTTCGCCAAAGATTAGGCCATGTTCGTCCTCCATATTTCACGACCGCTGTGGTCTACAGATACCTAGTGTATGTGATTATGTGTTGTGAAGAGAGTAAAGGGTATAACTCCCGCAGCTGCACGCTGCCTAGACTATATCAAAAACACAGGAAGGAGGTAGAGCCAATCGTTGGATTCATGCTCCACTAGGTATTTAAATAAACAAAAGAAATCCAACATTTAATGGAGAGAGCGAGTGATCAATAAGTATTGAAGCACTCAGTGTTTGTGAAAATACCCCTCACACACCAAAAGGCCCCTTGGTGTCATGCTTCATCATCGGGGTCTTCGCACCCCTCTATCGGGATGCGGCGTGCTGCGACCGACGGCTACGTGGGAGCACTTAAGGTATTGGCTATGTGTGGTGTGCAGTGTGTGGGTTATGTTTAAAGTGAGTAGGGAGTGTGGTGAAAAAAGGTTAAAAAGTACCTGGCGCTAGAGTGGAAAAGAAAAAATTTTTTATTCTGTACTCTTGCTGGTACTGTTAAAAAGAGTGCAGGGCGAGGTCAAACCTGTTATATTAATGAACAGGACCTCTGGTGTGCTTTTGTGTCGACATGTTTCGGAGACAAGCTCCTTCTTCAGGACAGGGGCACAAACTCCCTTCCCTACTCACGTCTTCTACTACATAAAACTGTGTATTTACAAAAAAGTGAGTTTTACTTGGTTTAGGCTAAGTGTGCCTACAGCGGTCTACTACAAGCACAATGACCTGTAGAAAGACAAAAAATATATGTCACCTAATGGTTACCCATGTAGCGGGTAGTTCATGCAGGTGCAGTCACCTGGAACCTTACCATTTGCTTTTTAATAAGCTCTTGGGAAAAAGGGGGACTCACAACACATACAACATAAAACACATAGAGAACTAGGATTTTACTGTAAGTTGTATTCATACTTGTGAAGCTTGGTTGTTGGCTTCATGAGCAAAATAGGAACGTCGGAGTGCTGCTCCAATGGCTATCTGCAGTGAAGAATGGTGTGGTTTTTACAATTCATTCTGTAACACTTACTTATATAGATGGTTTCAGATGATCGTGGCATATTAGTACTCCTTCAATATCATACTCACAAAGTCAGGACGCTCTGATCACCGCCTTACCCCGCACGCTGCTCCGCTGTTGTGGAGTCAGGTAGCGGTCATGGTTATTTATAGCCCGTTTCGCTAATTGGGCGGAAGAAAAACTATTCCCATGTATGGGTATTCCGCTCTGTAGCCATACAGGGCGACTGTATGTTTTAGATGCGTTAACACAGGACTAGCGTCTGCAAGCGCCGGTGGTTGATCCTGAACATGCGCGCCTGCCTGCCACTGTTCCACGGCGCATGCGCATTAGGAGATGTTTGTTCTTAGCGCATGCGCACCTGACACACGCATGTCAGGCTGGATGTCTACAGTGCGCGTGTTGCCTAGGAGTTTTCAATCTTGCCGTTGTCTGACTGGTGACACCGATATCGAGTAGTAAATGAAGGAGAGATTAGCCCCATGCTTATTGACAGATTTCTGATTTAGACCCAAACGTCTCCCTAATATACACACTGACACTGTCATTGCCTGAATGTCTACAGTGCGCGTGCTGCATTCGAGTTGCTGTAGTCCGAGTAATCAAGACGAGTTTAGAGGGATAAAATAGAGGAGAAGAGACCCATATGTGTGATTACAGATTTCAGATTTAGGATTCATGGTCTTTCCATTTTACCTGGCGGACACTGTCATTTAGAGTGGGCACTAATTTTTGTTCAATGCATGTGTTGCACAGTCAACTTTCTTGATAGTCTCTTACGCTGATAATTGACTCCATGGGACATCATCGTTAAGCCCATTCAGATGGGTACCCAGACGGAACACCCAACGCTGTTCTTTTTGGAAGAGGCCCACATCAGAGGGTAATTGTTCAATGATAGTCCATTTTAAATCGTTTACGCAATGTTGGGATGTCAAAAGATGCGTGGCAATTTTCGTAGTACTTTTTTTACAACGCACATTACTCTTATGTTCATTCATTCGTGTTTTTATGGCTCGTGTAGTCATGCCCACATACTCAAGGTTGCATGGGCACTTTATTAGGTAGATCACGTTTTTGGAATTGCAATTCGTGAACCTCCTTTGTTCCCATGTGGAGCCATTGCTGAAGTTAAGTTTGGTGCTTTTTTCAGTCAGATGTTGGATTTCTTTTGTTTATTTAAGTCCCTGACACACAGCCAGGTCCCATCACCACCCCTTGTTGTAAATAATTTTGTCCACCCTAAGCGTGGAAGGGTATACTCAGATGTGAGTCCCTTGCTCATTGCACCATCAGGATTCAAGCAAGCCGGGCCGAAGACAGCTGAAATGCCAGAAACCGGTCCCCGGAAGCTTGTTTCCTTCCCAGTGTAAGAATTGGCTTTTGTAGTCTGGTCTGCCCTGTTCCCATGATGCACTGGGCCAGGGACAGACTAATTTGCATACAGCCAGGTTCTGAAACTGGGATGGTGCAATGAGCTAAAAAACGGTGTTGGATCTAGCCCTGATCTCTTGACTGGGTGAGAGTATTCTGCTTAATTCAGAGACTCTGTCCATCACCACCCCTTGTTGTAAATACCTATCCTAATGTGGCGGACGTGAATTCCACTGCTCGCGGGCGGAAAAAGCTGTTTTTCCGCCCCGCCATCGTTGCGGTGGTGCCACCGCCCGACATCCTAATGGACCCCTAAACCTATATAAATTACTATTTCAACTCCACCAAGTATAAACTCTGGGAAGTTGCTGGACACTAAATCCATATAAATTACTATTCCCACTCCACCAAGTATAATCTCAGAGAAGATGCTGGACACTAAACCTATATAAATTACTATTCCAACTCCACCAAGTATAAACTCTGGGAAGGTGCTGGACACTAAATCCATAAATATTACTATTCCCACTCCACCAAGTATAATCTCAGAGAAGATGCTGGACAATAAACCGAATACAATTTACTATTCCTACTCCACCAAGTATCAACTAATAATACATTTTACCATTTATATACTTTTTAGAATTTCTAAATATTTGCCACTATTAAAAATATATATATTTTTTATAATCTTTAAAATTTAATTAAGTAATAAAAAATCCCCCACATATTTATCTATAATAAAAAAAATTGATTATTACAAACAATACATACACAAATACAATTTTATAAGTAATATTTATAAATTTTGTTCTTTAACAATAGCACATTTGTTACCATAGCCTAATACTTTAAACACAAATCTGTGAAATTTGAATATAAAAATAATGTAAAATTTTTATTATATTTTTAAAAAATGTTAACAAGTTTTTAATTTTTAAATTTAACATTCAAATTTAACATTTTTTTTTTTTTGTTATATCTATATACTAAATCAAATTTATTGCCATACCCAAAATGTTTTACTAAATTTTGTTAAAATGTTACATTTAATATATTTTGCAAATTTATTGTTGCAAATTTATTTCAATATCCGAATTCTTTTATATATTTATTTTTAAATTTTAAATTTTAAATACATTTTTATTTTTATTTTACCAAATTTATTACAATACCCAAATTTTTTTATATATATATATATTTTTTATTTAGAAAATAATTTTGAAATTTATTTTAGCAAATTTATTATAATACCCAAAATTTTGGATATATTTTTTTTTAATTTGTAAATTTGAAATTAATTTTGGTTTTTCTTTTACCAAATTTTTTACAATACCCAAAAAATGTTATATATATATTTTTTTAAATTGAAATTAATTTTTAAATTATTTTAGCAAATTTATTATGATACCCAAAATGTTGTATATATTTTGTTTTATTTTTAAATTTTGAATTTATTTGGAAATTTATTTTACCAAATTTATTACAATACCCAACATTTTTTATATATTTTTTAAAAATGTTACATTTGCAAAATAATTTGGAAATTTATTTTAGCAAATTTATTACGATATCCAAAATGTTGTATATAATTTTTTTATAATTTTAAATTTTAAATTATTTTGGAAATGTATTTTAGCAAATGTAATTAAATACCAAGATTTTTGTATATATTTAAAAAAAAATGTAAATAAGAAATTAATTTATAAAATATTTTTTTTAAATTTCGTAAGAATATTTCAATTTTAAAATTTACATTTATTTAGCAAAATTTAAATTTAATAAATTAAAAAAACTTCCCACCCTATTCCCCTAAAAACCCACAACCCGCTCCTAAAAATTGCTATGCACTTTTATCTACATTAATTTTTTACATACAATTTTTGTACAATATTAGGTCAATTTTACACATTTTTAACTTTTAAATAAAAATGTTACAATATATTTTAAAACACTTCCCACCTTATTCCCCTAAAAACCCACAACCTGCTCCTAAACATTATTATACATTTGTTAATATATTTTTTAAATATAAAAAAAATTATATATTTAATAACAATAAATTAACTACATTTATAAACATAAAAAAATTACTATTACAACATTATAAACAGTCTACATTTAAAATTTCGATATTATTACAATCGATATTATGACAGTCGATATTCTGACATTCTATATTTTGACTTTCGATATTTTTTACCTATACAAAGAGACGAAAATATTTACAGTCGATATTAAGTACTCGATATTTTTAACTTCGATATTTTTAACAACACTTAAAAATCGATATAAATGACATCGATATTACTTACCTCTATATTAATGCCATCTCGATATTCTGTAGTCGATATTCTGTCCAGTCGAAATAAAAAACTCGATATTATGACTGCACACCCTGGGATCCTCCCCTTCCCTTGAAGACCATTGTTTACGACTCCTCCTCCTGCTCTGGCATTCCTGTGCAACAGGATACTGCCCTCCTGTCAGAGCTGTTTCACCCCAGGGCCTCTTTATCACCTCTTCAAAGAAGCCTGGCTAATCCCCTTAACTCTGACCAATCAGGACAGACCCCTGAAAGGCTGAATTTGGATTTAAAAACAAGAAAGTCTTATAACTTCTTGTATGTACAAGTTAGGAGAAATTAAACAACATCATATTGTTGAGTTTATTAATACCAGTCTGGGAAGTCTTTGAATGGGACTTTTAGCCTTCTCATATCAAGAGTTATTAGTTAATAACATTCTCTCATGTTAACCTATGTGGCAGGGGGTTTGCAATGGGAAAAACGACTTGGACATTTTTCTAGAACCAGGGATTATAAAAACATATTTTATAAGTATGCTGCCTATATCTACAGGACTCCCACCCCTGGTATACCTAGGGGAGACTTTAGGGGTTCTGAATATGCAGAAATGTAGCAGATCCTCCCTCCACAGTGCTCCTACCACCAAAGTCGATTTTGGGCAGCACTTTATCACAATGTGGGGAGTGAAATGTGAAATTTTACTTTACCCAGAGCATATAAAACTCATTTTATAAGGGTCTACCTTAACACCTTCCGTGTGGTGCAGATTTACCCCCGGTGCTGGGCCCCAATGTAAATGGGTGTGGTCATGACGGAACGGTTCCGTCATGAGCACAGCTCGACCGATGCTCATGACGGAACCGTTCCGTCATGAGCATCGAAAGGGTTAAAGATATCTGGCCCCCACCCCTGGGACGCCTAGAGGAGACCCTGGGGTACCTAATATGCCCAAACATTGTGGGTTAATAATTTTTAAGTGAGCCAAACATAAACGTTGAGTTTGGGCAGCATGTACTTCTTAAAAGCAGTCCTGCAGCACAGGGCTACTTTTAAACTGACCTCAGCTCCAGCAGTGCACACATGCAAGTGCAGAAAAGGGCTGCTGGCCTCTGGACTACCATACCCTATTATATACTAGGGATTGAGAGGTAGTTTCAATACCCCTACCCTATTATGTACTAGGGCCCTATGGGGTAGGTAATGCCAATTTACAGGGGTACCCCAACCCTTAGTGTACCCTAGTGTATATGGGTGTTTTCACTGTATTCTAAGTGTGTCTCTTTCAGCATAGCCCTGGCCCTGGGCCTGGTTAGGCAGAACCCAGGGTCAGTCAGAGTCAGTTATCACCAGTACCAGTCAGCAAAAGTTGAGGGGTGCCCAGGGCACAGGATGACTTTCCAACATAGCCCCCCTCCAAACAAAAGGTGGTGGGCTACTAACCTACACCCTGGTAGTCCTAATCAGCTAAGTGGAAAAACCTGGAAAGTCCATCCGCATTTGCATGGGAAACCCCAGGTCTGTGTAAAGTCTGTTCCCTGTAGGGAAATGGACAACCTTAACTACTTGGGATTCTACCCTCCCATCTGCATGAGCCACCTGAGAGGCCTGTGGTCCATCTGAACACGAAAGTGAGTCCCTGACAAATATGTTCACAACTTTTTCAGGGACAAAACCACAGCAAAAGCCTCTGTCTCAATGGCACTCCACCTCTGCTCTCTGGGAAGAAGTTGCCTAAAAATAAAGGCAACTGGCTGATCAAACTGCCACATTCCCTTGTTCTGAAACATCTGTCTGAATCACAAATTATTTTGTGTAGTCAGGGGCCAGTAACACTGGTGCTAAACACATAGCAGCTTTCAGAGTGTCTAAAGCTTTTTGACACTCTGAGGTCCAATACACCTTTTTGGGCCTCTTTTTAGAAGTGAGTTCTGTTAGGGGCCTCACAATGGTCCCATAATTCTGAACAAACCTTCTATAATACCCTGTCAGTCCAAGGAATGCCCTGACCTGAGTCTGGGTAACAGGAGCTGTCCAATCCAAAATAGTTTGTATTTTCACTTGGAGAGGTTATACATGGCCCCCAACTACCAGGTGGCCCAGGTACACCACAGACCTCTACCCTATTTGGGACTTGCTTGCCTTAATAGTCAGGCCTGCCTGCTGCATGGCCTGAAACACTTGCCTTAGGTGGCTTAAGTGATCCCCCCAGGTAGAACTATATTCAGCTATATCCTCCAGGTAAGCTGCACTGGACTGGTCCAACCCAGACAAGATCCTGTTCACCAACCTTTGAAAGGTGGCAGGTGCATTCTTTAAGCCAAAGGGCATTACCTTGAACTGATAATGGTCCTTTGGTGTGTTGAATGCTGACCCCTCCTTTGCTTAATCAGCGAGGGCAATCTGCCAGTAGCCTGAAGTCAAATCAAAAGTGCTCAGGTACTTAGCCGCCCCTAACCTGTCAATGAGCCCATCAGCTCTAGGTATAGGATGAGCGTCAGTCTTTGCGACTGCATTCAACCCTCTGTAGTCCACACAGAACCTTAACTCTTTGGGTCCCCCTTGTGGATTAGGTTTGGGTACTAGCACCACTGGACTGGCCCATGGACTTCTCAGAAAGTTCAATTACCCCCCAATTCCCGCATTTTAGCAACTTCAGCTTTAATGCTGGCTCTGACATGGTCAGACAACCTGTACAATGTATTTTTGACAGGTAGCCTGTCCCCAGTGTCAATGTGGTGCACACACCACTCAGTGACGCCTGGGGTCAAAGAGAACAGGCCAGCAAACTGCTCTAGCATTTGCTTACAGTCCCTGTGCTGCTGCTGCTGTAGAGGAGTGTGGCTCAATGGTTAGAGCGGCAGACCCTGATGCAGAGTTCTGGCCAGGGACCAGGGTTCGATTCCCGCCTCGGCGGGGTCTTGGGCTCAATTTCCTCGGACCTGTTAATTCTCGCCTCAGTGCCTATTCTAATCACGGGCCCCACGCTGCAACTCTGGGCAATAGCTTGCTTAGCCTCCACACCGGCCCCAACAGCGCTAAGGATGCCTGGCTTCACCCTGGGGGTGCCCAGGAGTGGACACTTCACAGGGAAAGCCAGGAGGGGTTCCACAGCGGTATGAGTATCAGCGCCAGGAAACCGCATAGGCGACACCGCAAGGTGACGTTTGGTGACAGTGCGCTCTGTAAGTACCATGACATTTACATTTACATTTACATTTGCTCTGTCAACATGCAGGAGAGTACCACTCCCTCCACTGACCCATCTTGCACATTAGTGGAGAGGAGATCAGGCACTGGCTCAGTTTCCTACTTCACTCCCTCATTAGTGACCAGTAAGATGGTCATATCTGCCCTGTCATGGTGGTGTTTCAATCTATTCACATGCAGGACCCTAAGTGGGTTCCTTGCGGTGCCAAGGTCAACCAAATAGGTAACCTCACCCTTCTTTTCTAAGATTGGATAGGGCCCACTCCACTTGCCATGGAGAGCATGGAGAGCCAAAGGCTCCAAAATCCACACCAATTATCCTGGAGTATACTCAGGCATAGTAGCCATTGGGTTATACCAATGCTTCATGAGCTTCAGGCTGCCCTCAGTTTCCTGCTGGCCATGTACATGTACTCTGCCATTCTAAATCTGAGGCCTAGCACATAGTGAAGCTCATTGTCCTTTGCTTCTTTAAGAGGCTTCTCTAAAGACTCTCTCAGCAGGCTCAATGGCCACCTCATTGGGTGTCCGAATAACAACTCAAAGAGACTGAAGCCAACCCTTTACTGTGGCACCTTCCTGTAGGCAAACAGTAGGCATGGATGGATAACACCCCATCTCCTCCTGAGTTTCTCTGACAACCCATTTATCATGTCCTTCAGGGTTTTGTTGAATCTCTCAACTAGACCATTTGCTTGTGGGTGATAGGGGTGGTGAACTTGTAGTTGACACCACACTCATCACACATAGCAGTCAGATAACTGGACAGGAAGTTCGTGCCCCTATCTGACACCACCTCTTTCGGAAAACCCACTCTGGTAAGCACACCAAACAGTGCTGTAGCCACTGCAGGAGCATCAATGGTTCTAAGAGGGTTTGTTTCAGGGTACTTAGTGGCATGGTCCTCTATCACTAAGATATACTTATTCCCTGATGCAGTAGGTGGGTCTAGGGGACCAACAATGTTCATCCCCACTCTTTCAAAAGGAACCCCAGCCACTAGCAGTGGTATTAGGGGAGCCTTTGTCTTGTACGTACCCTGCCTTGGCACTGGCCTGACAGGTGATACAGGAGCTGCAAAACTCCTTTACCTTTTCAGACAAATGGGGTCAGTAGAAATGATTCACCGACCGGTTCCATGTCTTTGTCTGTCCCAAATGTCCTGTCAAGGGGATATCATGACCCAAAGTCCGGATGTACTTCTGGGGCACCACCAACCTCCTGGTGGCGCCTCCTTGAAGTTTCTGGCCTCAGTATAATGCAGTCCATCTGCCCAGTAGATTCTGTGAAACCCACTGTCATCCCCCTCCTCTTGCTTAGAAGAAATCCGCCTCAAGCTCTCAAGGGTGGGACAGTCTCTCTGTCTCTCACTGAACTCCTCTATGGAGGGTCCACCTGCTCCGGTCAGTTCTGCCAAATCTGACAGCTCTGGCAGGGATGGAGTCCCTCCTTAAAAGGCAAGATCCTCCCATCAGGGCTAGATTCTTCCTGCACCTCTAGAGATCCCTAGACTGGTTCATCAGGCCCAGTACCCTTGTCCTTGGATGCTTGGCCCTTTGTTCCAGGGTCAAAGTGTCCAGCCCCTCCCTTCTGGCAAGTCTGTGACCTAGTTACAGCACATACCCACTCAGGGAGCTCCAATATTTTCATATGGAGTCCTCTCTCCACCTCTGACCACTCAGAGGCTTCAAGATCATTGCCCAGTAAACACTGGACTGGGAGCACCTTTGACACAGCTACCTTCATAGGGCCTGTCACACCTTCTCATTCCAAATCCACCACAGCCTTAGGATGGAGTTTGGAAGTGCTGTCTGCATAAGTCACCTGGCGAAACTCACTAGGTAGCAACCTCTCTGGAGGCATCAGCTCATCCAGGACCATAGTTACACTAGCCCCAGTGTCTCTGATAGCCTCAACCTCAGTCCCGTTCCCTTTAGGCCTGTACTTGTCCATGTTTGAAGGTATGGCAGCAAGGTTTGCAATATTCACCCCACCCAGGGACACTAAGGTTCATTTCACTACCTGACTACCCTTCTCTGGGGCACCTCTCTCCACCCCTACACTTTCACTGGCAATCCCTATGGATGGACCCTTAGGGAGGAGCTTCTTGGCGCAGACAGCATCTCCCTGATGTTGCCCTGGCTGTTTACAGTCAAAGCACTTACCCCCCTTTGAGGGCTCAAATATCCTACTATTCCTTCTCTGATACCCCCTTCCTTTGGTTTTGGGTTGGCCCGGGGCCCCCTCCTTGTGCAGGTTTTTGTGGGTCTTTGGAGGACTCCTTCTGGTTTTGACCTTATTTTCCCTGGGCTTTCCCCTGGGGAGGGACGTGTCTCTTTTCTTCTGGTCACGCCTCCGGTGCTGAAAACCCACTCATCAGCTGCTTCTCCCAGCTCTGGAGTCTGTCAGCTTAGAGTCCAGTAGATACTGGTGTAACTTCTCTTCTGCACAATGAGTCAAAATATGTTCTTTCAAAAACAACTTATACAATCCCTCATATGTGTCAACAGTATTACCAACAATCCAGCCTTCCAGTGCCTTCTCTGAAACATCCACAGAGTCTACCCAAGACTTTGAACTCAATTTCTGGGTGCCTCTAAACGTCACCCTGTACTGCTCTGGATTCAGACCAAATCTCTTGACTAAACATGCCTTCATCTGCTGGTATGATTCTGCATCCTCCCCCTTCAGGGTCAGGGTCCTATCCTTCCCAGCTACTGGAATTAAGTCTCACATACTTAGAATGCACCCTACTTATTTTAAGGGCCCTCTCAAAGGCTATTGTTGTAGGGATTCTGCACATTCACATAACTTTGCACAGGATTATGGGCCTTGTGTATAGGGGCTATGCCATCCTACCACCTTAGTACCCACGAGACCAGGACTGACTAGTTATAGTGTCTCACTCGCTCTCCTACTCGCAAATGGAGTTACAAATTATTATACAACCCAGAACACAACACTCCTGGATCTCTCAGGAATTGCGGCAACAAGACAGCCCTTTCACTCACTTCTCTCGTACTTGCCCACAACAAGATCTGACAGAGTCACTGAATTAGTTTAAAATATTTATTTCAACTAAAGTGCTCTAAAATGCAGAATACATGGCACTACTAGTGTAATAATGCATAATACAAATATTGTCAGCATAGCAGCACGTCCATACATTATGAAGGGAGATGTCATCTTACAAAGACTGGAAACGGGACTACAGTGGCCAAGCTCCCTCCTCGTGGACTGAATATGAAGTATTATATAATAGAAGATCTCTGGGCTTTGTCAGTAGATCCCACAACTTTAGGACATAGATCGTATTTCTACATCACATGTGCATATTGCTCTTCTCCCTGGAAAGGTCCCTCACCTAGTACCTCTGTTTTAAACATGCAGTCCCGTAATATCAAAATACAAGTGTTCCGCAAAAAGCAGCTGCAGGGTATGTTTTGTCTATGTGCTAGGGCCTACCAGAACAGAATAACAAGGGGCATTGTTGATTTACCTTGCTTACCATGTTCACACTAAACTCCAAGAACAAACGGAGAACAATCACAGCAGACCGTTCTCATGTGAGAAGTGTAAATAGTCTTGCAAGAGAAAAAGTGTCTAGTAACATGTGTAAAGGCTACATCATTGCTCCCGGGTTCATGCTAATATAAAGTTGTTGACAATGCCCCTAGCAACCATGTCACACACTCCCCCTGGCGCGGTTGTAGCACAGGGTGAAATCAAATCTCAAAGGTCAGCAGAGTCAAAGTACAGTGGAAAAATCCAAATACAGTGTAGCGATAAGAAAAGGAGGAGAGGAAGAGAAAATAAAAATGTATTTGGTAATTTATAGATGTAAAAAAATACTCAAGGTGCATCTGAAAAATGCACCAATTCATTAGATCCTTGGAAGGCAAGACGTTCTAAAAAGCAATCATTGTCATTGAAAGCAAAGTGGGAAGCCATCCAGTTGAGCAGATCCAAGGAGCAGATGTGCTTGTTATAATCCATTCCTTTAAAGAGCATATCCGGGCAGCTTTCGTCATCTTCAATCAAACTTTGTTGCAAGAGGCGCAATGCAGCCTCACAGGTATTCCAGCACGCCAGCACTCCATTTACGGCCGCAAGCCGCATGCGGTCCCCATTGGAACAGGCCTGGTCATGAGGGCTGTGTTCGAGAGGCAGAGATCCACAGCCCATGTAAATGAGCACTTCCTGCACCACAATACAGGTTGGACACAAGTAAAGTAGGCATAACGCAAGGTGAGTCCATAAGCGGCACTTATGACACCCAGAGGCAAGCACCCAAAAAGTTTCTACAGCCGTAACTGGACCAGATGATCAAGTACTACGTGGCAAGCAGGCATTGTGAAGTAGTAGTAGAAGCACCAGGACTGCACCAGCAAGCAATAGGTTTAACGCCAAGCCACCAAATGAGCTGGAAAATATAGAATGTATAAAAGCTGGTAGTATACCAAATATCATCTGAAAAGATGGAACAAGGCCAGAGCCCACCAGTTTAAAAAATGTGCAAGGCCTTCAGTATCAGAAGCATTAAATATTTGATGAATTAGTTTTCCAAAATGTAGTGGGAGATTTGTGTTTAACATTGACTGGATTTCACTAGAAGTCCTGGCCACCTGCAATTCGAAGAACTTTCGAGTCGAAGTGAGAGCCACTTCTTGTTTGATCAGTAGTGCTTTAAGTCTGCTTAGTTTATTGAACTCTGCTTTCAAATTGGGACTGGAAGGCCACATCGAATAATCTACAATCCCATACGGGGGCAGAAAAAGAACAATGCTGCAACAAGTGACTTGTTCGGAAACGGTTACAATGTATGGTATGCCTGCCAGTAAGCCACAGCAGTTGTGGGTATTAAGGATAAGATAACTTCCATTAGAAAGCAACGTGAGTGTGGGAATTATGGCAGGGACTGGGGTTCCTTTTAAAAAACAGGCCAAATTAGGTGCCGTTACGTTGCAAGCACCATGCAATTTAACTTGATGGCAAACCAAAGCGTGTCCCACTGTGGAATCACAGTCCTCCCCATTAGGAAAACTTCCTTATCCTCACGTAAACAGCTTAAAGTAAAAGGTAAAGACCACACTTTGTGAAGGAAATTACTACTGAGGGGTTCAAATCTACCGATTGGGTAATGTTTCATGCATGCAGTGACTTCAAAGTGAGAGATAGGCAAAGAAATAACCCAGTGTATGAGCCAAACAGAGGAATCAGTTTCCACTATAGAAAATGGCATCTGTTCTAATTTCTCAATATGCAACATAGTGTATGTGGAATCTTTCATAGACAACAGTTTTTGTTTATCTGTGAGGCTGAAAGGCAAAAACAGGGCAGTTGTATTTAAATAATCCCATGGAACTTTACCACTTTTTAATGTCTGCAAAATCCAACCAAACTGCATTGCAGACAGTGGTTGATATTGACCATGATACAAAACAGAAACATCAGAATGTACAATGTCAATGACAGATGATACAATATTATCTATCTATATATATAAAAACGAATGTATGTCTGTCTGTCCCTCTGTTTGTCCTTTATGCATTACTACACCATTCATCCGATCGCCATGAAACTTTGGAAGGTTGTTGAGTACACTCCTGCAAAGGTTTCTGGCATAGATTTTTTTAAAATATCAGCCCCCCAGGGCCCTCATAATCTTTCGAATACTGATGTACGCACAAGACGGAAAAACAAAAAATCGTGTATCCACAAGCACTCGAATAAATAAATAGAATTAAAACAGCATTCATCCGATCGCCAGGAAACTTTGGGAAGTTGTTGAGTACACTCCCGCAAAGGTTTCTGGCATATTTTTTTTTTAAATATCGGCCCCCTAGGGCCCTCATAATCTTTCGAGTACTGATGTACGCACCGTGTATCCACAAGCACTCAAATAAATAAATTGAATTAAACTGACACTTTAAAATGTTTTCCATATTAAAATGAATAAGTTTCAATAAAAATGACACAATGTAAATTGAATGTTATCATAACGAGTTTCCTTGAATTTCCTTTCTTCGGAGATCGCAGCAATGCGCGACGGGTAAGCTAGTCTAAAGTATAAATTTGAGAAGACAACGTATTAATACTATTATCTACAACATCAATGACTTTTTTATAAATTATCTTGATCAGATTGACGCAAGCGGAAAGCCTCTTCCATCTGGGAAAATTTCCAGAATTAATTGTATGACTCGTATATAAAGCGTTTAGTATGTGGGGATCTAGGACCCAAAAGAAACATGGACAGATCGATATCACTAGACAAAAGGGCAGGATGTTGTCTTACAGGTGACAATGTTGAATTTTGTAACCATTGTTGACACAATTTACCCACAGAATAAGTAATCACTGAATGTGATTGAGGGAAGCGAGGGTCAGGTCCACTGAGTGTAAATCCAGTAGAAGCATTCAAAAATCATTTCAGACAGGCATTAGTATGTAGGGGTCAAATCAACCAGCGTAAATGAGCCATATTTGATATGTTAAGGGAACCATTCGGCACCATTGAATTTAGGTTCTCAAGAGTATAATTTGTGTGTTGGTTTCAAGTTTCATAAGCAGCCAACGAGGGAATTAAGAGAGTATTAAAATATTTGGCTGTTGCCTTACCATAACATGTAGTCTGTTGAACAGATTGATTAAGAAAGATCATTTTGAGACTGTATCAAACATGCCCGATACAAGGATTCAGTACCCTGTACATGCCAATCTTTCGTTCCCCAGATAGACTTCAATCCCACCTGGTCCTTCCAGAAATCATTAACTTTTATTGCCAAATCGGCTAGGAATTTTGAAGAATAAATCAACTTAGTATGAGTCAGCATGCACTTTGTGCCGCCTGGTGCATTCAATTTGTAAAAGTAAGACCTAGGGTCACACAGATTGTAGCCTGAAAAATAGACAAACTTTTTTTTCTGTGTTTGGGAATTTTCCTGAAATGGTGCCGGACAATGTTCCCATTAGGTATAATTAACATGACTTCTAATAGTGTTTGATTTATGCAAAAAAATGACCATAATGCTGATAACAGAATTAATCAGCATAATTTGCAGAATTTAAATGCAAGTCCTCAATTTCAAAAGCAGTATGATACTTAAGATCTGAAAACAGTTAAAGGGCAGCATAAACTTCCCAGTCATCAGAATGCATTCCAGGTGTGATGACGTCACCCTGGGACACCCAAAAGACGTATGGCATCCTGATGGTCTCGGTCGGACCATACATGTCGTAAGCCGCCTTGTCCCAAACAATGCCATCAACAATGGGTAAAGCAGAAATGTTAACGTGAGTTCCATCTCGTTTAATTATATGAAAAGAAGTGTGAGGGGCAAGAACTCCATCTACCAAATGGACAGCAGAGTGTTCAGGTAAATAATGGCCATTTATAAAAATATTTTTTTTAAAAGACAGTCACAAAGCCAATCCACATAGAGAGAAAAATCATCCTAAGTACCATCCAAACGTAAGTCCAAGGAGGCACCAGGTACACCAAAAAAAAAAAAAAAAAATTCTGCTAGGGGGATCCTCCACCGGGTAAATTGAAGAAAAGGATGAGGAAAAGATATCTCTGTCCATATATTAGCCACTCAAACCCAGGCGGAACATAGGTGGTTGATCAGGATTAATGGACGACTGTGGTGCAGCATCAGGAACAGCCTATGAGGGTTCCAGTGACGGCAAGGCATAATCCGGGTGAGCAGCAGTCGAAGTTGAGGATACAATTGGCAACATGTCAATAGCAGCCTCCACATCCTGCACTTGCTGCACAGGATTAGGTGTAGACAACATTGTAGTAAGGGAAACATCTCTTTTTGGAGTGTTCCTAGGCACATTATTAGGAAGTGGCCAACAGGTGTAGTTTGACATTTTCAATGGAAATGTGTTGGTTGTCCTTGCGTCCAGGCAACGGAGGCAAAATTACTGTACGAGTACCCTTCAATCCAAGGACTGGAACTGGTGCACGTAGGAGGGACCAACTTCTTTTTTGTTCTCTATCTTCTCCCAGACCAGATCGCCCACTTTCAGAAGCCAGCCTGTGACAGGAATCAGCACTCCAGTGTCGGCGGGAAGGCAACTGACATTTTGCAAGAGTATCCTTTGTCTTTTATAGAGCCTGCAACATACTACAATGGTTATCTACGTCAAACGTTGTGGCAGCTGCCGCAACATCTAAACCATCAAATTCTGCCACAAACATTTAATGCCAAAGAGCATTTCGTATGGGGTCCGCCGACCCAGAGATCATCTTGGGAGATTATTTAGTGCACCTTGGACACCATATAAGTGATGCAGCCAACCCCGACCAGTACCAAAAACTCTAGCTATCAAAGACTGCTTTAAGTCATGGTTCATTCGCTCCACTACGGAATTGCCCTCAGGCCTGTATGGAGACGAAAATTGCAACAGTACCCCCAACTACATCATTGCGTCCTTGTAAGCCTTAGAGGCACACGCTGGACCTTGATCCAATTGAAAAGTGCTGCATGCAAATGTTCCGACAAAGACATGCAAGTCTCATATTACATTTTGAACATCAGCACTACGTTGTGGCAAAACCCAGAGGAATTTCATGCATGAATCCAATACAACTAAGATGTATTTATAAGCAGTGTCCGACGACAAAGGCTGCAGTTATCAAGATATATACAACCAAACGGGTGGTTCAATATGTATAGCTGCGTATGTGGCGGGCGTGTGACAGTCAATGGTTTTATTTGTAGAAAAATGTCACAGGACAGAACATAATTGCGCGTCTGTTGGTACAAGGACACCACCAGTAATGCTGCTGCAAGAGAGACACTGTTGCAGAAACTCTAGCATGTGCCGAAGCCATGCCCTCATGCGCTGCTATGATCAACGCAAGTCTGCGGTCCTCGTTAGGAATCAGCCAATCCCCAACGGAAGGTATTGTTACTATTGGAACTTGTTCCAGGGACAAATGATAAGAATATTTGGACGGTAACCCTTGAGGGAACTTGGTCCCATCCTTAGTAGCGCTATGGCGGCAAGAATTTCATTATCAATTTTTGTCAAGGACCTTGTAATTTCTGCTACTGAACATGTGGCAACTGCAGATTTGGCTGCTTCATCAACCAAGGAATTGCCCAAAGCATGTGCTCCCACACGCTTATGGCCAAGAGAATGTATAACATGTGTGAGTGGCAGGCTTTCCTTGAGAGCCGCCACTTGAACCCAATGCGTTTTATGCTTAATTGTGCGCAAACAACTGGGGGCAATTCTCAGACGACCGTGAGGGGAACGGTCCAACGCTTACCTCTACTCCCAGCGATTGAAGTCTCGAGGGCACATTGCTGTGATCCGCCGTGAGGGAAACGGCCAGCGGGGGGACTCCAACTCCCAGCACCACTCCCGGCGCCTAGAGCCAGCGTCAGTGCTCAGCGCCGCCGTCAGCCATTAAGAGTGCATCGTGCCTCCCGCAGCGCGGGACGCGCAAACAACTGGGGGCAATTCTCGGACGACCGTGAGGGGAACGGTCCAACGATTACCTCTACTCCCAGCGATTGAAGTCCCGAGGGCACATTGCTGCGATCTGCCGTGAGGGAAACGGCCAGCGGGGGGACTCCAACTCCCAGGACCACTCCCGGCGCCTAGAGCCAGCGTCAGAGCTCGGCGCCGCCATCAGCCATTAAGAGTGCATCGCGCCTCCCGCAGCGCGGGACGTGCTCGTGCTTAATTGTGCTACCTTTCGAGTCGCAAAAATCATTCAATGACCAGAAGATCAAATTGTCGTTGTATGATTGCACACAATAAAATAAAAGGAATCACACACTATAAGAGTGCGGATTGTTGGATCTTCAAATTCTAGAGCCAACACCAAAGCACGCAGCTCAGTCAATTGAGCTGTACAGTCACCTATAGACTGGGATCACTGACATAACATCAACACTCAAAATATCGATCTACAAACTTATCGACACGCAAATATCTATAACATAAATATCGATACGCTATACTTTTAAAAAAATATACACAAAATTATCGACAAACGTTAACCTCAATATAACTAATCGATCACAAAAATATCATATTAACTAATATCTAAATCATTAAATACACATATAAAATGACACAAATATCGAAAACAAAAATATAGATCACACTAATGTCGCCATCCAAAAAATATTGACACTGTAAAAATATTTATAATATCATATACATAAATATCATAATATCATATAAAATAATATACACAACATCACAAACGCACACAACTTATTATATAAATTAATTTAACACTAAATACATTAATTAATTTAAAAAAATTACTTTAACATATTTACACTCAACAAATGTATTATACTTACAGACACTATATATAAAATAAATATTTTTTTTATATACATGAATGCAAAATAAAATACAAATAATGTACTATTACACTTTTAAATTAATTAAGAATAAGAAAAAGTTCAACTGAACATTAATTAGCATTTCCCAGGGAAAAAAATGCCAAATTAATTGAAAACATTAGTAACAATCAATTAAAAATACCTACAACTAAAATAACTCAATAAGATTGAAAGCACAATTAAACAAACACTATTAGGTCGATTCCGATTCGGGAAACTAATCCATACGACGATTCGAATTTGTAGCCGTTTCCGTACGAAACATACAAATCCGTCCAAATCACGTAGTACGATCTGTAGGAAAAAAAATAAGTCTGAATCTTTGCGAACGGTACGAAAACCAAGGGAAAATCCGTACGGTACGATACGGACCCTCACGGTGAACCGTACGAATCGTAAACATACTGTACGACCCGACAAGTACGATCTGGACCGGGGACCAAGAACGCGATTCGTACGGTAAACGTCGTATGAGCAATTCGTACAGAGAGCAACACATTCACATAGGCACCTTACTCCTGCAATCATGGGGGTATGCACCGTACCCCGATGCACCGTACCTCTACGCACCATACACCTATGCACCATACCCCGATGCACCGTACCCCAACGCACCGTACCCCTACGCACCGTACACCTATGCACCGTACCCCAACGCACCGTACCCCTACGCACCGTACACCTATGCACTGTACCCCTACGCCCCATACCCCGGCCATCATGGGGTGTGCTCGTGTACTCGGGGGGTCTGTTTCGCATGGGGTTAGAGTCAAAATCAGCTTTTACGGACGTTTTAAACTCCCGTAGAAAAAGAGTTGCACGGAGTGCTGTCGTAACGAATCATACTTGCTGGGTCAGAAAAAGCTGCTTCGATCCGTATGGATGTCGCGTACTGCGTGTTCCCAATGCGATTTGTACGTATCCTTAAGTCGTATGGTCTTTTGTACGATTCGTACGGAGGTCTGCTTTGGGTTCGGATCATACTTCATCGTACGTACGGGGATGTTGAAGGTGTACGATTCGTACGGGAAAAGTGCTCCGTACGGCTATTCATAGGGGATTTTATTTAATCGAAATCGACCCCTTAATGTTTACAATAACTAAATAATTATAGTATATTTTATCTTAATTATATTTCCTCTACAGAAACGTCTACACATACTCAACTACCTTCAAACATGATCCAAAAACCACCTTGCCAAAAAAGTACGTTTAAATCTCAAGTATTAAAACAAGTAAAATTCCCAACCCAAATCGCCCACTAACCACACAAACCCCAAAGTGAAATAAATGCTGTTCAACACGTTTATTAAAATGTACATTTTTCTTCTGCAGGAAATCAAAATAAACACTAAAGGCAAGCACCAACAGAAACACCTCAGCGTAAAAAAAAGTTCAACATATTCAAACATGTAAACATAATGTTGTATATAAAAACCTGTATTAAAATGTAAACGATTATAATACATTTAATATTTTTTATATACATTTCTCATAGAATTTGAAACATTAGAATGACTGAAGGTGCCAAATTCATAAATTCCCAGAAAGGAAAATTTGTATTATGTTATATGGGCTATGTCTACACCCAGGGCAAACAGGCAGGCGACAAAGTTAATTGGAAATGCAGCAATATTATCCAAATGCATGTTCTGGGAGGGCTACAACTAAAGAAACTCCTGTTTTACATGTTAAGGAACATAACTACCCCTAACACAGCTGAAGTGGAAGTGAGAGATGCTTTAGACACTATGAAAGAAGCTAGCACTAGCTCTCAAAGACCTACTACTGAAATATTAAAAGATGTACTCCCTAGAGTTCCAGAACATGTAATTGGCAATTACCCTCTGTCTCAACATTGAAAACATTGAAAAGGCTAAAAGCTAGAACAAAAAAAGCAACTTCTGCCACCCCACCTACCCCCAAAACTTTCAGTGAAATATAAAGACCACCTGAACTCACTGAAAGTCATACTGAAGAGCAATTTCTACTTTATGACAATAAATCTAATGACAAAAGAATTATTATATATGCAACTCCCACAAACTTACTTCAACTATAGAATTTTGACACATGGATGAATGATGGTTCATTTAAAATATGTCCCAAACCATTTTACCAATTATATACAATTCATGGACTGTATCACAATACCAACATCCCCTTTATATATGCCCTGTTACCAAACAAACCAACCACTACCTAGTAGAACTTTAACAAAAGTAAAGCAAGAAACTAATAATTACAACATTTAAAAAATCATCATAGACTTTGAACAGTCAATGATACAAGCCATCCTGAAGAACTACCCTCACACAGCAATGTGAGGTTGCTAATACCACTTGTAGCCGTGGGACGGGACTAGATGAGGGCACAGGTAAAGACTGGTGGACAACTGACTTGCATTCCATCCCCTTTCTTCCACCGTCTCAGGATACTTGGGAAACCGAGTCCGAAGAATGGTGGAACCAGCTACCGAGAAGAAATGAGGACGGCTCCTTTAATTGGGCCGACGACGGGGACAAGAACACGCCCCCCTATGACGTGATGTTCGGCGGATGGGCCAAAAGCCCGGAAGAAAAATGACCGGGGTGTTCCGAGAGTGGAGAGAAGAGAGGAGAGCGAGCTGAGGACGAGGAGGACAGAGCGAGAGCTAGGAGAACGGAACCGGAGGAGAAGAAGAGGGAGATGGCTGTGCCTGGAGGCCAACAGTGCTGTGAAGCACCAAGCCGCACTCACGGAGGAGTGTGGCTCAGCCAGGTACGTCAGCGCGTATCGGGCTGGTTGGGGAGGCGAGGCGACACTGTGTAATTAGTGTAAATAACCCCTTTCTCCTTCGTTACCCTATCTCCCCTATACCTCCTTTCCCTCACAACCAACCCCTCACGTGCCTTTCACCGAGTGCTTTGTATATAGAACCTGCACTGGGGTCCTCACTTCCTGGGTTCCCGAAGGGATATCAGTTGTACCGGACGGCTCACTAATAGAGTCTTCTTTCCTCCGCATGTGGCGCTGGGACGCAACACGAGGAGGAGAAACGACCCGTGAAGAATCTGGATCAAGACCCTCAAGCCCCAGAAGATCCCGCACCCTACCAGCTAACCTAGACCCGGCTGCTTTGGCCCGAGAAAGGCAAACTTTAAGGAAGAAAAAGACTTTCCTAAAAATAAAACCATATATACCTCGTACCTGTCTCCGTGCCCCTTCATCAACCCCGCCACACCACTTTAACCAATGCATTTGGAGACACCTTCAAAAATCTACGCTCAGTGTAGAATATACAACTAATAACAATTTTGCATATGAAATAAAAAAACAAATTGCACTAGCATATGTCCCAATATATGATGTAGCAGAACACTACAATCTCTTAATAGAAAGCACCTACTACCAAACAAATTAACAAAAACTAAGAGGTTGATTACGATGGCAGAGGGATTGCCACCGCCAGCCGTGAGGTGGCTGTCCCTCCGCCATCTGAATGCCCATTTCCCCCGCCACATCAGGATGGCGGGGGGAATCGTTCCGCAAGCGTTGCAGGCGCAAAGTGCACCCACCACGCTTCTGCCACAGGCAATTGTTGAAATTGCCTGGGGGAGCGGTTCAGCCTGGGTATATGGTGGTGGTGCCGCCCGCCCGATCACAATGCTGGCATCAGCCATCCTATCAATGGCGGTGAAACCGCCATGGAAAGGCTGGCGAAGGCTGGCTTCGGGTGGCCCTTTATGGGCCCACTCTGTGGTGGGGGGCCAGTTGTACACTGGGGATACCCATGCTACCCCCCTACATTTCCATGCACAAGGTGGCAGGCACCGCGCGGTTCCTGCCACGTTGTACATGAAAATGCTCAACATGGCCATTTAACATTGCGACGGGTGCTGCTGGCTACAGCCCCCGCTGCAATGTTAAATTGCCAAATGTGACCGCCGCGGTGGCGGTTGCATCGTAATTAGGGGCGCGGGACCACCGCATTACAGGCGGGCAGTCCCGGTCACACTACGATTCATCGTAATCTGCCCCTAAAGTCTCCAACTCGACTATCTTGAGGACACCTGGGTGGGAAGGCTACACAGATCTGGACATAGGAGGCAGCCCAATTAACACATACCATGGTGGAATGTATATAACAGTACTCTAAACAAAAAAGCAAAAACTAATAACGCTGTGGAAGGATGGCATAATGCTTTCCAAGCCACAACAGGCAGAACCCAACCAACCCTACATAAATTACTACAATCCTTCAGGAACAAAGCTACCTACAACTAAGGGCCCGATTATGATCTCGCTAAGGAGGGGCTACGGACCGCAACCGTCAAGAGCGAGCCCAATTCACTGCCCCGTTTTCCAAATGACTTGTACTTCTGTATGAGCGAGCAAGAACGATGCCTCGCACTCCGAACGACTCGCACCTGTCAGCAATGCCTTCCAGACGACTCTAACATAGCTGACTCGCGCTGCACAATGGGACCCATTTACGAGCGAGCAAGTACGATGAGCGCCTCTGTCCGTTAGATAGACTCGCTCCTGGCCAATGTACATGATGTGTAACAGACTCCCATAGACTTCAATGGGACTTCGAGCGACCCCAGTCCGTCAGCGCGCAATTGCATCATACTCGGTCGCTCTGAGCCACGGAGCCCGAGTTGTTCGGAAAGCTCTACTGGTCCGAGTCGGCCGTAGGGCTTTCCCAGCGAGATCGTAATCGGGCCCAAAGACTTTAACAGCCTGTAACGCAGCTAGGTCTAAAACTAACTAAACAGACTCAAACAATGTTCGAGCACCTACAATACAAAGTAAGACTCTACCCAAACACTAAAGGGCTCGAATACCTAGAAACAATAGCTAAATCCCTACTTTAGACCAGTACTACAAAAACATAGCAATATCATATTATAAAAATGATGTCAATTAACATTAACTCAGGAACATGGCGGCCACTAGCTAAACGGCCGCGGTCCTGCTCCCTCGGGTTTCCCAATGGGTCTTGCTGCTGGAGCCCTGATACTCCTGTGTTTAAGTTAAGGCACCCTCGTCCTCCATGCCTAGTTCAGGGGCTGTTCTGCACGGCGAGTCTCCTCTTTCCAGCTCTTTCCAGCTTTGGTGGGCGTATGGCCCCGGATCCTTCCAGCGGCCCAACGGCGCTCGGAGACTGGCGGTGGGAGGAAGCGGCGTGTGAGTGGCAGCACCGGAATACCGCCTGCTTCCAGCTCCGGATCACCGGGGGAAGGGCCAGCACTAGCACCGGCGTCTACACAAGCTCTGGGACCAAAGTAGAATGGGCGGTGGAGTCTGGCTCCCAGGTGGGGAGTCTGAGCTTAATTTTTTCTGAAGACGCTAACACGGTCTGTTGGAGGGAAGGTAAGGGGAGACATACATTACTTACAGGCAGCTCCACCGGCAGTATTTTCCTGTCTCACCACAAGAGGGTTTTTGTAATCTCCAAGCTACCTGAGGGGGGAGAGGAACTCCCTAACTGTATGAAGACAAGCGACGCAGTGAAAGTGGGTATCTCACCACCAAAAGTTAGAAGATATTCTCTGCGAGCTAGAGCAGCCCACTCCTCCTTCAAAATAGATATTACTCAGCCTATCTTGTCCCCACGAGTCTCCCCTCCTATCTCTGAAGTTAGAGCATCAGTAAAGCAGTGTAAGCAGAGAGAGGGTACAACAGACCACGGAACCATTACTAAGGGAAAAGAGGCTGGTAAGGGAAGGGGTAGGGGTAAGAAGCCATTGCCCTAAAAGTGGAAATAACCCCTTCATTGAAAACGGATTACAAGGTCAAGTCTTCCTCAACCTCAACAGCCTGTGATCCCAAAAAGAATACTGGCCAAGATAGCCCCTTGGTGGGTGCACATAGTCTACAGAGCCTTCCAGCCGTCTGCATAAGTAAGCCTTCAAATTGAATAATGGCAGCATCAGAAGTTACGCTTAATATCATTTCAAGGGGCCAAGGCCACTGGACCCCTTGAAGGATCCAGTCGAGAGTCTTGATGGTTCATCTTCATCTCCTATTGACCCTGCAGTAAGCCTCTCTAATAGATACTCCGTCCTGGCAATACAAGACACCCAGGAAGCGCAGCAGAATGTCACTAAAGTTACAAATGAGTGTGAAGCTTCAGATACTATGACACGCTCGCCGGCGGATATATTACGTGCCCTTAAGGACGAGAAGTAGGTTCACTGTGTCAGAGATGAACCAGGATGAGATGGCCAGTAGGTTCTCCATTTCAGAAGTGAATCAGGCTGCCATTCAGGAATCCTGCGAGATGTTGGCTCAGAAATTGGAAGAAGTCACTATAAGAACTGATGCTATAGAGTTGGAGATCCCCAAACTTAAGGAAGCTATGCTCACCACTTCAGCGGAATTGTAAAAGTTATCCGTATAGAATAAAGAACTAAAAGACGATCTTGAACGTTTGGAAAACTATTCTATAAAGAATAACCTGAGGCTCCTAAATATTCCTGAAGCTCTTGAAGGGTCAGACATAAAGGGGTTTGTGATTTCCTCATTAAAGGAAACAGTATTGAAGAACTAACCTACATAGACCTCGCGCCCAAGATACAAAGGGTGCACTGCGACCCCTTCAAGAGGAATCTAGCTAAGCAAAAACCCAGGAAGATTCTGGTTAACTTTTTGTCATATTCTGTTAAGGAGTTGATTTTATCCTCCGCCCTCAAGGAAGGCATCATAACATCCACAGGTCTAAATCCCTTCTCCTTCTCTACAAGATCTGATATTTCTCATATTACTGCAACAAGACAGTGGGAGTTGGGGAGGAGGCTCGAGGAGTTAAATAGCCTGGGGCCAAGGCACAGATGAGGTTCCCTGCATTATTATGCGTAATGTGGAATAATCATACGCACCAGTTCTGCACGACTGAGGAGGTGGATGCCTTTATTGTTAAGATCAAAATGGAGATGGAGGGTAGGGAGGGAGGGCGTTGAAGCTATGGGGGCCCCAGACAGGAAGTCCCTGGATTTAACTGTTAGTACTTGTGTATTTTTATAATGCCTGAGGGAGTTGTGCTCGAATAGGCTTAGCCTAATGGTAGAGAGGGTTCCTCATGGGGATATCGATCACAGGGTGGGGGGAGAGGGGAGAGGGGTGGGGTGCAGTGAGTAAAATAAAAAAATCTCATCTCATCTCAATATTAAGAAATGCCCGTCTAGTTGGCAGCAAGGGTCTGCAAGCTGATGGCAGGTACTTCTACAAAGGATAGCAAGGTCAACTTTATCTCCTGGAACGTAAACGGATTAAGATGCCCCCGCAGACAAGGCTGATACTGAAATATCTAGAACTTTCCCCAGCCCAGATTTGTCTCATACAGGAGACGCACCTACATTTTGCAGAGTGTTGCTTAATATTTTCCAGAATCCCCTGGGTAGAATGTTATTGCTCCTCACAACAAACAATCAATAGTAGAGGTGTAGCAATCTTGATTAAGCAGGGGGGCTCTTGTTCTATTAAATCTGTGCAGACTGACCAGACAGGGAGGTGGATAGTGGCACAGTTGGATTTTGGAGGTTTAGAGCAAGTTTGTGCCTCATTTTATGGACCTAATGTTGATGATCCGACTTATATCTGCAAGCTACAATCTAAATTAACCATGGTAGCCCCCCCGATCATAGGAGGAGATTTCAATGTCCTCCTAGAACCAATGAAAGATAGGTCTAATCAGAGTCACTATATAGGGGCCCCTCAAGCCCGTTGAGCTATGGAAAATCTGCTGCATGACCTGGACCTGGTGGACGTCTGGAGGGCAAAGAGGGGAGACCTTCAGGGGTTCACGTTTCACAGTAAAAAATATTGTCACTCATCTAGGATTGACTACATTCTAACTGACAGGTCTACCCTGGATGGCTTGGCGGGGATCTCAGTATTACCAAGTCACCTCTCGGATCATGCTCCGGTGTCATTTTTATATTTTAGGAAGAGTTATACGTTACAACCTAGATGGACGCTTAACAGAGCTATGCTGTTGGACCTCGAGATCATCCGGGCCATTAAATTATCCTCCCTAGAATATTTTCTATTTAACATTGGTTCCACGGCGATGGATTTTGTCTGAGATGCTTTTAAGGCCAATTCGAGGGGCAGGCTGCATGGCCTTATATGTTCCAAGAATAGGGCTGAGGCCCTGGAACTACATACCATTGAGGGGAAAATCTTGCAGTTAGAGGCTGAGAGGAATCGACTCAGCCACGGGAGTCCAAGAAGGTTGGCACAAGTCCGGGGTGACCTGCAAGGTGCTAGGCAGGGGTACAGGGGTAAATTGGACCAGAAGTATAGGGCACAAAATGGCTCACTAAGAACTTGCAAAACTTTGAGTATGGGAAGAAGGCCGTCGCCTTACTGGCCTGGAATGCTAGAGTTGACCGTTCAAAAAATAATATCAATGAACTTATAATAAATAACAATGGAGGAAAGTCGCTTAGAGGACATGCAAGCCTGCCTACTCTCCCTCTTTCCAGATATTTATAAAGAGGACTTGGTCCCTTTGAGGAAAATTGAATTTTGCCTTGTCATGTGTGCCTACGTGTTCCCCATCCTATGTAATATGTGCATGATTAATATGCATATATCCCCCTATGATCAATTAAAGACGCAATTATAGTTGTGTCCAACGTTAGTATGTCAGTTATCCAGTCCCCGTGAAAGCAACGTGAATTAGGCTTCTAGGCCTATGTTGCCAACCTTTTACATTGTGCACGTTAATTTATCGAATTGTCCCCGTTACTAGGCCTTAAAGGGCCCGAACACCAGATTCAAGCTCCAGTCTCCTGAATCCACTCCGAGGAGCGATGCAGCCCCCCACCTGCATCCCTGACCCTTCGCTTACTTCCTGCCAAGCAGCGCGGTGCCCAGCCTGGCTCTGCCTGCCTGTCTGCCAAGAATACGTTATGCCTCCAGTTATCAGTTCAGCTCTCCGTCTTCACATTCCTAAGCTAACGAACCGCATAAACATCTTCAGTTATAGTCTAGTCTTTCTGTCTCCATGCAAGAGAATTACTGTATTAATATTCATAGAAGATTCATAGCACATGCAATACATGAAGAATATATGCCCTGCACCAGCCTTAGTGTCAAGTAGCCTTTGCTCTGATGACTTTTAGATTCTATCAACATGTACTCCAAACACCAGATACCAGATATGCTATAGGTACATGTCGTCCTGACATCGCAGACTTTAGTCTCCTCTTCTAGCACAGAAGTCAGAGCCCCCAGCTCTCCCCAGATACACGTCATGGCCCGTTTGCGCGCACCACTAGGTTAAAGGTTCCAGCTGCCCAGGTAGCCCCCTCCATGTATCCACCCATTTTATGACACTTCTGTGACGTTTTCATCACATGTCTACGTGCACGCCCTGTGCACGCCTCCTTTTTACGCCCATGTGTTCTTATCTTACGTTTGTCACTTGTTACGCCTACTGTATTCAATGCAATTGTAATGTTTTACTATATATACCATGTACTGTTGATGAAACGTTGCAGCTGCCATTCCATGCCATTCTATTTCAGGCTGTTCCGATCCTGTCCCTTCCCTTGTGCCTGATTAAAGCCTGTTCAACTCAGATACCCCGGATCCTGCCTCTTATTTATTGAGCTATCTGTTTTCATTAATGTATTCAAAAATAGTACCGGTAATTAATTATTTATTTACCACATAATGGCGCCCGAATAGGGACGAGCCCCTTCCCCACGCGCCGTCGATGTAACGCAGGCCCCCTGACCCTTCTACAGCCGTGACGGAACTCTACCGTGCACGTGCAGATATTTCTGCTACATCAAGTCTCCCTCAGGCCCACGGAGGAGACGGAGACTGCGGTCCGGCATCCAGACGAGGCGGTGAGGAATGCGGTTCGTCCCGACCAGAGCCCAAGCCGAGAGAGCAAGGTCCGAGGTATCCGGAGGCCCACCTGTAACCGAAGCCCGAAGTTCGAAGCGCATGCGTAGTAACCAGACGTCGTAGCAGTCCAGTCCAGTCCGAGGCCTTCATTTTCTGCTTCCCGGTGAGTACCGTTGCGGGGGAAGTATCTAGACAGGTTCATTAGTTTGTCCCTGGTCCGATGGGTTTGGGTACACAGATCCAGTCCGAAGTATTCACCTAGCTGGATACGGTATGACGTGTCTCTTTATGAGACCGGTATGTTCTGTACTGTTTTAGCAGTGCATCAAGTAATTCTAGTAAGTCCGTTCTCGAGAAATTCAAGTATGTTTTCAGTGTATCAGGTAGTACTCTGTTCGAACTGTTATTAATGTATTTTTTATGTCGTGGTATGACTGATTTGTTTGCCATTTCTTTACTGTGATTATTGTGTATTGTGTTTAGCTCAAGTACAATTCAGACATGCCTCTGTTTTCAAAGTTACGTCAGATAAAAACCAGAAAAGGGTTACTCGAAGAATCAGTTCCTGTCCCTCCTAGGGACAGTCCTGGACATTTTATGTATCACAAGCATGGCTTAGATGCCATATTATATCTAGATTTATGGGTGGATTATACAAGGAATCTTGAAGAGAAATATAGATGGCCTGTATCAGGTACATGGGATGCCGAGTGCATCATGCGAGTAGAAGAAGCATTATGGAAAAAGAAAGCTAGACAGTCTCAGAAAGATGCCATCTAGTTATGGCGCAAAGAATCTCATAGAAGAACCGAGAAACAATTCAGAAAAGCAGAATTAAGTAGGGAATCCTCAGAAAAAGCCCAAGAAAGGGAATTAATCGAAGAAGGTGAACGAGTTAGAGCAGAACAGTCCGATAGACAGAGAAATGCCCTTATTAAAGGTATGTATCCTCTTCTTGCCGAGGGCTTGCCGAAGGCAACTCCGGAAGCACCCTGTAATTTACCGCCACCATTGGTCCTGATTAAGCTACGTCATAAACCGACTGCAGCTGAAATTTTTCTTTCGTCCTACTTGGACGATACAGTCCCAGAATATGCAAATCGTATTCCGCCTGTTCACCCTCCTGTCAATAATGTAATTCCTGTTTCTCCAGCCGCTGGTCCCGGGGAACACGTTAATGTACCAGTACCCCCGGACCAGCCCACATTAGGTGTGCCCGTTTTGCCAGTCACTCTACCAGCACGTACAGTATTAACTGACGATTCCAGTCCAGGAGGAGCGGGGGGAGGTGCTCCTATCACCCCGCCTCAAGTAAAACGAATGACGCTGAGAGAAGCAGCGTTACAGCGTACGCCGAAAATGACTACATACGCAGACCTCAAGCGACATCTTACTGACTGCATATATGATTCAGTTCCAGGCGAAGATCACATGATATTATATTCAGTACGTTTAAGACGAGTTGCCAACTTTTTGGCCACCCTGCCTGACATGAAAGAACATCTAGACAGAATATATCATTTTATCCGAACAGGAGAGAATCCAGGAAGTATTCACGAAGCTATGGCACACAGGAAAGCCGAGATTCAAAATATGATTTTACAGTTCTTGATTAACTGTTTAATAAGAGAACAAGATTATCCTGATAAAGACAAAGACGAGATGAAAGCCCTGACAAGATGGAGTGACAATATAGCCGAGGGAAAACACAAGACACAAGGTAGTATAGAAAATATGTACAGGAAAATTCGTAAGGAAATTATAAGTATACACCAGAAGGAGGAAGCAATAAGAGCAACCGAGAAAGAGAATGACTCTTCAGGTGAAGAGGTAGACAGCGAGAATCCCGCCAGAATAGCGTATGTAGGTAGAACTAGATTTTCCGACAGACATTCACGTCTAGATTACAAGAAGGTTTTTCCTCCTCCCGTACCAGAACAGTGTTCCCTTGAACAAGTATTCCAGGCCACCGATAAAATTCTGAAACTACGAATAGGTTATAGTGAGCTTAGTACCATGCATGAACAAGAACTAGCCCGATCAGCAGTCCGATGGACTAGTGATTCTGCCACGTTTCCAGACGAAATAGTGGCCCAAACGTTTCTGAAACTGCCCCCAGCCGAGCAGCGTCTGGTGGGTATGTACATGACCCAGCACCTCATTACACTGTATGAGAATCAGCATTCTGATCCAGGTCCTTTGTATGATGTACTGAATGAGTTACTCCTAAACAGATGGAAAGGTCTAGGTACCGATTTAATTAGTGTCATTTTAGAACAGCGCCATAAATACAGAACGTTCCTGAATCCACATTTTGTTCCTGTCCCACCCCCAGTAAGAAAATCATTCTACATAGACAGACAGAATCCGTTACGAGAAGTACATCCAGTTAAGGGAGAAGGGGGTGAGCTAGAACGAGTATTTGTTTACACCCCTATCACAAAAATAGAACTCTTAGAAATGAAAAAGTTAATACCCTGTCACGATAAAGATCCAGCAGGGTTCCACCGTGAATTAAAAGACATGCTCCGTATGGGAGAATACACGTATCCGGATATCATCAAAATGTTAAAGGTCCTGTTGCCTGCGGGCATATATGAAAAACTCAAAGAAAAAGAATGGGAGGTGGGAGAGAAAAAGATAGATTGGACCGCATTAGAGACTGAAGATAATACACGAGTTCCAGGTACCGGTCTTGGGGAAAAAGCTGAAGCATTGCCCGAATTGTTAATACAAGTCTTGCCAAGACTACTAGCCACGAAAAAGGAAGACTGGGATGCCATCTCAGCCTGTAAACAGAAACAAGACGAAGACACTAGTGATTTTTACTCTAGATTTGAGAAATGTTTTATTATTAATAGCGGCCTGAAAACAAGTAGTGAATCGTATCCACATCTTTTTGTTACCAAGCTAGTTGAGAATTCTCTACCACAAGTTAAAAATCGAGTACTGAAAGTCGAAAGTACCTGGCAAGCAAATACTCCGTCACAAATGCTCCAGATGCTACAATATCACCAGAATAGAATCAGGGAGGAGCAGGAACATGAAAGGAGACGTATGAAAGACACGAAAATGAAAGTACTGGTTGCACAGTCTGTTCCACAGGACAGTCAGAAGAGGGGTCCGAATCAAACTAGTCATTCTACAGCTCCCGTTAAAGGGACATGCAATTACTGTAAACAGCCAGGTCATTATATAAACGAATGTACAGTTCTGAAACACAATATAGCTACTGGTAAAACGAAAGAGAGACCACGTCCTCCTAGACAAGAACATGTTCAGCAGAACACGCAACCACCGCAGAATGCACAACAGACAGTTACTGTACCGCAGCCTATAGCTGCCACACAACACGTTACACAGCAGATGTACCAGTATGCACAGTCAGAATATCCAGACTATCAGCAGTATTCATGAAACAGCCTAGAGAGGGAGGTTGGCTTGCCTCTCATCGAGATTCCTGTAGATCAAGAGGGTCCCTATGTACACAGTCAAGTATTAGGGAAAGACAGAAAGTTTCTGATTGATACAGGGGCAAGTAGGACTACCATCAGTCATGACGAGGTTCCAGGGGCTCCACTCTCAGGCTCTAGAAATAATTCCCTTGGATTTTCAGGAAAGCCTATTGTTAATGAAATATCAAAACCAGTTTCCCTAGAAGTCGGTCCATTGTCCCGAACTACAGACTTGTTACTCACGAACTCATGTCCAGAAAACTTACTAGGCATCAAGACATTGAAAGAATTAGGAGCAGTTATATGTTGCTCCCCAGAAGGAGTGCGATTGTTTTTGCGAGATTTTAAAGGTCATTATGTATTACGTGATTTTGATCCAAGATTATTGAATGTACCACAGCATTTATGGGCGCAAGGTCCAACTGATGTAGGTTGTATGCACATTACACCCTATCGTGTCACTCTGAAGCAAGGTGTTGTATTACCACGAATCCGACAGTACAAATTGCCACCTGAGGCTGTAGCAGCCTTATCCAAAATTATTGACGAGCTCATCGCTCAAGGAGTGGTTATAGAAACTGACTCCAATGTATGTAATTCTCCTATCATTCCGATTCTTAAACGTACTGATCTCAATGCACCTCCAGTTTATCGATTAGTGATTGACCTTCGAGAACTTAATAAATGTATCATACCCCAGTACCCAGTGGTTCCAGATATTTCTTCTCTATTGACAGCTATTGATTCCGAAGCAGAGTTCTTTACTGTTATTGATCTCAAGAACGCATTCTTTAGTGTCCCCATTCATCCAGACAGCCAGTTTCTTTTCGGATTCTGTTTAAATGGAAGAAGCTATAAATTCACACGAGCTCCTCAAGGTTTCACAGAAAGTCCTAGTGCTTACAGTCAAGCACTTAAAAGACAACTAGACAATATACACATGCCAACTGACACTGCCCTGCTCCAGTATGTCGATGATCTATTGATCACAGCCCGTTCTGAATGTGACTGCGAACGTGCGTCACTTACAGTCTTGTATTTTCTGGCCGAGATGGGGCACAAGGTGTCCCCTTCGAAAATGCAATTCTGTGTCCAGCAAGTGGTCTACCTTGGACACTTACTGTCCAAGAGGGGTAGGCAGTTGACACCAGACCGTATCCAGTTAATAGCACATCTTCCACAGCCCAAGACTCAGAAGGAGGTACAAGCTTTTATCGGCCTCACTTCTTACTGCAGACAATGGATTCCTCAGTACGCATATCTAGCCAAGCCACTGATACAGTTAACGACACAGGAGGCAGCCACATTGACTGTCCTCCCTTGGACCCAAGAACATACACTTGTTTTCAATGAATTAAAGAAAGCTTTATGCCAAGCACCTGTTCTAGCAACACCGAACTACAGTAAGCCTTTTACACTTTTTGTTACTGAACGTGATGGTACTGCATTATCTGTTCTCACACAAGATCAAGCAGGACAATACAAGCCCTGTGCTTATTTTTCTAGTGCATTAGATCCAGTGGCCCAGGCTCTGCCTGCGTGCCTCAAGTCAGTTGCAGCCACAGCTCTAGCTATCAGACAAAGTGATTCCATAGTGTTAGGACACTCCCTGACAGTACAAGTTCCACACTCCGTGGAAGTTCTTTTAAACCGAACACAGACTCAACACTTGACAATTGCACGTTTAACAGGTTATGAACTGACATTGTTTCAGCCACACATAGAAATCAGACGCTGCAACATTTTAAATCCAGCTACACTGTTACCCTCAGTTACTTCAAATCCTGCCACACATGACTGTGTGGAAGTCGTTAACACCATGACAAAGCCAAGACAAGACTTGACAGACATTGCATTACCTAATCCCGACCTGACACTTTATGTGGATGGTTCATGTATGAGGACAAGTACAGGAGAACTAGTAGCCGCGTATGCAGTGACTACTGAAACTGAAGTTATAGAAACACATCGTATTGACACCCTGTCCGCTCAAGCAGCAGAGCTCGTCGCTCTGACCCAAGCCTGCATACGAGCCAAGAACCTGAAAGTAAACATATACACAGATTCACGTTATGCATTCGGAGTTGTACACGACTTTGGAGTGCTCTGGCAAGAGAGAGGTTTCATGACTTCTCATGGAACCAAGATTCAGCATGGCCCCCTCATTCAAGCTCTGTTAGATGCAATACATTTACCGACAGCTATCGCTATCATGAAGTGCAAGGCACATACGAAAGTCACTGACATCATTTCCCAGGGTAACGACCTGGCAGATCGAACAGCCAAGCTTACAGCTCAGACTCCAGACATTCCAGTTAACATGACACAGACAGACGTTCCAGATCAGACGACTTGTATGACAGTTAAGGACCCTACACAAGACGTACTAGATATACAGTCACATGCTACCCCAGATGAAATAAAGAAATGGTCTGAACAAGGAGGGGTCCAGACAGATCAGGGATGGTTGACGAAGGGAAAAGCCACATGGTTTCTCCCCGACTCTATGGTTCAAGTTATTGTTAATACCGCACATAGTCCAGCACATTTAGGAGAGAAAGCCATGTTAGACAGTATTCAGAATCTCTGGTTTAACAAGCATTTACGAGCCGCAGCCAAACAGAAAGTGCGTACCTGCATGATCTGTTGTCAGTTCAATCCAGGTAAAGGTGTCCCGGTGGAACAAGGTGGATTCCATCCTCCTGACCACCCTTTTGAAGTCCTCCAGATGGATTATATTCAGATGGAGCGATGTCGAGGTTTCAAGTATGTCCTCGTAATTGTATGCGCTTTGTCCAGATGGACAGAAGCATATCCAGTCCCAGATTACACTGCCGCGACCACTGCCAGGCAGTTGGTTCGTGAGTACTTCCCCCGCTATGGTTTACCTAGGGTCGTGTATTCAGATAACGGCCAGCCATTCTCATCCGAACTCATGAAACAAGTATCCCTTCTGTTAGGGTACCAGTGGAAGTTCCACTGTGTACGACATCCTGAAGCAGCTGGTCTCGTCGAGAGACATAATCAGACCCTGAAAATCCGCATTGCCAAAGTATGCGCAGAGAAAGGCGTAGATTGGATGGTAGCACTGCCAGTCGCCCTTTTTTACATGAGAATGGTCGCTCACTCCCGTTCAGGTCTGTCCCCTTCTGAGGTAGTTTTCGGTCATCCCCCAAACATGTGGGGTACACCTAGGCCCCGTAAAATAACTGATGTTGACAGTAATATGCTGACAGATTACCTGGCTTCCTTGATGTCTGCACTACTCTCTTGTCGTTCACAGGTCGCCGCTGCTTTTCCAGACAACACTCAAGTGAAACCGCATGAAGTCATACCAGGCGACCTCGTATTGATTAGGAACTTTGATCGTTCAAGTCCGCTGGAGCCCCGCTGGAAGGAACCAAAACTCGTCCTGCTGACAACAAGGACTGCAATCAAGGTCGAGGGTCGAAAAGGCTGGTTGCATTCCAGTCACGTGAAGCGATTTCATGGACTTCGTCCAAAAACTGTTTTCAAGGACTGCCCCGTTCTCAAGGACTGCCCAGATACTGACTCTAAACTTCCCCTGTTAGAGAAAACTCCGCAGCAGGAGTATAAAGAAAAGTTAAGGTCTAGTAAGTCAGCCAGTTTAATTGTCTAAGTCCCTCTCGGGTGAAACGGTTAGACAGGTTCCTGACATGTATGAGATAGACCAACATAGTGAGAGAGTTAGTCAAAACTCTAAGAGAATACGTTATCAAAAGAATCTTCGAAGTCGATGCATTGTCACTCTAGTAATTATGTTATTTCTGAGTTTTACGATTACAGGCATAAGTTATGTTTTACATATGTATTTTCCTCCTACTGTTCCACATGTACATTTTTCCTCTAATGTTACAGTAGAGCACACATTTAGTGAACTGCCTCCTCACGAGTTATCCTATCGTCTTGCCATGCGCAATAATACTTTTATTCGAATGTTACACTATTCACACCAGACTAGCAATGCCACAAATTGTTGGGTGTGTGGTCGACTCCCCCCTTTTCAGACACCGAAGGGAGTTCTGCCACTCTTTCCCTATCCGTTTTCACACAATGGTTCGTGTGGAGCATGGTCCACGTTAACGTCATCCTCAAATGATATGTCCCTTCTGAATAGAACATGTTTCCCAGACAAGGAAGGTCTTTCCCATAGAACAGGGTTAGATCTAGAAAATGAAGTATATGATCTAGGTAATTATTCCTCGAAATTCATGGTTTTGAATGTTCAGTCCGAAACTACTCCAGATTTGCCTGCTATTACAGTTCTACCACTGAAAGGTGAATTATGTGTCAGAAAGAATGGTTCAGTACATCTAGGACACAGTGATTGTACTACTGTGGTCGAGTATAGTGACAGTGGGAAATCTACTTTCAAAGCCTCACGTCATTCTTATTTTGTGTGTGGTCAGACCGCATATGTACGTCTGCCCCTAGATTGGGATGGAACATGTTACATTGCCTTCCTACTGCCACCAGTTTTTCTAGCCCCATCCGATTATCACAGAAACACACATCTAGTACACGTTAGACATAGAAGGGAGACTGAGTCCCCAATTGTCGATCAAACTGAAACTGCTTTAGAACAGTATCAAGACTTCAATAAAGGTTTCTTTTTCTTCATAGGTCCTGTCCAGAATAGTAAGCTAATACGTAGGCTAACCAGAACCCTTGAAGCAGTAGTGAATGAGACTACTTCCGCTCTAGGTAACTTAACTGAAGAACAATCTGCTATGAGATTTGTCGTGCTTCAAAATCGCCTTGTTCTTGACGTCATACTGGCCGATAGGGGCGGAGCTTGTAGAGTCATCGGATCTAGTTGCTGCATTTTCATTCCTAATAACGCACCGTCTGTTTATTCAGCTATAACCAGACTTCACAAAATAGCCCATCAGTTACACCAGAATCCAGGCACCTGGACATGGTCCGGTTGGCTCTGGAGTATAATATCTGCCTGGGGATGGAAAGTATTGTCATTTCTGGGTATAGCAGTAATGATCATATTCAGTTGCTGTCTCTGTTTACAATGTGGCCCTGCGATTTGCGGCTTGTGTGCTACATCCTGTATTCCTAGTCCAAAGTCCCGTTCCAAGAAGATTCGAGACGAGCAAATGATGCTCTATGAACAGATAGATGGTATCATGAATATTGATGTTTCCTGATGGAAACGTAGGGCACAAGGAGGGAATGAGGAAAATTGAATTTTGCCTTGTCATGTGTGCCTACGTGTTCCCCATCCTATGTAATATGTGCATGATTAATATGCATATATCCCCCTATGATCAATTAAAGACGCAATTATAGTTGTGTCCAACGTTAGTATGTCAGTTATCCAGTCCCCGTGAAAGCAACGTGAATTAGGCTTCTAGGCCTATGTTGCCAACCTTTTACATTGTGCACGTTAATTTATCGAATTGTCCCCGTTACTAGGCCTTAAAGGGCCCGAACACCAGATTCAAGCTCCAGTCTCCTGAATCCACTCCGAGGAGCGATGCAGCCCCCACCTGCATCCCTGACCCTTCGCTTACTTCCTGCCAAGCAGCGCGGTGCCCAGCCTGGCTCTACCTGCCTGTCTGCCAAGAATATGTTATGCCTCCAGTTATCAGTTCAGCTCTCCGTCTTCACATTCCTAAGCTAACGAACCGCATAAACATCTTCAGTTATAGTCTAGTCTTTCTGTCTCCATGCAAGAGAATTACTGTATTAATATTCATAGAAGATTCATAGCACATGCAATACATGAAGAATATATGCCCTGCACCAGCCTTAGTGTCAAGTAGCCTTTGCTCTGATGACTTTTAGATTCTATCAACATGTACTCCAAACACCAGATACCAGATATGCTATAGGTACATGTCGTCCTGACATCGCAGACTTTAGTCTCCTCTTCTAGCACAGAAGTCAGAGCCCCCAGCTCTCCCCAGATACACGTCATGGCCCGTTTGCGCGCACCACTAGGTTAAAGGTTCCAGCTGCCCAGGTAGCCCCCTCCATGTATCCACCCATTTTATGACACTTCTGTGACGTTTTCATCACATGTCTACGTGCACGCCCTGTGCACGCCTCCTTTTTACGCCCATGTGTTCTTATCTTACGTTTGTCACTTGTTACGCCTACTGTATTCAATGCAATTGTAATGTTTTACTATATATACCATGTACTGTTGATGAAACGTTGCAGCTGCCATTCCATGCCATTCTATTTCAGGCTGTTCCGATCCTGTCCCTTCCCTTGTGCCTGATTAAAGCCTGTTCAACTCAGATACCCCGGATCCTGCCTCTTATTTATTGAGCTATCTGTTTTCATTAATGTATTCAAAAATAGTACCGGTAATTAATTATTTATTTACCACACCTTCCCTTAATCATATACAAACTTGGAAGAGAGGGAAATCTCTCTCTACTTTAACGGATGATAGCCGTGACATCCTTGATGCCCCTATCACCTTAGAAGAGATTAAAGACCAAATAAAGAAATAAAAAAATAATAAAGCAACGGGAATGGATGCACTCCTGAATGAAGTCTACAAACTCTTATCAGACTAATTGACCCCGGTATAGGGTACAATGTTTAATTCAGTGTACAGCCCGATGGAGCAGGTCCCCAGGTCCTGGAAGGAAGCAACCATTGTATTTATCCTGAAACCAGGAAAGGACCCACTAAAAGCTGACTCTTATCATCCACTCTCCCTGCTGAACGCTGATTATAAGATCTTCATGGGTATTCTGGCGGGGAGATTGGCCAAACTGGTCCCGAACCTGGTTAACATCGATCAGAAGGGCTTCGTAACAGGGAGATATATTCAGGAGCAGACACAACTGCTGACAGGGAACATTGACTTGGCCATGGCAAGATCAGATCCCTTGGCCGTGGTGGCCTTGGATGCAGCCAAGGCATTCGATAGGGTCTGTTGGGTGTACCTCTGGGAAGTACTAGGGGTAATGGGCTTCGGCTCCATTTTTATTCAAACCCTGAGAAAATTCTATCAGGGAGCCTCTGCAAGGATTTTGTTGAATGGTATGCTGATTTCCAGTTTTAATACCCAGAGGGGGACAAGACAGGGTTGTCCTATTTCCCCTCTGTTGTTCAATATTTATATAGAGCCATTAGCGCAAGCTATCAGATTGGATGATTGATCTATCCTTTTAAATCCCAACTTTATCGATGCAAGTTAGCCCCGTACGCGGATGACTTGATGTTATACACTAGTAACCCGGGGGTGGCTATTCCACAGGTCGAAGCCCTTTTGGAAGAGTTTGGCTCTATCGCGGGCTATTTAGCTAATACATCTAAAACAGAGGTGATGTGCTGGAACATCAATCAATGGGAGGGTACTACTAGCAAAGAGCTAAAATATTTGGGTAGTTATATTGTCAATGAACTGGATAAAATCCCCCAGATCAATTTGAACAAAACCACCAAGGAAATAGATTGCCTCTTTGCTGGATGGAAGAATCTTCCCTTGACGATCTACGGAAAGGTTAACCTGGTGAAGATGGTTATCCTCCCCAAGCTGACCTACCTGTTTAATGCAGTCCCTTTGGCTTTCCCCAGTAAGACTATTTGCAACATTCAAAGGAAGATCGGGAGCTTTATTGGGGAGATAAGGGGGCAAGGCTGTCCTGAAAGAAGCTGAGGCGAAGGCTCATCAAAGGGGGTTGGGCTCGCCCGGATATCGGTTGGTATTCGGTCGCATTTCAATTTAAAGGCATCCGGATGCTACTCTCAAAACCAGAGGAGACATCGTGGGGAAGGCTGCTGTGCGAATGGCTATGACGGAGGGTGAAGGAGGCGGAGAAGGCTTTTTAAATGAGTACGCCTGAAGGTCCTTAAGGCCGCCTTGGAAACTTGGTATAAAGTAAGATGTAGATGGGGAATCGGATACTACTCAGATTTTGCACCCATATGGGATTCCCCTGGGACACCATTATGTCTTAAGGATAGTTTGGCTATACCAATTCAGAGAGAGGGTATCACCATTTGGTATGACCTGTTAGATGCAGAAGGAATTCATCCTTGGGAGATATTAAGGGCTAAGATCAGAACCGTTTTTTCCAGGTTTAAGCATTTATAACTCATATCTTGGTTTGAAGCAGAAAAGGGGGATATATGTGGAGATTGGGAAACGGAGCATCTACTCCAATCAGTGCATCCAAAAAAGAAATAGATTTCTATTTGGTATAAAAAGTTTTCTAGATGCAGAAGACCTGGAGCTCCCATCGCAATCATCGGTTTCGAATCAATACCCCTTCAAGCCCAACATCGTAGACCTGTTTGAGCCCTCATTGAAAATACTTAATTAATTCATTAAACCAGCTAGCCTAAAGAAGAATCAATTTTTTGTTATCAACAGACTCTATTACACACCAGCCAAGATAGCCAGGTTTGCCCCTTCACCCATCTCAAAATGCCCCGGGTGTTTGACTCTCAATGCCAACAACATCCATATCTTTTATGATTTTTCCCGAATTAAGAACTTTTTGGAAGGGGGTGGGAGACATCCTTTGTGGCATTTTTAAAGTCAACATTGAGGTTAACCTATCATTAGTGTTTTTTGGTGATGATGGTTTGCTGCTATATTTGGTGTTACTTGCCCCGAGAGAGATCTGCATGAAGTGGAAAGACCCACAGCCCCCAAAGTGTGAGGACTGGCTTAAAGCCACATTTGCCATGGCTAGTTTGGATCAGAATGGAACTGGGGAAAGCTCGATAAACATCTGGCAGCCCCTTATGAGTTGAGGCCGAGATTTGAGATTCATATAATTTGAGTTGGCTTTCCCCGAGTCCTATGATTACACCAAGCCTTCATCAAATGAGGCTGGTCGGGTCGACCTAAGCAAGTGAAGTAAGCCGTAGGGCGCTCAGTTGGAAAATGACAGTTTGTAATTAAGATATGCAGAAGCTTATTGGTGAGATGAGGACAAAAAAAATTTAACTTTAACTTACTTAGATTAATTATTTGAAATAATAAATACATTTTATATATTTACAAACGTCAATAAAAAATAAAAAATCACATTTCCCACCCTTTATAAATAATGTAAAATTACTTGCTTTTTTATCGCTGAAGAATTGAATCCAAACTGCCATTAATAAATCAAAGCGTGTAAAGATCCCAAAACTTACTTAAAACTCCCCCCCAAAAAATGGAAAAGTACAACAGTAAAAAATATAATCCGTCGACAACGTATCCGTAGACTCCAATCCATTAAAAACCAGAAAAAATTAATAAAAAATAAAAACACTCCAAGAAAACCCCCAAAAAAAGGAACAGGTGAATAATTATTAGTTTACTAGAAACTAATACACAGTTCCTTTAAAAAAAAAAAAAGCATGCTTCTCCAAACGGCAAATTCCAAACGACAAAAACCTGTAAAAAAACAATACAATCCCTCCCTCACAAATACACAATAAAATCATTAAAAAAACACACATAAACACACTAATAACACCATATTCTAAACATATTTAAACATATAATACGTATCCTAACACCTACCTATCAACGAACTACCACATTTTGCAAACACAAAACAACTAACTAAACCGCACCAAAAACGCAAAATTCAAACTACACATACACTATACAGTACTTAGCTACCTTCAAACTACACCTAAATTAAGCCTAAAAGTAATAAAAATTAAACTTACCTTGACCGATGTGACGCAGCTTCCAAACACGAGCTTCTCCCCTTTGAAATGACCTAAAACAACACAGATAGCCTACAAAATACAAATTAGTTTAGAAAATGGCTACCTAAAGAAATACCCCCCCAAATTATTATTTTTTTCTTTTGTCCTCATTTGTACATAGCCGATATACATTTTTACATTAAACTCAATGTACATTACAAATGCAATACTAAAAAATTATAATTAATATTACTAATGTACTATTTGTTTTTTTAACTGTTAAAAAATGTTAAACTATAATAATAAGTATTAGAAAATAAATAATATTTATATATTATATATAAAAATAAAATATGTAAACTTACCAATGTAATTAAAAAAAATATATAATGTTTGCTAAAGATATGAAAAAATGTGTAAGTGTTAAAACATATTTTTCTTTATCAAAATATTTTCTTACCTTAATAATTTCAGTTATATTTACAACTTAAATATTATACAAAATATAGTATTATTTATTAAAAAATAGGCAATAAATATAAAAAAGGTAATACAATGAGACTATTGTTAAAAAATGTATATTATTAAAAATGTACCTTGTATCTAATTATGTAATTCATATTTACAATGTAAATACATATTCTATTACTGTTACCAAAACACTATGGTATAAAAAAAGTATAAAAACCAGTGAACAACTATTTATTTGTAAAACAAATTACATATTTACCAAGTTCTACATTATCAAAAAGTTACAATTGTTTTATGCTGACTATACTTAAAAATGATATGTTTATTTTGAAATATGTACTAAATATGTAATGTATCCAAAAATAACAAATGTATTATTATTTCTCTTTATGACAATATATATATTTTAAAAAGTTTAATTAAACAAAATGGATATTATTTAGTTGCTTGACTCTGAATGAAAATAATAAATTTAAACAAATATAACGATTGTGTAGTATATAAGTTATTTATCAATTGTTGTTTTCTGTATTTACAAACAAATATTTATCTTGAATTATATATCACACAAATATTTTTTTAAATACATAGATAAAATACTATTACCACTTAAACATAGATTTGTATCATTAACATTACTACAAATTAAAGAACTATTATTATACTATTCCCACTCTACACTATAACAACTCAGGGAAACAGCAGGACACTAAACATATATAATGTACTATTCCCACTCCAAACCGTACCAACTCTGGTGGGTGCTGGACACTAAACATATATAATTTACTATTCCAACTCCAAACTACATTAAATCATGGAAGGTGCTGGACGCTAAACATATATAATTTACTATTAACACTGAAAACTACATTAAGTCAGGGAAGGTGCTGGACACTAAACATATATAATTTACTATTCCCACTCCAAACTACATTAAGCCAAGGAAGGTGCTGGACATTAAACATATATAATTTTCTATTCCCACTCCAAATTACATGAAGTCAGGGAAGGCGCTGGATACTAAACATATACAATTTACTATTCCTACTCGAAACTTAAAAAAGTCAGGGAAGGCTTTGGATAGTAAACATATATAATTTACCATTAACACTCTAAATTAGAAAAAGTCAGGGAAGGTGCTGGACACCAAACATATACAATTTACTATACCCACTCCAAACTGTATCAACTCAGGGTGGGTGCTGGACATTAAACATATATAATTTACTATTCCCATTCCAAACTACATTAACTCAGGGAAGGTGCTGGGCACTAAACATATATAATTTACTCTTCCGACTCCAAACTACTTTAACTCTGAGAAGGTCTTGGACACTAAATATATCGAATGTATTATTTACACTCCAAACTGTATCAACTCAGGGTGGGTGATGGACACTAAACATATATAAATTACTATTCCACTCCAAACTACATTAAGTCAGGGAATGTGCTGGACAATAAACATATATAATTTCCCATTCGCACTCCTAACGACATTAACTCAGGGAAGGTGCTGAACACTCAACATATAAAATTTACTATTTCCACTCCAAACTACATGAAGTCTAGGAAGGTGCTAGACACTAAACATACACAATTTACTATTCCCACTCCAAACTACATTAACTCAGGGAAGGTGCTGGACACTAAACATATATAATTTACTATTCTAACTCCAACCAACATTAAGTCAAGGAAGGTGCTGGACACTAAACATTTATAGTTTACTATTCCCACTGCAAACTACATTACCTCAGGGAAGGTACTGGACACTAAACATATATAATTTACTGTTCCCACTCCAAAATACATTAACTCAAGGAAGGTGCTGGACACTAAACATATAAACTACTGATCCCACTCCAAACTACATTAACTCAGGGAAGGTGCTGGACACTAAGGGGTCTATTAAGATGGCGAGCGGTGCTGGGACTGGTCGCCAGTGGTGCGGCGGTCCCACATCACCAAGTAGGATGCGACCGCCACCCTGGTGGTCGCATCCCACATATATTGCATTGTGGCGGGCAGTGCTGTAAGCAGCACCCGCCACAATGCAATATATGCATGTTGTGCATTGGCATGCACAATGTGACAGGCACCGCGCGGTGCCTGCCACCTTGTGTATGCCAATGTTGGGGGGTACCATTTTACATATGCTGACCGCTCCGCCAGGCAATTGGAATGATTGTCTGTGGTGGAACAGTGGAGGGTGGTCTTTCCGACCACCACAGTACCAGGACGATTCCCCCCGCCACCGTAATATGGCGGGGGGGAATTGCTGTCCGATGGCGGAGGGCCTGACACCGCATGGCTCGGGGTGGCGGGCCTTCTGCCATCATAGTCAGGGCCTAAGTTAGTGATGGTGCTGGACATTGAACATACATAATTTACTATTCACACTCCCAACTACATTAACTCAAGGAAGGTACTGGACACTAAACATATATAATTTACTATTCCCACTCCAAACTAAAAAAGTCAGGGAAAGTGCTTGACACTAAACATATATAATTTACTATTCCCACTCCAAACTACAGGAAGTCAAGGAAGGTGCTGGACACTAAACATATATAATTTATTATTCCCACTCCAAACTACATTAAATCAAGGAAGGTATTGGACACTAAACATATATAATTCACTATTCCCATTTCAAACTACATGAACTCAGGGAAGGAGCTGGACATTAAATATATATAATTTACTATTCCCACTCCAAAGTACATTAACTCAGGGAAGGTGCTGGACACTAAACATATATAAATTACAATTACCACTCCAAACTACATTGACTCAGGGAAGGTGCTGGACACCAAACATACATAATGTTCTATTCCCACACCAAACTATATTAACTCAAGAAAAGTATTCATAAATATAATTTTTAAATATAATATTGCCAAACAAGTACATAAAAGCTATAAAATAATACATATTATGCATATATTTACATATTCCTATTTATAATGTATTTTCCAAAATTAAATGCTATTGGTAATTAATTTTATTTCATAATCCAAATTTCCATTTTAATTTTTTTAATTATTCACAAAGGGGCCAATTCCGATTCGGTAAAATTCTGTACGAATAGCCGTACAGAGCATTTTTCCCGTACGAATCATATCCTCGAACGTCCCCATATGTACGATGTAGTACGATGTGTACCCAAAGCAGTTCTCCGTCCGAATCGTACCAAAGCCCGTACGACTCAATAATCTGTACGAATCACATTCAGAATGCGAAGTACGCGATGTCCGTACAGATCGAAGCATAATTTTCCGACCCTGCAAGTAGGATTCGTCCAGTCAACACGCCGTACTACTCTTTTTTTACGAGTGCTCAAAACGTCCGGAAAAGCAGAATTCGACTCGAAGTGCGAGCAAAACGGATCCCCGGTACGGTTTGTACACCCCCTGATCGTAGGGGTACGGTTCGTACACCTACGATCATGGGGTACGGTTCGTAAACCCCATGATCGTAGGGGTACGGTTCGTACACCTACGATCATGGGGTACGGTTCCTACACCCCATGATTGTAGGTGTACGAACTGTACACCTACGATCATGGGGTGTATGAACCGTACCCCATGATCGTAGGTGTACGAACCGTACCCCTACGATCATGGGGTGTACGAACTGTACCCTATGTGATTGTGTGGCTCTCCGTACCAATTGCTCCTACGCGACGTTTACCGTACGAATCGCGTAGTCATTCCCCGGTCCGGATCGTACTTGTCGGGTCGTACGGCATGTTTACTATTCGTACGGTTCACGTTCAGGGCCCATATCGTACGGATTTTCCCTTGCTTTCGTACGGTTCGCAACGATTCGGACATATTTTTTTACTACGGATCGTACTACGCAATTCAGACGGATTTGTACGATTCGTACCGAAATGTCTACGAATTCGAATCGTCGTACGGATTTGTTTCCCGAATCGGTATCGACCCCAAAGTGTAACTTTTTTTATTTTATTTAAACATAACTCAACAAAATGATATACAAATTTCACAAAATATCAAAACATTTTTCTTTTTTTAAATGTTATAATCATTTAAAAGATATTGTATTTGTTTTTAATACTTTTAAATGAATTACAAAAACGCCAATCATCCTCTATAACCCCAACATCACACTCCAAAAATCCAATTTAATAAAAAAATCAATTAAAACACTCCCTACCTTTATCACCTATAACCATAACATCCCACAACTAATAAAACCAAATATTTGTTTTTATATTTTTTTATTTTTTTAAAAATGTTAACATTTATTTTTAAAACACTCCCCATGCTTATCCCCTATAAACCTAACATCCAGCTCCTAAAACATCGTTTAAAATTTCATAAATATTTCTTTACATTTTAAAATATTTTTCTGTAATTTAAAACACTCCTCACCCTTATCCCCTATAAACCCAACATCCCACTCCTAAAAACACAATTTAAAATGTCATTAATATTTTAAAAATGTTTTAAATATTTTTTAAACATTTTTAAAACACTCCCCACCCGTATCCTCTATAAACTCAACATCCCACTCCTAAAATACAATTTAAAATGTCATTAATATTTTTAAAACAAATAAAAAATGTAAAAATGTTTTTTAAAACACTCCCTACCCTTATTCTCTATAAACCCAACACCTCACTCCTAAATTGTTTTTTATATATAACATATACAATTTATTACAAAGTATTAATACATTTAAAATTATATACTATATTAAAAATTCACATTTACAAAATCAATATTTTTTAAAACGATATTTCAAAAATCAACATTTTAACAACGATATTTTATACAACACAACTAATCAATATTCTTGACATCGATATTATTTACAACAATATTTTTGACTTTCGACATTTAAAACTCGATATTATTGCACATCAATATTTAAAACTCAATATTTTGTCTGTGTTAAACATGCAGCCCCGTAATATCAAAATACAAGTGTTCTGCATACAGCAGCTGCAGGGTATGTTTTGTCTATGTGCTAGGGCCTGACCAAAACAGAATAACAAGGGGCATTCTTGATTGACCTTGCTTACAATGCTCAGACTAAACTCCAGGAACAAGCGGAGAACTATTGCAGCAGATAGTTCTCATGTGAAAAGTGTAAATAGTCTTGCATAAGAGAAAGTGTCTAGTAACGTGTGTAAAAGCTGCATCATGGCTTCCAGGCTCATGCTAACTTAAAGATGACGACAGTGCCCCTAGCAACCATGTGACACTGTTAGCCACTTGTCAATGTCATCCCCCTCAGTGTACTTGGGTACTATATCTTTGGGAAGTTTCTGATCCACAATCACCACCCCTGGTCGTCTCAAAATCTTCATCATTTTCATTGCCACCATTTCTTTTCTCTTCCACCCTCTCCCATTTCTCTTCAGCCAATTCCAGTTTCTCTTGTTCCAAGGCTATCAAGCTACTTGGGCCTTAAGCTGTCTCTCTGCAAGGGACAGTGGTGGTTCCTGAGTAGGGGACCCTTCCCCCCTCCCACCATCTGGAATCCACTGGCTGACACTAGAGAAAATAGAACAGGCATCATACTCACCCACCTCTGGGGGGATGTTGGGGGGAGAACCCTCCATCACCCCTGAAATCTCCTCAACGGCCCCAGCCCAGGCCTCTAGGGACTTTAGTAACCCTGCCTTCTTAATCTTGTTAGAATCAGGCAGCCCCCTAAGCCTACACTGTACCCTAAGATCAGCCACCCTGAACTTTAGCCAGGTACAGCTTCATGGTTCCCTAGTTTACAATAACTAGGCACAATAGACTTAGAACAAATGGAAAAATAAAACAATGGATTAAAACAGTTTAGTCCAAATTCGAAAAAATCAAACTCAAAAGTTTTGTTCTAAGGCAATTTAGAGGATTTTTACAATCTTAATTCACTTTTCTGAAAGGTGCACATTTTAAACACCAGTCCTCATCCACACCGCTGAGCACCAAATGTTGGAAAGTGGATTATTAGTAGGGGTAACTGTGTATCTGCCACTGGCAATAAGTCCACTAACAATGTTTAGGGCTTAGAATAGGTCTTAGAAAATTATTCCTATGCTCAACCCTTGGTAGCTTGGCTGCGAGCAGGCAGGCTAACTTCAAAGACAGTTATGTAAAGCTTTTAAAAACACCATTTTAGTAACTAATTAAGACACAATACAAAATAAAAATCCAACATGAGTTTATAAGACTAGGAAATATTTTTGTCTTTAAAATGACACCAAAATGATAAACGTCCAATGTAGGAAACCGGAGATATGAATTTTCAAAGATTTAGCCATTTCTAGCACATAGAAACCTATAGCGCCTTATCGGGACATCTGGTGGACAAAATAAAAATCCAACATGAGTTTATAAGACTAGGAAATATTTTTGTCTTTAAAATGACACCAAAATGATAAATGTCCAATGTAGGAAACCGGAGATATGAATTTTCAAGGATTTAGCCATTTCTAGCACATAGAAACCTATAGCGCCTTATCAGGACATCTGGTCGCGATAATAGTTTCAGGCCGACTGTGATGGAGCCCTGGACAGCTACCACTCGCGGTAAGTCTTGGTCACAGTTTTCACCTTCTGACTTAGAAACTTTTCTGGATCTTTTTTTCTGGGGTCTCTCGAAGCTCTCAGCCAGTCCAGATTCGGTGTGGGTTCACCGGATTGCCTTGCAACAAGCTCCCAGTCAAACTTATGGAAGTCCAGCGGGACACACCAAGGATCCGGTCCGACATGTGGTTGAAGGCAGGCAGCTTGGCTTTTGCGGTTAGTCCTGGTCACCTTTTCTGCGTTCGGACTTAGAAACTTTTACGGAGCTTTTTCTCGCGGGGTCCCTCGATGCTCTTCGCCAGGCCGGATTCGGGGAGGGTTCGCCGGCCTCGGATTTCTTCTACTCTCAGTCAAACTCTGGAAGTAGGACCTACGAAGCTTTTCAGCGGGACAAACCTGGACAGCAGGACGGCTCGCAGTGGAAGTCAGGCAGCTTGCCTGGCCAGGATGAGTCGGTCCCCTTATGAAGCTGTTTTCCAAAGTTGCCCCAAAGGTTTCCAAACTTCTGGAACTTCTTCCTGAAGTTTACCAAAGGGTCCCAAAGGGTCTCAAACTCACCTCAAGGGTCTCGAAGCTCCAAGATGGTCCTTGAAAGTTGAGGACTTCATTGCCCACAATCCACTTGGACAAAACCCTTACAAATCTACTGGTTTGATGTTCCAGGTGAGCTCTATTAACCTGTAGCTTGCAGGGAGTCCACTCTTTAGTCCTTTTACAGCAAAGAAATCCACAGGCTGTAGCTGCAGATGATGCAGAAGGCGCAATTTTCAGAGTGCAGGCTTTTAGAAATGCACATCAAACTTCCAGCATGGCCATCTTGCTTTCTTAGGTTTCAAGCAGCTGATCTGAGGGGCTCTGCCCTTCTCAGATACTTATTCCAACTTCTCTGGGTCAAGCAGAAGGTCAACCTGTCCTATGGGCTGCAGGGTACCACCCAAAGGTCTGACCATATCCTGCAGTGTGTGGCACTATTTTGTCCCAGAGTGCACCAATTCTTCCAAATTCATAATGGCTGATGTTCCATCAGGGAGAGAAGAGCTGGCTAAACGCACCCCTTGGATGGCTAATCTCCATAGTGTCTCCCCCTTGCATCTGCTCATTCCTTCCTTAATCCTAGCATCTAACTGGGGTTCAAGAGGGTAAGGTTGTAAATGACACTGGGGTCCTCACCTTCCCTTGAAGTCCATTGTTTATGACTCTTCCCTCTGTTCTGGCATTCCTGTGCAACAGGACACTGCCTTCCCAGCAGAGCTGTTTAACCCCAGGGGCTCTTTATCACCTCTTCAAATGAGATGGCTAATCCCCTTAACTCTGAGCAATCAGGAAAGACCACTGGAAGGCTGAATTTGGACTTACAAACAAGAGAGTCTTATAACTTCTTGTATGTACATTTTAGGAGAAATTCAACAATATCACATTGTTGAGTTTATTAATAGCATTCTGGGAAGTCTTTGAATGGGACTTTTAGGCTTCTCCTATCAAGAGTTGTTAGTTAATAACATTCGCCCATGTCATCCTGTGTGGCATGGGATTTGCAATGGGAAAAATGACATGGGTCATTTTTCAAGCACCAGGGCTTATAAAAACATATTTTATAAGTATGCTGCCTATTTCTACAGGGCTCCCACCCCTGGTACACCTAGGGGAGACTTTAAGGTTTCTGAATATGAAGAAATATTGCAGATCCTCCCTCCACAGTGCTCCTACCTACAAAGTCGATTTTGGGCAATGTGGAGAGTGAAATTTGCAATTCACTTTACCAAGGAAATATAAAACTCATTTTATAAGGGTCTACCTTATAGATATCTGGCCCACACCCCTGTGACACCGAGGGGAGACCCTGGGGAAGCTCATATGGCCACACATTGTAGGTTAACCATTTTTAAGTGCTCCAAACAAAAACGCCGAGTTTGGGCACAATATACTTCTCAAAAGCAGTCCTGCAGCATAGGGCTACTTTTAAACTGACCTCAGGCCCAGCACATGCAAGTACAGAAAAGGGCTGCTGGCCTCTAAACTACCATGCCCTATTGTATACTAGGGACTGAGAGGTCTTTTCAATCCCCTTGCCCTATTATGTACTAGGGCCCTATGGGGTAGGTCATGCCAATCAAAGGGGTACCCCAACCCTTAGTGTACCCTATTGTATGTAGGTGTTTTTACTGTAACCTAAGTGTGTCTCTTTTAGCACAGCACTGTCCTGGGCCTGGTTAGGCAGAGCTCAGGGTCAGCCAGAGTCAGTTACCACCAGTACCAGTCTGTACAAAGTTGGGGGATGCCCAGGGCATAGGATGACTTTCCAACAGTAAGGTTTTAGGGAGAGCCTTATAGTGCCATGAGATGTGCTTGAGATAAATATTGTGTCTGTAGCAATAGGCAAGTCGTCAAAAATAAACAATGTACTAGTGCTTTGACAGTGCCTTCTTTAAGAAAGTTGCAAGGAAAAGCACCTTTGTGACTTCCCTCAGCTAGTGCAACACTCTGCAAAGCTCCCATGAGCAAAGTCAGATTCAATATTTTTAGTCCCATTTGCTGAAACACCCATAATGCAGTCCCTATAGAGGGTTCATCACAGCAATCCTCCATTCAATTCACCTATGCGTGCTGCTTTACATCTCACATGGGCACTCAGATATGAGATGCTAGTAACAAAGTCTATCCGGGCAGATCTTCCTGACCATTTCTCTCACCAAATATGCCTGCTCTAGACTATGAGTTGTAAACAAAGTATCAGACTGGACAACACAGTGCAGTAACCATATAAATAGATTAATATCATATGAAATACCACAAAAAGACCTGCACAGTTGCTCACAGCTGCGCGCATACTGAAAAACCATGAACTGCACAACTTTCTCAACCTAGTATAAACTTATTTTGACTTGTACTTAAGTGGTTGTCTATTTACTTACTTTTATACTATCGCGCAACTTCCTCTGATGTGTCTGTAAAACTTACATTTTGTCCTGAATTTTGACCTTCTGTCCTGATTTTTTGTCCTGAATTTGGACCCTTCGTCCTGAATTTTCACACTCACCATCCTGAATTTTCACCCATGCCAGTTGGTCACCCTAGCCATAAGTGAGGTAGAGGGGAAACAAGCTGTGGTTGAGGACAATGTCATGAAGAAACTGTTGAGTGAGTTATTTAAATCTTCAAGATGTGATCTAAGTATAAGAAAGGATTTTGGAGAGTTCAAGAAAGTATGGTCTGAACTTTCTGTGGAGGATAATGTTGTCAGAAGGGATGGAAAATTGGTGGTGCCAGTAAGTTTGAGAACCAGACTACTTAAGTTACTACATGAGGGGCATAGCGGCATGTCAGGGATAAAAAGCAGAGCAAGGGAAAACTTCTGGTGTCCATGTATGGAGAGAGGTGGAGAGGTGGGTACAGAGTTGTGTTGATTGTATGTACAGAGACAAATTCCACGATGAGAAGAATCTTCCATCATGTTGACAATGTCACCTGATAGACCATGGCAGAAGGTAGCTAGGGATATTTGTGGGCCTTTCTCAGCCAGAGGAATAGCAAGTAAGTATGCAGTTATATTCTTAGATTATTATTCTAAATGGCCAGAAGTGGCTTTCACAAGAGAAATCAAAGCATCCAACATCATAGAATGTTGTGACAAAATGTTCCAGGGGGGGGGGGTTGTCCTGAAATATTGATCATGGACAAGGGACCCCAATTCACTGCAGAAGAATTCAAGAGGTATTTTAAAAGGATTTGAGTTTTTCACCATATCACAGCTGTGTATCATCCCAGGGACAATGGTCTCATTGAGAGATTTAACCGTCTGTTAAAGGAATGTATACAGTTGTGTGAGGAAAGTGGTGGTAAGTGTAGAGAGGCAGTCAAAGAGATGTTGTGGAGTTACTGCAGCATGCCCCTTTCTGTCACATTGGAAACTCCAGTTGAGCTTTTAAAGAGAAAGCAGGGGGGTACGAGACTCTAGGTTTGGTGGCCGGGTAGCCTTGGCCAGCCCCCTTTTCCAAAGGAGCAAATTAAGAGCTTGGGGGTCTGGCTGGACCCGGCTCTGAATTTCTTGGTGCAAGCCCGGAAGGTAGCATCTACATGCTACGCCCTTATTAGACTACTCAGGAAAATCATTAGGCTCCTTCCATTCGAAGCCAGGAGGATATTAGTACAGGCCTTGATTCTGTCACGCTTAGATTATTCTAATGTGGTTTACTTAGGGACCCCACAGGAGACAATTAAGATCCTGCAGACCGTACAAAACTGTGCGGCCCGGATGTTGTTGAACATCCCGCAAAGGACATCGGCCAAACCAGCACTACGGCAACTTCATTGGCTGCCAAAGAAACAGAGGATTGAGTTTAAGGCCTTGACCATCGTTCATAAAGTTGTGACCAAGGCGGGACCAGCCTTGATTCAACCCATGTTCCGCCCCTATCAAACTTGTCGGACCCTAAGATCCAATAATAAGAACTTATTGGCAATCCCCAGGACGAAGAGAGTCCGCATGGGCGGCAGGCGTTTTTCCTTACAGGCCACAAAGCTCTGGAATATTCTCCCTGATTCTGTCAGATTGGAAGTCAACCATCTCAGGTTCAGGAAGATGTTAAAAACCTTCCTGTTTTCCTAAACCCTGGGAGTGAATGGACCACGGAAACGCTGGGATACCTTCGGGTAGCCATGCGCTATACAAATGTGTAGTCATTCAGTCATTCATTCATTCATTCACCAGCGTGTATGATCAAATCTGAAACAAGAAGTGTGAACAAGAAGGATTTGGAGTGTAGAGTCAAAAGCATCAAGAAAAGTATGTGAAGGGACACATTGACATACTGTAGAAGTAAATGTTCAAGTTTGTGGTTGGAGATTGGGGGAGGACAAGTATGATAGGCACTCAGAAGATGGGTTTGTCTAAATGTTCCGAGCCCAAGTGAATCAGAAGAGTAATGGGTAGTAAAGTGTGGTTGGAAGATTTAAAGAGATGGAACATCTGCATGATCACTTTATGCAATGACCTTGTACACAACACATTGTTAAGGAAATCAAGCGGAGGTGCAGTTAATGACCGGTGTAGATCCACTGCCACAAGAAGCGATGATAAACATGTAAAGTTAAACCCTAAGTAGCAAGAGGATGATCGTAGTTGTGTAGGTGGTTTTGTGTTGGTATCATTCCTTTTGTTTGTGGCTACATCTTAAGCTCTGAATCTTAAGTTATGGCACATAGTTATTAGAATACTTATCCTAGCAATGTGCATCGGTTTTAGTGGCATGCCACCTTGTTACCAGTCTAAGTTATTATAGCAATAAGAAATTATTTATTCAATATTAAATAATGAAGTTGTTGTGTTTTGGGGAAAGGGGAGATGTGTTGTGTCTTCGCAACTGGGTTGCTGCCTGCACTGGATTCTAGAATGGAGATTCCAGAGGAGATAGTGGAGTCAGTTGCTGAGGAGAGAGGACATGTGCAGGGGATGTTGCTACCATCTTAATAAACTCTTCAACCACCACCATACGTGTCCAGGTGTCTTAAAATCAAACACACCAGTAGCCCTACAACCATGTCTCAGACCTGTAACTGTAGTGTCTGTGTGGGCAGTTTTAAACTGCTATTTCGATCTGGCAAGTTCATCAACTTGCTAGGGACAAGCTTCCCTTTTTCTACATGTAAGGCACACTTAAGGTAGGCCCAAGGTAGCCCCGTGGACAGGGTGCAGTGTATGTTAAAGGTAGGACATGTACTCATGTGTTTTACATGTCCTGATAGTTAAATACTGCCAATTTCATTTTTCACTATTGCAAGGTCTATTTCTATCACAGGTCATCACTGGAGTTCCCTTGTAACCATTTACAAGTGTAACTTCCAATTGGGAAGAGATAGAGATTTGGTTTTTGGTGTCCCTGAACTCACAATTTAAAAATACATCTTTTAGTGAAGCTGGTTTTTAAATTGTATGTTTGAAAATGGAACTTTTCAAAGGGGTGCATATTCTTGCTTAACCATTCTGTGCTTCTGCCTGCCTGTGGAATCCACATCTAGGTTAGACTGACATTTGGGCTATTTGTGTATTCACTCTAGGCAGTCACACAAAGGGAGCTGTGGTGTGCCCTGCATATCCTGATGGCCCATCAGCAGGCTAATGGATTTTCGTGAGCTCGAGTAGTAGGCGGAGTTGTAACTGACACCTGAATAGGGCTGGCCTCTGTCTCCACCCACCTGTAGTGTGTCTGCAGCAAGGTCAGGGAAAGGCAGGGTCTTGTGCACTTCGAAGACTTTCCTTTTGAAATGTGCCTATTTCAAAGGCAGAAACTGATATAAGTACTGGAACTGTGACACCATAACTTCAGAACACTTCTGTACTAAGTGGATATCATGCAAAGAAGAAAAGTTGGGAAAGCTGTAGGAGGGGACCTGCCACTCTGCTTCTTGCTGTGTTGTGCTGGCCTGCTGCTTCTGTCTTGGACAGGGAAATGACAGAACTTTGCTTTTTGTATCCCGCTTGCCAGGGTTCTCCAAGGGCTAGTGTGTGCTTGCCTCCTGTTAAGAAGTCTCAGGGCCATCAAAGACTTCACCTGCAGCCCCTGAACTCCTTTGCTGAGAGTTCAGACCTGTCAAGTGGTACCAATTCCAGTTCTGAGCCCTTGGAGGTGGCTTTTCTGCAAGGAAGAGAAGAAAATCCATGCACTACCCTTCGGCGCCTGATTTTTTCTGACGGAGCATCGTCATGTAGCTGAAAAACCAAGGTATTGCCGCAGTGTGGCCGAAAAATCCAAGCAGCGCCTGCGTGTGACTGAAGGATCAACTCAGCCTGAGTCCACAGCACGTGTCTCTGACGTCGTAGGCACCCTCTCTGACTCTGAAGCAGACCCTGCTGTACGGCGGTAGAAATCGACGTGTCACCTGCAATGTGCCTGGAAAGACAGGTCAGAGGCTGTTTCGTCGCATCACACCAGCGTGCCCAGATTTTCAACGCATCGCACCTGTGCCCCTGTGCAACTAGGATTTATTGCTTCCTTTTGGAAAAACATGATTGAATATATGAAATATATATAATTTAGCAATCCAGGTGATTAAGCAGCATAGCGTTTTGAACTCTAGATAAACCTATAGATAAAGTAGCAATAGGAAAGAGTTTTTTGTTATTATGGTACAAGGGTAATATTTATTTTCTAATGTCTGTAAGCCGCTAAAGTAGAACGTTTGGAGATGACCAGCCAATTTTAATGCTCCACTTGCGAACCATAACTGCTGTTACAGGCCAAACAAGCATTGGTAATGCATTGCTTTCGGTGTTTGTAATAAATTATTAGCTTTTTTCGTCAATCATCACCTGGCAGAAGGAAACAGCTCTCTGACAGATAACACGGGAGTGGAGAGGATGTGGCAGGGCTGCTTACTCGAGAGCTGGGGAACCTGATTCGAGCATCGGTGAAGCCGGGCTACATCCTGTGATTCTATGCAAATCATTTAATCTCTCTGGGTGATAAATTGTTCTATAAATATGCCGCAAGAGTAAAAGGCAAAACGTTATGAAAATATAGTTCAACAAAAGAGGATGTTAACAATATTTTGGCATATTTATGAAAAAACAAGTGCTGGCCATACAGGGAGATTTTGGTCTCCTTCGTTTAGAGTGACAAAATAAAGTTATATTTCAAAATTTGTCTGGTATTATTTATTTTATACCTTTCTGCTTTTTAATTTTCAAAAGATTCGCAAGATACGTTGTACAAAAAAGACACACCTAATTACATTTATCATACAGTATGTTCAAGCATATAAACATTTTACACAAAATAAACAATACATATATCTAAATTTCATATATACAAAGACTCATGCAACAACATCATTAATCATATTTGCACTAATTTATCTATAAAGAGAAAAAAGAGAAAAGATTCTCTATACTCAAAAAGGAGAAATCAAATGGAGATAACAGTCTATGTACACAATAATGCAAATTAAACTGAGAGTATAAATCAGAGACTCAGTATAACACAAAGACAGTTGTTTAAGGCAGTTATCAAGTGCTTCTCTCCAACTGGCCGACGCGTTTCGAACTCGCTATATTAATTAACGTGTTCTCGTCAGGGCGTAACGACTCTATCCTGTGAGGGTCATGCAAAAATAAAAAGGAAAAATGACGTCAGTTCTTGCTAGGTCTATTATAGCCTAATCAAATTAAGGAGCTCCAACTCATAAGTTCATACCTTATATAAACATCATTGGTGAGTGGGGTTCAGTGGGCGCTATAAATTCCAATCGTGAAATCTAGAGGGAGAATGGAATCAGAATCAATTCTATTTGTCCAATGGAGAGCCAATTGCCTTTTGCCACACACACGGGAGCCTCGCTCTTACCTGCGAGTGCTCGCGTCTCTTTTCAAAAATTATTTTGACTTCGTGCACAGGGGAGCCCCCCTGGGTGCACTAAAACCTGTCAAAAAACGGGAAGCATAGTCACTTCACCTGATCAGTATCCCTTAGCAATAATACGTTTATCAAAAACGTGTATAATCAAATACCTTCGTTTTGGTTTTAAACAGTGCTCAAACAGCCATTCGGTCTTGATTATTCCTCGCACGGTAACCGGCACCTCCCAATGAAACGTCCGCGGACGTGCAGTGTTAATTGTCTGCCAAGACAAACACAGAGAGGCGCGTTCAGTGACCAAACCACTTCTCCACATTACATGAGGTCCGTTCACAGTTTTGCAAGGGCGGCGAGCAAATACCTGATTAGCGCTGCTCACTCTGCTCGCTTCGCTCGTACTAGCACTCCATCAATGCGCCATGTTTGGAAGAGGCGTGACTAATTTATTGTCACGTGTTGGATGGATTTCTGAGACATGTAGTCCACTTGATATTTGGAAAACGCGCGCATGGCTTCTTCAAAAAACGCGCAGGGGGTTTGATGACGTGATTTTCTTGGCAGGGGGGGGCTATCGGTATTTATCACGAGGCACACACAGTTAAAGAAAGGAACATGTTCTGAAAAGCGTGCAAAGGGATCTAGATATAAAACAGGATTTTTATAGCCTAGAGATTTCTGACATGGAGTTTAACCCAGTTTGGAAACTATTAAATCGCAGGATTAAATAGGCTTCTTTCCTAAGTAAAACATCATCCACATCCAAGACTGTTTTCGTATGCCCTATGGTATATAGGACCGTCCACTTGAAATCGGTCTCTGAGTGACCCTGTTCCAAAAAATGTTGGACCATGGGTGCCGATACCACCTTAGTTTTGATCCGTGATCGGTGTTGTGTGATGCGGGTATTGATCTGTTGATTTGTTTTCCCAATATAGAGCTTATCGCAACCACACCTGATTGCGTAGACCACATTTCTGGTCCTACAGTTACTGAAACACTCATTCCGCCATCGTGTTCCCCGGTGGATGAATTCACTGCCCTCTATTGTTGATTCACATGAGACACAGTTACCACACCTGTGGTGGCCTACTATCTGTTTCATGCCCCATATTGAGAGCAGGTCATGTTTTGGTCTTTCTATCCTCACATCTGCCCGTACCATATGTTGACCAATACTTCTATTCTTTTTAAAGGCAAAGATAGGTTTGGGAAAAGGGCATTCTAAGTCTTCCAGTAGATGCCAATTTTTTAGTATCGTTTGCCGTACTTGGTGGGCATGGGGACCGAACGTGGTTACACAGACTAGTTTGTCTAAGTCTTGTTTCACCTTACGTTCAAAGAGGCACTCACGTGGTGTAAATCGTGCTCTCTTACGTGCATGTTTCAGTAATTTAGCAGGGTAACCCCTGTTGGACATCTCATCGCAAAATTTCTGCGCTTGTTGATCGTAGTCTTTTATCTCCGAGCAGTTTCTTCGAATACGAAGAAGCTGCCCATAGGGAAGATTAGTTCGCAGGTTCCTTGGATGGGCACTCCGATGGTGCAAGATGGTGTTCCTATCTGTCTTTTTTCTAAAGAGAGAAGATTTTAAAACACCATCGTTACAGCTTATTTCGACATCCAAAAATGTCATTTTTGACTTGCTGTGTTCAATTGAAAACTTGATATCTGGATGTTTATGGTTTAGCCATTGATGGAATTCAAGCAGTTCGGTGTGGCTCCCCTGCCACAGGAGCCACACGTCGTCGATATATCTGAGCCACTGTTTTATATGTTTTTTGAAAGGATTGTTGTTCTCGACAAATTTGTTCTCATATTCTGCCATAAACAGTATGGCCATCTCCGGCGCATAGGGACATCCCATGGCCGTACCCTTGATTTGAGCAAAAAACTCATCATTAAAACGAAAGTAGTTCTTCTTTAGTGTCAATTCCGCAATTTCCAAAATAAATGAAGTTGGAACCCGATGAGGTCTTACCCTCATGTCTAAATACAATTCAATGACCTCCAATGCTTCACTTTGTGGGATTTGCGTATATAATGAGGTCACATCCATTGTGACCAAGATCTCACTTCTGGGGTCAAAATCCAATCCCTCAACTTTAATCAAAAAGTCAGTGGTGTCCTGAAGCTACGACTTGACACCACTCACAAAAGGCTTCAGAAAGTGATCAACATATTTTGATAGCGGTTCCAAACACGAGTCACACCCTGAGACGATCGGTCGTCCAGGGGGCTCGGCAGGGTTTTTATGTATTTTTGGAAGAAAATATAACAATGGGATGCGGGGGAATTTCTTAATAAGAAATTCTCGTTCTTTCTTTCCCACATACCCATTGTCACAGCCTGTTTGAATCAAGTCAGATATTTTTGACTGAATTTCTTTCGTAGGGTCCATTGATAATCTTCTATACCATGTTTGATTTTGTACATGAGAGTCCCCTTCTTTGAGATATTTGTCCCGCGGCCACAGCACGGTTGCCCCGCCCTTATCGGCCGGTTTTACTATGATGGAATTATCCATGCTTAGGCTTTTCAATGCTACTTGTTGTCCCTTGCTTAAGTTGGGCTTGACATATCTCTGTTGTTTCTCCAACTTATTTATTGAGGACAGAACCACTTGCTCAAAGGCATATATCTGTTTTGGGATATTTTGGCTGGGGATAAAAGAAGATTTATTTCTTAGTCCAGTTGTTTCATTGTCCACTACAGGTGGCTGGTTGTTAAAGAAAGCCTTCAGGCGTATTTTGCGACAAAATGAGATCATTTCCATTTTAGTCTTTGTGAAATCAGTTCTTTGATTGGGAACAAACTTTAGTCCCAGGTTGAGCACTGATTCTTCGTCAGATGTTAGAATTTTAGACGACAGATTGACAATGGTTGATGGAACCTCTAGGACTTGTAAGAGTTTTTTCGGGTGCGCATCTCCCATGGTATTTTTTGCCTGGGTTTCGATTGTTGTCCCTTCTCTAAAAAAGAGACTTGCTTTTTGTTATTATTACCTCTTGCCGTAGATCCCGAAGAGTCGGATGAGGATGATGTTTCAGAAAAGGTTTTGAACCTATTCCTGGAGCGCCCCTGGTAATTATACAATGCCCCTCTTGAATCAGCCTGGGAGTAAAAATCGTCTTTCAAAAATGGGTAGGTTTTCTCCAAGGTGAAGGATTTTGAATCCCTTTCGTATTGGATGGTTTTGTTGTTTATAGCAGTGTCCTTAAAGGACAAAATTTCTTTCTCAATTTTTTCGAGAAGTGCTTTGGCATCAGGAACCACCTGGCTCTCCTGGATACTTTTGGTGACCTCCTCAATTTCTTCTAATTCCTTTACACAAAGGCGTTGGGCTGTTTCGATGGTGTGGACCATTAGATCCCTGCTACATTTGGTATTTATGCAACTAAAACCCCTTTTATATTCGGTATCCTCTGTAAAAATCACAGGCACATTTTTTACCTGAAGCCCCCAAGGGATGGTGCCACCCTTCAGGTGCCTCAGAAGAAAATGGCCGTGCAGCTCTGTTCAATGAATCTGACAAATTGATTCGATTAAGTAAAAAACATATTAGAACAGAGCTGCACGGCCATTTTCTTCTGAGGCACCTGAAGGGTGGCACCATCCCTTGGGGGCTTCAGGTAAAAAATGTGCCTGTGATTTTTACAGAGGATACCGAATATAAAAGGGGTTTTAGTTGCATAAATACCAAATGTAGCAGGGATCTAATGGTCCACACCATCGAAACAGCCCAACCCCTTTGTGTAAAGGAATTAGAAGAAATTGAGGAGGTCACCAAAAGTATCCAGGAGAGCCAGGTGGTTCCTGATGCCAAAGCACTTCTCGAAAAAATTGAGAAAGAAATTTTGTCCTTTAAGGACACTGCTATAAACAACAAAACCATCCAATACGAAAGGGATTCAAAATCCTTCACCTTGGAGAAAACCTACCCATTTTTGAAAGACGATTTTTACTCCAAGGCTGATTCAAGAGGGGCATTGTATAATTACCAGGGGCGCTCCAGGAATAGGTTCAAAACCTTTTCTGAAACATCATCCTCATCCGACTCTTCGGGATCTACGGCAAGAGGTAATAATAACAAAAAGCAAGTCTCTTTTTTAGAGAAGGGACAACAATCGAAACCCAGGCAAAAAATACCATGGGAGATGCGCACCCGAAAAAACTCTTACAAGTTCTAGAGGTTCCATCAACCATTGTCAATCTGTCGTCTAAAATTCTAACATCTGACGAAGAATCAGTGCTCAACCTGGGACTAAAGTTTGTTCCCAATCAAAGAACTGATTTCACAAAGACTAAAATGGAAATGATCTCATTTTGTCGCAAAATACGCCTGAAGGCTTTCTTTAACAACCAGCCACCTGTAGTGGACAATGAAACAACTGGACTAAGAAATAAATCTTCTTTTATCCCCAGCCAAAATATCCCAAAACAGATATATGCCTTTGAGCAAGTGGTTCTGTCCTCAATAAATAAGTTGGAGAAACAACAGAGATATGTCAAGCCCAACTTAAGCAAGGGACAACAAGTAGCATTGAAAAGCCTAAGCATGGATAATTCCATCATAGTAAAACCGGCCGATAAGGGCGGGGCAACCGTGCTGTGGCCGCGGGACAAATATCTCAAAGAAGGGGACTCTCATGTACAAAATCAAACATGGTATAGAAGATTATCAATGGACCCTACGAAAGAAATTCAGTCAAAAATATCTGACTTGATTCAAACAGGCTGTGACAATGGGTATGTGGGAAAGAAAGAACGAGAATTTCTTATTAAGAAATTCCCCCGCATCCCATTGTTATATTTTCTTCCAAAAATACATAAAAACCCTGCCGAGCCCCCTGGACGACCGATCGTCTCAGGGTGTGACTCGTGTTTGGAACCGCTATCAAAATATGTTGATCACTTTCTGAAGCCTTTTGTGAGTGGTGTCAAGTCGTAGCTTCAGGACACCACTGACTTTTTGATTAAAGTTGAGGGATTGGATTTTGACCCCAGAAGTGAGATCTTGGTCACAATGGATGTGACCTCATTATATACGCAAATCCCACAAAGTGAAGCATTGGAGGTCATTGAATTGTATTTAGACATGAGGGTAAGACCTCATCGGGTTCCAACTTCATTTATTTTGGAAATTGCGGAATTGACACTAAAGAAGAACTACTTTCGTTTTAATGATGAGTTTTTTGCTCAAATCAAGGGTACGGCCATGGGATGTCCCTATGCGCCGGAGATGGCCATACTGTTTATGGCAGAATATGAGAACAAATTTGTCGAGAACAACAATCCTTTCAAAAAACATATAAAACAGTGGCTCAGATATATCGACGACGTGTGGCTCCTGTGGCAGGGGAGCCACACCGAACTGCTTGAATTCCATCAATGGCTAAACCATAAACATCCAGATATCAAGTTTTCAATTGAACACAGCAAGTCAAAAATGACATTTTTGGATGTCGAAATAAGCTGTAACGATGGTGTTTTAAAATCTTCTCTCTTTAGAAAAAAGACAGATAGGAACACCATCTTGCACCATCGGAGTGCCCATCCAAGGAACCTGCGAACTAATCTTCCCTATGGGCAGCTTCTTCGTATTCGAAGAAACTGCTCGGAGATAAAAGACTACGATCAACAAGCGCAGAAATTTTGCGATGAGATGTCCAACAGGGGTTACCCTGCTAAATTACTGAAACATGCACGTAAGAGAGCACGATTTACACCACGTGAGTGCCTCTTTGAACGTAAGGTGAAACAAGACTTAGACAAACTAGTCTGTGTAACCACGTTCGGTCCCCATGCCCACCAAGTACGGCAAACGATACTAAAAAATTGGCATCTACTGGAAGACTTAGAATGCCCTTTTCCCAAACCTATCTTTGCCTTTAAAAAGAATAGAAGTATTGGTCAACATATGGTACGGGCAGATGTGAGGATAGAAAGACCAAAACATGACCTGCTCTCAATATGGGGCATGAAACAGATAGTAGGCCACCACAGGTGTGGTAACTGTGTCTCATGTGAATCAACAATAGAGGGCAGTGAATTCATCCACCGGGGAACACGATGGCGGAATGAGTGTTTCAGTAACTGTAGGACCAGAAATGTGGTCTACGCAATCAGGTGTGGTTGCGATAAGCTCTATATTGGGAAAACAAATCAACAGATCAATACCCGCATCACACAACACCGATCACGGATCAAAACTAAGGTGGTATCGGCACCCATGGTCCAACATTTTTTGGAACAGGGTCACTCAGAGACCGATTTCAAGTGGACGGTCCTATATACCATAGGGCATACGAAAACAGTCTTGGATGTGGATGATGTTTTACTTAGGAAAGAAGCCTATTTAATCCTGCGATTTAATAGTTTCCAAACTGGGTTAAACTCCATGTCAGAAATCTCTAGGCTATAAAAATCCTGTTTTATATCTAGATCCCTTTGCACGCTTTTCAGAACATGTTCCTTTCTTTAACTGTGTGTGCCTCGTGATAAATACCGATAGCCCCCCCCTGCCAAGAAAATCACGTCATCAAACCCCCTGCGCGTTTTTTGAAGAAGCCATGCGCGCGTTTTCCAAATATCAAGTGGACTACATGTCCCAGAAATCCATCCAACACGTGACAATAAATTAGTCACGCCTCTTCCAAACATGGCGCATTGATGGAGTGCTAGTACGAGCGAAGCGAGCAGAGTGAGCAGCGCTAATCAGGTATTTGCTCGCCGCCCTTGCAAAACTGTGAACGGACCTCATGTAATGTGGAGAAGTGGTTTGGTCACTGAACGCGCCTCTCTGTGTTTGTCTTGGCAGACAATTAACACTGCACGTCCGCGGACGTTTCATTGGGAGGTGCCGGTTACCGTGCGAGGAATAATCAAGACCGAATGGCTGTTTGAGCACTGTTTAAAACCAAAACGAAGGTATTTGATTATACACGTTTTTGATAAACGTATTATTGCTAAGGGATACTGATCAGGTGAAGTGACTATGCTTCCCGTTTTTTGACAGGTTTTAGTGCACCCAGGGGGGCTCCCCTGTGCACGAAGTCAAAATAATTTTTGAAAAGAGACGCGAGCACTCGCAGGTAAGAGCGAGGCTCCCGTGTGTGTGGCAAAAGGCAATTGGCTCTCCATTGGACAAATAGAATTGATTCTGATTCCATTCTCCCTCTAGATTTCACTATTGGAATTTATAGCGCCCACTGAACCCCACTCACCAATGATGTTTATATAAGGTATGAACTTATGAGTTGGAGCTCCTTAATTTGATTAGGCTATAATAGACCTAGCAAGAACTGACGTCATTTTTCCTTTTTATTTTTGCATGACCCTCACAGGATAGAGTCGTTACGCCCTGACGAGAACACGTTAATTAATATAGCGAGTTCGAAACGCGTCGGCCAGTTGGAGAGAAGCACTTGATAACTGCCTTAAACAACTGTCTTTGTGTTATACTGAGTCTCTGATTTATACTCTCAGTTTAATTTGCATTATTGTGTACATAGACTGTTATCTCCATTTGATTTCTCCTTTTTGAGTATAGAGAATCTTTTCTCTTTTTTCTCTTTATAGATAAATTAGTGCAAATATGATTAATGATGTTGTTGCATGAGTCTTTGTATATATGAAATTTAGATATATGTATTGTTTATTTTGTGTAAAATGTTTATATGCTTGAACATACTGTATGATAAATGTAATTAGGTGTGTCTTTTTTGTACAACGTATCTTGCGAATCTTTTGAAAATTAAAAAGCAGAAAGGTATAAAATAAATAATACCAGACAAATTTTGAAATATAACTTTATTTTGTCACTCTAAACGAAGGAGACCAAAATCTCCCTGTATGGCCAGCACTTGTTTTTTCATAAATATTACAGAGGGTCCAGCTGACCATACGTCCCAAGGACCTACCTCCTTGTCATTTAAACAATATTTTGGCAGCACTAAACTGATAAGAGAAGCAGACGAGGAGCAAGCATTGATAAATCCGGGAAAATATGCCACAGCCAATAGAAATGGAGGAAAGGTAAGTGGCACACACAGGAACCAATGAGAAGCCAGGAAAGAGAGGAGGCAGGATGAAAGTCCTTTTTAAGTTTGTATTAAAACCAATATATTTTCAAGCACAGAGTAAGCGCTGTGCAGGTGAAACATATACAGTGAGCATTCTGCAGCTGCTAGCTCCCAACACCAACCACCAGACCTCCTCAGTGTGCTGCTTGAACCATGTCCTGGTGAGTTCAGGCTTAGCCCCTCAATACCTGCTTACTGTGCGGTTAGGGGGTCCTAAACTCTGTCTGCTGAAGCACAGCTTTTCTTTTCTACGCAGCTCCTGTATCGTTCCTGCTGCTGCCACAGAAAAACATTGTATACCAATTGCTAAATTGGTGAAAGATGAGGGGGTCAACACACATGCTTCTATGGCAAGCTCCTGTGCTGAAGCCGCCCCACTTCTTCATCTCCCTTCATGTTGCTCAGCAGTAAGGAACTGAGGCCGGGTGTCCAGAGTTCGATGCATCACCTCCCCTTGAGTAAGGAATCAATGCATCATCTTTCCTGACAGCTAGGAATCGACGCATAACCTCCTCTTCACAGTAGTAAGGAATCGATGCATCACCTCCCCTTCGAGTAAGGAATCGATGCATCGCTTTGCTTTATGGCGCTTCATCTCCCCTGCACCTGTTTTCGTGTTTGATTTTGACGCATCTCAGGAACTTTGCCATAAAAGTGACACGTCCAGAGTTTTCTATGGATTGAACTGTTTAGAAAGTTTTGAGAGTGATAACTTTGCTTGTGTAGGTTGGATTTTTGTCTTTTTGGTCTTGTTTTATTTAGATAAAGATTGGTTATTTTTCTAAACGGGTGTGGTGTCCATTAGTAGTGTTTCCACTATGTCACTGTGTGTGTTTTTTACAAATGCTTTACACATTGCCTCTGAAATAAACCTGACTGCTCGTGCTATGCTACCAAAGGGGTGAGCAGGGGTTATCTTAGCTATGTAATCCCATTAGCCTGACTAGAATAAGAGTTAGTATCCACTTGGATGCAGGGTGCAAGCCACTGCCAACTAGAGACCCCATCTCTATCAGAATAGAAAATGTTACATGAGGAAAAGGGGACTCCAAGGTGTGGGAGTCACATGTCTTCCATACTGGTAGGCATTTTCTAAGAGTGCTTGGGTTAGAGAAGCCCAAATTCAGGATTCAGGACATAACGCAGTGGTTAGGGTTGACTCTAATAATAGGAATTTATTTGAATGCAAACAAAACTTTTTTAGCAACATCAGAATAATGAAAGACTGGGGAAAATGATAACTTTCTAACCTGTACCATGCAGTTTGTATGGAGCGATTTGATGGCAGCTCATTGCTCACTGTGCTAGATTCACTCGTGCCATTGCACTCTATACCACTCTAATCTACTCTGCATTACTGCACTCTATGCCACTCTAATCTACACCTCTGTACTCTACCCTGTACCACTCCGCTCTCTGCCACTTCACTCTAGTCTGAAACAATCTACTGTATGCCACTGTACTTCACTCTGCGCCGCTCCACCCTACGCCACAGAACTCTATGCCATTGCAATCTACACTGTGCCACTCCACTCTAATCTGCACCACTCTACTCTATGCTACGCTATTCTTCCACACTGCACTCTATGTCACTTTTCTCAAAACCAATGCACTCTATGTCCATCTACTCTGCACCACTGTACTTTATGCTACTTCACTCTAGGATATTCTATTCCACTCTACGATACTTCACTCCACGATACTCCACTCTATAAAGCTCTTCTCATTAAACTACTGAGTGACACTCTTTGCTACTCCACTCTAAGACACTCAACGCAACTCCCTCTACACAACTCCATGCCACTTTACTCCACTCTATTCTACAACACACTACTCCACTCCACTCGGATATGCTATGCCATTTCACTCTACTCCTCTCCACTCTATACCATTCCACTCTAATACACTCTATGCCACCTTACTTTACAACAATCTACCCTGCTCTACACTACTCTACTCTACAACACTCTACTCCACTATATGCAACACCCTCTATGCCACTCCACTCTACCACTCTACTCCTCTCAACTCTACGACACTACTCCCTCCACAATACTCTATAACACTTAACTTCACTCCACGCCACTCAACTCTACTATATACCACTCTATGACTCTCTACCCACTCCATAACACTCCACTCTGCTCCAAAATATGCCACTTTACAACATTGGCGCAAGGAAGAGAGAGAGGACTAGGTAGCTAGTCCGTATCCCCAGGGATTTATATGTAATCAAAAAGGACTAGCCTATAGTGAACATTTACTGTATGATTAGAGGTGAACCATTAGGTTTTTTCATGAAGCCCTCACCCACCAACCTGGTTGGTGGCATGCTTCATCATCGGGCTCACCCAGTGACACCGAATGTGTCCCGGGTGTGCTTCAACACCTGATTACAGCGGAGCAGATATGTAACTGAGTGTGCAGTGTGGTGACGTGAAAAGTGAAGATTAAAATGCTATACAGTGGTCCCAGTACCCGAGGGTAAATTATATTTTAATAACCTGGCCTCTGTTAGCGTTTAAAACAAGGCTGGTGGATGTAATGGGAGTACAAGTTAAGACCTCCTACATCCAAGTGTGATCTACATGTTTCAGCCGGAGCCTTTAAGTTAAGCTGTCTTTCCTCAGGACCGTAACAAAGTGAAAGTGCAATTTAAAACTTAAGTGAGTGTGAAATTTAAACTATGTGAAGCACTCACTAAGGTGATATAACTGTGCGAGGAGGATTCCCTCACCAAGCATACCGGGACATACAACATGTATGACAGAACGGAACATACAAGAAAAGAGTCTTAGCAAGATTGCTTAAATTCACAAAGATCAAGAAGAATTGGCGATTTTAAGTGTAGCGTGAACGGCTATAAAATGCGGCAAAGGTGTAATAGTAATGGTGGTACTGTTAGCGTGATAGTTATCGGGATATACGTATAGGTGTGGTGAGCTAGAGAGTGAGAGCATCACACACAATCTGTGTTTTGGAGCATATATGGAGAAGTATTCTTATTCTGGCGTTTTGCCGCGAATGCCCCCAGGAGTGATCCGGCAGAGGTATGACCCTAGAGGAAGAAACAGGCCAGTGGTGGTGAGCGACCTGCAAGGAAAAGAGAGCTTACCCGGGAAAGGTGCGGAGTTCCATGTTACTCATGGTATTGGCGGTCAAGACCTGCGGGGGACCTGTAGTGCCATCATCGACCTAAGGAGCAGTTGTGGAGGTATGTCGAGTGTTTAAGTATACCCGGTTCCATTGCGATCACCTGTGGTTAAGAGAACACTGAAGACAGACAACCTATTGATGTGTCATGTTCGTATCGCGCCTGTGCTGCTGTGATTGCAAGCGTTTCAGCCTAGCGCATGCGTGGTAAATACTTGAGTCTATTACCGGACAGCGCCTGCGCACTGGCAAAATAATTAAAGAGATTAAAATGATAAAAATGTTCGGTACAGCATTTCAAAGCACTATGGTCTGGGTTATACACATCAGGAGACAGGGGCATATCAGGGACAAGAGTGTCAGTGTCTGTGTCCACGCCTCCGGTAAGAGCGTCAGAGTAAGATCATGAATCAGTGGGGGGGAAATAGAGGTATACAGCTCAAGGTCTCAGCGAGTTCCATGGTATGGAATTATTGAGTCCATCACGTTGGAGTGACAGGCGGTAGATCCATCTTTGCTCCTTAATCAGGAGGATTTTCTCATTGTCATGTCCAATAGTATCGAACTGTTCGATGACAGTCCAGGTTAGGTCATTCGGGGTGTGATGGTGGTGTAAAAAGTGGTCAGTCAGTTTACTGATATTCTTTTTGCATTTGATGGTGCTCCTGTGTTCGACCACTCTGGTTCGTACTTTTCGCGTTGTCATGCCAATGTAGCGCAGGCCGGCGGGCCTTTCAGGAGGTACACTACATTACTGGAGTTGCAATTAGTGTGCTGGCGTGGAGTCCAGATTTTACCAGGTTCAAGGTCCAAAGTTTTGGTGTGTCTGGTGAGGTGGCATACGCTGCAATCTTTGCAGGGGTAATGGCCAGTGACTTTCCCGAGTCCCCAGGTGTTCAGAATGGTGTTGTCTGTGGGTTTTGTGCTAGGTCTGGGACATGTTGACACTAGATGGTCTTTTACGTTGTTAGATCATTTGTATGCAAAGCGTGGAGTCTCCCATTTTCTGGTTCCTGAATTTATTATTCGCCAGACTACCGACTGGAAAACACTGACGGAGAAAAAGCGTAACCGGATAAGAACCATCCTACATGGCGTCATTGTAGTATTCCCATTAGTTTGTGATTACTGCATTCGCTTGTAGAATGTTAGGTACATGCTTGTAGAATGTTATTGTTCTCTCTGGGGTGAACATTCCATGAGTGGGGAGTTGGGAGTAAGAAGATCACCGTTCTTTAGCTCACTCCGCCACCCCGGTTCAGACATGGCCATATGCAAATCAGTCTGACCCTGTGCCTCATGGGAACAGTCCAGCCCGAACTGACAAGCCATGTCTTCCCTGGACCGGAATCAAGCTTCCCAGGACCGGTTTCTGGCATAACAGCCGTCTTCAGCCGGGCTTGCTTGACTCCAGTGGCAAAGTGAGCAAGGGACTCACGTCTGAGCATACACTGCCAACTTAGGGTGAACAAAGAAAAAACAAAGGTGATGATGGACGGAGCGTTGACAATACAAACACTCACCCCCAGTCAACTGATCTGGGTTTAATCCATCACCGTTCTTTAGCTCACTCCGCCACCCCAGTTCAGACATGGCCATATGCAAATCAGTCTGACCCTGTTCCTCATGGGAACAGTCCAGCCCGAACTGCCAAGCCATGTCTTCCCTGGACCGGAATCAAGCTTCCCAGGACCGGTTTCTGGCATTACAGCCGTCTTCAGACGGGCTTGCTTGACTCCAGTGGCAAAGTGAGCAAGGGACTCACGTCTGAGCATACCCTGCCAACTTAGGGCGAACAAAGAAAAACCAAAGGTGATGATGGACGGAGCGTTGACAATACAAACACTCACCCCCAGTCAACTGATCTTGGTTTAATCCATCACCGTTCTTTAGCTCACTCCGCCACCCCAGTTCAGACATGGCCATATGCAAATCAGTCTGACCCTGTGCCTCATGGGAACAGTCCAGCCCGAACTGCCAAGCCATGTCTTCCCTGGACCGGAATCAAGCTTCCCAGGACCGGTTTCTGGCATTACAGCCGTCTTCAGCTGGGCTTGCTTGACTCCAGTGGCAAAGTGAGCGGGCTTGCTTGATCCAGTGGCAAAGTGAGCAAAAGAAAGTAGGTCAATGATCTTCGGTAGGCACTTTAAGAGCACTGGGCAATTTTGAGACCGTTTTCATACCACAACATGGGCTAATTTATTAAATCCATCTTACTACATAGACATATTGTGAGAAAGTGCCCTCTTTCTGCATGGTAGCCCCCACTTTTTGCTGAGCTGCTGATGTGCTTTGACTGAGTGTATGTAATCAACAAAGAGAGAGTGAGGATATTCAAATGGGTTTTTACTCCTTAGTCCCCTGGAATTCAATTTCACAAAACAAAAGAAAGGAGTATCCCCCAGGACAGACAGTCGTAGTTCGGAGAAAGAGAGATGGGGAAAGGAAGAGTTTTTTCTTTCTTAATAAACCCCTCACTCACCGACCTGGTAGGTGACATGCTTCATCATCGGGGTCCACCTGAGTGACCGAGTGCCACTCAGGTGTGCTTCGAGGCCTGCAACTGCAGCGGAGCTGGATTTTTTGTGAGTGTGTGAAGTAGTGAAGGTAAAAAGTGTACTACATGTACTCCCCAGAGACTTTATTCTGGAATCAGTATGACACTAATAAAAACAAGTGGGATACTACTATTGGTATAATTTGACCAGAGAGTATCAAAATGGTCAACATGTTTCAACCGTGTATAGATTTTTTGGGACCAAGAGAGGTGAGCCGGGAGGTCTGCACACGCTAAGGCGCACCCGTCCCTGACCCACCAGTGTGCTAGACCGTGTACTTATGGTTTAGCTTGCTTACAGCCTTCTGTGTAAGGGAAATTGGAAATTATTGGTAGTAGAACCCCATGGATGCCGGGGGGGGGGCCGCCCTTGAGCGTTTTGTCAAAAGGCGTCTGCCCGCATAGTCACCTCCCAAAAGGAGAGGAAAGGAACATGGCGGCGGCAGGCTAGCGGCTGTCGCGGAGCTCTTCACCTGAGCACATTGGGATGGACGGTTCCGATGTCCCTACAGAGATTTCACGGTGAGAATTGGTAGTGAAGCGAATGTGAGTAATTTCCAGATAGAAATTAGGTTTTCTCTCTCCTCTCCATGTTAAACAAACAAACGGAGTCGAGGCAGCGGAGAATGGCAGAGAACGGCTGTCGGCGCTAGGACCTTGGACCCCGGGGGATGGTTGCAGCGAACATGTGCCTGGAAGACGAGGAGGAGGGGCGGCCACAGGTTATGAGAAGCGAGGCGGTGAGAGCGGATCTAGGAGCCACGGTGGAGGAGCTTGTGACGAACGCGGGTGTTTCTCCGAGGCAGACGGACAAACTGAAGATAAGTTTTGACTCGAGACGTTGGTGTGAAATTCGGGAGGGGGTTAATTGGAAGTGGGATATTTGGCAGTGCACGAAAAGGGCCTTTCCCCTACAACATTAAAGAGGTCCTGTCTGCTGGGGGCACTTTTCAATCAATAGATATCTTTCTTCAGGTACTCCAGTTACCCCTGTTAAAGGAAGAGTTCGCATGGAGGCAGCTTCGTACGTGGCAGCTCCAGTTTTGTTGAGTCAGAGGGAAAGGAAGCCCGGATATTCTATCTGATACTGTATCTGATACTTTAACGCCAGCAGACTTACACTTGGCCACAAGAGTTTCAGAACATAAGGGGAAAGACCGGGCAAACAGTAAGCAAGCTAGGAGCCAAGGGGAGGTGGTAAAGAACAGATACCAGTTGAGGTCAAAACAAGAATTAAAGCAGCAGGGGGTTTTAGATTCAGCTGAATTGGGCGAGAAGGTGAGACCCTCACCTCTTATACCACATAAAAGTAAGAGGAAGTGGAGCTCTAAGAAAAGCATTAGCAGTAAGCCCCCTCAGCAGATTTTAACACAAAAAAATACTCCCTCTCTTAAACGTTATTTCAAGGTGGTTGAGAAAATGAATTCTTTAAAAGAAGGAGCCAATATGGAAGAGGTCCAGCAGTCTATCCAGAATATTGAGCCTCCCTGCTCATCTGGTTTGGCCCTTGTTAACAGGTATTCCCCACTAGCTGAAATTCAAGCCGAGGAAGTTCTAGAGGACTTAGAGAGCCCAGTTAATACAGGTAATAATATCTTAATAAGCTGTAGTAATACCAATAGTCTCTCTGATAACCCTCTCTCCCATCAAGAATCTATTAGTTTACAGACATCAGAGATTGCAGCATGCAGCCACATCGAGACTGCGGAAACCCCTAGCACCGTATCCGCTCCAGCTTCTGATACCCGTGTTAGATAAGAAAAAGACACAGGTCAGATTTCCATTCCTCCCCAGGTGCTTGATAAGATTGGACTCCTACTTCATTCTCTGAGAAGTGACTTGTTGGAGAAGTTTGAATTTTCCGAGACAAATCAAAAAAGATTACATGACAGGTTTGATCTTTTGGAAACCAGATTGGAAGGGATAGAAACCCGGACAGTTACTCTGGAGAAAAAGGTCTCTACCCTCTCAGCTACTACAGCAGAAAACAGTGAGGACCTCAGCGCCTTAAAGAAACAGAATAAGGCTTTAATGATGGATATGGAAAGATTGGAGACTCACTCGAGACGGAACAATCTCTGCATTTTAAAGATACCGGAGGGGGAAGAGGTAGGAGATATAAAAGCCTTTGTCTGCAGACTCCTAAGAGAGGAGAGTTTTGAAAGATCGTCTAGATATAGACCTAGAAGCAGAGATTCAGAGAGTCCATAGAGACCCTTTCAGAATACACCAAGATCGTAAGGGGCCCAGAAAAATATTGGTCTATTTCCAGACCTACAATGTTAAAGAGCTGATATTGAGTAGAGCTTTAGCAAGTGCCTCTCTCCATTATCGGGCCAACCCATACCAAATTAGGTCAGACATAGGAGGAAGAACGGCTCAGAGACAATGGGAATTGGGTTCAAGAATGCCGGAACTTAGATCATTGGGTGCAAAAGTGCAGATGAAGTTTCCAGCCTTGCTTAAGGTCATGTGGAATAATAAAACGTACACCTGTAACCAGCCGGAGGAGGTAGATGAACTGTTACGGAATATGAGGGAATAGGCTATGTTGGAAATATCTAGCCCCAAATATTGAGCACACCGAAAATCGTATATATTTGTATACATTGATTTTGCCCGTATGGCAAGAAATTAATTTAGCAATTCGGGACATATACAAATCATACTAAGTAAAAAAAAAAAAATATATATATATATAAAAAAACATATACAATAAAGGGGGTTGGCACACTTCACCTGTAAAAAAATAAAATAAAAAAAATATATAGGGGAGAAGGGAGGGAAAGGGAATGGAGAGTAATTGACACTAATTTACACTAATTTACACCAATTCACATCGATAGTATTTAATAGGGGTAAGGGATAAGATAGATAGGGCGCTGTAAGGTGGAGAGCTCCACAGGGGCAGGACAAACGCCCAAAGATGAAGGGAGGGTTCCTTGGGGGAGGGAGCGGGGGGGAAGGGGGAAAAAAGAAAAAAGTCCTCATTTAAGTACAGAAACTCTAAAACTTACATCCACATACACAGACAAATACAAACACATAAACACATACATAGACATCTAGACAATACCCTAGAGATTAACTGGGAGGGTAAAATTTGGTTATGGCAGTAAACCCACATACAAGTAGTGAGATTATTTCTTGGAATCTCAATGGAATAGGAAGCTTTAGGAAACAACAGAGGATATGTGACTTTCTAAAGAATCTTGAGGCTAGTATATATTTATTACAGGAGACCCATCTTGAGGAAAAAGAGTGCCAGAAGGTCTTCGAGAAAAGGCGTTGGGTACAGGACATTTTATGCTCGAGGCAAAAGGGAACATCTAGAGGAGTTGCAATAATTATTATAGCAAACAAGGGAATTAAAGTACAGAGTTGGGACACTGATAGACAGGGAGGTGGCTGGTAGCTGAGCTCTTAATTGCTAGCTTACCATACACTCTTGCAGTGTTTTATGGCCCAAATGAGGATAATGAAATCTTCCTTTGCAAACTTGAGCGGGTCCTAATTCTTAGTAGGGCACCTCTTATTCTTGGGGGGACTTTAATCTTATTTTAGATACCCAGTTAGATCGCACCTCCAGAGCAAAGTATATCCTCCAAAAAAAATCCCTCTCTGTTCTTAAAAACATAATGAAAGAACACAACCTGTTAGATGCCTGGAGAACCAAGAATGGCAACCTAAGAGAATATTCCTTTTACAGTAAGAAATACAAACAATTCTCGAGAATTGACTTATTTCTGGTAGATCATTCCTTTGAGTCAGTTTTGGCTTCAGTCACTCATATTCCAGTGGGCCTTTCGGATCACCCAGTAGTACAGCTAAGCATTAATTTCGCAAATATAGCCACTGAACGAAGATGGACTTTAGATAGAACTATTCTTCTAGATGATAATATTGGAGTCAAAATCAAGAGCAGTATAAGAGAGTATTTTCTATTTAACGTGGGCTCAGCACTAGAACAGACTGTTTGGGAGTTATTCAAGGCCTTTCTTAGAGGTCTACTGGGACACCATATGAGACAAAAAAGAAAAGGGACAAAAGATAAAGAAATTAAAGAATTGGACTCTATTAAAAAGAAAGAGCAGGAGCTTAAGCATGCAGCCTTGGAGGAAAGAGAGAAGATTCCAGAATTAGAAAAGGAGCTTTTAGAGTTGCAGCTGAGTCTCAAAGCTAGAGCTGATAAACAGATCCACGATAGATGGGAAACTAGTAAATTAAAAAACTTTGAATACGGAGAGAAGTGTGGGGCACTTTTGCCGTGGAAGGCCAGAGCGGACAGGACTAGAAATAACATTGACACCTTGATCCAAAGAACCTCTGGAGATCAGTTGACTAAAGAAGAAGAGATCAGGGATGAAGCCAGAGGTTTCATGGAAGAGTTATATCGGGAAAATATTAAGGTTGGAATAGAAGATTTGGAGAAGTGGTGGAACCAAAGGGCACTACCCCAATTGAATGAAGAAGATAAAAAGACCTTGTCGAGGGACATCACTTAGGGGGAATTTAGAGTTCAGTTAAAAAAGATGAGCAGGAATAAAGCCCCAGGCACAGATGGTCTACCAACGGAGATCTACAATGATAACGAGGATGAGATTATTCCACACTTGCTGTCCCTCTTCAATAATATCTATCAGCAAAGAGGGGGTATTCCACCCTCCTGGTCTGAGGCCACCATCACCTTAATAGTTAAACCAAACAAGGACCCAATGAAAATAGAGTCATACAGACCTATCTCTCTTTTAAACTCTGACCTCAAAATATATTCGGGGATTCTGGCTGAGAGACTATCCAAAGTCATTAAAACTGTCATCCACCCTGACCAAAGGGGTTTTATCCCAGGACGACAATTGAATGAGCTGACCTTTCAGGTCATTGGAGCAATTGATTATGCCAAAGTAAAGGGACTGCCACTTACCATCGTGGCAATAGATGCCGCGAAGGCTTTAGATCAAGTTAACTGGGTGTTTTTGTGGGACACCCTAACAAGGTTTGGCTTTCCATCACCCTTTATTCAGGCTGTTAGAAACTTATATGGGAACCCACGAGCAAAAGTTTTAATTAACGGGTCCATGACAGACTGGTTTGAGATATCAAGAGGGACGAGGCAGGGTTGCCCCTGTCTGCTCTCCTTTTTAACTTATATATTGAGCCCTTTGTGACAGTGATACGATCAGACCCAACAATCTCCCCCTTTAATATGGGTGGGCTGGAGTTAAAGACCGCATTGTATGCTGACGATCTGTTGCTATACACTATCAACCCATTAGAGGCTATTCCGAAGTTATTCAATCTAGCAGAAGAATATGGAGTAGTCTCAGGATATAGCATTAATAAAAATAAAACAGACATAATGAGTTGGAATAGTCCGGTTCCCATACCAGATATAAAAACAAAAAATAGGTACCTAGGTATTCACATTAGTCAAAAATTGCTAGACATACCCAAAATAACTTGCCAGATTGTGGTAAAAGAGATAACTAAACTCTTTCAAAGATGGTCCAGTCTACCTCTTAGTATTTACGGTAGAGTTAATTTAATTAAAATGGTAGTATTACCTAAAGTGACTTTCCTATTTAATTGCATTCCATTGACATTTCAAAATAAAGACATTTCAAGCCTTCAGGGAAAGATTAGCTCATTCTTTGGGCAACAAAGTCACCAAGAATTGCTAGGAAAAAGCTGAGGAGGGGGTTAAAAATAGGTGGACTAGCTCTTCCAGATTTGCTTTTCTACTGCTACGCATTTCAGTTAAAAAACTTTAGACTCCTGGCCAATAAGCTAGATTCGTCGTCACATGGTCGTTTGTTTCAAGCTCTGCTATCCGACCTTCCTAAGGGTCTTGAATTTTTTCTGTTTAAATTTGGCGCCCAAAAAGTTTACAAAAAAGTCCGCCTAAAAATTCTATTAACAGCCTTAAAACTATGGCAAACAACCTGTAAAATCTGGAAAATTCCTTACTATAACTCTCTGGCACCAATTTGGGACTCCCCCGGAACTCCGGAATGTCTATTGGATCGACTCTCTTTCCCCTTGAGAGAGGCTGGCATAATACGGTGGGGAGATCTTCAGGTCAATTTAGAACTATTAGACTGGACATCCATATCTAACATGACAGGAAGGTCCCTCACGAGGTTCAAATATTACCAATTATCATCATGGTGGGGAAGTCAAAATTGGGCGTCAGAAACAGCGGGCTGTGAATTCTCAGAATTAGCTAATAGACAAGAAGGGTGGAAGGGTGAGGTTTCAGCATGGTATAATATACTAATAGGGGCAAAAGACCTTTTGAGATCTCAAAACTTTGGGGGGATATAATAGGGGATGATTCGGAAAAACAATTGGAGGTTTGGATAGACTCATTCGTAATATCTCAAAACACAATAAAACCTGCTAACCTCAGAAGAAATCATCTTTACACGGCATACAGGGTATATTGGACTCCCTCTAAACTCTCAAAAATATCGGGAATACCACACTTTTGTCCCAGATGTAAATATACAGTGGCAGATGACTTACACATTTTTGTAGATTGTACAGAAATTAAAAATTACTGGTTATTGGTCTGCACCTTTTTAGAGGAGGTACTGTCTAGATCAGTCACTTGTAGCCCTAGACTGATTCTTATGGGTTTGTTGGAGGAATACGATATTAGATACAGTATCACCCAGTTTATATTTTATGTAATTGTCATCGCCAGGAGGGAGATCTGCAGAGAATGGAAATCTCCAACCCCCCCCCAGGTTCGCAGACTGCCTTAAAAACATCATGGCTATAAGTAAAACAGATATGATGTGTGGAGGAGAGGATGCGGCAAAGATTTGGGCTCTGCTGATAAAATGGTCGGACAGTTAGACAACAAAAGTCCAATGATTATGCCAGGGGTTTGTGGTCTGGTCCTCCCCAAGACAAGGTACAGGGACATCGATCAGGGGAGTTGGACTAGTAGAAAACCTACCTCTGGGAGACTTCTCGAAAGCTATACATAAAATAAAATATTCCAGGGCACACAGTTAGTCATTATGTTGGCAGAATTGAGAGTTTCCATCTAGAGTCATTCCATCTGGTGGCATTTATGACGACAAAAAAAAAAAAAGGCGTCTGCCCGCAGGGACCCTATCTTTACCGCACGGCGTCCCTGACTGAGTGTGCCATGGGTTCCTGCCAATCAGGTACCCAGGGCCTATGTTCTTTCCCTAAAGCTGCATTGAAAACAAAACCCGATTGGCATCTCTGGCCACAGGTCAGCCCCTGGTAAATGGTACAACAGGTACCCAGGGCACTGTGACCAGGGAAGGCCTCTAAGGTCTGCAGCACTTACTGTGCCGCCCTTAGAGGTCCTGTACCTTTACACTCACACACTCCCTTTCCAGGCTGCATGTCTTGGTGCAGAACAAAGTGACGGGTTGACATGGCACACATCCCTATCTGCCATTCGTACTACCCACTGCTCTGGCGGCATAGAGCAATCACCCCTCTAGCTGGGTGCCCTATACCAGTGGCGAGGGTACAAGAGCATGAGGCCTCTACCCCTCCAGTGTCTAAGTCCATTCTTAGACATTGTAAGTGCAGTGCTGCCATTAAGAGTTTATAGGTCTGGGAGAGTGTCATTATGAACTCCACAACACCATAATGGCTACACTGAAAAATGAGAAGTTTGGTATCAAACTTCTCAACACATTAAACCCACACTGATGCCAGTGTGGGATTTAATGGAAAATGCACACAGAGTAAGCATGGGCGGATTTTGCGGATTGGCAATCCGCGAACTTGGGTATTTACGGATTGGCAATCCGCAAAATCCGCGAACTCCCGCGAATTTGCGGATTTTATTTTTTTTTGTTCGCAAGGGTTTCTGCCAGTTCGCGAGGTTTGTGTACCAGTTCGCAATTGCGAACTTACTTGTCGGCTCGCAACGGCCGCGACTATGTTGTTTCTACGTCTGGTTCATCATCACAGGTTTGCGAAGTTACCCTAGCGGTCGTACATGGGCGCGGCCATCTTGTTTGCGTGACGTAATTCCGTTTCCGGGCGCTATGTGTAATCTCGCAAAGTGTGCGGCTTGCTAGTACAATTTCGCGTGTGCTCGCGAGGAAAATCTCGCGCGAACTTACCCACGCGGTCGTGAACGGGCGCGGCCATCTTGTTTTTCATTCATTGCTATGGTTCTGGGCATGCTTTCTGTATCCTCTCTGAATCTTTGCCATCCTTTGCTTGTTTTAAGTTTTTTTTAATCTATTTTACTTATTATCTATCCCTCTATTTTTCTAGCTCTATATTTTTGTGTTTTCTGCTACTTTTTGTTAATTTTAAACTACTTTTTTAAACTCTTTTCTTTTCTTCTTCCCTATTCTATTTCTTCTTTATTATTTAGCTTCCTTTCTGCCCAGACCATGGTAAAGGGAGTTGGGAAGCAGCCCGCGAAGGGGAAGGGTCCCGCACATCGTGCCCGGCTCCCGTGCGAGGGTTTGAGGTGTTTGAGGGGGGAGAATGTCGCGCCCCGGGAGATCTTCAGCGCGGAGGAGGTGGCCGCACTAGTTTTTTATGTTCAGCGCCGCCTCCCCAGGATCATCATGGCAGGCGGCAAGATCGCTAGCGGTTACGGGCTCCGGGAGCGCCGGAAGCGATGGGAGAAACTGTGCCGGTCCATGTACCAACAATCTCGGGTCCGGCGCACCTACAACCAAGTCACCCACCGTTGGACGGATATCCTGGACCGGGAACGCGATCTGCTGGACCTGCTCGGCCTTGAGATCCCCGGGCTTGGTGAGTAGTATTAGCTATTTCTTTACTACTCTTTTTTCTCCTGCTCTGTGTGTTATTATCTTGCAATTTTTTGTTTTTTACCAAGAGCAATAATGCTGCTGATTACATTGTAGGTAAATTATATTTCAAAATCTTTTGTGCATTTCAGGCGCACTGCTCTCCTTCTCAGTAGCGCTGCTACTATGCTTATTTGTTTTCGGTTTTGTCTTCATTTCATTGGCCTGTGAAATTATGCATGAGTGTAGTTTAAAGAACTGTGTAATGCTAGACACTAAGGGTCAGATATCTAATTACCGGCGCATCCCTGCAAAGTAGCAGGGATGCGCCAGTAATTGTGCGCCACGCCACCACCACCCATGGTGCACCGTATTTACAATGCGGCGCACCATGTGCCCAAAACGTCACCGAAGCGTTACGCTTCTGTGCCGTAAAGGTGGCGCATTGCTGGAGTTGCGTCGCAACGATGGTGCAGCTCCAGCAATGCTCTGGGGTGCTCTATCTCCCCAATGCTGCGTCAAGCCGTACGTCTGCTTCAAGCAGGCGCAGGGTTTGAGTCACGCATCATTGTCCTCAAAGTGATCGATTAAAATCTTGTAGATGTCACTCAGCCACTTTTAGGATGCGTTCCTGCGCAGGAACGCTCTCCCTTGCGCTGGAAAGCCCCCTGATGGCGCAGGGCTTTACAACGTGATGCATCTCCCATATGCGTCACGTTGTTAATATACGCCGCACCATGGCGCCTCTTTTGTCCTGCCGCTGCGTCACAAAAGTCACGCAACAATGGAGCAAAAGAGCCGCAAGGGGCTTCTAAATCAGCCCCTACAGACTCAAGTCTAGTCCTTCCTTTGTACACATGGCGATAAGAAGAAATAGTGGTGGAGGATTGATAGTTTGAGTATTTTAATGACTGGTTAATGTAGTAGGAAACTTTTTAGTGTTGTCGCTGATCTGCAATCACGATGGACTTTGTCTGTCACTTTGCGTGCTGCGGACTGCTGCCTGCCAGTCCTAGGCGAACCTTTTTAGTAGTTTGTTTAGTGAGTTACATAAGAACTTTCCAAGTCGACGGTCCGCAAATCAAGCAATACTAATAACGTAGTAGACCACATGGGATCGGTCAATATATCCCGTGGAATAGTTGTCTATTTGCTATTTCGCCAAAATATTTTGTTATTGTTCTTTTGAAATGGTTGATTTTGTTGACAACAATCATCCATGTTTTCGTGTCTTTCTTTCTTTCATGTTGTACATCAGCTCCCCCCAGGGGCAAGAGGACAGAGGAGGAGGTGGTTGCTGCTGCTGCTGTAGAAGGCCAGGATCGGCCAGGCGAGGGCTCCTTTGCTGGCCCCAGTAAGTTTTCATTTTAATATAGAGTACCTATTTTTTCCTAGCGTTCCTCATTCGATTTTTTCTAAAAATTTCCAAAATCACTCAGTGCGCGCTCTGCAGCTAGGCCCTAACTCCCCTCTGCCTCCATGGATTTCCTTCAAACCTCTTGCAATGTAAAGTATCCATACCCAGCGTTGCTCCCAGACCCCGAAACCCACCCACAAACACCAAGAAGCCCCCCAAACAGGCCCTCGAAAATGCTACATTGAGCGAAATGTCAGAAAATGCAAAAACTTTTTCCTCATGGATGTTGTCCAAACCAGTTTTATCCGGTATTAGACCTTCCCAGCAATGGCCCCAGAGCCGTCAACCCAGGCGAAAACAAGTAGAAGACCCCCAAACAGCCAAAAAGCAAAAGTACAAAAATGGGGACTTAGTCACTTGTGACCAGCCTGACTCCGTGTGAAGCGGTCGCTCCAGCCTGCCTCCCGACCTCATAGCGCTATAGTGGTATCGTAGCGCTGCTTCTCCCCACTGCCATACTATAATTGATTCTGCACCCGATCTCCGGCGTAGCGCTCCGCATTGCTTTCATTGTTTATAATACTTTTAATTTGCTTGTGTGCATAGCGCTGCTTCCTCCCACTGCCATACTTATTAATTGATCTCTGGTCTCTGGCGTAGCGCTCCGCGTTGCTTTCATTGTGTTTAATAATTAAATGTGCCTGTGTGCGTAGCGCTGCTTCTCCCCCACTGCCATAACCTTAATTAAATTGATTAGGAACCCGGTCTGTGGCATAGTGCTCCGCATTGCCTTGCTTAGTGATTTTATTTATAATGTGTGCTCCACCGCTAGATCACATTACTCGCATTAGCCCCTGAGCACAATTGCTGCCTGATTGTTTGCGCCCATAGCGTCCTGTTGTCCTTGTTGTTGTTGCTTCCACCATTTTGTTGTGCCTGCAGCCCGTCCCTCCCCCTACACTCCCGCCTCCCAGCTCCCCCTCCCACCCACGAGTCACCAGGAACGGCCCGGCTGGGGATTCTCTGTGACCAGCCTGACTCCGTGTGAAGCGGTCGCTCCAGCCTGCCTCCCGACCTCATAGCGCTATAGTGGTATCGTAGCGCTGCTTCTCCCCACTGCCATACTTTAATTGATTCTGCACCCGATCTCCGGCGTAGCGCTCCGCATTGTTCATTGTTTATAATACTTTTAATTTGCCTGTGTGCATAGCGCTGCTTCCTCCCACTGCCATACTTATTAATTGATCTCTGGTCTCTGGCGTAGCGCTCCGCGTTGCTTTCATTGTGTTTAATAATTAAATGTGCCTGTGTGCGTAGCGCTGCTTCTCCCCCACTGCCATAACCTTAATTAAATTGATTAGGAACCCGGTCTGTGGCATAGTGCTCCGCATTGGCTTGCTTAGTGATTTTATTTATATTGTGTGCTCCACCGCTAGATCACATTACTCGCATTAGCCCCTGAGCACAATTGCTGCCTGATTGTTTGCGCCCATAGCGTCCTGTTGTCCTTGTTGTTGTTGCTTCCACCATTTTGTTGTACCTGCAGCCCGTCCCTCCCCCTACGCTCCCGCCTCCCAGCTCCCCCTCCCACGCTCCGCCCCTTCCACTTCTCCACTTATGACAGATGCATCAACGCGCAGCGTTCACGCGCAGCGATCGCGCCTCATGCACGCCGAAGGTGCGCCAAAGGTAAGCCTGTCTACGCCCGTCCGCGCCTGGAGCGCGCCCAGCGCCTGTCCCCCTGGTCCCCGCCGTTCCCAACCCACTAGAGTCACATATGATGTCGCAACTCTCCTCGCCCTCAACCCCGGACGCGCACCACAATGCTGCGAAGCCACCCCAGGACGTACCCACGGCCCATTCGCCTGCCTCTCCTGCAAGTTCAACTGCTTCAGGACCCTCACCAAACCCACTTCCTCCACACACAGCTCCGACTCTAACCACCTGAAGTGCATCCTGCTTAACACCCGGTCGGTCCACAGACACGCAACTGAACTCTGGGACCTACTCGACACTGCGTCACCGGACATCGCCTTCCTCACAGAAACATGGATGAACACATCATCAGCACCCGACATCGCCATAGCCATACCAGACGCTTACAAGATTATCAGAAAAGACCGCATCAATCAAACAGGAGGAGGCATCGCCATCATCCACAGAAACACCATCAAAATCATGACCAGCTCAACCGATAATCTTGCAACCGCCGAACATCTCCACTTCTAGATCCACACCGACCCCAGGACCACACTTAGAGGCACCCTCATCTACAGGCCTCCAGGTACCCGCACTCAATTCAGCGATGACATCACGGACTTCGTCAGCCCACATGCCCTCGCCTCCGAGAACTACATTCTTTTAGGAGACCTCAACTACCACCTTGAAAACAAGCATGACAGCAACACCACCACCCTTCTGGACAACCTGGCCAACCTCGGACTCAAACAACTTATTGACACCCCCACCCATGCAGCCGGACACACACTTGACCCTATCTTCACTTCCAGCAAGCATATCTCCTTCGACCGCATCACAGCTCTCCATTGGACGGACCACAGCTGTGTTCACTTCAGCTACAAAACCACCCTGAACCACAACCGCCCACAACCTATTCCTCGGAGAAACTGGAACAAAATCACCTCTGACCAACTCCTCACATCGCTAAACCAAAACCCTCCCACCCTCTCACTGGACCCAAACCAAGCGGCCACCAATCTCAAGCAATGGATCACCCACAGTGCTGACGAACTAGCACCCCTGAAAAAGCACCAGATCAAATCAGCCAGCAAAAAGGCTCCCTGGTTCAACGATGACCTTAAAAAATCCAAGAAGCTATGCCGCACCCTGGAGAAAACATGGAGAAATAACCCAACCACCGACAACATGGCCACCCTCAAGGCAGCCACCTGCAAACACCACCAACTGATTCGATCCGCCAAGAAATCAGCATTCAAGGATCGACTCGACAACAACTCTCACAACAGCAAGGAACTCTTCAACATCGTCAAAGAATTCACCAACCCCACCGCAGCATCTAACGACATCACTCCCTCCCAAGACCTCTGTGATGCGCTATCCTCCTTCTCCTACAACAAAATTGCCGACATCCACAACAGCTTCGTGAATGCCCCCAGCGCTCAGCCCCCCCCACCCTCCTCTGTTCCCACTCCGCCTACTAACAACCTTAGCAACTGGAACCCAATCACCACTGAAGACACCACCCGCCTAATGAACTCAATCCACTCTGGCTCGCCAACTGACCGCTGCCCCCACTACATCTTCAACAAAGCTGACTCCATCATCGCACCCCATCTCCGTGATGTCATCAACTGCTCGTTCAACTCTGCCACCTTTCCAGATAGCTGGAAACACGCCGAACTCAGCGCCCTTCTGAAGAAACCCACAGCAGACCCCTCGGAACTTAAAAACTACCGACCCATATCCCTCCTCCCATTCCCGGCCAAAGTCATTGAGAAAGCCGTCAATAGCCTTCCTTGAATCCAACAACTCCCTCGATCCATCTCAATCCGGGTTTCGAGCCAAACACAGCACCGAAACCGCCCTCATCGCTGCGACTGACGACATCCGAACACTACTAGACAACGGAAACTAACTAACTACTAACTAGAAACTGTGGCCCTCATTCTACTCGACCTCTCCGCCGCTTTCGACACAGTCTGCCACAGCACCCTTATACAACGCCTCAGCAACATCGGCATACAAGGAAAAGCCTTGGACTGGATCATCTCATTCCTCGCTGGGAGAACTCAAAGAGTTCGACTTCCCCCATTCAACTCAGAGGCCACTGAAGTCATCTGTGGCGTACCACAAGGATCTTCCCTCAGTCCCACCCTCTTCAACGTTTACATGAGTCCTCTCGCCTCCATCTCGCGTCAACACAACCTCAACATCATCTCTTACGCCGACGACACCCAGTTAATCCTTTCCCTCACCAAAGACCCCAACACCGCCAAAACCAATCTTCACGAAGGCATGAAAGAAGTAGCCGAATGGATGAAACATAGCCGCCTAAAACTCAACTCAGACAAAACCGAGGTGCTCATCCTAGGATCTTCCCCCTCTGCCTGGGACGACTCTTGGTGGCCCTCCGCTTTGGGCACAGCACCCACTCCCACAGACCATGCACGTAACCTTGGCTTCATCCTAGACTCCTCTCTCTCGATGTCCAGACAAGTCAACGCAGTCTCATCCTCCTGCTTCAACTTACTTCGCATTCTCAAAAAGATCTTCCGCTGGATCCCCCTCGAGACAAGAAAGACTGTCACCCACGCACTAGTCACGAGTCGTCTGGATTATGGAAACACCCTCTACGCCGGAATCACAACAAAACTACAGAAAAAACTTTAACGCATCCAAAATGCATCAGCGAGACTCATATTAGACATCCCTCGCCAAGACCACATCACCGGACACTTAAAAGACCTCCACTGGCTTCCCGTCAACAAAAGTATTACTTTCCGCCTCCTCACCCACGCACACAAAGCCCTCTACAATCTAGGACCCGAATGCCTCAACACTCGACTGTCCTTCTACAAACCCACCCGCCAACTAAGATCGTTCAATCAAGCCCTCGCCGCAGTCCCGCGCATCCGAAAATCCACCATGGGTGGCAGATCATTCTCCTTCCTTGCTGCCAAGACCTGGAACTCACTCCCCACTCACCTCCGCCTTACTCAAAACCACATCTCCTTCAGAAAAGAACTTAAAACCTGGCTATTCGACAAATAATGAACCCCTTCCCCAAGCGCCTTGAGACCCTCTGGGTGAGTAGTGCGCTATACAAATGCCCGAACTTGAACTTGAACTTGAACTTTCCTGAAAATTTCCAAAATCACTCAATGCGCGCTCTGCAGCTAGGCCCTAACTCCCCTCTGCCTCCATAGATTTTCTTCAAACCTCTTGCAATGAAAAGTATCCATACCCAGCGTTGCTCGCAGACCCCGAAACCCACCCACAAACACCAGGAAGCCCCCCAAACAGGCCCCCGAAAACGCTACATTGAGCGAAATGTCAGAAAATGCAAAAACTTTTTCCTCATGGATGTTGTCCAAACCAGTTTTATCCGGTATTAGACCTTCCCAGCAATGGCCCCAGAGCCGTCAACCCAGGCGAAAACAAGTAGAAGACCCCCAAACAGCCAAAAAGCAAAAGTACAAAAATGGGGACTTTGTCACTTTCCTGAAAATTTCCAAAATCACTCAGTGCGCGCTCTGCAGCTAGGCCCTAACTCCCCTCTGCCGCCATGGATTTCCTTCAAACCTCTTGCAATGAAAAGTATCCATACCCAGCGTTGCTCCCAGACCCCGAAACCCACCCACAAACACCAGGAAGCCCCCCAAACAGGCCCCCGAAAATTCTACATTGAGCGAAATGTCAGAAAATGCAAAAACTTTTTCCTCATGGATGTTGTCCAAACCAGTTTTATCCGGTATTAGACCTTCCCAGCATTGGCCCCAGAGCCGTCAACCCAGGCGAAAACAAGTAGAAGACCCCCAAACAGCCAAAAAGCAAAAGTACAAAAATGGGGACCAACAGCCTGATTCATCAACGGGACGTTTTGCGTGGCCCTAATAGCGATTAATAGCGACTCGCTATCAGGGACACGCAAAACGGTATTCATGAAAAATTTAGAGAAATTAAAGCGAATCGCACGCGGGCGCTAATATCGGTGCGATTATCGAAAATCGCATAAAATACGCTATTACCGGCTACATCCGTGTCGGAATAGCGAATTCTCTAATAGCGATTTCGGCAATAGCGGGACAGCAAATAGCGCGAGATCGGGAAAACGGGAAGTCGCATGTCGAGCACAGCGATGACATCACAACCAGGAAGCAGCCAGGGCCCACCCCCATTCACCACAGTGAGGCAGACCTCGAGTCAGCAACTGGTAGAGCTCCTGCAATTCTGTTTTGATCCAAGCCAGAAATTACAGTGCTGCAATGTCTGAGGATGCTGTTCCTGGGCCCAGCAACACCACAGGGCGGAAGAGAAAGTTAAAATTCTCCGAGCAGGAGCTGGAGCATTTAATAGAAGGGGTGGTGGCCAACCACTCAAAACTGTTTGGGAAGGACTCTAGGAGGGTGGCGGAACAGGAAAAACGCAGGATCTGGCAGGGTATAGCGTCCACGGTGAACTCCGTGGGTGTGGCTGATAGGTCACTGGACGAACTCAAAAAACGCTGGTACGACCTCCGAGGTCGTGCCAAAGAGAGGGTGGCTGAGCGCCTTGGAGAGTCATCGGGCACTGGAGGGGGAGAACCTACAGTCCCTCCAAACACCCCCATGGAGGACCAAGTAGAGAACACCCTGGAGACAGAGGCGGTCATCGGAGTGACTCATCTGGACTCATCCCGCCCCACCCAAGACAACCAAGGTAAGTGGAATGCGACTGCGACCCTGTCCCCTATGAATGACCATGACCAATTAGCCTCCCATATTGTTCCATAGTCATGCCATCGTTCCACATCAGGTAATGCCCTGAAGCATTGTGGGACATGTAGTGTTGCGACAATGTAGATGTACCACAATGCAGCCAGACAGGTTCCAAAGTACGCAAAGCCATAGCCAGTCAGGGAATGTCACCCAGCATGCATGTAGCAACTGCACGTGTGACAGATACATGCAACTAATGAAGGTCCACTTCCCCTCACAGGTGGTGCAGACAGCAGCGACAGCGAGAGGCTGCAAATAGATGAGGAGGCACAGGATGAGGAGGAGGTGCCGCCACATACACAGCCACCAGCCCCTGCCCAGGCAGCTACTCCCGCAGCCAGGTCCACCACCAGTGTGCCTCCAGCGTGTGGCGCAGCAGCTACTCCCGCAGCCAGGTCCACCACCAGTGTGCCTCCAGCGTCTGGCGCAGCAGCTACTCCCGCAGCCAGGTCCACCACCCGTGTGCCTCCAGCGTCTGGCGCAGCAGCTACTCCCGCAGCCAGGTCCACCACCAGTGTGCCTCCAGCGTCTGGCGCAGCAGCTACTCCCGCAGCCAGGTCCACCACCAGTGTGCCTCCGGCGTCTGGCGCAGCAGCTACTCCCGCAGCCAGGTCCACCACCAGGGTGCCTCCTGCGTCTGGCCCAGCAACTACTCCCGCAGCCAGGTCCACCACCAGGGTGCCTCCAGCCCCTGCCGCACCAACAACGCCTGCCGTGACACCACCAGCAGCTGGTGCTTCAACATCAGGGCCTGCGACAGCGGCAACACAGCGGCCACCCACTGTGTCAGGCCAGCAGAGCATGCGTGGCAGGCCTCGCCTGCAGACCAATGCACCTATCAGCAGGAGGGGGAATGGACAGGAGCTAGTGAGAGTGAGCGTGGAAAGACGCATGCTCCGTATACATCAGCTGCAAGCACGCCAGCAAGGTGCCATACAGCTACAGCTGTACAACATTGGGCGCAATGTTGCCGGAGTGGGGGACCGGATGGACCGCATGACGGCAGCAATGGAAGGTGTGGGGGAGGGAATGGCCAGCATGACTGCAGCCATGGCAGGTGTGGGGGAGGGTATGGCCCGCATGACTGCAGCCATGGAGGCCAGCACTGCTGCAAATACATCGCAGCGCAACGCAGCACGCCGCCGCCACCGGCAGCTATTGACCCGGCTGACCGCCTACACCAGGTCCAATTACATCATAAGCAATGCCACATCACAGTTGTCGCGGCGGTCCCTTGCGCAGCAGCAGCAGCTCATCCAGTGCTGCGAGGATGTGGCCAGGGTCCTTGAGCACCTGACCAGTGCCGTGACAGCTCTACACCCTCCTGCTCTACCTGCCACTGTTGGGGGTGATGATGCCAGTGAGGGGACATTGAGTGTGAGCAGCCACTCTGCCTCACACGTAGGGGCACTCAGGTGCAGCACCAGGCCCACAGCAGCTGCACGTGCCTTGGATGAGGATGAGCCACAGAGGCGCTTGGGTGGTACGCGCAGGAGGCGCACATGACTTCTTTTGACTCTTACAGGCACAGGCTGAGTATAAGCCTGCCCTGTCCTTTCACACAGCAGTATGCTGAAATACTGTTAGCAATGACAACATTTAAAGTGGTACCATTATTGTGAATGAAACAATAATATTTATTTTAGCAGCACACATTGGCGTAGTGTCATTATTAATTTTTGCATGCATTTGTGATTTGTGGGGTGAGGGAAGAGGGTGCTTTAGAAACTGTTCAGTGTGATGTTGTTGCGACGTCTGTGGCCTTCAGCTGGATTCTCCCCGCGTGCATGGCGCGCATGTGCAGGTGGCCGGTCGTCCCCTTCAGATTCACTGCCAGAGATGTCGACAGGTATCCTGCGCTTGGTTGCAATGTTATGGAGTATTGCGCAGACAGCCACAATGCGGCAGCACATTGCAAGACTGTAATACATGGCCCCACCTGTCTTGTGCAGTATGCGGAACCTGCTCTTGAGCAGGCCAAATGTCCTTTCTATACAATTCCTAGTCCGAATATGTGCAACATTGTAGCGCCGTTGCTGGGGTGTAGCAGGGTTGAGGTATGGGGTGAGGAGGTAATCACGGAGGGCGTAGCCACTGTCACCTGAATGAGAGGAGAAGAGGGTGAGTGCCTGTGCTGCGCTGCTACTTCACAGCAATGTGACATTGTCGACAAAGTGTACTTACCAAGTAGGTGTCCGTCCCCAAAGTCTCCCCTGGCCAGTCGTGTGTGGAGGCCGCTGTGCCGGAATATATAGGAGTCATGGGTACTCCCTGGGTACTGGGCCACAATGTCAGTGATGTAAGTCTTGGCATTGCAGACCATCTGTATGTTGAGGGAGTGGTACGACTTGCGATTGCGGAACATATACTCCGTGGCAGCTGGTGGGCAGATGGCAACGTGCGTACAGTCTATGCATCCGAGTACGTGTGGAAAATGGGCTACATTGTAGAATTGTAGCTTTGTCAAGTCCAATTCCTGTTGGCTGGTGGGAAATGTGATGTGTCGGTGTAGCTGGGTAAGCATAGCGTCAACAAAAGTCTTGAGGCAGCGTGACATGGTGGGCTGGGATATCCCCCCAGCAGCCGCTACTATCCCCTGGAAGCTCCCAGAGGCCAGGAGATGCAGGCTACACAATACCTGCACATGTGTAGGCACCGCATTGGTACGCCTTGTTGGGTGCTGCATCAGGGGGTCAAGGTAGTGTATGAGCTGCATGATCATTTCCCCATTCAGCCTGTATTTAGCATAAATCTACTCCCTGGTTTGGCCCAGCAAGGTGACCCGCTGGCGGAATATCCTCTCCTGGTTCTGGCCTCTCCTCCGTGCTGCTCGCTGTAGCCTTCGCCGCCTGACGACCATGTACATTCCAGGCATTGTGGAACTCCTAATGCTGCTGCTGATTGTCCTTATGTGTGATTGGTCAGGCCTGAACCTGTTACTGATTGGCCAACAGTTTTCAGAAAAAAATTTTGAATGGCTTTTATGGTTACCACCTGCTTAGAGTTGTCCTTAATTTGCGCGGCGCAAACTGCGATTTTTGGGTTTTTCGCTATTTGCGATTTTTCTTGAATACCGATTGCGATTGTATAGCGAATTCGCTATTTTTTTCGCAGGATCCGTGGTTAGTCGCATTTTCCGATTCGCTAATGCTCTCCTACCGGGATTCTGCGATTATTATAGCGAATTCGCTATTATGTATTTGCGACTTGATGTTGAATGCCGATTACGGACATTGCGCCCGCAATTGCATTTTTGCAGCAATTGCGGGCGCTATTTAGCTTGATGAATCAGGCTGCAAGTCACTTTCCTGAAAATTTCCAAAATCACTCAGTGCGCGCTCTGCAGCTACGCCCTAACTCCCCTCTGCCTTCATGGATTTCCTTCAAACCTCTTGCAATGAAAAGTATCCATACCCAGCGTTGCTCCCAGACCCCGAAACCCACCCACAAACACCAGGAAGCCCCCCAAACAGGCCCCCGAAAACGCTACATTGAGCGAAATGTCAGAAAATGCAAAAACTTTTTCCTCATGGATGTTGTCCAAACCAGTTTTATCCGGTATTAGACCTTCCCAGCAATGGCCCCAGAGCCGTCAACCCAGGCGAAAACAAGTAGAAGACCCCCAAACAGCCAAAAAGCAAAAGTACAAAAATGGGGACTTTGTCACTTTCCTGAAAATTTCCAAAATCACTCAATGCGCGCTCTGCAGCTAGGCCCTAACTCCCCTCTGCCTCCATGGATTTCCTTCAAACCTCTTGCAATGAAAAGTATCCATACCCAGCGTTGCTCCCAGACCCCGAAACCCACCCACAAACACCAGGAAGCCCCCCAAACAGGCCCCCGAAAACGCTACATTGAGCGAAATGTCAGAAAATGCAAAAACTTTTTCCTCATGGATGTTGTCCAAACCAGTTTTATCCGGTATTAGACCTTCCCAGCAATGGCCCCAGAGCCGTCAACCCAGGTGAAAACAAGTAGAAGACCCCCAAACAGCCAAAAAGCAAAAGTACAAAAATGGGGACTTTGTCACTTTCCTGAAAATTTCCAAAATCACTCAGTGCGCGCTCTGCAGCTAGGCCCTAACTCCCCTCTGCCACCATGGATTTCCTTCAAACCTCTTGCAATGAAAAGTATCCATACCCAGCGTTGCTCCCAGACCCCGAAACCCACCCACAAACACCAGGAAGCCCCCCAAACAGGCCCCCGAAAACGCTACATTGAGCGAAATGTCAGAAAATGCAAAAACTTTTTCCTCATGGATGTTGTCCAAACCAGTTTTATCCGGTATTAGACCTTTCCAGCAATGGCCCCAGAGCCGTCAACCCAGGCGAAAACAAGTAGAAGACCCCCAAACAGCCAAAAAGCAAAAGTACAAAAATGGGGACTTTGTCACTTTCCTGAAAATTTCCAAAATCACTCAGTGCGCGCTCTGCAGCTAGGCCCTAACTCCCCTCTGCCTCCATGGATTTCCTTCAAACCTCTTGCAATGAAAAGTATCCATACCCAGCGTTGCTCCCAGACCCCGAAACCCACCCACAAACACCAGGAAGCCCCCCAAACAGGCCCCCGAAAACGCTACATTGAGCGAAATGTCAGAAAATGCAAAAACTTTTTCCTCATGGATGTTGTCCAAACCAGTTTTATCCGGTATTAGACCTTCCCAGCAATGGCCCCAGAGCCGTCAACCCAGGCAAAAACAAGTAGAAGACCCCCAAACAGCCAAAAAGCAAAAGTACAGGTGATTAAAGTTTTAATTATATTAACTGTGCAAAACAAAGAAAGACAGAAACACAGGAATAAAAGTGAATAAGTACGAAAAAGAAAATTTCTGATTCATTGGCTCATTTTCAGGGCTCGGTGTCAGGGAAGAAGAATTCGTCCTCATACTCTGCAAATTCAGACAGGAGTAGGTCAGTGTCATTTAACACAGAAGAAATTCCCTCATCTAAGTTGCTGTCCTCCTCGTCTTCTTCCGTCGTGCAATCTGGTATTTTGTAATCTGGTGGTATGAGGTGCTCATTCATCTTGATCATTGTTAACCTCTCCACATTTTTGGGCGAGAGGCGGGTCCGTTTGCAAGTTACAATGCCACCAGCAGCACTGAAAACACGTTCAGAAGACACACTTGCAAGTGGGCAAGACAAGTAATGTATAGCCAGGTTGGAGATCTCTGGCCACAATTCTTTTTTCCCATGCCAATACGCCAATGGGTCAGCATTAACATAGACCTCTGTTGAGTCATTCAGATAGTCCTGCACCATCGACTCAAGGTTCTCCACGTTTCCTCCACTTTGATTACTTTTTGCTCGGACCTTTTGAGAACCAAACCCAAGCTCAGCTAGCCAATCCTCTTCATCACTCGATATTTCTGTTGTGTCTGGTGCAGATGATCCGGTTGCCGGTGTCTTTAACGGCTGAGAGGTCACTTCTGCCACAGGTGCAGAAGTGGAGTCTTTTGACTGGGGATGGCCTGCTGATGCTGATGTACTGCCTCTTCCTTGAATTTGCTGCCGTTCTCTTTCAAACCTCATGGCTGACAAGGCTAGCCAATGTTTGTACTTTGTAACATCTTCATCACCAAAAGGAAATAATGCACTGCCTGCCAGCGCCTTTTTGTAGCGTGGATTCAGAATAGTAGCACAAATGTAATGCTGTTCTGAGTGGATATTTTGAAGACGTTCATCGCCAAGTAGGCGCTCTAATAATTTCTCCGCCAAAACAAAAGCTTCTTGCTTTTCTTCATCTTTTTGAAACTTAGAAGACACCGCCTTCAGTTTGTGCTCCAGCATGCGCAACAATGGGATAGCTTTTCCCAAATTACAGTCCTCCCTGCTGACTGCACGCGTGAAGACCTCAAAAGGACGAAGCATGTCTGTCAGGCTTTTAACTAGCTCCCATTGCTCCGCATGTAACCTCAGGTCCTTCACAGCTGTACCCAGTGTAAGGAAATACTGATTGAGTACCGTAAACTGCTCATACAGACGCTCAAGCATGTAGAAGGTTGAGTTCCAACGTGTTGGCACCTCCTGGATGAGTGCTTTCACTGGCATTCGACGTTCATGTAGCAGGCGCCTCAGATGCTTCCGGGCCTTAAAAGAATGGCTGAAATGGTTGCACATTTTTCGGCAGGTGACCACTAACTCGAAAGCTGGACTGTCTTTATCCAAGAATTTTTAAACAACCAGGTTGATACAGTGCGCCAAACACGGCACTCTGAAATAGTTACCCAGATCCATGGCCTTAACTACATTGGCGCCATTATCCATGGAAACATAACCAATCTCGCTTTTTTTGGGGACAGCCAGTGAAAGACCTTTGTGTTAAACTCATTCAAAATGTTTTCTGCTGTATGACGTTTCTCCAAGCCAAACATGGCTAGTGTTGCATGTTTCCGAGCAGCTTTAAAAACTTGGTCCAGGTCAGCACCTGCGTTTAGCTTTGCTTTAACCCCTGAAAAAGAGACCCAGTGTGCAGTGATGCACATGTAATCAGTGCCTGCGCCACTGGTCCACATGTCTGTTGTCAGATGTATAGTGTGAACAGCACTCTTCTGCAAAGCTGCCCCAATCACCTCCAGCACATCTTCATGTAGTGCTGGAACTGCAACTCGGGCAAAATAGAACCGACTAGGAACCTTTAATTTAGGGAAGAGCGCTGCCACTAATTCTAGAAAACCAACCCCTTCTACAAAAGAAAAAGGGAGAAGATCCAGCGCTAGCATTTTAGCCAGCTTAGTGTTATACAGACGCGCCGTTGGGTGGTTGCGTTCATATGGCGCGTCTGAAAACAACATGGTTCTAATGTTGCCCTGGACCATTTTACGGGATGATGATGATGACTTCTTCGACCCAGTTACGCTCGCTGATGAACTTTTTCGCATTGGTGTCTCACTCTGTCCCACACTCTTAGTGTGGCTCACAGGGGGTGTGCTGACAGGGGTACTGGGTGTAAGTGAAGCGTGTGACGCTTCTTCCTCCTCGTCATCATCAGATGGAACATCAACGTTTTCTCGACTTGCAATTCGGGCTTTCTTGATCTCCTCGAGGTGCGCAAACCATTGGACAGTGTGCTGTCTCTCAAGATGACCTCTCTGGCCTCCAGTCCCATAGTTGGTACCAAGCTTACCACGACTAACTGCAAGCTTACAAATGCTACAAATGGCTCGGTTTTCCTTTTTTGTGCAAATACTAAAGAAGTCCCAAACTGCGGACTTGAAATGTCTGGGGGGGGGCCAGAGGAGGCGATACTGGTGGTGGTCATGCTGCTAATGCCAGATGAAGTGGAGGATGCGTATTGCTGAACTTTACTACGTTGTGCACTTTGCCCACCACTAATTGAGGTCGAGGTGGATGGAGGTCCCTTCTGGCGAGGAAGAAATATGGAAGCGCTAGGTGGTGGTGTACTAGTTAACTTCAATGATTGTGGTGTTCCCATTGCCTCCTCGTCGACTTCATCATCACGCTCAGCAGCTTGTCGGGCTAGGGTCAAAATGTCTGTTTGCTGCATGCCCTCTGGGGCTTCAGTGACGTTAGTGATGACTGCGTCAACGTCGTGAGTCTTCAGCAGCAGGAGTATACGCCACTTCTTGTTGAGCGTCATCACACTCCATAACTATGAGAGTTTAGACGACCTTCCTTTTACGCTTAGCTACCTTTGCCAGATCATGGTGTGCCTCAGCCTCACTCTCAGACGGCAGTGGTGCTGGTTCCCAAGTAAGATCCATATCATCAGAAGGAGGTGGGCTTGAAGAAGATGTAGACACCACCACCCTTGATCTTTTCCTTGCTCGGGATGTGGAAGACAATGAATGATCATCAGGAGGAGTGGCTTCCTCGAATGATACCTCGGCTTGATTGTCGATTTCCAGATGTGCCCCTACTTCGGGAGGAACAACTATTGTGGGCACTTGTGCTGCTCCATGCACCTCTGCTTGCTCCTCTCCTTGCGCCGCCTCTCCTTCCACATGTACTTGGGCTTGTACTTGCACATGTGGTTGTTGTTGCGGCTGTGGTTGTTCAACACTCGTCAGATGAGTTACAACAACCTGTGTTGATTGAGGGACATTGCTGCTACTTTCTTGCGATGAGCCAACATCACTGGTCGATGGTGATTGAACAAGTAGACTGGCTGCCTCTGCAGCACTCAAGGGCTTGGACTTAAGTTGGCGTGGGGGTGGTGGCACTGAGCCCAATGGAGCGGGGGTGCTGCTCCCAGCTTGGTCCCCAGCAGATCCCGCTGCTGCTGCAGGCGTAATTTTTTTTTTATTCCCAAAAAACGTGGCGGGCGGCACACCAGTTTGCTTGGTAACTTGCTTCTTCTGCTCCTTTCTGGCATCTTTCTTGCTAGAGGAGCTACGGGGAACTTTGTTTGGGGCCATCTTCTTCAGATGTCACTCAGAACAGCAGGCCGCAGTTGCACAAGTTGCAGAGTTGTCTGTGGCCACACGTGACGTTGTGCTGCACACACCGCAGCAGGACTTCTTCCTGGCACTGGTGGTTCTCTTGTGCACCTAAAAGCAATGGAAGACAGAGGAACATCAGTTATACAGCCCAAAAAATCGACAAAAACCACAAAATTCAGCACAATCCCAGCCCACCCATGACCTCAATGATGTTTAAATTCAAGAAGACACCCCACAGAAAGACTAGGCCCATGCACCACTCACTACCCCTGGGCATAATGGATGAAAGTAATGCAAAATGGGTGCACCCCAAGCACATGTTGCCTGTACCAGCACTCAAGATGGCCACCACCACCCATATGGCCAGTCCACATCAACAGTACACCCCAAAGAAAACGAAAAACACACAAAAATCACCACAATCCAATGCCATCCAGGATGTTTACATTAAAGAGAGTGAGAGCCCATAGGCAGACTCAGTCCATGCACCACTCACTACCCCTGGGCAAAAGGCCCCACCAGCAACCCCAAAAAATCGACAAAAACCACAAAATTCAGCACAATCCCAGCCCACCCATGGCCTCAAGGATGTTTAAATTCAAGAAGACACCCCACAGAAAGACTAGGCCCATGCACCACTCACTACCCCTGGGCATAATGGATGAAAGCTAGGCAAAATGGGTGCACCCCAAGCACATGTTGCCTGTACCAGCACTCAAGATGGCCACCACCACCCACATGGCCAGTCCACATCAACAGTACACCCCAAAAAAAACGAAAAACACACAAAAATCACCACAATCCAATGCCATCCAGGATGTTTACATTAAAGAGAGTGAGAGCCCACAGGCAGACTCAGTCCATGCACCACTCACTACCCCTGGGCAAAAGGCCCCACCAGCAGCCCCAAAAAATCGACTAAAACCAAAAAATTCAGCACAATCCCAGCCCACCCATGGCCTCAATGATGTTTAAATTCAAGAAGATACCCCACAGAAAGACTAGGCCCATGCACCACTCACTACCCCTGTGCATAATGGATGAAAGTTATGCAAAATGGGTGCACCCCAAGCACATGTTGCCTGTACCAGCACTCAAGATGGCCACCACCACCCACATGGCCAGTCCACATCAACAGTACACCCCAAAAAAACCGAAAAACACACAAAAATCACCACAATCCAATGCCATCCAGGATGTTAACATTAAAGAGAGTGAGAGCCTACAGGCAGACTCAGTCCATGCACCACTCACTACCCCTGGGCAAAAGGCCCCACCAGCAGCCCCAAAAAATCGACAAAAACCACAAAATTCAGCACAATCCCAGCCCACCCATGGCCTCAATGATGTTTAAATTCAAGAAGACACTCCACAGAAAGACTAGGCCCATGCACCACTCACTACCCCTGGGCATAATGGATGAAAGCTAGGCAAAATGGGTGCACCCCAAGCACATGTTGCCTGTACCAGCACTCAAGATGGCCACCACCACCCACATGGCCAGTCCACATCAACAGTACACCCCAAAAAAAACGAAAAACACACAAAAATCACCACAATCCAATGCCATCCAGGATGTTTACATTAAAGAGAGTGAGAGCCTACAGGCAGACTCAGTCCATGCACCACTCACTACCCCTGGGCAAAAGGCCCCACCAGCAGCCCCAAAAAATCGACAAAAACCACAAAATTCAGCACAATCCCAGCCCACCAATGGCCTCAATGATGTTTAAATTCAAGAAGACACTCCACAGAAAGACTAGCCCCATGCACCACTCACTACCCCTGGGCATAATGGATGAAAGCTAGGCAAAATGGGTGCACCCCAAGCACATGTTGCCTGTACCAGCACTCAAGATGGCCACCACCACCCACATAGCCAGTCCACATCAACAGTACACCCCAAAAAACGAAAACACACAAAAATCACCACAATCCAATGCCATCCATGATCTTTACATTAAAGAGAGTGAGAGCCCACAGGCAGACTCAGTCCATGCACCACTCACTACCCCTGGGCAAAAGGCCCCACCAGCAGCCCCAAAAAATCGACAAAAACCACAAAATTCAGCACAATCCCAGCCCACCCATGGCCTCAATGATGTTTAAATTTAAGAAGACACCCCACAGAAAGACTAGGCCCATGCACCACTCACTACCCCTGGGCATAATGGATGAAAGCTAGGCAAAATGGGTGCAGGCCTCAGACACTGCCTGTCTTCAAAATGGCCCCTTGCACCCCAAGCACATGTGGAGGGCCTGCCTGTACAAGCACTAAAAATGGCCACCACCACCCACATGGTCAGTCCACATCAACAGAACACCCCAAAAAAAACGAAAAACACACAAAAATCACCACAATCCAATGCCATCCAGGATGTTTACATTAAAGAGACCCCACAGGCAGACTCAGTCCATGCACCACTCACTACCCCTGGGAAAAAGGTCACAACAGCAGCCCCAAAAAAATCGACAAAAAACACAAAATTCAGCACAATCCAGCCCATCCATGGCCTCAATGATGTTTAAATTCAACAAAACAGTTGTATCATGCACCCATAACTAACCCTGGTCCTACTGGATACTGTGGCTACCCACAATATATTTTATTTAATGTTCTGAAAAAGTTCCAAAATTGTAGTTGCAGCAACTGTAATGCCCCAAACAAACTTACTTGTGAAAGTTGATTTCTAATCCAAAAGTGATCCAAAGAAAGTCAAAAAGGCCTTAAATCCAAATATCCAGCAGCATCCACAAAGAGTAATCCTTCCAGGTCAAGGTCCAAATGAAAGTGACCAGCACATGAAGAAAGCACTGGAAGGAGCCTGCTGTACAGGAACAGGAAGTTGGAGACTGTGGGGCACTTCCTTCCAAAATGGACTCCTTGCTAAAAAAAGTGCAGGCAAATGTCAACCTGAGGAGTGATTCTGATAAAAATCATCATTTTCTGAAGGTTTATGCTGTTTGCTGGTGGAATTTTTGTGCGAAATTGCAAAATCTGTATTTTGCAAGTGCGAGATTGTTGCTGCCCGCCGCACCTACGTGTTCGCAATTGCGAACTCTCGCGATGCGTGCTGTGCAAGGTGGCAAGGCGCGAGGACGTATTCGCGGTCGACAAACTCCCGCGGGATCCCGCAGCAAGATCCAAAATGGCGCAGCACTAGCAAAATATCAAGAAAAACAACTCGGCAAACGCTGAATGACGGTAAGTAAACGCCGCTCGCCGCAAAATTGTATCACCAAGAAAAAAAATCCGCCGCGTGCGAATTTACGGATTTTTGGCAAATTCGCTAGAGTTCGCGGATTGCGAATTTGCCGAAAATCCGCAAATTCCGAGAGCGGAACGGATTTTACGCCCATGCTTAACACAGAGGGCATCTTAGAGATGCCCCCTGAAAAATTACCTACCACTAGTGTCCAGGCTGAGGGGCTGCTTTCAGCTGCCACCACCAGACATGTTTCTGGACCGCTGGGTCAAGAGCCTGCTGCCCTCTGGGGCCTGAAACAATGTACAGCCTGGGACGAGGTGCCAAGCCTCCTTCCCCAGGATAGCCAGGGTCCACGCAGCGGAAGCTTTGAAGGCTTGCCGCCTTTTAGAGCTTCCCCAGGCCACTTGTTTCTTTCAGCAACTGGTCCCCACTGCTTCTGACCCCCACTTTGGGCTGGAGAACCGGCGGGAAAAACAAGTGAGGAAGAGAGGTGTGCCCACCTCAGCCAAATCCACCCCTCAGGTGGGGGAGGCGAGGTGAAGCACAACTCTCAGTCCCAACCATCTTGAAGATGGGAGGACCCAGCCAACCAGGGAAAGGCTAATGCCCCCTCCCACTGGAGGGTGACATAATGGGGGGTGTACCCACCCAAGGGAAGGGACCCATTGGTCTCAACGTTTTACCTACCTGTAACGCCCCTAAATCTAGTATTTAGGGGCACCCCTGAACCTTGCTTCATCAGAAAAGAGACCAGAAGAAGAATGACTGAACAGCCGGGCCAAAGCTAACAAGAGGAGGACGTCCACTGACTTGGCCCCAGCCCTACAGGCCTATCCCCACCTTGACCCTGCTCCAGTGAAATCCTGGTGTATTCTGCTGCCAGTAACCTCGAGAAACCCGGAGGATCTGCCTGCCTTCCATCCCAAAGACTCTGTTTCCCATGAACACCAGATTTGTTCATCAACAGACTCAAGCTCTGCAAGGATCTGCAGGTCTGCACCACTCTGCACCCGGCACCCACAGCCCGAGTGGGGTATCCCCAAGAGGAGGTCCCCCCGGCAAACCTGACCCAAGATCCGGTGACCCCTGACTGCCTCAAGCCTCCAGCCGACGCCTGCAGCCTCAAACCGGAAGGTCCCCCCAACCACGACCAGGAACTGGTAAGAAGATCCGACCATAAAAGGCACCCCTGTACCCGACGCCCCACGGCCTTGGGTGGACAAACCGATGGTGCCTAACCAACCCCCAGCATCCAAACTTACCTCTCCAAGTAGTATTCACACCCAGAAGACCTTCGCCCAGAGCTGCAGTGTGTTTGCAAACTGGAGACTCCCGTTAATAGCTACAGGGATCCCAAAACAGGACTCTGCACCCGGCCGCTCCTGTGCCATTGAGGGTGCACCTTTTGTGCTGGCTCAAACCCCTATTTGCCCTGAGCTTAAGTCCAGGAGCTTTGCTCCCACAACCCTGTAGCCTGCTTGTCAGCAGCCACCAACAGGGGGCCCCCTATCCCCCATTGGATCTCATCACTCTGCACCTGGCCGCCCTAGTGCCACTGAGGGTGTAACAAGAGAGCGTCCTTGACCCTGGGGGACCCCTTAGTCTAACCCCAGAATACCAACTCCCACAACAAAGTACTTATCTGTTAACCGATAACATTATTTTCCTCCATAGGATAATATTGACTGTTTTTCTATGAAAAGTTTCTGTGTGGAGTTGGAAAACCTGAGAAATCCTTTTAAAATTGTATTACATAACAAAAACGCTTTTACTCACCTGTTTACAGGGAATGTACCAGTGCAGTATCCTGGTATAATGTACTGTGTAAGAAAAGTAATCTGCAAAGTGATCTATTCTTCATTTAACTAAAAATCCTATACAAAGTATATGTACTGTATTTCCAAAGCATTGCATTTTCAGTAACAATACTATAATCAAAGTGCATATACAATTGCAATCCAAACTGTGTTACAACTTTATTACTACTGTAAAGTATGTATTGCTTACCTGTGCCAGGCTTGCTTGGTTCTAGAAAAATAAAATAACTAAAAAAATATTTGTATACAAAAACAATTGGTCTGAAGTTCAGTCTTTGAGTGTGTGAATTCATTTGCTGACTGAGTGTGTACAACAAATGCTTAACACTGTCCTCTGATAAAGCCTTACTACTCGACCACATTACCAGAGATAGAGAGTGGGGTGCTATCTACTTTACCTCTGCCTTTTGGGTTCCACTGGACTCTGCGCACACTACCTCACTTTGGCATAGTATATACAGAGCTAGCTTCCTATACATAACTGTTGTTTTCTATTCAGTTCTAGGTTCTCTAATATGCATTACTAAAAGTTCCACACATAAGACATTTTATATGTCACACATAAGAAGACTGAATATATGGCTATGTCACGCATAAGCAGTCTCAAACTTTGGCAGCTATGTATTAGGTCACTGCAAATACTCCAGTTAGTTAACACAAGAGTAGTATTATTTTTCCAAAATGCCAGGGGTTAACTTGTTTCACAGTTTGAATACATATAATGTATGTGTGTGAATGATGTGTGGTGATTTCCAGCTGCTCCAGAGTCCAAAAGCCAAGCTGTCAGTATACCATGAAATATGACATGGTGCTGCTCAATTTTAATGCAATTGCTGCAAATATTTTGTGTCTAAACCAGAGAGCAACATAATTCAGTACTGGTTGGCACAGTGGTGAACAGTGGCATCCAGGGCTTTAATTTGGAAAAAAACTGGGGGTGCTCTAAAAGGGGCGGGGTAAACCTCTTAAAGGGGTGTGGCCTGTCCAAGTAGGGACATGGTCTAAATAAAGATATGTATGGATAAGGCCATACACCCTCCCCAGAGGTGCAAGTAGAGCCAAATTTCGAGGGGGCTGGGGGTTTACGAAAACATTTCAGGGGGGGGCTAATTCTTCAAGCATAAGGCAGGGTGGAGCTGCAGGGGCACTACAAGGGGGTGAAAAATAACAAAGCCTCATTAACAAGCAAATGGTCTTTTAAAGACCTGTGAAGCACTCGGGCGCTGCTGTGTGTGTTTGGAGACTGGTTGCAGGATCGCAATCTTACGCTTACCAAAAATAAGGTGCTAAATCTATGAAATTACAAGTTTTTGTATAATCCTTAGTTACACGCCACAGATGTTTTTTAGTGGGTGCTGCTCTTGCTCCTGGGCCCCAGAAATTCTTCATCCCAGCCATTTACCATTTGTGAGTCCGACGGTGATTTATTCATTAGGTTGTAGACACTGTAATGTGTCAACCACTTTCGAGTAAGTGTGCCCTGACCTCGAACGATGTGCAGTGGGTCTGGGCTGGGGCGGGTGCATACTTACAAGTGCACAGCCGTGCACATCTGCCAGTAGGGCTGCTACTTTTCCAAGAGGAAAGCACTGACCATGGTTCATTGCTTATTTTATAATGGAAGTGACAATCTCTTGCATCCAGTAATAACTTTTTTTGTATTTACCTGCAAAGAGAGTAAATTAAGTACTGCCTCCGAAAGCGACGTTTATTGATTAATATCATGGTTACACAATTCTTTTACATTACAATGAACAAACCTAGTGCCCATCCATTTCAACTCCTTTGCCGCAGTTTCAAGATCTTAGTTTCTCGTTACTCAAATGGGTGTAACTTCTGATGTTTACCTGTTTCCATGGACTTCATTGCTTGATTTTGCTTGCGGGAAAGTGTCCCTCATAGACGTTGAATGTCACTCCCAAGTACACAGAAACTTTGAAAATGTCACCCATAAGCAATCTGAAACCTTGGAAGCTATGAACGCTTTTTATGGGGTGGCAGTGAAGGTTAGTTGTAAAAACTATTTTAAGAAAACACAGAAACAATGATCATTTAAATACTACTATGCTTATTCTTCTCTGCTTACCACAATTCCCAAAAACAAACCTTTAAATACACGTTCATACATGTATTTTGAATACAGTGACAAACAACAACACACACACACAAGGCATCAAGCAGACCATAAAACTCTGGTCTATTTAAGAAGAGATTGTATAATCCCAGAGGTCATCAGCAGGGTATCCTGCCTCTGGCATCTCACCACGCCACAAAGGCTCTGCCTGCATTGGTGATTTGGAAAGGCAGCAGCACACAGACACTCCAGTACATCAATCGTTGGATAGTCGTTTTCAGAATACAGGTTTTTAAGAATTTTCCAAAGGTACTCGGTAGACAGTTTTGAGACTATCAGTTAGAATAGTATCCAGAGTGTGGTTTCTGGTGCTGAAAATTATTCCACTAAATCAAGCTTTACTGAACCGAAGAACTCTTAAAAGGAGTGGCAATGAGCCTAACGATGGCACCTTCTATCTTCCACAGAACAGGCAGGCAGGAGTTCAATATCCACATAATAAATCGCTTGTGAAGGCAATAAAGTCCCGCCAGTCTTCCACAAAGTACGCACTATGGGGCAATTAAGATCAAGGTTAAACATAACACATTTAGTATTTGAGGAAGTACACGTGGTAACGTTGGCCTTTTACGGAAAGGAGATGCATGTGTACTTTACACACACCGCAGAACCATTGACACATTACCCTTTCTACTGTGGCTCTAAGAGTTTTCGATTTACGCAGCACATAAATTGGCGATACTTTTGTCTTTAGGACAAACAGCTGTACATTATAAGCACCTTAAAAAAACAGCGCTGTGTATGGAACTTTTATATGTATAAGTAGGAACTAGAGCTCAAAAAAGGAGCGTAGTTTACACTCCTACTTGAAAAAAAAACTGTACCTCATGGGTATGAAACGATACACAGGAAACAAGGATAGACTAATCCTCAAAATGCCAAGAAAAGCAAGACTTTGAAACAACAAAGCCTCGTTAACATATAAATGGTCTTTTAAAGACGTGTGAAGTACTCGGGCGTGGCTGTGTGTGTGCCCGGGAAGCTGCCTCAACCCAGGCTGCCATACACGACGGGGTTGGGGGGGTGAAGCCCTTTCAGTCCACTGGGCGTTGCGCGCCTGATTTACAGGGTGCACAAAGGTCAGCGGCTTCAGGATCTAGCCTGGCAATTCCAGCTAGAGCAAAATAATTTGGTGCAAGAAAAAAAAGAAAACTGACTACCTCTGCGAGACCCGAAAATAGAGCCCGCTAGAGACCCGTTTTGAGGGCCCCTGAAAATAACTGCTAGTGCTCAGACCCGGCCCACTTAAAGCCCTGGTGGCATCTGTATTATAGTGCTATGAGGTCCCAGCCTGCCTCAGAAAGCACTGTGAATATGCTATTCTATATAATTTGCTTTTCAGGCTAGTGGGCGGTCATGAATGATCAGATCAATGAGAGCATCTTCTGAGCAGCTGCAGTGCCTGCCCTCTATTACTGAGAATGTAGCCACGCAGTCTGTCTCTGGTTAGTAACCTTCCATTTCTGGTGCTTTGCAGCAGGTTTAAGATCTTCTTAAATTCTATGGCAGGACGGAGGCTCCGATTATGCTTTCTCTATTTCTTTACTGAGGAAAAAACAGCAGCCAATCTGTACACAGTAAAGAAAAAACTACAATACCCATGAGTACTCAGACAGTATAAATAGGGTCACAGAGGTCATAACTTCCTCTTTCTTTGCTGCTGCGCAGCCAGTTAAGTACATTTACTTCCTTTATTTACCATTGTTCAACTGCTTTGTTGTTAATATTGCTGTCGCTTTGTGCGTTTATTGGCATTATCTCGCGCTTGGTCTCAGTTTCATTTTGCAGCGCGTGTGCTTTTTCGTTTCCGCTGACTCTCGCGGTTGCTTTAATTTCGGCTTCGGCCGTTGACTTGAGAGCGTGCGTTCACCTCTCTGTTTGGACGCGCTGTGTCGCGTCTTTGTTTATAGTGGAGCGGGAGGCATTTGGGGGCTGGAGAGACGCGCGTGTATCGCGCGTCCCTCCTATCGGCAGGCTGCTGTTCGCGCATGCGCGTCAGCGTTTGTTTTGGTTGTGACGACGCGCATTGCTGAGGCGCTCGTCGTTCACTCAGGAATGCAAGGAATTTGCTGCTTCTTCCTCGACGTGCCCATTTTTCCTGCCTGCCGCTTGAGCCCCGTTATGCCCCTCTTGTCATTTAAATACAAGGGTTGTAAAATTATTGCATAGGTTCTGCCTAGAGTGGGTTGTATTGATTATTAGTGCAAGCCCTCCCTCCACTGGTTACTCTATTATACCTTGTCAGGTTGGTCTTAATTGGCTTGCATTAGGGGTTCCACTCCCCCAAATTTGGCTTTGGCCTTTCAACTTTTGAAATTTCTTGGAATTTCTTACAGTGGGCACTGTTGACTAACTTTTTGTCGCAATGGCTGACTTTTATGATGATGGGTATGAGTATTATGATGAGGAGGAGCCGTCTGCTTCCATGGATGACTTCATGGGACAGGCATTATTTCAGGCGATTGCGCCTTTGAAGAAGCATCTGTCTGACTATGCTGTCCAGCAAGGCTGGTTGCCTCCTTCCTCTGGGCGCAGTAAGAAGTCGCCAAAAAACCCACATCAGTCTGACTTTGCGAAGTTAGCGAAAACTTTATCTTCTGCTCCGAAGGCTAAAAAGCGTTCTGCTCCGCCAAGTGACTCTCCATCATCAGATTCGGACAACGGTTCATCTTCTTCATCCTCTTCATCTGAACCTGCAAAGCCGCCTCCTGCCAAAAAAGTTCGGAAAGAACGTTTTGTGGATGCCCCGTCGATTCCTCAGGTTTTGACTTTTGATCCTTCAGATATCGTTCACCCGAACTCTTCCTCATGGCTGCCCTCTCCTGAGGTTGCGGACTATGTCGAGGCCCACATTCGCACCCCTTTTGAGAAGAAGGTGCGGGCGCGTTTGCGCTCTGAGTGCCCGCGCCCAGACCTCTCCAACAAGCTGGCACTTACTCCTGAGGTGGATCCGACGATGATCACCTACATGAAGAAGTATGCGAAGGATCCTACTAAGGGTTTAGATCGTTCTTGGCGTTCCTGTCAAGATAAACTTCTGGATATGTTGGGACCTCTAACAAAAATTTTGGATATGGCCTACCGAGCCAAAGACTCGGGAACAATGATTGACCCCGACGAACTGGTTGGGTGGTCCCAACGCGCAGTTTGCATTCTGGGGAATGCAAATTGCGCTCTGTCTTCAGAACGTCGCCGTTCCATCCTTATGAAGCTGGATGCCAGGTTAACTGACCTGGCCTTTTCGGAATCTGGATCCCAAGCTCAGGGCTTGCTTTTCGGAGCTCCTTTTCTGAAGGAGTTGACGAAGTTTGCCTCCACTTTCAGTGGGTTAGATAAGGCCCAGACCAACCTCTGTAGAGCTTTTCGACCACTTTTTGGCAGGGTCGAAAGGGACGTTCGTCCGGCCGTGGAGCGGATCAGGCCTCGCAGCGAGGCACGAAGTCCCAGCGTGGAAATCAGACATATTCCGGCAACAAGTCTAATTTCTATCCCTCCAAGAAGGGTAGAGGGAATTACGGAAAAGGCGGTTACACCGGTAACCAGGGAGGACAACAGGATTCCGCCTCAGGTGAGCTTGATTCTCGCTTCCAATGTGGTTTTGGGGGGCAGGGTGCAATCTTTTCTCCACAATTGGCAATTGCTCTCGAGCGATGCCTGGGTGCTGGAGACGGTTCAAGGGTACAAGATAGAGTTTTACTCTCGCCCTCGCCAGCATCTTCGGCCGCACCCTCTTGTTTTTTCCCAACAAGATCGAGAGGTTATCTCCGCAGAGATCAACACCTTTCTGGCCAAAGGGGCCATTGTGCCCACATCTCCACATCCCAGAGGTTTCGTCAGCAATGTGTTTCTTGCGGCGAAAAAAGGGGGCGGGTCTCGTTTGGTCCTCAATCTAAAGGATTTCAACGGCGGAGTGGTGTTCCGCCATTTCAAGATGGAAGGCATCCATCTTATACGAGACTTGCTTCAAGAGGGCGACTGGATGGTTCGTCTAGATCTCAAGGATGCTTATTATCGATCTTTGCCCCTCATCGACGTTATCTACAATTTCAATGGCTAGGGAATTGGTACGAGTACAAGGTACTTCCTTTCGGCCTTTCTTCAGCTCCGTGGTGTTTCACGAAGCTTCTTCGTCCTGTGGTGGAATCTCTGAGGTCCCGCGGAGTCCATCTTATTGTTTATCTGGGCGATATCCTTCTCTTGGCGCAGTGTCCTCTCCTTCTTCGCTCTCATTTGCAATGGTCCATCGATCTGTTACAGTCTCTGGGTTTTCTGGTAAATCCTCAGAAATCCGACTTTATTCCATCTCAGTCGATGGATTTCCTGGGCTTTCGGATCGATTCGGTCTCCTGCCAACTCCTTCTTCCTGGACAGAAAATCAGGTCCATAAAGAGGGAATTGCGTCTGTTTCTCGCCAAACAGACTGTTTCCTTGTGATCGGTGGCTCGAATTGTGGGCCTTTTTTCCTCTTCCATCCAGGCGATCTTTCCGGGTCCTCTGCATTATCGGGCGCTTCAGCGTCTCAAGATCCGACATCTTCAAAAGGGCCTACGGTATTCAGATCATGTCCCCCTGTCGGAGGATGCTCGCTCGGAAATGATGTGGTGGCTAGACCACATGGAGTCCTGGAACGGCCGGGCGTTGTTCGGGAACACTCCCGATGTCGTGATCGAGTCCGATGCCAGCCTCTGGGGTTGGGGAGCCCGATGCGGTTCAGTGACAACGGGGGGTCGTTGGTCACAGGAGGAGCTGTCGTTACACATCAATTGCCTGGAACTTCTAGCGGGTTCCTTCGCAATTCGGTGCCTTTCCCCTCAACAGACGAATTGCTGCATTCTTCTCAGGATGGACAATATTTCTGCAGTTTGTTATGTAAACAAACTGGGGGGTACCAAGTCCAAGCTTCTTTCGGAGATTGCGAAAGACTTTTGGCACCCTTGTCTGCAACGCAGGATCACTGTTATTGCAGAGTACCTGCCGGGTTCTTGCAATCAGATTGCGGACTGGCACTCCCGACATCTCCGCGACTTCTGCGATTGGAGGCTTCATCCTCGGGTCTTTTGAAGATTGACTCTCATTTGGGGGTCTTGTCATCTGGATCTCTTTCCTTCCCGTCTGAACGCCCAGCTTCCCCAATTCTTCAGCTGGCGCCCGGATCCGGAGACCCTGGCTACGGATGCCTTTCTCCAGCCCTGGCCTCCGCTACTTTGCTATGCGTTTCCCCCTTTCATGATGATTCCCCGGGTTCTGGCCCGGGTACGTCAATTCTCGTCGGAGCTCATTCTGATCACCCCTCTTTGGAGGGCCCAAGCGTGGTTTCCAGTTCTTCTGGAGATGAGTTGCTCGACGCCGTTACTCCTTCCACACCGGTGAAACCTGCTTTTAGATCCTCTTCACAATCCTCACCCTCTGGTTTTGTCGGGTCACCTCCTGTTGGTGGCTTGGAGGATTTCGGGGGACGCTGGCAAGTCCCGGGATTATCGGGAGACGCTACCCGATTTATCAATGAAGCTTGGGCTCCCAACACACGCAAGCGTTATGCGTCCTCTTGGAAACGCTGGTGTGCTTGGTGCGCACAACAGTCAGTGGATCCCGTTTCAGCAGATCTCGCTATGATTACCAATTTTCTGGCTTCTATGGCCTCTTCGGGTCTGGCCTATAGGACTGTCAACAATTTCCGTTCTGCCATTTCGGCAGGTCACATTCCTATTGATGGCAAACCTGCGGGAGAACATCCCTTGATTTCTAAATTGCTGAAGGGCATAAGGATGGTAAAACCTCCTTGTCCCAAGTACGTTGCTTTATGGGATGTGTCTGTGGTTTTGCGTTTTCTTTCGGCTTGGCCCTCTAATTCGTTCTTGACCCGTAAACAGCTTTCAGCCAAACTGACTATGCTTCTGTGTTTGATCTCCTGTAAACGGGTTTCTGATGTGCGAGCTTTAGATCTCGCCGGTCGTACCTTTTCACCGGTGGGTGTCACCTTTGTTATTTCTAAACGGACGAAATGTAATACCTCACCCGTTTCTTATCCCTCTTTTCCTCACAATCCTCAATTGTGTGTAGTTCAGTGTCTCAAGGATTACGAGATAAGCACTGCATCTTTACGACATGACTTACAAGGTCAACTTCTTATTGCTTTGCAAAAGCCTTTCAGGCCTGTTACTCCTGCTACTCTGGCACGGTGGCTTCGTTGGCTCATGCAGGAGGCGGGCATTGATATTTCCATGTTTGGTGCTCACTCCGCTAGAGGAGCTATGGCTTCAAAGGCTTTTTCAATGGGTGCTACCCTTCATGACATCATGAGGGCGGCAGATTGGTCCTCTGAATCTGTGTTTAAGACTTTTTATTTTAAACCAATTGTTGATGTTGCATCTGTTTTAGTGGACCAGCTTTTAACAAGCATAATCGGAGCCTCCATCCTGCCATGGAATAAAAAATTTGCTAACATTCGTGCCAAGAATTTTCAATTCTATTAAGGACAGTAGGCGAGGATTATCACACCCTTGATATTCTACTTGATATTGCATTGTTCTATACTGTTCTGATATGACTGGTTTATGTCTTATTATGCAATGTTTATGCAATATATCCCGCCCTCTCATGTTTTTTGCCTTCATTGAGTTGTGGGTGTAGATGTTACGTCTTTGTTTACTTTACACACACCGCAGAACCATTGACACATTACCCTTTCTACTGTGGCTCTAAGAGTTTTCGATTTACGCAGCACATAAATTGGCGATACTTTTGTCTTTAGGACAAACAGCTGTACATTATAAGCACCTTAAAAAAACAGCGCTGTGTATGGAACTTTTATATGTATAAGTAGGAACTAGAGCTCAAAAAAGGAGCGTAGTTTACACTCCTACTTGAAAAAAAAACTGTACCTCATGGGTATGAAACGATACACAGGAAACAAGGATAGACTAATCCTCAAAATGCCAAGAAAAGCAAGACTTTGAAACAACAAAGCCTCGTTAACATATAAATGGTCTTTTAAAGACGTGTGAAGTACTCGGGCGTGGCTGTGTGTGTGCCCGGGAAGCTGCCTCAACCCAGGCTGCCATACACGACGGGGTTTGGGGGGTGAAGCCCTTTCAGTCCACTGGGCGTTGCGCGCCTGATTTACAGGGTGCACAAAGGTCAGCGGCTTCAGGATCTAGCCTGGCAATTCCAGCTAGAGCAAAATAATTTGGTGCAAGAAAAAAAAGAAAACTGACTACCTCTGCGAGACCCGAAAATAGAGCCCGCTAGAGACCCGTTTTGAGGCCCCCTGAAAATAACTGCTAGTGCTCAGACCCGGCCCACTTAAAGCCCTGGTGGCATCTGTATTATAGTGCTATGAGGTCCCAGCCTGCCTCAGAAAGCACTGTGAATATGCTATTCTATATAATTTGCTTTTCAGGCTAGTGGGCGGTCATGAATGATCAGATCAATGAGAGCATCTTCTGAGCAGCTGCAGTGCCTGCCCTCTATTACTGAGAATGTAGCCACGCAGTCTGTCTCTGGTTAGTAACCTTCCATTTCTGGTGCTTTGCAGCAGGTTTAAGATCTTCTTAAATTCTATGGCAGGACGGAGGCTCCGATTATGCTTTCTCTATTTCTTTACTGAGGAAAAAACAGCAGCCAATCAGTACACAGTAAAGAAAAAACTACAATACCCATGAGTACTCAGACAGTATAAATAGGGTCACAGAGGTCATAACTTCCTCTTTCTTTGCTGCTGCGCAGCCAGTTAAGTGCATTTACTTCCTTTATTTACCATTGTTCAACTGCTTTGTTGTTAATATTGCTGTCGCTTTGTGCGTTTATTGGCATTATCTCGCGCTTGGTCTCAGTTTCATTTTGCAGCGCGTGTGCTTTTTCGTTTCCGCTGACTCTCGCGGTTGCTTTAATTTCGGCTTCGGCCGTTGACTTGAGAGCGTGCGTTCACCTCTCTGTTTGGACGCGCTGTGTCGCGTCTTTGTTTATAGTGGAGCGGGAGGCATTTGGGGGCTGGAGAGACGCGCGTGTATCGCGCGTCCCTCCTATCGGCAGGCTGCTGTTCGCGCATGCGCGTCAGCGTTTGTTTTGGTTGTGACGACGCGCATTGCTGAGGCGCTCGTCGTTCACTCAGGAATGCAAGGAATTTGCTGCTTCTTCCTCGACGTGCCCATTTTTCCTGCCTGCCGCTTGAGCCCCGTTATGCCCCTCTTGTCATTTAAATACAAGGGTTGTAAAATTATTGCATAGGTTCTGCCTAGAGTGGGTTGTATTGATTATTAGTGCAAGCCCTCCCTCCACTGGTTACTCTATTATACCTTGTCAGGTTGGTCTTAATTGGCTTGCATTAGGGGTTCCACTCCCCCAAATTTGGCTTTGGCCTTTCAACTTTTGAAATTTCTTGGAATTTCTTACAGTGGGCACTGTTGACTAACTTTTTGTCGCAATGGCTGACTTTTATGATGATGGGTATGAGTATTATGATGAGGAGGAGCCGTCTGCTTCCATGGATGACTTCATGGGACAGGCATTATTTCAGGCGATTGCGCCTTTGAAGAAGCATCTGTCTGACTATGCTGTCCAGCAAGGCTGGTTGCCTCCTTCCTCTGGGCGCAGTAAGAAGTCGCCAAAAAACCCACATCAGTCTGACTTTGCGAAGTTAGCGAAAACTTTATCTTCTGCTCCGAAGGCTAAAAAGCGTTCTGCTCCGCCACGTGACTCTCCATCATCAGATTCGGACAACGGTTCATCTTCTTCATCCTCTTCATCTGAACCTGCAAAGCCGCCTCCTGCCAAAAAAGTTCGGAAAGAACGTTTTGTGGATGCCCCGTCGATTCCTCAGGTTTTGACTTTTGATCCTTCAGATATCGTTCACCCGAACTCTTCCTCATGGCTGCCCTCTCCTGAGGTTGCGGACTATGTCGAGGCCCACATTCGCACCCCTTTTGAGAAGAAGGTGCGGGCGCGTTTGCGCTCTGAGTGCCCGCGCCCAGACCTCTCCAACAAGCTGGCACTTACTCCTGAGGTGGATCCGACGATGATCACCTACATGAAGAAGTATGCGAAGGATCCTACTAAGGGTTTAGATCGTTCTTGGCGTTCCTGTCAAGATAAACTTCTGGATATGTTGGGACCTCTAACAAAAATTTTGGATATGGCCTACCGAGCCAAAGACTCGGGAACAATGATTGACCCCGACGAACTGGTTGGGTGGTCCCAACGCGCAGTTTGCATTCTGGGGAATGCAAATTGCGCTCTGTCTTCAGAACGTCGCCGTTCCATCCTTATGAAGCTGGATGCCAGGTTAACTGACCTGGCCTTTTCGGAATCTGGATCCCAAGCTCAGGGCTTGCTTTTCGGAGCTCCTTTTCTGAAGGAGTTGACGAAGTTTGTCTCCACTTTCAGTGGGTTAGATAAGGCCCAGACCAACCTCCGTAGAGCTTTTCGACCACTTTTTGGCAGGGTCGAAAGGGACGTTCGTCCGGCCGTGGAGCGGATCAGGCCTCGCAGCGAGGCACGAAGTCCCAGCGTGGAAATCAGACATATTCCGGCAACAAGTCTAATTTCTATCCCTCCAAGAAGGGTAGAGGGAATTACGGAAAAGGCGGTTACACCAGTAACCAGGGAGGACAACAGGATTCCGCCTCAGGTGAGCTTGATTCTCGCTTCCAATGTGGTTTTGGGGGGCAGGGTGCAATCTTTTCTCCACAATTGGCAATTGCTCTCGAGCGATGCCTGGGTGCTGGAGACGGTTCAAGGGTACAAGATAGAGTTTTACTCTCGCCCTCGCCAGCATCTTCGGCCGCACCCTCTTGTTTTTTCCCAACAAGATCGAGAGGTTACCTCCGCAGAGATCAACACCTTTCTGGCCAAAGGGGCCATTGTGCCCACATCTCCACATCCCAAAGGTTTCGTCAGCAATGTGTTTCTTGTGGCGAAAAAAGGGGGCGGGTCTCGTTTGGTCCTCAATCTAAAGGATTTCAACGGCGGAGTGGTGTTCCGCCATTTCAAGATGGAAGGCATCCATCTTATACGAGACTTGCTTCAAGAGGGCGACTGGATGGTTCGTCTAGATCTCAAGGATGCTTATTATCGATCTTTGCCCCTCATCGACGTTATCTACAATTTCAATGGCTAGGGAATTGGTACGAGTACAAGGTACTTCCTTTCGGCCTTTCTTCAGCTCCGTGGTGTTTCACGAAGCTTCTTCGTCCTGTGGTGGAATCTCTGAGGTCCCGCGGCGTCCGTCTTATTGTTTATCTGGGCGATATCCTTCTCTTGGCGCAGTGTCCTCTCCTTCTTCGCTCTCATTTGCAATGGTCCATCGATCTGTTACAGTCACTGGGTTTTCTGGTGAATCCTCAGAAATCCGACCTTATTCCATCTCAGTCGATGGATTTCCTGGGCTTTCGGATCGATTCGGTCTCCTGCCAACTCCTTCTTCCTGGACAGAAAATCAGGGCCATAAAGAGGGACTTGCGTCTGTTTCTCGCCAAACAGACTGTTTCCTTGTGATCGGTGGCTCGAATTGTGGGCCTTCTTTCCTCTTCCATCCAGGCGATCTTTCCGGGTCCTCTGTATTATCGGGCGCTTCAGCGTCTCAAGATCCGACATCTTCAAAAGGGCCTACGGTATTCAGATCATGTCCCCCTGTCGGAGGATGCTCGCTCGGAAATGATGTGGTGGCTAGACCACATGGAGTCCTGGAACGGCCGGGCGTTGTTCGGGAACACTCCCGATGTCGTGATCGAGTCCGATGCCAGCCTCTGGGGTTGGGGAGCCCGATGCGGTTCAGTGACAACGGGGGATCGTTGGTCACAGGAGGAGCTGTCGTTACACATCAATTGCCTGGAACTTCTAGCGGGTTCCTTCGCAATTCGGTGCCTTTCCCCTCAACAGACGAATTGCTGCATTCTTCTCAGGATGGACAATATTTCTGCAGTTCGTTATGTAAACAAACTGGGGGGTACCAAGTCCAAGCTTCTTTCGGAGATTGCGAAAGACTTTTGGCACCTGTGTCTGCAACGCAGGATCACTGTTATTGCAGAGTACCTGCCGGGTTCTTGCAATCAGATTGCGGACTGGCACTCCCGACATCTCCGCGACTTCTGCGATTGGAGGCTTCATCCTCGGGTCTTTCGAAGATTGACTCTCATCTGGGGGTCTTGTCATCTGGATCTCTTTCCTTCCCGTCTGAACGCCCAGCTTCCCCAATTCTTCAGCTGGCGCCCGGATCCAGAGACCCTGGCTACGGATGCCTTTCTCCAGCCCTGGCCTCTGCTGCTTTGCTATGCGTTTCCCCCTTTCATGATGATTCCCCGGGTTCTGGCCCGGGTACGTCAATTCTCGTCGGAGCTCATTCTGATCACCCCTCTTTGGAGGGCCCAAGCGTGGTTTCCAGTTCTTCTGGAGATGAGTTGCTCGACGCCGTTACTCCTTCCACACCGGTGGAACCTGCTTTTAGATCCTCTTCACAATCCTCACCCTCTGGTTTTGTCGGGTCACCTCCTGTTGGTGGCTTGGAGGATTTCGGGGGACGCTGGCAAGTCCCGGGATTATCGGGAGACGCTACCCGATTTATCAATGAAGCTTGGGCTCCCAACACACGCAAGCGTTATGCGTCCTCTTGGAAACGCTGGTGTGCTTGGTGCGCACAACAGTCAGTGGATCCCGTTTCAGCAGATCTCGCTATGATTACCAATTTTCTGGCTTCTATGGCCTCTTCGGGTCTGGCCTATAGGACTGTCAACAATTTCCGTTCTGCCATTTCGGCAGGTCACATTCCTATTGATGGCAAACCTGCAGGAGAACATCCCTTGATTTCTAAATTGCTGAAGGGCATTAGGATGGTAAAACCTCCTTGTCCCAAGTACGTTGCTTTATGGGATGTGTCTGTGGTTTTGCGTTTTCTTTCGGCTTGGCCCTCTAATTCGTTCTTGACCCGTAAACAGCTTTCAGCCAAACTGACTATGCTTCTGTGTTTGATCTCCTGTAAACGGGTTTCTGATGTGCGAGCTTTAGATCTCGCCGGTCGTACCTTTTCACCGGTGGGTGTCACCTTTGTTATTTCTAAACGGACGAAATGTAATACCTCACCCGTTTCTTATCCCTCTTTTCCTCACAATCCTCAATTGTGTGTAGTTCAGTGTCTCAAGGATTACGAGATAAGCACTGCATCTTTACGACATGACTTACAAGGTCAACTTCTTATTGCTTTGCAAAAGCCTTTCAGGCCTGTTACTCCTGCTACTCTGGCACGGTGGCTTCGTTGGCTCATGCAGGAGGCGGGCATTGATATTTCCATGTTTGGTGCTCACTCCGCTAGAGGAGCTATGGCTTCAAAGGCTTTTTCAATGGGTGCTACCCTTCATGACATCATGAGGGCGGCAGATTGGTCCTCTGAATCTGTGTTTAAGACTTTTTATTTTAAACCAATTGTTGATGTTGCATCTGTTGTAGTGGACCAGCTTTGAACAAGCATAATCGGAGCCTCCGTCCTGGCATGGAATTAAAAATTTGCTAACATTCGTGCCAAGAATTTTCAATTCTATTAAGGACAGGAGGCGAGGATTATCACACCCTTGATATTCTACTTGATATTGCATTGTTCTATACTGTTCTGATATGACTGGTTTATGTCTTATTATGCAATGTTTATGCAATATATCCCGCCCTCTCATGTTTTTTGCCTTCATTGAGTTGTGGGTGTAGATGTTACGTCTTTGTTTACTGTTTCAGGTTCCGACCTCAAATGATCACTGGATCCGGCGTCTGCGGCTGCTGCTGTGGTTGGTTCCTCTAGTCCTTGGCTTTTCCTGTTTGCTTGCCTTGTGGATGTCCCGCGGCCAGATGTTCTTCATGAATCCTTGTTTTTTTCTTCTACGTTTTTGACTTTCATTACTTAACTGTTATGGACAAAGAAAGAGGAAGTTATGACCTCTGTGACCCTATTTATACTGTCTGAGTACTCATGGGTATTGTAGTTTTTTCTTTACTGTGTACTGATTGGCTGCTGTTTTTTCCTCAGTAAAGAAATAGAGAAAGCATAATCCTCGCCTCCTGTCCTTAATAGAATTGAAAATTCTTGGCACGAATGTTAGCAAATTTTTAATTCTCATTGCTCAAATGGGTGTAATTTCTGATATTTATGTTTCCCTTGTCTTCATTGCTTGATTTTGCTCACGAGAAAGTGTCACTCATAGTCGTCATAATTACACTGCAATTATGAAAATGTCACACATAGCCATCTGAAACCTTGGCAGATATGCCCACATTCTGGGTTTGTAGAGAGGTTCCACTGAACAAACTTCACAAGACAGGAATAGCATACATGCCAACAGACCCGATTCAGGCGGGAGTCTACCGATTTTTCAATCCAAAAATGGCTTAATTTTAGCTGTTTCCCGCCGGAAATTGCACTTTCTACAATAGAAGTCAATGGGGAATTCAAAATTTGCAAACATTCGTGACAAGAATTTTCAATTCTATTAAGGACTAGGAGGCGAGGATTATGCTAGTCTCATTTCTTTATTGAAATGCCCAGCAGCCAAGTAAAAAACTACATTACCCAGAAACGCTTGGGTAATAACCATAGAGTCTCGTAGTATAAATAAGCATACAGACAATACCACATCCTCTTTCTTTGGTGAGGAGAATCCAGGAAACAGTAAAAGAGATCGAAACAGTCAATGCAACAGCAAAGGCAGTCCATGGAAAAGACGTCAGCTGAGAACCCAAACAGCCGTAGGCAGAACAGGAACAATCTTCAGAGAAGAAAACAGGCACTCCTACGTTGAACCGGAGAGACATCACTTTGGATCAGAGCCTGAAAAGAGACACAAAGCCGTAATACACGTCCAGTATAACAGGAACATGTCAAAACAAGGGTGGGAAAAAATAAGGCAATAGATACTGTGGAAAACAGAATAATGCATAAACAAGTGTCAGTATACACAATGTACAATCCATGGGTGGGATAATCCTCGCCTCCTAGTCCTTAATAGAATTGAAAATTCTTGTCACGAATGTTTGCAAATTTTGAATTCTATTGCAGGACAGGAGGCTCCGATTATGCTTGTTCAAAGCTCTTCCAACACCACAGAAGCAACCGTAGGTACAGGTTTAAAGTAAAAGGTCTTAAACACAGAATCAGTCGACCAATCAGCAGCCTTCATAATGTCACCCAAGGTGACCCCCAAAGAAAAAGCCTTAGAGGCCATGGCCCCACGAGCAGAATGAGCACCAAAAACAGAAACATCAATACCTGCCTCTCCCATAAGCCACCGGACCCAGCGAGCCAATGTAGCAGGGGTAACGGGGCGGAAAGGCTTCAACAATGCAATCAACAATTGACCTTGCATATCAGAACGAAGATTAGAAGTACTTACCTCATAAGTTTTAAGACATTGGACCACACAAAGGTTGGGACGAGCCGGAAAAGAAGGGTAAGAGATAATCTCAGTATTAGTTTTGGTGCGCCTGGAAAGGCGAAATGTAACCCCTTCCGGAGTAAAACTCCGTCCAGCAAGATCCAAGGCATGAACATCCGAAATCCGTTTGCAAGAAAGCAAACATAGCAACATGGTAAGCTTGGCTGAAAGTTGTTTGCGAGACAGCAAGGCATTGACAGGCCAGGCTTCCAAAAAACGTAAAACAACTGAAACGTCCCATAAAGCAACATATTTGGGACGCGGAGGAACAGCCATACGAACACCTTTAAGGATCTTGGACACCAGAGGATGCTCCCCCACAGGTTTACCATCAATAGGAATATGGCCCGCCGAAATAGCAGAGCGGAAATTGTTGATGGTACGGTACGCCAAGCCAGAGGCAGAATACAGAGATGCCAAAAAATTGACAATCAAAGAGACATCAGCCGATGTCGGATCAACTTGCCGTTGAGCACACCAAGCACTCCAACGTTTCCATGAACCTCTGTAACGTTTGTGAGTAGCCGGGGCCCAGGCGTTGCTGAGGAGTCTGGTAGCGTCCGTCGAAAGGCCTGGCAGTGCCCAACGGTCCCCGAAATCCGCCACGCCAGGAGAAGGAGAGAGCCTGACTGAACTAGAGGATGCGGATTCAGAAGCGGATCTAACAGGAGATTCCGCTTCCGAGGCAGAAGAAATGGCAATGCGCAAGTCATTTCCAGCAAAACAGGGAACCACGGTTGAGCCCGCCACAGTGGAGTGATCAGAATCAGCTCCGCCTGGAAACGTGTTACGTAGGCCAGAACCCTGGGGATCATCATAAACGGGGGAAACGCATAACAGAGGGAGGTCGGCCACGGCTGAAGGAAAGCATCCGTCGCCAGAGCCTCCGGATCCGGTATCCAACTGAAGAACCGGGGAAGTTGGGCATTGAGCCGGGACGCAAAGAGGTCGATCTGACAAGGGCCCAAGTCCGTTGAAGTTGTCGAAACACCCGCGGATGGAGTCTCCAGTCGCTGAAGTCCCTCAGGTATCTGGAGTTCCAATCCGCCACAACATTGCGACAACCCGGAAGGTATTCCGCAATAACAGTGATCTTGTTGTGCAGACAGTAATGCCAAAACTCTTTGGCGATCTCCGCCAACAACCTCGAACGAGTCCCTCCGAGTTTGTTGATGTAACGGACTGCCGATACATTGTCCATCCGGAGAAGTATACAGCAGCGGGACTGAAGCGGAGATAGACATTTGATCGCGAACGATCCCGCCAGTAACTCCAAACAATTGATGTGGAGAGAAAGTTCCTGGGGGGACCACCGGCCCCCCGTCGTGACCGAGCCGCAGCGGGCCCCCCAGCCCCACTGACTGGCATCCGACTCGATCACAATCTCCGGAGAAGACCCGGAGAGGGCTCTGCCGTTCCAGGCTTCCATGTGAGTCAACCACCACTTCATTTCCGACTTCGCCTCCTCCGACAGAGGGATGTGGTCGGAATAACGAAGGCCCTTCCGAAGATGTTGAATCTTCAGGCGCTGCAACGCTCGATAATGCAGCGGAGCCGGAAAGATTGCTTGCAGAGAAGACGCTAAAAGACCGACAACTCGTGCTAACGATCTCAATGACACCGTCGGACTTGAGACAACAGAAGTCAATTCCCTCTTGATGTATCGAATCTTCTGACGAGGTAACAGAAGTTGGCAAGAGAGGGAATTGATTTGGAACCCCAAGAAATCTATCACCTGAGCAGGTAGAAGTACAGATTTGGGAACATTGACCAAAAAACCCAGAGACTGAAGAAGATCGATGGTCCATGACAGATGAGTCATAAGCTTGACAGGACAGTCCGCCAGCAGGAGGATGTCGTCTAAATAAATGATCAAGCGAACCCCGCGACAGCGGAGGGACTCTACAACCGGACGCAACAGTTTCGTGAAGCACCACGGTGCTGACGAAAGGCCGAAGGGAAGGACCCGATACTGATACCAAATCCCCAGCCACTGGAACTGAAGAAAGCGGCAATGGGGCGGAAAAATCGGAACAGAGAGGTAAGCATCCTTGAGGTCTAGACGGACCATCCAATCCCGTTCCCTCAGGAGATCCCGCAACAGATGGATGCCCTCCATCTTGAAGTGGCGGTATACTATTCCCGCATTGAACTCCTTCAGATTGAGGACCAACCTCGATCCCCCTCCCTTCTTGTCCACCAGGAAGATTGAGCTGGCAAAGCCCCGAGGATGGCGTACTGTCGGCACAATCGCCCCTTTCTGCTCCAGTGACCGGAGTTCTTCTGTGATGAACTCTTGACTTTGCTTTGAGAAGCGGAGAGGAAAGGGAGGATGGGACTGACGAACAGGCTGATAGAATTCTAGCTTGAAGCCCTGAACCGTTTCCAGCACCCATGCATCGCTGGAGATTGAGCGCCAGTTCTCTAGAAAAAGGCGAATCCTGCCCCCCAGAACAACACTGCATGCAGGAAGAATTCTCACCTGAAGTGGCGGAATCGTGATATCCGCCGGAGGAGCCACCAGAACGTCCTTTTTTATACTGGCCACGTCCTTTCCGTGATAGATAGAAATTGGATCGTTGGGTGTATCCCGAGTCCTGACGGCCTCCCTCTGGGAGGGCTGCTGCTGACCACGGCCGGTAGAACGTCCCCCTCTGCCGGCCCTGTTGAAAACCGGACGCAAGGTCCGGCGAAGAGAAGCCTGGGCTTTATCTAGGCCACTGAAAGTATTGACGAAATTGGTCAATTCCTTTAAAAAGGGTTGTCCGAAAAGCAGACCTTGGGCCGCAGGGCCCGACTCTGACGTTGCCAGTTCGGCCAACTTAGGGTCTAGTTTGAGCAGGATGGAACGGCGCCTCTCGCTAGAGAGCGCGCAGTTGGCATTGCCCAACTGGCAAATGGCGCGTTGGGCCCATTCAATGAGTTCATCAGGGTCAACCATCCTGTTGGTACTTTTTGCCAAAAAAACAAGATCTAACATTTTGGTGAGTGGACCCAAGAGATCTAACACTTTGTCTTGACAGGCACGCCACGACCTGTCGAGACCCTTCTTGGGATCTTTCGCAAATTTGCGTAAATAGGTCATCATGGTGGGATCCACCTCAGGAGTCTCAGCCAGATGCTCTGCAAGGTCGGGCCGAGGGCATTCAGAACGGAGGCGGGCACGTACCTCCTTCTCGAATGGCCGACGGATGTGTTGCTGAACGTATTCCGTCACCGCTGGGGACGGAAGCCATGCCGTGGACTGGGGATGAATAATGTCGGCAGGCTCGAAAGTGAGAACTGGAGGGTGAGACGGTGCGTCCACGAAATGTTCCTTGCATTTCTTCTTCTTTGGAGGGGGAGGAGCGGGATCGGAAGACGAAGAGGACTGGTGATCGTCACTCTCGTCATCCTCTATAATAGTAGGATGTTTAGAATAAGTCAAAGACTGCGCCAACCTTTGAAAGTCCGAAGCATGCGGATTATTCGGAGATGAAGAAGAGGATTTCTTGGCTTTAGGGACCCAACCCTGCAGTTGGGCATATTTGGTCAAGTGCCGCTTCAGAGGTGTAATGGCACGCACTAGGGCTTTATTCATGGAGTGCTGGACTCCTCTATCCAGTGCCTCCACAAGATCCTGCTCCAAGAGTGCAGGAGCCTCTTCGTCAAACTCAGCGTCCTCCTCATAATTATAGTAATCACTCATTGTTCACGTGGAACGTGAATATATATGCCCACAAAATGAGGAAGGTGAATATATAATGCCAAAGGCAAAGGTCACAGGGGAGTGAAAAAACCCTCACAGCAAGCCACACAGCAGAATAAACCACTGGCAAAACAATAGCAATAAAGAGTGGAGGGAGGGCTCGCTGGTACACAAAAACGTCACTCTAGGCAAAGCCTATGCATATTATTACAGCCGGAGTCTTTTTGTAGGCTCCGGCGTCAAAAGGGTCAAATATTTGGAAGGTCTGTGGGCGGTAACGTCGTAAAGACGCTCTTCACTGAAGCTCCGGTGACAGAAGATACACGGAGCGCCAGAAATGCAGCAACGCGCATGCGCGAGTACCGGCAGCCTCCCAAAAGCAGGACAGCTAGCGCGAGGCAGTCAAGACCCTGAAACTCCACTCCACAACCATGAAAGGACACAGGCACAAAGCGCCCAGCCCTCGGGAGGAGTACACTCGCTCCCAGCCGCGTCACGCCCACAGAAGAAACGGACACTCGAAAAAGAACAACGCGGCAAAACGCGCAAGCAGAGCGCAATATGAAGCATGCACAAAGCGGCAAATAAATGTAGAATAATAAACCACAGCAATTACAACAATAACAAGGTAAGAGCACTTAACTGGCTGCGGAGCAGAAAAGAAAGAGGATGTGGTATTGTCTGTATGCTTATTTATACTACGAGACTCTATGGTTATTACCCAAGCGTTTCTGGGTAATTTTTTACTTGGCTGCTGGGCATTTCAATAAAGAAATGAGACTAGCATAATCGGAGCCTCCTGTCCTGCAATAGAATTTTCATTCTCCCGATTTGTTATTTTAAATCTCCCACCTACCTGTCCTAAAATGTTGGCATGTATGGAATAGGTATCAGTCTTTTAAAAAATCAATGTAATTAGCACTTGTATTAGTCTGTGCAAAAGCTGTATTCAATGTATGCATTTTAGTGCTTCCCTCCGTCTCCCACCTTATGTGACATAAAGTGGTAGTTCTACTTCTATCTTTAAGAAATGCCCCCGGTTTTTGTTTTCAATTTCTGGTCAACTGATACTGAAATCAATTTAGTTAGCGGGAAATGTCGGCAGGCTAAGACACTGACATCTACGTGATTTATCTTGCTTCTTTAGGGCATCCTCCGAGGTAAGGCGGGACAATACTCAACTTTTGTAAAAACACTTTCCCTCCCGCTTTTGCGATTGCGATGAACACGTGCCGGAAGTTGATTCCGCGTAGACCGGAACCACGAACGCTGTTCTTTTGAACAGACAATAAAGGCGGCCATCCTAACATTCTCGATCTAGACAACAATCGCTTCATTCATGACATGACATTACATAGTGAAGAAGCTATGTATATTATTTTTTCATTATAATATGATAAATAGTACGTAAAAAAAGTTGGTTACAAAAAGAAAATACGTAATTACCCTGGGCTTAAAATTTAATTCATACTATTAGTTATATTTTGGCTATTTGAAATAAGTAATACTGCATACTTAACTACAAACTCATTTGGATTTATTTCAAATGCTAGGCAAGATTTGCACGTCAACATGGCCGCTTTCAAATTTTATAAATGAAGGAAAACGTAAATAGTTCGTTTTCCGCCTTTCATTTAGTTCAGTGCAGCTATGATCCGTGTATGTCTGTTGTCTCAAAGGTGTTTTTAGACAGCCGTCTGGGTGGACCACTTTATTGATTACATTGAACATTATTTACTGCAACTCCATTTAAAATATTAGAGCGTTGGTGTAAGTATTAAGAAAATAATATATTTTGTCTTATTAATAAAAGGTATGTCTTTAAAGAAACACAAACGATTCGTAGTTATAAAATCAGAGTTTGCTATCTTTTTCTAATCCATAATTATTTATAAATGTGCGTCTTCCCTGCAGTTTGCAGGCAAATTGGTCCTCCGGTTAGTAGTCCCACTCACCATTTCAAGATGGCCGCGGTACAGCCGCTCTCTTTCCTTCCCGGTGTTTTATGAGAGCCGCTTCAGTGTTCGAGCCCCCTTCACAGGGTCGCAAACCGGTAACTGTATTCGGCTGCGCCTCTCTGTCGTTCCCACACTGACAGCAGAGCAACTCAGCATGGATTTGCAGAGGCTGAGAAGGCGCGTTCGGATGTACATAGATCAGGTGAAGAGAATACAGCAGTGCATGCGTTACACGCAGTGACCGCTCCTGCATTGGTATTGCTGTCTTCACATACTTCCTGTCAATATTATTGCCTTCGATTTGACCATACTCACCACCTTGCAATACCAAACAAAACACAATATCCAAAACACTGCAAACTGCTACCTTACAATGAGTATTGTGCATGGTTGGGATTAGACATGCAACTAGGAATAGCTGGGGATGCTTGGTGCTCGTGGGGAGAGCCCAAGCACCCAAAATATAAGTGGGGAGACTAAGCAAGTTACGCAGTAGGGGACGTCATGGTGCCTGACTTCACAACGCATCATCACGTGTGGGATGCAGTGACATCAAAAGAAGTGCCATCACATTAACACCTCACACATATTTTTATCAGGTCTATCGAGTACATTTAAGCGCAGTTCGAAATTTAACAAATGAGATTTTGCATCGGGGTGGTGCCAATAAAGTGGCGCAACCCTGATGTAAAATCTGAGCCACAACTAAGACATTTATTTTGTTTTTAAACTCAGCCACACATAAATTGGTAACTAGGAAAGAAACAGGGATGTCTGGTCTGCTTAATTAGCTGCAAAGTCTGCATTTTAAAATATGTTATGGGTTTAATGTATCCGTTGCAGAGATGCATGCCCAGTAAATCTTTGGATACAATTATAATGGTAAAATAACTTAAATTGAGTAGCACTACAGAAAAAATAAAATGTTTTTAGAATTATTTGTGTAAATACTGGGACAGACCCTTCACATCTGACATTGTTACGGTGCATGCATATCTCCTGTATATAGGGACTGAACAAAATCAAAAGCATGCCACACTTAAGTGATAACAAGTTAAGTGCCTTTGTTTCCCCTCCATTGCATTTGCATCTAAGTGAGGCTCCAGACCATGCCCAGCCAGGGTCATATTGGAACAAAAATATAGCACCTCATCTTCGGTCTTTATCTTTGGCCCACCTGGAGGTGAAAATAAAAAAATGCCTCCACTCTGCCTGCACGTACCTCCTGGGAACGGAAATCGGACAACGTGCAGGTGCTGCTGAACTTGTCTCGTGTCTGAAAATCACACCGGGACAAGTTCAGGATATTTCAGTGAGGCCCAGCTTCTAGGCTGGTCGGACCGATGCTACCCTGTACAAATAGTTGGTTGACTCCGTCTACCCGCTTGTACCCCTGTCTTGTCCCCTGGTCGCCGGCAGTAGCGGCTCTTGGTGGGAGTGCTGCTGGGCACAGACGTTATAAGGGGCAGGGTGGGGGGGGGGGTAGTAAACTACGGATTAAGGCCAATTAGAGGTAAGTAAACATATAAATAAATAAGACTAATTCCGTTGCGCGTGCTGCATCGCCAAATGCGATGCAACGCGGGCAACACAATTCATTTTATTTATATGTTACTTACCTCTAATCGGCCGTAGTTCACTACCCCCCACCCTGCCCCTCCACCGCCCCACGTCAGCGCCCAGCAGCACATCCACCACGGGCCAGATTAACGCAAGGCACAGCGGTCTGGTTGTTAAAATATTTCTTTGGGACAGTTTGAAAACTGCCCTGGGAAGGCTTTCACCCATTGCATACTATTCATTGGGTTTGTAACTCACATTTGCTTGCTTTCTATATGCTGGCTTTATTTGTTTTAATAAGTTCAGCATGTCTTTGTCCCTCCAATAGAGCTTATTCTGTTAACTGTATTCTTCCATGAGTAGGTATTTACATTTTGTTCTTGTCACGTTTGCTGTGCATTCAACAATGGTGTTCAAATGTCAGGCTCTTTAAAGAGAACTTGGTGTTTACTTTTCTGTAGAGTGAAGTGGCGTAGAGTGTTGGGGCATAGAGTGGATTGCATGCTGTGGTAGCACACTGCCATAACAGACTACACATTTTCAACTGAAATGACCTTTACATTTGCGCATATAGTTTTACACAGTTGGTATACTGTGTGGGCGCCCAGTCCCACTGCTTCCTCTCGGTCTGTATCACTACTTTAGGGAACCCTTCATACATTTCAATATGATTTAGTTTAACTGCAGTGCTCCAAGCCAGCTCATTCACCTTGTGCAATCAGGTATATAATTGCTGTTAAAAGTACATTTTTAAGGTGTAAGCGTGTGTGAAACCTGCAGTTTGTATGAATTGACTACTCTGCCTTTATTTAATAGGTTCACCCTGTTTGCAAACCTGCATTAGCCTCCTAAAATTGTTAACCTCTTTTTACTTTAATGGGATCACACTTTAAATATCAGACTTTACCCTCATTCGTGAACCAACAGGCTGACAGATATGCATCTGCTCCTTGTCTTATATTGGAAACTACTACACCCAATTATCCCACTCCTTGATGCAGAACAGTATCCTACATTCTTAAAGGACAAGAATCACAGCAAAGAACGTCCCAGCACAGCGCAGCACTTTCCATTGCCTATAGTCCCAGTAAAAATGGACCCATGATAATGTGCATTTATAATTAGCTCTCAACTGTGTACAAAATATCGAACTATAGTACCAGGGATTACATGTGACCCCTGCTGCATTGCTGTTTGCTCTTTATCCCCACCTCCGTAGTTTAAGATTGCGTGTTCCTGGAATGAGGGTTAAGACTAGTGTATCATGGCACACAGTGCCACACACTAAGGAGTGACGCTACTAAATATTCCCCTGGCTTAAATAGCAACTCCGAATGTTCATTCAATAGTCATGATAATTCTTGTTGGCGAGGATGGAATGATTCAGGATTGGAGGAGAATGGGAGATCGGAGACCGGATTGTAAGGAGGCAGAGGATACAGAGCTTTAAGGGTGAGAGGTGAAACAAACCGGTATGGAATCCAAAGCAGGAGAGTTCTATTGTAAGAGGTCTCGTACGCCTCTTCAGCCAATGAGAACTCACAAAGGTCTCCATTAACCAAGCTAAAGAAGGAGGCAACTGTTGGATACTGTTATGTGGGAGTGAGCCTAAAGAAGTCAATTGTTGCTTCCTTCTATCAATCGTATGGTAGAGGAGATGTTAGAGGGTGATTCAGGAGTACTGTTTTTACATAGGCCCTTATAAGTGCCAAGATTATTCACAACCACCTCATTCAAGAAAGGAAACTATACCTTCTGCTGCAACAGTCTCTTTTTGGCTACCACACATTAGTGCCCCACCCCCTGTTTTTGCCAAGCCTTGAGAGAAACTACTTAATTACCTCTGAGGATCCGATCTATACGATGATCTAATTTACTTTGAACATGGTAAAATGTCTGTTTTTTGAGACTGCAATGTTGAAACACCCTCTTCTTTCTATCAACGTCTCTCCATCGATAAGTTTCAAAGAATTCTCATACAAAACTTAGAGTAGGCATCTGCTGGCTTACATAATTGTTCATCAATGAGTTTATGAATCCTAGTCTTGTAGGGTCAGGAGGGTGCTTAGACTGATGGGACTGGCATCAAAAACAGTTTCTCTTCCCGGGACAGTCTAAAATAGTCAATTTTGCTGGCTTTTGCAATTCTTGTCCTAATGCTCTGAAAAGCTGGAAGACCGTTTTAAGACCGGCTGAATGATTATGCATTCTTGGTAATGTCTTTCAGTGAGAGGCCGATCGGTGCAAAATCTTGGCTATACTTGGTATAGACACTAGAGGAGGAACAAGAGGGTAAGGAAGGTGGATAGAAGGAGAATGGAGGAGGGAAGTAGGGAGCAAGGAAATGTGTGAAGGGCAGATCAGGAGGATTGGGCTGTGAGGTGCGTTCAGGGAAGAAGACAGCTGAAGGGTGAGATACAGGTAGACAAGGGTGCCGAGGGTGGATAGGGTGATTAGAGCAACATCAGGGTTTGGTAGCAAAGCTGTTTAGTTGTAAGTAGTGAGATGCATGTGGTCAGGAGGAAAACTAGAGCCACGAAGGAATTGAATGGTAACACCCTAAATAAAAGATGAGAATGGGGGTCGTTGCCTTCTTGTTGTCGATTGTCCTTGTGCGATTTCATTATGGGTGGTCTCCCAGTTGGTCTACTGATGTGGAATGTTTGCCTGATGGGAATACTCTTTCTAGGATGAGGACCTTTACATGTTTGCTTTCTGTTCTGTTGTGCAAGAGAGGTTTAGAAAAGGCGTATTCTACTAGGTATACCTGGGTTATAGGCAATATTCCTTTTTTTGTAGAGACTGCCTTACTTAAGAGTCATAATGAGGTGTGAATTTGGTTGGAAAACATTAACAGATTTGTCCCTCTTTATTTGTTTTCTAGTGTGTGTGTGTGATGAATATATGACTAAGTAATAAATGCATTTTGAATATGGATAGAGGGTACTTTTAGATGTCTTTAGTGTCAGTCAGTCAGTCAAAATACTCTTTATTCGATTTTTGTTAAAATCATAAAAGACATAAAACAAACACAAATACAATATTCTATTATAACATTACACGATCTGATTACAAAACAGATTTCTGCATAGTGATTACATATCCTCAGGTTATTACTCCCAAATACAAATATATTTACAAATATTAAAAGTTTTTCTTTTAAGAACAATTTTAAGTTTAAAAAAGGTCTGTCCGAGGTAGTCTTTTTTTCCTCGATCTAAATGCAGCAGTTAAAAAACTAGCAACACTAAACATAGTGTAAGTATCCGCTAGCATTTGGAGAAAGATTAAGGCTGGCCTAACTTGAGAAAAGCCCGCCGCTTTCAACACAGGGAACAGATATTTTTTCCTTTCACTACAATAAAAGTCACAAAAGAATAAAAAATGGAGGGTATCTTGGACTGAAAATTGGTCACATCCACATGGTGGGCCATCATCAGGTTTTGACCAAACCGGAAAGTTTCCTAGAGAGTACTGGATTAAGTTCATCCTAAATTTAGTCAAGAGAAGCCTATGGAGAGGATTAGTCACAATTTTTAAATAGGGTTCCATGGTGGGCGAAATTGTTAGGGCAATATGTGCCCTCACCATAGGTTTCCTCAATTCCAATTCTTCTCTATCCATACAAGCCCTCTCCAGAAACATCTGCTTAATCAATCTGACATCCTCCCTCCTGATGCTAGTTGGGTCATTAAAAAGTTCTGGCCTCCCCAGCATAAATAATGTAGATTTAATATATTTTAGCCAGGGGATTCTCATGGCGTTATCCCTTGCAATAACGTCCTTAAGGATGGCGTGGTTTAACGTTAGCTCGGGGTTCAGCCATGTTTTGGCCCAAAAAAGGAGGGGGGCTAATTTTAATTTGTCAGCGATATATGGTAAACCTAATTCCTCATGAATAGAGAAAGTGGGTGTGGAATCAGGGACAAATAAAATTTTCCTAATGAAACCATTTTCTATCCTCTGTAACTTTGCCGTCTCTACATAGCCCCAAATAGCGGATCCATACATAGCAATTGGGACGCACTTACTGTTATATATTTTGATAAGCGCCTCCATTGGTTTGGCTCCCAATCTTTTTGCAAAAGCCAACACGGCTGATGAGGATCGTGCTAGACTAAGACTTTTTGCTTTAATCTGGGGGGCCCAAGACCCTCTTTGGTCAAAAAGGACTCCCAGATAAGGAAAGACTGGAACCCTAGAAAGAATCTCCCCTTTGCAAATAAAAGATTTTTTCTGGCACATATTCACTTTGCGACCAATAATCATAGTATGGGACTTGGAGACATTAATTTTCAAATCTAAATTTTCCATGAAAGAACCAAAACGGTCCAGAAGGATCTGTAAGCTAATCCCTGTGCGGGCTATCAGGACGGCATCGTCCGCGTATAGGAGGGCTGGGATCTGCACTCCTCCTATACGGGGAACATCCGCCAATCCTGTTTCTAAGTGTTTTCCCAGGCCATTTATATAAATAGTAAAAAGAAGGGGGGCCAAGATACAACCTTGGCGCACCCCTTTTTCAGATTTAAAACTTTCCGTGCACCTTCCATCCCTGGTGACTCTTATTTTTGCCTCAAGATCTTGGTGTAACCTTGCCATAAATGCCACCAAGGACTCCTCTATGCCTAGCTCCAAAAGAATAGTCCATAGCTTACTCCTATTCACCAGGTCGAAGGCCGAGGAAAGGTCCATAAATGCCAAGTAAACTGACCCCTCCCCGGCCACCGTATACCTGGAGACTAGAAGATGGAGATTGGAGCATTGTTCCAGTGTCCCTCTGTTCTCACGAAAGCCGTATTGAATATTCGAGAGTCCCCCATTCAAATCTAAATTTTCCCTTAGTTGAACCAATAGGACTCTACCTAAGATTTTAAAAGTAGAGTCAATAAGGGAAATTGGGCGATAACACCCAGGGTCCTCCCGATTTCCCTTTTTAAAAATGGGAACTATTATGGATGTTGCCCATGTTTGTGGTAGGAATCCTTCGGCTGCTGCTCTAAACACTCTGGACAGAACTTTACTCCAGATTACTGGGCAGAATTTAAAAAAGTCTGCCGGGACACCGTCAGGGCCAGGGGCCTTATTTTTTGTAGTGTCCATAATGGCCTTTAGGACACGCTCTTCCGTAAATGCCACTATGATTGCACCATAGGCAGTTTCAGTAGCAGTTGGGCAAGTTGAAGGTTCACCCCCATAAATATTACTAAAATGCTGTACCCATCTCTCATCGGGAATTACACAGTCTGTGTTCAGATTGTTCTCCCCTATAAAAAAGGGGTGATTAATAATTTCCCAGAAATGTTTACTATCTTTTAAAACATCTACATTGAGTAAATCATTCCAAGCATTATTCTTAATCTCATCTTTCCTTGCCCTCACGTTGGCTTTATAAGCCCGTCTCAGGTGAGAGATTAGCTCTTTATCCCTTTCTTTAGCCTTAAGAGCCAATTTCAATTCTCTGTATGACCTTGAGCATTTATTATCAAACCATTTGTGGGGCATTGTAGGGTACTTTGATTTAGGTTTTAGAAGATCCTTGACGGTTTGTGCACAAATACTGTTAAAAGCTGTAATAACCTGAAGATTCGAGGCAGTCTGATCAAGACAAGTTTCTATTGGCTGCTCAATTTTGGGGAGTAGGGTTTCCATAAACCGTTCCTCCATAGCCCTGCCCCATCTAAGCCGTCTGCCCTGGTCACTGGGCACCGCCAAGGCACAGACCCGGGGCTGATCCACCTGTCTGCGCCATAAGTCACTCCAGTGAACTACAGATGACAGAGGGTTATGATCACTATGGGGTGAGACAGTAGCCTTATATTCACTCGTCTTAAAGATTACGCCTATGGACATAAATATGTAATCAATGATCGTCCCCTTAGTTGTTCCTTTAAAAGTGGGGACCTTCTCATTTGAAACAGTTTTGTATGGTTCATATAAATTAAAATTAGCACACAATAAATCAAGAGACTCCCCCATTTTAGTGTGTTCGAAGTGGGGGATGCAGGCTCCAGCCGGGGTATCTGCGTCTATTGAGTGACAAAACAAATCACATTTGTGGCTATTAAAATCGCCCATTAAGAAAATTTCGAATGGAGTATTTGAATTTTGACTGTATTTATTTACGAGGTTCTCCAAGCAATGGACATGTTCCAATTCATTTAGTCCACCCCAGGCATTGTAAAAATTAATTACTAATATAATGCAACTAGGTGAGACTAACCATTCTATCGCTAAAATGTTTGGGGAACCTGAATTTAGTAAATTAAAAGATCCTGCTAAATCTAGAGAAAAAAGTGTGATAAGCCCTCCTTTTGCTCTCCCCGCATTACTACTGCTAGCGGGTGCTGTGAAACTTAGGAAACCATCTAAGGAAAAAGAAGGTGAAGTGTCCCATGTTTCTTGCAGACCTATCACCTTGTGTTTTGAAATATATTTTATCCAGGTAGGGTCCGACCTTTTAGTTCTTATTCCTGCAACGTTCCAGGTCATAAATGAACATGGTGAAGAGTTTACCGTCTCTGGTGTAACTATTGTAGGTGCCGTTGGGAGAATGGGTAGTCAACCGTTAGTGTTCAGATCACATAAAGGATTAAAACGGTTAACCAAATCCATAATAGGGCCTGAGTTATAGTGCGTTGGTAAATTTTGTGGATATCCCCGTCTCAAATACCCTGCGCCACCATTAGGATCATAAACCTGATTATAACCATCATGTGGACACAAAAATGGAGCAGGGAAAGAGCTAACCTCCAGCCGTGGAGGCAAAGTAGATCTCAGTGGCTCAATCCCCCCTTGGTGGTATGACTGAGTTCTTGGGTAAAAAAAGGTCAGATCCACCACGCCAATCCCACCGAAGCTAATATTCCATCCAGGTTTTGTAATTATCCCTACTACCCTTGGATCTTGAAAATTAATTATAATACACTCACCCCCCTGCTTTTTAAAAGTGTTCCCAATCCAATTGACCCTTCTAACCCCAATGATCAATCCATCCACGTCTCCTGGCAGGGGTCTATTTACCCGCAGCCAGTGCATGGCTTTATTTTTTAACATATCGTAGGTCTCCCTTTGGCCATTTGGTAGAGGAGGAACATTGGTAAGAATGGCCACGTATGGATAAGAATCGGGGGTAAGTTGAACTGGGGGAGTCCGGGTTGGAAGTCTATTAGCGTAAGTTTTTGGTGGGCAGTGCTCTGGCACAACAACACTCACAGGAGCACTATTTCCCATAGCCATACTAGCGATATTTCCACCGATTTTTTGATTACCATTTCCTACATTTCCACCCTTATTTTCTACTTGGGGGGCAGGCGGCCCTTTTAAACCATCAGCAATTGTAACGGGGTATTTATCTATATCTATCAATGTCCCCTGGGCGCAAACCATAGCAGGAGGTAAAGGGGCGCTCTTTTTCTGAACCACAGGGGCACAGTTTATCGTACTATCCTTAATACTATTTACCATTGTGCTAGTACAGTTGGTATTTGAACACTCAGGGCCACTATTCTTAACCAGTGGTCGGAGTGCTGGGGGATTTTTTTTATTATTATTATTCAAACCCTGTTTCTGCTGGGTAGAAACCCCACTTACTTTAGTGGAAGACAACTCGGCCACTATGGCACCCAAGCTTTGCTCAACTGGATTATTATGGTGCCCATTCTCAACCGATTTATTCTGAGCCTTAATTAAAGATTTTACTGAGAAAAAGTTATCCAAACTGGTTTGTTCCAGGTGATCAAGTTGTTTTGCTAACTTCTCCAGTTTGGTCTCAAGCGGACTTAAGAGGGAACGTATAAGTTTTTCCAGGTCCAATAACTGATCCGGATAACTCCTCATTTGCCCTGGGGATGCTATAGTAGGGGGGGTTATTTCTATTGTAGCTAATGCTGGAGTCTTAGGATTTTCTAAATCTATTACAATAGCCGATTCCTCCCCCCTTATTACCCCACTTATTACCCCACTCAGTTGTTCAGCTCGAACATCGGTTAAGGGAGTTTTAATTGCCAGTTTCCTAACCTTCCTTACTGGGTTAGGGACTATGGATTTTTTTAGAGTAGTAACCCTCTTCCTCTTTGTACATGCTTTGGGCTTAACAGCGTGTACTTGAACAATTGCTTTTGGTGTCACATTGTGTCCCATACACGAAATGTTAGGGCCCTTTAAATGCTCTGAAGAAGGGGCAGTAACCACTGTATCTGTAGGAGAGGCACCCAACAGCTCATTACAAACAGATATATCGTACAGTGTTTCTTGTGTCGATGGTAATACTGTAGATGATAACGGGGTGACTAATGCAGGGTAACTTTGTCCTAAGTGTTTTTCTAGGGGGTTTTTCATCAGTTCGATCGATAACCTTCGACCAGCGCGTCTTTCCGCCAAGACAATTTCCCTATCAATATCTTGGGGCAGACGCTTAAAATACGAATCTAGGGGCCCCATCACCACAGATTCAGCATCCCCCACAGAAGTCAGTAAGGTAGAGGTATTTAGGGTATTTGCCATAATTGTTAACACCCTTATAACCTCCAGTAACTAACTAAACCTGGAAGACAAATATCAACTGAATAGTAATGATGAAAATAATAGAACACAAGCCTGAAAATGGAAAAAGGGGGGCCCAGCCCGGCCTCCTTCGGCCCCGGACGGCCACAGACGGTCCCGCCCTTGTCCCGGGCTTCTCCCGGCGCTACCGCGCGCTACCGCGCAGCGGTGATGGCAGTGTCAATTTATGTACAATGTAATGGGAGGGGGAGTAGCAGACAGGGAGAGCGGCCCAGGTGGTCACAATTTGGGCAGGCAGGCGCTCCTGGGAGCTGTAGTCCCGCTCCTGCGCCTGCTCTTCACTCGCAGCCCCGCCTGACAGTCTCCTTCTCCAAACGCCGGTCCCACGTCAAAGGCACAGATTCCACCCAAAGCGAAGCGGGACCCGCGAAGCGGGTACCGCGAGAGGTAGGCTGGTGCAGATGGGCTCTAATAGTCACTCCGTCCTCGCGCTAGCTGCCACAGAAAAAGAAAGGCGTCCCAATGCGAATCCAGGGCACAGGAGTTTTAAGATCCAAGGGAGGGGGAGGAGCAGACAGGGAGAGCGGCCCAGGTGGTCACAATTTGGGCAGGCAGGCGCTCCTGGGAGCTGTAGTCCCGCTCCTGCGCCTGCTCTTCACTCGCAGCCCCGCCTGACAGTCTCCTTCTCCAAACGCCGGTCCCACGTCAAAGGCACAGATTCCACCCAAAGCGAAGCGGGACCCGCGAAGCGGGTACCGCGAGAGGTAGGCTGGTGCAGATGGGCTCTAATAGTCACTCCGTCCTCGCGCTAGCTGCCACAGAAAAAGAAAGGCGTCCCAATGCGAATCCAGGGCACAGGAGTTTTAAGATCCAAGGGAGGGGGAGGAGCAGACAGGGAGAGCGGCCCAGGTGGTCACAATTTGGGCAGGCAGGCGCTCCTGGGAGCTGTAGTCCCGCTCCTGCGCCTGCTCTTCACTCGCAGCCCCGCCTGACAGTCTCCTTCTCCAAACGCCGGTCCCACGTCAAAGGCACAGATTCCACCCAAAGCGAAGCGGGACCCGCGAAGCGGGTACCGCGAGAGGTAGGCTGGTGCAGATGGGCTCTAATAGTCACTCCGTCCTCGCGCTAGCTGCCACAGAAAAAGAAAGGCGTCCCAATGCGAATCCAGGGCACAGGAGTTTTAAGATCCAAGGGAGGGGGAGGAGCAGACAGGGAGAGCGGCCCAGGTGGTCACAATTTGGGCAGGCAGGCGCTCCTGGGAGCTGTAGTCCCGCTCCTGCGCCTGCTCTTCACTCGCAGCCCCGCCTGACAGTCTCCTTCTCCAAACGCCGGTCCCACGTCAAAGGCACAGATTCCACCCAAAGCGAAGCGGGACCCGCGAAGCGGGTACCGCGAGAGGTAGGCTGGTGCAGATGGGCTCTAATAGTCACTCCGTCCTCGCGCTAGCTGCCACAGAAAAAGAAAGGCGTCCCAATGCGAATCCAGGGCACAGGAGTTTTAAGATCCAAGGGAGGGGGAGGAGCAGACAGGGAGAGCGGCCCAGGTGGTCACAATTTGGGCAGGCAGGCGCTCCTGGGAGCTGTAGTCCCGCTCCTGCGCCTGCTCTTCACTCGCAGCCCCGCCTGACAGTCTCCTTCTCCAAACGCCGGTCCCACGTCAAAGGCACAGATTCCACCCAAAGCGAAGCGGGACCCGCGAAGCGGGTACCGCGAGAGGTAGGCTGGTGCAGATGGGCTCTAATAGTCACTCCGTCCTCGCGCTAGCTGCCACAGAAAAAGAAAGGTGTCTTTAGTGACTTTAATTTGCTGTTACTGAGGTTGACAGGGTATGGTTATTGATTGGTGAATGTCGATTGTCAAATGTGTAATGCAGGTGAAGTGGATATGGGGAGACACAGGAGCAGCATTCTGCATAAGCATGGGAAGGGGTAGACGGGTCACACAGTGGGTTACGATTTTAAATCCAGGTAAGTGTTAGTGACATCACGTTTGTGACACCAAAACAAATACCTGAACCATGCCTTTGTATTGATTAAACTCTGTTTCATTTTTGTGTTCAGCAACAGTACCAGAGTGCTCTATTCTGGGCAGACAAAGTCTCATCACTATCACATGGTAAGCAAGGTGTTCCCTTTGTTTTTAATGTATTTTAGCCACATGCTTAAAAAAAATCTTTTTTAGTTTCTTTTGCAGTATATTTGTAAATCCTTTCCTCTGTTTTCTTTTGTAGCAGCGTTTCTTATTAGGCCATTAATTTGTTTGTTTGTTAAATATAATTACTTTAACATTTTGATCTAAGTGTAATCACTGGTACAGTTTTAGTTTCGGGCACTTTTGTATTGAAAACCGCCATTACGAATTCAAGAATGAATGAATATTTTTATTGTTGACTACTTAGTCTTTTACAGCAAATACCCAAATAAAACCATTTCTTAAAAATATGTGTATGACAGTTCCTTATTTAAAAAAAATGTATCGTACAAAATAAGCTCTGGAGCTTCGGTAAACCCTTACAAATGTAAAAACGGTTAATGTCCCAAAACAGTTAGTGGTTTGAGAGCCAACTTAAAAGATCCTGGGGCTCAGACGGGCCTCACAGAGTAGCAAGGCTCAAAGCCCTCAGAGTATCCCACAGGTATGCTTCAGAAGAAAAACACATTTTAGATTCATTTTCTACCTCTTTCCAGATTTAATTCCTGAGGAAACCTAATTTGGCCAATCGCTTAAGAACACATGCTGTTAAAAAGTATTCCTTCTCTTGATATGATTGCTGTGATTATCTTACCAAATTCAACTCCAGTCTGAATTGGCTAGGGGAGCTAGTCTGCAGGAGGCTGAAAACTGAGTGACATGTTACACATTGAGCTAGGCTTAACCACTGGGAGATAGTCCCTGGGTAAGCAGTTAACCCATATGCTTGTGATGGCATTACATTCATAGAAAAAAATTTAAGGCTTCAGATTGATTTAGGAGTTTAGGTTTTTGGTTGTATTTTGTTTGAGAGAAAAGTGTAAATTGGACATTGAACAATATTTTTTATTTCTTCAGAGGATCCCCGAGATGTGTATTGGCTGGCTCAGTGTCTCTACCTGACTGCTCAGTATCACAGAGCAGCACATGCCATCCGGTCACGAAAACTAGATAAAGTAAGTTGTTTCCCCCTCATTTTTTGTCTTCATCACATAAGAATACAACATTATTGTGTCCGTTTGTAAGAGCATTGCAGTACTAATTCAACACATGCACATTTTATTGGATTTTTGCATGGCCATCCAACCACGGTCATTTGGCTTTAGAAAGAGAGCTCTCTGAAGTTATCCTCTGTATTTTTGATGTCTACGCAATAACGTCGAGAAGACTGTACTAAACTTTTTTTTTTAAACGGGAAATTTCAGCCTTGCATACATATATATTAATGGGTGCTAAGCAAAAAGAGATATCCGTTGCCCTGTGGCACTTGAAATGAAGCAAGAAGCTTACTCATTACATGTTAGTTAGCCTGTGTTTGCACACCATAAAATGATGTTTGTTACTCATAAGTTAGTAGTGCAAACAAAGATAGCTAAAATTGTAGTTGATAAATTGCTCTTAAATGCCCCATACCTCTCCTTTTGAATTTCTCGTATAGATCTTCCATACAACAAGTTTCTCCTTCTGCAATCACATTTTTAGGTCTCGCCTGTCGATGCGCATGCGCATCGAGCAAGGCGAGAGTATAGGCACTTATCCGCTCTTTATCCACACTGCAAGGAATCGTGGCGATTCCTTGCAGTGCACGAGAAATTTAAGCTCAATGCGCATGCGCATTGAGCTTAAATGCGCGTGCACATGCCCCCAGCCGCCTACTCTCTCTCTCAGCCTTCCCACAACTCCGCCCCCTCACTACTTGATTGCACGGCCGCTAGGCCGTGCCTCCCCTACTCTCCTCCCCCCTCCTCCTCCTACTCTCCTCCCCTGCCTGCCTGCCTGTCGTGTCGCACCTCTCCCCTCTCCGCCCCCTCCCCTGCCCGCCGTGTTACGGTGAAAGGCTTGTTATGCCCAGGCGCCTCTTTTACTGTTCCACCAGTCTGGACTGGGAGCGGGGATAAAAAGCGGCAGGCCCCGCAGTTCCTTATCTTACGAAAAGCGGGCTGGCAACTTCGATACCCCGCTCTCATTACCCTATCTGTCGCCATTTATTTCAAAGGGCACCATTGCGCATAAACATTGCGGGCATGTCATGAAACCATTACGACACACTTGTGAACTGGCTGGGACGCAGCAGCATTTCCCACCAAGCGTTTATCCAAAACCAGTTCATAGCGTGCATGATCTTGACTGCTGATCTCCGTCTATATGGAAGTCACGCTGTGGTTTTCACGTGATCAATGAGTATTGTGAAATAATCTTCAAACTGTATGTCTAATTCCCACAAGTCTTGATCAGTGAAGTCTACCTCGGGTGATCATTATTCACTGTGGTGTTTGTCACTGAAAGCGCCTCTGCTGTATACTGAACGGTTTAAATCGAGCTTCTCAGCAAGATTTCCTCTCCCTTCCTACATTAATGGAACCAGCATGCTTCACATTGCATCAACGCATCTTGAGGCAGCGTTTAAAAGATGGCATGTTGACTCTGCATCGGCCGCTAGGCCGTGCCTCCCCTACTCTCCTCCCCCCTCCTCCTCCTACTCTCCTCCCCTGCCTGCCTGCCTGTCGTGTCGCACCTCTCCCCTCTCCGCCCCCTCCCCTGCCCGCCGTGTTACGGTGAAAGGCTTGTTATGCCCAGGCGCCTCTTTTACTGTTCCACCAGTCTGGACTGGGAGCGGGGATAAAAAGCGGCAGGCCCCGCAGTTCCTTATCTTACGAAAAGCGGGCTGGCAACTTCGATACCCCGCTCTCATTACCCTATCTGTCGCCATTTATTTCAAAGGGCACCATTGCGCATAAACATTGCGGGCATGTCATGAAACCATTACGACACACTTGTGAACTGGCTGGGACGCAGCAGCATTTCCCACCAAGCGTTTATCCAAAACCAGTTCATAGCGTGCATGATCTTGACTGCTGATCTCCGTCTATATGGAAGTCACGCTGTGGTTTTCACGTGATCAATGAGTATTGTGAAATAATCTTCAAACTGTATGTCTAATTCCCACAAGTCTTGATCAGTGAAGTCTACCTCGGGTGATCATTATTCACTGTGGTGTTTGTCACTGAAAGCGCCTCTGCTGTATACTGAACGGTTTAAATCGAGCTTCTCATCAAGATTTCCTCTCCCTTCCTACATTACACCACGCCACACAACGCCACTCATTCACGCAACGCCACTCATCCACGCAACGCCACTCACCCACGCAACGCCACTCACCCACGCAACGCCACTCACCCACGCAACGCCACTCACCCACGCAACGCCACTCACCCACGCAACGCCACTCACCCACGCAACGCCACTCACCCACGCAACGCCACTCATCCACGCAACGCCACTCATCCACGCAACGCCACTCATCCACGCAACGCCACTCATCCACGCAACGCCACTCATCCACGCAACGCCACTCATCCACGCAACGCCACTCATCCACGCAACGCCACTCATCCACGCAACGCCACTCACCCACGCAACGCCACTCACCCACGCAACGCCACTCACCCACGCAACGCCACTCACCCACGCAACGCCACTCACCCACGCAACGCCACTCACCCACGCAACGCCAAGTAACCAAAAACATTTCCATGACAAAAAGGAGTCTCTGGCCCTTAATCCACCCACCATATGCAAGCGTTTTCATCAGCATAGCGCCTGATTTGATCTCGCATGACAAGACTGCACGAATGACTGCTGACATCAAATAATTGTTTGCGGGTTTTTGTGATTGCGTGTGTATTTATACATGTATACACACACACACAAAATGTAAACACGTGTAAATACACATTACGTCCATAAGAATAATATATTGCCGTCACAGACATATGATATTCAATATCATATAATGTATTGGAGAACTGCATGCATGCTACTGTACCGGCATGTATGTGTGAACAAACACGTGAAAGTTCAAAGAAAAGTCTACATGCCAAGTTATGTACAATTTACAGCATTTGTATCTACTAGTGATTTTTAGTTAAAGCTTTTACAAATGTTTATTGCTTTTTTGATTTGTAATTCTTTAGCATTGGCTACAAAAAATAAAAATGCAAAAGATTTACAACAAAAAACCCATAAACAATTCTAAATGCACTAACTCTAATGCTGCGAGACCTATTGCATTTCCAATGCTTGTTTATTTCCTGGCCCAGTGCCCTCAAGACTCCATAGATATTGTTTTAAACAAGGATGATTGTATTTTTTTTCTTTTCCGTACAAACAACCCTTTATGGGAAACAGCCTTTACAACAAGGTTTTTACCAAGTTGTACTTCTGCCACGCATTTTTAACGACGCATGTTTTTTCAGAACGCATATGTTTTTACAACGTATGCCTTAACCTTGCATTTAAGGCAGGTTCGGGGTGTGGGGGGGGGGGTCTCCCACCACAAACAAATACATTGTTTTTTTAACAGTGCGTGGTAAAGGCATTTGTTGTAAAAGCATATGCGTTCTACAAAAATGTGGGGTTAAAAATGCGTGGTAAAGGCATGCAGAGTATTTCTCTGCGTAGTTCTGTCTTACAACCCACTTTACATAACCAGTGGCGGAGACAGAAATCCAAAACAGCTGACCTCAACGATTGAAATATCTACAGTTGAAGGGGTTACAGATACTTCAAATATAAGGCTTCACTGCACCCACCCTGACATTCTGAAGACCGAGGATTGGTATCTGTCACTCATTCCGCTAACCACTGACAAGTCAACTACCTTTAACTCTCTTCCTCCCACCCTCTCCAAGCGATCGGGGTGGGGGGGAGGGGGCGTGTATACTGCCTGCGGGTCACTTGGGGCCTGATTTCATCCTCATTTCGTGGACTGCCCGGTCACATGAGTGCCTTGAACTTTGAGCCTGCGACCCTTGAAGAGATACATAGATAACATAAATTGACTGCCTATTGACTGCAGTAAGTTGTGAGACTGCTTAACACCCTTCACCAGTTAGTAGTACTAGAGAGACATTTAACACAATCTATGAATGTAGAGGTGTGTATTAGTCACTCATGTGACTATGAAACCAAAAACAGAAAGAAACGATTCAAATACGTTTCGCACAGTAAAAACCACAACATGTTTATGCAAAGACCTTTATAATCCCTTATTCATGTGTTCTACTTCCTATGATGGTTAGTTTAAGGACTAAATAAAAAATCCTCAGCGTTATTCCCAATTACTTCTACCAGTACCGTTGTCTACCTTGAGCCCGTGATCCAGTCAATTTGTTGATATCACAGGTTTTACAAACATTGATCCAAACCTGTTTTTGCTTATCAACTAGCAACGCATAGGTTTGATGAGCTACCTGTAACTGATTTGTAAAAGATATACCTGGAATAATATTCATATACTTTCTCATCTGGTGGTTGCACGTTCTTGGCATTTTGTATGCGCTGATTTTATCATACACTTGGGTGTTGGCTTATAAAGAATTTCTGTGCAGCAATTTTGCATGGACTACTCTGAAGCATTCCAACCCCTTTTTCATCTCATTAGATAGGCATCAATATGAATGTTTGGCATAGTGCTTCCTGTGAAGCAAATAAACATGTGACATATGTGCATGCAATAGTGTAATTATGCATCTTTCATGCAAAAATCAGTTCTACTGTGTGCTACCAGGGTGAACCACACATTTCACTTAATTAGCTTGTGTTTAACCTAGTACCTTGGCACAAAAGCAGTAAAGCTTACCTTAGTAGCAATGTATAAAGTATTTGTGAGCACTCAAACAGTTTAAGGAAGTATAGTCCCTAAAATCACAAAGTGCCTCTCACCGTTATCTTGTTGTGAGAGACCTAGTCAAAGTCACACGTTCAGGCCAACGGAGATGGAGTGTGTGCCGGATACATGGACCAGCTTAGTTCAGGTAAAAAAGTTGCCTTCTAAAGTCCACCATGAAGAGATCTGTAAGCGATGGAGGAGGCTGCAAGGAGAGCATCGCAGTTGGTCGTCGCTGTAGGGCAAAGAGCAGACTCTGTTTTGCAGACGGTCTTCTCTGTAGCACAAAGATCCTGAGGGGCGTTGCGGCCAGTCATTGCTGAAGATTTGCGTTGGCAGTGACCACATGCTGTCGACACTATAGCAAGAAGTGCAGCTCTCGCATTGCTGGTCATCCCTGACAGTCGCGTAGCACAGTCAGGTTCACCGGTGCTGCAACTTGACAGGTGGCAAGATGTTGGCGCGAATGGGCTCTTTCCTGGTCATGAAGAATCCAGAACTTCAGGATTTCTCCTTTTCTTTTCTGAGCAGCTCAAATGATACCCCACAAAGGGTAAAGCTCCTGAGGGGCACCCCTTGGGGATGAGGAATTAGAAACCAGAAGGGCTCAGGCTGTTCCAGTTGCAGGTCCTGTGCAGCAGGTCAGCTGGGCAGTTACAGGGAGCCTCTGGAGCTTGTTGGTTCCCTGAAGCTCAGGGCAGGAGGTAAGTCAGCTGTCCCTTGGAGACACTTCAGCCTGGGATGAAAGGTGCAGGTCTAGTCGTCGTTCTCAAACAGCAGGCTTCAAGCTTCAGGGTAGTCCTCTGGCAGCAAGACAGTCTTTCTGTAGTATCCAGAGGGCCAGGAGTGTACTGAAAAGAGAGAGGCCGATGATCCCCATTTTATGGTCGAGCTACATTAGCATGAGCTAACGCATGTATATTGCTTGTGAGACGCTAACAAAAAGGGCTTTTGGCCTACCCTGTTAAGTTATGTTATGTTAAAAATTATTTATAAAACGTTCGTACACCGGTTGGTTTCATGGCGCTGAGATACCCAGTTGTTTACAATTTGTTGACTTGCGTGGCACTCTTCTCTACAGCCTCGTAAATAGTCACTGCAGGCCAAACGTCATTTAATTTCCTCTCTGTGGAGCAGGGACCAAGCAATGATTGATTCAAATTAATCAGTGCTTGTCGCTGCTCCCAACGTGAGTGAGTTACTATTTTGTTCTTTATAACTTCCAGTGCCATGCAAATAGAAGGCGTCACACTGGCGAAAACGTTGCCCAGCAGGACAAACAAAATTGCCAAGTTTTATTTTCTATTGTTAACTCTCTTTTATTTTGCCAATTCTTCTGTTCTCACTTTGCACTCATGTTTTTTTTTGTTTTGTTTTTGTGCTCGCGGGCGCTGTTCTCAAAATATGAGAAAACCACCACTGGGTCTGGGCTCCCAACGGCACAGCTTGCCACAAGCTTATAATGAACAAAAATAAGTGCAAATGCCGCTAACACATGAAAAAGACAGCTATTTAGTCAAAACATGCGATTGAAACAATATGTTTGTTGGTTTTAATTCCAATTCCTTTGTTTATTTCTTATTTTTAAATTTCACCTTCTATTTGAATCTGTGATTTATCAAATTATTATACAAATATTAAAACCTAGTGTACACAACAAAAAATGACATTCAATTTATCAAAAACAACTTTCCTATTTACAAAAAAATGCATACAATTATACATTCAATCCTCACTCATTCTTCAATCATACCAGTACAAACACCACAAAGAAACATTAATGGTTCGATATATGCCGGAATCAAAATATTCTCAACAAGAAAGCCAATATGTGTTTTGAAACAAAAACATATATATACAATTTATTGATTCTTATCAATTCCTAATTTTTTGATTTTGGCTTGTAACATAAAGTCTACACGTTTCAAACTCGCGTCATTTGGGAGTTCTCATCAGGACCAATATCTCTCGCTCATCAGAGTATAACTGGAAATGTCCACGAAGTCACACATTGTTGATTTAATCGCGCGTTTTTGGCTGTCTGACTCTCGGCATTCTGGAAGGAGTAGTCAGGCGCGTTGTGTACGTTGTCTGGGTGCTTCCGTATACGATTTTACGTCAGACGGGACCCGCTGTGGCGGTCGAAGGACTTCGGAATGCTCTCCACTCGCATTCACTTCCTGGTCCGCATAAGATCATGGGCAAAAAATATGACGATTATCTTGTTCTATATATTGCAAAGCGACATGGTTTCTTTCTTATGTGTCATTTTCAAAATTATGCAATCCAAAACAATCTGCTCAACTTCAATTCAGTAATCCCAAACAATCTGCCCCACTCTAATAAAAAACAATCTGCCCCACTCCAGTCTGCCCCACTTCAGTCTGCCCCAATCCAAAACAACTGCCCCAATCCAATCCAAAACAATCTGCCCCACTCCAATCCAAAACAATATGCCCCTCTCCAAAACAACAGCCCCACTCCTATCAAAAACAGTTTACCCCACTCCAATCTGTCCATCTCCAATTCAAAACACTCTGCCCCTCTCCAAAGCAATTTGCCCCTCTCTAATGCAAAAAAATCTGCCCCTCTCCAGTCTTCCTCGCTCAGCCCAACACTGTCTTCCCCACTTCAATCTAAAGCAATCCGCTCCACTCCAATTAGCCCCACTCCAGTCCAAAACAATCTGCCCCATTCCAATCCAAAACAATCTGCCCCACTCCAGTCCACCTCACTCCATCCCAATCTACCCCTCTCCAATCCAGTCCAGCCCAATCCAATCTACTGTTCTCCGATCCAATCCACCTCACCCCACCCCAATCTACAACAATCTGCCCCACTCCAATCCAAAATAATCTGCTACTATCCAATCTGCCCCACTCCCGTCTTAAACAATCTGCCCCAATCCAAAACAAACTTCCACACTCCAATGCGCCCCACCCCAATCTGCCCCACTCTAATCCAAAATCTGCCCCACTCCCATCCCAAATGTCCACCCCACTCCAAATGCCCCATTCCAATCCACCTCACTCCAAACCAATGTACCTCACTCCATACCTATTCACCCCCTCCATTCCAGCCCACACCAGTCCAATCTATCCAAACCCACTACAATCCAGTCCACCTCACCCCACTACAATCTGCCCCACTCCAGTCTAAAACAATTTGGCCCACTCCAATCCAAAACAATTTGGCCCACTCATATTCCAAACAACCTGCTTCACTCCAATCCAAAACAATCGGCCTCACTCCAAATCAAAAACAGTCTTCCCCACTCTAATCCAAAACAAACGTATGGGGATGCCTGCCGGTTTCATCGCCACAACGGCCTTACTGTACAACAGACCCACTGCTAGGCTCCGGTTAAACGGCATTCTATCGGCTCCTTTCTCTTTGTCGCGTGGCACGAGGCAGGGCTGTCCCTTATCCCCCTTGCTCTTTATATTGGCAATGGACCCCTTGCTCTTTATATTGGCAATGGACCCCTTGGTCAGGCATTTTCAGGAGAAACATCTACACCGTGGATTACAAATTTCCACTGGGCCATTATTGGTTTCTCTATATGCAGACGACACAATACTATATGTTCGAGAACCCCGACTAAATTTGGATCCCCTTTTACGGGAAATACTCCGATTCGGCACCTTTTCTGGGCTAGGTATCAATTGGCATAAGTTGGTGATCTTCCCCCTCACAGCTAGCACTTCAAAATGGGATACTGAATTTCCACTGGAGTGGGGATCTGACTCAGTAAGATATCTGGGCATGCACATCCACCTTAATACAGACCAGATCGTCCGCCGTAACTATGGGGTAGCGATCTCTAAATTCGAAACACAAATAGACACATGGCTGAAACTCCTGCTTTCCATGGCCGGACGGGTTGCCCTTATAACAAGCATTTACAATGCAACGGTCTCGCCTTTGCAAAAGTTAGAGCTATTGGCATTGTAAATGACAATTTTTTTATTTATGTATTGGTTTTGAAAACAGATAAATAAATGGCATTGTCATTTACAATGCCAATAGCATAATCTCTTGCAAATGGTCAGTGTGCAGTTTACCAATCACATGCTCGAAAACAAGTGTTTTAATAAAAGGGGTGCGAGCAAGGTCTGACAGTTGTGACATACACTACTGTGTACTCACCCTTTATTCTGAGTTCTGGTTTTCCTTTCTTCACTGTGGTCATCACTATGTCAACAACACCCGCCGATGGCAATCTGTTCAAGCGACTCTTTATTCCTTTAACAGAGATGATGTACAGGTTCTTGGCCCCTGGAAAAGATGTGCTCCCGGAAAGAGAAGCCACGCTCGGACCTTGTCTTGTGCTCAAGGAAAGCAAGCAATGCCCCAGGACAAACAATGTTCTGAAAACGGAACTACGCTCCAGAAACGTAACCCAAGGTTAAAAAAAAGAAGATGTGGTCCCAGACGAAAGATATGCTTTGGATATGGTCCTGTGCTCCGGCAAAGAAAGGCTTGCTTTCAGGATAGGGTTGTGTTCCATGAAAGGACACCAATTTAAAGGACAGTGTCATGTTCATAGGGCAGTCTCGGGTCCCAAAAATTGAGCTTTGGTAAAATTAAGGTTCCCTGCCTGCCTCAGGAAGGACACTGTGCTTCGTGGAGGAAATGGAGACCTAGGCACGACTATCATCTCTTCGAAGCTGGAATGCTCCAGGCAAGCTGCAAGCCTTTCTTGGCGGCCGGGAAAATCGGTCCCGAGTCCTGGACTGTAATCCAAGAAAGCAATGCCGGGAAGGCACCCTTGCTCTCTGGACAGGCGTGTGCTGCAGGAGAGGACGTGATGGGTGAGGATGTTCTGGTGATGGCGCAGCACTCAGTGGCAGACCACCATGCTGCACGACATTACGAGGCTCCGGGGGAGATTGCGGTGCCTTAGAGATGGAAGCCAAGGGGTCCGTGCCTTGCATCTGCAGTTTGGGCGCTACCTTCTCCTGTGTAGGCTGCACACCGCCTGCCTGGAGGTGACCGTCCCAGTTTCATTTTCATGGCGGGTTTATATGGGTTCCATGCCATGCAGTTATTGTGGTTTCCAGACGGTGTCCAAAGTTTTCCGAATTCTAATCTTATGTTCACGTTTTGGATAAATGAACTCCGTCATTATTGTACACTATTTAAGCAGTATTATTTGTGTTGTTAGCAACATGTGTATAGAACAATACCGTTGTTTGTGTGATGCTGTAGCGCCTTCTGGTCGCGTACCTTACCTTCTATCTGGCAGTCGTGTACCAGGTTTATTGAGGTTTCTTCAGTGTACACGCACCGTATTTAGGTGAGAATGCTGTAGTTTTATAATAATACAATGTGCTTTTGCATAGCTCCTAATTCAGCGGTTCATGCCGTTTCCAAGCCCTGTAAATTTGGGCATTTTGTTACTGGAACCGACCTTCTGTGCGGTTTGCAAGTGACATTCCTGTGTCCTGGTTATGGGGAGAGGGGCACTCTTGGGCTGCACGCTGTAGCTTTCTCGGAACCCCCTTCTCATCACCCTGCAGGCCCACAAACCAGAGCTAGCCCAACGCCTCCCTGCCAGAGCCCCCCCCCCCCAACCTCGATGGCTCCCTCCTTTCCAGCCATCGCCCCCTCCCCCCCTCTCTCCCACTTGCTTCTATCCAAGAGAAATTGGGTTACAGGAGGGATTCGGCTGCAGGAATGCGCGGAATGCAGGAAACACCGAGTGATTTACTCTTAGACAACATTATTTCAACATTTAATTGAAAAGTCTCCTTTTTTATATTCCAGGCATTACCGGTGGAGCCGGGGTCAAAGGGCATTCTTGCCCACCCCTTTCACCACAGGTGGAGGTGGGCGGTGTAGCGGAGTCTCTCAGGTGGCTCATGTTCCCTAACCTCTGAAGGGTTTTTATCGGATAACAGATTCCCAAACATACACCCAGCAAGGCATTCTGGGGCCCCCTCGCACCCGTGTAATAAAGACATGGGGCGAGGGAGTAAGGGGACGATTTGAGCTCCTCTGAGGCCCATCTCCGCAGCCGGAGTTGCTCTCATCTCTGCAAAGACCATGTACGAACTCACTATGCCATTATTTACCTGCCCTCTCGCAGGATTACTGGGGCGTGGGGGGGGGTAAATCTGCCATTACAAGTAGCTTTGGATGAGGGGTGTCAAAGGGCGGTTGGAGTTTGCGGGTCTCTCAGCGGCACCGAGGTCCATTGCAGAGCAGTGGGCAAGGGTCCCGTCACAAAACGGTGAGTGTGACGAGGGGGTGTTCTGACGTTGGTAATGCCCGTATGTTGAGGTGTTACCCCTTGACATCCTAGACCCCTCCACCCCCAGCGCATTCACAGGTTGCGGGCACAAACTACCGTAACAGCTGCATGAAGGGCCCGAGGCTGCCCAGCAGGCGACTGTGAGACCGAGAGAAGGAGGAGGAGGTGCAGGGGAGGGGGGTCCTGGAAAAGGACGTCCAAAACAGGGGAGGGGGAGAGGAGGATGAGTTGTGGAGGAGGGAAGTGCGGGCCGGGAGAAGGAGGAGGAGCGGAGACTTCCGGGGTCTGAGAGAGGGATCGGAGAGTGTGCGAGCCGAGGGAGGCCGAGGTCAGGGGCAGAGAGCAGAGGGCTGCAGCCGCAGAGAGGAGCCCGGAGCGCGGCGAGAACTCAGGACCAACAGGGGGTCGGGCGTCCCCAAGGACTCCCAGATCAAGCAGCAGCGAGGAGTGCGGGGCTGCCCACCGAAGCCGGAGGTAGCGGCTACGGACACACACTCTCCGCCAGGGGTCGCTCTGGAGAGCTACGGAGGACGGGGACCCGCAGAGGGGAGACCCGGGCACGCTGCAGCCGGAGACCCGAGGGAAGCAGAGCAAGACCCTGAGGAGGGACCAGGAGAGGGCGCCGGGCGACCGGGCATGGATGGGTGCGAGCCGCGTCTGGATATAGGGTAAACTGCACCGCAAGGGGCATGCGCGTCACATTTCAAAGGCATCACGGTGTGGATGTGTGTACATGTGTCTCTGTATGTGTGCGTGTATGTGCGCTCCTGTGTGTGTCTGTGTGCGAGGGAGGGGGGAGTGTCTCTGTCTGCGTGCATGTATGTGCGCTCGTGTGTGTGTGGCCACATGCATGCAGGGGGAGGTGTGCCTGGGTATGTTTGCGCTTCCCAGGAGACAGCCAGGCCAAGCGCGGCGCGTGCCAGTCGGCGCGTGCCACTTTCAAATCGCCTCCAAGGCGATGCGCGCGGCCAGGATTGTCTCCTGGGAAGCAGACACGCCGACAAAAGAGCCTCGGCGGAGACGCGCTTCCGCGCGTTCAGCCGAGCCCTAAAAATGAATGTGCTTCCGAAATTTTTGTATTTCTTTCAGAATATACCAATCCCACTCACTAATCGTTTTTTCAGCGTTCTTCGTTCACATTTAATCAAATTGGTATGGGGCAACAGAAAACCTACAGTACGTTGGCAAATCATGACGCTCCCCTGCAATAGAGGAGGGTTTGAGGTTCCCGATCTGCAAATATATTACCTGGCAGCACAATGTAGCTTTGCTCAGGCTTGCTATCACCCAGACGCTAGGATACCTTTCCTGCGTCCCGAATCAGACTTCGTGCTACCGGACACCTTGGCTTCAGTCCTGCCCTTTGGTATCCCCAGAGACACCACAGATATTCAGCCGGTCTCAACGACTAGCTGGGACTGAACAAAGCTAAGACGCATATTGAAAGCTTCATCATTGTATTCCTCCTCCCTACCGCTCCCTAATCCCAGATGGTTGCCCATTACAGGCGAGAAGCTAGTTCAAAGACCTGTACTAAATTTAACATTCTTAAAATGGGGGACTTTTACCTGGGTGGCCACATTTTTTGACCCAGACGATGAGGCCCTGTTTACTAACATCTCCTTCATGGACAAATTTATCCTAATGAGACTGAGCTCTGCCTTGAGGACCAAGTTCCCGGAGTATCCACTAGAGTCTGCTACCTTCCCTCCGCTCACTGTAGTGATTGACAGCAGCAAGGGAGCCCATCTTATGTCCCAGCTCTACAGAGCGTGTGCCGACATCCTTCCAGTTACAGATGACAAGATACACAAGGCATGGGAAGTAGATTTGGGGAACCCGATATCAGATGACCAATGGGCAGCCTGCTGTGCAGTTACGACATCGGTTTCCCTTAATAGTCGACATAAACTGATCCATTTAAAATTTTTACTCAGGATGTATATCACCCCGGCCAAAATGCACAGAATAGATTCTACCTGGCAGCATTCCTGTCAGCGATGCAACTCCCCATATGCAGATTTTTCACATCTCGCCTGGACATGCCCCAACATTCACAATTTCTGGATTGGAATACACAGTACACTTAGTAGGATGGTGGGGATACAGGTGGAACCCCTGCCGGAGATTGCCTTGCTGGGCTATGTGGTGCAGTTTACACAGAAAATTCGTAGATTTATCGCTATTCGTTTATTATTGGCCAAAAGAGAAGTCGCTATACGTTGGGGCAGTAAACGTGCTCCCACAGAACAGACTTGGATCCAAAGCCTAGCCTCCTGCTCCATGATAAGCGAACTATATGCCAGCAAAACCCTCCAACATCCAGACCCAAAGACATTTGGGGCCCCTTCTGGGCCTTCCTGACGGCGCAGCAGCAAGACCCTCCCACCCAACAAGAACAGGGTTTAGTTTCAACGGGTGTAGAATAGAATGGCGGAACGGAGTTTCTCCCAGAATACATACATATGATGGTTGGCTATTGACAATAACTATTGGCAAGGTTTGGGAGAGGGTGGATGATGAAGGGGTACTGGGGATGGAAGACATGGGCAGACGCTTGATGGAGGCTGCTAAGAAATGCATATATTATAAATCTCCTAGTTCGAACAAATCTATAATGCGAAAGACCTGATTTACATGAATACTTGTAAGGTCAATCATACATCCTCAATGCAACACTGATATTATTATGAAAATGTTAAATAAAGTTAAAAAAAACCAACAACCAACTCCAATCCAACCCACCCCACTCTAATCCACCCCATTCAAATCCAACCCACTCCAATCCAGTCCAACCCAACACATTCCAATCCTACCAACCCCCACTCCAATCCAAACCAATCCACCCACGCAAATCCATTCTACCCCACCCCAATCCAATCCACTGCAACCCAATCCACCCACACCACTCCAATCCATCCCACTAAATCTGATCCATTTTAATCCACCTCAGTACAATCCACTCCAGTCCACCATAATCCACCCCACTCTAAGTAACTTTAATCCACCCCACTCAATCCAATCCGCACTATTCCACGCAAATCCAATCCAGTCCAACCAATCCGCTCCACTCAAATCCAGTCCACTTCACTCCAATCCACCCCGCTGTAATCCACTTCGCTTTCATCCAATCCACCCCACTTTCATCCAATCCACCCCGCTTTCATCCAATCCACCCCGCTTTCATCCAATCCACCCTACTCAATCCAATCTACCTCACTCAATTCAAACCTCTTATAGTAACCGTTGAGGCCCAGGAAGGCCCTCAACTGAGTCTGAGTTTTAGAGGGTTCCCAGGGCAAGATGGTCTGAGGCTTGGCCCAGAAAACCTGCACAATGCCTCCACCCACTAGGTGTCCCATGTACACCATCCAAACCCTGCCCTGTCTTGCACCTGCTAGCCTTGATAGTTAAGCCTGGCTGTTGCAGAGTCTCGTCGCCTCCTGAAGATAGTCTAGGTGGTCCTTACAGTGGGAGCTGTTGGCAGCCATGTCATCCAGGTAGGCAGCACTAAATGCCTCCTTCCCCAGCTAAGACATTGCAAACCAACCTTTGAATGGTGGCAGGGGTATTTTTCAATCCAGAGGGCATCATCCAAAATTGGAAGTGGCCCTCTGGGGTAAAAAATGCTTACTACTTTTGAGGTAACGGGTTTTTAGGAACCCGTTTGGTGCCAGGGGATAACACCTGAAGACCTCTGAGTTCTCCCTGTTCCGGACCACAGAAACACGGAGTCTTCTAGTCGAGTCAGAGATCGAGTTTTATTGATAGCTACCAAGTAACAGGTGTCCTAGAAGCACGAAAAACACGGGTCATGTGTTCTCAGGAGACTGTTCGTTTTTACAGAACCAGCCTTCTCCTTATATACAGAAATAATAGCTGCGAGCGAGAATTCTTGAGTTTATGATATGGCTATACACATATTTCTACAATAATACAAAAGAGCGAAGTCATGTATGCAAGCCCGTATTTTAGATGTCCAATGTGTGATAGATTACTCTGCCAAGCCTGGAACTCCCATCAGATATCGATGAAACCCCAATAAAGGAAGGCACCTCCTAGTCATAAAACAGGCCATAAACAGGGAACAGGACAGGTGTGTGTTTGCAGAAAGCATGGTTTGTATGTAGTGAATGGTTTGAGGAATGTTATGTATCGATGTTATCGCATTTGGCCACTGGGCGAGGGGCTGCCCAGACAGGTTTGGCTAAAGGCAGTGGAGTCGGTTGGGATAGGTCAGGGGGAAGTCAGGGAAGGAGGACGTGTCCTTTTAGATCAAGCTCGACCTTTAATTGACTTATCATGAGGGCAAGACGTAAGATGGATGCCGTTCACAAAATGGAGTCTAAGGGGTTGGGACGGAAACTACGATTTGGGGGTGTTGGCGACCCTCGATTATGACGCAAATGCATGGGAATGATGCCCTAATCATTATCAGTTCGCTGACACCAAATTCGTCATGGTACGTTGATATTTTGTGACACGGGTATTGGACCTCGATATCGGGATGACAACAGGGTCCAGATTTTCAGAACCACAGACCCTCCTTTTGCCCTTATGTAAGGCAATAAATCATATTAATCTGAGTCCAAATCCATATGGAGGAATTCGTGGAGATGCTGCTGTAACATCATTCTGTTGCTTAGTTTGTCTCTTGACACAGGCTTCCGTACACATGACGTAGCACAGAGGCCACATAGTGCAGGAGCGCACTGTATACACAGGCAGAACATAAACAGAAGTGCTAAGATCATCCCAATGAAGATCAGTGTTTTCCATCCCCATGTAGCGATCAGTTCCCAGAACCACCCTAGTAAGGACCAATCTCCTTTTTCCACGTGGAGGGAATCAGATATTTCGTGTAGTTTAGAGATGGCTTGGTACACTGTCGGTGCGTTATCAGGGATAAAAATGCAACAACTGGATTGGATCACTCTACACACACCACCACGATCGGCGAGTATGACATCTAGGGCAACTCGGTTCTGAAGGGTCATAAGTCGATCCGACTGAAGTTCGGTCGTCAAATTTCCAAGGGCTCCGGCCGTTGTAGTCACGGCGGATTCAACTATCCTCGATAACTGGCGAATATTCCTGCTGTTTACCATAGGGCCCCAAAATGGCAGAAAACCCTTTGCGAAGTCAGCGAATTCCTGACCCGCGGTGTCGTCTTTACTCACGACACCTCTAGCTGTCCTTGTCCGATGGTAATCTGCTCTGGCCGTGTAAGTGGGAGGCAGCAGAAATGCAATAAAGCATGTACCTGAGAAGTCAGGGGGCAACCACGTGTAAGCTTGGTCATGGCAGACGAAGTACGTGCCTTTGGCTGCTAATAATATAGGGGAAGTTCGGGAAGCGAACACATATGTTTCCGCGCATATACTCTTTCCTATTTGAGCTTTGGGATCCCTGCCGATACCCTGTAAACATAAGTGACCTCGGTTGGGTACTATCCAAACTGGGCGGGATTTCTTTGCTGTCTGGCTCTTACTCAGGTAAACCCCATATTTGGTTACGTTCCAACGAGTGTACGGAGTGAGTTCATCTTTGGGAATCGTAAGATAGGTGTCGAACTCTCTACTCATATTTCTTATCCCTGCTATTAGTGCCTTGTTACTGGAATCACTTTCAGTAGAACGTGTCGGGTATGGTTCTAGGGCGAATAGGAACATGGTCTGGAAAGCCCACAGAGAACCATAATAACTGAAAGGCAGGATGAAATATGGGATACCCTTATCCGTTGTGTGTGGCATGAGTCCACATATCCAACAGTTCGATGTGTTCATGATGGACTGGTGTTGGTGTAGGAGTTGAATAAATGAGTTATTTACAAATTCGAGTCTTCTGGCAGATTCGTGTTCAGGTAGAGGGTGAAAGTAGTGTGAAGAGATAGTAGGAGGAGGCTGTGGCTGGGTGTCATTCGAAAAGGTAACTTTAAACACGAATAGAGTATAACCAGTCAAAAACATCGTTATGCTACACAACATTAAAATACATGTTATCAGAAACTTTCTTTTGGCCAGTACAGTGCACAATTGTCTTTCAAAGTTTGGGAGTCTGGTAGGTCTCTTTACCCTAGGAAACTCCATCCTCTAGTTGCTGCCCGCGGCGGTAGATTGATTCTGCCAGGGAGCGCGCTCTGCTCAGTCCGGGGTAACTCCCGTGGACCAACCAGAACCGTGGACCTAAAACTTCCCAGTTGCACTCCCTAGACTTCAACCGCGACCCTAGCAGCAGAACCGGATGGCGGTTCGAAAATCAAAAATGAGCAAGTTTCCTGAGAGCGAGAGAGCTGAAAAATCTAAAATAGTTCTTGGGGGAAGGGAAAATCACATTCGTTTGTGTGTCTTTTTATTAGTCTCTTTGTCTTGACCTTAGATTATACTGTTCTTTCCCAGGTATGGTGTGGTCTTCAAACAATGTCTCAGGTTCGGTAGTGTCCAACTGCATTGACTGTGGCACAAATCCTTGTAAAATATGATCACTCTCCTTTTCGGTACCAGTTTCTTTTAAACGTGCATCGCTGAAAGGGATGAAGCGAGGTATGGATTCTGTCTCGGAGTCGGCAATTCCTTCGTTGACCCACCGGTCGTATGGAAGGGGCAGAGGGACCCGTTTACAATGGGTCCCGTGCACCCAGTTCTTTTTGCCGTCCACCCGAACCGCTGACCTCGTGGAAAGAAGTACCAGGTAAGGTCCGGTCCACCTCGGCTGTCCGTTGTTGGTGCGCTGGAAGTTCCGCACCAAAACCCACGTGCCGGGTGTGATGGAGTGACCTGGATCGTCAGAGGCTGGTGGAGAGGAACTGTGAACCTGTTGGTGTAAAACACGCAATTTAGTTGTCAATTCGCACAAATAGTCCTCGGCTTGTATAGATTTCATGCTTTCAATGGTGTCCTCACACATTCCTACATCAGTAATCCATCTAGCGGGACCTACAACATACATCCGACTCATTGTGTTCCTTGCAGTCTCTTTCGCAACCTCGTCTGCAAATGCATTCCCGCGGCCAACATCATCCTGAATCTTTTTGTGTGCACTACATTTTATAATGGCAACTTGTAGTGGCAAGGTCAGTGACTGGAGGAGCTCATTAACTAGCTGACCATGTTGTATCTTTGCACCATGTGACGTAAGAAACCCACGTTCACGCCACAATCTCCCAAAACTGTGAGCCATACCAAAGGCGTATTGGCTGTCAGTGTACACATTCACTCGTTTTCCTTTTGCTAACACACATGCTCTGGTAAGCGCAATTAGCTCTGCAGCTTGTGCAGAATTATGGGAAATGCGCGCAGTCTCTATAATGGTGTGTAATGTCGTTACGGCATATGCTGCAGTCGTATCACCATTCGGCAGCTTGAAACATGAACCATCAACCCATAAAGTATCATTGCATTCAGGAAGGGGAGTGTCCTGTAAGTCTACTCTCCCTTTTGTCTCTTCTTCTGTCCTAAAGCAACAGTCATGTTTATCAATCTCGTCTGTTCCTGTCGGAATGGGTAATAACGTTGCGGGATTCAGTGTATCGCACCTCTTTATGTGGATGTGACTTGCTAGCCGCGTAAGTTCGTAACTGGATAGTCGAGCGCTAGTAAGGTGTTGTGTCTTCGTCCTGTTTAGTAAAATGTCTACTGCATGCGGAACCATAACGATCAGAGTATTATTCATGACTAATCCAGCGGACTGTCGAATGCAGACAGCTGCTGCGGCGGTAGCCCTCAGACAACTTGGTAGGGCTTTAGCCACAGGGTCTAGAGTTGCCGAAAAATGGGCGCTGTCTGTCCCCAAAATGTTGTGTTAAAACTGATAATGCACAACCTTCCTTCTCGTGGACATATAATGTAAAAGGCTTACTGTAGTTGGGGTTTCCCAACACAGGAGCCGAACATAATGCATCACGCAACTTGTGAAACTCGTCTGGCAATCTTCAGACCAAGGCATAGGATTTGGCGTGTCTTTACAGAGTAGTGCCAGCAAGGGTTTAGCTAGTAGTGAGAAATTCGGTATCCATTGTCTACAGTATGATGTAATGCCCAAGAAGGCTCGAACCTCTCTCTGTGTCCTTGGGGCACTTAGTTCTGCGATTGCCTGTATTCTTTCTGGTGTCAGTCTCCTTCCCTCCTTCGACAAGATGTGACCTAAGTAGGTTACTTCTTGTCGGCAAAATTGTAGTTTGGAAAGAGACACTTTGTGCTTCATGTCACATAAGTGATGCAATAATGATAACGTAGCTTTCTTGCAAATCTCTTCAGTGTCTGCAGCGATCAGTAGATCGTCTACATACTGAATCAGAGTTGAACCATTTGGTAGAACAATCGTGTCTAGTTGTGTTTTCAGGGCCTGACTGAATATTGATGGGCTTTCGCAGTAGCCTTGAGGAGCGCACTTGAAGCGGAAACTTCGTCCTCCTAAATTAAATCCGAAAATATCTCTACTCTCCTCAGCAATCGGGATACTGAAGAAAGCGTTCTTCAGGTCAATCACCGAGAACCAATTTGCTGAAGCTGGAACCATCGTCAATAAAGCAGTAATGTCGGGGACAACTGGAAACTGTGGGATAACTATCTTGTTCACTTCTCTGAGGTCGATCACGAACCTATACACAGGGGGTTGTGAAGGATCAGTACGTTTTAAGACGGGCAAAACTGGACTGTTACAAACATTTCCTGTTGTTTCTTCGATGACGTCTTTATCAATCAAGTCATAAACAATCGTTAATAACGCCTTTTCACATTCGCTAGATATTTTGTATTGGGGAATACGTGGTAACCTAGCGTTGGCTTTCAACGTTATGACATACGGTGCGATCTCCAAACGACCTACATCATTAGAACCATTTGCCCAGAGTGCATCAGGAAGACACGACAATTCAGTTGCAATATTTTCTTTCGACACATACATTGGAGAAATGACTTTCTTACCGAAAGTAAGTTGTACTCCTAATGGTGAACAGTACAAAGTCGCATATAACCTTTTTAGCAAATCCAATCCTAACAAATTTTCACCACAACCTGTTGTAAGAATGAGGGGTGCCTCTAATTCGCATGGGCCAATAGAAAGAGATACAGGACTGGAGATCGGGTTTCTAACAGGGGCGCCAGAGAAACCTACTGAGACATTCATTTCGCCAGACAAAGGTGCGCCAGGAAGTTTCGAGTGCATGATAGAACTTTTTGTAGCACCAGTATCCAGCAGAAATGGCTCTGACACTCCTGAGGCTATTACCTCGACATAAGGTCCATTCTGATCTACTGGAACTGAAACCACTCCCTCTCTTTGTCCATGGCTGTCCTAGCAATCGTTACCCTCGTATTCATGTTTGGTGTAATAGTCGTCAGCATAGTACTGAGCTGACCTGGTCAACGCATTATTCTGTTGGTCGAAGCTGTTCATCGAATTCTGAGGCGTAAAAGAAGTTGTATTCTGCGTGGAATTTCCACGGCCCCTACCTCTAGGGGCATGTTGAACACCTCTTCCCCTTACACCCGAAGCACCGCTCAAACGTCGCGCAAGAGCCGGACAATTACTTTTAAAGTGACCCTCTTCCTTGCAATATGCACATTGATTTAGGCCATAAGCAATACGCTGGTGGGAAAACTCGTTTCCTTGCGCGTTTCTCGAATACTGATGTTGCGGTTGATAACTGGGCTGACTAGCCGTACGAGGCGGATAAGCTTGCTGGAGAAGAACTTTAGTTTTTAAATCTTTTGTCTTCCTGTCTACTTTATCTAGCTCGTCTTTGCGCCTATTTTCATAGTACTGGGCTGTAGCTAAAATTTGAGCTGACGTAGAGACAGCCCAAGCACTCTCTGAATCTTTCAATTTATTACATAGTTCAGGGATTAAATTATGTACGAACTTGTCTACAAACAATCTTTGGCCACCCTCGTTAGCCATATCCTGACCACTATGATCGGTGAAAGTCTCCTCGAATCTTGTGAAAAAGTCAGACACATTCTCATCTTTCTTCTGCTTGCATGCAGATAGCTTGTCCCAGTTCACGCGTACTTCAGGCATTATTGTTTTCATGTATGCAATAATTCTACCGGGAAGTTCAGCTATTAACGGCTCAGGTTTAGAACCACCAATTTGTCTAGCATCTATAGCGGCAATGTTCGCCCATGAGTCACCTAGTTCTTGAGCATGGTTCGTATGGCGTATTTTGCTCCATAGAGGATGTGGGACAACGTTCCCAAACAGCATGTCTATATCCGCTAAATTCATTATACATGAGCTTGCAGTTTGCGATAACTCCTTATAATACCCAGTCGGGTTTTTACGAGGGTCAGGCAATGTCTGCTTGAGCGCCAAGACTTCGGATCTTTTCCAGGGGACATGTACCCATACACGCTGGAAATGAGGCAGAATTGGCGGTACTACATTTGCATCGCCTTCCCTCCAAACCGGAGGAACCTCTCTCATGGGGTACTGTCTCGCTCTTTTCCTATCTGATACGTCGTCTTTGTACAAAGATCTAGAGACGTTTCCTTTACTCCTATAAGAGAGTAATAACTCTATCGCTTTCTCAACATCTCTTCCTGTAATCATGCCTTCGTGGAACTTAAAGCGTGTACGCCATAGTTCGTTCATTGTGTATGTGGGATCATTTGTCTCCAAATCTTCGCCCAGATATACACACATTTCTTCGAATACGTATCTCTGAGTGGGTGCATTCCATTGACGGAAAACTTCCATAACAGACTGAACATCATATCTAACAGTATCCGTAATCCATTTACGGGCTAGTTCATTTAGCACTTTTCTTTCCTCGTAATCAGGCAGTTGACTACGTAACTGTCTATCTTCTGTTTTAGGGGCCGTCTTAGGCGACCCGAAGAAAGGTGAAAGCAGACCAGTGACGGTACCTGTCACTCTTTGTCTAATAGAAGGAGAAGCTTGCGGAGGAGCAAGTGCATCGGAAAAAACAGGCTGAGGCAAAGAAGAAGTTGAGGCAATAGTAGAGGAAGTTGAAGTAGTAGCAGACGTGGTATCATAGACAATAGCTGGAGCTGTAGGCAAAGTCGTAGAAGTAGATGGGGTAGGTAGTAAAGATGGCGACCCTTGAGAAGGCTGCGCCGGAGAAGTAGGAACCAGCGGAACAGTAGCTGGCGTGTGTGCAAAAGCTGTGTTTCGTGCGCCGGGGCGTGGTATAGAAAAACGCTTTGGCGTTGTAGTAGCGTCTAACGCATACGGTGGAGGTGAGCTTAATAAGTGGGACATTAATGGATCTTTCTCGGATCTTTCCTCTTGACCTTGTCCCTTATTTGGTAACATCGGGTAGCATTTATCTACTGCTAGTTTCTTGCTCCTAAGTATTTGTTCGCTTTCTTGCTCTTCCTCGTTATCCCTGTATGCAACGGCAGCTTGCACCATCGACATACCTCTTTTATTCTTTTTCGCTAACTTTATTTCTTTCTGTTTGGCTTCTTTGCGCCATGAGCGAAAAGAGTCAAACATCGCCGGCCGGGCTTTTCTCTTAAATAATGTGACCTCTAGGTTATCTAATATTTCTGAGTCGAAACTACCATATTGGGGCCATTTTAAAACACCATCCTTGCGGGTGTATTTTATCCACATTTCATTATATGTGATAGGGCCTACGCCGTGCTTTACGTAGAGCTCATATGTTGGAGTTCCAATCGGAGGAACCGGACAGGAATCCTCTAATCGGGAGTCCTTACTATAACCAAGACAAAACAAGTTTCCAAGTCTGCTAAAACCAGGCATCTCTGCTCACTAGTCTAGCTTCAAACTTCAAAGGATTATCAATTACGATATTTCTCGTGAAAACACAAGTCCTTCGGCTTTGGGGCTTGCAAGTACCAAATCAAGGCGTATCTCAAGGATACCAAAAACTAAGGACAAACTAAGGACTGGGAGACGCTCCACTTATACTTAACTGAAGTATTTGAAGATCGGTGACGTCGCTAGAAGACTCGTCTATCGTTTCGCTCTACCAAGGATCACTGGGTCCAAAACAAGGCGATAGTCAGGGCAGCAGTCCTTCGTAGCCGTCGGGATGCGGGGAACCTCGCAGCAAAGACCTTCGGAACCACGTCGACATACAGGGGTCGCTGAAGTGGCTGGCCGTCCTCCGGAATTTTCACACGAAGCTCCTCACGAACATCTGGCTTGGACCGTCGCCGCTTGATACCGCCCCGAGTTGGGCGCCAACTGAGGTAACGGGTTTTTAGGAACCTGTTTGGTGCCAGGGGATAACACCCGAAGACCTGAGTTCTCCCTGTTCCGGACCACAGAAACACGGAATCTTCTAGTCGAGTCAGAGATCGAGTTTTATTGATAGCTACCAAGTAACAGGTGTCCTAGAAGTACGACAAACACGGGTCATGTGTTCTCAGGAGACTGTTCGTTTTTACAGAACCAGCCTTCTCCTTATATACAGAAATAATAGCTGCGAGCGAGAATTCTTGAGTTTATGATATGGCTATACACATATTTCTACAATAATACAAAAGAGCGAAGTCATGTATGCAAGCCCGTATTTTAGATGTCCAATGTGTGATAGATTACTCTGCCAAGCCCGGAACTCCCATCAGCTATCGATGAAACCCCAATAAAGGAAGGCACCTCCTAGTCATAAAACAGGCCATAAACAGGGAACAGGACAGGTGTGTGTTTGTAGAAAGCATGGTTTGTATGTAGTGAATGGTTTGAGGAATGTTATGTATCGATGTTATCGCATTTGGCCACTGGGCGAGGGGCTGCCCAGACAGGTTTGGCTAAAGGCAGTGGAGTCGGTTGGGATAGGTCAGGGGGAAGTCAGGGAAGGAGGACGTGTCCTTTTAGATCAAGCTCGACCTTTAATTGACTTATCATGAGGGCAAGACGTAAGATGGATGCCGTTCACAAAATGGAGTCTAAGGGGTTGGGACGGAAACTACTATTTGGGGGTGTTGGCGACCCTCGATTATGACGCAAATGCATGGGAATGATGCCCTAATCATTATCGGTTCGCTGACACCAAATTCGTCATGGTACGTTGATATTTTGTGACACGGGTATTGGACCTCGATATCGGGATGACAACAGGGTCCAGATTTTCAGAACCACACTTTTTGGCCCCCCTCACTAACAGCAATCTTTCAGTACCCGTATGTCAAGACAAAGGTACTAAGGAACTTGGCAGCTCCCAACCTGTCGATGAGCTTGGGATGGGGTGAGCGTTAGTCTTGGTGACCGAGTTGAGCCTCCCTGTAATCCACGCAGAACCTGAATTCTGAGGTGGTACCCTGTGGGGGTGTCCCTTAGGAGCTAGCACTACAGGGCTGGACATGGGACTACTGGAGTACTCAGTCACCCCCAATGCCAGCATTTTGGAGACTTCCTCTTCAATGCAAGCCCTCACTTTTTCTGACAACTTGTACATTTTGTTTTTACATGTATATTGTCTCCAGTATTAATGTCATCGATACACAGGTGTGCAAGCCTAGGATTGAGGGAGAATAGGGAGGCAAACTGTTCCAGCAACTGGCAACAGTACCGCTGCTATTCTGGGGTCCGAGTAGGGGAGAAGTTGGCACCCTCTACTGACCCATCTTACTCCTGGGAGGATAGGACATTGTAGAGAGGTTCATTCTCCTCTTCCACGCCATCATCTGTCATCAGGAGGATGGTGACCTCGGACCTATGATATCTCGGACCTATGATAGTGTAGTTTCGGTTGGGTGAAATGGAGCACTATTAAGGGGTTCCTAGTGACCCTAAGATCCACCACATAGGTGACCTCACCTGTTCGCTCCTTCAACTCATAGGGCCTAGACAAGTGGTTTTGTAGGGCCGTGGGTTCCACGGGCTCCATAACCCTCACTGTTTTGGCCAGGTTGAAACTACACAAGGTGGCTCTCTCGTCGTACCAGTGCTTCATGACTTCTCGCTGGTGTCTTAGTTCTCGGAAGCCTTTATCCAGAATTTGGGAATTTGGCTTTGCGGGGCCAACGTGTAGCTGACTACATCTGGAGAGGCTTCTTGGCAGCTTACACCCGCCCCTCTTTCTCCAGACTGAGAGGTCTCCTAACCATAGAGTAATTCAAATGGGCTAAGCCCAACTCCCTTCTGTAGTACCTCCCTGTAGGCAAAGGACAGACATCGTAAGAGGACATCCCACTTCCACCTCAAGGGCTCAGGTAGGCCCACAGTCATGCCCTTGAGGATCTTGCAGAACCTCTCAACAAGCCCATTTGTTTGTGGGTGATAGGCCATGGAGAACTTGTAGGTTAGCCCACACTCATCCTACATGGTCTTGGTGTACGCTGCAATAAAGTTGGTGCGCTTGTCAGACACCACTTCTCTAGGGATCCCCACTCAGGTAAAAATCCCCCAACATGTACAAATAAAAACCTCAGATGGATGGCCTATGGGTATTTAGTGGCATGGTCCACCAGAACAAACCTGTTGCCCAAGGCTGTTTTGGGATCCAGGGGCCCAATAATATCCATGCCCACCCTTTCAAAGGAGGAGCCAATGACAGGAAAGGGGACCCAGGGAGCATTTAGCTTCTTTCCTACTTTCCCACTGACCCGGCAGGTGGGGCATCACCTGCCAAATGTATCTGAGGCCGTTTTCATCTGGGGCCAATAAACGTGGGTGACAAGTCTGGCAAAGGCCTTGTCCTGCCAGGGGTATATCACAAGCCAGTCCCAGTAGGAGGGTCCTGTAGCACTGGAGGACCACCAACACACTGGTTGCCCAAGGCGCTGGAATCTATGTAAGAGTTCATTCTCCCAATAGATGACATGATCTCCAGAGGTGTCATTATCTGCCTGGACCTTAGCCTGCTTCCTCAGGCCCTCTAGAGTTAGACACACGTCTGTTCCTCAACGTGCCATCGAGCAAGTTCAGGCAGGACTCTTGGCCAGAAGTGTCTTCTCTGGTAGGCTCCAGGGCAGCCTCCCTAGGCACCCCTTCAGACCGGTGTGCAGGAGTTTTAAGGGGATGGTTTCCTGTGACCCTTGCTCTTCTTCCATGCTGTGGTCCGAATCTGTCTAGGGGCACCGCAGGCTAATGTGAAGTCCTTTGTGTGCATGCTGAGACCAGTTTCACCATGTGTAAAGGAGTGGCGGTGGTAAAGTGCGCAGAGTCCTAAGGCCCCCAAAAAATTAATCAAATTCAACAAAACTGGAGGAATGAAGGCAAAAAGTTTGGGAGCCCACCCCCCCCAAGGCTGAAAGGCTGATGGGTCTAACACTGACCTCTTCTCCAGCACACCACCATGCAGGGGGCGTCTACTTTTTTCTATGCATGAACTATTTTCATTCTCCTGGCTTCCATCAACTGGTTCCAAGAAAACACAGGGTTAAATCGAGGCTTTATTGTATTTTACTACTACTTACTAATAGAGAGTATGTGCATCATCTTTGTAAAATGAAATGTGTGGAGTATTATGGGTTGATTTGACTGTTTGTGTTCACTTTGGATAACACATTTTGAAAGCAGTAACATCTATTCAATCGTTCAGCCATTTCCATTTGGTATTCAACGTTTTACAGTATGCAGTTTTCATACTTTGATGTTCGACCCAGAACTTTTTTTCTCTTTCTTTAGATAGATGAAGCTTGTCGATACCTAGCTGCCCGTTGTCATGTGAGTACTGATTCGGCTTCTAACAATTAAATCAGCAGATGGCCTTTTAAGAGTACACTATTTTTCTCCTTAAAAGTGCATGCAACTAAAACTATGGTTGTGTGAGGTTAAAGTTTGTCCTTGCTTTTATTCACTATGTTACATGGAAAATGCCAGTGAACTGGTGTTTTTGTAAGGAGATGAAGATTTTACACACATGAGATGAAGAACGTGATTTGTTGTGTGTGCGTGTGAGGAAAATGTGTTTAGAATGAGGATGATCTCTTGATTGGGTACGAACAGACAGTAGGTGGGATGGATGCATAGGGGATGCTAAGGAGTCCTATGCTTACGAGAGAAAGGTAGGTGAGTTGATTAGATGCTGCCGAGGACACCGGGCATACAATGGTGCGATGATTGTTCACTTTGTGGAAGCAGAAGATTCACCCCTTGTTGTCTAGCTCAGGAATAGTTTCCTTGATGCATGCGTTTTGGTGTGCGTTGGACAAGCAATCACATTAGCAGGTGATGCAGTGCAATGGAGGAAGTTTGTGTGGGCTAGGCAATTTGATGCAAATAGATAGAGGCAACACTGATGACCAGGTTATCTGACAAGCACAGGCAGAAAGGCCTTAATTTAACACATATTAGAGTGTGTGAGAGTTGGCTAACCTACACATGGTAAACTAATACAACATATGGGTTTAGGAAACAGGGGATCCAATAAGCGCAGCTTGATTAAGGCAGTGTTCGGCGCATGCTTGCAGCTTTGTCCTGCTCTCTGGGTGGGGTGCAGTGATATTGCCTACCTAATGAGGAGGCAATACAACATGTGTTAATCTAGAGCCTTTTCTTTGATGAGATGACCTTCACAGCCGGACAGAGAGATGTTGTGCACAAGTGGCAAGTGCTACGATACCTCGAGCCCGGGAGCAATATGACATTCTGCAGTATGATGGAACATGTGTGCAGCTGTGTAGCAATATGGCATGGATATATTGGGATTGGTGCATCATGCACGTGTGGGCAGCAATGCAACCTGCTAGGGTGAGGAGTGATAGGACGTGTGAGGTTGCATGGCAAACAGTTGTTATTAACCGTACAGTGCATTTGACCAATCTGATGTTTATGGGCAAGAGCAGTCTGAAGCATGGATGAGGTGATATGGGGTAGATATCAGGCAAACTGACCTTTGAGTAAGAGTAAAATCAGTGTAATGCATTTGCAGGGGTGAAAACAATGATTCTTAAGTGGCCTTTTAGTTGGCTTAAAAGATGGTCAGGGAAGAGTGATCTGTCTCTTTTGTGGAGTCAAGTGGAGGTATAGATCTTGGGGTTGTGTGGTTAAGAAGAATAAATATGTTCTGCTGTGCATGGAGAAAGGTGCATGCGTCTATGTTGGCGTGTATAGTGATAAAAGGGGGCAGTCTGGAAACACAGTTGGGGGAGGGGCCGAACCTTGTCACAGTTTGTGAGATAAAGAGAGACTAATGAAATGATTGGAGGCAGATGATCAGATATGGAAAGGAAATGCACAGGTGATCAGATGAGCTTGGGGTGGAGGAGGAGGAGGAGGAGGATGGGCAATCCTATGTTTCCAGGATAGGAGAGACCACTAATTTATGCCCAAAATGGGGTATATGGGATTGTACTTTAGGGTGTTGGACTGTCGTGTGAGAGCCAATAACATTTTACCTTGCCTAGATTAGATATCTGTAATTTAATTACAGCAAGAATCGAAATTTGCCTAGCTTACGTAACGGTAAGGCGAGGATTATGCTTTTCTTCCTTCGCTTTATTACATAAGTGAAAAACACAGCAGCCTTAGAAAAGCTCCAATCCATTTTCAACTGCAGAAATTAGCAACAAAAACGATTTTTCAAAGTTCCTCAGTCCAGGAATAAACCACAGCTCCCATGAGCCTTCAAACGTTAGTCCTTCAGCTATCTCCACTCCCAGTATGTTAGACAGTCCATCCTCAACTTCCTCCTCTTTCTTTGCGCTGGTTACGCACATCCCTCACTGGTCCTGTTTGGAACCGTCATTCCCTAGCGGGAAAAGAACAACGTAAGAGAAGCCCCAACCATCTGGCTATAGCAAGCAATTAAGGACATCATCAAGACTGCCTTAGACATGCACAATGTAAATGGAAAAAGAGTTACTTACAGACATACGGGCGGGTTCATCATCGACGGACTCAAGGGTGGGATAATCCTCGCTTCCGTGTCCTTAATAGAATTGAAACTTACTGTTACGTAAGCTAGGCAAATTTCGATTCTATGTCAGGACCGGAGGCTTCGGATTATGCTGGTTTAAAGCTTATTCACTACCAATTGCGCTAGATCCACCACCGGTTTAAAATAAAACCTTTTAAACGTGGAATCTGAGGACCAATCTGCTGCACGCATTAAATCCTCCAAACGAGCTCCCACTGAAAACGCCTTAGAAGCCATTGCTCCCCTGGCAGAGTGAGCTCCAAAACGTTTAGTATCAATGCCTGCCTCTTGCATGACCCAACGCACCCACCTTGCAATAGTGGGGGAAGAGACTGCTCTGTGTGGTTTTCGCAGGGCAATTAGTAATTGTTGTTCGCCCGGTGGGCGTATATCCAGTGTCATGTCTTCATAAGCCTTCAAACACTGCACGACGCACAACTTGGGGGAGTCCACAAAGGCTGGGTACGAGATCGTTCGCGACGCAGACTTTGTACGACGTCCCACTTGGAAAGTAACGCCGTCCGGAGAGAACACTCGCGCCGACACGTCCAGGGCGCGTACATCCGACACCCGTCGGCAAGAAACTAAACACAGGAGCATAGCTAATTTAGCTGACAGCTCCTTCAGGGACAGATAAGCATTAGCCTGCCAGGACTGGAACAGGTTCAAGACCACATTCACATCCCAAAGGACCGAATATCGGGGTCCCGGAGGTAAAGAGAGACGAACACCCCGTAAAAGACGACAAACAAAAGGATGTTCCCCCACTGGGGAACCTTCCACGGGTTGATGGCCCGCTGAGATTGCGGAACGCATTGCGTTAATTGTCCTATAGGCTTGGCCCTTAGACGCCAATTCGGGCAGAAAGTTCAAAATTGGAACGAGTCCTGCGACCACGGGATCCAGGTCCCTTCGAAGACACCAACGCCTCCATTTAAGCCAAGCGGATTTGTAACGCTTCGCCGTGCCATCAGCCCAGGCCTTGGAGAGCAGGCCCTCAGCCGATCCCGAAAGGCCCGGGAGCGACCAACGTTTCCGGAAAGCCTCCATGCCATGAGGCGGAGAGAGCCCTGCATGGTGAGAGAATGAGGTTCTTGATCCGGGCTGAGCAAGAGGTGAGGAAACTGGGGGAGTAGGATTGGAAAATCCCAAGAAAGTTCCAGAAGAACTGGAAACCAGACTTGAGACCTCCAGAGTGGCGTAACCAACACCATCTCCACCTCCTGACGGCGCACCTGGGTCGCCGTTCGTATTATCATCGAGAACGGCGGGAACGCATAAGGCCTCTCCCGGCTCCAATCCTGGAGGAAAGCGTCCGTGGCCTCCGCATGCGGATCCGGCCTCCAACTGAAAAATCTTGGAAGTTGGTGGTCCAGTCGGGATGCAAACAGATCCACCGAAAACGGACCCCAGTGGGCGTTCAGCCACTGGAAGACCGGGATGTCCAACATCCACTGACTGGCATCCCTCAGGTGTCTGGAATGCCAGTCCGCCACTTGATTGGCCTGACCCGGCAGGTATTCCGCCGTCACTGATATGTGGTGCGAGAGGCAATAGTTCCAGAACTCTTTCGCCAAATCCGCCAGAGCTCGAGAGCGAGGCCCTCCCAGGTGGTTGACGTATCGAACCGCTGAGACATTGTCCATCCGTAACAGGACACAGGCCTTCGCGGAATCCTTGGTCCAACAGCGGACCGCGAAGGACCCCGCCAAAAGCTCTAAATAATTGATATGCAACTGTTGTTCGTCGGATGACCACGCGCCGCCGGTGGAGAACTCCCCGCAACGGGCACCCCAGCCGGACCTGCTGGCATCGGACTCTATCACGAGATCCATTCCAGGCCTCCATGTGCGAGAGCCACCAGGACATCTCTTCCTTCACGTCCTCCGAGAGGGGTACCAACTGGTCGTAGGACATGCCCCGTCGGAGGTGTCGAGCCTTGAGGCGCTGGAGCGCTCTGTAGTGCAATGGGCCCGGGAAAATTGCTTGAATGGAGGACGACAGAAGTCCCACCACTCTGGCTACCTGTCGCAGAGATGTCCGGTCCTTGGAAATGGTCTGCCGTAACGTATGCCTGATCTTGGCCATCTTCTTCGAGGGAAGACTGAGGGAGGCTCCGACGGAATCTATGACAAACCCCAGAAAGGTAAGTCTTTGACACGGAACCAGAACCGACTTGGAGCCGTTGATGACGAAACACAGGTTCTGGAGGAGATCTACCGCCTGCTGGAGTTGACCAGCCAAGAGCCCCAGGCACTGGCCCATCAAGAGAATATCGTCCAGATAGACGATCATCCGAATACCCTGCCCCCGCAGGAACTCTACCACCGGGTGCAGCACCTTCGTGAAGCACCAAGGGGCCGAGGAAAGACCGAAAGGAAGGGCGGTGAATTCGAATACTCTGTCCTTCCAGAAAAACTGAAGGAAACGTCGATGTGGAGGATGAATGGGTACGACCAAATAAGCATCCTTTAGATCCAACCTCACCATCCAATCCCGAGGGAGGAGTACATCTCGAAGGAGGTGAATCCCCTCCATTTTGAAGTGGCGGTAAACAAGCCAGCCGTTGAACTCTTTGAGGTTGATCACAGGACGTTTGCCCCCATCCGTCTTGTCTACGAGGAAGACATTGCTGAGGAAACAAGCGGGATGCCGCGTTGATAGGCGAATGGCCCCTTTTTGGAGTAACTCCGAGACCTCTTAGTCTATCAAGCGCGCGTCTGACTCGGAAAAAATGATCGGCCGCGGAGGGCACACCTGAAATGGCTGGTCGTAGAAATCGATATGGAATCCCCACACGGTTTGCAAAACCCATGCGTCCGCAGTGAGCGACACCCACTCCTCGTAAAAGGCCGCTAACCTGCCCCCCATGAGAACCTGGTCCGAAGACTGTACACTTACCGTTGGAGGTATGCGGTCCAGGGTTCTTGCGGAAGCCTCGACCGCCGAAGCGTTGCCCTCTTGTGGGGTAAAAGTTATTGAAGTTCGCTGAGGTCTGGTACTGGCCTCTGCCGGAGCCTTGCCCTCTACCGTTGGCGTTCTGTCCTGGGCGGCCGGTCGGGTGGCCCCTGCCCCGACCGGCCCCTTGGGAAAACCCCTGCTGGAATACTCGTTTGATGCTGGACTGTGCCTTGTCCAGCGAAGTGAAAGTAGACACGAATTTTCCGAGCTCTTTAATGAAAGGCTCGCCAAAAAGGCCGCCCTGGGCGACCGCCCCCGCTTCCGAAGAAGCCAAGTCACCTAGTTTCGGGTCCAGCTTGATAAGCAGGGATCGCCGACGTTCAGTGGAGAGGGCGCAGTTGGCGTTCCCCAAAAAAATGATAACTCTCTGGGCCCAGTTGGATAAGACCTCCGGAGAAATCACTGTGCCATCGGCCTTCGCTTCCTCTGCCATGTCCAGGATTTTCGTGGCGGGCCCCACTGCATCTAACAACTTATCCTGGCATGCCCGCCAGGAACGGTCGATCCCCTTACGGGGATCCTTCATAAATTTGGCGAGGAAGGTGGACATTTTTGCGTCCAATTCGGGCGTTAGGGCCACCTTTCCCTCCAAAGTGGGCCTAGGACACTCCCCCCGCAGGCAACCCCTGGCGTCTTTCTCTAAAGGTTTACGTAGGCGACCTGCCACGAACTTTGCCACCGTGTCTCCCGGCGTCCAGGCAGCGGATCGCGGATGCATAATTTCATCCGGGTCCAGCATGCCGGAACTGTCCCGGGGCAACTCCGTGGCCGAGCCCGAGGGGCGCCACGAGCGGACCGACTCCATCATCGTCGGTATCCGGTGAATCGAACCCCGGAGACGGAGGTGCGGTCTCTGAAACCACCGAAGGTTCAGGGTCCGCAAGCGGTGCAGGGGGGGCAGCAGTCGCCTTGGCCAAGAAAGTGTCCCGGAGACGCTCAAAGGCGCCTCTGTCCACCCCCTGCCCCCCTTCCGGAGCCCCTTGCCTGCAGGGCTTCTTTGGCGCAGGAGGGCCCTCACCTGAGGGCCCTGGGAGGCCAGTATGCGCTCCTAAATGGGCCTGCGCCAGCTTGGCGCACTCCTCAACGATGCGCGCAGACAACCGGTCCTCCATGGGACCCACCACCTCAGTCACACAGCGATAAATAGAGCTGTCGACTGCCTGGTAGAACTCCTCATCTTGTAAATAGGAGTGGGGTTCCTCAAAATAATTTTCTTGATCCATGCTGCCGCGCTAACCACCAAGCACCTGATGCAAAACTAGCACTAAGAACAAGACCCTCTCACCAGAGGGTGTCAGAGAGCAAATATGGGCAGACTATGCAGACTGCAATAACTGTTTGGGCCAGAAAAAACTGTCAAGGTAGGCCACACGCCAAAGCCCCCAAACGCGCTGACCCTCCACGCAGGGACCGGGTCCAACCACCCCCAATGCGCGTTTCACCACACAAGCGTCCAAAACGTGTTCTCGCCGAATCGGCGCTTCACGCGGTCTCTGCCGCCAATACAGACCCCGCAGGGCGTCACAGAAAGGTAAAATAGGGGCCAAATACAGACCCGGTATACCGGGCGTTGAGGGGTGGAGAGGGCAAAGCCTCGTAGCTGGCCGGCTCCTCCGCGCGTCTCCCCCGAGTGAAGGGACGCGCCGAGGAGCAGGCGAGACGTACAGGCGCCCTCTGGCGGGCGCCAGTAACACCGCACTGCCGCGGGGACAAAAGCCGCGAAAGGAGCAAAAACGCTCCCGCGGTCAGGGGCTCTGTGAAGAAAAAGGCATTCCGAACACCGCAACAGAGCCCAACACACCTCCCGTCCGACCGTGGACAAGAAAGTACATAAATATAGCCCAATAAAACAAGGAAAGAATTGCACTTAACTGACTGCTGCGTGAGCAGCGAAGAAAGAGGAGGAAGTTGAGGATGGACTGTCTAACATACTGGGAGTGGAGATAGCTGAAGGACTAACGTTTGAAGGCTCATGGGAGCTGTGGTTTATTCCTGGACTGAGGAACTTTGAAAAATCGTTTTTGTTGCTAATTTCTGCAGTTGAAAATGGATTGGAGCTTTTCTAAGGCTGCTGTGTTTTTCACTTATGTAATAAAGCGAAGGAAGAAAAGCATAATCCGAAGCCTCCGGTCCTGACATAGAATTGAAGGAACCCTTTAAATACATTACCATCCTCTTCAAATGAGGAATGTAAATACAACCTAATATTTGGGTTCTCGCATCCGGTGATAATCCCTGGATGTAGCTGTACTGGAGCAGGATCTAATCTCTGCACAACCCACGTTTTATGGTGCTTCATGGAAGTATGGTTGGGGAGTTAGTCACTGCTCCATTGACACTTACTTTTATGTTATGGAATCTCTGAGACTCACTTTTTCAGGTAGTATGATGATAATGGGTGTCCATAGTGTTTTTCATTCCATTAAGTCTAATAAAGAGTAGTTCAACCCGAACATCTTCTCATGCACGGTCGAAGAGTCCTTGCTCAAGCTAAATAAATTGGCCATTTTTCTGTGATCTAAATACATTTATAATAATTGTCCAGAAGCCACTGTTCGTTTCTTGCGGCACAAAATGGGTCCAAGCTGAAGGTGGGGGCACAGATTAAGGGAAAGAATGATTAAATCATGGGAACGGAATTTCATAAAATATCTAATTGCCCAAAGGCTCAGGATGCTTAGGAAAGCTACATGTCCGGTAAAGAAATTCACTTTTCTCTTTTGGAGTCATGCACCTAGGTGACAAATTATGGCTGCATGCACATTACATCATAGCTCTGATAATAACCTCTCTGATAATGCCATAGCCCATGCTGTAGCAGGGTTTGAATTCTGGGAATCCTGTGGTGTTGCTGCCTTTCAGCAAATCTACATACAGAGGCTGAAGTAGGCAGAAAGCAGTAGTTTCAAGTTTGGATTGACTAGTAAGTCTGTGCGCACACATATTTACATGTTTAAGGGGATTCACCGACTGCTCTTCACTCTTCCACACTCGAAAAGATTGGACCTTTACACCTGGCCAAGGGTAGGAGCAAAACATTTTATATAGTAGGGAAAGTGCATTTGCATAAAAGATTTTCGCACCAGCAAATAAAAGCATCGGTACATTCTGAAGTGAAAATTGAAATCACAGAACTTTGCGAGGAGTACAGTTTCCAGGCTTCCTTCTGTAAACTTGTGTGAATTCCTGAAGGTCTTCACCCTGTACCAAGGCAAGAGCATTTACCTACTGGTGCACTCTTGTGGCTTTTTTAAGAATTGCCAACCAGTATATTATCATGTAGCTCTTTATAGTTTTACACTGATTTTTGCAAAACGGATCTATTTTTTTTAAAGTTTGGCAAGTATCATACACGTTTTTATTACATAATGCCTCTGAGAAGTGGTACCTAAACTTGCACAATAGTTTATCAGAATTTTTTTTCTCCAAGTTATACATTTTCTTTGTGTGTACATTTTATTTTGAAACCAAACATGTAAATATGTTGTACGCTAATTGCGGTCAGTGATGCAACCTGACAGCTCACTGTATTTCTTTAGGGCATGCTCCCTATAAGTAAAATCTTTAGTATTAAAGAATCACGTATACAAGGTTGAACAACGTATACATATCGATTTAAATCTTGCCTTTATTGCTACAGACTCCTCTGTCATAGAGCCATACTGTGGTACACAGTGAGCTGGTAGTCAAGGGTTTGTGCTGCAGTGGGTTGAGTCTACTTGTCCAGTGGACAAAATAAACATGTAAACTTGTTGTCTTTCATCCCAAACATTGTGTTGGGTGTCAGACTATTGAAATTCCACACCCCAACAGCACCTAATGCCCGGATAACAAGGCTATAACATAACGTGTGTTTTTAAAGCGCTTGTTCACCCGTGGGCATCTTGGTGCTGAATAACAGATGTTTATTGTTACTCAACACAATGGTACTCATTTTAGCGACCTCAGAAGGCTGAGTGGACCTGCCGGGATTTGAACCTGTGACTATGAGGTCAAGCATAGGCCCCTACAATGGGCGCATTAGTCCACTAAACCACCAGATCTGCATAACTAAGTCCCAAGACCCACACTTTCCTTCTCCAGTGTCTCCTTTCTGTCCTTCCTGGCTCTGCCACTGCACCTAGAATGCAGCCACATTTCAATGGCTAGAGCCAACATTCTAAGCATACTTAATACCTAAGCTAATCTCCGCATGCCACACGGGGTGCTAATGACAGTTATTGTTCAGACTGTAACTGTGTCTAGATATAGTTAAGTATAGAAAAGATTTAAATCCTCCTGTGTTTAATTGGTGTTGGACTTCCCCTGAAGAGCGGAAAGGTCTCCGCTTATAGTTTAATAAGTTATAAAGTTATGAAAATGTCCGAAGAAAACATTTATTTTACTTATTTTCACAGTATGCTGCTAAAGAATATCAACAGGCACTTGATATTCTGGACATGGAAGAACCCATAAATGTACACTTATTTGAGAAACATTTCAAAAACGACAGTGGCCCAAAAAGCATTGCCACGGACTTGCAGATGTCCGACTCTTCCGTAAGTTGAATTTTTTAAAGTGTTTTTTTTAACTTGGATGTAGATAAATGTTTCCCTTCTGCTGTAGGACTGAGCGGTACACCACAGATCCCACTTAAATTGTTCCCTCTACCTGCGCTGTCTGGAAGATCTGTTTTATGTACTTTGTGGGATCTGGAGATGAGCCCTAGGAATTGTCTGCTTCCGGCTTTGCTTAGGGAATCTTTTTCTGTTCAACTGCCTCTAATTAACTGTCTTGATAGAAAACGACCAGTAGAGGTCAGCAAAATACCAGAATTGCTTTCTGTTTAGGGACTTTCTTTTTTATTTTTCTGGCAACTGCCTCTATTTAATTGTTGTGATAGAAAATAACCACCAGGGGTCACTAAAATACCAGAATCACTATTCCCTAGATTCCAGCTCATAGAAGCTTGTATTCAACGAGCACCTGTAGACAGTAATATTTTTTTCAAATCTTGTATTTTCAGTGATATGACCACCGAAGGGGCTGATTGTATATTAAAAACAAAGGGCTTCATTATGATTGCGGTGAATCCGCATACTCCGGGCCGGCGGAAGCCACCGCCGGCCCGGAGTATGCGGATTCACCGCAGCAGCCACATAGAACACCCATCGCCAGATTAGGATGGCGGTGGGATTGCGGTTGGACCAGCGGCGGACGGCAGGTCCGTCCGCCGCTGATCGGCGGGGTGGGGAGGGCTATTTGGTGACGGTGTCTGCAAGACACCGTCAGCCAAATTAGGATTTGCACAGAGACATGCTTTTCCGCGGCAGCTTTTCCGCCGTGGAAAAGCATGTGGACTTCGGCTTTTGGGGGCCCGTTGCGGGCCCCCAGGGTGTCGGGGGTGGGGGGTGCACATGGGGGGTACCTATGGTACCCCCCCAACATTTCCATGCACAAAGCGGCAGGCACCACGCGGTGCCTGCCGCTTTGTGCATGTAAATGTAATACATGCATTTTTAACATTGTGGTGGGTGCTGCTTGAAGCAGCACCCGCCGCAATGTTATTAATACAGGATGTGACCGCCAGGGTGGCGGTCACATCGTAATTTGCACGGAGGGACCGCCGCTGCCCCTGCAGACGGTCCCTCCACCTCTGGGTCCGCCATCCTAACATGCCCCAAAGCTTTGGACAATACAATTTCCTGCTGATAGGCAGTATTTCTCCCCATGTGTTCCCATACCTGCCACGTTCCACAGTTTGGTGCTTACTTTCAGTAAGCACCAAAACAGTTGCTCATCTCCTGATCAACCTTTTTCCTGCCGGCACAATTCTGGTTGAACATTTTTGCTGTGCTCTGCATTAATCCTGCTGTCATTAAAACCAAAAAAATCACTTGGCTGTTTAACGTTCGACATAAGATTTAGAAAAAAATAACTAAACATGCTCAGTACCAGTCAAGGTTTCCAAATTTCATTATATATCTCATCACTGAGGATCATTTCAAGTCAGCCCTGCAAGCCTTGGTACTGGTATGAATAAACTGCTAGAATGTTATTCCCACTGGTTCCTGTTCACACCTTTCAAGGCTTCCCTCTATGCAGCATCCCATGTTGCCTCTGGTACCTGAAGCTTTGATCGATCACTATAGTCCTAGTCACTCAGCAATAGCTCTCGGTTAATGCATCTTTATAATTTTGTGCATCATTCAGGCGATTTTTCCTGTTGGATCTCCACAGTACTTACTTGAACCACCTTTCCTTATGAATCACGAAGATTTTTAGCACTCTGAGACATCTGTCTCTAAGGATTGGAGCAGCCACACTTTATCCTTTTATGTATGTGCTTCGTTTCGCATCTTGAGTGTGAAACTCCCTCTGACTTGAGCTTTGCCTGACTGGTTGAGACCTGAATTTCAGAAGAGATTTGATGCATCTTCTGTTCATTCACCGCATCGTTACATCTGTGTCCTAAGGCCTTTCCTCTATGGCTTAATTCCCTTAAGTCCTTTCTAAATTCCTCTTCCCTCCGCTTTCCTACCCAATTCTCCACACTCCTTTATGGCCTTCTCCTTGTATTTAATCTGCTGCATCTATCTTGTTTCGAGAAGTTATGAGTCAATCAATCAATCAATGGCTTGTACAGCCCGACTACTCACTCGTAAGGTAAGGTAGTGCGTGGCATTGTTTATAGTCTAGTGCTAAATGTGAGTACTGTTGAACTATTATGTGCACCTCTCGGCAGAATGATGCTTCACGTTTTACTTTTGAGTCAAAAAATCATGTCTTCATGCAGTTTTGTATTTTGTGACCATGTCTTTCCGTACTTGGTAGTGAGTGCCCTGATGCTCTTTGTGGCGAGGTGTGTGAAAAAAACATAAGTAAATGCATAAATTGCAATCCGTGGAAGTCGTTAACTTACTGCCTCCTGAGCTTGCGGGGGGTTTATTTGTGTTTTTTCTGGCCTTAAACTTAAAAACAACCCTGGAGGGCTCCATGGAAGCACTACCTCCATGTATCATCATCAAAATACTTTATTTCGGTCAAATGACCATAAAAGTGCAAATGCAATAAATACATACAATATATAGAAATAGCTGCCTTTATAAGTACACCTTCCCATAGCCAATAAATGTCCATTCAAGCATTATATAATATCCTCTGAAGGGACAATGAACTTGAAACAACATAAACCCTCCAAAATCCTAAAGTATTATTTTCTCCTTCTTTAGGAGTTATCATTCTGTGTTTGTACTTAAAATTGAGCCTGTAATATTATTTTGATGTGCAACTTCTAGCCTTGATTTTCTACCAGATTCAAAGTTCGATTTGCCTTTTGCGAGGGAAGATCTACGATGCTCTTGATAACAGAACCCTTGCAACTGAGAACTACAAAGAGGCCTTGGAAATTGATGTCTACTGCTTTGAAGCATTTGACCTTTTAACAGCCCACCACATGCTGACTGCCCAAGAAGGTTTGGATTGCCCTGATTTGACTATAATGTGGTTATAATCAATATTGCTGTGAACTATGTATTTTTCTTTTTAGTGCCTTGCAGAAAGTTGGTACCTTGCCGCTAATATTGCAACCCCACAAAATCTGTTACAGGTTTAAACATTGTCACATAATTCGCTTATATATATTTTTTATTCACTTCTACGCATACGCCATGTATGATATTTATGGAATTCACGTTAAATTAAATGCGGCCAAGTAACACGTTATTTGGAACAAGGCTACTAATACTCACACTTACATTTATTACTTCATTGTAAATGTCAAATTCGTCTTTATGATCATGTAACTGACTTAAGAAAACTGTGCTTGTTGTCTCAAACATTCCATACTTCAATCATGCTACAGTAGAAAAACATAGGGCCTTCCACCCAAAACATAGTTATTGTGAGTCCTACCCCTTGTGCCCTGGATGTGGTTCTACACTTTGGGTTATAACATCTGAACATGGACAAATAGCATGGCATAAACCGTACATGCAGTTCTGCTGAGTGTGGTATGCTTTTTATTTCCGTTGCTGAGAGACAGGAAGAGACTCCTGACCCACTCATTAGTCAAGATGGCCCCTACTCACGCCCAATAATAGAAATGAATAGCATTCTTCACTCTGCACATCTGCAGATATACTATTTATATCATACCAGCGAAAATAAATGTGCCCTCCAAACATGTTATTTGAAAAACTCAACATTTTGCGGTGGGAAGAAGGCTTGCAATGAGTCTGACCACTGGCATTCCAACCCATCGCTCGTTGCCCACCAGGTCACCACAGTCAGAATGTTTCCTAATACTAACAGGGCAAACATTCTCTCTCACACACAATTTCTCTCACCCCCCACTCTTCACCCCGCTCTACCCACTGGAACAGGTATACGGTTTTATGTTGTTAATTCACCCTTAAAGCCACTTTTAAGCACTGAGCGTGAGCATTCTTCTCCCTATGCTGAGCATTATATGTGACATGCCACTACTTCGATTGCTACTTTGCTCTTGAATAAAGTTAGATTTCTTTGCTAGTTCCGTTGTTTTTTTTTTGTTTCTTTTAGCAATCTGAGAAGGATGAAAAGCTCAGTTGCACTTGCAGACACTCCGTTTGTCAAAACACGAGCTGTGTTTTTTAATTTTTTTTTAACCAATCTAAAGATTAGAATCGAGCTCACTGGTCAAGGACTCCTCCGTTTTTCTATTCTCTGTCCTCATCATGATTTCGTATTTATATAGTAGCCAGTGCAAGGGAAGGCGCAGTTACTTGGCTAATTCGGGCTTGTAGACCAGCAGAGGACACAATCTGCGCATGTGCAGTGTTGCTAGGATTTGTATGTGGCGTCCTGCGGAAAATTCAGTGTATCTGATACATTCTGAACGCACTGCTGTCTTCCCCACCTCTTTTAACAGATGGCTTAGAATACTTAAAGAGGGACCATTCAAAAGGTAAACTTTTCTGCGTTGGGTGGTGTAGAACCCTGCAAAGTAAAAGATGAAACACCTACCCTAAGTCTGGTATAAACGTTTACTGTCCTAGAAGAAGGTGTACATGGCAACCAGACAAGAAAAATAACTGCAGAGTATATTTATAATTACCAGTACACATTCAAATGGATATAAGACCTACAGTACATTCTAACTATACCTGTGAGGAGGGTGACTCCCATTATTTTCAGATATATAATTATATATATGTATATAATTATATATAATTCATTTCAGCTTGACTGAGGCAGTAAATAAAATATACTTTTGTGCTGATTGAATCTACATTTCAATAAATGTGAACACTCATCAGGAGATTTTCACTCGCTGTTCATCATTTCACCATCTGTTGGCTGCTCGTATAAAAACATTGCGTGTACATATCTTATGTTTAATGCCCCAAACACATCTCATGATGACAACATTGGAAGCCTACAATTCCCCATTTTAGAGCGGCCATTTACAAGAGCATAACCTGATAGAAATATTTTTATGTGGGTAGAAAAGGAAAATGCGTTTTTATATTATTATTATTATAATATATGGGTTACTGCTTTGCTCCAAGTTGTGCCGACGGATTGCTGTGCTCTTTTTCCTTTGCGGTGGTGCGTTTCAGCTGGTCAGTATTGCTGTCAGTTGTTGCTGGATAGCAATAAAAAAGATTCTCACTACAATAGAAGTTGGTCTTCTTGTGGTATATCATTGTGATGCCACACATCTGGACATATCGTGGTAGTTCAGCCTGAAGGCTTGGTTAGATCTTTGAGTCACTTTTTTTTCTGTTAAGAATGTACACCTGTGGTGTAAAGACATGGACACTGCAATGATAGTGGAGAAATCAGTCTATACTCAAAGAGGGTGCCCCAAAAAATGGACACGGGTGTGGGGAAAGTGGAATACCTACCGTGGAAATATATGTGAACCCCCATGTGAGGATTCTTTGTCAGAAATAAGTGAATGACCACACCATAACATACTGTGGATGCGAGATATTGTACATCTTTATTGCCAACCAGTAACACTCACAGACTAGTTTCCACTGTTTAAATGTGCCAGTGAACTATTGTACAGCCTGCTGAACCTATATGTATATACCCTCAAATCCTATTGTATTCAATTGTCACGATATTCTAAATACCAAAAAGAATAAAAAAAGAATGTACACCTGCTACTAGAGAGTAAAACTGGCCAGTGCAGTGCGCTCCTTTTTTGGTGAAATAGATTTGCCCTAAAAAATAAATTCAGCTGTACTATTAAGGCCAGTTGTAAAGCTTAGGAAAGTGGCATGGCCTCGATCATGTTCAATATGCATCTACTTTCAAATGTCAACTATTTCTGAAACTGCCCATAACTTGGTGGCATGTAAGTGGCTGGACGTACACTGTGTTCGGTAAGACACACAGATTGTAAACGTTTTCTTTTAGTCATGGCTTTATATACAATACTAATTTTGCTTCTGTAACTTTCCCTAGAAAAAGAGCTCCTTGAAAGTCTACCTCTTAAGAAAGAATGTTCAGAAGGCGACCAAGAACTGTTGCGGTTTCTCTTTGAGAATAAACTAAAAAAGGTATTCAGCAAGTTGTTTATATATTGCCTTCATATGAAACTAGAATTATATTTTATCAACTATATTTGTTGTTGGTTTTGGTTTGATTTTTACTATTCAGGTGTTGATTTACATTTTAACACGGGGACAGAACTGGGTGCCTTAGTGTTTTAACAAGAGACCTTGTAGCAAATATTCTTCTCCCCATCTCCCTTCCTTAAATGGTGCAGCAGTATATTTTTCTCAAATCTGATAACATTATGAAAATGTGTTAATGAAGCCTAGTCTTGTTCAATGATCCAATAAAACATTTTAAGGGTCATGCTCAAATTGTGAGGATGAAAGTCCCTAAATAGTCCTTTTGGCTCTCGCACAGTCCCGCATGGCAGTTGTGCTTCTGGATTTCCCTTTGTTTTCCACCCAGTAGGCTTGCATTCGTGAGAGCATTGGCTTATGCTTAGCATGATTTGTTTGATCGCAGAAGAGTACCAGACTTTGCTGCTTGACAGAGGAATATACATAATGTGTGACCCCAGCTGTAGTAGTGGAAGCTACTTCATCCTCACTAGGCGTTAAGGAAGTGAATGTTTGGTGCTACTGATGTGGTGTACTCTGGGTGCTGGCCTCTTTTCCTGCACCCATTTGAGAGTAGCCTGTACAATCCATTCTGTCCAGCATAACTAGTCTTTCGCCTACCCTGAAAAGAAGAGGTGTTTAATTTGCTGTGTGCTAGATTTATGTTGCACATAGTTATGTGTCTGTGTTCTACATGATTGTGCCAGCCTAAGATGGAGTTTTTCCTCACTGGATCCATGCTTCAGAGCGTGGCCCAGTTGAGGTAGCAGGCTAAAGGGTCCTCGGCAGACAGACCATCATGATTGCAATTCTAGCGTGGGATGTTGAAGGCACATCAAGTCTAACCTTTATTGCCTTTTCCATTTCTAATTCATCCTTCCGCCTAGAGTCCAATGCCTTTGACGAAGGCTGCAAAAGGTAATCCCTGTACTTGTTGCTTGGCCACCTGACATTCAAAGGTGGCGTGCTTTCTTACCGATTAGGTACTGGCATTCTGTTTGTTCACTGGGTTGTTGCTAAGTATTGGCTGTCTGGAGCCAAAAGCCTGTAACACTCTGATGGAAGTCAACTGTCCAGAAACTGTACAGGGGCAGGACAGCACAGCTTCTCAAAGCCATGCGTCCATTACCGGATTAGGGAATCTGGATTCTCCGTTGCCCTCTGTCACAAGCTCTCAGCTTTTACTCAGGCAGACGTAAGATGGCACCACACATTGTCTACAGCCTGTGATACGCTGTGCTAAAACAACCTCCACAGGCAGAAAGACAGACCTCTAGAACGTTTTATTTACTTTGGAGATTATTCACATGAAAACATAATGCATTACTTCATTCAGACATAGGGTCTTGAAAAAGAATTTGTTTTTGCAGAGTGAATTTGCTATATGCTATTGTGCCTGAAGTTCATCTGAAAGTGGTTTGCTGTGTGATATGTAGCTTTCAGTAAGTAATTGTTTACAAGTATACAATATACTAATAAATAAACCTTGTCTATTATTGTTAATGCTGCTCTCTAAACAATTGTAATGATTTCATGTTGCTGTGATTCATTTCAGTATAATAAGCCAAGTGGAACATTCATTCCTGAATCCATAGGTGGCCTCCAAGAAAACCTGGATGTTGTTGTGTCCTTAGCAGAAAGGCAATATTACAACTGTGATTTCAAAATGTGCTACAAACTTACTTCAGTGTAAGTACAATACTTAATTAAGGAGTTGCAGAGGTTTTAAAGTGTATGTTTCTGTCCCCTTAATTGCATTGCTCCCATTCCCCTGTCCCATTGCTATTTCTTTATATAGACACTGAAGAGTTCCAAGTCCTAGCTGCTGCCACCAGAACGGCCCTGTCCCCAAAGGTGATTGTGCAGACTTTTGGGATACAGAGAGCGTTTTTTTTAGCATAAGTCTATAATACAGTGCTTCCCAAACGTGTTAGAATCACAACCCAGTTTTAGAATGACCAGCTTTCTCAATCCACCTAGCTATTATGGTCATGAAGCAGGCATTTAAAAAAAAAATGTATGAAACGATAGCATTGTGTGGTAGCGCAGTGTCATTCACAGACTGCACATTTTCCATTGAAATAGCCATTACATTTGCATAGACATAGAGTTTTACTGATAAAATGATATTGCACACAAATGATAATGTGTGGAAATCGGGTTTCAGTAAATTTTGTGTCATTAGTACATCACCAAGTAAAATACCTTGATTTGTTTTGATCATATTTACATCTAAGTTTATACCATATTTCTGAAATACAAAACCTATGTGCTTCATTTTTGCTTTCCTAACTGCTGACTGTGTACAGTTGATTTACAAGTATTTACATTTTATTGTGTTACAAAAATAATATCCTACAGTTTTTCCTTTCACATTCCCTGTACCCCAGCAAGATTGTTACATGATTGACTTTACTTTTCTTTCTCGGACTGCAAAGTGAGAGTAGTTTGTAAACACCAATCCCTATGTTACAAAAATAAAAATAAGCAGTCATTTGTCATAGACATAGCCTTACATTTGAACTCTGTCTTTAAAGCACATCAAATGTGACAAGATAAATACAGAATTTAAAGGCATCTTTATTGCTACTTCAAATTGTCGCAAGTGGTATGGGGGGTTTGAATTTTCAGTTAAGTTAAAAGAAGCTCAGCTTTACTTGGATTTAGTTAGAGATAGTTATTGTACACCCACCAACGAGTGGCAGTGAGACTGTTGGACAATAAAGCCCTCTGATGTCAAATTTTGACAGGGATGAAAGCCAAAGAACAATTGTGTATGACCCAAATACATATACTATTTAGTACCCATCTGGTGGAGCAACTTAGCAAGAAATTTCATATAAATATGAAAACGCAATGGTGACAAAATGGGTCCTTCTGGTATCACACAAATCGTGTTAAGGTTCTGGACAAAAGGGCAGGATTTTTATTGATGTTGATGATTTGGTTAAAACAAAATATGATCTATGCCAAGTTCTTTAAATCCATGTTTATTAGCCAAAATAATTATTTGTATGTGTTTCTCAGCAGCCTCTCATTGTTTTGACTTCAGTACGTTTACAGTTGTCTTGAAAGCTAGACTGATTTGTTTGTTTCATCCACATCTTTATCTTGTAGGGTCTAGTAGAAATCCCAACATTCCTCAGCTTTCAGTCTTGATTTCTTTTACAACCTCTCATAAATAGTACTCTTCTACCATATAGTGAACTTTAAAAAACATTACAGGCACGCAGCAGTCCTTGTGTGTACTTTGAACCACTGTAAATCTGCCCCCTTTATCAATATTAATAGCTGAAACATTAAGTTCAAACTTTAGGCCTGTGAGAATAACAGCCACCTTATTTTCTAGCTAGAAGAAGCAAAGTACTGCTGTGAGAATGTCCTCGCTCTAAGCTGGGGAGGGGTACCCGTAATGAGTGTGACTCTTCTTGTTATAAAAAAAAAAAAAGAAAATTATGTGTCAACGTTCTATGCCAGCTAGCAGCTCTAAATCATTAAACGGTTTGGACTATGTGTTCAGACCCTGTTCATTGAGCATTGTTACCTGAACATCTTCCATATGTACTAAGTTCCCATTTCAAAAACAGAGTCTAAAACATATTTCACATCTGCTGCATAATCCAGTCTCCCCTGGGGGGACTATACTTTTGTAATGCTGTATAACATCATGCAAATCTAATTGCAGCATAATGTGAGAAAAAAACAAATCCCCTCCAGTTCCCGCCGGCCGACCCACATAAAGTGTTGTGCTCTTGAAGTTTATGGCTCAAGAGAAAGTCACCTGTTGGATTCTACATGACTTTTCCTGTAATTTTCCGACAGATACTAGCTTACTCAGATTCTCCTTTGGTAGGTTCTCCTGCACCCTCCTTCTCACATGTACCGAATTTGATCGGTCTTCATTTACACAGTGCTGTGTGCCTGTGCATGAAGTGTGCTTTTGTTTGACTGCTCACTGTGGTTTACTCTTGTTCAGACAGCAGGCCTAAAACACACTCACTTTCGTGTGATTCTTGCATCTTTTGTGGCTTGCCCTCCCAAGTGAACATAAGCAGTTGTTTTGAACCTTCTCTTAATTGAGATAAACTATCAACATGCACCTTTGCAGGGTTGACTGTCAGTTGTAGGGCCATCTAGGCACAATAAAATACTTCATCACATTAATAATAATAATAATAATAATAATCCACATTTGTATAGCGCACAATCACCCGTTAGGGTCTCTAGGCGCTGGGGGCCGTCGGGAAGATTAAGCAAGCTATTGCCCAGAGTCACATGGTGCTGGGCTAACCTGCCGCCGGAGCCGGGGATCGAACCCTGATCCCCAGATTCCAGCGTCAGTCGCCCTGGCCGCGGCGCCACACCTCTCCCACTGAATTGGTTCCACCTTTTGCCCTGCCATTTATAAGAAGCCTGTGTGTTGCTTTTTCCTATATCTCCTGATCCCGGTATTTCCACAATCCTTATGTCCCACCTCACACATGGGGTGCCTTTAAGAACTAATTTCTTTACACGCAGCACTTTTTCCTGGTAGACGTTTTCTGTTGAGTTTTCTTGACCATTTGCATGTCTAATCAAGCCTGGAATGGAAGAGTGACAACTCAAACGCCTCTCGCTTTGCCTCATGACCACGCCACCCAAAGCTACACAGATCAGGCAGTGCAGATTCCAGGACAGTTCTTATATATTTGGATACTCGATCCCAAATTCTCATTCCAATCAAATGGGGCCTCAAAAGAGCCACCAAGGAATGGACCTAAATATTTAGGGATAACCTGACCTTCCTTCTAAGTTTGAAGCTTCCGCTGGAGAGGGATTTCATTAAAATCCTGACCCCAATATGGCCTTTCTGCAAGTTGCAAAACTCATAATGAAATTGTATATGTCTTTTAATTATATTATTCAACACAATTTTTCTATGCAGCCTGGCTCAACTTTTGAAATTTCTCAGTTTTCGAGAATAATTTTTGATGGAGGAGGGTTTTTCAAGGTAGATGGCATGTACACAGTAATGATACTTCTGAAGGTCTTTGTAAAAAAAAAAGAAAACTTTTTTTGTTTGAGCTTATCAAGATATTTTTGTTTACAGAGTAATGGAGAAGGATCCTTTCCATGCAAATTGCTTACCCGTGCATATAGGAACCCTCGTAGAATTGAATAAAGCAAATGGTGAGCGATTCTTGTTTAAGCTTCTGCTATAGGTGTAAGCATTTATGTTACGATCTTAGAATGTTTTGCGAAGAACTGGATGCAGAATTGTATTATGTCTTAATTAAGTGACTACAAAATGAATTATCAAAAATGTTGCTACTCAGTAAGCTTGTTTTACTTGTAGAAATGTTAGATTGGTTTTCAGGTCTACCCATTATGCACCTTCAAAATCTTGTAATTACAGTGACCTGCTCCATACCAACCCACTTTTGGTACGCACGCCATCTGAAGGACGTGTCTTTTTATCGAGTCCCAGTCCTCCTTTGGATGTGCGTTCACCATTATTAGGCCTTCTTCTCAGGCTATAATTACTTAGTCCTGATGATGATCCCATTATTGCTATAAGGATCAAAACGCCGTCCACTGTAGCTCCTTGACACTGTATTATTCTAAAACCAAACGTATGTTGTGCAATGGCGCTTTTTATATGCTTGTGGTCTTACTGGTTATTGTATTAGGACCACACATGAGTATGCCTGACTTTCATTGTTTTTTCAATTCTCTTCTTGTTCGCTATAACACTTTCCTTGGTTCTTTTTATTATTTTTGACATAAAATAAATATAATTACTTTTTATATCTGATTCGACAACACAGTCTTTATTATATCACTGTATTCATTGCATTATTCTTGTGAATAAGGGACCGTTGTTCCTGTATAGTTGACTGTACCCCAGGAGCTTCTCAGATTACTTTGGTTCCCTTGTTTTTTACAAATATAAAAGCCCATACCAAGGCCACAATTTTCCTCTTGCAAGTCTGGAGTTTACAGTGAAAGCCACTAAATCACACTTGGAGCCACTCCAAATCCAACCTGTCTTCGGGTCAGTCTTAAAGACATTCGTTGGCAAACCTTACCCCAGCGACCCAAGGGTACAGGCATTTCAACAGCTTCTGCCTCTTTTTCAGACTTCCAGTTTCCACAGTAATGCACCTCCTGGGAATGATGGATTTGTGCATATCTATAATGCATTTCCATAGTGCCCCACACAAGGCTTCATACACACCTGCATCAGGGGGTCCCTGGTAGGGCCAGTGGTCACAAACATAGGGTCAGCTGGAAGATCTAGTGGGGATGGGGCCCTACACCCACCACTGCCACAGTGGTGGACCAGCTACAATCTGTTGCAAGCCAGGCCCTTTGCAGGTCCAGTTCCACAGGTGTCCATCGCCACAGACACATCTTCAGTCAGCTGAGTAGGACATTCCAACGACATGACAGTCCAGGGTCTGTGGGAACTTCATCAATTAGTTCTCCTCATCAACCACTTGGAACTGTTAGCAATTTAACTAGCTCTCAAAGCCTTTGTTCATGAGCGCTATATTCTCCCTTCAAAAGGGGGACACACTCCTCTTAGCTGTTGGCTCTAGCACAGCAAATCATGCACTGGAAAATCTACCACCAAGTGCATCTAGTAGCTGAGAATCCTCCTGAAGTGGACAACAACTTTGCAGACCTGCACCGCAGTACTCCGCAACAAGTCTACAAATGGGAACTCCTCCCACAAGTCCTACTTCCTTACTTTCATAGATGGTGCACTCCAAAAATAGTCCTTTTCACCACATTCGAAAATGCAAAATGCCTAATATTCACTGCCAGGTAAGCACACTATCCTCCAGCAGTGGGCAACAACTTTGCAGATCTGCACAACAGTACGCAGTAATAAGTCCACGAAGGAGAACTCCACCCACAAGTCCAACTTCCTTACTTTCATAGATGGTGCACTCCAAAAATAGTCCTTTTCACCACATTCAAAATTGCAAAATGCCTAATCTTCGCCACCAGGTTTCCACACACCCAGTTCATGGGCCCATGCTCTGTGGATGAAGTGGTCAGGGATCTTTACATGCTTTTTTCCTCCTCTCCCACTGATCACGTATATGGTTAAGAAGCTGAGGCAAGCATCCCTCACCCTCATTCTGGTGGCTCCAATGTGGGCTAGGCAATTCTTGTTCTCAACACTTCTGGAGATGTCTAAACCACTCACAAGATTGTCCCCAACAGGCCAGACATTCTCACACAAAACCACGGCCAAGTCAGACACCCAGACTCCAAACAGCTCAACCTAGTGTTTTGGTTCCTGAGCTCCTAGAATTTGGTTTTCTTAACCTACCACATTCGTGCATGGACATACTATGTGAAGTTCATAGGCCCACTACACATATGCTCCATGCTGCTAAGTGGTAGCGGCTTCTCCACTATTGTACTCCAAACCACATAAACCCTCTAATGCCTAAGATGCAAGACATTATCTGTTAACTACGACATCTATGCAAATGAAGGTCAGCCTACATATCAATTAGGCAACATCTATCTGCTTTTGCTGCATATATGCAGAATAGGGAACACTCATCATTCTTCAAAATCACTGTTATATAAGCTTTTATGGAAGGCCTTAAACGTGTCATTCCACCAAAGGTACCTCCAGCGAGAGTCCGGAATTTCAATATTGTCCTCACCAGAATTATGGGGCCCCTTTCGAGCCACTACATTCATGCCCATTGCAGTTTCTTTATTGGAAGGGTACCTTCCTTGTAGCAATAATTAATCAGTGAACTCCAGACCCGCACACTGCAGGAATCTTTTTTCCCAGGTATACAGTGACAGACTAGTTCTTGGAACCAATCCTTCTTATCTATCTTGGTCTCCCCATTCTACCGTAACCAGACAATCAAGCTCCCAGTTTTTTTTTTCCGTGACCTGACTCTGTAGCTTAAAGAGCACTCTGCACACTAGACGTCAAGGATGCTCTTATGTATTCTAAAGATAGGACCAAATCCTAAGACACAACAGCTCTTTTTTGCCTTCTCACAGCTTTGTAAAGATCATCCCATTTCTAAAGCAGGGATTGTTGGGTGGATCGTTAAACTTATCCAAACTAGTTACACCAAAGCTAAAAGAACCCAAGATTTCTGCCCCAGCTCACTCTCCACCCGCAAGCTGTGGACCACTATGGCTTTTTTTGGGAACATACTGGGCCTTTGTAAACCTGCCACTTGGATCACTCTAGTCACATTCACAATGCATATTTGTGTGGACATTCTTGTAATGCAGCAAGCTAGCGTTATTCTAACTGTTCATGGGACTCCGTTTCAGATCTCTGCACCATGCACTGGTTTGCCACCTCTTACAGGGGGTTATCTCTACCATCAGTGCAGAGCATGTGTATCTACAGCCACATATGTCACCAAGGGATTGTTATTCACCCTTTAAGCATCTGTTTGTTGCATGTAGTGCTGTAAATTCACATGCGAATATACCCTCCACCCCGAAAGCCAGTATTTGCTGCAGATCTTTCACCATCACTATTCTCTCTTTCTGCACGCACATTCTCTATTCTGTTCTATTCTATCCTAAACAGTACTCCATACCTACTCTCCCCTGCTGTGCGAAAAACAATCGAACAATGGAGTTGATGCCCATGTGAAGACACGACCAGAGGAGTAGTCACAGAGACCATGTGACTCGAAAGATTTCTTCACGAAAAATAAGTTTGCAACAGTTCGAGCCCAACACTAGATTGCAGTGTTGGGCTCGAATACAGGGCATGTGAATCTACAGCATCACATGCAGCGAACAGATGCTTACAGGGTAAGTATCATAATTCATATATATGAAAACACTTGAATATGAATGTGCATTTGTATTCAACATTCTGTGTTATGCTTAGGTTTTCTTAATATTGCATGAACGCCTCTTCAGTGCTATCATTTTTAATTTGGTTGTTTTGCTAAGCCATGCAATGTCGTCCTAATGTAACCAGGAGATATCTGTGATAAAATCTAGGAGGACCGTTATTGGTGATGCCTGCATTAACTTAAATTAAAGACGGACTCTTTACCATTAAAGTTTGCAGGCAGTTTCTTTCAAACCAATTGCAGACAATTGGCTGTGGCAAATGGAACCGTCCTTGCATGAATCTTACATTAATTTGACCAGTGATAAGTGAATATAAAAAGTTTACTTTTTGACCTTTTTCTTTCTTCTTTTTTTTTCATACAGAGCTGTTTTATCTTTCACACAAACTGGTGGATTTATACCCAAATAATCCTGTAAGTTGAAGTGAACAATTTTCTCTCTCTTTACTAAGTATTAATTTACTAATTTGACTAAAATGCATGTCTAAATTAGATCGCTTTAATCTGTAAATTTCGGTCAGATTTGATCAGTCAGCATAATATCCTACCTTATTTTGTATCTAAAACGTTTGAAGCTTTTTATGGAGTCATGACTTTGTTCTCATTTCACAAACATAGACACTTTTAAGAATTGTCACAATCTGAAGACAGAACATGGATGCCTTGCTTCCTCCTTTGAAAGTTGGCAGGGAAACTATAAGATGTTGAACAGAGGAATGAAGATGTGGGCTGTCTTTTAGCTTGGAATAGATGAGGAATGGTGAAGGAGATGTAGCTGCACAAGTGCGGGTTTAGTAGAAAATTGATCAAATTTCCATGTAGGGAGCGGAGTAAGGAGGACCCCTTCCCTAGAGTGTGTAATCCGAACAACAGATCATCCCAAGATCACAAAGCTGCTGAGCTACTCATGCTGAGAACATTTTGGAAGAGAGGGGAGGGAGGGAGAGAGTGAGTGTGCATGCGGTTTGAAATGTGCATGGCAACATATAGTCTGATGCTGAGTTTCCAGGGAAGATAGCGAGTAGAGAAAAGTCAGAGCTGTTTACAATTTAACTGAACGGGCAAAACAAAATCAGTCTTTCCTCCTTTAAGGTCCCATCAGAAGAACAACTCATAGAGTTAATCCCTCTTATCAAATCGGGGGCGCCACAAGACCCTTGTCCCCCCCAATATCATGCACATGATTCCTGCTCAAGTAGCACCAAATCTAGGGCAGATTTTTGAGAGCATGTTTGCATAAGGGTATTTTCACTTACATTGGAAACAGGCCTTGATTCTCCCTCTATTAAAAAAAGACAATTTAAACGCTCAGGACCCAAATAACTACCGACCAATATCAAGACTTCCTTTCGCCGCCAAGCTGGTAGAAAAAGTAATGAACCAACAATTATCAGAATACTTAGAGGAAAACTCTTTGCTAGATGACACACAACATGGTTTTAGAAAACACCACAGCACAGAATCGGCTCTGGTGATAGCAACAGAGGAGATACAAGAAGTACTTGAGAGGGGTGGGACAGCTGCATTGATCCTGTTGGATCTCTCTGCAGCTTTCGATCCGGTCAGCCATGAGATCCTGGCTGACTGTATGCATAGGCTGGGGATAGAGGGAACAGCTTTTGATCTCTTGCAATCTTTCCTTTTGAAAATTCCGAAATATGAGTCAGCCAGAGGAGCAATTGGGAAACTACACTGGTTGCCAGTCAAGCAACAATATAGTTTCAAAGCTCTCTGCATGGCCTGTAAATTACTGCATGGACTCTGGTCAGGCCATTTAAAAAAGTAATTTAAATGGTACATCCCAGCTAGGACACTTCGATCAGGCTCTGCTAGGAACCTGATTGTCCCCCATTAAGGAAAGCCACCTGGGGTGGAAAGAGCTTTTTTAGGGCCACTGCCATACTTTGGAATAGTCTCCCACTGACACTCAAAACTGTTCCCTCCATACTTTCCTTTAGAAAAGCCTTGAAAACCTTATGAGAAAGTGCCCTCTTTCTTGCATGGTATGCCCCCACTTTTTTCTGAATTGGTGATGTGCTTTTTTCTGAGTGTGCCCATGGCTCCTGCCAATCAGGTACCTGGGGCCTATGTTCCTTCCCTAAACTGCATTGAAGCCTAAACCCAATTGGCATCTCTGGTCACCGGTAAACCCCTGGTAAATGGTACCACACGTACCCAGGGCACTGTGACCAGAGAAGGCCCCTAAGGGCTGCAGCACTTATTTTGCAACCCATAGAGGCCCTGTACCCTGACACGGAGAAGATGGTTACTTCAGAGCACTGTTGAAAAAATTCTGCTTAATGAGAAGATGAGATGTGAAAGTGAGAGTGCAGCCCAGTATAACTACCCATTTGCGATATACTTCATACCCAGCACTTGTTCTGTTTGGAATTCAATTGAAAACGAGTCTAAATAGCTCAGTTGTCAGAAGTTTCCTGAAATGCTTGTGATTGGATTCAGATCCCAACTTGGGTCTTAGAGTGGTCCAAAACCTGGGGCCTTTTCACGAAGGGCACTACCCAATGTTTTTGATCTTTTCAATTGACCATTGATTAATCAGATTTGTGGATATGAAGTGAGATTCCTTAAAGGGACCTAGTGAGGGGTAATTATGCAGGTATTCTGGACCTTCATGAACGATTTACAAGACCTTAAATTTAATACTGACATTTATGGGTAACTAATGGAGTACTAAAAACCGGGATTGATGTGATTCTGCTTACATATATTTAAGCAATGACTGGCTAACTGGTTCTGGACCTGTAGTCTGATAATTAGTATTTTGGAAAGCCTTACAGTTGTCATGGTGTACCAACATAAACAATATCGTTAGCTCAGTAGTGATTTGTTTGAAGAGGTGGGAGGATTTTTAGAACAAAGAGGAATGCAAATTGATATCCTTTATTACTATGCAACAGAAAGTAAGTTGATTCGTTTGTATGAGCTATTATCTAACTCAAATTGGAATTGAGTGTCATCTCTATACATATGTCGGTTCACCAGGTACTGATTAAGTAGCTGCGAAAGGGGTCTTTGTAGATGGTGAAAAGTAAACAAGAGAGGGATTAGGATGATATATAGCAATGTGTTCAGGTCTAATAATACAGGTTGGCTATTTGTGACTACTTTGTAATGTAACAAGGTCTCCCCTGTGCATACATTTCTAAACCAATAGAGATGAGTAGGGTTTTTTTTTTTTTAGATTAAATAGGTTTAAGAACACACAATAATGATCTGACCAGATCTGTTGGAAAAACGAAGGCTACAGGTTATGAAGACAGTTTATTACTGGTATGTCGAGTGAGAAATTTAGTTCTCCGTGGGTAATAACTTGTTGCTGTGAGATGCAAGTAGAGCATCAATTTGAGGAATTAATTAAGAAGAATTTGCCTCTAGGGAGGGGATATTCCCCTGCTGTAGTGCTAGAGCTGTTGGGATTGATGGTATAGTGAACAGTCAAGCACCCAAACGATGAGTAATTTGTGTCTGGAATTGCTGTGATGAATGATTCTGTCAAATAGTGTTGACTACATTGACTACAGTGCATGGTACCATGACATACTCTGTATGAGTGATTCAGACAGGATAAGGTATTGATTAGATCAAATTTTATGTGAGTGCTCAGTTGTTCTGGTGGATGAAATTAGTAATGGCGGTGAAAATCAGTGGGGCTTTGAGCAGTACCCTGGGGGAGACTGCTTAGGTGTGTGCAGCATTTGGTGACTGAGGAGTATAGTGCTGGGAGGAAAAGATTAAAGAGATCGGAGGCAACGAGTTAGCAGTTTGCTATGATATTGGAAGAGTGGGGGGAGTGATAGTGTTGTGGGTAGAAAAGGATGGAAGAAGGTTTAGATTTTAAAAGAGCTATGTTTAATGTTTTTGAGGTTCTGAAGAATCTCTTTGAAGGGAAGAAGGTGTGAGAATGATTGTTCCATTGTGGTAAAGTTGATAATGATTTTTCTGACCCTGAGGGGGGGGGATAACAGCATCAAATCTGTGGATTACTTGTTTATTGGGAGTTTAGAATTTTTCCAGCTATTCTAAGGGATTTACTTGAACAAAAAATACTTAGTAATTTTTTTCTTTGGGCAAATGTAGACATCTGCTATGAGAGTTTATGAATTTGATTCCTATGGTTGAGGTAGACATCAGACCTCTACTTAGAAACTCGAGTCAATGACATTTTAGGTTCTGCGTGGTGTTTCCAAGGTGAAGGTCGAGAGCACAAAAGAGTGTGATCTAGTGTTAAGGGACAGCATGTCTGATCACATTGTGGCCTCCACTGATCCGACTAGTCTCTCAGGATCATAAGGAATCGTAAGGCGAGTTGCCTCTCCTCCACATCTGGACTTGCCTGAGAAGTGCCAGTCATCCTAGTGTACTGGAAGGTGGAGATGAACCTGCTCACCTATGCAAAGATCCTCTTTGTCGGGAGTTGTTGCTCAGTCCTCGTGGAGTAATTTTTAGTAGTATAAGCCGGTGACATGGTCACCAGCAGTGACCCTGAAATATTAGTGATAAAAACACTGGTTACAGGCCACCAGCAGGGGTAAACATTGCACCATATCCTCTTCGATATGGTTAGAGCAGACCTGAAGGAAATTGGTAGGCTCCTGTATAGGGTTGATGGATTTCTTCGTTGGCTCAACCCTGTTGCCAAACCCTGTTGCCTGACAGAGGAAGTCCTTGAACAAAGTGGGGGTTTAGAAATCCGGCACAGATGATTAATACCTGCAAGTCTAGATATGTTCTTCTGTAGTCATTGTATGGTAGGGCAATGGAGAACAGGTTCTGGTGGTTTGGAAGACTATGAAGAGCTTCTACCCCTTTGCCATCTTGAAAGAATATTATAAGCTTAAGTTTGTTCAATACAAATACCAGCCACTTTGCCTAATTTGTTTTAGTGGGCATACAGTAGCTTTGAGGTTCCTGATAAGCAGTATTTTCTCCACATCTAGATGTGCGAAGAATGCAGTTGAGCAACCTGAGGGATGACAACGGCTAAACGAAAGGCTTGACATTTCTAAAGGAAGTGGTAAAATTCCACTTCAGTGATCTAGGCTACAAGGCTTACATTGAAAATGTGATTATATTGGTAGAGTTACACCTACCTGTTTTCCAGTGGTGCTTTTCTTTTGTAGGCCTGAAGGAATGGTCTTTTATTAAGATTAATTTTTAGAGAAATAGTGGCTAAACAATGTATAGGTTTGGAAAATTAAAAGATTTATGCTTTGGATAAAATTTCAATGATAAAATATAGCCCACTTTTTGTTGTGGTGGAAAATGCTCTGATGTGTAGTGATGAGATGCACACTACAAGAATGATTAAGAAAATGAATAACCTCTCAACTTAGGATAAACAGTGTAAGAATTGTTCATTTTATGTGCACTTCTGTAGCTAAACGCCAAGCATGCGCTGCACCCTGGTTAAGTAATCCTGTTTCCGTTTTCACGAGGGGTCTATTATTACACCTTAAACGTTGTTTCCAATTCTATTAGTTGGTATTTTGATAGCTAAAGCACTGTTTTAATTTTTGTATGTCTGCTATTTATCAACTGATCATTTCTTAATGTATGATTTATTCAATTTTGTTTTAGGTGTCCTGGTTTGCAGTTGGTTGCTACTATCTCATGGTCGGCCACAAAAACGAACATGCCAGAAGATATCTAAGGTTGGTGCTTTAACACTGTATTATGCGATTTGACAAAACCGCTTTTTGGTGGCTAACGCTGAAGATTATTTAACACTTAATTTAGTGGGTTACTTTAGTAATGTGTACAAGATTAGATCACTTCTGTTTTGATAACCTCGTTCATTCGGTGTTTTTGTAAGGCAGTGATGTTTAAAACAATTCATTTGAGGCCTGGGTCGGGAGCAGGACAAGGAAAACATTGGGTAAATTGTACTGACCAATACACCACATTATGGAAAGAAAGTGCATTTTGGGGAATTATCCAGTGACTGAACAAATAGAGCTGAAAAGTGAGGGTGCGTAGAGACAAACTGCTGTAGACATATTGGGAACCTTCTCCACAACAAACAAATATGCAGTAATATTTTATATAGGAGGAGTATGTTTGAAGGAAAGTAGTGGGCTATTAGCTGCCAACATTCCATTCCATTGAACCCACTCCTTCAGGTTTTATTGCATGCTATTGGCGGAGACCAAGAAGCTTCTCTGACCTGTCCTAGCAGAAAAACTGTTACTATTAGATGACAATAGTATAGAGTGCCAGTTTTATTTTTCATGTGACATTGCTCCAAAGAAATCTCAGTATTACACTAAATGTGTGACTGCCAGAATATAGTTCTTAGCTTGTGTTCTAGCAGAATGTGTGTGGGGATTGTATGTGGCTGTAATAATGAAAGCGTATAGATTAAAAGCCCTTTCTGTTGCTCTCTTCAAAGTGATGTGATGGGGCTATATTTAAATGACTGATCTAAAAAGCTGATATGTGCTTGTTACTAAAACTCTAGCTTATGTTTCACATGACTGCACTGGGTACAATTATGTTATAACCTTACCTTGGCGTTGCAAGAACGAAATTATAGATCTATCAAAGTATGGATCCATGATCTTTCCCACAGCTCTTACATTAGAGCAGTGTATAATGCAATTCATATTCAGTCAGTGGAGATGCCCTCAAATTATGTAGAAGAGGTTTTACAGTATTGAAAATAATATATTAGTATTTATGTGTGACTCACTTTTAGGGTTCTCCAAATGGCATTGTTACTAAGTATCTTGAATTTGAAAATGTCATAGTGTTAATAACGGTCACTAGGTAAGACAATGGAAAAGTCCTAATACTACTAATTATTGTCCTCGTGACAGTGTCATTAGAAACTTTGCATAATTTCCTAACTATTTTCTCTATTTTAGACTTATGTAGGATTCGATGATACCAATTCTTTTGCCCATTCTGCTTGTATAACAATTGTATGGTGAGCCTGGTGTATCAATATTTAGTTTTGTCAGACAGTATTTTACTGATAGTAGTGTGATGTCTGATTGATACTGCCTGTTTTTCTGTTCTACCCAAGATTGAATTCACTGGTTATCGACATGTTGAATGTATATTTTAGTTGTAAACTGACAAGTATAGAGAATTAGGCTATATACTCGGTTTTGTTTATAACCAGTCATAGGTATGATTTGAAGAGTCTACTACATGGGATTGAAACCAGTGAGTGAGGTAATCAGGTGGAACACCTTTTGTTGGGCATGTGAGTCTACTCCTGAAAATCTCACATTTCTTAATAGGAATAACTTTTAATGATCAAGCCATAACAAATTTGGAAATAGAACACTTCTACCTGTCATGGGTGTAGATGGTCTTTAAAAATATAAATGTTTACTTCTTGTTTCAGCAAAGCCACAACTTTAGAGAGAACCTATGGGCCTGCATGGATTGCTTATGGCCATTCGTTTGCAGTGGAGAGTGAACATGACCAGGCTATGGCTGCATATTTCACGGCAGCACAGCTGATGAAAGGGTAAGACACAGGTGTCAGGACCAGGGATGTGGAATTCCTGTAGCCTGACGCCCGGGACATATTGTTTGGGGTCAAGGGCAACAGGTTTTCATGTGTATTTTGTCCCTGGGATAAGCAGGCCCAACCCCCTACAGCACACAAACCTTTGGTTGCCAGTTTACTGTACCACATTATGGATCAGGGAAAGGCATTGACTGAATTTAAGGTAATATTTGTGTCCATGTTGTAAAGCTGTTCAAACCTGAATTTATGGTTCATTTAAGCGAAGCCTTTATTATTAGGGTGAGCACTCTAAGTGAATGTTTTAAGCTCTGACTGCACTACTCACAGTGGTTCCAGTACAAAAATGTGTGCACAAGTTTTCAGTGTTTAGCAATATGAAGCTATGTATACTTCTCCCAGGATACTCTCTGATTCGATGCAAATATTTGCAGAAGCTTGAAAACAAGATTTATGATTCTTTGCTTTAAAAATAAAATGTTCACAAAAAAATGCAAAAACATTTCGCTAAACTACTGTAAAAGTTTAGGTACCATTTCTTTGCAGCATCATTTAGTAAAATGTGTTGATGTATGCTAGTATTTTCCAAAAATATTCATAATGGAAAGTCAGTGTAACCAGTTTTAATAAGATTATGGGAAACATAAAAACCAACAAGCATTGTAAAGCGAGTAGGTCTCAAATTGTTGGTCAGCCTTTTGGTTTTGTCAATGCATGACTTGTTTTAGCATGTTTTACATAAAACCTTACTGGTGTGGGAGCTGCTTGGTCCTCCATTATAACAAACATTGGCAAAAATTGCTTTGGTCTCAAAAAGCACACAATGCCACAGTAGCTCCTGGTACTGAACAAAATGACTGTGTGTCAGTATGCTCCATGTGAAAGAACAGAATGCTGTCACTCACAGTGAAGCTAGCCGATAGAGAGAGAGAGAGAGAGAGACAGAAGTTTAATAAACACAAAAGGTCATGGTTAATGCAAGACCTAATTACGGGCCCAATTATTAAATAAAGTCTCAAAAGTGCACCCATGTCCTTGCATTAATTGCCGATATACTACTTTTGTGAATTCACAAGACTTTACAGAAGTAAGCCAAGAAATAGTACTCCTAGAAAATATTTGTGAACTGCTTTTTAGCATGAGCAAATATGCAGGTGTAGATTTCCAAGTTCACTTTCGCGCCAACCACTTTTTCCCCAACCCTGGAAGAAGTTTTATGTCTGCCATTATCATGAGTAAATTTCCAATCTTTCTCAGTATGGGAAAAGATTAGAGAAGAGTTGGTGGAAAACCCTTAAAGCATGCAAGTTAGTAGGTTTGCACAGACTCAAAAGGGCATCCTGTAACTGTTGCTTAACATTAACTTCAGCCCCAGTATGCAGATCTGCGGAAACTTGGCAACATAAGGGAATTGCTAGTATTCAAACCCTGCTATGGAAGGAGCCCTGGCATAATCAGAGGGCTATTTCAGAACTCTTATATAATGAGATTGTATCCATAATTTGTCGCTGCATTACATGGCACAAAGGGGACAAGTGGATTTTGTTACAGGACAAGTAGATTTATGAAGCAACCTACCCCATGGACAAGTAGCTATTTTACTAAATTCCACACCCCTACAGGACTATTTGTGAGTTACTTAAAACTGAGGTTATTGGCACCTCTGTGTCTGGTGTCTTCATTATGTTATTGAGGGAGAGGGCTTTTCTATATCTCAATCTTCGGGTGTAATCATCTACATCAATCCAATAACATGATAAATCATTTATGGTTTAAATTTGTTTTAGGTTTTTCAAAACACACAATACGTTCCAGCATTGAACGGCTACATTAGCAAGGTGCTGCTGAGAATAGGGAGCGTAAGTAGACAGAACAAAACCCACATTATGTGGGATACTGAACCCCCCACCCCCCATTCCTTGTCCACCAAACGAAAAACAAAACTATAGTCAGCGCTGAGATCTTGCGCTTTAGATTAGGGCACTACTCACTGTCTCCCGGGGAATCAGAGATCCGCAACAGGCGGAGGTACCTTAGGCAGGTGACTTCCCTAAATTCGGAGGCCAAAAGGGACAGAAATGGTTGCCACAACTTTACGAACTCTGAACTCCTCCCCGCCAACGTTAATGTCAATTTCTCCATCCCCAAAATGTGCCACAGCTGGTGTAGGCAGCCTGTAAAAGTGGGGGTCCGGGTAGTGCGCCAATGTGCTAAAATGTTTTGTACCACTGAGCCCAGTGCAATCGCCATCAGCCGGCCTCTGCGGGAACGTAGTGGGAAGGTCACCGGGTTTGGAAGACCCAGGAGAACATAGGCCGGGAAGCGTGGTGTCTGCGTATCTAGGTGTCTGTCTATTTCATCTAAGATCTGGGTCCAATATCCCTGAATGTGCGCGCAATCCCAAAGCAGGTGTACCAGTGCGCCCGCATCCCTGTTAGCAGGTGACGTCCCGATAGGGGTCCACAGTGTGGAGTCGTTCAGGGGTATAGTACCAGTAGGAGACCAGTTTGGTGAGAGTTTCTGTCAATCCCATGTGGTAGACCGAGTGACGGGCTCTATAGTATATTCCCTCCCATTCCTTATGAGTGAGTGTCCTACCCAGTTCCTTCTCCCCCTTCGCGCAGCTGACGCTATATGTATGTGTATTCCGAGCGAGGAGCATTTTATAAAGGTTGGATGTGGATAAATCATTTATGACTTTTAGTGCAATCAATAAAAAGATTTTTGAAGGTTGAAAATGGAAGTTTAAAGCTGCACTACACGCTGTAGTGGCTGGCCTGAGACATGTTTTAAAAGGCCGCTTCAGGTGGTGGAGCAATGAATGCTGCAGGCCCACTACTAGCATTTAATTTACAGGCTCAGTGTACATGTAGTACTATTTACTAGGGACTTACAAGAACATTAAATGTACCGATTAGATATAAGCCACTTTTACCATGTTTGAAGGAGAGAGCACAGAGAACGTTATCATTGGGTAGCAGTGGTAAAGCGAGCAGAGTCTTCATGCCAATAAACAAATTCATAAAACAGGAGGGGTGAAGGCAAAAAGGTTATGGGATGACCATGTAGAGGAGGCCAGGTCCAACAGTGCCTATTTGCTGAGTGATTATTTTCCAATAATTGAACATTCGTTCAAATTGGAATCCAAAAGATTTCTTATGAATGCATTCTGTGGTCCAGACTGTTCTTCTCATGACTCATTTATCCTGTTGACTCCTCTCCTCCCTGTGAGAACCTGACTATCAATTGTCTAATACAAAACAAGTGTCTATTCACTAGCTAACAAAAGGCTTCTGGAAAATGACAGCATCTGCAAAAAACAGAGGAAAACATTTTGTGCAAACAACGGTTCAAAATGAAAACAGGTCTTTGAATGGTAATGCATTATTTTCAGTTAACATGGCATCAACAGTTAGGCTAACGTAAAGCCAGGACTTATTTATTTCTCTTTTAGGCGTATAACATTTAAGTATGATTGCCTAATACAGATCTTAGTGTTTAGTATATCTGCTATTTAAACATAGGCTTTTGCACAATACTAATAAAACGCATTTTTATTCACAAATAAAATTGGCTCTGGCACTTTGAAGTCAAGAGTAATGGCATATTGTTGACAGGCTCCTGCAAGCTTCATGATATTTGAAGTGTTTCATTACTGCTTTTGCCTAAAATTGCTGTTGATTAGCAGCTGAAGCGAATAGCTAGCAGATGCATGTAATATACTGGGCACTGTAGTTCCTACAGCAACTTAAATCATATATTTATGGTGTTGTATGTTGATTAGTACTCGTAAGACTTACTTCGGCAATGTAGCACTGTCACCAAATTAATTGTCAGCCAAACCATTGAATAAGTGTTTTGTCCAGCCATAAGATCAGAATTTTGCAGATTTGTAACGAATGTCATTGCATAAATTTTTGATGATTGCTTTTAACTTCAATTAACAGTGGTGACTTTTTTATCATTTGTAAAGAGATCTTTTTTTTTCGACTGTGTAGTCATTTTATTGAAACTGGCTACTGAAGTAATGTATCAAGGCATATCATTTGGCTTGTGTGTGTTGTCCAGTGGTTATCCAAACAAGGAAATAGTGATTCCGCTTGGCATTTGGACTATTTATAGAGATGAAAACCAGTGATCTCTAAACTCAGGAGAGTAAGAGTAGTTGTATGACAGGAGTCTTAACATGACGGGCTCCTGATTAACTGTGACCTTTTCTGTTTGTAGCAAATTATGCCTTAATCTCCTTTTATTTATGTATGTGGAATGCAATTTTATGATTTTACCAATTTTGCACGGATGATGGGTTACCTTTACCTTCTTTAATGACTATGAAGGTAGTCATTTGAAATACTCCTATTCTTACCCTTAACATTGACTTGTCTCTATAGTCAAACTTCCGATTTCCTGGCTTTGGTTAAATCTTCCCATTACTCCTTCCTGTAGTCTTTAACCTCATCACTGCGGTGCGAATTCCGCTGCAGTGCTGAACATTCCAATCACGGGCGTGACTCATGACGGCCGGGAGCCGTCATGAGCATTGAAGAGGTTAACTAGGTGGAACGTTCAGTGAAATTACCAGCCACCCCTTCCCTACATGGGAAGGACTAGTACACAAAATATTCAAACCATGCAGTTGGCAACAGAACCGTTACTCGATTAATTTCAGTCCATCAGCATAAATAGTAGTTCCTTCTGCCCCATAAGTGGCCATTAACCTGCATGGTAGCAGTTTGGGATAATGCTGGGTGGCATATAGCGCCAATTTTGCAACACTGGACAAAATCTCATGATTCACGCTCACCTATGTCAATGGCAGTGCACTGTTGAACACAGCCGGTCCACATTTCAAAAATGTATGCATCAATCAAATGATGTTTGCTTCTTTGCACTGCTGGTTTCAAATACAGAATCCGGATTTGGCAGCTTGTGTTGGAAAGACGGACACTGCTTAAAGTATAGTTTTAGCTGGTCTAATTTTGAGCTGTGAGGGAAACTCACTAAGATGTGGGGGGCTCTATCACTAACATTAAAAGACTACCAAAGCTTCCTTCCTTGGTACACACCTCGCAACCCCTCGATTTTTTTAAAAATGTCCTTAGGTTCTGGTCCAGTTTCATAAGGACAACCAGGCTGAAATTGTTTCCTGGTGTAGGAGAACAGGTCATTCTGCATGTTCTCCTACAGTTGGAGAGGAATTATTTTTGTGATTCTTTAGGGCTGTGGCTTTTGCATCCAAATGATCCATTTAAGGCAGATAGTCAATTTTATGTCACAGGACCCTACAGCCTACTGTACCAGCTGTCAAGAAAACAATGACTTGCTTCTGCAGCTTGCCTGGAAGCCAAGTAAACAACCTCAAGGATGCTGTAGAGTGAACATAAAACCATTTTTAATATTCTAGTGCAATGTTTTACCTCTCAGAATCGACTCATACTGCTTAGATAAGCATACACAAGCATACATGCATATATATATATATACATCATACATCAGGTAGCATACTGAAGCAAGTTATAATGTCTTTCTCTCGCCTTTCTTCTGCATCCGAAATCAACAGCCATCTTCATGCCACATTAGCATTCGTCCAGCTTATTTTCCAACCATTCAGTCTGGCAGAGTGTATCAAACTGGAGATCCTACACACCACATAAGCATAGAAAAGCAAGTGACAGTGTATGGGAAAAGTGATCTATACTGGTTTGAGAACCCTCAGCCTGGCTTTTTGCATTGGAGAGATTCAATAAAGAAACGTTGTGGGTAGGAGCAGTTACTTCTAAAGTTAGCTCTGACTAGGCATCTCCTTGAATTACCATTCTTTTGTGTATGCGGCTGGACTCTTGGCTCAGTCAGTAGAGTCCTTTGTGTGTAGAAAAACTTTAATAAACCATTGGTTGGTGCTAAGGAGTGTAATAAAAGTGTGATGTTGCTTTTGCCATAGAGTCATCTTGAAGGTTTTTTTTCAAAAGAAAAGAGATAATGAAATTAACAGTAGTTGGAACTACCTACATCAAGCTATATCCTAATCTATCAAGCTTCGATTCTTTGAGTCCACCCTAAAGGAGTTCAGGCACTCTTGATTTTCTCCTCAACCAGAAGAACCATAACAGCACAAGCCCATCCTAATTACCTGATATATCTTCTAATAGGCTGGGAGCCTGTCAACAAATGTCTCTTTTATGGTAAAATGAAAAACACTGCTACTTTACGGACATGTGTATTTATTTAATAACTGTATGTATATATATATATATTTTTTCTTTTTCATACCCATCGTGTTGCCTCTTGTACGAACACTATTTTGTGATGAATACCAGATCTCTAAAAGGTTAGCGTATAACGATTTAGTACAAATTGCACTCACAAAATACAGAATCAATAATTTGCAAATCCGACTGGAACTGAATCCCACATTTCTACTTGGATATTGTTGCAAATTGTGATCATTGCACTGGCAGCACTGATGATATCGGAACATGAAAGGGGACACACCTTCCACATTGCTGTCCAGAGGAGAGCACTGGAGAGGGGTTAATATACAGAAAATATCAAATCCATTGAGAACAGTTAGCCAGGAGGTTTTGTTCAAATCAAATCAAATCAAATTTAGCTTTATTCGATTTATCTGGAGAAATCATAAAAGCATACGAATACATTTTATACAACAACTTAAAAGGTTTTCCCCAGCGAGACATTTATAAAAAGAGTATAAAACAATTTTCCATTTATAAAAAGTCAATGATGAAAATGAAAATATGGCTGGAAGCCTCGTGTTAAAGCGGCTAATAAAGTTTAAACATGTAAGATTTACATCATAGAGTTTCTATATTTCATCACTGACATTAAAAAACGAGAAACAACAAAGATGACATACACCTCATCAAGCAAAAGTAACTTCAGATATGCATCTTTACATGTTCTTATGCCCCAACGTTTAAGCAACGGTAAGAGGAACAATTTTCTTGGGGCAGAATACAGGTTACAAAAGAACATAATGTGAATATTACTTTGGGATGAATGATCATCGCATGGGCAAATTAGATTCGACGAAATCCAATCATTTTGTTTTGGAAGAGTGACCATGCGGAAGAAAGTGCCTAACCGCAGCCTAGTAAGAAGCATACGAGGATAAGGTGCAGTTTCAATCCTGAGGTACAGTTGTAAACCTTCATTAGGGGTAATTTTTTGGTAACTCAGGGTGGTATTTTTGAGTTTCTCGGTGTCCCATCTGACACTTTCTAGGTGAGTAATTAGAAGTTTTTTGAGCGCTGGCCTGGACAGATGTTCTAGGGACTCTGGGTCATCATAATATTCAGGATGTCCAATTTTTGAGAACATCAGCCGGACGTGGCGTAACCATTTGATTTTGGGTGCCGCATCGAGGTGCAAACAGTCCGTGATGAGTTCTCTATTAAATTGGCATTCCGTAGTGGTCCAGATTTTGTGCCAGAGCAAACACGGTGATAGCTTTATAGTGTCGCTGAGGTATTTAAGGCCAGACTCAATATGGGTAATAAAAGTTGAAGTAAATTTACTCACACCTAGTAAATAACGAATAAAAAGATTCTCACAAGTTTGAAGTGAGGACACATTTTCAAAGCCCCATAGGCCTGCACCATAAGTGACTGTCGCTACACACTTAGCTTGGTAGATCTGTAACATCTCGGGAGTTGGTTTGCCCCCAATTTTGGCTGCAAAGGTTCTCAGGGCCCCAATAGCACGAGTAAAGGCAAGCTTCCTAGCAGATACTGCATGTTTCCAAGCTCCTTTCCTCTCGAATACAACACCCAAATAGCAAAAAGTGTCTGTACTCTCAATTCTTTGCTCGTCAAGATATATCGAGCATTGTGGCTTTTTGTTTTTTTGGGTGCATGGCATGGAGAAAGTTTTAGAGATGTTCACTTTCAGATTTCTTTTCCCCATGTAGGATGAGAATTCAGTTACCGCTCTTTGCAACCCTACCTTGGTCCTGGACATAATTGCCGCGTCGTCGGCATATAATAGGATGGGTACAGGCCTACCGTTAACGGCTGGGTAGTCACTTGGCTGATTTATTAGATGCTCTACAATAGAGTTAATATAAAAACTAAATAGAAGGGGCGCAAGTATACAGCCTTGCCTGACCCCTCTATTTATAGCAAATTTGTGGGTACATTGCCCCTGGGTCCCGAACCTCACTCTTGCACCGGCATCTCTATACAGTTCCTTGATAAAAACAACAATGGTAGGATCCACCCCAATGTGTTCCAATGTTGACCAGAGCTGCAGATGATCCACACAATCAAATGCTGAGCTAAGGTCAACAAATGTGACAAACAGGTCCCCTTTTTTGGCCTCGGTATATTTGGACATCAATAGAGAGAGATTTAAGCATTGTTCCTGGGTACCCAGTCCCTTTCGGAAGCCGTATTGGAATTCCGAGATGACCTTTTTTTCTGTCTCCCAGTGCTGAATTCTCTTAAGGACGATCCTTCCTGCGATTTTCATGAGGCCGTCCAGTAAGGATATAGGACGGTAGCAAGCGGGATCGTCCCTGTTTCCCTTTTTAAAAATGGGCACCACAATTGCGTCTGACCAGGTGTTAATTAAGCCGCATTTGTTTCCCATATTCAAAACGTTAGTTAACAGGGGAGCCCAAAATTCAAGCTTTGTTTTATAAAGATCCACTGGTGTGTGGTCAGGGCCAGGGGCTTTCCCAGAGGGGCTTTCCTTGATTGCATTCTCAACTTCTGAGGTGGTAAAAACCAGATTAATTGGGTATGGAGATACTAGGTGGTCACTTAACAGATAATCCTGTGTTTGTTTAATCGCGGATGGGATTACCTTTTGGTAATTCTTGGTGTCCCCCTGGCTGTTGGTGTAAAGTTTGGCATAGTGTTCTACCCAGAGCTCTGCCGTGATTGCTACATCCATGCAGTTGTCCGTATCATTGGTGTTATATACTGATCTTATGACTTTCCAGAAGAGGTTAGTGTCCTTATTCCTGGCAGCTTCCCCCAAAGCTTCCCAGGCCTCCCTTTTCATCGTTGCTTTCCGATGATTAATTTCCCTCCTATACTCTCTTCTGGCCTCAGAAATTTGAAGCCTATTTCTCGGAGTGGTGTTTAAAGCTTTCTTCAGGTTCTTTAGGGCGAATGTGCACCTGGAATCAAACCACCCGCCTGCATGTTTCCCCTTCTTTTTGTAGCTCTTTGTTAGATGATTTTTTATATACAGTTGGATATTAGCAAAAGCTGCCATAATCGCCTTAGGATCAATATCTTCCTCTAAGCAGACAGATATGTCTGCAAAGCAAGATGATATGAAGTTGTGAAAGAAGATTATGGGGTTCAATTTCTCCCACTTTATCACATAGCCATTTATCTTTGTTAAGGTAACCTCTAGTGGATAAAGTGCACCGCTAGATTCCTTGGCTTTCTCATCTGAGAGCCTAAGCCCGAAGGTAATTGGGTAATGATCGCTCATTGGGTCGACCCCTATCTCCCAAAAAGTTAGAAAATTGGGTTTAGTGGGGGATATCAATGCGAAGTCGATTGTCGTTCCACAGCCTCTTCCATTGTATGTTGGGGCAAAGGGAACTGGGGGGGAGCATGCCTGATTAACGAAGGTGAGATCAAAAGAGAATATAATACTGTTTAGGAGAGACCCCAGATTGGTGTGTGAGAAGTGGAGAGGGCCATCCTCCTCATGATCTGTAAGGCCGCACAAACCTAACTCAGAAGATGGGCAGATGGCACAGTTAAAATCTCCCACCCAGAGGACTGTATGGTCTCCCGTATTTTGATCCCTTACTTTATGGATGTGATTGGACATTTTATTCAAAATCAATTCCATTTCGTTTGCTGGCATGTTATTATAAAAATTCACCAGTATAATCTTTTGTGTGGTGCCCCATTTAAATGAAAGAATTTGGAAATATTGGTCAGAGTGGAAGTTATATACCTTTATATCCCCTACATTCGAAGTGTATATGCACAAGCCCCCTTTATTTCGACCCTGTGGAGAAGGCACAGCGGGTGAGTGAAATGTTCGATACCCCATAATGTGCCTTTCCTCTGCAAGCCAAGTTTCTTGCAGGCAGAGTATACCATGCTTCTGCACGGTCTCCAACCAGGGTGTATGCATGATCTTTTTGCCCAGGCCTGCTACGTTCCAGGATAACAGTGAGTGCTTTAGTTCTCTAGCTTCCTGGTGTGTTTGTCCCTCATTCCCCATTACGCCTACCGGGGCTTGGAAATATGCCCTATCTAGATGTTGTGTGGCCCGCACTGATAGGGGGCGCTGGAGAGAGCAGGGTTGTTCCACCACCAAATGAGTTGGATTGTTGACATTAAGTGGTGATTTATCACTACTACTGCCATTCATTGAGTGATTTTGGTCACTCAACCGGGGTGGAAGATCCATGATTCCCAGTCAATCCACCTGATCTAGGCATTCAAACGTGTTCATGGTGGGTGCTCCTTCCCACCAGCTGTTAGTGGGTTGCCATCCCTGCCCGTGCCCCTTCCCTCTCTGATTGTGGGCTATAGTCCAGGCCCCAGGACACTCTACTACCTGTTTAGGAGGGTAAAAAAAGGTAAGGGGTTTAGTGACAATGGCTTGTTTGGTCGCATATGGATCCCATGTGGTAATGAGATGGGCAGTATGGGGGTCTGCAAATGACACCACGATGCAGTCTCCTGGTATTGATTTATAAGTGCGACCCACCCATGGGACTCTCCTGGCCATTAGGACCCTACCCCTGTTGTTGTGAGGGAGCTGCCTATTAACATTTAGCCAGTGGATCACTTTGTTCTTTAAGGACCACTGGGTTTCCACAGTATCAGTATCAAGCGAAGGAACCCCAGCCAAGATAACAACGTAGGGGCCGGCCTCAGGAGGGAGGTCAATATAGCCTCCGCGAAAGTTCTGATGATTTTGGTGTAGGTAAGCTCTACGCTCTAAAAGGGGAGTGATAGGGTTGCTTGCCTTCTGGTCAGCTCTGGAAGAAGATTTGGGCTGCACCTTTTTTTTGTAGGATTCTTTCTCAGATGTTGGTGGATTAGATGATGGGGGGTCAGCGACCTTTGCAATTGTCCGGGGTTTAGGGATTGGAATAGGTTTGGGTAATGGGGGGGGTAATGATGAGGACAGGATTAAGGGGGCATGGGGTGCCTCCTTAGAGGCTTGGGCCATTTGAGTGCCAGTGTCACCGGCTAGTACAGATTGAATGCCATCATTTATAGCCTGAGGAGCGCCCTCGGTGATTTGAGGATATGTTGCTTCTAGCTGTTTTAGGCTAAGTGTGGCCAGGGATACTAGGGTTTTGTCCATTTCCAAAAGGTGGTTCTCAATACGTGACAACCTGAGTTCAAAAGGTGTCAATAATTGTTTTAAGGTAGCCCAGACCGTTTTGAGGAAGTCATCATCATGACCCGCTTTATCAGTGTCCTTCCCTAGCTCATTTTGCCCTCCCCTTGTTAAATTATCGCCAGGGACGACAGAATTCTCTAAAACAGGGGCAGTAACAGAGTTAGAATAAGTAAGATTACTATCACCCCCCGCTAGCTGAATAGGTGGAGGTGGTATTTGTTTAGGCTCCCCTGTATAAGGCAGGGTTCTTCTGTGATTGAAGAACTGCTGCCTTGCAATTTTAGCTCTCTTGCGAGCATGGACAAGTTTTGCATAATTTTTCTTTTTCAGGCCTTGGCGATGTAGGTTTTTGCTTTTTATTACAGAAAAAGAGGGAGCTGGAATATCTGTCCAATTGGTAAGATTTCCCTGTTCAATAGACAATTTGCCCTCACTAGATTTGGAGATCGTGGGTGAAAAAATAAAAGAGGAGTCTAATGATAAGGGAGAGGAGGGAACAGGGGGGTGATGAACGTCAGCGAGAATCAACAGGGGGGGGGGGCATGAAAGCTGTTGGGGGGATACAGCCGACGCAATGTTTCCCAAGGAGGATTTTTTAGAATTAGTGAATGTTTGGGAGAGTCTGCGGGCAGCATCTAACTCAATGGAAACCCTCTTCTGCATTTTTGTTATTTCGGCATCTATGGCCAAGTTAGTTTTTACTAAAAAATCATCCAAGGTACCATTTGTCTTAGTTAAACCCAGTGCAGTCTTACTGCGACTCCCCCGAGTACACATAATGTATGACAGTTATAATTTCTGTGGAGTACTCACTAGTCTCAGAGTCCTGGTACAATAAGAATGGCTAAAACCAAGGGGGGTGGGCCAGGCCAGTCCTCTTAGGCCTCGAACGGCCTCAAACGGTCCCGCCCTTGTCCCGGGCTTCTCCCGGCGCCCTCCCGCGCGCTCCCGCGCAGCGGGAAAGTTACTTGGTTTTTATAACTGGGGGATTGAGAGATGAGGGGGTGGAGCCGGCAGGGAGAGCAGCCCAGGTGGTAACGGGCGCGCGGGGGCTCCTGGTCCTTGGAGTCCCCCGCTGGAAGCTCGCAGCCCTGCCGGTCAGGGGGACACCCAAACCCCCGCAGAGAGATGGAGCACAGCAAGGCTGTCAGCCGCGCAGCGGGACCCGCGGAGCGGGTCCGGCCAGTCGCAGCGGCAACAGCGGGAACAGAAGACAGGGAGCCGAGTGCTTCAATAAGTCCAGGTGAGGCTTGTGCAACGAGGGTTTTGTTAAAAAGTGTGTTTGACAAAGACCTAGTCTTTGTAAAGGTCACTAACTCTGCCAGAAGTCATGAAGAGATGGCTTTTGCAGAGGAAAAAAAAGCCCAACAGTACAGTATGGGTCTCCTCCAGAAACACAGATGAGATAAGGTAAAGGTGGCCTGACCTGTACTCCCAGACAAAGTGAAGGTTGCCAGGAGGAGTAATAAAGCTCCAGGTGCAGGAAGGGACCCTTCCACTGACCCACCACAAATGCCAGTGGAGGAAGTCATTGAGGTGACGCGGCTTCCAGTGACTGTTACTGGGATCCGTCAGATTGCCTCGTTAGCACAACCAATACTACCAAGGTAGTGCTTTGAGTCCAAACCCTATTCAAACATCGAGCAAGTAATCTCATGCATGCATCAGTGCTGTAACTACATTACACAGCCATATGCCACTTTTAGCATATTCATAGTGAAAAAAATCCAGACTTGGTGGAAGGTAGGCTAGTCAAATGCATTGTGGGAGTTGATGTACTGTTAACCTGACACCAAGTGTCAAGACGGTATGACAGTGCAGTTGTCATGACATGGCCTACACCTATATATGCATCCAAACTGAGTACTCAGCTCCATCAAAGTCTAGCATCTTAACCATCCATTAACTTACTATCACCATCCGCATGCAAGATCCATGTTACACTAAAACACTCCCTTTCCCAACTGATTACATCGCATTAAAGCCTGAAAAAGTAGATGTTGAGCAGCAGACATAGAACACACAAACTGCACATCTCCGTGAATCCCCTCCACCACCATCTTAACCACACAGACCGCCCCTGTAAGTAGCATAGTAGATTATTCAGGCAAGTTCCCCACCGCAGCCTACAGGACCAAACAGCCAAACACTTTCTCCTGCAAGATCTTACCTAATGCTGCTGAGACTAAGAAGGCTGCTACCGACTGCCATGACACCAAGGGCAAAAGCTGTTCGGGTGCTGGAGGTGAGGTACCCCTACCAGAGTTCAGGGTGCTTAAGGAATCTAGGTTGAGCTTGCAGCACAAGCAAATTTAGGCGATGCAGGTGCTGGGCAGGAAGGTGACCATCTGGGTTCCTGCTTCATACACTCTGTGGTGCGCTACTTGATGGGAACATCACAGACCAGCATGGGCCCGTTCTGAGAAGGGTACTAGTTTACTCCAGGTCAGTGGAAAAAACGGGCAGCGCCCAATGGTGTCCTTTCATGGAGGTTTGTAAAAATGCAGCTTGAGAGGGCACTTGAGGCTTGAAGCTAGATTTGGATATTTGGTTTAGGTCTCTTCCGCTCTGGAAGTGCTGCAGATTCTGCAAGTATGTGTTCGTGAACAAAAAAGGACTGTAAAATATAGTTCTGAAGCATCTAGCCCACGTTATTTGTTTGTTACTGACGTTCGAACAGGCTGCCGAAACAAGAGTTTGTGCTCTGTGTTACTCTCTCTCTCCCTTGTTTGCTTTCCCCACCCCTGCTCCATGTTGCACTCTCCATCTTGTGTTTCCTTTGCCCGCATGCTTTGTGTTGCTCTCTCCCTTGTGTACTTCCTGTGCTCTGTATTGCTCTATCCATCGTATACCTCACCCACCCTCATGCTCCATGTTGCTCTCTCCCTCGAGCTTCCCACTGACACCCTGAGATCCATATTGTTCTCTCAAGTAGATCCTCCTGTGAATTGTTGTTTTCTCAATCCACTCCTCCCCACCTCCCTGGTGTACTTTTCCTCCCCTAAGCCCTCTAACAGCATTTGCAAAGCCAATAGGTTGAATAGTCTGGTGTACTTTCCCCTCTCGTAACCCCCCCAACAGCATTGGCAAAGTCAGTAGGTCGAATAGTCAAGACCTATTGGCTTTGCCGGTGATGTTTTTTTTCATCCTGTCCGTTTATTTTTGACTTAGCTCAACCCATCAGTTTGTACCCTCACAATAAGCTCAATATTCAATTCTCAATGTACTCTTAAAGGCAAGATTGTATGTTTCAGTGGGACACATGTTGGCAAAAAACAAGACCTATTAATAACATTTTTAAGTAGGTAGGAAATTATTCTATATTTTTAATCTCATTACTTTTTTTAATTTGCAGATGCCACTTGCCAATGTTATATATTGGACTTGAGTATGGATTGACCAACAATTCAAAGCTGGCTGAAAGATTTTTCAGTCAGGCCTTGAGTATTGCACCAGAGGACCCTTTTGTGATGCATGAAGTTGGAGTGGTGGCATTTCAAAATGGAGAGTAAGTTACAGCTGAATATAAACGGTGGAGATCTTCGATTGTGTGTGTGTATTTTTAATCTGCTGTGATTTTCTTCTTCATTGCTTCTTTGCTGGGCCAAGTAAATTTGTATTCCATTAATGGGAACGGTGGTATTGTAAACATATATAGTTGTTGTGTAGGATGAATTGGAGAAACTGTTTTGTCCATGGACATGTTCACCTGTTTTAACTTTAATATTATACAGGGTGTATTCTTTCTTTTGTGGTGTGAATGGTTCACTCGTACTAGCTTAAATGAGCTGAGAGATAATTACTGCAGGATTATGTTTGACTTTCTTAAAGCTTTGTTCTTTTACATTTTTTAAACACTTGGTATTTTGCTATTGGATTTTTAGTTTGCATAGGCGGTATAAACAAAGCAAAGTAGCACAAAGTCTGTCTCATAATAACGGTGTTCCTATGCTAGCAGACCCGTGCAATGATGGTAATCCAAAGAAAACATGAACAGTGCCTCAGCTGTAAGCAATTCACCAAGCCAAGTAAACCACACTGGCACCCATAATGCATGACGAGCGGAGTAACTACTAGGATACAATTAACAATCAAAGCATTACTGTCACTCACAGGGAGATTGAGCTGAGTATCACATGTGCAGCAAAGTAAGATTGGTGTCAGAATCAGGATTTGTAGCTTCTAAAGTTCCATGTTGCAGAGTTGAAAGGTCGTCCAATAGGAAACTTTCAAGAAGCAGCAGCAAACGCGTAGTACCGCCTGTTCGTAGGAATGCTGTGATAGGATAAGCCAAACCAACACGCCAACCAGTCTTGAAAGGGAGAGTTATTTCAGTTCCAATGTTTTTAGAGTAGAGACTTTTGTAGTATGGGAGGCTCCAAACATATTGTAGAGCAAATCCATACAATATGAAGCAGATATAGATTTGTTGCCTTATGATTGTCTTGGACCCAGGTAATGGTGGTAAAATCACACTCTCGGGCCCTTTACTCCACAGGAACTAGTAGGCAGTATGGAAGTTTCTTTAAAATGTTTATGTGAATGAAACAACAAAAGCGTTCTACTCTCTTAAAGTCTTGTAAAAATGCAAAACGCGGCTTTCCGTGGGAGTCAGAACCAATGGGTACCTCGGGGACGTATACTGAAGTCCCGAAGAATGTCTGACATTGTTTTTACTGGAGTACTAAAGGACAATCTTTGGCCCACTGTACATCATATGCGTGGTACCAAGACACACTCCAGCTAAGAAATAGTGAAGTAAAATTGTGCTCAATGTTTCTTTCACTCTTGCATTAATTCAGTTTGTTTGCAGAGGAAATGCATGTGAGAATGGTAGTTGTGCTGTCACAGCAGATTGAACCTAAGCTAATGTTTTTGCAACAAATGCCGGCCCATTGTCCGAGTAAACAAGCATTGGCATAGCCAATAGATCTCGTATTTGGGACCTTATAAGTGATTAGCCATGCAACAGTTGGTGTTGTTGCACCAAGGATATTCTGCTGCATAACGAAATACTTATAGGGTCCAAAAAGCAAGACCTATTGGCTATGCCAATGCTCGTTAGTTTTTAGTTGTCTATTGTTCCTTTATCCACGGTTGCACCTCTGTCTGCGGTGGGTGGGCTAGGAACAGTCTTGGAGTGGGTTAGCATATTTAGCCAAACAAGCTAAAAAATCTACGAGAATTATCAAAGACTGCCCAAAGATGAATGTTTTGGTCTGTTATAGAGAATTTGTGAGGGAGTTTGAGCCTAACTTTCTCTTTCAACCCTTTTCCCTTGCCCCCTCTAGCTCCCTCTATTGAAGTTTCCTCGCTCACTTGCACAGAAATTTGGATGTTCATTTAGAGTCTGGGACTGAATGTCAGTTACCAAACAATTTTGCTTCTATGCTTTTTTACACTGATGGTACTATTATTAGACATCACTGTAATTGACCTTTTTTCCAGCAGCTAAAGGCTGCCAGTGAGAACTCCCTTGAAGCAGTAGTAATATCCGTATCACCATAGGTTTTTAGTAACTACTGATGTGGGCAGTTACTGGCAAGTTCTAAACCACTCCTTGTTTCTTACTATCTTTGGGATGTGGGGCAAAACGGTTTATTCCATTCTGCCATTTAAGAAAGCTTGTCAGGGGCCCAGTATGATGGTTTGCCAAAAATCTTCCTTGAACGTTGCTGTGAATAAATAAAGCAAGAGGAGCATAAACATGGTCTAGCCTCTAAAATGCCCTGCATCTTGAGAGCATATCTGTAATGTCCATATATGGTAACAGAGGTTTAGCAACACAATCTGTGTGTTATAATCTGGTTACAGGAGTATGAATGAGGAATGCATGCGTCATTGCATGAACCTGCTCTATGGACTCCACTTCCCAGACTCCTGTGCGGCAGAAGAGAACCCCTCTTAGCTGACTCCGCTTTGGCCATGACTGCACAAGGGCTATAAAGGGTGTCCTCTCCTTATCCTATATGCTTTACAATCATTGCCGCTTAGGACGGCAGTTCGAATACTCATTGTTCCTGCTTCTGTGAAGACAGCCTGTTGCGGGTTAACCCGGATATGCCTGTATGAGTGGGGGTAGCTTTCCTTTCTACCACAGTTGAATTGGCCAACGGTCTCCCCCCAATGACCACTGGCTTCCTGCAGGCATCCTTCTGTTGAACTTCAGCAGGTGGCTCCCAGCTGGTGGTTCTCTGGCCGGCTTCTGTGGGAAACAGCCAAGCCCTGTCTCACTTATGTGACACTGGCAGTTACTGTGCAAAAACTTCCTTTTTGCCGTGACATTGTTTGAGGGGGCTGGCATCTTTAATTGGTATCACCAACAAGACTTTGAGGGCACGCTCACGAACGGAGCGGTGTCTCCCACAAAGTTTCCTTTATGTTTACGTTTACCCCTTTTGTTTGTTACATAGAGGCATCCTGACAGCCTCATTATCTGTTGCATGTCTAGAAAGAGCATAACTCTGGACAGCTTGCCTTGGAGATTGGGGCTTGGACACATTGTGGGATTTTCCTAGTACTTATGGTATTCTAGCCCTGCCAAACCCAACTCACAGAAAAGCCTTCTCTTACCTATTCTATGATGTTTGGTGTAGGAGTGAAGTATTCAATTCCTGTTGCCTGATTTACAGCCTTTTGCCGTGGTGTGGTTACCCGAGTGAGCACTGGATGTGGGAGGTGTATGGCATAAAGGAAGCCTGTGTATGTAGGGTGCATTATAATTACCTCTTGTGTCCTCCTCCTTACCTGCCGGTAGTGCACACCCTGGGTGGCCTTTTAGACATGCTGATAAATCTGTCCTCCATTGACCACTCTGTAGGAGAGGCCATCCTGTGATTACAGCTGTTCTTTGTTATTTATCAAATCCCCCTTTCCCCCGAGAGTTCACCTCAGGTGGGCAGTTCGTATTTGTCCCCCGGGGAAAATAATTGCTGGCTAGCGCAGCCATGTTCCAAACCTATTGTGTTTGTGACCTGGAAAAGGAGTCCAATAATTTGGATGCCTTGGAGCAGTGGCCCTTCACCCAAGATAGCTTGTGTGGTGTTCCTCTAGTGTGGATTGCCTTTTGCATAATATTCTCATGTTCTGTATCTTATTGCCAAATTAGGGGCCCTGGGTCTGTTATGGTGGAATGAAATGGAAGCATTGAGGCACATGGTCCGTGCATTACTTGACAAAACCATTGGCACTGGTACCTGGTTGGTATTCTGACAGCTTACACTTCAAATGTTTGTCTGGAGGTATCCAGTCACACATGATTATTATGCCTTTAAACGGCAAAAAATTATTTGCCAGCAAGTTGTACTGGCACCTAAAGAATAATGCCATGATTGGTGCTCTCCAGCAAGCTTCACTGGCATGAAACTTTTACTAAGAGTACCTAAGGTTCTGGGGATATTTAATTTCCTTCCAGACACAGATAACTTTGTTCCAACTGCAACATAAGTACAAAGTATGTTTTTATCCCGTGGCTGATAAGCGTGTCTCTACTGGACTCCACAAGACAACTATTTATTCCAGTATGGCACCAAAACCAGTTTATTGGGGTATGTTAAATGGCATTAGTCCACATCATAATAATTGTCACCATTTCTAGGGGAGCTTAAGCGGATTACCTCATACTAATGGGTCCTACAGAAAGCCTTTTGGGGTTACATTACCAGAGTACCTGCCACTTATCCATCTATGTTCCACTCCTACCATCTGCACATTGTAAAGGAGGATGTTCGAGCTTTGCTGTTCAGATTAGTTTTCCATTGTGCATACCTTTGGAAACACTAAAGGGTTTTTATCCCAGATATTTTCTGGTAGAATTAAAGGTTGGAAGACTCTCCTTGATCTTGGAGAATATTAAACAGACACCAGCAGAATGACAAGTTCAAGAATGTGGTGATGACCCCGGTTCTGCAGTCTGTGTATATAAAAATCTTTTTCTTTGGTCCTACATGAAGTGTATTTTGGCATTCCTGTATGGTGTTGACATTGTTGCTTTTTCTGTTTCTTATGGTACCAACTGAGCAGTGACACCTACAAAAGTCACTGGTCAAGACAGATGTAGTACTTTACAGTTAGGTACTGACCATAACTAGAATCAATAATATGTGCATAACTGTAAGGACTTGGAAGATTTATCTAAAGCTTCTGGACATTAAGGAGAAGTAGGCACCAATCTGGGAATCTGAAGGACAACTGCCTCCTAGTCCCTCCAGGAGTGACTAGACAACTTAAGGCAAAAATCATGTTGAAAATTATACAGGCGCACATTGAGACAATTATGCTTGATGTTGCAGCTCCTCAATCTAACAGTGCTTTTCTGTAGCTCTTGGATTCCTTCTGGGTAAGTGGGATGCGACAATCTAGTTGCTTCTAAGCACTCTGTCTGTCAAGAAGTCATCCTGTAGGTCTTCCGTCAGATAGACTTTTGGCAGGTCTTCTCTGGATCAGACAGAATCCCCACAGTCCAGCTTCTCAGAAGGCAACAAGATAGGCTCCTCGTTTCTTTGCTGATCACAGCAGCAAGCCGATGTTGCAGACCCCCTTCCTTATATGTCACTGTTGGCCAAGGAAGGATTACAGAGCCAACTAATGAGTCTGCTTTATTCAAAGCTCTTGTTACTCCAGCACTCTTCTGCTGGCTAGATTTTGCAGACTTCTGTTACCAGAATCCCCAGTCAGACCAGTTGTATCCCATCCAAGGGTTATGTGTATTTGGATCAGATTTGACCTGCATTTGCTCCCACTGCCAGTGGTGATGGCCAGAAAAAAACATAATGGGTGGAGGTCATGAGGTTTATCCATGATGAAGGAAAGGAAAGGAAAGCGCAGGGCTGGCTTTTAAAAAACGTATTCTGCACCTATTTTAAATTGTTTTTTAACGTGGTACTTACATGTGGTGCCTTGATTTGTGTTCTGCCACACTGTCCCCGGTCTGTCACGGCGAGTAGTGCGAGCTGAACGGGGGGACGCGACTCCTCCCACATTGCACCTCAGTTCCTGCCCCCGGGTACTAAAAGCAGATGGCTGTTCGGCCGCGTAGCACTGGGTAAACGCATGCCGTGAGGCTTGTTACCGGCTTTTTAAAAACTTATTCTGCACATTTGTTAATTTGTTTTTTAACGTGGTACTTGCATTTGGTGCCTTAATTTGTGTTCTGCCACGCTGTCCCCGATCCATCGCCGCGAGTAGTGCCGGTTGAAAGGAGGTACTCGACTCCTCCCACATTGCACCTTACTTCCTGCCCCCGGGTACTAAAAGCAGATTGCTGTCCAGCAGCGCAGCGTGCGCGCCGTGCCAAATGCAAGCCCGTCTGCGCCCGTCCGCGACCAGAGCGCGGCCAGTGCCAACCATGCTGCTGGTTGTGGGAGTGAAGAGGTTATGTAATGGTCTTGAGACGAGCTGATGCTTCTCAAAGGCTCTGCCTGCCCAGAGACACACCAGATCGACTTAGCAAAGACTTCACTGCCGCATAGCTGCTGTTCATGTGGTCAGATGCTGAATTATGTCGAAGACATCAGCACTGGGAGAACGACTCCCCAGGGCATTGCGATCAAGCTCACTGGTAAACTTAGGCTGTGCCTCGTCAACTGCAGATCACTGCCCAAGCATGCTGAGGATGTCTGGCTAGTGTTAGCAGAGGCTACTTGGGACGTCATGTTTTTAGCTGAAACCTGGCTAGATACGGACTCGTGGCAGCAATTGCCCTGGCCATCCGCCAGGTTTTAAAATGTGTCACGCCAATCGAGAGGGCAACAAAAGTGGGGGTGGCCAATATTTTTAAAGACTCGTGGGAGCTAGTGTCCTCTGCCCCACTCGACATGGAGGGCATTGAAGGACTTCATTTTTGCCTACAAATCAACCCCTCTACCTCCCTCTCAGGCATACTCACTTACAGTCCGCCTGATTGTGCAGCGACTGCGTGTCAGGATCTTTGCAATTTTATTGCTCAAAAATCGCTAGTTTATACCAATTTTATGGCCCTTGGTGATTTTAATCTGCATGTGAATGACCCTAACTGTGCACAAGCAGCGCAGCTGGTCTCGTCCCTGAGGGGGCCAATCTCATACAATTGGTGTCCTCCCCGACGCACAAAGCAGGCCATACCCAGGATCTAGTTTTCTCTAACATTACTTCTATAGGTATGGCGATTCCTTGCCCTTTGGTGTGGTCAGACCATTACCTGATTACTTTCTCTGTTATTCTGTCTAGACCCGGCCAAGTTAAGGGCAAACACTCCATTATAAAAAGAAACTGGAATAATCTGACCGCAGCATCTCTAAGCCCTATTCTTCAGGACAACTATCCTCTTCTATCCTCTGATCCCTGTGCAGGTGCTGTTGCTATAAATCAATGGATTGCCACTGCTGTGTAGTCCGTTGCTCCGTCCAGAGTAGTAAAGTCCATTAGACTGTCCCCTCCGCACCTTGGTTCTCAAACGCCCTCAAAGAAGCAAAAAGCAGGTGCAAACGACTAGAACGCCAGTGGAGAGTGAGCTACTGTGACTTAGCAAAGGGAATCTATAAAAAAGCACTGAAAGAATTTCATAAGTCACTAAAAGTAGCCAGGAGGGATTATTTTGTCTCAAGCATCCACAATGCAGATCACTCCAGTAGAGAGGTCTTTATGGTGGTCCAAACCTTTTTTAAGCCCAAAGCAATTGAGACTGAAGTGATACCGCCTCCAGCTTTGTGTGAAAATATAGCTAGTTTCTTTGCTAATAAAATTGTAAAGGTCTATGACTCCTTCTCGACATCAAAGGCAACAGAGAAATTAGATACACCATTGGGAGCGGTGGAGGTGCCTCTGTTTACTAATTTCACACCTATCTCGCCTCAAGATGTATTAGCAGAAATTCAAAAATGTCCATCAGGCGCCCCAGATGACCCATGCCCTCCTAAACTCTGGTAAATGCTGTCACTTTCTGTGACGGGTGCACTATTTTATATATAGAACTCCTCTCTTGACACTGGCGTCTTTCCAGACAAATGGAAACACGCAACGCTTCTCCCCCTGAGAAAAAAAACAAATGGTGACCCAAGAGATCTCAACAATTTTAGGCCAATCTCACTGCTCCCCGCGCCCGGTAAAATGTTGGAGAAGCTGGTCCAGCACCAACTGACTAACTTTATCGAGAGCAATGGCTCTCTGCATTATACACAATCCGGATTCCGGGTGGGATTCAGCACCGAGACTGCTCTTCTCGAAGTGGCTGAGTCAGTGAAATGGTCGCTGGATTCAGGGGCATCAGCGCTGCTGGTGCTCCTGGATCTGTCTGCTGCTTTCGACACTGTGGATCATACCATAATGGTCCAGAGACTACAAGATGCGGGCTTTGGCGGGAAGTTGCTGACCTGGCTGAAATCACATCTAAGCAGTCGCACCCAGAGAGTCACCCTACATCCATTTGAATCAAAACCCAAACATCTTTGGTGTGGTGTCCCTCAAGGCTCAGCTTTGAGCCCTTTACTCTTTAATCTCTACTTAGCTCTGCTTTTCTCTTCGATTGCCAACTGGGGAGTGAAAGCGATCTCCTACGCTGACAATACAATGAATACAAACAAATTAAAAGTCAATGCAGGAAAGACAGAAGTTCTGTTTTTCGGAAAGGGCCCAGTGACAGCTTCAGATCTGTGGTGGCCATCAGAAATGGGTCCACCGACTTCCCCCGCCATTAATATCCAAAATCTAGGTGTGAGATGGGAGGCTGACCTCTCCTTCTCAGCCCAAATTCAGCAGGTCACCGCAGCATGTTTCAGTAAACTAAGAAATCTCCGGAAATGTTTACATTTCCTACCGGAAGATTGCTGCAAATCCGTAGTCCATGCCACAGTAACATCTAGGCTAGACTACACAAATGGCTTATACCTTGGCATCCCTAAATACTCGATCTGCCGCCTCCAGATGATACAGAATGCGGCTGCGTGACTGGTCAGACACATAACGTTTTGGCACCATGTCTCTCCTCATCTACATGAGCTCCATTGGTTCCCAGTAGCCAAAAGAATCAAATTGAAGGCCATGACTTTGGCCTACCGGTCTGTCAATGGAAAATGCCCTGCCTTTCCTAAGCAAAGACTCTGCTGCTATAAGCAAAATCGAGCGTTGAGGTTGAACACTCAAAATTTGCTTTATACTACCTCCTTTACGAGAGCAGATCTGGGTGGTAGAGCATTCGCAGTTAGAACGGCCACAATATGGAATGCCCTACCTGGGAACCTCCGCCAGGCTAAATCAGAGACCTGTTTCAGAAAGGCCTTGAAGACTTGGCTCTTTAGGGCTGAAAAGGATGAGTTTTTGTGCCGTAGCCCCTTCAGCACGCAATGCCTTCTGCTACTGCGCCGGGACATCTCTGTTTGAGGTAGCTGTCGCGCTATACAATCTCCAGTATTATTATTATTATTTTTATTATCCTACACTGGACAGCGGAAATGGACTATATATTTTTTCCATTTACCCAGCACACAGGTTTCGAGAAGGGTATGCAGGTAAGTAAATATGTGAGATGGGCATCACTAGTAAGGAAACCACTATTGTTTGTAGCACAAACACTTAGGATCCAAATGGATCTCACCATGTACTAGCCCACCCACTAACCTAGATTCTTATACACAACATACATATCTCAGAAATGTTGAAGGCGATGGAAACCAGTTATGGGGCTGAGTGAACTTTTACAGGAATAACTGGTAGGAAGTCTTCCCACAGGCTTTTGGGCATAAACACTTGTGCACCTGGACTAGAAACAGCCACCACCGATCACTGCATACCCTGAATTGAGTGGGCAGTAGCCACGCATAATTAGAAAGACTGTGCACTTTTATGGCTCCTCTTCACATCTGAGCACAGCTCTGATATTGGTCAAATCAAAATGACATGCATCCCTCCTGAGGACCAGCATGTGTGTAATTTCCAATGGAGACTAAGCACAAAGTAAGCGTGAAAAATGTTAAGGAGCATAATTCTTTTAAGCCACACATAGGACTTTTGGCCATTTAAACTCGTGAATGTTGTATCTGAAGTGTCCTGTTATCTTATTTTAACTTCAAGGCTTATTGAACTTGGCTCTACTAATGGTATGTAAATGCCTTCTTTTGGTGTTCTTGCACCGAAATAGACCAAACACCTTCTATTTCTCAAAAGGATCTTGTTATCAGGCCCATCCTCAGGTGTTGCAGGGTTGTTCTGAGGGCTTGTTCTTCAGGAATTGCTTACTTTCCTGGCCCTAAATGTTTTTCATAGAGGGGCCTGTAGTGCCTCTCTATAAAAGCACTAGCTGGATCTTTAAAACTCTATTCTGTGGTGCCATCCTATAACATGCCTTACTGCATCATTAACTCGTTTCTCTACAACCTCCTTGGTCTACACAGGTGCTGTTCCCTTGCCTTTTTGGGTGCCCATTCCTAGGCCTTTTAACTTATTTCTTCCTCCCTCAAAAGCAACATTTGCACAAGTGCAGTTCTCTTGTAGGCACTAGGGGCATTATTTGAATGGTGCGGCAGGTACAGTGGCACTGGGACCAAACATTGTCAGAACTCCTATATATTTATATTATTTCTCTCTTTCATTTTTCAAAATGTTGCTATTACTCACCCGCACTATACCACTTGTAACAGCACAATATAATGTCTTTTTGTACATAAACAAGTCATAACACTTTAACAGACCTTCTGTATCTTATATTGAACAACTATTCTGCAAGCTACAACTTACAAAAAAAAAGCAGCTTATTATTAATCACATAGGTAAAACCTAATGTATTTACCAATGCTTGTTTCTTTTACAGTTGGAAAACATCAGAGAAATGGTTTCTTGATGCTCTAGAGAAGATTAAAGCTATCGGGAATGAGGTACATCTATTAGGTTTCTTCACGTCCTGCCACTTTAGCTGTACTTATCATTCTCTTAAATAATGGACATTATTAATGTACTTATTTAAAGATAAAAGACCTGCTTAGTTAATTTTAATTTGCATCATTGTGCTTTGCAGATATTGTGAGCATTAGCTGAGCAGATGTTTTACAATTTAGTTAAAAGGGTTGAAGTGTGTTTTTTGTGAGTCCATGTTACTTTCTTTTGCAGGTAACCGTGGACAAGTGGGAACCATTGCTTAACAACCTTGGACACGTGTGTAGGAAGCTCAAGTAAGTATTGCTGTGAAACAATTTTATGAGCATTTAGCACAGTAACATAACTGATAGCGAGGAACAGCGGTACGTGTATTTTACAGACTTACAGATGGATTCCATTTCTTATCATAATGGCCTTCCACTCTTGCAATTTGTTGTTCGAGACATGGTGACTTACTCCCCACTGGTATGAGGGGAAGCCCCAGTTGGCCCTGATGTCATGTTTCAGGTGTCTTAAATCTATCCTAGGAAAATTTAGGATATCGGACTTATGGTAGGTCTTTCTTCCACCGAGGGGAAAATAAAGAAAAAGGTTAAACTTCTTTTGTATTCCAGCAACAGTTATAAATTATATAACTGAAAACTAAGTACATGAAGAAGCACTGTTGTGCTTCTTCATGTACTTAGTCATTGGATCTCGGTGAACTCCTTCCTCCACAGCAACATGCTGGACTTTAGGGCAGTGTTTTGAAAGAAATTCTGCTTGGAGCAAGAATGTTGATCCTCATGGCAGCACTACAACCATTTTATATCAGTAGCTTGTATGATAATGAAACAGTGTACATGTTAAATGCCTAAGGGGTAGCAGGATTATGAAGGAATTACAAAAGCTGTGCTTTTAAAAATTAATGGCCTGCATTTGATTCAAAGTGGTATTTATAGAATGCTTTTAAAATTGACCTTTATTCTTTCTGTCAAAAATAACGTGCATACATGCAATCCTGAATTCACACATTTTGTTTTAATTTTATTTGTGAATCTGGCAACGTTTGTTACATTGCGTTGGTCTCACTCCCTGCTCTGATAAAAATGCTGAGTCATAATTACCGAATCTCTTAACTAATTTTCTGTCTTTTGTACGTATAACATTATCTAATTTGCATGGATTTGTTTATAGAAAATATGAAGATGCGTTGGAATACCACAGACAGGCTCTTGTGTTGATTCCTCAGAATGCGTCTACCTATTCTGCCATTGGATACATACATAGTTTAATGGGAAACTTTGAGAGTGCCATCGACTATTTTCATACGGTAGGTATGTTTTATTTAGGACTAGTGGGTGTATGAGCATCTCTGTAGATGATGTTATCAGTGATGTAATTTAATATGTCATCAGTGATGTCACTGACCATGTCATGAATGATGTAGTATGTGCTGTCATATGCAGTGTAAGCTATAGTTCTCTCCGGTAGCTATATTTTACAAGAGTGAAAGCGGAGTCTAACCAAAACTTCGCTGTAATCTTTGGGTTTTTTCCAATGAATTTCGAAGGATTTTTTTAACATTATTTCCGAACTATAAAGTCTCTGAAACCTTTGATTTTCCTGTGAATATATATATATATATATAATGTCATGCAAACAACCGGGCTTCAAATGCTTTAGGGCTGTGGCTGAATTTGCATAAGTCGCAGGCATGTGCTGATAGGATCTCTGCTTTAGCAGAGTCTGCTGCTGATTAGTCAGCAGAATCAGGTGCCCAATGGAAGCACCTGCGGTGCTTGGGGACCTCTAACCCTCCAGGGGCACCCAACACTTCAGGAGGGCCTCCACTTCAGTCGAAGGCTAATGAATATCACTAAGAAATAGGAGACTCTGGAGCCCTTCATCACGTTCTGCATAGGGGCCCTGTCATTTTGTGATACAACAGTGATTATAATATTGGCATACTCAGGGGAAGCCCACATATGTCTACTACATTTTCCTAAGGTTCCCTAATGCAGATAGAGGTTCTGTTTGGAGAAAGCATATATCTGTTCACTTTTTCATTGCTCTTCGGGTATAATATTCCGAATGAACATCTGAGGTTTAGGCAAATTCCGAACATGCACCTTTACTTCCTTAAAATCAAACTATTTTCGTTTTTTGCAATAAAAAAAACCAGAGTGCGAGGGAGAACATACCACTCATTAAGGAGCAAACGAACAACAGTAGGTCAAATGAGAAATCGGTGCAGAGTGGTATAAGCAGGATATGTTGTTACCCGTGAAGCAAGGACAGGTCCTCATGCTATCTATATTTTGAGTCTGCCCAGTTAAAGCACTTGGATTTGCATCCAGAATTGCAAAAAATACCATTTTTAAAACACGAGCAAAAAAAGATTCTGACCAAAATACTGACAAACGTTGACCTTTTCTAGCATTAGCTGATAAAAACCCTATAGAGAATTTCTAATGTATTACACTTCAGGAACTTCATGATGCATTACAGTGCCCTTGTTTAATTAATTATAATAGCAAATTAGGTAATGTCCAATTCTAATTTGTCAAATAATTGGCTCTTGGATAAGAATAAAGGCTAATTATAGAATCTGCAGATGACATGGTCAGAACACTTTCAGTCATGTATAAATTGCCTGTCCACGTTTTTATGCCTAATAAACGTATTTGGATGTTGCCAAAAATGTAGATCTGCAAGAGACCGTTTGTTATAGATTCCTTACCTTAGAATTGCCCCCAGGCGTCAGACTGGATGCGGAAATTTTTTGCTTGGCAGTACCCTTGCGCATTGGTAGGTGGCGTCGGTCGACTCCGTGTCCGTCAGCGTGGTCGCCAGGATGATTGTTAACATCGTGAACCTAACTAAATGACCTGAGGTTCGGTTCGAATTCTGAGTGTGAAAACCTGATTGAGTTTATCAAAAACATTTGCCTAATAAGGAATTATATTCTTGGTATCTGCACCTGGAGACTGACAGCGAAATCAGTTCAAAATTGCTCTAAGGCCTCATATTGTCAGCCTATAGTGCGTATAATAAAGATTGTGCAATATTTTGTAAAAAATAAGCCTTTAAGCGAGAGACATTGAGCACATCGTGTGATAGTAAAAGACAGTAATCCTCCGCACTGGTGACATGAAGGCCAGGCCACGCTGCCATTTACCAGCCAGGTGCTCACTGTTTGCAGCAGAGACATTATTACCAAAAAAGATTTTGGAAAATATACTTATAGTAACACGGTGCGGTATACTAACAAATTTAGCCGAAAGGTATTTTGAACAAACATGACCTCATTAGTCGGAAGCGGACTCAAAGAATTCCAGAACTGCAGATATCTAAAGAACTTCCTGTTAGACGTTCCAAATTCATTGTATAAGTGAGTAAATTACCTCAGAGTTCTATCGGAATAAAACTGGCATAGTCTATGTAAAGAAAGTGCTCTCCAAAATTTTAGTAGTTATCAGTGACAAAAGAAGGGAAAAAAGGGTTTTGAACGAGTGAGGTGAAGAAATTAAAACTTGGCAGTGGACAGGAGATTCAAACTATCTGCCTGACCTTGTGAAACACCTGAATGGCCTTAAAACGTGTATTTGAAGTATGCCATGTCGACCAAGCCTTTAGTAGATAGGGCAAGTTGTTTATCTCTAGAAGGATAAGGTAAAATAAGTTTGTTCAGTATCCCACTGATCTGAAAAATAAAGTTGGAAATAAGGACAATCAAATATATTTATAAAAATAACAATGCATCCTGGTACATGTATTTTTCAGTATTAAATCATCTTTTCAACCAAGTGACATGGGCCAGTTTGATTAGGTAATCTGTGTGACATTTGCCCTTTTTCAGGTAGGTTGTTTCCTATAGAGGCAAATAATTTTTGTTCATCAGTTGTTTATTGCTTCCCTTTTACTCGTTCTTTTGCAGAATTTCATCATTGTATTCCATTGTCCAGTTCTGGGTTACAGATGGCAATGATCTGAGTGCGAACAAGTTTATATTTTAATATACAGTGCTGTTCTGTTTGTTTTCTACATCAGTATATTCTAAAGTCTTGGTGTGGAGTGAAAGCGAATAAAAGGGAAATGTTACATGTTTGTAATTTTCTTAATGTTAACCTATTCATTTTCTTGGCCTTGCAGGCCCTCGGTCTTCGTAGAGATGATACGTTTTCAGTCACCATGCTGGGACACTGCATAGAAATGTACATTGGTGATTCTGACGCATATATTGGTAACGTTTATTTATCATTTTCATTTTATTAATTAACAAAACTATTTTACTGATTTAATCCACTACATTTATCACAAAATGGGATCAAATCTTGCCAGATTAATTGCGAACCTCATGGCAATATGATAACCTTTAAAAAAAATAACCATCATCATGTGTAACAAATACATTTATTTTAACTTGTGGTAAGTTACAGGTTATGTTATGTTATTGAAACTTATATAGCACGCTAATACCCATAGGTGTCTTGGTGCTTTCAGGATCATAAACATACTGCACTGAGGTATAGCTAATTTCTGAAAAGCCAAGTCTTGAGTTGTTTTCTGAAAGCAAGAAGGGTGGGTATGGTCCTAAGATATAGTGGAAGAGAGTTCCACAGCCTGATTGTACTGTGACTGAAACTCCTACTACCTCAGTTTGCCTTTCTAATTCTAATGGTGGTAACCATGCTGGCATTGGCTGATCGAAGAGATCTATTTGGAGAGTTCCAACTAAATATACTCCAAAGAAAACTTGGACCTTCACTATGCAGAGCCTTGTGAGCAACGCAGTCCTTTAAATTTGACTCGATTACATTCTGGGAGCCAGTGAAGATCCTGAATGCCTGTCACTATTGACTGATATTTGGGAACACCCAGGATCAATCTGGCGGCAGCATTCTGTACCGCCTGCAGCTTCCTGAGTAATCTGGCTTGAAGATTCCTATATAGGCCAATACAATAGTCCAGCTTGGACAAGACTAGCTAGGACACAACAGTTTTTTCTGTTATTTCTAGGAATAAAGGGGAGGATTTTTCTTAGAGTTTTGATGGTGAAAAAAGAGGAGGATACAACCTTAGACAGCTGGGTCTCGAAGTGGAGTTTCTCATCCATGATAAAGCCATGGTTCTTGGCTTTGCTACTGGGATAGGAGGTGGGCCCAGGTTAATTGGCCACCAGGCAGGAGACCAAGGTGGAGAGAGGTTACCAAACAATATCACCTCTGTTTTGCTTTAATTCGCCTTCAGGCAGTGCTTGCTCATCCAGCTACTCAGGGCAATCATGCAGTCATGTAGTTTTATTGAATGGTTAACATCCTTATCGACCGCAGAAATCACTAGCTGGGTGTCGTCAGCGTAGGATGTTGGATTCAGGTTGAAACTTCTAATTAGCAGGGCGAGTTCATAGACATATATATTAAAAAGCGTCAGGCTCAACGAGGAGCCCCGAGGGACCCCACAAGGCAGGGTAAACGGTGAGGATTTCAACTGACCTAAGTGTACCATTTGGGGTCTCCCTGATAAAAAGGAAGTTTGAAGAGTAAAGGCCTTTCCTCTTATCCCTGTAGCGTTCAGACGGTGGACCAATAGACCACGGTCCACCATATCAAACACTGCGGGCAGGTCCAGCAAAATAAGAGTCGCTGACCCTCCACTGTCTGTCATGCATATTTCTTCCGTGGTTTTTATCAAAACCGTCTCAGTGCTATGATTGCTCTGAACCCAAACTGATTTCCTGAAATAAAATTGGAGAGTTCAACATTGATTATTTTCTCTATGATTTTTGCTGGAAGCTGAAGTCTTGATTGGAGACGGTAGTGAGCAGGATTGCTAGTGTCCAGGTTTGGCTTTTTGATAAGGGGAGGATACAGGCCTGTTTCCAGGTGCTAGGAAATGAGCCTTGCATACACATTTGATTAAATACTAAAGACAAGTAGGGGGTGATGTACTGATTTGCGAGTTGTATAATCTTGGGGGGGCGGGAAGGGCCATCTGGGGATCTAGATTTAGCAGCAGAGAGAAGCATAGCTATTTGGGTTATGGATGTTGGAGTGAATTCTCAAAGAAGCGTCTCATTGGTTGTTTCCAGATCTTTAGGACTGGTATTAACCTTAATTTTGTCAAAAAGGTCAACAATTTGATCAACTTTATTTTTGAATGTCTGGGCAAGCAAGTTACAGAAGTCTTGGTTGTGACTAGAAGATTTTTTTTTTTAACTATGGTAATTTTTTTTATTACCTGAAACAGTTCTTTATTGGAGTTGCCAGCATTTTCAATTTGTTGCGGGTAATACTGACTTTTCTCATTGATGACCTTCTGTTTATATTTTGCAAGAATAGGTTGTTGGAGTTTGAAGTAAAAAGCAATATTAAGACTACTCAATTATTACCATGTAACACTACTTGAGAGACCTATTTCCCATTTGTGCATTGATGATATCTAAGATAGGACAAGGATACTAAAGAGAATAGGCTCTGCTGATCTCAAGGAATGATGGCGGTTTAGCATTTCTGGTAAATAGGGGGCATGACATCAATGCATTTGGAGTGTAACATGAAATCTAAACACTATATGTTCCTTCCATGCAGCCAATGCTGAGTTCAAAAGCTTGCAGAAATTAGGTCATGTGTTTCAATTCTTCTGCTGGTTATTTTTCTGGCATTGTAGAATGATTACAGGATTTTAAACTGGCATGCTTTAAGGATTGTATATAACCCACTAGCATTATTCAACTATACCTTAGTCAGTTGGCTGACTTGCACAGATTGCTATTCAGAAAGGAAGTACTCTTTTAAGTCACAGAGGTAAAAGACAACACAGCTGTCTACAGCTTCAATCTGTAAATTAAAGGTAAAATCAAGCTCCAGTATTACCATCTGTTTCCTTGCTTTGGTTGCATTACATTGAGGCCAAACACAATTGGTGGATGGAGCCAGATAAAACAATTTGCTCAAAGAACATGATCTCCGTGTTTAATCTTCCTTGAGGTTTATCACTTTTAGATCTAAACCTCTCGTAAGGCTTCTAAACAGGAGCAATCCTCTTTCGAATTTTTTTTTTTGTTTAAATATCCTTTATTAGAGTTACAGGAGAAATAAAACATGAATGTTACAATACATATATTACTACATCTCAAAGATGTCTGTCATGTTTACGGGGCATATCACCCAATGCATTAGTTCTCCGTTTCATACATCATGGCTATTTTTTCATCACAAATGTTTCAAACCATGTTAGCGCAACAAAGGATATAACTGTCTGAGATAAACATTGAGGGAAGGAGGGAAGGAAAGAGAAGAGAGGACATAAGGGGGAAAATGGGAAGGGTTGGCTATGGTCATCTAATGCAAGAGTGAGACGTGTGCATCTGGTTGTGGGTGTATCGACATGGGGGGTGTGTGGGCGTCATTCAAAATTGACTAACGGGGTGAGCATGGCTTGGGGGGGGACAATGTATCAGTCGTGGTGAGTGTTCGGTGTGAGGGGAGTGATGGGGGGAGCATCATCAGGTCTGTCCGCACGGAGTATCAGCAGGGGGCGTGTCGTTGGCATCGTCTGGGTGGGCGACATCAGTTGGGGTCCGTGTTAGATGGCATTCCCTGTGAAAGGAGTTGAGCAGTACATCCCATAATGCCGCGATCGGGAACTGTCGTAGACCTGCTGTTTCCTCGGAGGGTGGTGCTTTCTGCTTTTGCCCAGGTGTCTAGGGACGTGTGCCAGTGTTCCGGTAATGGTGGGGTAGTTCGCTTCCAGTGTTTCGTGAGCAATCTTTTTGCCGTAAGGAGGCCAAGGTCCCAGAAGCGAGAGGGGACTTTATTCAATGTAGTCCGTTGATATAGGCCTAGTATGCATGCCTCCCACGTGTGTGGTATCGCCATGTCCGTGCATTTGTCCAGTATCATCAGTACCGCCCCCAGTATGTCTGAATCTGTGGGCACTGCCATAGCATGTGTAGCAGGTCCGCCTCTTCCAGTGCACATCTCGGGCAGCTAGCTGCAGCACCCGGGAAGTAGCGGTTAATTTTACTGGGTGAGAGGTACGCTCTATGCAGTATGTAGAACTGTATCAGTTTGAAGCGTGCGTTTCGGGGGACGTGTCTGGAGCCTAGCAGGATCATTTTCCACTCCTTATCTGTCCAGTCCCTCCCCCTGTCAGCTGCCCATTGGTCACGCAGTGGTTGCAGCGAGTGTTGCGTGTGTGACAATAGCGCCTGATGTAGCCAGTGCACCACATGTGTACCGTTTCCCATGACGTGTAGGCTCTGTATCAATTGATGCGTCGGTAGTTCCTCAGTGATGCTACCCCACCGCTGCGTGTATGCTAAAAGTAAGGAGGCGTGTTGTAAAAACTGTCCTGGTGGGAGACCTGTGTCTGCGGCCAGTGTCACAAACGGTATTAGGACACCATCGGCGTATAGGTCTGCCATGGTGTCTACTCCAGTGCGTGTCCAGTGTTCTAGTGCGGTTTCCGTGACTATAGAGGTGGACTTGGGGGTGCCTAAGAGTGGGAGTGCCGGGGCATATGGTTTAGTTAGTCTCGTGAATCGTAGGCTTCTGACATAACATCGTACCGCTACATTAACATGTAGTTGAGCTGCTTTCCTTGGGTGCGTCAGGGGATGGAATAGGGTATGTATTTGCGTGGAGGATAGCACATCCGTGATCGTGGCTGTGTCCTCCAGGTGGTTTCCTGCGAGCCAGGCAGTGACCCATTGTAGCTGGGCTGCCAGATAGTAAAGTTCGAGGTTCGGTACCGCGAGGCCGCCCTCATCGACTGGCGCATACAGTTTTCAGAGGGCCACTCTGGGTCGGCCAGTGTTCCATATCAGGTCCCTGACCATGGAGGTCAGTTCTCTGAAGGTGTGTGCTTGCACGTAGACTGGTATGTTGGCGAAGTAATATAAGAGCCTGGGGAGTACGATCATTTTTGTCAGCGTCACTCTGCTCGGGACATTAAGTGGTAGGGACTTCCAAAAGACAATCTGGGACCTTATGGACGTGATGGCGCGTGTCAGGTTGCCGTCTAGTATGTCTTGTGGCGCCCTGTATATGTATACTCCTAGGTATTTAAACGTGGTGTGGTGCCATGGGAGTCACTCGCCATTAATCATGATTCCAGGGTCGGGGACGTCTGGGTTGAACGAGTATGCCCCTGACTTGGCCCAGTTCACCTTGAGCCCCGACATGGTCTCGAAGGACTTGAAGATCTCCGAGAGGTCTAGCGGTATTTGAGCGAGGTCTCTGACGTACAAAAGGAGGTCGTCTGCATATAGCGAGACTGTGTGTATGCCATCCGCCAGTGGGATTCCCTAGTGTATGCCCTTATTGCGCAAAGTTTCAGCAAGGGGCTCAATCGCTAGTGAAAAAAGTAATGGGGACAGCGGGCAGCCCTGTCTGGTGCCGCGTTGCACCCTAATGGCGTCAGATACTAGCCCGCCTGTGCGGACTCTCACCACTGGGCGTCTGTATAGCAATCCCACTAGTTCAATATAGTCTTCCCCAAGGTCGAATCTGCGCAACACAGCCAGTAAATAAGGCCACTCGAGCGAGTCGAACGCCTTCTCCAGGTCAAGGACTAGGCAGCCCGACCTAGGCCAGTCTTGTGTTGCGTACGTTTGTACTCGGAATAGCCTACGTATGTTGTGGGAGGTGCATCTGGAGGGCACAAAGCCGTTCTGGTCATTGTGTATCAAGTCAGGCACCAGTCCTGCCAGTCGCCGGGCGAGAGTCGAAGCTAGTATCTTATAATCAGTGTTTAGCAGTGCTAGGGGTCTATATGAGCCGAGGAGTGAATCATCTCTACCTGGCTTTAAAAGGGACACTAACGTCGCCTCATTCATTGACTGGGGTAGGGTCGAGTCTTCCAGTGCCGCTGCATATACCCGTAGGAGCTCTGGAATCAGGATGTCAGAGCATGCTTTATAAGATTCCGCCGGCAGTCCATCAGGGCCCGGTGCTTTGCCATTCGAGAGGGCAAAGATGGCCTCATGAAGTTCCTCAGCTAGTAACGGTGACCCCAGGACATCTCGTTGATCATCCGTCAGGGTAGGCAGCGTGATATCCTCTAGATACGCAGTTATGGCGGGTGGTGCAGTCTGCAGACGGGATTTGTATAGAGCGCTGTAATGAGTCACAAAGGCCTCGTGTATCTTTACCTGTGTGTACACCAACGGGCCAGCCAACGATTGCACCGCTGTCACTGGCGTAACGCAGTTCTCGCGTTGTATCAGCCACACTAGCAACTTGACGGGTTTGTCGCCGGTGTGATGGGAGCGGGCTGAGTGGGCCTTGTAGTTGATGTTTTTCAACCTGTCAATCAGTTTGTCGTGTTCTGCCCGCGCCTGTAATAAGTCAGTGTTTGGGTCTGTGGCTGTTGTCTGCTCCAGTCGTAGCAGGTCAGATTCTAGGCGTCGGAGATCTACCTCTAATTGCCGCCGGGAGTGGGCTTGGGTGCCTAAACATTGTCCCCTGAGGACCACTTTGAACGCGTCCCATTCAATCTGTGGTGTCGATGCCGAGCCTGTGTTGTCTTCGAAATATTGTGCCGTCTGTGCGCTTATGGAACCCCTAAATGTGCCATCTAGTAAGAGGTCGGGTTGTAACCTCCATGTGGGTATTGGTGGCCGAGGTTGGTCCCACAGCAGGTCCAGGAGGTGTGGGTTGTGGTCGGTGTGTGTGCGTCCCATGTAACAGGTGTCCGCGACATTAGGAAGGAGCTCACTGGAGACCATGTACCGATCAAGGCGTACATGCAGGGCGTGTGCTCCTGAGTAATACGAGTAGACCCTGGAGTGTGGGTTGCGAGTGCGCCACGCATCTTGTAGGCCCCATTGTGTGGACCATGCCTGTAGTGCTTTCATAGCGGTCTGAGCCTGTGAGTTGGGTAGTGTAGGATGAGAACGGTCTAGTGCTAAATCCAGTGAACTATTGTAGTCCCCGCAAAGTACCCACTGGATTCCATGCCAGGGGGCCAATATGTGCGACAAGCGGGTGAGGAAGTCTGCCAACCCCGTGTTAGGCGCATATATTGATGCTATTACTAGTGGGTTGCCATCTAACCTGCCGTGGATTGCTACGTATCTGCCCTCGGGGTCTATGTGCACATCTTGTGTGGTCCATGGAGTGCCCGGCTTGACCCATACCAGTGTCCCTCGAGCGTATGATGAGAACCCTGTGGCATAGAGTTGTCCGCGCCACCTGCGTCGTAGCGTGGTAATTTCCGTGTTGTTAAGGTGCGTTTCTTGTAGGAGGGCAATTTGTACGTGATGGCGTTTGAGGTATGAATAGATTTGGTATCGTCGGGATGGTGTATGTATACCCCTCACATTCCACGTGCATATCTTAATGGGCGACATTACAATAATGCAACAACACCCCCCATCCGTCTCTTCCTCCACCCCTCCATGCATTTTCACTCGCCGTCATGCAGATGGCCCCCGCCACCCAATAAGCGCCCAATGTGGCGCACCACTGCACTGTGACCATAGGAGGGGAAAAAAACATGGCTAATGGAACAGTAAGCCAATGAACAATATGAACCTTCAAAATACCAAAAGGTCGGATGCGAAACGTGCTCCCGTCCATACTCTCTAGGAGAGCAACAAAGTCAAGTCTAAGGGGGTGGTTGTGCTATATGCACGAAATCAGTTGCACTGTGTCAATATGAATGTTGAGCGAAGGCATATTGCCTTCCCGGGGGGGACGTAACAGCCTAGGCCGCTCTTGCAGACAGTGAACCCATCATGTACATGCATAAAACTCCATACATTACGTGTCCAATCGAACCGCCACCAGGCAAGGCAAAGCGTCCCTGTAGCTGCGCTCCGTCGAGCGTGGGTCACCACCGCCAGTCCCTAGACTCATGTTCATTGGCGGGCTATTCTGCGTGTGTACGCCACGCGTGTAGCATGGAGGGTTGGGGGTGTAATCCGCTGCCATGATCAGGGCTCGTTGTAGCTGTGTTGCTGTAAGTCCGTTGTGGTGGCCACTTGCAAGCGCTTTTGTGGAGTGCCGTGTTCGTCACGAGGTCAGCTGATGTAGTCTGCCGTTTGGGGTGTGACATCTGGTCGGTCCTCCGAGGTCGGGGAATCTGGTACTCCATAGATGGCTTCATCGTCACTATGGAGGTCCTGTGCGCTGCCGCCCGCCATCTCGCTCTGTGCAGGGGAGCCGCTGAGCTCCATCACCAGGCGGAGGGCGTCTCGCTTCTCCTGCCGTCTGGCATCTGCTGGAGGGGAAGGTCTTGTCACTGCACGTGATTCTGGCTGAGAACTCCGGCAGGGTCGTCGTCTTCGCCTGTGATTACCAGATTGTCGCCGGGGCGTAGGACCCGCTGTCGTTTTGGGTTCTGTATCTACTCCTCTGTCCAGCCAGGTTTCCACCTCCGTGGGGTTCGTAAAGAAATGAGTCCGTTCTCCCGCCACGACCCTTAACTTCGCGGGAAATAGCAGTGAGTACTGGAGGCCCAACTGTCGCAGTCGCTTTTTCACCGCCATAAAGTCATGTCTTTGCCGCTGGACCTGCACAGTGTAGTCTGCAAAGAACATCACCGATGCGTTCTCGATCCGGACCTCTTGGAGCTTGCGAGTTTCTCGTAGGATGGAGTCTCTGTCCAGATAGTTCATTATGCGGAGCAGCATGGGTCTTGGGTTGGAGCCCATCGCCAGAGGTTTGGTGGGGACCCTGTGAGCTCATTCTATCACGAAGTGTGGGGAGAGTGATCCTTCCGGCAGGATGCCCTGCAACCACCGCTCCATGTGTTCTTCCGGGGACCTCCCTTCCCATTTCTCCGGAACCCCGACCAAGCGTACGTTGTTCCTGCGGGTCCTACCTTCCGCGTCTTCAGCCCTGTCCTCCAAGAACTCCACCCTGTTCAATAAGTCCTGTATGTGCTTATGCGACTGGTCGGTTTGAGGCTGAAGTGTCTGTAGTGTGTCTTCTAGGGCGGTGGCGCGGTCCGCTAGTTTTTTATGATCTGCCCTCAGGTGTGTGAGGTCGATGACCACGCTGTCAATTTTGGTGGCCAAGGAGGTGCGGGTTAGGTTCAGTGACTCCTCGAGTCGTTCCATCGCCGCCAGCATGGTGTCCAGTTTGGCCGCCGTTTGGTCCGGGTCAGTGCTTTTCCCGGTTTTTTCCATCTTGGCCTTCTGGCTAGTGTTGCCGGTACCAGTTCTCGTTTTGGGCCCGTTAGACATCTGCGCCACCTCGTCGGTCCTGGTCCAGTAGCTAGTCTCACCCTCAGAGGACCAGCCCGTGCATTCGGTCGTCTAGCCGCTGGGTAGGTGAGTACCGCACAGCGTTTGTGGCCCCCAGGCAGGCGTGCGCTCGGACAGCGGCCTGTGGCGCCCTGCACCTGGCGGGTTGGCGTGGTTGGGCCGGTGCGTGGCGCAGGCTTAGCGCGTGTCGTGCTGCGATGGGTTAAACACTGTGGTGGGCCATGCGGGTCGTCGTGGCACTCCCAAGGCGTGGGTGGTACGATGGGTGCTTCGTTTCCTGGACCGAGGGTGTTTGCACGGCCCCACCGGCTCTGGTCGACACGTGGGTGTGTTTTATGAAATGCGTCGCTGGTTAGGCCGGCGCTGTCGCATTGGCGCGCATCACGGGTCTTCCGTGGCCGTTCAGCCCCGTCGCCGTTAATTTCGAAGCAAAGGAGCAGGGAGTCTGGGCAGGGGCGTGTGTCTGTGGCCGGCGGATAGGTTCCGCTCTTACCGCCGCTTAGTCGAGTTGGTCAGGGCGACTCCTTCTGGCCTCGTGTGGCTGCACCGCTGGTGTGGCGTCTGAACAGGCAGCACTCAGCTAGCAGATCCTCCGATCGGGTCGGGTCCGGTATTGTAGCTCGACTCCGCGCTCTCCCCAGCGCCACGAGGCCTCAGCGCGTGTAGGGCGTAGCTTCGGGCCTGCAGCTCCAACCGAAGCCTCGGACTTTCCTGCACGCCTCCCGAGATCGGGAGCGATGTCTGCGGCTGTGGCACCGCGAAACCTCCGGTGTGCCTCGGGCATGCCGATTTTCCCCAAAGTCGGTCGGTAGGTCGGCAATGACGTCCGGCGGCAGCGCCAGTGATTTTCCGCCGTCTGCAGGCGGTGGTTTGCCGGATAAATGCCCCGGGAAGGCGAGCTTGGCGCGGAGCTTCACTCCAAGTCGGCCATTCCCGTTGCGTGCTTAGCCACGCCCCCATCCTCTTTCGAATTTATAACATCAAATAATCTGAGACACCAGATTATGTAAAACAGTAGTCTAGTAGAAATGTAAAAAAAAACCTATAGAAATGGAGATTTTAAATGCATAAATTCTGTTTAAGGCTGGGAATTTCCAATAATGCTTTGTTTTTGGCGAGCAGGAAATCTCGCAAATCATGTCAGAGATGATTGCATGGTAATTGGCTGTTGAAAAGTAGTATACTTGTAAGCAAAAGGTGTCTGATTTGTTTTTTTATATCTTTGTTGATAGTTTTCGTGACCTAGAGTTTGTGTCTGAAGTGATATACTCTGTTTGGAGTATGCTATGGTGAAGTGTGGTTTCCAGTGCCTTTGTGTGTGTGTGGGCATGTGTGATGGTGTTTTAAAAGTTCATGTAGTGATGCACTGAATGGCATGTTTTCAAGTGGTGTTATGTGAAATCTGGTAGTTGATATGTTCTACATTTGATGCGGTTGGGGATATGGTTAAATGGAGGTAAAATTATGCTGGATTGTTTGTGCTTTGATAATGACAAAATGTTTGGTGTTGTGGCTTAATGTAAGTGAAGTAGAATGGTCTGTGGATGGAGCGTACAGGGTGTTGGATGGTGTGTGATGCAGGCTGGGTAGGTTTGGTGTTGTATGTTGTGATATGATGAAACACAGCTGTTCTAAAAATCCTAGTGTATCACTTTATTCTGTATGAGGGGAACTCCTATTTACAGATTCTACTTAACCTATAAATGGCCTTAACCGCAATTGATCAAAACCGGTTTGTCTACAGCCTGGAATTTTATATGGGCTTCCTTGTTAAGGTTTTGAGTCGGTTCTCCTCATTTCTCACTAATTGCAATTGAGTGGTAAAAATAGGAGGTTTCATCTCCAGAAGAACTCCAACATCTTGTGGTTGTCTTAGCCTCGGTCCTAACCTCTGCATGAATCCTTTGAGCCTGATCTTCAAAGATAAACGTCTTCATACTACAGTATGCGGATGTCACATATATATACCTAAAAACATCAACCCTCTGGGATACTTCTCGTACTTGTCTCAAGAAACATCATATATAAATGGTTGGAAATGTCTTAATGCTCAACCTTCAGAATATTGGATTAGTCCTCCCTTCACCCAAACATAGGCGCAAATTCGACCCTTAACCCTCTGGCTATCAACCAACTTCTTTCCATCATTCTCGTTGCTGAAATCACTTGGTTTCACTTTGGATTCTACCTTCGCTTATGGGTCATGCATAAACTTGTTTCTTGCTCCTTTATTTAAAAAAGTCCAGCATTTAAGCATATCAGATCACCTGAAAACTGCTGTACAGTCTGTTGTCTCACGTTTTGATTTAGGAATAGCTAATCGAGCAGGTGCTCCCAATCTTCACTAACTCCGCTCATGACTAGAATTGTCTCTGACTCAGTCCAGTGTGACCTGTATTTGCTTTCTTTACCAGCAAGAATCCTATTATAAGTGTTATTTCACCTACAAAGATTTAAATTTGAATTCATGGACATACTCAGCCGAGCCTATACACCATTTCAAGCAGACACGGGAACTCAGAAGCTATAGTTCCGTCAGCTTACAGTATCTTGCTTCAAATCCCCTCTTGCACAAAAAACTCCCCTGGTGCTGTGATTTCTTCACTGAGCTCTCTTCAGCATGACATCAAAACGAATGGATCTTTTGTTACATTTAGGTTTCATATTTCAATATAACTCTCCTGACTACCACTAAAATACCATCAGCCTCTTCTGTTTCCCAATATCTTCTTATTCTGTAACCCAAGGTTTATCCGCTTGTTATGTTCTATACTGTTGTAGTATAGAAATGCACCTATTCTTGTTACTCGATTTTGCTCAGTGCAGTTCAATCTGGTATGATGAGTTCCAATGTATTCTCTGTAAGGTGCCCTAAAACTCTTGTGGTACAAGTGTACCATATGAATCTCTTAAATAAAAAGTGATGTTGCATGGTGGTGTGTGATGTAGTGTAGGATAGTGTTGGGTCTAAATGTACTATTCACACAATAGGGCACCCTAATTTCCTCATGGAACTGGGTAGAACAACTAACTAATACAATGTATCCTTTGTGGAAATATTTAAACAGATTATTTCCACATTTTACCATGGTCACATACATCAGATAATTACAGTCACGGACGTACTCCAAGATGCAAATATTTCTACTTCATTTATATTCAAGCTGTTGTATTTATACAAAACGTATCATTAAAATTATCCACATTTTTATATACAGACAGTATGTACATTTAATTAATAACACTGGTACTACTAAAAAATCCCTCCAATTCTCTAGGCTCTATCAAGTAAGGGGACTGATGAAAGTGCAGTCACTCCTTTTAACCAAAACAATGCAAAAATCATTATTAGTCCCAATCAATTAATCATACAGATATTCGCACAACTGAGACATAAGAAAGACCAGTTTAAAATGCTTCAAGTTAATAAGGATGTGGTGTCGACATTTCGGTCTTCAATGGCCCAAAGGGTCAGCAAGACCATCCTCAGGACTCTGTGTTGCAGGAAAAGTAAATCCGGTGAATACTTGCTTCCTTCTCAATCGGATTCCAACACATATGACTATTGCATACAGACGCCAAAGTTAATTAGGATCGTCTCTTGCTAACATGTCCGTATACTATAAGCGGTCCGAGCTGGCCTGCTCGGACCGTTTATATTATTCGGACGTGTGAACAATAACTATAAGGACGACGATCCTAATTAACTTTGGCGTCTGTACGCAGTAGTCGTATGTGTTGGAATCCAACGTAGAAAGCCTGCGATTGGAAATTTTTTTTACATATATTTCAACATATTCACAACATAGAAAAAAATCTCCTGGCGAGTACTGGTGAAAATATACAACCTGATTGCCCTTTATGTTATGGTGATAAAGGTGTGTGTGTGATATAGGTTGTGTGAAAGGTGAGGGTGCTGCATTTAAAGTGAGTTGTGCTTTGGAATATGTGTGGCTGCAGAGGTGTGAAATTTATAGAAATATCTACTTGTACCTGGGGCATGTTGTTTCATAAATTACTTGTCCTGGAGCAAAATCCACTTGTCCCTTTTGTGCCATGTAGTGCGGCGACAAATTATGGCAGCAGTCTCATTATATAAAATCTTGGATATGGCCTCTCTGATTATGCCAGGGCTCATACAACAGTAGGGTTTGAATACTAGCAATTCCCTTATGTTGCCACGTTTCCGCAGATCTACATACTGGGGATGAAGGTAGTGGTAAGCAATAGTTTCAGGGTTGGAATGCCCTTTTGAGTCTGTGCAAACCTACTAACTTGCATATTTTAAGGGTTTTCACCAACTCTTCTCTAATCTTTTCCCGTACTGAGAAAGGTTGGAAATTTACTCCTGACAATGGCAAACGTAAAACTTCTTCCAGGTCTCGAAAAAAGTGGTTAGTGGGAAGGTAAACTTGCAAACGCAAGAGATTTTAGAATGAGCAAATCTACACATGCATATATGCTAATGTTTAAATACGGTTGACAAATATTTTCTAGGAGTACCAGTTCTTTGCCTACATCTGTACATTCTTGTGAATTCACAAAAGCCATAAATCTGCACTTAATGCAAGGACAAATACCATGGGTGCACTTTTGAGACTTTCTTTGGGCCCCTAATTAGGTCTGGCTTTAACCATGACCTTTTTGTGTTTATTAAAATGTTGTCTCTCTAATTTTCTCTATATGTCTATTGGCTGGCTTCACTGTTACTGACAGCATTTTGCTTTTTCGCAAGAACATATCGGCACACAAAGTCTTTTTGTTTAGTGCCAGGAACTACTGTGGCAGTGTGTGCTTTTTGAGACCAAAGATGTTTTGCTATTGCCAATGTTTTTTATAATGGTGAATTCCTGGCAGGTCCCACACGAATAAGGTTTTAACAAAAACCATTCCAAAACAAGACACACATTTGCAAAACTAAAAGGCTGACCACCAATTTCAGACCTACTGGCTTTGCCAATGCTTGTTTATTTGTTTACCATAATCTTATTGAAACTGGTTACACTGATTTTCCATTTTGAATATTTTTGAGAAATACTAGCATACATCAACACATTTTACTAAATGATGCTGGCAAGAAATTGTACTTAACATTTTACAGTAGTTTAGTGAAATGTTTTTTTCCTACTTGCATATTTTATTGAGCATCAATCGTGCTTTCAAGCTTCTGCACATATTTGCATCTGATCGGAGAGCATTCTGGAAGCATTATACATAGCCTCATATTGCTAAACCTTGAATGTGTGTACACATTTTTATACTGGAACCACTGTCAGTAGTGCAGTTTGAGTTTACAACATTTACTTAGAATGCTCACCCCAATAATAAAGGCTTTGCATTAATGAACTATAAATACAAGTCTAAACATCATTAACACATGGACACAAATATGACCTTAACTTCAGACAGTGCCCTTCCCTGATCCATAATGTGGTACTGTAAACTGGCAGCCAAAGGGTTTGTGCTGCTGGGGGTTGGGCCTACTTGTCCCAAGGACAAAATCACGGCCCTATCTAGCCTAGTTAAATCAAGATCGCCTACAGACCTCCTGCCTGCAAAGATGATAGCTTCTTTAGGTAGTTTACTAGCCCCGAGTTTTCAAACCCTGATCAATCTTTCCCTTAAGGACGGGCAGATTCCCAGTGTCTGGAAAAGGGCTGTTGTGAACCCTATCCGTAAAAACACGGCGCTACCATGGTCAGACCTTAACAACCTCTGTCCGATCTCCCTCTTGCCCCATCTGAGTAAGATGACGGAGAGGCATGTCAATACACACGTGTCTAAATTCATCGAGGCAGCGGGCGGTCTGGACCCTTCTCAATTTGGGTTCAGACCAAATCACAGCACAGAGTCAGCTCTCCTCTCCGTGACCGATACCATCCGGATGGCACAGGATAGAGGAGTATCCATGATTCTGGTGCTGTTAGATTTGTCCGCTGCCTTCGACACGGTGTCACATGGCATTCTTATAAGTCGTCTGAAGAGGGTAGGGATCGACTGAGTGGCCCTATCGTGGCTAGAGAGTTTCATCACTGGCCGCTCACAAAGTGTTCGATTAGGCTCCCACTTTTCCATCTCTAGGGAGCTTACCAAGGGGGTTCCACAGGGCTCATGTTTAAGCCCCACATTGTTTAATGTGTATGTGGCCCCCTTGGCGGAAATTGTGAGAGAGCATGGGTTCACACCAATATCTTATGCTGATGACACCCAGCTTCTGTTCCCCTTCCAGACCCTGACATCAGCAGTCAAAAGCTCCTTTGCTGCAGGAATGAGAGCCATATCCAGCTGGATGACCTCCAATTGCCTACAGTGTAATGTGAGCAAGACGGAGGTCATGCTCTTCGGAGATGCCCCGCTCCTTTGGTCACCTGAGTGGTGGCCTCCTGATTTAGGCTCTGCCTCTTGTCCAAAGGAGATAGTGAAAAATCTTGGGTTCAAGCTTGATCGATCTTTGTTACTTAAAGATCATGCCACCCAGGTAACAGGATCCTGTCTGAGGGTCATCGGACTATTGAGGAGGATATTTCCCTACTTGGCAGATAGCTATAGAAAAACCTTAGTACAGACACTGGTAATTAGCAGGCTTGATTACTGTAATGGCCTGTTCATCTCTGCCAATGAAGAACAGTTGGGCAGGCTACAAGTAGCACAGAATACAGCTGCCAGGCTGATTCTAAATGTTCCAGCCAGCTCTCCATCCCGCCCTTTGTTGAATAGGTTACACTGGTTGCCTATCCGCCAGAGGGTGAAATTTAAGATTTGTTGCATTTTTCACAAATGCTTGTTTGGAGTTGGCCCCAGACATCTATCTGAAATATTTAGACTCTATGAGCCAGGTCGCTCTTTGCGCTCTAAAAATCAAGCCTTACTCCAAGTACCCAGGATTAAAAAGGAGAGACAGGGAGGTCGAGCCCTATCCTATAAGGGCCCTATCCTTTGGAATTCCCTGCCCCTCACCCTTAGGCTAAATCCCAGTTTGACTGCATTTAGGAAATGCCTAAAGACTCATTTTTTTCTGACTCTGTAATCTTTTTTAGCATTTTGTCTGTGTGTCCTTGTTTAGCTCAGCTTATGGTAAGAACACAAGCGCGGAGATACCCCTTCGGGGGTCGAATTCCCATGCGCTATACAAGCAACTAAATAAATAAATAAAAATACACATGAAAACGTGTTGCCCTTGACCCCAAACAATATGTCCCAGACGCCAGGCTATAGGAATTCCACATCCCTGGTGGCTTTCCATCTTGTATTATGATGGCTGCTGCCAATAAGGAAGGAAAATACAGTTATCTTCCTAATGGAACAACAGATGGTTCAGAAAGTAAGGAGAGACCTCCATTAGTACAGATGTGTGACTCTTCATACTGGAATAATATGGGGTGCAAAAGGTCATAAATAAGATGAGGTGATCGCGCTTTCTAGGAACAACCTTCATGAAAGAGCAGGGGTGTACCGAAGATAAGCAGAACATTTCATGTAGAGTACAGGATCCTTATGAGAAATATATAAAGGGATGCCTCTGCCAATCTGGACTGAGGTGGACTAACTTCTACATTTGGGTTGAATTATGACTTTGTGCTGACTGATAAAAACCATTACGTTGTCCCATGCATGTTAGGCATGAGTAGCTCATGCACTTCTGTTTTTTATTGTTCTCTTGGCACTTGTATTTTTTTCTTTCATTATAGATGCAATGCTTAGTATCATATAGCGAAAAGCAATAATTGGGGCTATATACCCAACTCACTCTGGACAAGGGTTCATTTGAGGACTCTGGACTGGCCTCTGATAAAATTCCTCCCATTGTCTCCCACGCAGTCACAGAATTCTTGCTCTTTTGATTGAACACATGCCTCAGATACCTTAAAGATATACCTATCAATGGCAGCAGTGGCATTGTTTTCTCACTCATGGGGGGAGAGGAGTGAAAAGTATTCTCTGAGCCCGGGTGTGGCCCTGGCAGTGGGTTGAGTCAATTGAACACATTATCTTGCACTTCCTTAGTGCCCAGGTGAACACCATGAAGCATGTTGTGGTTGGAGCACCACTGGGTTTTACTTTTAAATAAATCCATAGTGAGATACATAGACGGACGAATTGCTGCAGCGATCTTCAAAGCACATTTCCATTGCTACATCTCGATCTCCTCAGCCTTGTCTGAGCTGACTGCCACACAGGCTCAGTAGTGTGCCCACCTATCATGGCTGTCAAGTGGCTAAACCAATGGCAGCACAGCAGCTGCCCTCAGCTCATTCACAAACCATAACATTGCTATCTATTGGTGGATGATGCTTTAGATTTCCTTTCTAAATTGCTATCTCCTGGCAGCCTATAGGCTGCAGCAGGTGGGCGGACCCTGGTGCCTAACTGCCATTACGTGTAGACGTAAGTTAGGGGCACAAACTCTGACATTGTCTCTTGTAGATTTGTTGTTCCCATTCGCCTATGTGTCTCCATGGGCGGACATCATTCCAGATTTCAGCCCAGGTTTAATGGGTTTTTTGGGGACTTGTGTTGGCCATGGGGAGATGAACAGGGAGAGAGAGACTGAGTACACATACTTCTGCGCTACTGTCAGTCATGGCATGCTGCTTTCCTCTAACTGCTCTCTAATACAGGTGCCATCTCCTCCCAGCCCAGGTCCATGGTGCTACTGCATCAATCATACTTGTGCCTCAGCTTGGAAAGGTCTTTATAATCCCGGGTAAAACCAAGTCTTTATTTAGATAAGTATAATCAAAAAACCATTCTCACACACACACACAGTCTTACAGATGTAAGTAAACATTCACAGTTTGTCTAGCACCAATGAGACCTAAAAAAAAGGAGGGGGTATTTGTAGAGGCTCATTGTGGGTACCTGTGTAAAATAGTCCTTTATTTCCATAGTAGTATTCTGATGACCTAATCCAAAAGTCCAAAGACTGAGTGATAGGTGAAAATCACCAGATTCCGAAGTTGGCACTATATAGTGACATAGTATATTTTTATATCTGAAAGAAACATGTAGTGATAGATTCTTACCTTAGAATTACCCCCAGGCATCAGACTGGATGTGGAAGGTTTTAGTCAGCAGTACCCCTGCGCGTCTGTAGGCGTTGTCGTGCAGCTCCTCGTGCATTGTTGTCGTCTGCGCCGGGATGATGTTGGTGGAGCTACTTAGATGCGCCCGCGCTTGCTGACGTCAATTCTTTCTTTTTCCGCACCAGCAAGCGCAGATCCGGGAAGAGCAAGTACCCCCAGTCACTTTTTGACTGAGTTTTTCAAGGCCTTTTAGCCTCAATTCTTCGAGTTGATCGGCTCCTGGTCTCATAGGGATGCCCGGCTTTAAGAACTGCGGGGACTGTCACCGCATGATGTCGGCGACAGACCCACACCGCGTGTGTCTCTACTGCCTGGGGCACGACCACGACTCCAAGTCGTGCCCCGACTGCTGGGCTATGGCGCCGAAGACTTTGCGGGAGCGGTCCCGAAAGTTGCTAGAAGTCCGGAAGTCGGCTCCACGCTGCTCAAGGTCCCGGTCCTGAGGGAGGTCGAGGGACTGGTCGCGAAGCCGTCACCATCGTTTGTCTGGATCTAAGTCTTCGCACTCGGGGTCAGATAAGTCAAAGCATTCCAAAAAGAAGTCGAAGAAGCGTCATCGCTCCTCGATTTCTCCTCGCGCATCTCGGCTGAGGGTGGTGCCACCCCCACGGCTCCGGTAGAGCCTGCGATGTCGCCACCGGCCTACCAGCCCTTCCCGGGTCCGTCGGCGACACCTGCTCAGGTGCAAGAATTTCTTGCTGACCTGGCCCGATTCTTTGGGCTGTCTGGCCCCGCCGGTGCACCTCCGGGCCCGACTAGGGTCCTGTTCTTCCTTCGCCGCCGGCGTCAGCCCTGGCGCCGCAGGTCCCACTTGGATCCAGGCTCGGATCCCGGGGGACACTGGTTTACCTTTTAATACCTCCACCGGTGTCGACCCCTCCTCCGGCTCCACCTCTGACGTCGTGCGGTGCTACCGCCGACCCCAGTTTCAGCCCCGACCTGGACACGGCGCCGGAACAGTATCGCTCGAGGCCAATTCAGACGCCAATTCCGACGCTGATGGGTCTTTTACCCCAATGCTTGTCCTCCTTATTTTCAGCCTGTTCGACAGACTTCGGAGGAAGGGGATGACTGGGAGGGGTCTGAGGACCCTCTCACACAACAGTGTAGTTATGATCCGGACCGGGCAGAGGATTTGGGGATGCCTGTGGTCTTGACACCTCACTTGACCTTGGCATGCTGTCTCCTCCTTCCGTCGCCACGGAGGAGGGAGCAAGTTACGCAGTAGTGTTGCGTAGGGCGGCCGAGTCCCTCCACCTCGAACTCCCTACAGTGGCCGTCAGGACTAACCTCCTGACAGAAGTGCTTCAGCCGGCGGCTACCTCTGCGGAGCCACTGCTGCCCTTCAGTGAGGCACTTTCTGACGTTCTTTTGGGCACCTGGTCCATGCCCAACAGAGGAGCTCCTGTGGACAGGAACGTGGCCCGACGCCATCACCCGGCTCCAGGCAACCCCCTCTTTCTCTCCCATCATCCAACTCCTGTGAGCTTGGTTGACCTAGCCACTAATTCCCAGAACGCGTTCACTTCCGCCTAGGGTGACCAGATTCTCAAAACAAAAAACGGAGACAGGTCATAGACATAAAAGTAGGACTAGTTGACAGCTGTCATACGCATAGAAAAAGGACTACAATGACACCTCCCTCCACAGACCGAGATGAATCATTACAGACAACAAATCTGAGGTCTTTTATTGGCACCCCTCTCCTGTACGCGGCAGCATTAGTACTTTTTATTGCATTCACACTTTTAAGGACTATAGCATATATTTGCCAAAAATCAATAAAACATCACAGGCTAGCAAACGCCAGACTTGCTAGCTTTATCAATGCTCGTTTCTATAGCTGCGCGTCAGCACCACGTAAAGTACAACTCACTAATGTTGCTTAGTTGCTCATGACAGAAAAGCATGGGAGGTAAACTGCGGAATACTAAATTGCCAACGGGCAGCCATGGACCAATGTAAGAAAAACACTTCTCTCCAGGTAGAACTGCCTTAGGGTCATAAGGGTTGCAAAGGCTGGCCGACCACACAATCCTCCCACATTTGCTTGGCCACTGCTGGGATGTCATATTACCTTACTGGGGTATGCATAGTGCACTCTAGTCATTGGTATCATCTCATAGCGCAATAGTGTGAAGACCTGAGCAAAAAGCCCGAGCAGCACTGCTCGCCTCTTCCACAGGCGTTAATACTGCTCCTTTAAGTCCTTTTCAACTAAACAGTTTGCCGTGATCTGAAAGGTCAGTCAAAAGGTCAAGTCGTTGCTTTGATATGGAGAACACAGGATTTCTGTTCTGATCTTGGAACTGGTCGAAATGAATGGTTGGAGCTTGAGAAGGACGTTGGGGACGTCAACACCACATGTGTTATCGGACACTCATCCTAACATTCAGAAATATTTTAAAGTTTCTGTTTCGTGTACTTCTAGTTGGGACATCTGGGGGAGCAGCAAAAACAAAGCCTCAACAGATCACAGAAGTTCAGAAAGTTCATAAACTGGGGTTGCACCTTAATATCACTATTTCCTCCTCTAGTGAAGATTCAGTTGTGATGATATACAATTGTTCAAATATGGCAGGCACAATGATGTAGGTGGTGCTGCGTGTATAAAGAGAAGGGAAATCCCGAGAGAAAATGTCCCTCTTCTAAGGATTTCCCTTCCTGCTACAGCGCTCACCTTAGTGACGACATACCCCGTAAACAGTGCAAAGAGAGCATGCGCGTGCATGCTCAACCGTAACAATGGAAAACAGGAATATTTCTGTGTTTAACTCGGACATTGTTTGAAAACAGGGACATTTGAGTCACTTGGAGAAAAGTGTCGGGACACTTTTCCAAAAACGGGGACCGTCCTGGAAAAACGGGGACGTCTGGTCACCCTACTTCCGCCCCTCCGGATGGGGAATCCAAGAAGCTATTTCATCTGCCAGCTTAGGGCTGCGGTCGGTGAACACTGCATGCCTCTTGGGCCGTTATTTCCACTCTCAGACAGTTAGGCGCAGGTGCCGGAGGAGGCCCAGGCAGTACTCTCCCAAGCTATTGCTGCTGGGAGAGACGCAGCTAAGTTCAGCATCCGTTGTCGGCTTGATACAGCTGACTGGCTGGGCAGGGCGATTTCCACGATGGTGGCGCTTTGCGCCATGCCTGGCTGAGGACAACTGGCTTCTCAGGGGATGTCCAAAACACTCTGATGGACATGCCCTTTGATGGCATTCGCCCCTTTGGCAATAAAGCAGATAGTGCGTTGGAGCGCTTCAAGGACTCCCGGGCTACGGACATGTCCTTGGGCCTGTCGGCCACCCTGCCTCCTCCGCCTTCTGCTTTTCGCTCCTTTCGTGGCCACGGAAGGGGTGCCCTAACACATTTGTTCCAGAGCCACAGGCCTGCGCAGCAACAACCTCAGCGCGGCGGCGGGAAACTTCGAGGCGGTTCTGGGGGCCAGCGGGCTGATCAGTCCTCCTCCACCCTCGCAGCATCCACTGCAAATCCTTCCTAGTCCAGACTTTCAGGTCCAACAAACACCAGTGGGCGGCAAAATTCGCCATCATCTCCCCCACTGGCGCAACATCATATTGGACAAGTGGGTGCTGCAAATTGTCCGAAGGGGCTACTCCCCAGCCATTCCACCTCAGTACCTCCGCATGTCGGGGGACTATCTTGCGCTTCTTCGGCAGGAAGTCATGGCCCTCTTGGCCAAGGGGACCATCGAGTCCGTTCCTGGGCCAGAAGTAGGTCATGGTTGTTATTCCCACTACTTTCTGTTCCCCAAGAAGGACAGGTGCCTGCGTCCTATCTTCGACCTCAGGAACGTCAACCGCTTCCTCCGGAAGGAGAAGTTCAAGATGTTGACGCTAGCTCAAGTCTTGTCTGCCCTCAACCCTGGAGACTGGATGGTAGCGTTGGACTCCCAGGATGCATATTTCCACATCCCCGTCATGCCGACCCCCCGGTGTTACCTGTGGTTCACGGTAGGCCACAAGCATTTTCAGTTTACTGTGCTCCCCTTCGGCCTTACCAGCGCCCCTCGGGTGTTCACGAAAGTGATGGCGGTGGTCGCAGCTCATCTGCGCAGATCAGGGGATCCAGTCTTCCCCCTATATCAACGAGTGGCTGTTGAAGGCAGGCTCGCCCCAGACAGGCGTTTCCCACCTCCAGACTATGGCGACCTCCTGCATTTGCTGAGGTTCTCCATCAACGTGCCAAAGTCGCACCTGATTCCCTCTCAGAAGCTCCTCTTCATCGGAGCGGTTCTGGACTCGGTGCAGTTTCGGGTTTTTCCTCCCGAGCAGCGAATCCGGGATATTCAGGCTATGATTCCAATCTTTCAGCCTCTATCCTGGGTTTCGGTCAGGATAACCCTTCGGCTACTGGGCCTGATGGCCTCCTGCATCCTGCCAGTGGATCATGCCAGGTGGCATATGCGGGCTCTTCAGTGAGACCTGAAGTTCCAGTGGGCACAGCATCAGGGCAACCTGTCCGGTCACGTCCTGATCTCGGAGGGCACTGCATGCCAGTTGCAGTGGTGGCTCACGAATCATGATTGGGTCAATGGCAGATCGACCCCTCTCCCTTCCCCAACCGGAACACACAGTTGTGATGGACGTGTCCCTTCTGGGATGAGGTGGCCACCTGGGAGAGGCAGAGATCAGAGGCCTCTGGTCTCTGACGGAGTCCCGGCTCCATATTAACCTTCTGGAGTTTCGGGCGATCCGACCTGCACTGAAGGCATTCCTTCCCTCTGTGGTGGGGAAGGTATTGCAGGTGTTCACAGACAACACCACCGCCATGTGGTACTGCAACTAACAGGGCGGGGTGGGGTCATGGACCCTATGTCAGGAGGCTCTGTGCCTCTGGACATGGCTGGAACATCAGGGCATTTCCCTGGTGGTTCAACACGTGGCAGGTTCTCTGATCGCCAGGGCGCACAAACTCAGCTGCCAGTGCATGATGGATCACAAATGGCGTCTGAACTCGGACGTGGCGCAAGGTCTCTTTCAGCAGTGGGGAGAGCCTTGGTTAGATCTATTCGTCACAGAAGAGAACGCTCAATGTCATCAGTTCTGCGCGTTGGAATTTCCAAGATGGCACTCGCTAGGCGACGCTTTTCGTCGTGAGTGGAGTTGCGATCTACTATACGCCTTTCTGCCTATACTACTTCTTCCCAGGGTGCTGAAGAAGATCAAGCACGACCGGGACCAAGTCATTCTTGTGGCTCCGGACTGGGCCCGAAGAGTATGGTATCCCGAGCTACTCAGTATGGCGATCGATCCCCCGCTCTGACTGCCTCTTCGGGAGGATCTTCTGTCGCAGCAGCAGGGGAGGGTCTCCACCCAAACCTGTCCAGCCTCCACCTCCTTGCGTGGAGATTGAGCAGCGGCAGTTGTCGCCTTTTGACCTGCCTCCCGAAGTTTGTGATGTTATCTTGGCAGCCAGGCATCCCTCCACAAAAACGGTATACGCCTGCAGGTGGAATACATTTGTGGCATGGTGCACAGCAAAGGATGTGGATCCCCTTTCTGCCCCTTTTTCAGAGATCTTTATATTTCTCCTTTCTCTGGTCCAGCAGGGCTCTGCTCTGGGCACTGTCAAGGGCTTTCTCTCTGCCATTTCAGCCTTTTTACGGCTTCCAGATCAGCATTCCCTTTTCAAGTCCCCTATTGTAAATAGATTTTTAAAAGGCATTACTCATCTTTTTCCTCCTGTTCCTTTCATAATGCCTCAGTGGGACTTGAACCTGGTTCTGACCTATCTGATGTATGCTCCCTTTGAGCAACTTCACAATTATCCTCTTTGCCTTCTCACTTTAAAAACTTTCCTGGTTGCCATCACTTCTGCCAGACGAGTGAGTGAGCTCCATGCTCTTTCTTTTAAACCTCCTTTTCTCTCTGTCCATCCGGACAAAGTTGTTCTAAGGACTCGTCCATCTTTTCTGCCAAAGGTTGTCACTGCCTTTCACATTGAGCAGACCATCACTTTGCCCACCTTCTTTCCGCCTCTGCATCCCTCAAAAGAGGAAGAGAGGCTCCACCGTCTGGACCCAAAACTTGCGTTTTCATTGTACCTTAACCGCACAAAACAGTTCCGGGTAGATGACCAGCTCTTTGTTGGCTACGTGGGCGCCAAGAAAGGTCGGGCCGTGCACAAGCGGACCATCTCTCGGTGGGTCGTTATGTGCATAAAGGCATGTTACTCCTTGGCTAAAAAGGAGCCTCCGGTGGGGCTACACGCCCATTCTGCCAAGGCGACTGCAGTCACTACTGCTTTGGGACGGGAAGTCCCCTTGCATGACATTTGTCAGGCAGCTATGTGGGCCTCGCTGCACACGTTTACCAAGCATTACTGCCTGGACAGCTGTAACGACCGGAGTTTTAGAACAGGCAGCTCACCAAACGTGGCTAACCCAGTCGTCACGCAAATACACTCTTCCCAGGTCACTATTTACAAGATACTTGGAGGACTCACCTGAGAAGGTGATTCTCATAGCTATTTACAAGCCTATACCATTAAAACTACTCTCATGTCTTATCCTATATTTACCTCATCTTGTTCAATTTAACGTCTTTTGACTTATTTCTTTCTTGTCTTTCGACTTATTTAGTTTCTTGTCTTTCAACTTCTTTAATTTAACGTCTTTCGATGGCTGCCCTATCGTTTTCGGGCCTACAGGCCTGACTAACGGGAAAAAGGCACTAAGCCCTGTCAAAGCGCATAGTTAAGCCCTATAAATGAACGAAAATGTTACTAAGACTGAAATGGTAGTAGATTATAGTCACTATTAGTCTAAGAATAGGCTAGAAATTACCCTGGCGTTACACTCCACTCCTGACTAAATATACTAGCATTTAAGGATTAGAACAACAACTAATCTAGGGGGAGAAATCTCACATTGAATGTATGTCGTTTGTGGAATAATAGGAAATCAGCACTTCTAGTCTGACACAAAATTTGTTCATGTATGGCAAATGAAGTAGAACGTTCTAATGGTAATTGGGCACATTTCCCTATGTACCTGGGGTCACATGTCATATTATAACACACATCACTCTCAGTGATGTTATAAGTTGAAATTTGAAAAGTCATTGGGAGTTTTGGTTCACTTAGAACAGTACATGAGACACAATAACTGTAGGGTGTAAAGTCCGAATAAATGAACTCAGGATGAGCTCCAGATATATTAAAGAAATGTAGAAGGGAAGCTGTGGATATTGGGACAGCCACAAGGCACGTGGTGAGAAGATCATTGACGGACCTCATAGATGTCAAACAAAAATGGGATGAATTCGTAATAGTTCAGGCCAAGCTGGCCCAGAAATTAGTAGTAATGTCCCACGAAGCAGCAGAACGATGCCCTCTGTCCACATGGTTAATTCGGTCCTGGACTCTCTCTTGACTCTCGTCGCAGCAGACCCACGGGAGTCCAACGACGACACATCCGGCAGCAGCAATCCATATAATGATCTGCAATTCAAATATCAAGCATCACTTATTTTCGCAGATAACATTTATCAGCCGGGACTACATCCCAGCCTTCCTGCCCCTGGCCTCATCACTAATATTGTATTATCAGATCCTGTTGCAATAATTTCGGCCTGTTCAGGGGGATTATTCGGCGACTGCACCCACACTCTAGCTCCAGGGTTGTCGGTGGAACCAAAGCCACCCGTTCCGCGCATTGTTAATAGAGTTGGAGCAGTGCCCTTTTGAATCGCACCACTGAAAACAGGCATAATGATCAATTGGGCAATTCGATCAGTTTCTTGAATCATTATTTCAGAATCGCCACTGTTCAACAGGATAACTTTGATTTCTCCTTGATAATCACTGTCAATTACTCCACCAAGCACCTGGATGCCTTTTAAAGCTAAACCAGATCTCGGGGCAATCAAACCAAAATGTTCTGTAGGTATTTGGACACCTATTCCTGTTTCAATTATGGTAATCACATTGACTTTTAAAATCGTGGTTTTTAAAGAATGCAAGTCTAAACCTGCAGATCCAGGGGTAGCTCTACATGGAGCCAAGGCTCCAGGGGTGATTTCCCAATAGGACACTGTACTTTTAATCGTATTAGGTTTGACATCAGCTGCTGGAGGAAATAAACGCATTAAAGGAGAATTTGCATACAAATATGGTCTGGTATTCAAAATCAATAAAGCATCTGATAAATGATCTCTCCAATTCTTTAAGGTACCATCTGACAATTTGCGTAATTGATCTTTCAGCAATCCGTTCATCCGCTCAATCAAACCGGATGCTTGTGGGTAATAGGGTATATGAAACATCCAATCTATATTATTGTCGGCACAGTAATTTTGTACTAATCTTCCTTTGAAATGTGATGCATTGTCAGATTGCACCTGAAGTGGAGTACCATAATACAATGTAATTAAATCCAAAGTCTTCAATGTATTCACTTGTGTAGCATTCTTACAGGGGAAAGCGATTAGGAAACCGCTAAAAGTATCAACAACTGTACAAACATATTGGCAGTTTCTACTCATGGGTAAAGGACCAATATAATCAATCTGCCAAATCTGTGCAGGGGATTTGCCTCGATGCAACTGGCCTTTCACTATTTGAGGCACCTCTCTGTGTCGAGAATGTTGGCATATAGGACAGTGGAGTATGGTAGTTTTAATCAAATCAAGAGGAATATAAATGCCTCTCTCAGCAGCCCACCTGCTAGTAATTTTCTCTCCGAAATGTCCTGCTTTTTGGTGAGCCCATTTCGCCAAACCTGCCAAATCAGAATTTTGTTGGTCCACCACTGCCCCAGAAATTTTAGATTTCTCATCTGCAATATTATTGAACAATTTGTCAAGAGAATCAATAGGCATATGAGCATCAACATGAAATACGGTCACATTTCTTTGAGGAAGTAACTCACAAATTTCCTGCCATAATTCTTTACCCCAAATCTCTTTGTTGTGAACTCTCCAATTATGGGACTGCCACGTAGGCAGCCACATCACTAATCCATTTGCAGTTGACCATGAATCAGTTAAAATATAGCATTTTCCAGGTAATTCTTGTTTTAGAACTTGATAAACAGCATACAATTCTGCAAACTGACTACTTCGCCCTTCACCAGTAGTGCTCAGTAACTTTTGGGTTGTAGGATTATACGAGACTGCTTTCCAATGTCTCTTCTCTCCAATGTACCTGGCTGAACCAAACGTGTTTTCTATCCTCCACGGACAGATCATCGAACGGCATACCCCATTTAACAGGTGATTCCTGTACTACAGGTACAGAGAACTCATTCTCTCTCTCTCTCCCATCGGCGCCTGCGCCACTTTCTCATGCAACATTGCCACTCCTTTTGGACCCACACGAGCCCGGCCTTGTATATACCATTTCCACTTTATTATGCTCGCTTCCTGAGCATGTCCAATTCTATGAGTTTTTGGCGAACTCAAAACCCATTGCATAATAGGAATCTCTGGTCTCAAAATCACATCATGTCCAATGTCAATTGTTCAGTATCTACTAAAGCCCAGTAACATGCAAGCAACTGTTTCTCAAAAGGTGTATAACGCTCACCAGCATCCGGTAACTTTTTGGTCCAAAAACCTAGGAGTACTCTAGTTTTGCCTTGCTTCTGCCACAAGCTCCAATTTGCATACATATCTTGTACAGATACATTCAGATCCACATCAGCATCGCGCACTGGCCACAAATCCAAAGCATGCTGAATTTCTTCTTTCGCCAAATCAAACGCATCTTGCTGTGCTGTGTTCCATTCAAATGCATTCTTTTTACGTGTAACTTTGTACAAAGGGGCCAAAATCTGACTCAAATGTGGAATATGTTGGCGCCAAAAGCCAAACAAACCAATGAATTTTTGAGCTTCCTTCCTATTCTTAGGGACTGCAAATTCTGCAATTTTCTGTTTCACTTGAGGAATTACTTCTCTATTTCCTTCATGCCAATGAATACCTAAAAATTTCACATGTTGCGCTGGACCCTGCAATTTGTCAGGATTAATCTCCCAGCCTTTGTTTTGTAAGTGTGCAATGATTTGTTCAAATAGTGTTCGCACCTGATCTTGTGTCTCACCTTGGATTAGTATATCATCAATATAATGACACACCTGAACTTTGGGGTCAACAATCACCTCATCTAAATGCTCTGCCACCGTCCGATGACAGATTGTCGGACTATGCACGTAGCCCTGGGGAAGACTTCTGAACGTCATTTGACGGCCATTCCATGTAAAACTGAATTGTTCCTGACATTCGGGAGCAATTGGGATGGAAAAGAAAGCATTAGCAATATCAATGGTTGCATACCATGTTCCTGAATGTTTCTGAATTCTCTCAATCAAAGTAATAACATCAGGGACTACAACAGTCAGAGAAGGTGTATGTTTGTTCAATTCTCGATAATCAACTGTCATGCGCCAAGAATTGTCACTCTTACGGACTGGCCAAACGGGATTGTTCCAAGCCGAAGTAACAGGTATTATTACTCCTGCGTCCATTAAATCTTGAATGGTAGCACTGATCTCATCGTGCCCACCGGGAATGCGGTACTGTTTCATTGAAACCACTTTCGTGGCTTGAGGAATCTTAATCGGAGGCATTATTAAACGCCCAACTCTTACAGCTTTTGTTGATATGTAATAATCATGTCCAAATTTATAACACCCATCATCTAAATACAATGTCATACCTTTTAAAATATCAATGCCAATTATATATTCATCAAGAGGTACCACCAGTACATGATACTCTTTTCGGGGATTCCTTCCTATTTTTAACTCAAGTTTAGTTTGTACTGCGGGGGTCTCTTTACCACCTAATCCAGTAATCGTGTAGCCCTGTCCTTTAAACTTTTTTGGATTTCCAGAAATTAGAGTGGCCTCCGCTCCAGTATCCACCAATGCTCGGGCCCTCTGTATGTTTCGATGTTTCCAATAAATTTCAATATCTACATAAGGCCTACGGTCTTTACGAGACCAATTTCGCACTGGAGCTTGACCTACTTCCTAGTCTCGTTTACTGTGTTCTTGCGCCCAAGACAAATCAGGATAAAGATTCTCATATCGTTTGGGTACTGTCGCATCTCGTTCATATCCTAAATCTTCATGAAAAGGATTCTTGTCATTCGAAAAATATTGTGATCTTCTCTCAAGAGATCGTGATCTTTTATCTCTCATTCTCACCTCTGGGGATTGGTCTCTCTCTCTCCCTCTCTCTCGTACAGAATGGTCTCTTCTTTCCTCTCTATCTCTCTCTCTCCTGGAATAAGATGATTCATCTCGTGTCCTATCCCACTCTCTTTCTCTCCCACTCTCTCTCTCAGTCCCTCGAAACGATCTTGTATCATTGTCACTGCCATCAGAGCGGTTGTGGTCAAGGTCCTGTTTACGAACCTTCCTAGCACCTTCCTTCCTATCCAAGCCGCGCTTACGAAACATAGCCCACAGCACATTATTAGGCTTATCATGAAGGTCCTCCTCATGGACACCATCCTTAAGCAGAGCTAGATACATATCACGTCTAGTGAATAGGTAATTATTAGTGCGACCTTCCGGTCGAGACTGTCTTTCAGGTTTAATCCATTCACCCAACTCACCAAGTTCACGCACAGCTTCAATCACATCAGACACAAAGGATTACCAGTCTGATTAATCAACAAAGTCATCATCACTTGTTTGTAAGCAGGAGGAGAAGTACGAATTATTCTGTTCCTCACAGAAGTATTAAGCACACCATCCATCAATCTATGTGCCGTACCCAAAAAGATAGCGGTCTTCATGCATTCCTCTTTCAATCGCTGAGACGCATCTCTCAGAGTATACCACGGCTTGTCATTCAGAGGCCAATCAGATTCCGTCGGGTACTTATGATTGCAGCCGTCAACCGCCAACTGCAAGAGATTAGTCTGATTATTGCCATTATAATGGCAAAATGTTTCCTGAACAGTAGAATCAGAACTCAAAGTACAAAACTTCATCGCATCACCCTGATCTAATGAGATATCTGAAGCACCTGTGTCAAAAAGACGGACCATCCAAGTAAGTTAGGATTCACCCGACTTCTGCCGGAAACGATCCAAAATGTCATTCAGTTCTTGTTGTGTGTAATCTTCCAAGCTGTCAAGCAGAATACCATGGGGGCATTAGGATTGCCCTGCAATTTACGTCCATAAATCGGATGAGCAGAAATGTCAGTACGATCTGTAAAAGGGTCTCGACACTTATCGCGAGAAGGCGCATGCGCAACATTCTCCTCAGTTGAAGAAAATGAATCAGATGAATTCCAAACATCACCATCCCACTCGTCAGGATTCCAATCGAGCCCTGCCTTTGCAACAACCATACGTACTTTCCTAGTGTTAACCTTTCCACGTCTATGTCTATATTTGTACTTCGCAATGCGGACAGCAGCCCTTTCGGCCACAGCCTGATATGTCTCAAGTTTGTCACCGAGCAATTTATTCTGACATCGCAAAAGAGTAATATCATTTTGAACCTGAACAAACCGTTCTTCCAAAGACATATTCTCACATCGCAATCGGGAACAATTCTCATGTACAAGTCTGTACGCATTCAACAAAATCCAACCTCTCCGTCCCAACATGGGAAGCTCATTGCCCTTCGAAACCGGGACTTTCTGTAAGCACGCAACCACCTGAGCCGGCTCGGCATGTTCTAAGCAAGAATTCCAGTTCTCACTCAAACCAGTAGAATCAGCCCATTCATGCGCAAGCGCTTCATAAGCAGTCGCCTCCCAACCAGGAATTTCCACAGGCAATCGGAAAGGTGGTTTCACTTTTTTCGAAAACATATTAACTATATAGCACAAATCAAAACAAAAACAAAATCGATCAAAAATTATACAATCAATTAAATATATACAAAATCATTCACGGCGAGAACCTACGGATCCTCTTCAAGAAATCACGAAGGCATTCCCGCACCCAACAATCGAAAACGGTTCGTGACGCCAAATGTAACGACCGGATTTTTAGAACAGGCAGCTCACCAAACGTGGCTAACCCAGTCGTCACGCAAATACACTCTTCCCAGGTCACTATTTACAAGATACTTGGAGGACTCACCTGAGAAGGTGATTCTCATAGCTATTTACAAGCCTATACCATTAAAACTACTCTCATGTCTTATCCTATATTTACCTCATCTTGTTCAATTTAACGTCTTTCGACTTATTTCTTTCTTGTCTTTCGACTTATTTAGTTTCTTGTCTTTCAACTTCTTTAATTTAACGTCTTTCGACTCATTTCTTTCTTGTCTTTCGACTTATTTAATTTAACGTCTTTCGACTCATTTAATTTAACGTCTTTCGACTCATTTAATTTAACGTCTTTCGACTCATTTCTTTCTTGTCTTTCGACTTATTTAATTTAACGTCTTTCGACTCATTTAATTTAACGTCTTTCGACTCATTTAATTTAACGTCTTTCGACTCATTTCTTTCTTGTCTTTCGACTTATTTAATTTAACGTCTTTCGACTCATTTAATTTAACGTCTTTCGACTCATTTAATTTAACGTCTTTCGACTTAGTCCCTAACTCTTAGGATCGATATCACCTACGCTTCCCGCTGGTGAACCTGTTGTCTCTCAGTGGGGTGTTCTATGTGGGTCGGCGGTACACCTAAGGTACACTGACGATGTGTACTATTCCTAATTTAGAAGAGTTATCTAATTATCTTATTTGGGAGTTCTCTCCTGCTAAAAACCACCCAGTCCTCCATTTCTCAGTTACCTGCTAGAAGGGAACTCCTCATCCTTCTAGATGACAGCACCTGGTTGAAAAGAAAGGTTAGTCCTATCATGGAAACAGCACTCAAATATATGTTTTGGACATTATATCTTTATTCTACATTTAAACATAATAGCATTAGCAATCTAGACATGGTTGAAATTAGTCATCATCTATAATCTAAAAAGGGAAGAGAATGAATGATTATATGTATTCTATACTAACTCAGAACGCCTCACCTTGTACGTGCGTCTTTCCATCTCAGCAGCGGAGCTGATCCCTCTCTCTTGGGTCTTCACTCGCTCGGGACTCTGCTCTCCCACTATGGCTCACGAATACACGCCTGCACCGCTATGCCTCGTCTACGCTGCCTTGGTTCCGAAACTCGAACCCTCTTCTGGACTCAGTCTCTACCACTCCTGCATATTAGCCTTACAGGATTCTTGATCTCTTCCTCTCTTCATCGATGTTAACAATTGGTCACTAGCTCTTGGACCAACTTCATCTGTCTGCTCCACACGTTGCTCTCTCTCTGTCAGCTACTTGCTCTCTGATAATATATCTCTCCCTTTCTCTATGGAAATTTCCAGCCTTAGGCCGACTCCCACCGAATTCCTGTACCAGTCGCCGGCCGCTTACGTCGTCAGCAGTGGCCACCTGCATTTTGCGTCTACCACCGAAGAGCAAAATACATTCCTTCGATAAGGGCCGGTCTTGACCGGTTCTCCACTAGCGAATAACAAGTTAAATTCTAAACATTACCTTTGCTCTGCAAGCGCCTCGGACAGACGAGGCAGCTATCTAAAATGAACGAGGCAGCTATCCAAGATGGCTGCCCTATCGTTTTCGGGCCTACAGGCCTGACTAACGGGAAAAAGGCACTAAGCCCTGTCAAAGCGCATAGTTAAGCCCTATAAATGAACGAAAATGTTTCTAAGACTGAAATGGTAGTAGATTATAGTCACTATTAGTCTAAGAATAGGCTAGAAATTACCCTGGCGTTACAACAGCCAAGTGCGGAGACGGCCTCTTTGGCCGTTCTGTTTTCCAGGACTTTCTGGCGTGATCTTGGTTCTCAGACCCACCACCGGGGTTGGTATTGCTGAGGTATCTATTCTAAGGTAAGGAATCTATCACTACGTGTTTCTTTCAGATGCACAAGTTACTTACCTTCGGTAACGATATATCTGTAAGAAACATTAGTAGTGATAGATTCCTTACCGCCCCATCCATCCTCCCCATTCTGTGAACGTATTTCTAGGGTTAAGGTCATCCCTTACAGGGCCCTAGTTTCATGGCACCAGTGGTCCGTTTCTTGCATGGCTCTGCATTACTGGCGCGGGAAGTCGTCTACAGAACTGACGTGGGCTTGTCTAAGTAGCTCCAGCGACGTCATCCAAACGCCAACGATGCATGCGTAGCCGCACAACGACGCCTGCCGGCGTGCAGGGGTACTGCTGACGAAAACTTTCCGGATCCAGTGTGACACCTGGGGGTAATTCTAAGGTAAGGAATCTATCACTACTAATGTTTCTTACAGATATTTACCGAAGGTAAGTATCTTGTGCTTTAGGTCAATTATAATGAAAAAATAAATTCTCAAAAAAGGAAGTGTAACAATAAATGAAATACTTAACTCCTTCCTGTTTGGTTGTCTGTAGTGCCAAGAAAAAAGTTGAATATGTAGTTAAGAGCACAGGGAATTAGACAAAACAGACTTTGCTTAGTTAAGAAGCACATTCAGTCTACAGAAGACAGATTTCTGAAGCTACTGCCAACAAGTAAAGTCTGATGGTGCAACATTCACTGATTATCGGAACTTACACCTGCAACACACAAGGATGTGGTCTAAAAGATTGAATCAGGACTTCTTTCATTAGAGAAAGGTATGTACCTTACTTACCAGGCGGCCTTGGATTATTCAGATGTGAACAATGAACGTACCCTTTTTTTTTCATTTATACCCCTGGACTTATTTCTTGTGACGGGCATAGTTATAGGTCTCAGGTCGTCAAATATGTTTAATACACCTGGACGGCACGTAGAAGTCTTAAACTATATTTTGTCTCGTTTTTCTTCAGACAATGTAAAAAGCTTTGGGGTTGTATTATGTACATTGTTCTTTAGAATCTGTTCTTCCATCTGGTAATTTGCCAGTGTTTTTTATTTTATTTTTCTTTGCTTCTAGGGACCGAAATAAAGGACAAGTTGAGGTGTTATGATTTTGACGTACACACCATGAAGTCTTTAAAGAACATTATTTCTCCTCCGTGGGAAGAGCGAGAGTTTGATTTTGAGAGGCAGACCCTGGATGAAAGTGGTATCATGGCCTTGGAAGTATCGAGCCACCAACCAAAGTCTACGGATGCCCAACCCACTCCTCAAGTGGATGACACACTTGAGATTGAGATGAATGAAAGTGATATGATGTTAGAAACTTCCATGTCGGACAGCGGCACCTGAGCCCAGTCACAGCACTGATTTCATTGTGACAATTCTAGGATATATGGATTTGGAATTCTGTTTGTCACTGCTCATGTTTGGAGAGTTTATTATTTTTATACGACGATGAACTTAAAGCCGTGGCACAGAAACAGCTGTGCTTGTCCGCTCTGAAGAATTTTTTAATAAAGGATTAATTCTCATGTTTTCAGGTTTGAAACATGCAGAAAGCATTTAAACAACTATGTTTCTCGCCAATGCTACCATATTGGTAAATTGGAGCAGGTCCATGACGTGTGACTGGCCATGCTTCCACAAAGCCTTAAAAAGTGTTACAAAAAACTGTGAAGAAAATTGGTGGCCAATAAATGAGATGAAGGTAAGGTGTCATAGTTAAACATATTGCAACGTTGGTATGGCTAGATTGCTGTATGTGCTATAAGGGAATTAGATTTTTATAAGGGAGTGTTTGACACTCCTTCAGAAAAAAATGGAGAAACACTAGTAAATTGGTATTGTTTCCAGGGAGAATGTTATTTGGTTTTCAAAGAAATTGCACATACCCTTATGTCGCCATGTGAATATAATTATCTTTGTAATTGAAGGTGTCTTTAAGTACTCCAAATTGTATGTCACAAGGTGGAATTATTTTTTTGAAATATATTTTTATTGCAGGAATCAATCATAGTTACAATTCAATCACCCGAATGGTGTGCCAGTGCAGTTACATCGATGAAAAAACTCTAATATCTAAACACGGCCATTCAGCCCACAACCCGGAGGTCAGGCGGCATGTTCTTCGGATCAGCGCTTGAGAGTGCAGCACTCTGTGAACGTTAAACAGGTGAGGATATATAAATCTCGTCCGCTTTTCCAAACAACCTAGGTAAACTCCCTTCCCCCCCCCCCCCAACAAATAGACCCCCCCCAGAGGATCGAGTGTCAATCTGCAAGGTCTCAAATCTCTAGTACTCGACAGAAGCTGATACTGCTCCTGCCCCCTCTGTCCACCACCCCCCTCCCACCCTGCCATCGGTAATCTAGTATACTTTCAAAGAGCTTATGGTGGTATGGTGGTAGACAATGTCCTTTCCAATGCAGGTTCCCCGCCTGCATGAAACTACTGGGAGATGGGCGGATCTTCATCACCACTATCAGAATCAGTGTGCATCCCAGTCTCGTGCCCCGTTCCACTGAGTAACGTTGGGAGATCAACAGGCCCGAACGAACACTAGCCACCGCCGAGGCATATAACACTGTGGTCCAATGCAGAAACCCCTCTCCCAGGCCGAAGCGCTCAAGTACTCTGCGGAGGTAAGCCCACTCCAAGCTGTCAAAAGCCTTCTCCAGGTCAATCGAAAGGATCATGGGACTAGGAGCCTCAGCATGGTCTCCCTCCAGCAGGCGGAACAAGCGGCGAATATTCATCGTAGTGTTGCGCTTGGGGATGAAACCCGCCTGGTCTTCATGTACCAAGGAATCCATGTGATTTAGTAAGCGTGAGGCTAATATGCTGCTTAAGATCTTATAATCGACCGTAAGCATCGACAGCGGTCTGTAGGACGCAGGGTCACTGCTCTCCCTACCAGGTTTGAGCAAGGGCATCACTAGGGCCTCACGCATCGAGCCGGGTAAGCGTCCCTGGGTCTTCGCCTCCCTGTAAACCGCTAAAAGTCTGGGAGCCAGGAGGTTTACGTAGGTGAAATAAAACTCCACCGGAAGTCCGTCAAGACCCGGTGTCCTATTCCGCGCCATCTTTTTTATGGCACTACGGATCTCCCCTATCTCCATATCCCTCCCCAAGTCCCTCGCCTGCGAGGGCTCCAGGGTGGGGACCTGCAGGTCGTGTAGGAAGCCGTCAATTGGGACGGTATCCAGTGGCATTCCACTGCGGTATAGTACCTCATAATAACGCCTGAAGCAGTCAAGGATTTCAGGTTGGGTATAAACCTCCTCTCCCCCAGCAGTGCGCATTGCCACCGTGGGTGAAGTGCGCCTCGTTGGGTTGGCAAGCCAAGCCAGAAGTGCCCCCGATTTGTCACCCTCTGCGAGCGACCTAGCCATGTAAGCCTTGTGATCGTAACTTCGCAGTCGTTCGACTTCTACAGCTACCGCCTCCCTCGCCGCCAAGGTCTGTTATTGGAGCTCCGGGCGGCCGGGGCGGAGGAGTTCCAGGTCTCGTAGCTTCGGGTCCGCTTTGGTCAGGTCCTCCAGGAGGACTCGGCGCACCCCTACCTTCTGTGAGATACAATGGCCCCTGGTCAAGGTTAACGTCCTCCACCGAGTTAAAATCCCCCCCTAACAAAAGGGGTCCCGACAAGTAAGAGGCCAGGGATCCCGACAAAGCGGCCAGAAAGGCGAGTTGGTCCGTGTTAGGCGCGTAAATGCAGCAAATGTTCAGCTCCCTACCCCCCAGCCTGCCAGCTAGTGCCACATATCTCCCCTCCGAGTCCACAGTATGTCTAGTCACCTGCAATGGAACTCCAGCCCGCACCCAGATCAGCGCGCCCCTAGCATAAGCTGAGTATGTGGTGTTGTACACCTGCCCTCGCCATCTGCGCTGCAATGCTAGTCCCTCAGCCTTGGTGAGATGCGTCTCCTGCAGTAGTGCAATCTGCACGCCTCTGTGCACCAGGTAAGCGTGCACTTTGTGTCGCCTGGACATGGAATTCAGTCCCCGCACATTCCAAGTAATACATTTTAAGGTTGATAGATCAGCCATAGTCCCAAGGTATTTCCTTTAGTCTCCCCAAACTCTGCTCAAACATAAGAAAGCATCCAGTCAATCCCCTACCGATGGCGAGGTCCCCCTTCAACAACAGAAGAACAATCCCAAAACAGGAACCCCCTCCCTTCCCCCCCAGAACAGGTTCCAAATAGTGCCATCTAGTTCCCATCCAAACTATGTCCGTAGACAATCCCTCCAAACTAACCGGACGGTAGTCACCGCAGGCGTGCCTTAAGGGCAATGTGGGGGCCGAACGCCGACAGGGGGCTGCCGCACTGCAACGCTATCAAAGTGCGATCGAGCCCTAAGTTACTATGGCCAAAGAAGGGTGCAGCCACAACCCACCATATAATCAGCTACTTAACAGTACCCATTAACTCCTGAAACCTTCCCCTCCCTCCCCTCACCACCCACCTCCGTCCCTCCAACCAGAGCCGGCTCACCCGAAGTCATCCTTGTCCATCAATCAGGCCTTCCGCCGTCTCCGGGGTGATCACTGGGAGTGCCACACTATCAGATTCAGATCCCTCCGTGTCCGAATGGCCACCACTCTCACCAGGCTCTGACAGTTCCGGTGCGTGACCACCTTGGGAGCCAGAGATATTAGAGACCATCTCCAGCGCGCCGCTCCGCCTCCGCCTCCAGCGTCGATGGTCGAGCAGTCCTGCCTCTGCGATGTCGGACCCTCTTGGATTTCCGCAGCTGATTGTTCTCTGCCGTGGACTGGGAGGAGGTCCTGAAGCCATCTTTGCCAGCTCTGTACATCTCAAGCCATCCACATGCTTCTTCCGGGGTATCGAAAAACTTGGTCGTGCCGTCCAGGATGACCCGGAGCCGTGCTGGAAACAACAAGGAGTACTGGATACCCTCACTCCTCAGCTCCCTTTTCACCGCCAAGAAAGAGGTCCGTCTCCTCTGCGTCTCATATGTATAATCCGGAAAGATGTTCACCCGACTGTTGTCCACCTGGAATGGCCCCTTGTGTCTAGCAGCATTAAGAAGCAAGTCCCTGTCCCGAAAGTGGAGCAGCTGCGCCACCACTGGTCGTGGGGGTCGACCCTGCTGCGGCGGTCTCGCTGGCACCCTGTGCGCTCGTTCCAAGGTATAAAAGGGGGAAAGCCCCTCTGGCGCCACCACCGTCTTCAGCCAATCTTCCTGGTACGCCACCATGTCCTCCCCCTCAATTTTCTCTGGAAGGCCCACCACTCGAATGTTATTCCTCCGATTGCGCCCTTCCGCATCCTCCGCCCGTTTCTCCAGAGCATCTATGCGGGACAGCGCGTCCTTCACTGTAACGTCCAAAGTTTTTTGAGCTGGCTCCAGGAGCCCCATCGAGCTCTCCACTTCTTTAACTCTGTCCGAGAGCTTACCATGGTCCGCTCTGAGCAGGCCCAGACTCGTCGCCACTTGAGCAATGTCTTGTTGGAGGGCCGATCGCGTTTCAGTGATCGCTATCAGGATCTTGTCAAGCTGCTGTTGAAGGTGCGGGGTCCCCGGACCCTCTGGGTTGATGTGGTCGTCGGTTTCAGGCGTCTCCACATCCGAGGTAGACTGGACGCGCCCCCCTTAGCTCCCCTCGTCTCCCCCATGGCGGGCAGGGTCCTCAGCAGGAGGTCTCCGCGGGATCGCAGCCGGGGGAAGAGCAAATCGGGTCGCTCCCCCCCCGCCTCGGCAAGCCCGTGGGAAATGGCGACGCCACTCGGCCCTCCGCCGCTGCACAGGTAGTAGACGTCCAAGGGGGCCAGACCCGTGGCCCTAAGCACTGAGGGCCAAGGGGAGCGCCAGTGGCCAGTGCGGCAAGAACTCCCAAGCCAGCGTGTAATGGCGGCCTCCGCTGGCGCCACGTGACAGGAGTATGTCAGGCGTCCTCGCCACGCTCCACGCGCAGGCCAGGCGGGAATCAACGACCCCTGTCTCGGGGGAGGGGGGGCACGGTCCGCCACCAGGCCCAGGTGAACCGTCGAGGGCGGGGGGCCTCCCCGCACCGCCTCCTCAACCGCCAGCCGGGGGCCCTGTCGGTCAGCCAGCGGCCATCCCAGGCATCACTGCTCCGCTCCCGGTGCTTTCCCACTTCCGGGGGGGGGTCCTAGTCCTCCGCAGCAGAGCGGTGGTAGGGTCTCTCACCTCCCAGGCTGGGAATTCGAGCTGCGGGCGGCCTTGGTAGTCCGGGTCGCACAATGCAGGTCACCCTTCACTTTCTCGCCTCCACCGCGCGTCCTTGCGGCAGAGAGCGGCGGCGGTCACGTGGGGTCTCACTCGGTGAGGTCTCAGGCGTCCACGGTCTCCAGCTCGTCCACTTTTGGCATCGGTCACCCCAGGGCCCGGCGCGGAGCAACAGCCGTGTCAGGGAAGCCGGTCTCCGTGGGGTATTCGGCCGTCTCAGAGGCACAGAGACGAAGCAGGCGCCATCTTGGCCTCCGCCCCGAGCGTTCCGTAGGTGTCTGGTTCCGGCAAGCGGAGCTTCCTTGTCGGCCCCCGGCGGCTCTCGCCCGCGCAGGGTCCACAGCGGTCGCCGCTGTGGGGGTCGGGGCACCCGTAATGCCCGGTAAACAGGATAATAGGCGGCTCGATCCGGGAGCCGAGCATCTAGGCGACCACCGCCATCGGCGTTCAAGCCACGCCCCCCGTCACAAGGTGGAATTATATTCTATGAATTTTTGTAGTTTGACAAACACATGTGTAGGCCAATGCAACCACTACAGATCTGTTAAATTCATTAGTTGATCTAAATGAGGACCCCAGGTTTACTGGGGAAATGTTTACATAGTGCTCCGCAATTGTTTTTCGGTTTCACATAATTACCATAGTTCTCATTTAGAAGCCTAGTCCAAAAATTTCTGATGGATATTTACAACAGTTTCCTCACCTTCGAAAACTCCCCAGGCACCAGACTAGACCCGGAAATGTTTCTCCAGCAATGCTGCTGTGCACTGCGGCTCCGCAAAGGCTCTGTACTGCCATAGAAGTGTCATAGTGGAGCTGCGGAAAGCGCCACACCTACATGCTGAAGTCAGTTCCTTTCTTTCTGCTAATCCCTACGTGGATCCGGAACTCGGAACCCAATTTTGCCAGCCTTCCTTCTGACCTTCAAACTTAATCCAGTGTGCCAGTAATTGATGTCACCTCCTAAAGTAACTAGTTTAAAACTATGCTGTGCCTGTAGAACAGAGATGTCGGTCACAGATCCGCATGAGGTCAGCCTCTAGTGTTTTTGCTCGGCCACATTTTGAAGTTCTCCAGCAAATGCGCCCGCTTGCAATCTTGGACCAAGAAGTAAAGCTATAACTCTCTGAACATAATATGTTGGTATCTTCATGTATGGCTCTGTCTCGCTCCTGAAGCCATTCCCAAAGAAGTCAACATTTCCGTAAAAGTACTCCGGTAAGCCCAAACACAAACACAAAAATAAAGCATGATTTGACCCCATCCCACCACTCAATCTAAGGAGAAGGTGCAAGGACATCACAATGTCATTCCCTTTGAGTCCCCAGTCACAGAGCAAATTACCTGACTGATTGTGATGTGCCCCAATTTCCCAGGCTATCGGCAAAGCCACAGCAGACTGATGCCTTCAAGGAGGCCATATTTTTGCCTACATTTGGAGCTGCGAGTACCAGTTTTTCTCTACCTTGGAGACTGGCTGTTAAAGGCTGGCTCACCACAGTCAGTTGTAGACCACCTTCAGACGTCAGCAAACAATCTGACATCTTTGAGATTCATGATCAACGAACCAAAATCAAATCTGACTCCTTCAGAGACTTCCATTTCTTGGAGCTATCCCGGATACAGTGCAGTTCAGGGCCTTCTCTCTACCACAAAGAGTCCAGGACATTCAGTTTATGACCTCAATGATTCAGCCTCGGTCACTGGTCTTGGTGAGAGCAACTTGGAGTCTTTTTTTTACCTCTGAGCCTCCTGCATCCACCTTGTTGATGAAATCAGTTGGCACATGCATGCTGTACAATGGATTGTGATGTTCCAATGAACCCAACACAAAGAAAACATACTGGAGGCCATCCGGATTTCGAAAGAGACGGTGCATGATCTGCAGTGTTGGCTGCTCAAACTCAGTCGGCCCATTGACAGTCATTTCTCCACTCATAGCTGACGGTGGTGATGGATGCTGAGTTGGGGAGGTCATTTGGGGATAGGACTTTAGTCTCCGAGTGAATCCCAGCGCCACATTAATCTGCTGGAGTTGTGGTTCGTTTGTATAGTTCTGAAGGCCTTCATGCCATCCATCAAGGGAAGATTTTCAGGACCACTGCCACCTCCATGTGTTATTGCAACAAGCAGGACTGAGTGGCGTCCTGTGTCACCAGGCTCTGCACCCCTAAAGTTGATTGGGGCATTAAAACATTCCTCTGGGCGAGAACCACAAACAAGGATCCTTGAATGCCAGAGTGGATGAACTAAGCTGGTAACATCTGGCAGCTCACACATGGCGTCTACTTCTGAGTTGGTGCAGTGCATCTTCCAGTAAAGGGGGGGGGTCTCTAACTAGATGTTTTTGCCAACATTGGGACCATGCAGTGTCTGATGTTTTATGTGTTGGAATTTCACTAGAACTCTTGCTAGGAAAAGCATTTTGGCTGGAATGTAGCTCTAGACTTATGAATGCCTTCCCACCTCTGCACCTCCTTCCTGGAGTTCTGAAAAGATCAGGAACGACATAGCCCAAGTAATCTAGTGTTTCTGGACTGGGCCAGGAGGGCGCGGTATCCGAAAGAGCCTGTGCCCTCTGATCAGGCTACTGCTTTGAGAGGATCTTCTGTCGCAGCAGCAGGGCAGGTACCTTCACGTGAACCTGTGCAATGTACACCTCCATGCATGGTGATTGAGCTGCAGCAGTTAACTTCATTATGCTCTCCATTTCCAGCAGACTCTGCTTCCGTTCTTCTCATCTATTAATCATCCCCACAAAGCCCCGTCTTTTCTGATGCTCTCCAAGATTCAGTCTCCTACAATGCAGATAATGAGCCATATCTCTATCTTAGGAGATTTCAACACCAGGTATGAACAAATGGAACTGTTAAAGGCTTTCCCCATCCTTGCTAACCTTAATCCACATGATATCTGTTAGATCTGGGGGTCTCTAGTTTACAGAGGTAAGTACCTTTGTCCGAGTAGGGACCCTTACTTCTATTCAGGGTAAGGGGATACACACTGTTGATAACCACTGCTCACCCCCTTGGTAGCTTGGCACGAGCAGAAAGGCTTATCCCCAAGGCAATGTGTAATGTATTTGCACTAACACGCACAGTAATACAGTGGTACACCACACAGGTTTCTTATAAAAATATCATATCTTTAGATATAATTTAGCTCAGAACTGTTAGCAAAAAAAATAATGCACATACATATTTTACTTGTTTTCAGGAATGTCTCTTTGTTCCGAGTTTGTTTTAGTCCCAAAGCTGGGACTCAGCAGTTCAGTTTTTAAATGAGGCACGGGTGTTCTGTTCCCGCAATTAGTATGTGAAAAGCTGCCGTCGGTACCACCCACAGTACTCGGATCTTTAATATGGCCACCCTTTCTCCAATTGAACGGGACGTGGTCCGTGACCGTTGTCTCCCAATGCGCAGGTACTAGTGCGGGACTTCAGGAGCCACCCACGGCTCGCCAGCAGTGAGCGGGGAGATCACTGCAGGTGTCGTGAGCTTCCACACGAGAACCGGATCGAGTTACCTGGCAGGCGGGTACTGGGCCGTCCGTGAGATGCGGTGCGTCTTCCCTGCGGGGCCTGTTTCTCCTCCGAAATGCTCCCTGGTCTCGGGCTCAGCTTCACTTCCCTTTCAGAGCGTGGGAGAGCGCTCTAGGCCGGGGACCAATCCCAGCGCGGCCCAGCGGTGACGTGGCGGGAATCCCTAAGGGCTGGGACCAATCCCAGCGGTGACTCCGTGGGAATCCCTGCAGGCTGGGAGCAATCCCAGCGCGACTGGTGCTGTCGAAGGCAGGCGCATCACTCACAATGAAGCCCCCGAGCTGGTGGCGGTGATTTTCAGGGCACAGGACTTCCGAAGAAGCCCCCGGGCCGGAGGCGGTGAAGTCCCCTTACGTGCAGCACTCCAAGGTACTACAGACGCCCCCACAGATCCTCAGCGGAGCACTAAGCTCAAAGCCCGCCAGATTACGATCCTGGGCGGATAACGCAGTCCTCAAGGCAGGCCCCCCAGCCGTGTGCCGATGTCTACAAAACACATAGGCTGCTCCACGAAGGCACATGCTCAAGAGGTCAGGGTGCAGGGCCACACACTCAAGTTGATAAAAGTGGCTTCTTTGTAGTAAACTTTTGTGGTCCTGAGTTTTAACAGGAGGCCAGCTCTCCTCTGGTCCTTAGAGACTCTCAGGACACAGCACACAGCAAAGTCCTTGGTTTTCAAGCAGGGATGGGACATAGCACACAGCAAAGTCCCCTCTTCTCTCCTTCAGTGGATACAGCAAACTGCAGGTCTGCCCCAGAACACACAGCAATGGCAGTCTTCCTCAGTCTCTTCAGCTGGTCTTCTTGGGCAGAGATTCCTCTTGATTGCAGAAGTAGTCTAAATTACAGGGGTCTTAGGTCTTACTTTTATACCCCAAAGTCTTTGTTCTTCAGGTGTGTAGGGTCCAGGATCAAGTCCCAACCAGTTCTGGGTGCCCATTGCCAGGGCATGTCTTCTACCTTTGTGAGGGGAGGCCAGGGCCATCAGACACACCGCAGGAGGTGGAGCCAGCATTGTGGAAGGCAGGTACAGTCCTATTCAGGCCCAGGTGCAACTCCTACTCCTCCCACCACTCTAAGCGTAGATAGGTCTATTCAGCCTAGGGCTGGCTCCCCTAGCCTCCTGCAGCCACCCCCAGCTCCTGTCACTCACAAACCAGACAGTCAATACAGAAACAGGCAGAGGCACACAGAAAGATTGAACAGGCGCGTTAAACCACACTTCCCAGGATCCTCGGGTCACACACGGGAGACACGATGACGTCCTTAGACGTGGTCACGTGGGACGCGAGTGCATCCCAGAACAACAAGAAGGCGGGTGCACCACCGCGTATTCCATCTACGCGGGGCCACGGGTTGTACCAGAATTGCGGAGGACAAGCCTTCAGAACGGTATCATGGGGGCCTCACTAGTAGGAAGGGGAGAATCGCTTCAGGCATAAGCGGCTGCTTATTCACTGACGAGGGCAATTCTGAGTGCACGTTTATGAAGGGGTGAACGCTTCTGGCATAAGCGGTTTTCACGGTTTGACAAGGGCAATCTGAGCGCTAATTTGTGAGTGGGGATCGCTCCTGGCATAGGCGATTTCTCCACTCGTTAAAAGAAGACAACTATAGTGGAATAGAACACAAGAGTGTTTTGACATATACGAGGGACATATACTTTTCACCTCATTGTTCCCTCTATATGTTTATTTGCAGATTGTGTTCTCTGGCGTCCTGTACACCGGACACCAGTGCGAGTGTTTGTAATACATAAACTCGGTAAGTGAAACGACTGTGTGTTACACCTACAGTGGGGACATTACAACAGTTTTGGATGCTGTTGGTTGGAATCGGTTTTTGGACTGTATATAGTGTTTCTAAGTACTTGGGACTGCTGTCTGCATCAAGACAGACAAATGGTTTATTATAAGGGATGCATGCCTAAGATTCTCAGACTACATAGGGACTCTTAAGGTTGTTATTAAAGTAGCCCATGCACGACAATGCATTTGGGGCTTTCTAAAACTTATCAGACACACCACTTAGTGGCTAAAAATCAAACTAAGTATATTTTTGAAAGTTGGAATGGGTGGATATACATAAGGGTCCTTCACCGCCCCCTCTGTTCTTCTTTCTTTGCCACAGTGATTGTTTTCCCGCACTTAGGGGGACACTCTCCATAGATTACACAGGATTGGTAAGGATTTCTTGGACCTACCTCCCTGTAGGGGTAATAACTTTCCCCCAGATCACGGGGGGACCCCGATAGAAACCGAATGCAATGGTCCTGACGAAGACCGGAGTGACCATACAGGCGCATCAAGAGCGGTCGAAACATGTTGACTCTGGCAGTGGTAGGAGGGAAGCCTTGAGGTTCCTAATTATCTCCTGAAGGCATTTTCCCATCCTCTGTTCTTTCATCTTTTTAATCATGGTAGAGGTGCCAAATAACGTTTAATAAAGTTGGTTTTCTAGTTGACACCTTTAATCAGTCTTAAATCACTCCTCATACTGCACAATTTCTTTGTCGCACTTTTCGGTTTGAAACACATGGTGTTTGCACTATTTTCACCACAGTAGATGTGTTAAGTGTTGTGTCTGTTTAGTTTGTTTGACTATATGTTGTGTTAAGTGGAATTTATTATTTTTCCCCCCTCCCTTATGCTCCGTCCTGTGTGGGGTACACCAGGGCGTATTGTAAGCAGGCCCAATGATGAAGCATGTCACATACCTTGGTGTGTGAGTGAGGGCAGTTTTTCCAAATAGAGTGATTTGCCCTATTGGGGCTGGCTCTATATTTTACCACATTAGTACATATGGTATTATTATTTACTCTTCCCACCCCTTTCGTGTGTATACTAGTGTTCTCTCGGGGGGTTCGGGGTGGCAGAGTATAAATTGTCCTTAACCCTCGCCCCTTCTTTGTGATTATTGAACAGGAATATAGCCACTTTCTAAAAAGTGCTATTTTCAAACATGGAATTGAAAAACCATCTTTCCTAAAAGATGTGTTACTAAAATCTAAGTTCAGGGATGCCAGACTCCATATGTCTATCTTGCCGCAATGGGAAGATATGCAGGTAAATATGATACACATCATTCCCCATGTAAGCCTATGGGCAAGACAGCCTTTCAATAGTGAAAAACGAAATTGGCAGTATTTCACTATCAGGACATGTCACCCACACTAGTACATGTCCTTCCTTTCACATACACTGCACCCTGCCCAGGAGGGTCTTTTGGGCCTACCATAGGGGTGTCTAATGTGTAAGAAAAAGGAAGGGTCAGGCTTGGTCAGTGTGTAAACTGGCCGAGGACAACATGACAGTTCACAGACAGCGCACAGGCACTGCGGTGGCAGGCTTGAGACACCATTTTAGGGATACTCAGGTGGGTGGCACAGTCAGTGCTGCAGGCCCACTAGTAGCATTTGAATTACCAGTCCTGGCACACCTAGTGCCCTTTACTAGGGACTTGACAGGTAAAACAAATATGCCAATCATGGAGAGCCAATCACTGTAATAATTTAACCAGGGAGCACTTGCACTTTGGCACTGATCAGCAGTGGCAAAGTGTCCAAAACATCTAAACCAGCACAGAGTCCAAAAATACTGGAGGTAGAGGCAAAAAGTCAGGGGGAAACCACACCAAGGATGCTAGGTCTAAGAACATCCATGAACTATTTACTGGGTCCACACACTCCACTGGCTAAGCCTGCAATAGAACCTTTGCCTCAAGAAGATTATCTTTATTTCAGTGTTTGGTTGCCAGGTAGGTAAAAGATTCGCCACCCAGCCAGGCTTTCGAGACTATAGACGTAAGAGTGAAATGACCAGTGATAGATAGGAGATCACATATAAGGCAGCATAAGTTACAACCCACTCTCAATTATGGATTGGGCCCTTGGCTTTCAAGAAATCGATAACAAAGTCCAAGAGCATTGTATACCATACTTTTGGTAATCGGAAGCCAGTGGGATGAGAGAGACTGAAAAGTGAGGAAGAAAACTAATTGGGAGCCGAGAAGTACTGCTCTTGTAGCCTAACATTTTTGGTAAGCCAGGGTAAAGATATTAGTTGAAGTGAGATATTGTAATTGCTTGGGCTACTGTTTTACGAAGCCTCAGTGGCAGAAGAGGCAAGATTTTTTGAAGTAATCTGATATAGAAAAGCAGGAAGAGAAGACACTTTTAAACCAGCCAGAAGAACTGGCAGTGAAAAGCTATGCCTACAATTTTAGCAAATTGAATAGGTTTGGGAAATTGATCCAGCTCCGAAGGCCACCAGCTTGAACTTCAGTTTTGTTGCCATTTAGTTTGAGGAAATAGGCAGTCATCCAAGAGGCTGCAGAGGACCTGCATCCCCTGAGGTTTGTGGCCGTTGTGTGAAAAAAATGGAAGGAGATAATGACTTGGGTATCATCTGTGTAAGACATGAGGTGACCCAAAAAGGTGGGTGAGACTTGCCGAGGGTGAGACGTAAAGGTAAAGAGGGCAGGAACACTGCTCTTTAGAGTAATAGGAAAGGCAGGAAGACGGACTGCCTCCGTTATTATGTGAAGAAACGAGGTAAGCCAGAGTTGCCAAAATTGTTATTAAAAAGTGTGCATAAGACTGTTCTTAATATTGAACTAAGAAGTATACCAAAATCTGCACCAATTACACTATGGAACTGTGCAATTTCTTGGTAGAACATTTCATTCAAAAAGCTAATTTTCAATCAAAATATATCTTCAAGGTATGTACTAACTTCCTCCTGTTGACAATCTCACCAACTCATGATACCATCTCAGCACAGGCCTAACGCTGCTCCTGTAACTTTTTTTTGTCAACAAAAGAAACCAATGTGCTAGTGAAAGCTATGTGCATCATAAGCTTAATATTAGATGTTTGCACCCCCCCCAGTCCACCAAATAAAATATTCAAAAACCTTTCCTCAGCATAATCTGCAACCTTACCAGCAGAGTGAGCACCAATTCTTTCTCATTATGTGGAGAGTACCCAGGCTAGCTTCATATCTTTGCATGGGAAGCAGATTCTTCAATTCTTCCAAGGTCTTTGAAATAAGAGCTAGGTAAAATCGGTAATGTTATGCAAATATGTCCCGTGCTAAGAGTTTTGGATAAAGGTAATACACCAGGAATGATTTTTAATATTATAAAAGAATGTTTGATGCTCATGAAAAGGTGATTATTTTTCACATTTGCATTTTTTTACATCTATATTTACCCAAAGTCATAACACAAGGAGCATGAGCAGTTCTCTCTACAAATGCTGACTTTGTAACTGGGGAACTAGGTTCGAGTACTGACGTCGGCTCAACTTCCTTTGTTTCTAGGCAAATGCCTTGATCTCCCCTTGCCTAAAACACCCAAATATAAATCTAGCCTTATGAATTGTAAACAGGTGCTCATATAAAGCGCTCAAATGCCATTGGGCCAAGTCCGTGCTATGTAAAACTGCAAATAAAAATGACCTGCCAAGATCTAACAAGCATTGGCAATGCCAATAGGTCTGTCTTAAACGAATGTATGGTATAATGAAGCTTTATTAGGAAATTAGCTTTGGAATGAGTATGTATTTGTATTGGAGCTTGAAAATGTAGAATTATATTGATGTAGGTTAAAACGCCAGGTGACAGTTGCACTGTCAAGCCAGGCCTAAAAATCCATGTATGGTAATGAATGCCCTCCTCCTATCTATGCTGTTGCCAAAGAAAAATAGCATCAATTGTCTAGTTATCTAAAACGCTTTAATAGCATTCCAGTGTCATATGTGCCTATGAAAATTCAAGCTTAGGCAGCTGGATATTGAAACAAAATGATCACTGTTGTGTGCCCGGCAAGCAATTTGTTTTGTGGAAGTACACACCTTCTGCTAAACCAAAATGTGTGGTCCTGGCTCCCAACATGTGGGTGGAGTCAAAGTCCCTCTCTAGTAATGCTCACATAATTGTCTTGTGACAGTTCAACAGTTGCACTGTCAAGCCAGACCATAAACATGTCGACCCCTATCTTATAAAATTCTGTGAGGAAGTGGAAGCTGTAGGGAAGAGGAGGGCTTACAAGCAGCAGCGCCATCATGAACAAAGGGTGGTGGGGTGGGAGGCGTCGCACGGTGGGGAATAGGGATGGTTAGAAACACAATATTCTTTACAAAGTACCCTTTGCCGCCGCAAGTCTTGTCTTGTGGCGCCGCCTCTCCTCTTCCTGCTTGTCCCAGCAGCCTCGGGGACAGACTCTGTGTCCAATCCCTGTGCTGCAGAGCACCGCAGGGATTGGTCTGAGCAGGCAGGAAGGGCACCCTGCTCAGACCAGGGAGTCTGTTGGGTTTCTCCAGCCCGGCTGCCCAATGCAGCTGGGCTGGAGAAAACCTAAGTGCGTATGTGTTTTGGTCAGCCTGAGACGGCCGGCCAAACACACACGAGCACTTAAGAAGTGGAGTGCACGTAGCACTTCTTCTCCCCTCCCATTCCTCGGCCCGCGCCTCCCAACACCGTTGGCTAAGAGGGGGCAAATGCTAAATAAAATGATGCAAAAACATAGTTTTATTTTGCATTTGCTGGCTCTGAGCCATGTAGTGGTGTGACGCTTCTCCGCCATTGCGTAGGAGCCGCCACTGTTTAAAAGGCACCCCAATTGTCTGTAATAACGAACAGCGATTACACAGGCTAATATTCATTGGAATGAGGTGGGAAGTGAAGACACTGCCAGGCTTTCAATTAAGACGCAGCCCCTTACTGTCTCAGTGTTGAGATGAATGGGAATAGTCTCCCCTCTAAGAATTGTGGAATATACCATTTATTCGCTTCCACCCTCTACTTGATATTTGACCCTGATTGCACAGTCAGGACAGATGTAACCACCCGGAATGGGTCTCAGCAGGTTCCCTGGTCACTAAAGCTGGTCACCAGCTGCTCTTGATTAAATTGAAAAGAACATTTTAGCCCACAAGCCTGCCTACACTGTGTAAATAAATAAGTTGTGGGTTCCATCTCCTCTTTGCAGCACACTAGGCAGAAAATGTCTTGTACATTTTAAAGAAGAGCAGGAGAACAACATACGTATTTAGTTACCAATGTACACTATGAGTCCTGAATCTGACAAAAAAAGTGGATTGCAATAGGATCTTCAGTGAGAGCTCTAAAGCGTCAAAGGGCACTATCAGTCCCCAAAATAAAGATGAGTCTTCCTTAAGGGAGCATTCAGGTAGGCAAGTAGTGACCCTGCAAAAGGGAGAGAGATGTCAAGTTTGCTTGGGAATTCGTCTGATGTGCTTGTATGCACTGCCAGGGAAGGGGGCTGGATTTACAGAGCAAAGATACTGACGTGACAGAGGATGGATCTGTCTGACCAGAGTGATGCTGTGTTTTCTGTAGAAAGATCTAGCATTTGTGCAGATTGTCGCATGTCGATGCACCTAGTGGGCCAGCCATTTTTCTGACTGAACTGAGGTTTGCCCAGATTTGTTTTGTTTCTGTGCAAAATAGTCCTGCCTTTAGACTTTGCTTGCCTTTTTGCAGTTTCATATGTGACAGTATCACAAACGGTTTTGCTAGCTCAGAGCAGAGTTGACTGCCTCTTTTGTGCATTTGCTCATGTTTGACAAATACTTTTTCTGAATTAGTACCTGAACTGAAGATATCAGAGCTCGGATTTGGTGAACATTGATTTAATTACAAGACCGAAGGCTACATTATGCATTATCTCTTTAATGCAGTCACAAGCAGCCACACTACATCACAAAGTAAAATAGTTCTAGAATGGAATAGTCATTCGTTTGAAAACCTTTATTCGATTCATAAGAATCATAAAAGTACATAGATAAAATGATAAAACCGATCTTAAAACTTTCCATATAGCATTTTAGACATATTAAATATATCCAAACAACATAAAATTTCAAAACATGATTATCCATAAAGTCCATATTCTATATCAGTCCAAGGATAAAATTTCTGCCACTGGCTTATGTCCCAGTTTGCACGCAAAGTGAAACAAGCCCTCTATAATTCTACTGGTCTGTTGGGCCCTGGTTACAATCGAGTGGTCCCAATTCAGTTTATTATTGAAAACATTCCCTAAATATGTAAAAGAGGGTACCTTTTCAATGGTTCTTCCTTTAACCACAAATTTCCTCGTCTTTGTGTTTTTAGGGCCCCAAACCATAATAAAGGACTTGCTAAAATTGACTTTGAGATCCAATGCTGTCATAAAATCAGTAAACGCGATCAGGGCTTTTTAAAGACTTATAGCTGTCAAAGTCATCAGTACAGTGTCTTCAGCATATGACAACAGGGGAACCGGATTCCCTTCTATAGTCGGGTAGTCCAACTGCTGTTCTATTACGAATTTCATAACCCCGTTTGTGTATAAAAGGAATAAAAATGGGGCCAAAATACATCCCTGGTGTACACCCTCTGTGGATGCGATAGGCCTGTTTTTTTCACCTCCTGGTCCGTAACGTATAGAAACAGGTAGATGAATGCATCCTACGTAAAAGGGTGGCAAGTGCCTCCTCGAAGCCCAACCTTTCCATAAGTAACCACAGCTTCCCCCTATTAACTGTGTCAAATGTACTGGATACGTCCATGAAGGCCAAGTGGATGGAACCTCTCTTGGCCTTCATGTACTTACCCATGACAAAGGAGAGATTGAGGCATTGTTAGTTCGTACCCATTCCTTTTCTAAAGCTGTATTGTGAATGGGATATCAAGCCAGAGTCATTAGCCCACAACTCTAGACGGGCAAGAATTACCCTCCCCTAGACTTTGCATGTCGCATCAATTAAGGAGATGGGCCTATAGCAAACAGGATTGTTCCTGCTACCCTTCATGTATATCGAGACCACCACTGCCTCTTTCCATGAGACAGGAATGTGGCCTACTATTGCTGATTTAAAAACATTAGCCAGTAACGGTGCCCATAAGAATGGGTTACCTTTAAACATGTCCAAAGGAACACCATCTGGCCCTGGGGCCTTTGCAGAAATACCATTTAACAATGCGTTTTCAACCTCGCCAATAGAAATGGATAAGCTAAGTTGGTTAGCAGTTACAAGATTAACAGCTATGTCTTCTTTTTGGTCTTGCAATGAGACCCCTTTGGGATAAAATATCTTAGAAGAATGGGCTATCCAGTCATCCCCTGTTATTGACGATTCCATATTCCTAGCCTCATTTGAAAAAAGGGGCAATTTATCACTTCCTAGAAACCTCTAGAATCCATTAGGGCACTAGCTTTCTCCAAATCTTCCCATGCAGTCTTCTTAACTCGTCCTTTCTCTGCCCAATTACCTGTTTGTAGGTTTCTCTTTCTTTCCTAATTAAATCTCCAGCACGGGGGTCCGTATGCAAGGCTTTTTAAGGTCTTTTTGGGCCTTAGAGCACGCAGCATTAAACCATTTTGTGTCCGGTGGTTCTTTTCTCTTCACATAGCTGGTCAGATTAATAGCCACGTCTTTACAGATATCTTTGAAGCTCTGTATTACCAGCTCCGGGCCAGAAGCGCCAGGTAAACATGTCATGACCTTATCCATGTTAGATAGCACAATGGTCTCTTCAAGTTTAACAGGGTTTATTTTACTGCATTGTAATCTCACCCCCTGGTTAGGATTGTAATTCAAATGGTAATCATCACTAATGCCCTTCAATGCCTTTATTTGCAAGGTGGCAACCAGAGGGTTGTGATCACTGGTGGGATTGGGATCCACAACAAATTTGCCCACCAAGTGGGAGTATTTCCTGGAAATCAATATGAAATCTATAGTATTTACCCTACCCCCGTGAAATGTTGGAAACTGTTTAAGTGGAGTGCAGACCAGATTATCGACAAAACATAAATCATTGGTTACAATAATATAATTTAGGGCTTCACCCTGCACAGTGTGTTTAAAATGGGTGAGTGATTGAATTCCAGTGTCTTGCACCCCACAAACCATATGCGTACTATAGTGACATAAAGAACAGTTAAAATCCCCCAGCCAAATTATGCATACAGGAAAACATTTAGCCACATCCTTATTGATCTCCTCATTTAGACTATTAATGACCCCACATTCATCATGGTCAAAGATGTTATAATACCTGTTGATCAGCAATATTGGGACATCAATTAGGTTTGAGATTAAAATAATCTGAAGCCAAGGGGAGTCCACAAAATTCTCTATCTTTATTGATCCAAATTTTATAGAGATCAGGGTCACTAAGCCACCCTTTGCCCTCCCTTCAACAGACGGAATTGCCTGGACATTAGACGAACCAAACCCATCAATAACCACTTCACCCCTGCTCCATGTTTCTTGGAGACAGATAACGTCAAACATCTTAACATATGATAGCCAGGCCTCGTCTAAAATTCTTTATCTAATGCCCTTGATGTTCCATGAGACCATTCTTAGTGCATATGCATTTTGAGCAAGTAAATCTGCCTCCCCACCGCCAAAAACAGCGTTGGCCGGTATTGCTAGCAAGGTACTTGAGTCCCCATTGTGCCTCTCACCCTCTACTATGGCTGTTTGATGGATGAAGAATATCTACTTGGTCAGTTACATATGTTATGTCTAGAATGTGCGCTGATCAGACCGAACAACAACCACTGTGTTGAAATAACCTTGAAGGCCTCGGCACTCACTGTTCAGACAAAGCCTACCAAGCAAAGCTGTTACTATAGGAAAACATATTATTCTCGTGTGAAGCAAAACAGTCTGCTAGACTGTAAACATTTATAATAATGTGTGCCGTGTGCAAAGACACCAGAAAGAAAAAATGGCGTTTGAACTTCTAATAAGCTGATGCTAACTAAACACAGTGTAAATGCAAGGCTCATCTCCATGACACCCTCCCTTGATCCGAGCACGGATAAGACAAAAGAAATTTGGCAAATTTGGAAAGCAGAGTTCAAGAACGACTTTCATAACCAAGTTCAAATTGCCACAGGGAAAAAAACTGGAACAAAAACTCAATAATTTGAATGCCCTTCAATTCTAGCCATGGACATAGTGAAGTCAAAAGGTCTGGGCAGAAAAAAATGAAACTGAGAGAGAAAAAAAATATACAAAAAATATCCGATGTCCAACTCGTGACCTCGGTCATGGAAGAGAGAGAAGCGATGACACAACTCAATGCAATAATGTATATGCAAAATATGTAGCAACAGCCTCCAATTGAAAGTCACTGTTCTCATCCGAAAACATGTCAGCCATCGAATTCAGCAAAGGGAAAGAACATACATGTTCCTCAATTACCGGAGACTCTAGCACCATCAGAGGGCAACTCAATGTTTCTTCAATGAAGCTGCGTGCCAAGAAATCTTGCGCCACTGCGAAAACATTCCAAAATCCCAGGACTCCATGCATCGATGCAAAGGCCATAATCACTCTGCCAGAACAAAGCAATTCATGAGAAACTAAGGGGCTCATAAGTGATCATAATCCGCTTTGGGAGACACCGTATTGCAGATGCACAAATCGAGGGCCCAGTCGAAATCGCAACTCAGGCAATGAAAGACAGGCTGGACGCATGTGAAAAAGGAAAATCAAAACGATAACCCATAAGCCGCACTCAATCTAGCAAGAGGCAGCGCTCCATAATACTCAAGCATTCGATTCCGGAGCAGCAACAGTCGTGACAGATCTTCTCGCAACACAGGACGTGCATCCATTTTGAAATAAACAAAACAGCAGAAGTACGCCTGCGATCAGAGCCAGCATTAAGGGAAACCCACCAAACAGGCTGGAAAAAATCGAATGACAAAATGCTGGGAACACACCAAATATAGTTTGAAAAGAAGTCACAAGGCCACTGCAAAAAACTTTTAAAAATTGAGCCAGCCCTGTGGTGGAGGACGCATTAAAGATAGTGTGAATCAACTCACCGAAATGCAAGGGCAAATCAGTATTTAATAAAGCCTTCATCTCTGTGTGGGTGTTTGCCACGTGCAGGACAAAGGTTTCACGAGCAGATGTGAGGGCGACTTCTTATTCGGACAATAGAGCTCTTATACGACTCATCTTGTTGAACTCTGCTTTCAATGTCGGTGTCAGACCTCTTAAATCTCCAGTGGGTCCAGGTAGGAGAATCTGTGCTCTGAACCTTTCAGGGACTAAAGTAAACAAGAAGATTGTCGCAGCGAAACAGAGTTGGTGTTCCCTGCTTCATACCTGGAATTCCAAGATGGCCGCCTATGTTGTCGGCTCGCCAGGAGAGGCGCGGTCTAGTGTTTATGATGAAACATTCAGGTGAAGCGCTTGCGCTAATGGCAATGCGCACTTCACCAAGATTTCCAGTCAGAGAAGACGTTGTTCCTAGAGTTCCGGTGAAGAGTTCTGAGAGATTACAGATAAGACTTTGTTAATAATTCTATCAAGTTACAGTCAAGAGAACTATTGTAGAGTGACAAGAAAAACCGAGTTTGATTAACTGTCAAAGAATATTTTCGTGAGCGTATAAAGGTATATTTTGGAAATAACCGAATTACCAACTGAGAACGACCCCAAGAGAAATTGCGAGTTCTTTTCTGAACCCTTATTCCCTCCTTCCTTTCCCTCTCTCCTTACCCGTTCATAAAAAAGAGCTCGTGAACAGAAGTCTTAACGAGCAGGAAGTTTTTTCCTGATTCCAGAAGACTCTCCCAGAGTATTGAGACCTAGAAGAACGATTAACAATTACCAGAGGCCACAATCTTGAAAAGTCTTAACGTTACGAAACGCACAGACAATGTATTGGAAATTGATGTAAGAGTACACAGTGTTTAGAGTACTTACCTCGAACCAGGAAAAAGACTTTCACCTGAGAAAAAAGACGAACAAATATTATAATAAGAAGAGGAAGAAAGTTTAGAAGACTAGAGTAAATTCTAGAGGGTAAGAAGGAAAGATACTTGTAATTAGTATAGAACAAGGGAACAAGCCAGAAAGAATACTAATCAGGAATTGTATTTGCAGATAAGAAGATAGACACACTAGTGTAGACCTGAAGAAAGACAGAATCAGAAAGAAGAGGAGCTAAATCTCTGGACAAGGAGGGTAGGTAGTCACTGAAAAGGGACAGTTAGTGACACAAAGAGTAGGGAGGCTAATACGTATTTTCTTAATGTATTGTGTGCATTAGATGATCAATCAAGACCAAGTAAAGACAAGAAAGAAAGAGGAAAAGACGAGAGAAAGCTGAAGAACAGACCCAGAGCAGTCTCTTCTCATTTATTATTTTATCCAAATCCCCTTTCCCCTCTAGGGGTGCATAGATTCAGATTTCAGAACTGATCTGTGTAGCCTTGGGGTGGAGTTGGGAACTAGCATCATTTGCTCCTGTGCAAGTCGTGGTAAGAGTTCACTTGTATGTCGCTGACAGAGTGAAGTGCCACGTTTTAAAAATCGCACCCGAGCAGAATGGCGGAAGGTTTAGATATACAATCCTTGGGAGTAGTTTTGGATGCCATACAAAATGAATTAATTGCAGTCGGAGAAGAAAATCAGAATTTAAAACAGGATGTAGTGAGATCTAGGAAAGAGACAGCGGAATTAGCTCTACGAGTGGGACAAACAAGTAGTGGGAGTAAAGCGAGTTCAGAATCCCATGGTGAGACTTCGAGTCGAGTTACCACACAAGTAATTCATTCCTTGTCACCCGTTATTCCGTTGGCCCCCCAGAATGCTTTAGTGGCGATCCACAAAAGGCACAGATTTTTCTCACCCAATGCTCCTTGCATTATATGTGTCGCCCTTCAATATTCCCTGATGCGCAATCAAAAGTAGCATTTCCTTGTCTTATTTGAGTGGAGATGCGGCGGCATGGTCGATGCCTTTAGTCTCCAGGGACGATCCAATTTTGCAGAATTTCGACGAATTCAAAAAAGAGTACCTCAGGATTTTTGACCTTAGAAGAATTTCACAGGCAGTGGATAATGAATTATTGGAGTTCCGTCAAGGCAATCGAGACCTAGTTGCGTATTTAGCGCAGTTTAACAAATTAGTCGTGGAGACGGAGTAGCCAGAAAGCAAGAGAGCTGCAGTTTTCTATCGGGGTTTGCGTGATGAGTTAAAAGATACCTTGGCGCAAATACCTAATAGACCCACTGAAGTATCCGCATTAATAGACCTAGTCCTGGAAATTGACTTCAGACAAGGCGAAAGAAAGGGCGAGAGGAGAAAAGAATTCAAGACACCAATACCTAGGTTTGATAAAGACCGATCTGAAAACACTAGAATTTCAGAGGGATCAACTTCTTTGGAACGGATGCAGATTGGCACCTTTAGAGGACCTTTGACAAAGGAAGAAAAAGAAAGAGAAGGTCAGGAAACTTGTGTATGTATTGCGGTTCCAATGGCCATTTCGTCAGAAACTGTTCGAAGAAGCCCAAAATTCCTTTCAAGCCGAAGGAAAACTCGCAGCACCACCAGTGAGAGGAGTTGAACTGGAGGGTGCGAATGTTGAAATAACTCCAAAAGAACACCAACTGGCCAACACGCTTCAGGCCTCCTGGGCGCACTTGATCTGTATTGTAGAGATCCAGTTCCGCCATATCACCGTTACAGGGGTATCGGTAATGGTGGACTCAGTCGCAACTGGGAATTTTTGCGACTTGAAATTTGCGGCAAAAATCGGATTAAAAGCAATAAAGAAGAATCAAAGTGAACCTGTGAGAGCCGTGGATGGAACTAACTTGTCCTCCGGACCAATAGTCAGTCATACGGAACCCATTCAAATGATTTCACAAGATGGGCATGAAGAGACAATTCAATTCAACTTAATAGATGCTCCTCAATTCCAATTTATTCTCGGAATACCATGGTTGACCGAGCATAATCCCACCATAGATTGGAGCGCCAGAACGATCACAATGAACTCAGATTATTGTAAGGAGTTTTGCAGGGGAACTACAAGTAAGGAATTTCATGACAATCCTGCACGTTCCCTTTGTGAAGTTGGCTCGTCAGTGTGCGTCATCACCTCGCAAGAGATTCCACAAGAATATTACGATTTTGCAGATGTTTTCGATGAAAAAGAGGCGGAACAATTACCACCTCACCGAACTTATGATTGCTCAATTGAATTGGAACCAGGTGCCAACCTTCCATGTAGTCGAGTGTACGCAGTAACCGAGAAAGAAAATCAACACTTGAAGGATTATTTAGTAAAGTACCTGGCTAAGGGATTCATTCGACCTTCTAAATCACCTGTATCGTCTCCTTTGTTCTTCGCACTGAAGAAAGAAGGGGACTTGAGAACTTGTATTGATTATCACACCATCAATAAGATAACGAAGAAGAACCGTTACCCACTCCCTTTTATCTCTGTTCTTTTGGATCAGGTGAAGAGAGCAAAATTCTATACTAAATTGGACCTGCGATGGGCGTATCATTTGATCAGAATGAAGGCTGGAGATGAATGGAAAACTGCTTTCCGAACTAGATTCGGATTGTATGAATACCAGGTGATGCCTTATGGCTTGTGCAATGCCCCAGCATCCTTTCAATACTTTATCAATGATGTATTAAGTGAGTTCATTGACCAATGCGTCATAGTCTATATTGTTGATATCTTGATTTATTCAGAGGATACCAGCAGCCATTATGAACAAGTGAGAGGAGTACTACAGAAGCTTAGGGAGAACTGGTTGTTTGTTAAATTGGACAAATGTGCCTTTAATGTTTCTGAAGTGGAATTTCTTGAATTCTGTTGATATCTTGATTTATTCAGAGGATACCAGCAGCCATTATGAACAAGTGAGAGGAGTACTACAGAAGCTTAGGGAGAACTGGTTGTTTGTTAAATTGGACAAATGTGCCTTTAATGCTTCTGAAGTGGAATTTCTTGAATTCATTCTATCACCCACTGGAGTGAACATGGATCGGCGCAAAATTCAAGCGGTTTTGGAGTGGAAATCTCCTGCAAGTGTAAAAGAAGTGCAAGTTTTATCGGCTTTGCAAATTTTTACCGGAGATTTATCAGTGAGTTCTCTAAGAAACTCCTACCTCTCACTAAATTGTTGAAGAAAGGAATCCGTTTTGAATGGACAGCAGAAGCGGAAGAGGCCTTTAAGATTCTGAAGGAAAGTTTCACGTCGGCGCCCGTGCTTCTGCATCCGGATCCAGCAATTCCTTTTTACGTAGAAACAGACACATCGGATCAGGCAATTGGAGGAGTGCTCTCGCAGCGACATAAAGAAACTGGTCAACTCCATCCTGTGGCGTATAGATCTAGAAAACTGACTCCAGCTGAACAAAACTATACCATCACGGAAAAAGAGTTACTTGCCATTAAAGATGCCTTTAAGGAATGGTGACATTATTTGATGGGAGCCAGGCATCAAGTCACGGTTTTTACCGACCATAGAAATTTGAAATTTTTGAAATCAGCTAAAACTCTGACACCAAGGCAGCTTAGATGGTCTCTCTACTTCGCAGACTATGATTTCGTAATGACCTATAGACCAGGCACCCAAAATGGAAAAGCAGATGCTCTATCGCGATTAGACACAGAAGAAAAGAAGAATCCAGAAGAAAGGCAGCCCATCATACCAACCACGAAAATTGTGTGTACCACTGAACTTGTCACCTTTGGGGAACAGGTTGCTCAGGTCATGAGTTCCGAAGAAATGCAGAAATGGGCAAAAGAAGGAGAAGACCGAGAGATCAAAGACCAATTGCCCTACTACAAGGGGTTGCTGTTTATTCCCACTCGAGAACTACAGGAGCAAGTGCTCGTTGAGTGTCATGACAACTTATTGGCTGGACATAAAGGAGAACAGAAAACTGAGGAATTGGTTAAGAGACATTACTGGGGGCCACACATGTTTGCAGACATCCAAAATAATGTCAAATCTTGTGAAGTTTGCGCTCAGGGAAAATCAGAACGGCAGGCACCTAAAGGGCTTGTACAACCTTTACTAACACCCCCGGGTCCTTGGCACACTGTCACTATGGACCTGATTGTAGACTTACCTTCTAGCCAGGGTTATAATACAATATGGTTGGTAGTGGACGCCTTCACTAAAATGGCTCATTTTGTAGCTCTAAAAGGAGTTCCCACTGCTATGCAACTTGCTCACCATTTTTGTACACAGGTAGTAAAGACTCATGGAATTCCAAAGATAGTTGTCTCAGATCGTGGTTCCCAATTTTTGTCACACTTTTGGAAGGCTTTTCTGGAAGGTTTGGGAATTGAGCCCAGATACTCAACCAGTTTCCACCCGCAAACAGATGGCCAGACGGAGAGAGTTAACCAGGAATTGGAACAGTACCTAAGGTTGTTTTTACTCAAGCAAGGTGGGGACTGGTCAGATTATCTATTGGCGGCCGAATTTGCACACAACAATGCTAGAAACGATTCAACTGGATATTCTCCGTTTTATCTAAATTACGGTAGACATCCAAATGCCACCATAAAACATACTGAAATTTCTGTGCCAGCAGTTCAGGAGGTGATTACACATTTGGGGCAAGTCCAGCAGAGAGCTTCTCAGAATCTAGTGTTAGCCAAGCAGAGATACAAGAATCAGGCAGATAAAAAAAGGAGAGTAGGACCAGTACTGGAAAAAGGTGACAAGGTTTGGCTGAGCACAAAAAATCTGTGTGATTAAAGGGAAATAGAAAGTTCTTACCAAGGTTCATTTATCCTTACTCCATTGAAGGACAGATAAATCCAGTGACTTATCGTTTGAACTTACCAAACAAAATGAAGATTCATCCAGTTTTTCATATTTCTCTACTGAAGAAGGCTTCCACGGAATTACGCAAGCCTGCTCCACCAAAACCAATCCGGTTCGAGACCGGAGAAGAGTTCGAAGTAAAGGAAATCTTAGATTCCAAGATTAAGGACAGAACTTTATACTATCTGGTGGATTGGAAAGGATATGGCCCTGAGGAACTATCTTGGGAGAAGGCCTCAGATGTTCATGCTCCCAGATTGGTGAGAACCTTTCATGGACGGTATCCTTCGAAACCAAAGGAGAAGGAATCTACCTTGTTGGGGGGTGCTGTCAGACCTCTTAAATCTCCAGTGGGTCCAGGTAGGAGCATCTGTGCTCTTAACCTTTCAGGGACTAAAGTAAACAAGAAGATTGTCGCAGCGAAACAGAGTTGGTGTTCCCTGCTTCATACCTGGAATTCCAAGATGGCCAACCGATGTCGTCGGCTCGCCAGGAGAGGCGGCGGTCTAGTGTTTATGATGAAACGTCAAAGGTGAAGCGCTCGCGCTAATGGCAATGCGCACTTCACCAAGATTTCCAGTCAGAGAAGACGTTGTCCTAGAGTTCCGGTGAAGAGTTCTGAGAGATTACAGATAAGACTTTGTTAATAATTCTAGCAAGTTACAGTCAAGAGAACTATTGTAGAGTGACAAGAAAAACCGAGTTTGATTAACTGTCAAAGAATATTTTCGTGAGCATATAAAGGTATATTTTGGAAATAACCGAATTACCAACTGAGAACGACCCCAAGAGAAATTGCGAGTTCTTTTCTGAACCCTTATTCCCTCCTTCCTTTCCCTCTCTCCTTACCCGTTCATAAAAAAGAGCTTGTGAACAGAAGTCTTAACGAGCAGGAAGTTTTTTCCCGATTCCAGAAGACTGGCCCAGAGTATTGAGACCTAGAAGAACAATTAACAATTACCAGAGACCACAATCTTGAAAAGTCTTAACGTTAAGAAACGCACAGACACTGTATTGGAAATTGGTGTAAAAGTACACAGTGTTTAGAGTACTTACCTCGAACCAGGAAAAAGACTTTTACCTGAGAAAAAAGACAAACAAATATTATAATAAGAAGAGGAAGAAAGTTTAGAAGACTAGAGTAAATTCTAGAGGGTAAGAAGGAAAGATACTTGTAATTAGTATAGAACAAGGGAACAAGCCAGAAAGAATACTAATCAGGAATTGTATTTGCAGATAAGAAGATAGACACACTAGTGTAGACCTGAAGAAAGACAGAATCACAAAGAAGAGGAGCCAAATCTCTGGACAAGGACGGTAGGTAGTCACGGAAAAGGGACAGTTAGTGACACAAAGAGTAGGGAGGCTAATACGTATTTTCTTAATGTATTGTGTGCATTAGATGATCAATCAAGACCAAGTAAAGATAAGAAAGAAAGAGGAAAAGACGAGAGAAAGCTGAAGAACAGATCCAGAGCAGTCTCTTCTCATTTATTATTTTATCCAAATCCCCTTTCCCCTCTAGGGGTTCATAGATTCAGATTTCAGAACTGATCTGTGTGGAGTTGGGAAATAGCATAATTTGCTCCTGTGCAAGTTGTGGTAAGAGTTCACTTGTATGTCGCTGACAGTTGGAATCGTCGGCCAGATGGAAACATCAAGCTTCCCATGCGGATGAGGAAACATTACATTTTTACAGCAAACCACACGCTCACTGACGGTAACCACGTAAGGAATTCCTGCTACCATCCAACAACAATCTTCATTATTTAAAAGTAAATAACTCCCGTTTGCCAGTAATGTGAATTTTGGTATGATAGCAGGTGCTGGCGTGCCTTTCAAAATTTGGCTCGTTCTGGTTACAAGAGCCATGCAATTTGATATTCCTACACATTAATGAGTGATCAGGTGTTGTAGTGCAATTCTCACCATTCAAGTAAACCTCTTTTCCCTCCCTATGGCATCTACAGGTAAATGGTAGCGACCAAGCTTCTTGGAGATAAGCGGTGCCCAGAGGTTCATATCTGCCAATTGCATAGTACTTCATACAGGCTTGGAATTTGAAAAGGGGAAAAGGAAGAGTTATTAACCCGTAGATAAGCCACGTTGCCGAATTGGTCTCAGCCACAGAAAATGGTAACGGTTCTAACTTTTCAATATGTAACATAGAAAAAGTTGCATCTTTCATTGACATAAAACGTTGCTTTTCAGTCAAATTAAACGGGCCAAACAATGATGACGTATTCATGTAGTGCTATGGCACTTTTCCAGCTTTCAGAGTTTGCAATGTCCATGCAAACTGCATAATAGAACGCAATTGATTTTGACCAACCATGGTACAAAACAGACACCTCATCCTGCACAATATCAACAACAGATGACGCAATATTATCTAACGTGTAAATGCGGGAAGAAAGCGTGTTAATGCTGTTATCCACAACTGCTAGCACTTTTTCTAAATTTGCTTGATCTATAGCTCTAATGCGAGAAGCTGCCTCACTGGGACAGTTTCCAAACTTCATTGTAAATAGCATATATCCATTGTTTAGATCTACCGGAAGCCGGGCCTTTCACAAAATCATTCAGGTCAACATCGTCAGTCAATTTAGATAAATGCAGCTTAACTGACGCCAAAGTGGAATGTTTGAGCCAACTCTGGCATAATTTTCCTACAGAATAGGTAGTCACAGAATGGCCACTTTCGAAACAAGGATCCACCCTGACCTGTGTGTATCCTGGAGCTAAACCCAGAAAACGATGCTGGCAAGAATCAGCACTTTTGTGCCACAGCAACCTTTTAAGATCACAGGAAGCAATTGAAAATAGATAAAAGGGTTTATTGAAGATATAATTACAGCGACCCCCAGGTCCAACCGCTCAGCTCCACTGCCAAGCTTCTTCTGCAAGACTCCACACTCAAGATTCCAGCATAAGAACCCTGTTGCTAGGAGCTAGTAAACATACATAAATGTACAACATAACACATCCTTTTCCTTTACAAAAATAATAATTATGAACAAACATAGTCATCATATTTCTTAGGTTTCATTCTATGACGAGGGCTAGGAGACCTATTATCATGCACAGTATTATCATTGTAATCGCTTTTTCCGTTTTTTAACCAGAACTCAAGTTCAGCATCATTACATTTAACAACTTTACTAATATTCCACCACTTCCCATCAATGGTCTTGATCAAATTACCATTGACTACTGATACTTCCTTCGGATCTGACAACTTTGAATTTCCCTTTCTTACAAAGGTATCAGGACACACTCTGACAAAGTCACCTACAACAAACTTTCTCTTAATATTGCTGATTCTATTATTGTGTCTTGACTGATATCCCTTTTGATCCGTGACTACTTTGTCACGAATTTCTGCATCCTTCACCATTTTTTTCCCACTTCTTCCCATCCATGCTGGTACCACAGTCGCACAAGGAATTCTACCCTTAAGAAGACAAAATGGGGTTTCACCAGTAACAGCATTTGGAGTAGTTCTATAATTCCATAACATTTTTTTTATTTGAGTGTGTATGTTCTACCAACACCCGGTTGAAGCGCTCAACTAAACCATTTCCCCTTGGGTGATATACAGGAGTCCTCAGATGTTTGATCCCCATTTTTAAAAAAAAGCTCACCGAACTCATTTGAAATAAATTGAGGGCCATTGTCTGATAATATCTCAGCCGGACATCCTTCTCTACCAAAAATTTCCTCACAAAAAGCTATGACACTACTAGTTTTAATGTCTGTCACAAACGCCACCTCGGGCCACTTTGAATAATAATCCATCATTACAATAGCATATTTCTCAACTGAACCTAACCCTTAAAATGGACCACAAATATCTATCGCTAACCTTTCCCACGCTCTTCCAGGCAAGATCATAGGAAAAATAGGAGAATTTCTTAACACAGGAGATTTGTCGCTGCACGTGCAAGAAATGCATTCTCTCACAAACCTCTCAATATCCCTGTCCATATTTGGCCACCAAAAGTCCACCCTAGCTTTTCTCTTTACTGCGGACATTCCTCCATGTCCCTCATGCAATAAGTTCATCAACTTTGTTCTCAATGATAACGGAACTACCAATTTCTCACTACGCCTCACGATCCCATCTACAACTGATAACTCATCCCACACGTCCTTGTCCTTGTACATGACAACATCTTCATCCAATTTACCACCAGTCAATATTGGCAACCCACTTATAACCTTAACTAACGATGTGTCTGCTTTAATGGCATTCCTCCATTCTTGTTCACCGATAGCTTGGAGACACTCTTCAACATTTGCAATTAGCAATTCCTCCTCGCCCTCACTATCATTGCATTTGTTATCTACAGGCAAACATGATAAACAATCAGCGTTTATGTTCCTTACACCAGGAACATACTTTAAATCGAAAGAATACTCCTGCAATCTGTATAGCCATTTTGCAATACGTGGAGTGGCTCTTCCTGCTCCAGATGTAGTAAAAAGATCTAACAAAGGTCTATGATCAGTGCGAAGTTCAAATTTTGTGCCCCAAATATAAACTCTAAAATGTTGTACTCCCCACCAGCAAGCCAATGCTACCTTTTCAATAGTAGAGTATGACGGTTCAGCGCCCTTTAATGTGCGTGAGGCAAACGCTATCACATTCTCTATAACATCTTTTTCCTGCATGAGTACAGCCCCTAATCCATATCCACTGGCATCAGTCACTATAATGGATTTTAATTGGGGATTGAACGACTTCAAAGTGGTAGAATTAGCTACTTCTTTTTTCACTGCCTCGAATGCCTCTTGGCACTCATCTGACCAACTAAAACAAACCCCCTTCTTCATTATACTACGTAATGGTTGCACTATATCTGAAAAATGATGGACAAATTTGGAATAGTAATTGGCTAAACCAAGAAATGATCTCAACAGATCCTTATCAATAGGAGACAGAGCTTTCTCCAAATCTTCCACCAAATTCATTTTAGGTTTTATACCATGTGTTGATAAAGTGTGACCAAGATATTCAACTTCTTGTTGACCAAACTTACATTTACTCAAACTTCTAGTGAGACCAGCCTTTTCAAGTTTCATCATCACATTCTCCAATGCCTCATCATGGTGAAACTCATCCTTTCCCCAAACTAGCACATCATCCTGGAACACCAAGGCATTTTTTACATCTTTCAATATTTTCTGCATTATCCTTTGGAAAACGGCCGAAGCCGATGCCAAACCAAATGGCATCCTTATAAATTGAAATGCACCTTCAGGGGTAATGAAGGATGACAGATGTTTCGAGTCAGCATGTAAGCGTACCTGGTGGTATGCGCTCGATAAGTCTAAAGTGGTAAAACACCTACCCCCTTCAACACATGACAACATTTCATTTATTCGGGGTAAGGGATACCTGTCCACCCAGATGCAATCGTTTAAATCCCTCAAATCCACACACATGCAGATTTTGCCATTGGGTTTGTGTGCAATCACAATCGGACGTAACCAATCCGAAGCTTCGATTGGTTCGATTATGTTCTCTTTAAATAACCTTTCTAGTTCTTCCTTTAACTTTGCTCTCAAAGCCATGGGGACATTCCTTACTTTGTGTCCTTTCGGTGTAGCATTTTCCTTTACAATGATTCGGTGTTCAAAACCCTTTAAGCACCCTAAATCCCTCTTGAATAAATCTGGATATTTTTTTTACCCATTTGTTATCATCTTCATCCTTCGTCAATAACACTTGTTGGGGATGATTAGGATTTAATATGATTCTTAAACCCTTTTGTTCCCTCCACCCTAGCAAATTCCTACCAGACTCTACTACGTAGATCTTTTTACTATGGTTGTGCGATCTTCAAATTGAATTTTAGCATTGAAATATCCCACACTATTGGTAACTTAACACCACAATATCCTAGTGGTTCAACATCTGTAGGAATCAACACCGTTGATCCTATATTTTTGCAACTTTTTTTATCTATAAGAGTGAAAGGGGTACACGAATCCGCCCACATATGTACCTCACAATTATTAATATTCACTAAACATTTTGGAGGCTGATAAACATCTTCAGAATAACTTTGTAAAGAATTTACATTTTCAATCACCATAACTTCAATATCAGATTCTTCTCCTCCATCTGTTTCATCACTGTGACGTGGGTGAAGTAAGGGACTGGAAACTTTTTTGAGTTAGATAGGGTTTTATTTTTGGCAAAGTTTTTCTGGTGCGGGAGGTCAGTCTCTCCCGAGCAAACTCTGCCGGGTCTGTTGTAGCGCTAGTCTTTTCAGTGGCTCGGCTGGAATGTCCTTCCGTGAGTCTGCTTGCTTGTGCTTTCACAGCCGCTTCCCTACAGTGGTTCGTAAAGAAAATCAAGGAGAACAAAAAGAGACCGTCAAGACTCAAGGTCTTCAATATGCCCCCGGGGAACCGGTAGGTGAAAGGACACCGCTGAAACACTCGTGCTATACACTCAAGGTTGTGTCAAGGGTTGCATGGTGAGGAAAGGGTGCGAGGTAACGGGGGGGTAAGGATAAGGTACGAGGGGTAATCGGAGTTATTACAGGTATTTACAAATGAGGCCGGAGCTGCCTGCCGCGCTACGGAGGAGGGTCTCCCCGCCTCCCAACCCAGCCTGCAAGCCGCTGCCGTACCTGTCTCAGCCACACTTCTCCCTTGGGAGTGTGGCACGGCGCTCCGCAGGAAAGTTGGCCTCCTGGCTCGCCTTCTTTTTCGCTTCCTGGACTCCGCACTCCGCTCTCGACTCCGCTAGCTCTCCTTCACGCTCCTTCTTCTCCCTCCTCGGTGTCGTCACACACTGCTTCAGTCACTTCCTGTGTTTTCTCCACTGTGGCGATTCCGACGTCATGTAGGGGCGTGTCCTCGTCCTCTGTGTACACCCAGTTAAAGGCACCGTCTTCTTTCTCCTCCGTTTCGGTTAGTAGCGTCCATGAGGAATAGTCGCCCCGCAGGCATGGAGGGGAGGGATCAGTGACCCACCAATTTTCATATGGGGTATGTTCTTCCACCCTCCGGCCCTCTTCGTTACAAGCACTCACATGAGATGTTTTAATATGCCCTATATTGTTCACAGTCTTTCTCCCCTCAGATTTTTCAGATCTTTCAGACTTACACATGCGAGAAAAATGGCCAATCCTCTTGCACTTATAACAACGGCTCTTTGTAGCTGGGCAATGTGCAGCATCCGCATTGTCTATAATTACCACACCTGTAACAACCTTTCTTATGATTTACTTCTACCATTCTGTCTTTAGACTTATTCTCATCTCTAAATGGTTTGACCATTTTCTTTGAATCGGAATTCAACGCACACACTTTTCCCGGATTAACCTCAGAATTAGGACTGTTTTCTGACAATTCCTTTACATATCTAGAAGTGTTCTCTATACGCCTAGCAATTTCAATAGATTTGTCCAATGATGGGTCCTTTAAATTTTATAACTTTTCCTGAATTTTCTTATTATTGGTCCTATTAATTAATCTCTAATAATATCATCGCTTAAATCTTTAAACTTGCATGTTATAGACAATTTCCTCAGTGCAGCTACGTACTGTTCAATTTTTTCGCCTTGGTTTTGCTAACGGGAGACAAATGTATGTCTTTCTACAACTATGCTTATTTTTTTTCCACAATTCTCAGCTAAAGCATTCAATGCCATCTCATATACATCTATTTAGTCATCTGAGGAATTCTCATCGTTAACATTTCCAGGTAGGAAACTAGGTAAAGTTTTCAATACATTTCTTCCTTCAACACCTAAACAAACTTTTTAAATAGCCAGTTTTCTTTTAGAAATGAAAACATCACCACCAATAGCTTCCAAATAAGTAGTAAAGGCTTCCTTCCAATCTTCCCACTCCATACATGGAGTGCCGGGTTCGGAAAGAAATGTAGGTGGAGTTGGAATAGAAGATTGTATGGCCATATTTACCCAACAGTAATTATTAAGCCAAATTTCCGACTATGTGTTTGTGGATCTTTGCAATAAACGTTTTTTTTTTTAACAATAAAAGATGTTATTATATTGTTTACACATTGAAAATAGCAAATATAATATCAGAAATGCTCAAATGACAACAAGTATTAAAGTCACACAATATCGAATTGTTCGTTTTCATAAACTTCCTGCTGGCACTTAAAAAAGACGATTAAACTGCTGACACATGGCTTACTTCCCAAAGAGTATGCTCATTAATTCTAATTCAGCCACAAAATTCATCAATCAGGCAATTTGTTTGCCCTCTGTAAATATTTCCGCCCTCAGAAATTCATTCATCCACGCAGATTCCTTCTCCTCCGCACCGGTAGTGTATCTCCAGGCAACAGGAAATGTCACACGTACATTTGCGAGTAAACTCAAGTCGGAGTATCCTAGCAACCAACACCGCTCCTGTTGCTAGCAACACTGTCTTCAAGCATGCGCATAAACAACGCCGGACGGCGCGTACGTGATAATGCCGCCGCGTCTCCTCATACACATGCACAGATGATGTAGATGACGCGCACCTGGATCATTATCCTCCTGAAGATCGAGTTCTTTCCACCGGAACATCAACTTCAATAGATGCACAAATGGCACGCTCAAGGCACGTCACACTTCGGGTGCTCGAGCTTTCTCCACCGGCTCACTAACTTCAATAGATGCACTCGGAACCAGCATCTAACACCGCAACAAAAATCAGGTAAAAATAAGAACCTTGGCTCACCATAGACCACAGTGAAGAGATTAACTTATGTACCGCACGTACGATGTTCCTTTTCCCTTCGTTCACTGCCAGGCAAGTTCACAGGTTGAAACAATAACAACTTCTTATGACTGTCGTTATGCCACGAAATTCACACGTTTTTGTTGCCGAATTCATTCACCAACCTTGCGGTTATCGTTGAACATCGTGGGGGTCCTTTTTCGTTAGTTTCAAGAATTGGTCAAGCACATCCAAAAAATATATAATTTCTCAGGATAAATACATCTTCTCCTTCTTCAATAAAGGCATCCCATCCTCGTCGCCAATTTTAAGATCACAGGAAGCAATTGAAACTAGATAAGAGGGTTTATTGAAGATATAATTACGGCGACCACCAGGTCCAACCTCTCAGCTACACTGCCAAGCTTCTTCTGCAAGACTCCACACTCAAGATTCCAGCAGACAAACCCTGTTGCTAGGAGCTGGTAAACATACATAAATGTAAAACATCACACAACCAACCCTTAGGATCCAAACTGGATATGTTAAAGGAAGAATTCAGTAATATAGTCTGTAATTCTCTGATGGACAACTTGGTATTATTATCCCAACCAAAATATTATTCTAATTTAGGAAATGAAGGTGCATTTAATTTTTTAGTAGTAGCCAATCCAAAGCAAGTTGTTTGTGAAATTGTAAAATTCAAAAACAACATATGGTTTGGGATGAGGCATGCACGATGCAAAGCCTCAGTGCCTTGCACTTGCCAACTTTTAGAACCCCAAACAGATTTAAGATCAACAGTATTTTTCCACAGCTCGTAGCCTCCAACAGCCAATTAGTCTAAAAAGGACTTCGAATACAATAATTTTGTTTGGGTAAGTCTAACCTTGGAAGTGGATTTTTCAGTCATTTTAAAATAAAACTCATTTGGATTTGACTGATTAAAATCAGTAAAATAAGTGAACCTCTTTAAAAAAAGAAGTTGAACTGCCTTGTACAGGAGCGGGACAATGCTCCCACTGTGCATAATTAAAAGTATTCCTCCTGGTATTCGCTTTAAGCAGGTAGTGATTGTCAAAATGTTGATAACAAAACAAATCACCATAATTTATGGAATCTAGATACAAATCTTCAGCAACAAAGGCAGCATAATAATTCAAATCAGAAAACAAAGCTTCTACGGCCTGAACATCCCAATCATCAGAACGTATATTTTGTTTAATTACATCCCCCATAGAAACGCTTAGGACATTTGGGACAGTTATTACTTCAGTGGGCCGATGGATTTGAAATCTAATAGCATCCCACACAATCACAAATAAGACGGGCCAAGCAGTGATATTAACTAATGCCAGGTCCCTCTTCAATCTGTGTGATGAGGAATGGGGAGCCAATGTTCCATTAATATGTTGAATGCATGTTCTTTCTTCAACATAGTGTCCGTTGACAAGGCGCAAAAAATACACCACAAATCCAATAGACATGAACAAGTAAATCGAAAAAAGCACCAACCAAATGTAGGTCCAAGGAGGAATCAAAAAATGTTTTTTAAACAACGTTGGAAGAACAGAAATCTTGGAAGGGGTCTTCGATGTATGAGAGTCAGTGTCAAATGAAAATCTGGATTCTGTAGCCAAACAAGTTTGCATATCAGGCATCGATAAGTCAGTGGTGTAAGTATATTCAGTCTCATCAAGGTGAGCACCAGGTAGTGAACTCAATAAAGGACTTGAAACTGCAGGCATCTCAAGGGCAACATCAGGCCTGTGGTTAGAAGCCGGGGCCAAAACAGAATTTCTCAAAATCGATGGACATGAGACTGCCGGAGTCATACTAAGAAGAATTGGCCACTCTGTGTAGATTTACATTTTTCAATGGAGATATACTTTTTATCTTTATGACCTGGAAGTGGTGGTAAAATGACTGTTCTTGTGCCCTTCACGCCAAGCACTGGAATCGGAGCTCGATATGAGGGGCCAAATTCCTTCTTGTTTTCGATCTTCTCTCGAACCAGTTCTCCAACTTGGGGTAGCCAGCCAACTACCGGAATCTGCAACGCAGCCTCAGATGTGGAGGGCAAGTGTTCCTTTGCAAGACTGTCTCTCGTCTTTTGTAGATCCTGTAAAACATTGCATAGTTCATCTACGCCAAAGGAGGCAGCAACTGCCGCCTAGTCTAGACCGTCAAGGTCCGGGACAAACATCTTGATACCAAAGAGCATTTCGTATGGGGTCCGCCCACCCAGAGACCTTCTAGGGAGATTATTAAGGGCACGCTATTGAGGTGGGCCAGCCAGTTCCTGCCAGTGCCTATAACCCTAGCTGTCAGTGACTGCTTTAAATCTCGGTTCATTCGTCCCACAACACTATTACCCTCAGGTCTGTATGGAGACGAAAACTTGATTTGGACCCCCAACGAATTCATGGCATCACTATATGCCTTAGAGGCGAAAGCAGGACCCTTATCTGAATGGAAGGTGCCACAGGCAAAAATCCATACAAAGACACGCAATTCTCTTATGACAGTTCGTGAATCAGCGCTGCGGTGTGGCCACACCCACACAAAGCGTGTGCATGAATCAACTGCTACTAAGATGTACTTATACGCAGTATCAGAAGAAAAAGGACCGCAGTGATCTAAGTAAACACAACCAAGTGGTTTATTAGAAATGTACAACTGTGTCTGGGGCAGACGCGCAGCAGTTGAAGGTTTAATCCGCTGGCAAATGTCACATTGAAGGACATATCACGCGTCTGTCTGTACAGTCCCCACTACCAGAAACGTTGTTGTAACTGAGATACAGTAGCCAAAACGCCTGCATGCACAGACGCAACACCTTCATGGGCAGCTGTAATCAGTGTCGATCTGCGGGAATTAACCTTTCACCAACGTTCGGTATTTTCACATAAGGAACTTTATCAGGACTTAAGTGGTATGAATACTTTGAAGTGAACCCCTTAAGATATTTACTTCCCTTCTCAATTGCGGCTACAGCCGCCAAGATGTCATCATCAATCTTACTCATGGAACGTGAAACTGCTGCAACCAAATATGTCGATACTGCTGATTTTGCGGCCTCATCGGCCAAAGAATTGCCAACAGTGTGAACTCCCATGCGCTGATGACCGAGAGTGTGAATTACATACATGAGTGGCCACTGCTCTTTAAGCTCAGCCACTCGGACCCAGATCATTTTATGTTTTATTGTGCTACCTTTGGAGTCACGAAAATCATCCTGAATCCAAAAGAACAGGTTTTCATTGTAAGACTGGACACAGTAGTAATCACTCACAATAAGAGTCGTCACACTAGGATCAGCGTACTCCAATGCAAGCATCAGAGCACGGAGCTCTGCCAATTGTGCGGTACAGTCCCCTAAAGTCTGCGTGTGCACGACTTTGGACTTGAATTCATCATTCACCCTGGTACCTACCACAATGGCGCAAGCGGAAACGTATGCGTGCTTAGACCCATGCGCAACTTGCGCTGAACCATCAGTGTAAATGATACAATGGAAATCCTCCAAAGGTCGCATAGTCAGTGGCGCAGGATGAACAAATTCATACTGCAAAAACTCTTGTGACTGTAAGGAGGCATAACAAATAATTGTGACATCCGGAGACGTCAAAGATGCTGTCCATTGTATCCACCGTGGGTGCAAAGCTTTAGAATTTGGTACACTGGCTTTTCTCACTGCCTCTAGTGCAGGATACGGGGTAACAACCAAGATGCGTTTTCCCTGTGACAGTGCACGTTCCTTGAGAATTGACATTTGCACTGCTGTCAAAAAATGTTCCACCGGGGAAAACCGCATTTCTGCCGAAGTGTTCAAGTGTGACTTGTAAGCAATAGGTACTGTGTCTCCTTCATTAAAAGTAAGGTAAGTGAAACCCACCGCCCCAGGGATGATTCTTATCACCAGGTTGGTGTGGTTATCACGAGTCAGTAAGAATTTAGATTCTCGAAGATCAGCCTGCAAAGATTGCAAAATGGCTGAATGTTCAGGCAGCCAACACGATTTGGTGAAAGTAGGTTTTATCAAAGCATACAAAGGCTTGATACGCTGGGCATATTCGGGAATGTAAGTACACCCAAAATTCAAATATCCCAGCAAGGACTGTAATTTTTTCAGAGTTATAGGAGCGCGCAGCTGTGCGCATTTCTCCAAGAAGTGAGGAGCCACGACTACGACCTTCATTGTTGAGCTCGTAGCCCAGGAACAACACTGTATACTCTGCAATGTGAGACTTTGCAAAGTTGAATTTGTAACCGAAGTCCGCAAAGTTACAAATTATGCGGCCAACGCGACACAGATGCACCCAAATTTCATCGTCTGTGAGATAAATGTCATCCACATACGAACACGCATCTGGGTCAACTCTCTCTAAGAGAGAGACAATACGGGCAGCAAACACACCTGGACTATTCTTATAGCCCATAGCCAGGCGTTTAAATTGGCGTTGTTTGCCGCCACAGGTAAAACTGGTCCATTGGGAACTTAGACCATCCAAATTGTGGGCAAAAAAAACTTTGGATATGTCAAGTGTGGTTTAAACCGTTTTCGCACAAGACCATCCACTAGAGAAGAGCCGTGGGTATTCTGTACTGCACAGGTACGGCAATGCGAGTTCAAATGCCGGTAATCCAATACCAAACGGTACGAACAGTCTGGCTTGGTCACAGTAAAAAGTGGGTTATTCATCGGTAATACACAAGTTTCAATTACTCCTTGATATTCTAATTGTTCAAGGATTTCCGCGACAGAAGCCTTAGCTTCACGCCGGATGGGATATTGAGGTTGAGGCTGTGGCATAGACCGTCAGGGAATCTCGTGGTGTGGGGAAAATGTATCCCAACCACAGTGCGTATGGTACAGAGCCGGCGCAAGAGCCTTAGCCCACTCTTCTGCAAAATTCAGCGCATGCTCCTTCGAGACCGTGTGCGCGAAACTAGGGAGGATCACCTCCTCCCCTCTCGGAGCTGCGAGAACAAAAGGTGGGGGCCAGTCAGCCTCCGCTAACAAAATGTCATAGGTAGTTGTAAGATTTTCCCAAAATACCCCTTTTATAGTACGTTGTATGTCACCTTCAATTAAAAAGGACTATTTCATTAAGTCTATCAGGGGGAGCTACTCTGGTATCAGCGGTCTCTACAACAACATATCGGTCAGTCGCTGTCACCTTCAGTAGTGGACACAGGGCCTCTCGCACTATGGTAACCTCCGCCGCGCTGTCCAGCAACGTCAGTGCCCATGTCTGATTCCGAAGCTGCGTTCTCGCTATCTGTGACATATCTCGCTGTTAAAGCGGCAACATTCTTTTTCTGAAACTGGGGTCTTTTCTGTGAAGAATCGTCCTGCTTGCCTTTTCCGTCTTTCTGGTGGGGCTGGTCGCGACTCTGCTGGCCACCCCGACCTCTGCCACCGCCTCCACCACCGAACGATGAGGCCGATGTGTCCTGTAAAGAACGAGGAGTGCGTTGATCAGGAACCTGAAATCTATCAGGCGACTTAATCGTAGTGCGGTCGCGCAAATCATAAACGCACTCAGTAGATGCAGGCACTGGTGATGGGGGACGGGACTCCTGTTTCTGTTGCTGTTTCCCCTTTTTTTTATTTCTGTTCCAATTTTTCTTTGGAGCTGTGGGTTGAACGTCTGTTTCAGACTTCGCACCCTGGGTTTGCTTCTTATCTGTAGCAGTAAAGGGCTTGACACCTAAGCTATTGCAGCCAATGGTTTTATACGCAGCCGTAATATTTCTCGGTAACTGTCGGGGTTTTTCGGCATCGGGGACATGACGTAAGGCATTAGCCACTTGAAAGTTCACCGCATCTCCATTTATATTAGAAAGGACCAGAACGGAAACTGAGCCCACGAGTCTCATTCCCAATTCAACCGCAGCCTCAGGTCCGTGTTCGTCCTGAACACGTTTAATGACCGTTGGAAGGACAGCCATTGACGGATTCCCGAAGCATCTCGTGTACACTGCCGCAACAATCTTACCCCATGACTCACAGTCACCGGCCTCGGGCACCAAGTCCTTGGTTAAACTAATCGTAAGAATCCTGTGTTTTTCTACGGGACTCGAATTAGGAAAAACTGCCTCCAGCTGGTCAAATTTCTCGGCAAGCCAAAAAGGCATATCATCCTTATCTTGGGGACGCTTGCCCATTACTGCATTGACCATCACAGGACTACGCTTCATTCTGCTCGGTCCTGCTGGAAGGGCTGCAACACCAGGGGCCCCGCCCTGGAAATTGCGGGTAATATATTGAACTAGGGCCCGAATAACACTAATAGAAGAGTTATACAGGATCCGTAATTCAGCAACGGCAACTTGCCCCGAACGAGGATGCAGGGTGAATCCAGCCAAAACCGGCTAAGAAGCGCCTGGAATGAACAAAGGACCCAATCGAGCCGCCGTTACAGTGTGGGGAAGGGCGCCATCAAACCAAACACGGTGCTGCCATGCAGAAATCGGAATCTCCTGTGTCCTATAAGGAACATTCTGCGGGCACGGCTGAGTGAGTGTAAGTGTGAAAAACCTGCGTAGCCGCTTACACTGCAGGAAACGTCACCCAAGAGTAGAAAATCTTAAACGGGTAGCAACCTCAGCACTTATGACTAAAATCACTGCCATGCCCTCCAAACCAACATTATATGCTTGCAAATGATTGCGAACCGCAATGCGACTATGTTGCGGTATAACAATGTCAGCCATAGCGACACAGAGAAGAAAAAGCTACAACGTAAAACTTAGTAGCAGAACTGGGTAGTAATTCAAAAGGATACCTATTGGAATGATTCAAGCTTGAAAAGACCTATGTAACAATAGGTAGGTTTGTCCAACGCTACTATTACCTGAAAACAATAGCGAAGGGGTTAAGGACTGAATGAAGTACTACTCAAGTGTCATGTAATAAGACCACCAACGTAAGGGCGCCATGTAGCAGGGATTCTGCTCATACACAGAACTGTGCATAGAGACTTGGAACCTCAGTGAATTAGGGTGTACCAAAACTCACCTTAGTAGCCAAAATCCCCTACCAGACTAGCAATCAGTGTCTCATTGGTTCTTCCATACCCCCAATGATTAGACAACCCAGAACATGGAACTTAGAATACCTTAGGCAATGTGGAACACATGAACACTCTTTCGTTATACTCTCATGCCAGTCCAAAACGGGGAGTAAATAAAGACACGTGCAATTTTGAAATATTAATTTCATAATGCCGTGTTCTCAGGCGCAGTATCTTAGCTAATACAAGCAGACATATTATAAGCAACAAGATTATCAGCATAGTTATTATTCCATAAAATACAAAGGGAGAAAGCATGTTAAAGTGCTAAATGGAAATAGGCTAGATTACACCTAGATATCACCCTCCCTTGCTAGTAGGTTATTTTATATCTACAGAAGGTCTCTTGGGTTTACAAGGGCGGCCCCATACCTCTGGTCCTAGTAGAAATGGATCACATCATTTTCTACACCGGCTCTCTGCATGCAAATGTTCTCCAAGTGTGTGTTTGCATGCCTGCGCAGTGCATTATTAAACGCGCCTAAATCAGACGTGGCCACAGCTGCATATATGTTATGTCTAGAACGTGCGCTGATCAGACCGAACAACAACCACTGTGTTGAAAGAACCTTGAATGACTTGGCACTCACTGTTCAGACAAAGCTTACCAAGCAAAGCTGTTACTATAGGAAAACATATTATTCTCGTGTGAAGCAAAACAGTCTGCTAGACTCTAAACATTTATAATAATGTGTGCCGTGTGCAAAGGCAGCAGAAAGGAAAAATGGCATTTGAACTTCTAATAAGCTCATGCTAACTTAACACAGTGTAAATGCAAGGCTCATCCCCATGACAATGCAATGACTTGTTCCTCAATGAGGACCAGTGCTCAACAGAGCCGGGCGACAGTGGAGGAACATTAGTTAATATGATAGTGTAGGGAGTAGCTTCAGGAGGTAAATGGAGGTTTGTGTAAGCACCCTCAATGGTTTTTAATTTGCCTCAGATTAAACTTGGGATGTGATGTCTTTCATCCCCTGGATAATTACCACTTAAGACATTTGCTACCCGGGCGTGGGGGAGGGCCAGGTCATTTACTTGTGAAGAGTCTTGAACTCTATGCTGTGACAGCCCCTCCCCCCTAGTGCGTGACAGACTATTCTGGGTATACATAGCAATAATAGGTATGATTTTATCCATATCCCTATTGATAACATCACTCTCCCCCCGAGTACATTCAGCCATATTTTGGTTGTTATTTGTCATAGGTCTTTCAATGACCAGCAATCTAGTTTCAATAGCTGAGAGCCTTTGAATCAAAGGATCTAGGAGGACTACTACCATAGTTTCGAGCTTTTTCCAAAAGTCAGCCTCTATGGAAATCGACCCCCCCCCAGCCCCCCCACCCCGAGACAGTTTCAGTATTTTCAAAATTTGGCTAGTGAATGAGCTCTATGTCAATAGATTTGTTCCTGCGAAGCTTGGGTGGTGGAAGATGTTGTTTACCCACGGCTTGGCCTTTTCTTTTTTTGGGGGGTGGCGCAGAAATGTTCACATGATTGGTTTTGTATTTAGCTTTTTGGCCCCGGGTAACCACATTTCGCTTACTCAATGACCCTGAAGTGGCAGCACTATTCCGTATTGGGTGAGTTTCCAGAATTTCAGGGCCTTGAATTGTTGTGTGGAAACTGTTATTTTGGGGTGCAGGGTCTTCCAAGGTTGAACAAGAAGGCGGGACAAAAGGAGCTAGGGCCATAGGCTCAGATCTTTTATCAATATTTATTACAGGTTCAAGGGAAAGTCTCCGCTCCGTTAATTCAATTTGGTGCATAAGTACCGACTCAGCCCTTAGTAAAAATGTGTCCAATGTCCCCACGACCCCCTGCCCATTTCCGGGCCTTAACCTACTCGTACTGGACAGACCCTACAAACTAGGATTTTATTTGTTATGATACAGTACCTTTAAGATGCGTGTAAGAGAGGGTTCCATGCCAGAATGAGATGTTGGTGATATGGCCCAGCCCAGCCTCGGTCAATCTCGGGCGGGCTCAGGAGGAAGCAAGAACAAGGAGAGAAACACCCCCTTGAGTCCCCTTCTGCAGCAGCAGTAATGAGTTTGCAGCATCCCGCACCGCGGGATAACATTGGCGCTAATAAGCGCTGCAACAGCGCCTCCCTCCACGGAGACAGGTGCTCGGTGGAGTAGGTGACTTGGAGTCCCCTTTAGCAGCAGTGAAGGGTTTGCAGCATCAACCCGGCTCCACTCGAAACCTGCAGCAGTCTCCTCCTCGCACTGCTCGCAGGTGTGCTCGCCGGTAACAATCTCTTGCTCACGCCGGTGACTGATAACGCCGGTAGCGCCAGTAACGCCAATAACACCAGTAACTATCTCCTGCCTCTTCCCTGCTGCTAGGGAGCCGGCAGCACTGACTTGGTCTGCTGAAAACTGGTCCGCTCAAAACTCGGCTCCAGTTCAGTCCGTCCACGCGTGAGCCGCACTGCAGTAATCTCCTCTTCCTCTCTCACAGGTGTGCAGCTTGACTCCGCTCACCTGACAAAACTCTGCACCTCTGCCTGCTTTCGTTTCAGTGCCTTTGTGCCTTCAGTGCCTCGAAGCCTGCAAGCTCCTCACTCCCCGCTGGTGAGCCGGTGAATTGATGGTCTATCATCCAATCATTAAGCCCCCAAAGTGCTGGAATCAACTGGGGATCAGGCCGGGGCCTGGGCAGGGACCGTGAGCAGTTTGGCAGCAGTTTCGGCATCCTCCATATCCCTGCTTCTGCTCCCGCGCTGCTACTGCGACAGGAGCAGCAGGAAAATGAGAGGAAAGCTCGTATGGTTCTTCAGGAAGCCAGCGACCATGTTCCAGAGACAAGAGTACTTTATACAGTGGTGGCGGCGGGTAGCCTTTGCACTCAGCACTGTCTCTACTCTGTGTGCTAAACTTCTAATTTATTGCAGTACCCTGATGAAGAACTAATGAAGAGTTCGAAATGCATTGGGTTTGATGCTGGCTTGTTTGAAGGAATGTTGAAAGCACGTGTCTATGTTTAAGCTTGAGCAACATATGACATTTGAAAATACGAATTAAAACATTCTTGTTTCATCTGGCTGTCTCTGGAGTGACTAAATAATTTTTTAAGCATAGGAATTACGAAGATGGGACACATCTATTGGATTACTATGGAACACTTGGGTTAAAATGTGAAAGTATGGTTTAATTAAGAGGAGTGTTTCCTCATTTCAGCAGTGCAGCAGCTGGGGAAGCAAATTGCGCCCGCTTCTTATATCTTCTACTCTGTGTGCAGCAGGTCTGTGATGCCTGCGACATGTGAGTCCGTGTATCAGGAATAGTCATATAGTATAAAAGGCATGAGCACCAAACAGACTGCCTATTTTAAATGCAGCTCACAAGCAGATAAGTTCCTTTATCTTACTTCTTTTGTGTTGCTTCTATTAATTATTACCTTACAGCTATGGTTTTACTAGCAACCTGAAGGGATTTTACTCCTCCCTCCCACCCCTCTTTCCTTCCTTGCACTTTCAAAAGCCCTGATTCCAATTTATGGTCTCTTCGGCATCCCCATTTCCCCCCTGCCCCCTCCTCCCTTCTCACCGGACTACCCGGGCAGGCGTACGCGCTTTATGCGCTTTGATGTCTCCTTTTCGCTGCCTTTCCGCTGTTGCGCGTTTTCGTTCCCACACTCTCCTGTAGGCCGATCTCGGTTTGCGCACTACGCGCTCCCACGTTCTTCACCAACAGCTTCCCTCCCCTTTCGGCACTGTTTCTTAGACTTTTCAAAGTTTTTTGGCTCTCCTTGTGTTTTTTCCTTCTGCCAATTCATCCCGCTCGAGCTTTCCCCTCGACGAGTGGACCTTGGCAACGCAGCGCTGCGCGCTCCTGTAACCAAGGTCCTTTCCTTTTCACCCTCCGGCAGCGGCTGAGCTAGTGCAGCTTGTTACAGTTGCTCTGCTGCCATCAGCTGCTGCCGGTCACTCGTCCTTCGTTTCCTTACGGTCCTTTGGCCTTTAACCCAGCACACTCCTTTTCTCAAGCCCCTACATAAAAATATAAAAAAGAGAGAGATTTATAGCTTTTTAGGTTAACGTCGTTTTAGATAAAAATTACAAAAACATAAAGGGGGCACTTACCTTATTTACTTTGATAAATTACACAAAAAAGAGATTAAAGGGGGGCACTTACATTTCCTGTATTATTACTTAAAAAAAGGAGGCATTTACCTTTCCTTCCAATTTACTTTCTCTCTGACCCTAAAATGTCAGACATAGACTCTGACGATGCTCTTGCAAGCTCCCCGAATTTTAATGATGATTATTTTAAAAGTTTCATCCATAGAGAGATGAGGTCCTGTATGCTGGACACCCTTAAGGAAGTTATGGCCACTAAAAGACCCCTTCCTTCTGGTCAGGACGACTCTATTGACGGCTCAAATACCATTCATGTTGGCATGCCCACTATTGAGGGCAAAAGAGTCAAAAAAACTATTGAGCCTAACCAGAGCACTGTGGGAGGTCCTAGCACCTCTACTAATTTGGGAGTTCCTCGCACCTCAAATGGTATGGGAGTTCCTCTCACCTCAATTACTTCGGGTGTCCCTAGCGGCACAAACTTCTCAGGTGTCCCTGGCGGCACGACCAATATGGGTATCCTTAGCAGCACAAACTATTGTGGTGCTCATAATAATGCCAACATTGACTCTGAGGATGAAGAGAGATCCCCTAATTTTTGTGACTAATTTGTCCTTGATCTAGACGACAAGGACTTTGATTTCAACAGCCAACCCTTTGAGGAGGAAATCCCCTCCTCGTCTAAAAATGTCATCCTCAACCCCTTAGACGAAGAAATGTTCTCCCCCCTTAACATCTCTCACCCCAGAAGTTCAAACTGGTTTCCCCAAGACCACATTGCCAAATTCATTAAGAGATGGCCCTGGAGAGAGATACTCGTGGTATCCTCAGAGTCGAGTGCCCTAGACCAGCTATATAGGATAAGGTCTGTCAGACCCCAACCTTGATCCTGACTTGATCAAATTCCTGTTCAGGCTTGGAAGAGACCCCAGGCAGGGTGTGGAAAGGTCCTCAAGGGTTGCCAAGATCGCCTTCTTCACGTCCTTGGACCTTTATCCAGAATTCTAGACCTGGCTGAAGAATGCCACATTGACGGAACTCCTCTTGACACCGATCTTGTCAGAGGCTGGGGCCAAAGAGCCATAGTTCTCCTTGGCACTGCAAATGCAGCCCTTAATAGTGAAAGAAGGAGAGTCATCCTCACTAAGATCAACCCCAAACTGGGTGACCTGGCCGAAAAGGAACCGTCCCAAAACCCGAAGGGTCTCTTCTGCGGAGAAGATATGATTAAGTCCATTGGCAAGTACGTGTCTACCTTTACCGCCCTCGACAACGCTCAATCCAATATGAGGCGCGTTTACAATCCTAACCTTTTTGGACGGGCTGGAAGAAGGGGCCTTTTTTTCGGCCGTGGCAACCAGAGGCCCTTCTCAAGCTTCAGACGTTCTGGAAGAAGCTTCTTCCCATCCAACCATCAATTCTACCCACAGAGAGGGAGAGGCTCTCAGAACAGAGGATTCAGGTCACGTTGTCCTGCCAGCAACTCCAATCTTCCAAGTAAGTACTCTTCATTCTCCTTCTTCTTCCCCTACAAAGGTAGGTTGCAGGCTACAGCTTTTCTCTCTCATTTGGGAGACCTTAACTCAAGATCCCTGGGTTTTGGAAACCGTCCGAGGTTTCAGAATAGATTTTGTCAATAGCCCCACACAAATGTCTCTTCTGAAAGTGCCAATCCTTTCAGTGGATCAACAAAACATTGTAGAAGAGGAGATTCTCTCCATGCTTCAAAAAGGCGCAATCATAGAAGTTCCTTGGAGTTTAAAGAGGTTTGTAAGCACACCTTTTCTTGTGTAAAAAAAAAAGAGAAAGGTTGGAGACCGGTCATAAACCTCTGGGAATTGAACCAGTATCTGGTCTACAGGCATTTCAAAATGGAAGGTATCCACCTCCTGAGAGACCTTCTTCTAGAAGCAGACTGGTTGGTCAAATTGGACTTAAAAGATGTTTACGTTACCATTCCAATGGCCAAAGATCACCAGCCCTTCCTTCAGTTTGTTAGGAACAACCGTCTTTTTCAATTTCAGGCCCTGCCTTTCGGGTTTTCTTCTGCCCCTTGGTGTTTCACCAAAATTATGAGGAATATCGCCTCCACTCTGAGAAAAAGAGGTATTCGCTTAAATATTTATTTGGACGACATCCTGATCATCCCAACACCATTCTCAGATTTTGAAAGACCTGAAGAGTGCAATGGATCTCATAGAGAGTCTAGGCTTTATTATAAACCAGGAAAAATCAATCCTTACCCCCTCCAGATCCCTGGAGTTCCTAGGTTTTACTGTAGATACCTCAAAATGCCTCCTCTTACTTCCCCCAAAGAAATTTTGCAAGATTCACAAAGAGATCAGGTTTGTTCTAAAACAGGAAAGCTTATCTCTAAGGGAGTTAACCACACTTTTGGGTCTCCTTTCCTCCTCCATTAAAGCCATCTTTTACAGTCCCCTGAATTATCAAGTTCTTCCAAGGCTAAAAGCAAAAGCTCTGAGTTCTGGCCTTTGGTACAGAGATTTTGTATCCCTAGATCAGGAAGCCAGATCGGAACTCTCCTGGTGGCTGGAGAATTTGGATGCCGGGAATGGCAAAGCGATCTTAGGCTCAACTCCAGAGTTCATTTTGGAATCCGACGCGAGCCTTCATGGTTGGTTATCAATCAGAACACTGGTGGTGTACGGTCTTTGGTAAAATCCTCTCACCACATAAACTACCTGGAGCTTACGGCAGGTCTTTACGCTCTGATGGACATTCTCTTCAAGGGAGATCAGTTATCCTGAAGATGGACAACATCTCCGCTGTTTCCTATATCAACCGTCTAGGAGGAACCAGATCTGCAGACCTCTCCAATTTAGCCAATACACTCTGGATGTTTTGCCTAGAGCACAAGATTGCTCTAAGGGCGAAATATCTCCCCCGGAAATCAAAAATTTCTGCGGACTGGAACTCGAGATTCCTCATAGACTTCAGCGATTGAAAACTCAAAGTGAATGTCTTCAATCAAACAATCATATAATTTGTAAAGCACACTGCTCACCCGTGAGGGTCTCAAGGCGCTGGGGTGGGGAATGCTGCTCAACAAGCCAGGTCTTGAGGAGTTTTCTGAAGGTGAGCAGGTCTTGGGTTTGCCATAGGTGTATGGGGAGGGTGTTCCAGGTCTTGGCGGCGATGTGGGAGAACGATCTGCCGCCGGAGGTCGCTCTTTGGAAGGGGGGACTGTGGAGAGGGCGAGGTCGGCGGAGCAGAGCTGGCGGGTGGGGGTGTAGAAGCTGAGTCGTCTGTTGAGGTACGTTGGTCCGGTGTTGTGGAGTGCCTTGTATGTGTGTGTGAGGAGCCTGAAGGTTATCCTCTTGTTGACCGGGAGCCAGTGCAGGTCTCTCAGGTGGGGTGTGATGTGGCTGCGGCGAGGGATGTCGAGAATCAGGCGTGCAGAGGCGTTCTGGATGCGTTGGAGCCGTCTCAGGAGTATGGCCGAGGCGCCTGCGTAGAGGGCGTTTCCGTTGTCCAAGTTGCTGCTGACAAGGGCCTGGGTGACCGTTTTTCTCGTTTCAGTGAGGATCCACTTGTAGATCCTGCGGAGGGTGTTGAAGCAGGATGAGGAGATGGTGTTGACCTGTTTAGTCATGGAGAGGGTGGAGTCGAGGATGACCCCTAGGTTGCGTGCATGGTCGGTGGGTGTTGGAGCGGTTCCCAGTGCGGTCGGCCACCAGGAGTCGTCCCAGGCCGAAAGGGTGGATCCGAGGATGAAGACCTCCGTCTTGTCCGAGTGCAACTTCAGTCCGCTGTTCCTCTTCCATTCAGCGACGGCCTTCATTCCTTTATGTTATGTTATGTTATGTTATGTTATTCTCTCTTTTATAGCGCATGAATCACCGGGGGGCATCTCGGCGCTTTACTCTAGGTCACCTCATTGGCGGAGTTATCGGAGAGCAGGAGCTTTTTTAGATTTAAAGCATTTTATTGAGACAATACAAAAACATAAAACACTTGCTGCAAACAACAGGTGCCACGGCACAGCGATTGAAAGCGCGCCCGAGGCGCCGAGTCTCTCCCAATGAAAGGCCCATAAAGGCTAGTCCGTCTTGATGCTTAAAAAGAGACAGCAGTGCAGAAAAAGAACAAACCCCCCCCAAACTCCCCCACACCCCCCTCAACTCCCCCAGAGCCCCCTTCCCCTCCCCCCGTCCAGTGCTCCAATCCATCCCACCCTTCCCCCTCACTGCCCCCTCCCCGCAGGCAAATCTCGTCTATGGACCCTTCAAGAGGCCGATTCAGCAGGTGACGTCAATCTCAAGAGGCGAAGATACCTCGGGCAGGTGAGTTCCCTAAATTCAGTGACCAACAGGGAATGAAACGGTTGCCAGAGGTCATTAAACTGCTCCACATCCCCAGCCACTGTGAGCGACAACTTCTCCATTCCCAATACATGCCACAATCTATGCAACCAGCCGGTGATGGATGGGGGCGTGGTGGTGCGCCAATGTATAAGGATGTTCTGGACTGCTGAGCCCAGTGCAATAGCGATCTGTCTGCCTCTACGGGATCTCAGTGGATACATCAGCCGATTAGGTAGACCCAGCAATATGTACGCGGGGAGGCGTGGCAGCTCAATGTCAAAGTGTGAATCAATCTCATCTATCACCTCCTTCCAATAAGAATGCAACAGCGGACAATCCCACAGAACGTGTGTAAGTGTGCCTACCTGCCCACATGCCCTCCAACAAGCACCATCAATATTACGGTCCATTTCGTGTAGCCTTTCCGGGGTGTAATACCAGTAGGTGGCCACTTTAGTAAACGTTTCCGCGAGTCCCGTGTGGTATGCCGAGTGTCGCGCCCGATATGAAATCTGGTCCCACTCTTTGTGGCTCAGCGTCCTCCCCAGCTCCCGTCCCCACCGTTCCCTACCCGGATTGTAAAAGTGAGAGGATGGGGGTTGCAAAAACTTATAGAGGTCAGAGATCAGTCTCGCATCAGAGGTACGGGACAAGAGCCACCTCTCATATGGAAGAAGTTTCCTGTCTGCCGTCTCCCGCACTCGTGGATGCAACGCCCAGTGGCGGACCTGCAGGTATCGCAGTCTCTCCATCTCCGGCAACGAGTATTCTTGTCTGAAACTCGGAAAGGGTATGACTCCCTCCGTGTCGTACACATGAAAGAGTGTCCTGCCCCCTGCGGCCCGCCAGTGCGTGAAGGCCCCTGGCTCCATCCCCGGGGCAAAGTCTGGGTTTTCTACCAAAGGTGTAAGCGGCGAGGGAAACATAGAAAGATCGTGGGTGACATTAGTGGCGTCCCACACCTTCAGGGGGACTCGCGTAACAAAGGACGCGTACAAGTTCGCGGGACGGTGTGCCCTGCGCAAGAAGGGCACCTCCTGCAGAGGCCGGCCAGCAACCGCCTGGTCTTGAAAAAGCCAGTGCTTATCAGATTCCCATCTGCTCCATTCCACAAGGTACCACAGCTGTGCCACCTGGAAATACTTGCGCAAGTCCGGTATCCCCAGTCCCCTTGCTTCTGGGGCCAACGTGGAAAGTGCCCTGTTCAGTCTAGGTTTGCGGCCCTGCCAGATGAAACGCGCAAGGTCTGCCTGCGTTTGCTGAATCCACCCCGGTGGGGGCTTGAGCGGCAGGGCCCGAAACAAATAAAGAATTTGCGGCAGCACCGTCATCTTCACCGCGGCTATCCTGCCCAGCCAGGAAAGCGTGCCTCGACTCCAACATCCCAATTCCTCCCTGATCTTTGTGCCCAAGGCAGTGTAGTTGGCTGTCACCATAGCGGGCAGAGTGGGTGCCAGCAAAATGCCCAGATAAGGCATGAGATCCAATGACCAATGCATGGGGAAAAGCCCCTGTAGTTCGGCTCTTGTAGCAGCAGTCAGCGACACATCCAGGGCCACCGACTTCCCCAGATTCATTTTGAATCCCGCGACCTCCGCAAAGGCGTCCAACTCCGAAATGCACGCCGGGAGCGCCCTCCTTGGGTCGTCCAGGGTCAATATAACATCGTCTGCGTACAGGCTAACAGTGTGGGTATACCCCCCCATCTGCACTCCCGCCGCACTCGGATTCTGGCATATCCTCTGAGCAAATGGCTCCATATACAGAGTGAAGAGCAGCGGTGACAGCGGACACCCCTGCCTGGTGCCCCGCTATATAGCAAAACTCCGCCAGCTGCAGCCGTTTACCCGCACCACTGCCGAAGGAAACTTATAGCAATTAAACACCAAGGAGCGGAATTTCTCCCCAATTCCCACCTTCGTCAGGACCCGTTCCAAGTAAGGCCAGTGCACCCGGTCGAATGCCTTCTCCGCATCTACCGCCAGCATCATTCTTTCTCCGGGGATTCGGGAGGCCTTCTCCAGGAGGTGGACAACCCTTTTAGTATTGTCCACCGTCTGCCGCCCCGGGATGAAGCCAGCCTGGTCCGAGTCCACCAAACCCGGCAGATGAAGAGCCAACCCGGCCGCAAGGATCCCAGTGTACAGCTTGAGATCCACGTTTAGGAGGGAGATCGGCCTGTATGAGCCGCATTGGGTCCGATCCTTTCCCGGTTTGGGGATGACCGTCAGGGTAGCTTGCAGGAGGTCGGGCGGGATGGCGCCCGGTGCGGAGAACGAGTTGAAAAGACGAGTGAGGATAGGTGCCAGCGTCGTACAGAACGTCTTATAGAAAAGCGACGTATAGCCATCCGGCCTCGGAGCTTTGCCATGCTTGAGTTTGGAGATAGTGGTGATCACCTCCTCAATACGGATGTCCCTTTCCAGGTACTCCGTCTGTGAGGGGGCAAGGGAAGGGAGGGTGACCGAATCCAGGTACTCTTCCGTTGCCTGATCAGACGGTGGGTCGCCCGCGTAAAGATCCGCATAAAACCGACGGAAGGCCTCCGCAATTGAGGCGTCCTCCGTGACCGCCGCCCCGTTGGCATCCGAGATCTCTTTCACCAAGTGTTGCTGGTGCGCCACTCTGAGCTTGTTTGCCAGAAGCCGGCCACATCTGTCCCCCCCGTATAGTACGCATGTCGCAGACGTAGTGCCGCGTACTCCGCCCGGTTCATATCCAGGGCCGACAGGAGTTTCCTCGCTGCCTTGAGTTGCCTCCAGATTCTGGGAGCCTCGGTACGGTGATGCATATGCTCGAGTTCGAGGACCCGTTGCGTAAGTTTGTCCCGTTTGTGCTGCCGTTCCCTGTTCTCCGCCGATGAAATGGCTATAAATTCCCCCCTGAGGACTGCCTTCAGGGCCGCCCATTGAGTCGCTAAAGAGGTGTCGGCGTTATCGTTGTGAACCAAATAGTCACGGACGGTGTCCGTGATGTGCTTGACCACCGTTTTTTTGTGTAGCAAGGTGTTCCTGAGGCGCCAGACCCCGCGCGCGGATGACGTCGGTGGTAAGCTAAAAGTGGCTGTGACAGGAGCATGATCCGACAGAGAGATGACCCCCATCTCAGAGGTCGTAGCCAGGGCACAGACCGGTCCCGCAACCAGGAGATGGTCCAATCTCGCATACGTTTTATGTGCGTGAGAGTGGCTGTAATGTCCATTAAGGCTGAGTTCAAGAACCATTCCTGGTGCTCGTTGGGACTGTACACAGACCCAATGGTAAACACAAGACCCCCAAGCTTAAACCGATACGCTAGCAGCCTCCCCTTCTGCTCTGCAAATTTGTGTAGGACCTCCTCTTTGAAGCGCCTCGCCACCTGTATTGCCACCCCTGCTGTCTTAGTAGTGTTAGAAGAGAAGAATTGTGTCGGGAATTTATGGGAGCGTAGCCTGTGACAGTCGCGGGACATCAAGTGGGTCTCCTGCAGGAGACAGATATCTGCCTGAGTACTTTCTAGTTGGGACAGGACTGCTCTTCTCTTAACCGGATTGTTCAACCCCTTAACATTAAGGGTCACCACCTTAAGGGTCGTCAAAGGCATAGGAACAAGTGGGGGCACAGGCAATAGATGTCCGCCCAGACGGGGCGGTGCAGAAGTGTGTAGTACGTGTGAGCCCAGCTAGGGCAGTGTAGACTCGCAAAGAGCACTGGACGACCCCCCCCACTCCCTCCCCACCCAACCCCTCCCTTCCACCCCCACGCCCCCTTCGCCCCCCCGGCCCCCTCCCTTCCCTGACTCCCTCCCACAACCAGAGCAACGAACAAACCCACAGTTGACCCCCTCCCAACTCCTACACCCCAACCCCCAACAAGCAAAACGAAAAAAAACATCCAACTCAATGCTGCATCAGTTCCCCTGACAACCCCCACCCCCTGCAACAACCCCTCAAACCTCATAGTCCCAATCCGGTTCCAAGTGGAACAAGGCTGCGGTAAGTTACTGAAGTGGACGTCCAGCCACTACGCCCTCCCCGCCGCCCCCCCAGCCCCCGGTGCAGCCATAGAAACAATGCAAGAATGGTGATCTCCCTCCGGAGTCAACTTAGGCCGTGAGTGCTACCTCCCGCACTGCTTCCTCCCTTCCTGCTCTCGCTGCGGGTGAGTCGGCCTGGAGCCCCCCCTTGAGCCCCGCCGTCTCGGAGCCGGTTGCCAGCCATCCCTCGTCATCCTTCTCCTGCGGGGCGATTGCGTTCTCTCTTCTGTCGCCTCAATGCCCAACACGGCACATGTGTCTCGGAGAGAGCGGAGCTGATGCAGGGTCCCATTCCAGCGAAAAATGAGGCGGAAGGGATGCCCCCACGAGTACGGAGTCTCCTTTTCCCTCAAAAAGTCCGTAGCCACCTTGAACGACCTTCGTTTGGCAAGCGTTATGGCCGACAGGTCCTGAAACAGGGCCACAGGGTACTCCCGAAGTCGTAGCGGCTAAAGTTTCCGCGCCTCTCTAAGTATGCGCTCCTTGAGAGCATAGTCGGGCAAGAAGGCCAGAATGTCCGGGGGAGGGGCAGAGGGCCCCCTAGCCGTGCCCACCCTGTGGGCCCTGTCAATCCGAATGGGGAAGTCCACCTGTTCTCCCAGGACTTCCCGGAACAGCACCTGCAGGAATCCGGTAACATCCGTGCCCTCTTCTTTTGATGGAACACCCCGGATCCTAATGTTATTCCGCCGGGACCTGTTCTCCAGATCCTCGTTGTGTGCCTGGAGATCTAGCTGTTGATCCTGCAGCCGCAGGACCTCATGTTGCAGCTGGGCAATTTCCTCATCTCTAGAATGTCCAGCGGTCTCCATAGTGGCTACCCGTTCGCCAAGACTGTCCACCTCCCGTCGCACTTCCCTGACCTCTTCAGCCACTTCCTGTTTTAAAGTTTGAAAATCCTCACGCAGCGAATTAAAGAGGGTCTCTAGGAAGGATCTGGTGATGGGAATCTCACTCTCCCCGGTACCCTGCAAGACTCTGGACGTTCCTGGGGACGCACCTCCTCTCTCCCCCTTCTGTTGCCCCCAGCCCAACATCTCTCGGAGGGTCCGCTCGCCCTTCCTCCCCCGCTGCCCTGTCATACTGGTAGTCCGCTGTGCCGCAGCCGCCTCCCTCTGTAGCACCGTGGCGGTCTCTCTCCTGTTCGTCTACACACCCCCGGGTGTAAACCGCCCAGATCGTTCTTCACGAGGTATGCCGCTCTAAGTTCCTCCTGGCCCTGGGAAGACATTTTTAATCATCACTATCACCTTTATCACCTATCACGAACCAATTCACAAAAACCTGCTCTGCAGTAAATCTGGCGTTGAAGCACACTGGGGAGGCATTCGGCGTCTCCCAGTGGGGCCCGATGATGAAGCATGTCACCAACCAGGTTGGTGAGTGAGGGCCTTCCATACAAACCTGAATTGGTTTCTGTTTTTTCATTTTTTTCTTGCTCTTGTTGTTACAAAGTAATTAATTTGTACACTCTTATTTTGTTTGAATTCATAAAACTAAAGTGTAAAGCAGTAAGTGTATCTAAGCAGCCATGCATACATAAGTGTTGAAGCAACAAAGCATTGAATTTGTCCCACTCTCAACCTCACATCCCTTTTTAGGTCTCACTGTCAAGTTCTTCAGAAGCAGCCAGTCTTGGGGCAACACCACCTAGAATGGTGGATGCATTCCATTTTCCCCAGATCTGCTCCCATTTCTAAGGGTATCCCCTGCCTTTATAGAAGACTTTCTAAGCCACCATGCACCAGTCCATGTCTTTATTCCATTCCACTACAGTTGGTGCTGCGGATGCCCCCCATCTCTGTGCTGCGTTACGTTTAGCAACCGTCATCCCCATAGTTGCCCAGATTTGTTCTTTGAGTCTGAGATCTTTAGCATCCTATATATTGAGGAGTGCCTCCTCAATATATGTTATGCTACAGATGTTAGTGGTGCCCACTTAGGTGAGGGCTGAAAGTCCATCCCGCACACCTCTCGTAAGCACTGTACTATGGCCTCCCAGTAATTTTTGATCTCCGGGCGTTCCCAGAAGATAAGGTAAAAAGTTTACTCTGGGCCACACCCTCTGAAACACTTGGAGTCCAATTCTCTTCCCATCTTTACTAAAATGTTACAGGAAAGGTAGGATCTATGGAATAATCTAAATTGAATTAATCTGAGTTTTGACAACATAGCTGATTCTTTCGGAGAAGCTAAGGCCGCCAACCACTCTTCGTCCTCCAGTTCTCCATAGTCAGTGTGTCAGTATTCTCAAAGTCATTGGAGGGGGTCAGAGGAGTTATCTATCAGTTATTGGCAAGTCAGTGAGATTGCTCTACGTTCCATGTAGTCAGTTAGTAGAATTCCCTCCAATGGGGATGCCTCTGGAGGTCACTTCCCCACGGAATAGCAGCTGTTAGGGCGTGTCTGATTGGTAGGTATCAGAACATTTCTGTGGCCGCCAGGTCATATTCAGTCTTCAGGGCTTTGAATGGTATTACATCTCGTTTAGACAACATATCTGCCACTTTTGAGATTCCTATGAGGTCACATCTGCCGAAACCTGAGCAACTACATAGTATTTTGAGTCTTTCTGCATCCTAGAGTGGCGTCGTTTGGGCTATTCTAGCATGCCACCCCAACTTCTTGAGCACCTGCTGCCAAAGTGTGACTGTGTGGTTTGTAGGTCCTGTAATGCTGTGGTGTTTGAGGTTAGTATATAGTGCCTATTTGTATCCCCCATCTCAAGATCCATCTGTCCATTCGATATGCAGGCTCATCGTGTGGTCGATGCACCCATTGATTGATTGATGATCGCTAAGTAGGCCGCCAAATAATAAGCCTGGATATTAGGCAATACAATCCTGCCATCATACCACCCTCGTATGAGCTTTCGCATGGCTATCCTCTGAGGTTTCCCATCCCAAAGCAAGGTTCTAACCTCTCTCTCTGTTGCTCGGAAATAAGACTCTTGATCCAGATACCAGTGTGTTTTGTAATGCATTGAGAAACCTTGGGAGCGCCATCATTTTAAAGAGGGACGCTCATCCCAGTAAGGAGTGTGGCAATGATCTCCAGTGTTTCACCTTTTTGTAGTCTCTGTAGGGGGGCTAGAAGATTGTGTAAGAGATCATGGTCGATGGTTACGTATATACCGAGGTATCTGAAACCCTCTGTCACAACCGCTGCCTCACAATGATTGCAGAATCAGGGTGAGACCCAGCGATATGTAGACTTGGGACTTAGACTAGTTTTTCATATAGCCAATTTAATAGCCGAAGTTTATGATGATATTGATAATTCTGTGAATGGAGGAACGTGGTGCTGCTACATATAATTATAAGTCGTCAGCATGCAGAGATATTCTGTCCTCCCAGTCAGCGGTCCAGCGGAGTCCCCGAATCAACGGGTCTCCTCTAACTCATGTTGCCAGCTGTTGGAGGATTGATGGGGAGATTAATGGCGACATGGGGCAGCCCTGCCTTGTACCCCGTCTGAGAAGGCATGATTGTGAAGCCCGCCCATTCACCACCACTTGCGCTAACGGTTCTGCATAAAGAAGTTAACGCCATGCCAGAAATTTAGGACCAAATCCAAGTTGTTACAGGATCGCAAATAGATCTGGACAATAGACAATGTCGCAGGTCAAACAGGCGTCCAGAGACGGCACTGCTGCATCCTCCCGTATCATGTCCACCCTGCCAAGAACTCCACGTAGCCGGCATAAGTTGAGTGCTGTATTCTGTCCTGGCATAAAGCCGGATTGGTCTGGGTGAACTAGTTTGCATATAAGTTGGACTAGTCTAGACTCAAATAATTTAATCAGGGTTTTGGCCTCAGCATTTAGCAGTGAAATGGTGTGATAGGAGGTGGATTACACCACCGGTTTCCCCTCCTTGCGGATCACTACTATGGAGGCGAGTCGCTGGTCTATGGGTAGTATTCCCTTCTGCCTGCTCTATAGATACAATTAGAGGAGGTAGGGTGCTACACAGGAGGCAGTTAGTTTATAGAACTCTATGGGAAGGCCTTTTGGGCCCATTGGCTTTCCTGATTTGATACTACAGATTGCATTAGCTGCCTTTTCCTCCTCCGTGAGCTCGCTCTCCTACAGCATCAAGTCCTTTGAGGAAAGCCTAAGGAGGGGGAGGTAAGCCAATAGGTCCCTAATATCGTCTGTTGTGCCGTGGTCTTGGGCGTTTGTAGGCAGCTAAGGCCTCCGCAATATCCTGAGGGTCCCTTAACGTCTCCCCTGTCTCTGTGGGAATTGCGGCGACCCAGCGGCTCCCTCAATTGCATCTGTCAAGTGAGGCCAGCAATATTCCTGCTTTGTCCCCTACCTTAGATTTTGTACTTCGTCACCGGGAGACTTCTTTTGTGACAGTCATTTTGCATTTCCAGCGAGGTCCGCACTCCGTTAATGGAGGCCATTATATTGTGAAGCATGAGATCCTCCTCCGGTGTTGGCTGCGTAAGTTATTGCAATAGGTCTTGAGATTTCTCTGCCACCTTCTGACTCTTTTGCCATGAAAACGTATTTTTGGTTTGATGGGAATTTCGACCACCTTTCACTCATGTCATGGTGTGCAGTTTGCAAAGGTGATGTTCAGGCAGATCGCCCAGGGCGGTCTATTCACCAGGATAATGACCACCGCCTGGCTGTGGGCACTCAACGCTCCATGCGGCTGTCGTCTTGAGTGAACACTTTGATCTGTTTCCTGTTAATGGGTCCTTTTGGCGTTGCATTGCGACATTAGGCTGGTCTCATTCTCCATTGAAAGCGGTGCGATTATGCGTGGAGCTTAGGTCATTCTTTGGACATCGGCTTCGTCTATCGTGCTCTTCGAGTTAACATTGTTGTGACCTCAGTTCTTTATCAGTGTGTGATCTGGTGTCGTTCAATCCTCAGCCAGGCTCTTAGGCCACCAGGTCAACATGCACAGTGATTAATCAGGGCAAATGGAGGGGAAAGGAGCGTTCCCATTACACACCCTAGCCCCCCTCCTTCCCAGTAGTCACCGTAGTGTCGCTGTTATATGTTTGGAGACCTGCGTGCTATGCCAGTATCAGCGCCACAGGCCTCCGGTGCCTTTCTTTGTGCCTCTTTTTAGTGTCACCGAGCCCGCTGTTCTCGGGCTGCTCGGCACTCTCTTGGCGCATCGGCTCATCTCTGCCTCAGAGGGTCTCTCCTTGTCTACCCGGTTCACCACCGCAGACCGTGGCACACCGTCTCTTCAGATTAGGCTGTTGTCTGGTGTATCTGAAAGAAACAGGTTAATATTAGATTCCTTACCTTAGACTATCCCCAGGCGTTAGACTGGATCAGGCCAATTTTGCGTAGCAATACCCCTGCGCGTCGGTAGGTGTTGTCTGCGGCTCCGCGTCCGTCGTCGGCGCCGTTGGCGCGGGGATGATGTCGTCGGAGTTCTTAGATGCAACGCTCGCACTGATGTCAGTTCTTCTTTTTTCTGCGCCAGCAAGCTAGGGGCCGGAGAAAGTGGTACCCTTTAGTCACTTTTTGACTAAGGTTTTTCAATCCTTTTTGGTTCTGTTTCAAATCTACGACTCCATCTGTGCCGGTAGGGATGCCCTGGTTCAAGCCCTGTGCCGACTGCAATCGACTGATGTCGGTTACCGACCCCCACCGCCGGTGTCTACATTGCCTGGGGCCCGACCATGATGAAAAGTCGTGCCCCGACTGCCGGGCCTTGACGTCAAAGGCTAGACGGGAGCGGTCCCGCAAGCGCCTCGAGCTGCTCAAGGTCCCAGTCCGGAAGGAGGTCGAGGGACCGGTCGCGGGGCCGGAGTCATCATAGCTCGGCGAGTCAACACCACTCGTCAGGCTCCAAGTCCTCAGGTAAGAGGCACAAGAAGTTGAAGAGGCGACATCGCTCTTCTGACTCCCCCCGACGCTCGCGCGAAGCGGACGGGGGTTCGGGTGACACCGCCCTCGCAGCTCCACCGGAGCCACAGGCGTCGCGGCCTGCTCCATACCCGCCGGTCCCTGGGCAGAAGGCAGCGCCAGAGGAGTTCGATGCCTTCCTCATGGCCATGAGGTCGCTCTCTCCTCCGTCGGGCTCTGCGGCGCTTTCGGGCCCAGCGGACCCGACTAGGAGCCCAAGCCGGCCGGGTGCTTCGGCCCTGGCGCCGTCGGCGACTTCGGTCCCGACGCCGAAAGGCCTGAGTCGCCGCTGGTCGACCTTACAACCCCGCCGGCGTAGACCCCTAGGGTGTCACCCCCGGCACCGTCCTCGGACGACGCTGTCCCTGGTCCAACCCTCGGTCCGGATCCGGTGTCGGAGTGGCGTCGCTCGACGCCGCATTAGGCGCCGTCCGAAGAGCAATTCGCTGAGGATCTGGGTCCATCCTTTATCCCTGAATTTCAGGACATGAACGACGAGGGAGACTGGGGGGGGGGGTCTGAGGACCCCCTGGCACGTGAGAGCCATTCATATGAGGACCGGTAACAGGAACTAGGGGAAGCCAGTGGCCTGGATACCTCCCCAGACACTGGTTTTGTCTCCCCTCCTACCTTGACTACGGAGGAGGGGTCAGCTTATATTGTGGTGCTGATGAGTGCAGCCAATGCCTTGGCTCTTGAGCTCCCCGTCGCAACAGTGAGGTTCAACATCCTTACAGAGGTCCTTAAACCGCAGGTAAGCTCCCCAGAGCCTCTACTGCTGTTTAATGAGGCTTTCACAGACGTCCTGTTGGGCACTTGGTCCAGGCCCACTAGAGGCCCTCCTGTAGATAGGAACGTTGCTAGGCGCCACTGACCAGCTCCGGGCGACCCTAGTTTCTTGTCCACCCACCCCAGAGTCTGGTTATCAAGGCCTCTACCTCCCAATCCGCATTCCCCACGGCATCACCAGATCGGGAATCCAAGAGGTATGAACAGTTCAGAAAGAAGATGTTCTCCTCCCTTAGTTTGGGGTTGTGGTCAGTCAACACCGCGTGCCTCTTGGACCGTTACACCTACTCTCTGTGGCATACGGTTGCGGCCGTGCTGCCTGAGTGCCCGGAGGGAGCCCGGGCGAAACTCGCCCAAGCCCTTGCGGAGGGAAGGGACGCAGCTCGGTATTCCATCAGATGTAGACTGGATACCACGGACTCGCTAGGAAGAGCGATTTCAACGTCTGGCGGTTCGCCGCCACGCCTGGCTGAGGTCCGCCAACTTTTCGGCCGATGTTCAAAACACCCTTATGGACATGCTGTTCGATGGCAGCCACCTCTTCGGTGGCAAGGCAGATCATGCGCTGGAATGTTTTAAGGACTCCAGGGCTACGTCCAAGTCCTTGGGCTTGTCGGCCCCACGCCAGCAATCTTCTGCCCAGCGCTCCTTTCTTGGCCACGGAAGGGGTGCTCCCACACGTCCTGCCAGCCACAGGCCACAGACTAACATTCAGCGCGGTGGTGGACGTGGTTACCGTCGCGGCGGTAACAGGGGACAATGGTGCGGCCAGTCCACATCCACCCCCGCAGCATCCGCCTCAAAGCCTTCCTAGTCCGAGCTTTCAGGCCCATTGGATGCCAGTGGGGGGCAGGGTTCGCCATCACCTCCTCCACTGGCGCTCCATCACATCGGACAGGTGGGTGCTGCAAATCGTCCGAAGGGGCTACTCCCTCCCCTTCGAGGTGACACCTCCAGCCATGCCACTGCAGTTCCACTGCGTGTCGGGGGAACACTTGCAACTTCTGCAAGAGGAAGTTTCGGCCCTCTTGGCCAAGGGGGCCATCGAGCGCATTCCTGGGCCAGAAGTAGGGTGTGGTTGTTACTCCCACTACTTTCTGGTTCCCAAGAAGGGCAAAGGAGGCCTACGCCCTATCTTGGACCTCTGGAACGTCAACGGCTTCCTACGGAAGGAGAAGTTCAAGATGCTGACTTTGGCTCAGGTCTTAGCTGCCCTAGACCCAGGAGACTGGATGGTAGAGTTGGACTTGCAGGACGCCTATTTCCACATCCCCGTCCTGCCGGCCCACTGGCGTTACCTGCGGTTCACGGTAGGCCACGAGCACTTTCAGTTCACCGTGCTCCCCTTCGGCCTTACCAGCGCCCCACGGGTGTTCACGAAGGTGATGAGGTGGTCGCAGCTCATCTGCGCAGGTTAGGGGTTTCAGTCTTCCCCATACCTCAACGACTGGTTGTTGAAGGCGGGCTCGCCCCAGACAGTCGTCAGCCACCTCCAGACTACGGCCGACCTCCTGCACCTGCTGGGGTTCTCCATCAATGTGCCGAAGTCTCACCTGTGTCCCTCTCAGAAGCTCCTCTTCATCGGAACGGTTCAAAACTCGGCGCAGTTTCGGGTTTATCCTCCCGAACAGCGGGTTCAGGATATTCAGGCTCTGATTCCGATCTTTCAGCCTTTATCCCGAGTCTCGGTCAGGTTGACTCTGCGGCTTCTGGGGCTGATGGCCTCCTGCATCCTTCTGGTGCATCACACCAGGTGGCGGATGCGGGCTCTTCAGTGGGCCCAGCATCAGGGCATTGCAAAAAACACAGTTGATGGACAGAATGTAGAACAATGTCATACATTCACCTCAGTACAAGGATCTGAGCCTAAATCCATCGTTTTTTTGCACTCCACACCACCCTGGGTTAGACACTAGCTATATGCAAATCAGCTCTGACCCTGTACCTCATGGGAACAGTCCAGTCCGAACTACCAAGCCATGTCTTTCCCAGACCGGAATCAAGCATCCAAGGACCGGTTTCTGGCTATCAGCCTGGATAGCTTGACTCCAGCGGTGTGGAGAGCCTGGGACTCACGTCTGAGCATACCCAGCCCAATCGGGGTGAAAATTGCAAAAAACACAGTTGATGGACAAAATGTAGAGCAATGTCATACATTCACCCCAGTACATGGATCTGGGCCTAAATCCATCGTTTTTTTGCACTCCACACCACCCTGGGTTAGACACTGGCTATATGCAAATCAGCTCTGACCCTGTGCCTCATGGGAACAGTCCAGTCCGAACTACCAAGCCATGTCTTTCCCAGACCGGAATCAAGCATCCAAGGACCGGTTTCTGGCTATCAGCCTTCATCAGCCTGGATAGCTTGACTCCAGTGGTGTGGAGAGCCTGGGACTAACGTCTGAGTATACCCAGCCCACTCGGGGTGAAAATTGCAAAAAACACAGTTGATGGACAGAATGTAGAACAATGTCATACATTCACCCCAGTACAAGGATCTGGGCCTAAATCCATCGTTTTTTTGCACTCCACACCACCCTGGGTTAGACACTGGCTATATGCAAATCATCTCTGACCCTGTGCCTCATGGGAACAGTCCAGTCCGAACTACCAAGCCATGTCTTTCCCAGACCGGAATCAAGCATCCAAGGACCGGTCTCTGGCTATCAGCCTTCATCAGCCTGGATAGCTTGACTCCAGTGGTGTGGAGAGCCTGGGACTCACGTCTGAGCATACCCAGCCCACTCGGGGTGAAAATTGCAAAAAACACAGTTGATGGACAGAATGTAGAGCAATGTCATATATTCACCCCAGTGCAAGGATCTGGGCCTAAATCCATCGTTTTTTTGCACTCCACACCACCCTGGGTTAGACACTGGCTATATGCAAATCAGCTCTGACCCTGTGCCTCATGGGAACAGTCCAGTCCGAACTAAAAAGCCATGTCTTTCCCAGACCGGAATCAAGCATCCAAGGACCGGTTTCTGGCTATCAGCCTTCATCAGCCTGGATAGCTTGACTCCAGTGGTGTGGAGAGCCTGGGACTCACGTCTGAGCATACCCAGCCCACTCGGGGTGAAAATTGCAAAAAACACAGTTGATGGACAGAATGTAGAACAATGTCATACATTCACCCCAGTACAAGGATCTGGGCCTAAATCCATCGTTTGTTTGCACTCCACACCACCCTGGGTTAGACACTGGCTATATGCAAATCAGCTCTGACCCTGTGCCTCATGGGAACAGTCCAGTCCGAACTACCAAGCCATGTCTTTCCCGACCGGAATCAAGCATCCAAGGACCGGTTTCTGGCTATCAGCCTTCATCAGCCTGGATATCTTGACTCCAGTGGTGTGGAGAGCCTGGGACTCACGTCTGAGCATACCCAGCCCACTCGGGGTGAAAATTGCAAAAAACACAGTTGATGGACAGAATGTAGAACAATGTCATACATTCACCCCAGTACAAGGATCTGGGCCTAAATCCATCGTTTTTTTGCACTCCACACCACCCTGGGTTAGACACTGGCTATATGCAAATCAGCTCTGACCCTGTGCTTCATGGAAACAGTCCAGTCCGAACTACCAAGCCATGTCTTTCTCAGACCGGAATCAAGCATCCAAGGACCGGTTTCTGGCTATCAGCCTTCATCAGCCTGGATAGCTTGACTCCAGTGGTGTGGAGAGCCTGGGACTCACGTCTGAGCATACCCAGCCCACTCGGGGTGAAAATTAACACAGTTGATGGACAGAATGTAGAACAATGTCATACATTCACCCCAGTAAAAGGATCTGGGCCTAAATCCATCGTTTTTTTGCACTCCACACCACCCTGGGTTAGACACTGGCTATATGCAAATCAGCTCTGACCCTGTGCTTCATGGGAACAGTCCAGTCCGAACTACCAAGCCATGTCTTTCCCAGACCGGAATCAAGCATCCAAGGACCGGTCTCTGGCTATCAGCCTTCATCAGCCTGGATAGCTTGACTCCAGTGGTGTGGAGAGCCTGGGACTCACGTCTGAGCATACCCAGCCCACTCGGGGTGAAAATTGCAAAAAACACAGTTGATGGACAGAATGTAGAACAATGTCATACATTCAACCCAGTACAAGGATCTGGGCCTAAATCCATCGTTTTTTTGCACTCCACACCACCCTGGGTTAGACACTGGCTATATGCAAATCAGCTCTGACCCTGTGCCTTATGGGAACAGTCCAGTCCGAACTACCAAGCCATGTCTTTCCCAGACCGGAATCAAGCATCCAAGGACCGGTTTCTCGCTATCAGCCTGGATAGCTTGACTCCAGTGGTGTGGAGAGCCTGGGACTCGCGTCTGAGAATACCCAGCCCACTCGGTGTGAAAATTGCAAAAAACACAGTTGATGGACAGAATGTAGAACAATGTCATACATTCACCCCAGTACAAGGATCAGGGCCTAAATCCATTGTTTTTTTGCACTCCACACCACCCTGGGTTAGACACTGTCTATATGCAAATCAGCTCTGACCCTGTGCCTCATGGGAACAGTCCAGTCCGAACTACCAAGCCATGTCTTTCCCAGACCGGAATCAAGCATCCAAGGACCGGTTTCTGGCTATCAGCCTTCATCAGCCTGGATAGCTTGACTCCACTGGTGTGGAGAGCCTGGGACTCACGTCTGAGCATACCCAGCCCACTCGGGGTGAAAATTGCAAAAAACACAGTTGATGGACAGAATGTAGAACAATGTCATACATTCACCCCAGTAAAAGGATCTGGGCCTAAATCCATCGTTTTTATCCACTCCACACCACCCTGGGTTAGACACTGGCTATATGCAAATCAGCTCTGACCCTGTGCCTCATGGGAACAGTTCAGTCCGAACTACCAAGCCATGTTTTTCCCAGACCGGAATCAAGCATCCAAGGACCGGTTTCTGGCTATCAGCCTTCATCAGCCTGGATAGCTTGACTCCAGTGGTGTGGAGAGCCTGGGACTCACGTCTGAGCATGCCCAGCCCACTCGGGGTGAAAATTGCAAAACACACAGTTGATGGACAGAATGTAGAACAATGGCTAAATAGAACAAGAGAAAACCCTGCCAGGGTAGCTTACAAGGTCCCACAAGGGGATCCTAACACTCAAACAGAAGGTGACAAGGGGTTACACGTCAGAGCTAGCAATTCATCACATAGAGTCCATACATTTGTAGAAAAATATATGTTTTATTTTTCATTGGTCAGACTAACGTTTTTATAAGGGGTTCAGCATAAATAATCAGAAACACATAAAACATCAAGTGATAGTAAATCTATTATACAGTGTGCCAAAAGAGGCTAGTGGTAACATACATTTATTCAGGTCCCGCACACTCCCACAGTCATCCACTAATGATACTCTCACTCACATCCACTCAGAATACTATCACTCACAACCACACTCAATATAATATTTATATGCTCATATATAAGCAATAACGATGGTACATGGCAGCCTGCAGTGAAGATATCTAATGGCCACTTGGGCTAAAATTGTAATATGGAGGCAAAACAATGTGCATGAGATGGTAAAACAAACACTACACAGTAGCCATCCAGGGGAGTCACGCCAACGCGCATTTCTATGCTGAGCCTATTTAGGCTGCATCTTCATCAGGGCGAGGAGGACCGGGGGGCGGGGACATGAACGCTGTGGATGAAGGAAAATCTTATTTAAAAACAATTTTTGTATTCATAAACCGTAATACATCTTTAACATGATATTTTTAAATACTCATAGGACATTTCCTATCCTTCATTTAATTTCTGAACAACAGTTTATATATAATACAAGTATAAAAGGTAATTTTCTTACACATTATTAATGCAAAAAATTAGCTCAATGTGTGTATTCCAGCTCTGATAAGTGGGCGTCACTCAGTACATATAGATATTCCTCTAAGGAGAAGTGTGTTCACAAGAGTTCAATCTCCCATTCATTCAGATTAGTGGCTAGATCTCTAGGGACAAGGGGTCATTTCATCGCAATCTTAGCGGGGGCAGAGGTTTGATATGAAAATTAGGGGACTGGCGAAAAGTATCCTATGGATACGAGTCTAATGGCAAAGCGGTCCCATAGTAAACTTACCAATATTTCACACTGAAGGACAGTGGAGATGTTTTATGGAGCTTTCGGTTTCCAAAGGCCCGTGGGCTCCGAGGTTCTGAGAATGACACAGAGGGGGTGCGTGTCAGGGATCAAACACGGTACCACTCACCTAAAAAAAGAAGCAAAGGAAGCAATAAGTATAGTTGAATTCATAATAACTATCGATTCAGCTAAGCATGACTTTTATGTCGATAGCAGTATATAGTGGGTCCAAAAAGGTGGAATATACCTGAATGGGGTGTGGGGAACCGATGTTCCACCAAGAAAGGTTCTTGGAGGAGACTCCTATTCATTTAGGTAACTCACTTGGGGTGGCGGTAATTGTCCCCTGTATAAAACATAGATATACATTGGAATCGGTATGTGGAAAACGGGATCAAAGTTCTACTCCGACCGATGTTATGGTGAATGTAGAACAATGTCATACATTCACCCCAGTACAAGGATCTGGGCCTAAACCCATCGTTTTTTGCACTCCACACCACCCTGGGTTAGACACTGGCTATATGCAAATCAGCTCTGACCCTGTGCCTCATGGGAACAGTCCAGTCCGAACTACCAAGCCATGTCTTTCCCAGACCGGAATCAAGCATCCAAGGACCGGTTTCTGGCTATCCGCCTTCATCAGCCTGGATAGCTTGACTCCAGTGGTGTGGAGAGCCTGGGACTCACGTCTGAGCATACCCAGCCCACTCGGGGTGAAAAGTGCAAAAAACACAGTTGATGGACAGAATGTAGAACAATGTCATACATTCACTCCAGTACAAGGATCTGGGCCTAAATCCATCGTTTTTTTGCACTCCACACCACCCTGGGTTAGACACTGGCTATATGCAAATCAGCTCTGACCCTGTGCTTTATGGGAACAGTCCAGTCCGAACTACCAAGCCATGTCTTTCCCAGACCGGAATCAAGCATCCAAGGACCGGTTTCTGGCTATCAGCCTTCATCAGCCTGGATAGCTTGACTCCAGTGGTGTGGAGAGCCTGGGACTCACGTCTGAGAATACCCAGCCCACTCGGTGTGAAAATTGCAAAAAACACAGTTGATGGACAGAATGTAGAACAATGTCATACATTCACCCCAGTACAAGGATCTGGGCCTAAATCCATTGTTTTTTTGCACTCCACACCACCCTGGGTTAGACACTGGCTATATGCAAATCAGCTCTGACCCTGTGCCTCATGGGAACAGTCCAGTCCGAACTACCAAGCCGTGTCTTTCCCAAACCGGAATCAAGCATCCAAGGACCGGTTTCTGGCTATCAGCCTTCATCAGCCTGGATATCTTGACTCCAGTGGTGTGGAGAGCCTGGGACTCACATCTGAGCATACCCAGCCCACTCGGGGTGAAAACTGCAAAAAACACAGTTGATGGACAGAATGTAGAACAATGTCATACATTCACCCCAGTGCAAGGATCTGGGCCTAAATCCATCGTTTTTTTCCACTCCACACCACCCTGGGTTAGACACTGGCTATATGCAAATCAGCTCTGACCCTGTGCCTCATGGGAACAGTCCAGTCCGAACTACCAAGCCATGTTTTTCCCCAGACCGGAATCAAGCATCCAAGGACCGGTTTCTGGCTATCAGCCTTCATCAGCCTGGATAGCTTGACTCCAGTGGTGTGGAGAGCCTGGGACTCACGTCTGAGCATGCCCAGCCCACTCGGGGTGAAAATTGCAAAACACACAGTTGATGGACAGAATGTAGAACAATGGCTAAATAGAACAAGAGAAAACCCTGCCAGGGTAGCTTACAAGGTCCCACAAGGGGATCCTAACACTCAAACAGAAGGTGACAAGGGGTTACACGTCAGAGCTAGCAATTCATCACATAGAGTCCATACATTTGTAGAAAAATATATGTTTTATTTTTCATTGGTCAGACTAACGTTTTTATAAGGGGTTCAGCATAAATAATCAGAAACACATAAAACATCAAGTGATAGTAAATCTATTATACAGTGTGCCAAAAGAGGCTAGTGGTAACATACATTTATTCAGGTCCCGCACACTCCCACAGTCATCCACTAATGATACTCTCACTCACATCCACTCAGAATACTATCACTCACAACCACACTCAATATAATATTTATATGCTCATATATAAGCAATAACGATGGTACATGGCAGCCTGCAGTGAAGATATCTAATGGCCACTTGGGCTAAAATTGTAATATGGAGGCAAAACAATGTGCATGAGATGGTAAAACAAACACTACACAGTAGCCATCCAGGGGAGTCACGCCAACGCGCATTTCTATGCTGAGCCTATTTAGGCTGCATCTTCATCAGGGCGAGGAGGACCGGGGGGCGGGGACATGAACGCTGTGGATGAAGGAAAATCTTATTTAAAAACAATTTTTGTATTCATAAACCGTAATACATCTTTAACATGATATTTTTAAATACTCATAGGACATTTCCTATCCTTCATTTAATTTCTGAACAACAGTTTATATATAATACAAGTATAAAAGGTAATTTTCTTACACATTATTAATGCAAAAAATTAGCTCAATGTGTGTATTCCAGCTCTGATAAGTGGGCGTCACTCAGTACATATAGATATTCCTCTAAGGAGAAGTGTGTTCACAAGAGTTCAATCTCCCATTCATTCAGATTAGTGGCTAGATCTCTAGGGACAAGGGGTCATTTCATCGCAATCTTAGCGGGGGCAGAGGTTTGATATGAAAATTAGGGGACTGGCGAAAAGTATCCTATGGATACGAGTCTAATGGCAAAGCGGTCCCATAGTAAACTTACCAATATTTCACACTGAAGGACAGTGGAGATGTTTTATGGAGCTTTCGGTTTCCAAAGGCCCGTGGGCTCCGAGGTTCTGAGAATGACACAGAGGGGGTGCGTGTCAGGGATCAAACACGGTACCACTCACCTAAAAAAAGAAGCAAAGGAAGCAATAAGTATAGTTGAATTCATAATAACTATCGATTCAGCTAAGCATGACTTTTATGTCGATAGCAGTATATAGTGGGTCCAAAAAGGTGGAATATACCTGAATGGGGTGTGGGGAACCGATGTTCCACCAAGAAAGGTTCTTGGAGGAGACTCCTATTCATTTAGGTAACTCACTTGGGGTGGCGGTAATTGTCCCCTGTATAAAACATAGATATACATTGGAATCGGTATGTGGAAAACGGGATCAAAGTTCTACTCCGACCGATGTTATGGTGAATGTAGAACAATGTCATACATTCACCCCAGTACAAGGATCTGGGCCTAAACCCATCGTTTTTTGCACTCCACACCACCCTGGGTTAGACACTGGCTATATGCAAATCAGCTCTGACCCTGTGCCTCATGGGAACAGTCCAGTCCGAACTACCAAGCCATGTCTTTCCCAGACCGGAATCAAGCATCCAAGGACCGGTTTCTGGCTATCCGCCTTCATCAGCCTGGATAGCTTGACTCCAGTGGTGTGGAGAGCCTGGGACTCACGTCTGAGCATACCCAGCCCACTCGGGGTGAAAAGTGCAAAAAACACAGTTGATGGACAGAATGTAGAACAATGTCATACATTCACTCCAGTACAAGGATCTGGGCCTAAATCCATCGTTTTTTGCACTCCACACCACCCTGGGTTAGACACTGGCTATATGCAAATCAGCTCTGACCCTGTGCTTTATGGGAACAGTCCAGTCCGAACTACCAAGCCATGTCTTTCCCAGACCGGAATCAAGCATCCAAGGACCGGTTTCTGGCTATCAGCCTTCATTAGCCTGGATAGCTTGACTCCAGTGGTGTGGAGAGCCTGGGACTCACGTCTGAGAATACCCAGCACACTCGGTGTGAAAATTGCAAAAAACACAGTTGATGGACAGAATGTAGAACAATGTCATACATTCACCCCAGTACAAGGATCTGGGCCTAAATCCATTGTTTTTTTGCACTCCACACCACCCTGGGTTAGACACTGGCTATATGCAAATCAGCTCTGACCCTGTGCCTCATGGGAACAGTCCAGTCCGAACTACCAAGCCGTGTCTTTCCCAAACCGGAATCAAGCATCCAAGGACCGGTTTCTGGCTATCAGCCTTCATCAGCCTGGATATCTTGACTCCAGTGGTGTGGAGAGCCTGGGACTCACGTCTGAGCATACCCAGCCCACTCGGGGTGAAAATTGCAAAAAACACAGTTGATGGACAGAATGTAGAACAATGTCATACATTCACCCCAGTGCAAGGATCTGGGCCTAAATCCATCGTTTTTTTCCACTCCACACCACCCTGGGTTAGACACTGGCTATATGCAAATCAGCTCTGACCCTGTGCCTCATGGGAACAGTCCAGTCCGAACTACCAAGCCATGATTTTCCCCAGACCGGAATCAAGCATCCAAGGACCGGTTTCTGGCTATCAGCCTTCATCAGCCTGGATAGCTTGACTCTAGTGGTGTGGAGAGCCTGGGACTCACGTCTGAGCATGCCCAGCCCACTCGGGGTGAAAATTGCAAAACACACAGTTGATGGACAGAATGTAGAACAATGGCTAAATAGAACAAGAGAAAACCCTGCCAGGGTAGCTTACAAGGTCCCACAAGGGGATCCTAACACTCAAACAGAAGGTGACAAGGGGTTACACGTCAGAGCTAGCAATTCATCACATAGAGTCCATACATTTGTAGAAAAATATATGTTTTATTTTTCATTGGTCAGACTAACGTTTTTATAAGGGTGTTATAAATGATAGGAGGTCCACATCAGAGTGTAGTCTTCACAGATAGGTTTATTTCAGGTAGAGAACAGCTTGACAACCACCAACTGCCCACAAGGACAGTCCAGCTTCAACTGACCCAGGACAGAGCTGGAACGTTCTACATTCTAGAAGCTTGCGTGTTGGGACGCATACAAGCAGCATACAACACACCTCCCCCCCCAACACAAAAAACAAAAACAAACTAAGAACAAATATAATCTTTCATTTTTGCAGGTGGACGTGAGACACGTACACTTCTTCTGGGTCCCACATCTGCATCTCTTTGCACAGACTCATCTTGAGCCACAGGTCCCAACTCAACGACATCAACCAAACCATCTGAGTCATTGAAAATTTCCTGCGGACCAAGGGTGGTGACAACAGGTACATCAGAATTAATAGGCATAGACACCTGAGAGTTTTGCATAGTATTGAAATCATCCAAAAACAATTGATCATTATCCTCAGCATAAGAGTGAGAAAAACATTTCCTAGGATCCATAACCAATTTGTCAGATCTAACAACAGAGACACGTCTGAAATTCCAAATTTTCCCCCCTTCAACACGTACAGCCTTACTAAATACTTCAACCACTCTAATAGGATCCGACCACTTAGCCCAATTCCTGGCAGATGAACTCCCAAATTTCACACGCACCAGATCACCAACTTTGACCTTGTGGCGTGAAACACTTTTCACAGAACATTTGCCCATTTTTTCTTGATAAATCTTGACCCGTTCTCCCATTTCCTTGGCATTGAAAGCAGACACAATGGGGCGATTGGATTTCAACCACCAAGGTAGCAACCTAGAACCAGGTTTGCGACCTCTTAATAATTCAAAAGGGGAACACCCCGTCACCGAATTGGGTGACGTGCGATATGTAAGCAAGGTGGCACTTAATGCTTTTTTCCAATTCAAATCATTCCTGACCACTAACTGAATAGATTCCTTGACCACTCTATTAAAACGCTCGGTCTGGCCATTTGCTTGAGGATTATAATTGGAAACCCTCTTGTGAGATATGCCATGATCTTTAAAAAATGTTTCAATCTCACTGCTAGTAAACTGCGTCCCATTATCTGAAATTACTTCAGAAGGAAGACCCTCCCGACTAAAAACATTGTTAAGGAAATCAATGACCTGCCTGGAGGTGATTCTTTCAACAATTTTGATCTCTGGCCATTTCGAAAAATAGTCAATTAAAACTAACCCGTAGACCTCCTTGCAGCCCGGCAAATTTAAAGGACCAATGATGTCAATGCCCAACCTTCTCCAAGGTCCTTCGGCATACTCAATGGGAGTGATCGAGGAAGACAAAGGTTTCACGCTCTTGTCACTGTTGGAACAAGATACGCAATTCCTGACCCATCTATCCACAAAGGCATCTAAAGAAGGCCACCAATAGTACTCCCTTAATCTCCTCTTGGTGGTGGACATGCCCATGTGACCCTCGTGAGCAATCTTAATTAATTTTTCCCTGACTGACAAAGGAGGAATGATTTTGTCACCCCTGGTGATAATGTTGTTGGAACACATGAGCTCATCCTTAACCTTAAAGAATGAACTTAAGTCGCCCGACAACTTCCTTTCTTCAGGCCAACCACATTTAAGATAAGTATTGACCAAACCCAAAATATTATCCTCTGACATGGCTTCCACCCAAAGATTTTCACTGATGACCTCTGAATCATCCACATTGATGTCTTTCATTGTGTAAGCTACATCACACTCATCAGAGTGTTCAACTTCGTGATGAGGTAAAGCTAACCTTGACATGCAGTCGGCATGCACGTTGAGTCTCCCAGGGATATACTCCACAGTGCATCGATACTCCTGTAGTTTGGCCGCCAATCTGGCCAAACGGGCTGTCAGAATCCTACCACCACCCGCAGCCAACATACTTACTAATGGCTTGTGGTCGGTTCTAAGCACAAATTTTGTGCCCCACAAAAATTGTCGGAAATGCTGGGCTGCCCAGGTACATGCTAATAGCTCTTTTTCAATCGTCGAATAGTTACACTCAGCACCTTTCAATGTCCTTGAAGCATAAGAGATAATGCTTTCTTCACCCATACCTTTCTGCATCAGAACTGCACCCAGCCCAGTATTACATGCATCAACTGAAACAATACATTCTTGACCCACAACAAATGGTTTCAAGAAAGGAGCAGAACAAATGTCATTTTTTAACACATCAAATTGCAGTTGTTGTTCATTTCCCCATACAAATTTTGCACTTTTTTTTAGTAACAGTCGAAGTGAAGCCACTTTGGAAGCATAGTTCCTCACAAATTTGCTAAAATATTCAGTTAAACCAAGAAAAGAAAACAACTGATCCTTATTGGTAGGAGGAGGGGCCTTTGAGATACTGGAAATATGATCAAATTTAGGTTTTATCCCTTCCTTTGAAATCTCATGTCCCAAATAATCTACCTTCTCCTGTCTGAATTTGCACTTAGCAAACTTAAGGGTCAAACCTTTTGATTGTATCCCCCCTAAAACAGCTTTAAGCTTCTTATCATGTTCCAGAACATCCTTGCCAAAAACCAAGATGTCGTCCTGGAACGCAATAGCCCCATCACATCCATTCAACACTTCTTTCATTAAGCGCTGAAACACTGATGCAGCACTGGCAAGGCCGAACGGCATCCGTAAATAACGAAACATACCCTCAGGAGTAACAAAAGCTGTAAGATTCCTAGAATCCTCATGCAGGACAACCTGGTGATATGCACTAGCAAGATCTAATGTAGAGAAAACGCTTGCACCAGAGAGGGTGGAAATAAGTTCATTAATTTTGGGTAAGGGATGCATGTCAGACCATATCTCTTTATTAAGGCTTCGAAGGTCCACACATAAGCGAAGCTCGCCATTGGCCTTTAAGGATAAAACAATAGGGGAAACCCAAGGAGAAGACTCAATAGGTTCAATGATGTTGGATTTAACTAAATCATCAAGAATCCCTTTCATCTTGCTACGATAGGCCAAAGGTACATTCCTAACCCTATGCCTTACTGGTACCGCATTGTCCTTAAGAATGATCTTATGTTTGAATTGGGCATACTCGCCTAACTTTTCATTAAATACTTTTGGGAATTCCTTCTTGATGCTATCTACAAAATCATTGTCACTCGGGGCTACCATGCAAACTGGCCATGGAATGCTTGGGTCAATATATACAGGAGGTGAAGCATTGGGATCTAATTTAATGCCCATCTCTTTCTGATGGGGCCAGCCTAAAAGCGACTCCCCTTTATTAGCAATATATATTTTAGCTTGAGTGAACCTGTCCTTAAATTCAACCTTTGCCCAAAAGAAACCAATTAATTCGATCTTGTGGCCAGAATAGCTGCCAGGTTTAATATCGGGACATGTGAATTCTCTATTCGGCCACAATTCTTCAAACACATCTTTCCCAATTATGGAATACCAGGCACAGGAATCCACCAACATGGAAACCTCTTTACCATCAATGTAAAATAAAGCAGAAGGAAAGCTTTTGCATTCGTCAGAGGATACACAAGAAATGCAGTTGAACTCACTAAATTCTGCATCAAACTCTTCTTCGTCTACAGAAATACAATTAACTTTTTGAGGTGAACGACACATTTTCCCAAAATGACCAGTCTTTTTACATTTTACACAAATCTTATTTAAAGCAGGACAACTTTTAAAATTCCCCACATGGTCAAAACTTCCACATCTATAACAGATAATGAAAGAGCGTCTATTATTAAACCTGTTTTCTTTCGTGAAACCTTCATTAAACCTGTTATCTCTCATGAAACCTTCTCTTTTAAAATTGGGAACAACAGGTTTCTTTTGAAATGCTTGACCTCTGACAACAGAAACTTCAGGTACGGATTCTTGGATCTTGACTGAAATGCCCTGACCCTGACTTCTTATTTCAGACACGAACTTTTCAGACTGTTCGATCCCTTTCGCTATGTTGACTACAGCTTTAAGTGAAGTTTCCGTTCCTAACCACAATCTCTCCTGTATCTTCTTGCTCTTGGTCTTCATCATGATCTGGTCCCTAAGCACCTGTTCATAATTTATTGTTTCAAAGGCACAGGAACCAGCCAAAGCGCGTAATGCAGATATATAGTTCTCTATGGATTCATTGTCCTTTTGCGCTCTTGAGTAAAATTTAAAGCGTTCCATTACTGTGTTCACTTTTTTCCCAAATCTAATGGTCAGTTGCTTAACAGCAATTTCAAAAACATCTGTTTCAGAGCCAGAATCTTCCAAGGGAGGCAAATCCGATAACTCCTTGAGTCCTTGGCCACCTAAGGACAAGCGTAAAAGATCTAATTTCCTTTTGGCCGAACACCCTTCCTCTTCTAAAACACTGACATAGGCCAGAAACATGGGATACCACAAATCCCAATCCATTTTAGGCTCTCCTGCCACTGGTAAAAAATGCGGTGGAACCATAATATTTGCCATGACTATTGGAGATTTGAAACAAAATTAAATATGTAAGTTTCCCCTTTTTTATTTTTTTTATTTTTTTTATGGATTAATCCATATTATTATGTACTAACCCTTGTTAAAATTCAAAAATTGTAGAAGAAGAAAAAAACACGTTTTTGTAGTGTAATAATATGTTGTTCAACAAGCTCCTCGAACTTTCCCAAACCAAAATGGCCGAACCAGGAAGAAGATGTGAAGCGTCACGCCCAGAATGCACTGCGACAATGACGATTATCTGAAATCTGTTCCCGACGTGTGTGCAGCAGAGGGATAATGGAGATCCTCAACGTTCTACTGCGCAGTTGGAATCTTGAAGCGCTCGAGCCTTTCACGTGAGTAGCTTTGAATTACTTCAACGTTTTTTTTTTTTAAAGATTACTCTCCTTGCAGTAGAATAACCCTTTCCGAGCGGTTTTGTAATTAAATCACAGCCGCGGGTGCCATCAAGTTCACTGCCTGTAAGCTGCCGCTGTAAGCCGCCGCTGAGCAGGGAGATAGGGAATGTTCGCGCTCGCTTTATCTTTAAATTCGTAATGAAGGTCTAACACTGCCGCAGGTGCTATCAAGGCACTTAAAGCATTCTTTAACCCGCCGCTGGCGCTATCAGTGCGCATTCACACCATGAATAAAATTATAAAGTCTTACTTCTGGTTGGAACACTCGTGAACGCTGTTCTCCCTCTAGCCTGAAGACTCGTTTTTCTTTTTGGGTTGCTCCCACTGTCGCCAGTATGTTATAAATGATAGGAGGTCCACATCAGAGTGTAGTCTTCATAGATAGGTTTATTTCAGGTAGAGAACAGCTTGACAACCACCAACTGCCCACAAGGACAGTCCAGCTCCAACTGACCCAGGACAGAGCTGGAACGTTCTACATTCTAGAAGCTTGCGTGCTGGGACGCACACAAGCAGCATACAACAAAGGGGTTCAGCATAAATAATCAGAAACACATAAAACATCAAGTGATAGTGAATCTATTATACAGTGTGCCAAAAGAGGCTAGTGGTAACATACATTTATTCATGTCCCGCACACTCCCACAGTCATCCACTAATGATACTCTCACTCACATCCACTCAGAATACTATCACTCACAACCACACTCAATATAATATTTATATGCTCATATATAAGCAATAACGATGGTACATGGCAGCCTGCAGTGAAGATATCTAATGGCCACTTGGGCTAAAATTGTAATATGGAGGCAAAACAATGTGCATGAGATGGTAAAACAAACACTACACAGTAGCCATCCAGGGGAGTCACGCCAACGCGCATTTCGATGCTGAGCCTATTTAGGCTGCATCTTCATCAGGGCGAGGAGGACCGGGGGGCGGGGACATGAACGCTGTGGATGAAGGAAAATCTTATTTAAAAACAATTTTTGTATTCATAAACCGTAATACATCTTTAACATGATATTTTTAAATACTCATAGGACATTTCCTATCCTTCATTTAATTTCTGAACAACAGTTTATATATAATACAAGTATAAAAGGTAATTTTCTTACACATTATTAATGCAAAAAATTAGCTCAATGTGTGTATTCCAGCTCTGATAAGTGGGCGTCACTCAGAACATATAGATATTCCTCTAAGGAGAAGTGTGTTCACAAGAGTTCAATCTCCCATTCATTCAGATTAGTGGCTAGATCTCTAGGGACAAGGGGTCATTTCATCGCAATCTTAGCGGGGGCAGAGGTTTGATATGAAAATTAGGGGACTGGCGAAAAGTATCCTATGGATACGAGTCTAATGGCAAAGCGGTCCCATAGTAAACTTACCAATATTTCACACTGAAGGACAGTGGAGATGTTTTATGGAGCTTTCGGTTTCCAAAGGCCCGTGGGCTCCGAGGTTCTGAGAATGACACAGAGGGGGTGCGTGTCAGGGATCAAACACGGTACCACTCACCTAAAAAAAGAAGCAAAGGAAGCAATAAGTATAGTTGAATTCATAATAACTATCGATTCAGCTAAGCATGACTTTTATGTCGATAGCAGTATATAGTGGGTCCAAAAAGGTGGAATATACCTGAATGGGGTGTGGGGAACCGATGTTCCACCAAGAAAGGTTCTTGGAGGAGACTCCTATTCATTTAGGTAACTCACTTGGGGTCGCGGTAATTGTCCCCTGTATAAAACATAGATATACATTGGAATCGGTATGTGGAAAACGGGATCAAAGTTCTACTCCGACCGATGTTATGGTGAATGTAGAACAATGTCATACATTCACCCCAGTACAAGGATCTGGGCCTTGTTTTTTGCACTCCACACCACCCTGGGTTAGACACTGGCTATATGCAAATCAGCTCTGACCCTGTGCCTCATGGGAACAGTCCAGTCCGAACTACCAAGCCATGTCTTTCCCAGACCGGAATCAAGCATCCAAGGACCGGTTTCTGGCTATCAGCCTTCATCAGCCTGGATAGCTTGACTCCAGTGGTGTGGAGAGCCTGGGACTCACGTCTGAGCATACCCAGCCCACTCGGGGTGAAAAGTGCAAAAAACACAGTTGATGGACAGAATGTAGAACAATGTCATACATTCACTCCAGTACAAGGATCTGGGCCTAAATCCATCGTTTTTTTGCACTCCACACTACTCTGGGTTAGACACTGGCTATATGCAAATCAGCTCTGACCCTGTGCCTCAAGGGAACAGTCCAGTCCGAACTACCAAGCCATGTCTTTCCCAGACCGGAATCAAGCATCCAAGGACCGGTTCATCAGGGCAACTTGTCCGACCATGTCTTGATCTCAGAGGGCACTCGGAGGGCACTGCAAGATAGTTGCAGTGGTGGCTCACGGACCGCGATTGGGTCAGCAGCAGATCCCTCTCCCTACCCCAACTGGAGCACGTAGTTGTGATGGACGCGTTTCTCCAGGGCTGGGGGGGCCACATGGGGGAGGCGGATATCAGAGGCCTCTGGTCTCCGGCGGAGTCCCGGCTCCACATCAACCTTCTGGAGCTGCGGGCGATCCGGCTTGCACTGAAGGCATTCCTCCCCTCTGTCCGGGGGAGTGTAGTGCAGGTGTTAACGGACAACACCACCGCTATGTGGTACTGCAACAAACAGGGCTCTGCGCCTCTGGCAGTGGCTGGAACATCAGGGAGTGACCCTGGTGGTTCAACACCTGGCAGGTTCCTTGAACGCCAGGGCGGACGAACTCAGCCGTCGGTGCATGATGGATCACGAATGGCGTCTGAATTCGGACGTGGCGCAAGGCCTCTTTCAGCAGTGGGGAGAGCCTTGGTTAGATCTATTCGCCACAGAAGAGAACGCGCAATGTCATCAGTTCTGCGCATTGGAATTTCCAAGGCGGCACTCGCTCGGAGACCCTTTTTGTCTCGAGTGGAGTTGCGGTCTGTTGTACGCCTTTCCGCCTATACCACTTCTGCCCAGAGTGCTGAAGAAGGTCAGGCGCGACCGGGCCCAAGTCATCCTTGTGGCTTCGGACTGGGCACGAAGATACTGGTATCCCGAGCTACTCAGCATGTCAGTCGATCCTCTTCAGGAGGACCTTCTGTCGCAGCAGCAGGGGACGGTCCTCCACCCAAACCTGTCCAGTCTCCACTTACATGCGTGGAGATTGAGCGGCGGCAGTTCAGGCCAATTGACTTGCCTCCTGAAGAATGTAATTTGATTCTGGCAGCCAGGCGTCCCTCCACAAAATCGGTATACGCCTGCAGGTGGAACAAATCTGTGGCATGGTGCACAGCAAAGACTGTGGATCCCCTTTCTGCCCCTCTTTCAGAGGCTCTCCTCTTTCTTCTTTCTCTTGCCCAGCAGGGCTCTGCTCTGGGCATTCTAAAGGGCTACCTCTCTGCCATTTCCGCCTTCCTAAGGCTCCCTGATCAGCCCTCTTTGTTCAAGTCCCCGGATGTAAATAGGTTTTTGAAGGGCATCACTCATATGTTTCCTCCTGTTCCTTTCGTGATGCCTCAGTGGGACTTGAACCTTGTTCTGACTTATCTAATGTGCGCTCCCTTCGAGCCACTTCATAACTGCCCTCTTCGTCTGCTTACTCTTAAGACTGCATTCCTGGTTGCCATCACTTATGCCAGGAGAGTGAGTGAGCTCCAGGCTCTTTCTTCTCAACCTCCCTTCCTTTCTGTCCATCCGGACAAAGTTGTGCTGCGGACGTGACCCTCTTTCCTGCCCAAGGTAGTCACAGCCTTCCACATCGGGCAGTCCATCAACTTGCCCACCTTCTTTCCGCCTCCCCATCCCTCGAAAGAGGAAGAGAGGCTCCACCGTCTGGACCCAAAACGTGTGCTCTCATATTATCTGGATCGCACACGCCAGTTCCGGGTGGATGACCAACTCTGTGTTGGTTACGTGGGCGCTAAGAAGGGACGGGCGGAGCACAAACGGACCATTTCTCGATGGGTCGTCTTGTGCATCAGGGCTTGTAACTCTCTGGCTAAAAAGGAGCCTCCTGTGGGGCTACGTGGCCATTCCACTCGGGCCACGGCGGCTACTACTGCCCTGTGTCGGGGAGTCCCCTTGCAGGACATCTGTCAGGCAGCTATGTGGGCCTCGCTGCACACGTTCGCAAGACACTACTGCCTGGACAGCCAAGTCCGGAGAGATGGCTTTTTCGGACGTTCCGTTCTCCAGGACTTTCTGGTGTGATCATTGGTTCGCAGACCCACCACCGGGGTTGGTATTGCTGGGGTATCTATTCTAAGGTAAGGAATCTAATACTAACCTGTTTCTTTCAGATGCACAAGTTACTTACCTTCGGTAACGATATATCTGTAAGAAACAGTAGTTAGTATTAGATTCCTTACCGCCCCACCCATCCTCCCCGTTCTGCGAACCGATATCTAGGGTTAATGTCATCCCCTTTCAGGGCCCTAGTTTTTATGCCACCAGTGTTGGTTTTTATCATGCCTCTGCGTTTCTGGCACGGAAAAGCTGTGTATAAGAACTGACGTCAGTGCGTGAGGGCGGCCTCTAAGTACTCCGACGACGTCATCCCGGTGCCAACGACGCCGACGACGGATACGGAGCCGCAGATGACCCCTACCGACGCGCAGGGGTACTGCTACGTGAAATTTTCCGGATCCAGTCTGACGCTTGGGGATATTCTAAGGTAAGGAATCTAATACTGACTACTGTTTCTTACAGATATATCATTACCGAAGGTAAGTAACTTGTGCAATCGCCCTGATGCCTCTTGTTGCACTGATTTCCCCTACTGTTGACGCGGTGCAAACACATGCATGTCTGGGTCGCTTCAAAGTGGTCGGCTTCTTGTTACTTCTCAGAGCATTGCAGGAGTTTCAAAAGCCCCAGTTCTTAATTAGTGCACAGTGCAGTGTTTTTTTGCACTCATTCAAGTTCCAAGGCCGCTGGGCACAGATGTTCCGAGGGAGCGGGCTGGGGGTTGAAGGGAGAAAGTCTCCCGGAATCCAGCCACTGCAGCAATGCTGCTATATGCTCAGGCCTTCGCGCTCTCACCAGCTATGGCGTTGCAGTCCTCCTGTACTCAATTTGGTGTGCCTTTCCTGCACCTCCAGGCCTCTCACTTCTGGGCATCCCAGCAGCCATCAATCCTTTCGGGCCCTCTTCCGCTACCTGAGGCTGCTCCCCGCTCGCACAAGTCTTTACCGCTGGTCACTGCCCGTCGTTACCGGCGTTTCAGTGGAGGCCCTAAATACAATATATAACTCTCCTGGCCCACAATAATACCATAACACTCTCCAGTCAGGCAGTCAAGTGTATTTCATACAGGCTGCATAATAATTCTCGTACACTGCTTGGCAGTCTTACACTCACATAAGATAAACGTTTATGGGTCCTGTCCATGGTCCAGTCATGTACCAGTCCACAGCATTAACCCATCCATTACCAACTGAACAGGCATTCTACCTGCTGCTAGCTAACTGAGTACTTAAAATATTCCACCACTACTGATCCTGACAAGCTACACATTCTTGACACCTATGCCTACTCAGGATCATAAACTTTAAACAGAATATTTCTGAGTGGACAGCCTAGTGAAGTAAACATCTAAGTGGACTATGATTAGAAGAAATACCATAAAGGGACTTGCAAAGCTGCTACAAGCTGCCTGTGTACTGAAAACCATGGATTGTGTGCTGGCTTCTCACACCTCTACATTCATTACACTGCTCAGTGCTGTGTCTGTTATGGGGAGTTATCTGCACATCAGTGATCATGCACAACATGAAAAGACTTTCCACAATTTACCAAACTAAAGACCGCACATTTCCAACCACAAATGCAGTAGTGTGCTACCCATGTAGGCAAGCTGTTCAGCGTGCACTTGGGGTTTTGTAAGCTCTATATAAAGGTTGCAATGCTATAATGCAAAGCCAATACTACATTGTAACCATCTGAGAAATGCTGTGTACCAGCCTTGATCATATATGTGTTTGCAGCTGTTACCCTATGCTAAAAATTGGCTAGCTAAATGAATAAACACTTATGCGTAACATTACAAAATGTGCTGTTTGTGGCACGTACACATTGGTGTGCAATTGTAACATGATGGTGCAGGTGCCCTCCCTAAATCGGTGGTTTAAATTTTGTACAGATTTGGTGCTATAGTGCAAGGTCAGTAGGAACTCCACGATCAAACTAACATTTCACTGGTTTTGTATGAATGAAATCTGAGCCTAACTATATAGTAGTTGTCTCTTGGACCTGATGTACAAACACATCAGTGAACGATTTGTATTTTATGATGAATACCAAATTTCAAAAAGGCCAACAAATAACGATTTAGTTCAAATTGCACTCACAAAATGCTGAATACAGAAAAGCGGCCCCCTCCATTACAGCATACTTCTGTTAGATTTGAAATGTTCTTATAGTGATGCTCATGCTAAGTTCCGTGTTAAGTTAGTATTAATGGCGCCTTTTAATAGTACCCGACATTTTGTTTTGTGATCGCAACTAACCTTCTGTCTTACATTGCTTGTCTCAGCAGAAAACTGCCTCCTGTACCCTCAGCTTGTACGGCCCAAGGCCTAGTTTCATTGCAGTAATGAACGTACTCTGTTGTTGCATACCTTCACTGTTCAATAAAACCGTTCCCACATCTTATAATGGTAGACGCAGGCTGAATGACCTTGGAGCCGATATAGTGTGTACCCAGTCCCAGGACCATGGCTCATCCTTCTTTGCTACCTTCGTTCACCGTTGCCTGGTCCGAAATTTTCCAGTCTGGGCGTGTTCTTGGGAAATTGTGAATGTATAATATTGAACTTTATGTTTGGGGGAGTGAGTCTCTCAGCAGCTATCCCATGAGGCTGGTCAGACCAGACTCCGCTGCAGCGCATTTACTAATAAATAACTTGGTTTGTATTCTCTACTGTCTACCTGACTCTTCATTTCTTGGAAGGCAGAGATGTAGTCGCGGGGGACCTGGGTGACCCAATTCGGGTCACTTCCTTCAGTTGGCGTCCGAACAGGGACTCCATCGGGCTGACCCATCTCTCCTGCAACCGGGTGTGGAGGACGGGCCGCGTTGGGTCGGATGGGCGGATTGGGGATCCCCACTTGTTAGAGCTTAGTTCTCGCAGCTGCTCCGTCTGTCTGATCGAGCGTCGCCTCACCCAGTGGTCATCCTGGCTGGGGTCCTGAAAAGGTGAAACCCTTGGACCTGACCGTTTGGTCCGAAGAGTTGGCAGTGGAGAATAATTTTGTTTGACCTGTGTGCAACAGGTGAGTTTGTCTTGATTTTTGGTAAATGTGGTGCCATTCTTGAATAATCTTGTTTATGGTCTGAAGACCATTTCTTGGCTTGCTTGAACTTGGTAGGTCTGCGGACTGTGTAGATACAGAGTGTCTGCTGATAATCTGCCAGGCGACATGCTGAATTTGGTTTACTCTTGAAAATGCCTGGGGCTTGAGCCTGTTTTCTTGGTGCAGTCTGAGGACTGACTTGTAGTTTCAGTGGTATACTTGTTGGTTATTTGTCTGGTACGAAGTGTGAATGTGTCTTTTATTAGGATGCCTTGTTTGAGTAAATTATGGTGTTTGGGATGCCGTTGTTGCTCCGCTGATGCTCGACTGGAGGAGAGACAACCTGCACCACCGGAGGGTACCCCTATTTTTGCCATGTACATCAAGCACGGCATTGGCCCTATTATGTTTAGTACATTGTGGCACAAATATATGAGGGACAATGCCGAGCTACAGTGGCCACTAACAGGAACCCTTGGGCAAAAGTTTAATTCCCTGCAGGATAAATTGTTTGCAAAACGAAGTAGTCAGTCGATGTTTGATTCTCTTCAGGTATGGCAAAAAGAAGGAAGGCAGAGGTGCATGAGAGCAGAAAAAGAGGCCCGGAGAGGAAAGATGCAGACGGTGACTCAGAAAGCAGTAGCGTATGATAGAGAATATACCCTGTTGTCCCCCCATCCACCTCTGGTTCTTCTTTCCTGACATGGTTGCTTCGACTATGGAACCCCCTGCTCTTTCTCTAGCCTCACATGCTGTGAATGTAATAACTGCAAGCCTTCCTGCTATGCCTATTGTCTCTGCCTATGCCCCCTCTTCTTCCCTTGCACCTTCAACACAGCCACTACTAACGTTCGTGCCTGCCCCTTCATCTATTGTGTCCTCCTCAAATGTTTCTTCCCAGACATTGTTGAGTATTGGGATGCCGTTGCACAGACCAGATGATGGGAATTGGGCAGCAGCTCGAGAATGAATGGAGCGGTGCTGATTCGATCGGATGTGGGGAATGAGGAGAAAAAGATGGTGGCTATCAGGCTGCACAGTGGGTCCGGAATCCGACTTACAGCATGGAGGATGTGTGGAGTGTGGTGAAAGATTATGAGCCGTTCGTGCAGCAGCATGCTGTCAAACATATGTCGGCCACACTAATAGGGTTGTGGGAACAGTGTTTCAATGGTGTTGCGCCTCAGATAATTTAAGACATCCGGGACCATGTGTATGTTGCCGATATGGCCCCTTTTAGTAATGTTGCCACACTGATTGGTTATTGAGGTAGGTTACAGCAGAAGACACCAACAACAGGGTCCCAGTGTCCAATGAGGGAGGTACATCCCATTATTCACCCTGAGATACTGGAACTGCGTAATCAATAGAATGCTGTTGTCAGGCAGCGAGTAGAGGCTCACTTTCAAGAACAATGGGTTTACACTCCATGGAAAAGAAGTGAGGTTTGATCTCTTAAGAGTCAGTTGCTGGATCTTAGAAAATATCAACTGCACATTACAGAGAATTAACAGAGGCCGCCCCGTCAACAGTGATGACGTTGGCTGATATTGAGATGTTTTTCGACTTGTTAGTACCAGTAGATATTTGGAGACAGGCGCATACCCAGTACCATGTCGTGGAGTTGGGTGGCACTTGGGATGAGATCAGGGCATGGGATAAGGAAAGGAAGCCTGGCGAGTAGCCTAGGGCTGAGATACTAGCTTTGCCAGGCCGAATTATTACTTATATGCACTCCTTGATGCCACCAAGGAGAGTGGATTGGGACAAGTTAACAGCATGTCGCCAGAAGAAATATGAAAGTGTATCTGATTTCTTTACTAGGTTTGAAAGTGTGTTTTGGGATTTCAGTGGGCAGGACTTGTCGATGGAGGGAGGTATCTGATTGCTTGTTAACAGGTTTGTTACAAACCTGCTTCCTGATATCACGACTCGGTTGCAGGCTTCGGAGAGCACTTGGACTACGTCCTCCCCATCGGTCATATTAAGTATGGCACAGTATTATGAGCATAGAGAGTATAAAGACAAGGAGATGGTAGAGAAGAAAAATAAGGAGCTGAAAACGAAGGTGTTTATGCAGCAGGTGTCCCGGGATAACGGCAGGGGGCGAGGCATTGGTCCGGCCCGGCAGCTGCCTTGCACTAGCAGGAATACCACGCCTTTGGGACCGAACCAGTGTTCATATTGTAAGGAGGAGGGGCACTGGAGCAGTGAGTGTCCAACATTGTTGCAAAGGGTTAGGGTCCACAGAGGACGAGGTTCTACTAGAGGACGGGGTCGTGGGGCAAGCGACCATGACGGAGGCCAGGAAAGGGAGGAACAGCCAGGTCTATTCTGGCCAGAATTATTTTGATGATCCACGGGGCGACAGTACTACCACGATAACTACAATTTGGATGACATGACAGGAGTTACTCATGGCTAGGACAGCCAGGGGCAGGGTGAGGGACCAATTCAGATCCCCTGTGGATCAGTGTGGAACCTATGTTGCTGTGATCTGCAGGGCTCAGCGAAAAAATGATTGGTGGACACGGGGGCAATGAATAGCTCTGTTTCTCGTTCACTGGTCCCAGGGGCAGCCCTATCTGGCCAAAATGATGGTTCGGTAGGCTTTTCAGGTAGACCGGTTGTGAGCCCCATCCCTGAGCCACTCACACTGACTATTGGTCCTTTCACTGTAGATTCACCTTTTCAACTGACATCTAACTGTGGGGAAAATTTGATGGGTTTGGATTTGTTGAAGAAGTTGCTTTTAACTATTTCGTGCTCCCCGGATGGTGTCTATATCACCATAGGACCCAATGTAGTGAATTCCAGGCAATGTTTGTCAGAGGATGAGCCCCTTCCTGCTGAGTTTAAAGATGTGCCACCATCATTATGGGCTATGGGGGATACAGATGTGGGGCTACTGCAAATACCACTGGTCTCTATCAGGGTTAAGGATGAGGCTCATTTACCCCGTATCCCTCGGTACAAAATACCGCAAGCAGGAGAGCGAGCGCTATTGCAGACTATACAGGATCTGGTTCAGTCTGGGGTTGTTGAGGAGATGACTGCAAATGTGTGTAATAGCCCTATTCTTCCTATTCTCAAGAGGGCACCATCAGGTTCCTCAGATGATCACCCAGATGTCTATTGGTTTATGATTGACCTGCGGGAGGTGAATACGATTGTGGTCCCTCAGTTCCCAGTGGTCCTGACATCACTGCTCTTCTAACTATGATTCCTTCCTCTGCCAAATACCTTTCTGTCATTTATTTGAAGAATGCATTATTTAGCATTCCAATACATCCAGACAGTAGGAATCTGTTTGGATTTGCCCTCGCCGGCAGAAGTTTCAGATTCTGTTGGGCTCATCAGGGCTATACTGAAAGTCCTAGCATTTATAGTCAGGCTCTAAAATGTCAGTTGGACTCCTTTGTCCTTCCCAAAGGTAATGTATATGTGGACGATCTTTTGATCGCTTCGGACACTGAAAAAGGTTGCAAAGATGTGACGGTTAAATTGCTGTTGCATTAGGCCCACCACGGACATAAAGTGCCCCGTTGAAAATGTCAGTATTGTTGACAGGAGGTCACCTATCTAGGTCACCTACTGTCAAAGGAGGGAAGGAGACTAACACGTGAGCATATTAATGCTATTGTTAGAATGGTCATCCCTCAGACGCAGCGGGATGTGTGAGCTTACATAGGTATTACCTCATATTGTCGCCACTGGATCCCTAACTATTCCCTACTAACAAAACCCCTACTGCAACTAACCACCAAGGATATGCCTGAACACTTGCCTTGGACGCATGAATGCCAACAAGTTTTTGAGCAACTAAGAATTGCGCTTTGTTCTGCTCCTGTGCTTGGCACACCAGACTATCAGAAACCGTTCGTGTTGTATGTACACGAAACGACTGGCTGCATGCTCCCTGTCTTAACACAAGCCTTTGGAGGTAAGCAAAGGCTGTGTGCCTATTTCTCTGCGCTTCTGGATAATGTCACAAGAGCCCTCCTGAGCTGTCTAAGAGCGGTCGCGCCCGTGCCTGTCTCAATACGACAATCGGCAGGGCTTGTACTTGATACTGATCTCATAGTCATGGTACTGCATGTTGTGGACACACTTTTGAACAGAACAAAGACACAGCACCTTACCATGCGCGTCTGACTGGCTACGAGTTGACCCTGTTTGCACCACACATCACCATCAACAGATGTGCCACTCTGAACCCTTCCACGTTACTACCCCTCCGTTATGAGAGTGAGGACGCGGACGTGTATGATTGCATTTTCCATACTGAGGAGGAGACGAAGGGACTGGTAGACTTGACTGTTATTCTCCTGTCCGAGTCCGAAGGGGAACTATCTTTATTTATTTATTTTAGGAGCTTGTATAGCGCATTGCTACCCCCAACGGGGGTGTCCCGGCGCTTTGGACAGGCGAAGGAGGAGAGTAGGCTCAGTGGTGATTTAGGCGCTGGAGAAGAGCTTATGGTCTCGGCGGAAAATATGTTGATGGCTGTTGTTTCAAATTGCTATCAACAAAGGGAGACAGTTGGAGGTTCTTTTAACAGGTCCAGCATGCGTGCCCAAGTATCGAGATCAAAATGGAGTATGCAGTTCCTAACGAGGCTATAAGTGACTAGGGATGAAGTGCAATTGACTGACTACCAAGAAGGAGGATGGAGAATTCGTCCTTTCGGATTTAGGGCCCTCACACACCCAGCCTGCTGGGTGTCATGCTTCATCATTGGGCATGCTCCTCGTTTGTTCGGCGCTGCAATGCCTGACGGGCACCCTCGGTGGGGGCTCTTTGGCGGAGATCTTTTAATCCGTGCCGTTTGGTGAGTGCGTGTGAGGGGCCCTAAAGTGTAGAAGTGTAGTGTAATGGTTTCTAAAAAAGTGGGTTAAAACAAGGAGAGGGAGGATCAGGACAACTAATTTAATAATCCTGTCTCCCACCCTGGTTAAAAAGGAGTGATGGTGACTGTCTATAGTAATGTTATAGGCAGCTGCTCAATGTGTCATGTGGTCAACATGTTTCCTGCCTACTTTGTTCCCTGGAGAATCAGGCGGCAATTCTTCAGGACCTATAAAAAAAGAGTTGTAATCTACACTATGTGGCTGATAATGAGGTGTAGTAACCTAAATATTACCAGTCTGGTGGCACCAGCGGCGTGCGGTGTCCGTGGGTGCAGTAGTCAATCTAGGGAAGAGCACAAATATAAAAACAAAGCAGTCACTTATAATATAACTAATCCTAATTGGATTGTCTAATCGCCAATTATGTAAATGATAACCATAAATTTTGCACAACAATGTGGTACTAATTAAATATGGATTAGTAGAAATAATACAGTATACTAATGGCGTTTAATTGCAGAGCATGTAGCATATTAAAAACCAAAGCATTGGTAGTGGCAGTAGAGCACCTATATATACTATAAGACTGGCCTCATCGGGTGGCGGCATCAAGTGGACACGTTCATCCAACATGTGTCCTAAAAAGAGGTGGAGTGGCTATCGGGAGGGTAATGCAAAAGGTATCATAAGTTAATGAGGAATGCATCCAAAACGCAAACTGGGACGCGGTGGACCCAGCGTTCAATGATAGCGTTAGCAGGGCAATACATCCCTGAACGTTGGATCGTACAGTAAACTGTCCAAGGGCAGGGCCACCCAGGGCTCGGTGCTGACAGGGCGGCGCCCAGACGCGAACCCGGTGGCCCAGGATCCGATAGGATCAAGCGCGCCACCGAGGCCTAGCAGTCCGGTGCCGTGTCTGCCAGGAAGTGCGGGGGCTTAAGCCCAGGACTCCTGAGAGGTATGTTGCCAATTCCCTAAAACGTAGGGAACAATACCGTAATCAGCGCAATAATCGCTGCTCGGATATCTTAAAACGTTGGTGGATCTTACCTCGTTAGCTGCAATAAAAGAGAGAGGTCGGTACTCACAGTAATTTGCACCAACTCGGCGGAGGACCTAACCTGTAATGCCGGTTCCGGTAAGGTAACTGATCAGCCCGGTTCCTGCTGTTATGCCGGTTCCGGGAAGGTAACTGACCAGCCCGGTTCCTGCTGTTGTTATCCCCGGAAATGGCGCGCAACGTAGAGCGTCAGCATCATGGCACGAGAGCTAGAGTGCCAACCAACAAGTCTCTTTGGGAATGTGAGTGGTGGCCATATTGAAGTCAGAGGAAACTTATCGAAACGCGCGCCATCTTAGCGTGGTGTAACAAGAAGTGTGTAAGCGCACCTTGTCACGATGTCTTGGTAACCCACCTTAATGGAAGTCAAGTAGTAAATTAAAAAAACGAGTCCTACTATATCTGGCTATGCAAGGAGGGATGTCAGATGGGCTCAAACTGAGTGACACCCATAGGATGTCCTGCTAAAGTCTCGATATATATCTGGCTATGCAAGGAGGGATGTCAGAGGTGCTCAAAATGTCACAGGTAGTCGAGGACTCCGTGTGAGTATCATTAGTTGGGGAGGGTGTCTGTCCAGTGATGGAGATGTAGCTGATATTAGTGGGGCTATACCCTCAGAGGTGTTCGCTGAAAGGTAGTAGATAGTGTGTCGGTTATCTCTCAGATTGGTGGGTATTTGAGGTGCCCCAGGGGATCTCATCGTTTAACCCATTCCTGTCAGAGTCCAGACGGTGAACCCAGCGCTGTTCAATTTTGAATAGCACTTCAGGGGTGATAGATGCATCTGCTTCCAGAATCACCCATCTGAGTGATTCACAGGTGTGATGGCATGTTAGGAAATGGGTATAAAGGCGTGTAATGGTCTTGCGGCCCCTAATGTTACTCTTATGTTCTGTTATACAGATCTTGACTGGTCTAGTAGTCATACCCACATATCTGAGGTTACATGGGCAGGATAGTAAGTAGGTGCAATTTGCCGTGTTGCAGTTAGTATGTTTCCTCATCTGCCATGTGAAATTATTAGCAAAAGTTATCTCCTTGGTGAGTTTTGCCTGGGGACACACAGAGCAAGACCCGCATGGGTAGTGGCCAGTCACAGGAGGTAAACCCCATAAGCATCTTTGGCTGGGTACATTCTTGGATCTTGGCCTGGTGTGTATTAGTAGATCCTTCAAATTGTTTGTTCTTTTAAATGCAAACTTGGGGAATGGAAGTGTCAAATCCCCTGTGTTCAGAATGTCCCAGTGTTTGCGTACAATCTTTCTGATCTGGTTTGACACGGGTGTACAAGGTTACACATGTGATTGCCTCAGTTTGTGTTTTTTCAATTTTCTCCAACAGTGTCCCCCTGTTGTTGTTTCTAGCTCTCTTCATGGCCATAGAGACAGTCTGTTGTGGGTAGTCTCGTTGGTGTAAGTCTGATGCTAGTTTGGTAGCTTCCACCTTGTAGTCCTCAATAGATGTACAATTTCTTCTAATACTTGAAATTGTCCGAAAGGTAGATTATTTTTGAGGGCCCTAAGGTGGTGGCTGCTGTAAAGTAGTAGAATAGTGCAATCAGTAGGTTTCTTATAAAGTGTTGTGTTTAGTGCACCTGACGCCAGATTGATGTTCAGGTCTAGGAAGGGACCCTGGAGTCAGAAATGGTATGAGTGAACTTGGGATAGGGATTCAAAGTATTGATCCACTGGCAAAAGTCTTCACAGCTACCCATGTCTTCCTTCCAGAAGACTAGAATGTTGTCAATGTACCTCTTCCACAAAATGAGATTGCTATTGTATGGGTTGGAAGGATTGAAGATGGATCTGGACTCAAACGCTGCCTCATAAGACAGGCCACACAAGGAGCGAATGTCCTACCCATGGATGTGCCCTGTGTTTGGTGGTAGAGTTTCTTGTCATATTCAAAAAGGTTCTCAGTAAGTGCCAGGGTAGCACACTCCATTACAAACGGTATTGGTGTGGGTGATGACTAATCTGAAGAACTAAAAGCATCTTCAATGACCTTTAGAGTGGCACACTGGGGTATGTTATTGTAGAGTGATTCCACATCTAGGGTGACTAATAAGTCGATCTCACTTTGTCGGGAGAATTCATCAATTAGTTGTAGTACAGATGTGGTGTCGAGAAGGAAGGCTGGTGTTTGTTTCACTAGTGGCTGGAGGAAGTGATCGCAGAACTTGGAGAGTGGTCCAACAGTGACCCTATGCCAGAGACTATAGGTCTCCCCGGCACCAGATTCATCCCTTTGTGTATTTTAGGGAGGATATAGAAGTACAGTGTCTTTAGGTCTTTTGTCAACAAAAAGTCTGACTCATTTTTGGAGATCCACCCCTCTGTTTCTGCAGTAAATACCATGGTAGATATAATGGTAGACAGCCTTTTGGTAGGGTTCTCACTAAATGGTGTGTAGTATCTGTAATTTGAAAGTTGGCGGAGCCACTCAGTGTCATGGTCACAAGTAGACATTATGAAGTTGGCTCCCCTTTGTCTGCTTGTTTTATGGTTATAGTGGGATCATCAGCAAATTACTTCACAGCTTTCCACTCAGTGTTAGACAGATTATGAAAGGGGACATGCAGAGTCAGGTTTTTTAGGTCTTTAAGCAGGGCTTGCTCAAACGTGAGGACCTCATTTGGTACCATGCTACTGTTGGGTGTAAAAGTAGAAGGATTGCGTAACCCTTGAACATTTCACTAACCTTCCACCTTATCTTATCCTCTTGTCTGAATATTCTCATTCTCTGTATTCTTTGTTTTCGTTGTGCTTGTCTCATTTTTCTATTCGTCATTAAAGGAGAAGATGTGTGCTTTTTATATTCAAGTTTCATGTCTTTTATGCTGTTTTAGCTTTGTTCTTTTCTTACAACTAAACTGTCCTCTTTATCTTTGTTGTTATTGCTTATTGTCCTGTACTCTGTCTAGTCTTACAACATTGTTTAAGTTTTTGCTTTTTGTTCATTTTATAAAGAGAGAAGATGTGTAGTGACTTCTTCATTTCAATCTCTCCTGCCTTGCTTATTAGAATGTTATCAAGTTGACATGTAATGGAATGCTGACTCAGCTTGAGTTTCAGTTGAGACCTGGGGCTGAGCTGAGATGATCCTGCTCCAGATGGGGTTTTATGTTCTTCTTATTATCCTAATTACGTATCTATTACTTATCCATGAATGTACATTGTACCATCTTACTTCTAATAAATTACATCTAAAAGCAACTACTCAGACCTTGATCATCCTTCCATCACTACAGCGACCGCCTGTAATGCCGTAGCAAAGGACGGAGTATGACAGACCAGCAAAGAAGAGTAATTCCAAGCATTGGACCCAAGTAAGATACGGGCACTGTCGCAGTATTTCTAAACAAGGGTCCATTGTGATTCCAAGTGTCTGCTGTTGACTGGGGCAAAGACTGTTGAATCCTCTGTACTGGATAGGGGTTCTTTCCCTTTACTTTGGTGCAATCATAAGTGCTGCCCCTATTTGTGAGGTCTATCCACTGCAACCAGTCTGATTTCCACCTCAGAAACTGCATCATTAGTTTGGCCTGAGGTCTTGTGAACAGAACAAAAAAATCATCTCTGACCTTTCAGGCCTCATCAAGAGCTTGTGGTTTTACTGTCTGGAACAAGGCGGTAACTCAATTGACTTAAACCTATTCCTTCTCTAGCATTTACGTGTGTGTACCTTCTCCTGTGAGCTCTGACAAATGATTCATAGCCTTGCGACCAGGGCTGAGCCACACTGTCCAGTGCCAGTATTACTATCTGCACAGTAATAGTAAAAAATACTGAGTGGTTGAAAAAACTTGCAATAGGTGCAGGAGGAAAGGTTATTTTGGGCGAGTTTACAAGCGTTAAGTTGAAGAAAAAGTACTTTTATTTTTGGAATCATATGATTCAAGCACGCAAGATGTAGTTGACCGCAATTTGGTACTTACTGTTTCTGACGAACTGGAGAAAAACAGCAAGCTGTTTCCGTCTTGTACCGTGCATATTGGTAGTAGAGAGGTTATTGTGCTTGTAGATTAATGTGGTTGGTATTACCATACTTAGCAAAACAATGTTATTTTCTCTGTGGCGAGAATGGAACCTGTTTAAGACTAATATTTCTATTGCTCTCCCAGAGTTTACACTGGACATATTAGGATACTTCTGGGGTAAGATACATTTTAAAGGGAGGCATGCTGGAGGAAAAAAATATATATATACAAGAATAATTAAGAATAAAATCCGATCCAACTCTGGATACCCTAGTATTCTGATTCTGAGTTTTGTGAATAACTTGAACATTTCTTTGAGTTTTTCACTAAACCCTTAGGGCAGTTTAAGGGGTTTGAACACAAAATAAGTAAGATGATGTGTCAGTCAGACAAAGGGTACGAAATGGTACCCAGTCCTATAAAGACAATCTTAAGTGGTTACTTGAAGATTTATGCAATAGGCACATCATAGAAGCCAAAAGAAAAAACTATTGGGTGAGTGGTTGAAACGTTTCAGCACTCAGTCCATCATCTTGTTGTGGGATAGGCACGTCATAGAATAAATCAGATCCAGACAAAAGGTATCCCCTCTAGTTATTTTTATTAAGCAATTAAGAGAGCTCAGGTTGTGTGTGGACTTGGGCAGCCTAAATTATGCCATTTGAGTCAACGCCTACCCTCTTCTGAATATTCATTAACTCATGTCTTCTCTCTGAGGTACTACACTATTTGTAGTTTTATGTCTAGTCAATGCCTATCATCATATTGTGCTCCATAAAAACTCCAGACTTCTCACAGTATTTATAACTCCAGAAGTCGTAATCAATATCACAGAATACCTTGTGAGTTAGCTAGTGGAGCCTTGGGTTTCCAACATATTATGAGGAATACTTTGAATGGGATTGCTGTCCTCACACCATTCCAAGATTACATGTAGGAAGGTGGCTACCTGACTATGGTTACCCCAGATTTTTTGCCTTGTGTTTAGCTGGTTTTCGACTTAGTTGGCCTGGTTCCCTGCTAATCAGGGCCCCAGGCTATCTGCTCTCTCTGTAAAATGGATTCCATGTACCCTAGGTACATACCACAATTGGAAATGGACTCCTTGTCAGCCCCTGTACCATGCACTATAGGTGCTCAGGGCATAGGTGCCACCAAGGCCTACCAGGGGCTGCAGCATATCTTTTGCCACCCCTGGCTGGTTCTTAAATTGACACAACTGGCTGATCACTCAGCTGGGGCAAGATGGTGTAATCACCTCTTGCTTAGATATAGTATACCTATATCTAAACCTATATCTGGACACATATAAACCTGTGAGCCACTCCTATGGAAGGCCTCATCAATCCTGGAGGCAGAGTGCGTGGTTTAATGTGAGATGGAGCTCTAGCATGAGCTGAGCCTGTCTGCAGCTGTCGGGAACAACTCCCTAAGCTGTTCTGGGATAATGCCATACCATATACTATTAAGTGCATTATAATCCTCGCGGTTATATAGCAACTTTGGTTTGGCTTTATCAAAACATGTTTTGTAAAGTGTCATACGATTTGGAATACTATCCCCTCGCCAGTTCTGGCGACGGGGATAGCATTCCACCCCTCTAGAGGGAGAAGACATGTTACTTTACTGAAATGCGGTTAATTTCTAAAAGGGCCTCAGATCCACAAAATGGATGCTTCTGCCACAGACACAAGTCTGACCCCCTGTAGCTGACCGAAACTCAGCCAAGGAGGCCTGGACAAAGGATTTCCTGTCGCAGGGAGGTGTCACACCACCCCAGACAGGAGATAGGGGATTGTAGCAGGGAGGTTTGAAAGAAACCAGACACTGCATGGGGAGCACAAGGCTGCCCCTCGCATAATCCGGTCAAACCGGTTCTGGGGCACACCAGCCCCAGTCCCAGCGTGGCCTGGATCAAAGGAAAGGGGTGTATCCACCCCCTTCCTGGGTCCCACCCACAGGAGGGGACCTAGCAGGTAATCCAGCCCCCCAGATTCGAATAAGAGTGGGAGCAGTGCCAATGCACTTCAGATTATCCTGAAGAAATATAAGAAACGAAACTCTGGACCCTTCGACATCCTACTCAACGTAGAAGACTGAAGAATCTCCCTTGTGGTCAAGGAGTGACCACCCTGTGCAAACAGGCACCATCCAGCCCTCGACGTCTGCTTTGTTGCAGTTCCCGCCGGAACTCGAGCGACAGAGATCGACGAGATCAAGCTTGCCTGCCTTCTAACAGCCCGATCCACAGTCTCCGCAGAGCTGAGACCCGTGGAGGCGACCGGAAGCGTGGGGCACGCCATCTTGAAAAGACCACGAGACGCTGACCGTGCAGCCCACGAGTGACCCTCGAAGCTGTACACCGGGGTTTGAGAAGCCCCAACCCTGAGCCACTCTTGCACCGAAGTTCAGCCCTCCACACTCGACGAGTGCTGCGTGGGGCCCTTCTGCTTCTTTTGGCTCAACGCGTTGGCCAGTCCCTTGCCAGCTGGCTTGTGGCCCCTGTGCCGACGAAAACCAAAATACAACTTTTGATTCTGGTTGCTCCAGATTTGCACCCACTCCCCCGAAAAGGAGTACGCACTCTGACCCTCCTGGTCCGAGTGAGAAGCAATCTCCCGGTTCCGCGTGGATTGCTTTTGCCAAGTGTTGTTTGCTCCAATCTTGAAGCCGACAGCACCGACGGCGAGAGCCTTCGTGGGACAGATCGTGACCTGCTCCTGGACTTCGTAGATTCCCCAGAGCCCACGTGACAGCGGAGAGAAGCTCCTCGACAACCACCTGATTGCGCCCGACATTGCCTGGTTCCATCCTGGTTCCACCCTGGTCACTGCTGAGTGACCCAGACTCTGTCCCCTCTGCTTTCAGGTACTTTTCGACTTCGATTCACCCTTGGATCCCACCGGACACTTCTCCTTCACAGCGCCTGCAGCCTCTTCAGCTTCAAGCACCAAGAACCAGCGTGACGAAACCCGACACTACTTCGACCCTGTGCACCCGCTTCCTGTGGGTGAGGTAACATTGCAACGCCGGTGTTCCCACACTGGTACACACCTCTAGGGTCTGTGTCTTAAGTTTTGTCTTTCTAGGTTCAGCGGAAGTGTCCTAAAACTCTATTTGCTTAACTTTTACGCACCATTGACTTGCATTGGTGCATGCGTGTGCTTTCAGCACTGCACCCGAATCCCGCGGGCTTTTCCCGACTTCAGCATTGCTTGTCCCGACTGCTCCCAGCGATTCCCTAGGCCCTAGGCCTAACCACTGTTCGATTGGTATCTCTTATACAACTTTCTTAGTATATGGTCTGAGTGGCCCCTCGCCCTCATCCATAATTGTGCAACTTTGTATGTTATACTGTGCTTTTGATTTAACGCTTGTGCCCCTTTGTTCATAAAGAATACTGGGGATTATTTTAAGTAATAAATACATATATTTTTATAATATATACTTGTGTGGTGTCCTTTAATTTGATATTACAGGACTGTGATTGGTAAAACAGCTCGCTTAACACGACCTCTTGAGTTAAGCCTTTAAGGCTGCTTAGTCTTTGCTACCATTAAGATAGCTTGTCTACAAGGTTGACTTACCACCAGACACCATAAGGGAAAGCTTGGACTGATACAAGGTGGTTCCAGAATTGGAAACATCATATATCAGGCCAACTTCTCACATTACATTTTACTTTTTGTCAGGAACTCAGATGGGCATGATGAGAAGGAAGGAAGGTTTGCCACCCTTAGCAGAGAAGAGCTTGACAATAAAGCTGTGAAGATGCAAGTTCAGTTGAACTGAAGTGATCTATTTTGTCCATACTATCAGCACAGAGGGTTTTAAATCCAAAAATACACATGTGGAAGCCATTGTAAATGCCAAGTCACCAAAATCCAAGGACCAGTTGTTCTCCTTTTTAGGTCTCGCCTAGGCAGCAGGCAAGCGCTTGTCTAGGAGGGCCTTTAGCCATTGGTCTGCTCCTTTTCAAGCACACTCGTGCTTGTGCTGGCATCCACCTTGTGGGAGCGAGCAGCGGCGCGAATGGTAATTGAAAACATACGGCTCTCACGTCCTGCTGCTCTCTCCTGCAAGGCGGATGCATCACAAGCACGAGTGCATTTGCCTACTTTTTCGCGGCCGCGTGGCCGCTCCACGCTTCCTTACGCTTGTTGGGGGATATGCCAGGTGTCAGTTGGAGCCACCACGGGCACCCATGTGATTTTCCTGTGCGACTCCAATATTTTCCACAATAGAATTTCGGATAAAAAAAGTCAGAATTTATTTTCTAATTGAAGAGAAATTAACATAATTAAAAAAAGAGCTAGTTGGTGTGCGGGTGGATATCCACTTGGCGGCGGCTGCAGTGTGCGGAGAGCAGCTAGCGCTGGTGCCGGGAGGACAGGCCTTGGCTTGCGCTCCTGGCCGGCGCGGCGCGTGCGTTGCAGAGCTGTGTTTAATTATTGAAGCCAGCTCAGCTCCCATTCCTCGGGACTGCCGTGGATCTGAGTGCCCTCCAGCGATGTGCCGAAACTACAGAGAGCGGCCTTGGCTTTTGCCGTTCAACCCATGAGAGGCATACAGGCCCTGAGCAGGTGGTGCAGCCTCGTCAGATGTCATTTAAATGGGGATGTGAGAACAGACAGCCCCACAGCATGTGCTGGAGTGTTGGCTCCCTCAGCCAGATAATTACAGCCCCATTCTATATTTCTCAAAAATATCTATTACTGTTGCAGCCTCAAAATACAAGAAAGGAAAGGTACTGTTACAGAGGAAGGCTCGATATGGGAGTCCGTTCAGAAGAGTGCCAAGTGTTCTTAAGTCCTATATCCCGATTTTTGGAGAGTTTATTTGAAAGCAAGTCTAAGTAGCTCGGTCTCCAGATGTTTCCTGATTTGCTTGTGAATGGTTCGGGGCTTTACACACCATTGGGACACCTGGGTATTTTCTGCACATTCATATTTTGCACCCCTCAGTTTGTGCATATATCTTGCTTACTCTGAGACCCTTACACGGGTACCACTTACCTTTCACTGCCTTTTCTGCCCATACGTTCACTCTTTTCTACCCTCCAATGTCTTTTCTTAGCCTTTCCATACCTTTCCCTAGTCAGATTTGTAGATTTTAGAACATTGGAACTTGCTGTTGTCCCCGGACTTTCTCCCTTGACCACTTGCTTCAGTGTATTATTCTTTTTGTTTTCTTGCTCATATCAGCCTGTCAGTCAGAGTTCCACATTTACCAAAGACACCAAACACAGACATAACCTGAGTCTGGTACGTCAAGCCTATCAAATGAGAAATGTAGATAGAGCTACATCAGGTGGCAAAGATTAGACTGTCCGGTAATAAATATCTCCCTCCATAGGTTAAAATCAGGTACTTTAAAGGATCACTTAGAATTATGGAGGAACACAACGTAAATACAAACATCAAAGGTCCGGGTAAACAATAATTTAAAGATAATACCAGATCGGATGAATTCAGAGCCGTGAATGCTTTGCTGAATGGCCTCAAATAGATATGTAATGTAATGGCTAAACAAGGTTGGAGGTAACTGACATAATCTAGTTGAAATACTTCAGAGTTGCACAGGGCCACTGTTTTTTAATAAATTTGTTACAACCAAGGGAAATGTGGTTACAATTTCACCTTATATCTCGAAGTTAATGTCTAGCGTTGAATAATGAATGTTTTCTGTTTGTTTTCAAGCTCGAAACTCCTCATGACATTTGCATCTGAATCCGTCACCATGCCATCAACATTACTTAATTATTGCCATTAACGGAGCCGCGGGGCGCCGGGACCGGAGCCTCCGGAGACGGACCGTGCAGCGCCGGGGCCGGAGCCGCCGGCGGAGGACCTTGTGGTGCCAGGGACGTAGCCGCCGCCGCGGCAGGTAGCGGAGCCGGCAGCAAGGGAGGCCTCTCAGGTGGGACCACGGGGCCAAAAGGCGCGCCGGCAGGAGCCCGAGGCCTGAAAAAGCGGTCCATGGCAGCAAGAAAATCTTGCACCTGGACCGGAGTCGCCGATGGACCCGGATAAGGTGGGTAGGCCGCGGGACTCACAGGCTCCAATGGAGCCGTGGAGGAGGTACCCCCGGCCCCCTCGTCCGCGTCCGAAGACCAACGGGGGGACGTCAGAGAGCATAAGCACTTCTTAGACTTCTCCTTATGATGTCTCCTACCTGATTCCAAGTGGGAAGACTTCGACTCTGAGGAGCGATGATGATGGCTGCTCTGAACCTGGTTTCCTTTCTCCTCCTGCTGTGGCCATGGAGGAGGGTGCCACATACACTGTGGTGCTCCTTAGAGCAGCTGAGGCCCTTGACCTGTGTGGTAAATGGTTTCTATATCTTTTCCCTCAGTACTTCTCCATCAGAATGTCCTGTGACATCATATAATGTTGAGTGCCTCTCTGTGACTAGATTGTCAGTTAGCCATCTCAGGCTGAGCAGCTGGTAGCTCACTCCTGGTGGGGTTTTCTCCTTGTATCTTCCTACCTTATAACTTGCCACCTATCTACCTGCTAATAAGGAGGGATCTACTACTACACCTGGACTACGCATCATCTTTTATTACCACAGTTTGGCGACGTTTCTTGGACTAACCTACGCTGCACAGTAAGAGGATTGTAACTCAGCTTTAAGGAAACCAAGGATTGTTCAGGGACCCAGTAAAAGTGAAACCGAAGAAAGCTAATCACTTCAAGGAATCAGAGAAACGCCCAGTAAACCCCACCAGCGTCCTTTTGATTCTGGACAGCCTGTACCCTGGGCGTTTGTTGTGTGAAGAAGCCAACTGCCATCTTGCTGTCATCTGGACATTGCCTGTCTCCAGCCACAAAAGCGTCTGAGTTTCAGCTGGCCTGATCACCCTACTGCTTCTCTACGGCTTTTGTACTGTGACAGTTTGCCCTTTCTACATCTACTGTGGAACAGGTGAGACCAGTGTGTTCTTCCACAGTGTGGGCACGTTTCTCCTGTCAGCACTCTCTTTGTCTGCTTTCACAGAAGTGCCCCGGCGCATGTTGTTTTTACTCCTTCACAACAATCATCTTTAATCTACGTTGTCAAGTGTGTGTACTCCCACAGTGTCAAGTTTCTCCTGATATCTTTCTTGGCTTCAGTTGTGTACTTCAGAACATTGTCAAGAGCGTGAGCCGACACTCGACTTTGTGGAAGCCGGTCTGCATCTGGGTGGTGTGTGCAGGATACCTTTTATTGTATTTCGTGTGCATTTACCAAGAGTTTTACTTTGAGGCAGTTGAACCGCTACGTTTTAAACAAGTCTCCTGCCATGGCGCGCACACAATCTTACCTGTCTCGTGCGGCCATCATCTTGCTCATTGTGACGTCTGCCTCTCTGCCCCTGCTCTCTGTTGTTCAACTTCGAGAAGCACGTCATTGCCGTGAACCATCCGGCGCGTGCGTGATGACGTACCGCCATTTTGAAGTCAGTGCGCAACATTACACACTGCGCTTTCCTGCTGTCACATGACCTGGGAGTTAATGTTTGCCTCCTGGCCCGCTCCAGTTTGTCCTGCGGTGCCAGCACCTTAACAGTTTCAACGTCAGGCGGAGGATGTGAAATTCGTCAGTAACTGTCTTTGGATCACATGTCGTGACTTTTCAACCTTATGGCTATATTCGGCATATTCAGCACATGGATTTCATATTTAAACACTGCAACTATTTGGCTGGTTTCAGTTTCTCGCGTTTCAGTATTTCCTACATCGGACTGCGCATCTGTTACTTGCCACTACCACCCGGGTGAGACATCGCTCACCGGAGCTAATGTCTTTTGTTTTTCACCTGTTTATGCTTGAACTTATTGGTATCTCCGTGCATGTTGTGGGTGGGCGTATGTTTGGAGTATAATCTCTTGTTTTCATTGGGAAGTTCTTCAAGTGTTTTTTTTATTTCTTCCCATTGTGTATTGTGCATTTTGTGTCTCCTGCTGTGGTGGTTGCATTGACATACACCTAGAGTTACACAGAACTTTCTCTAGGTGGTCTAGTACTTTATGTTGTACCCTTTTGTGGGGAGTTTGGTTTCCTAGGGCAACATCTTAACCCTACGGTGTACCCTTATTTAGGGGAGGGTGTGGGGTTAGTCAATGTTTTTTTTAAACTAGGGCGTTGTTGTACCTTATGGTGTACCCTGTATATATTTAGGAGATATTGTAATCTTGGTCTCACAGGTGTGTATCCTGTGTTTCACCCTGCTTGGGCAGCTAGGGTGTTTGTGTCTAATCTTTGCCCCATTCATGTACTAAGGGTTAGTACCCTACGGTGTACCCTTACTTAGGGGAGATTGTGGGGAGGTTGTGGTGCCAGTCAGTGCCAACATTTAATTTAATTTGTGGTGTACCCTTTCATTAGGGGAGGTTGTTTGCATGTAACTACCATGTTCAGAAGTTTCAAGGATTAGTATCCTTTGGTGTACCCTTTTCTGGGGAAAGTGGTGTGCGTGGTCAGCGCCACCATTAAGTGATGTTGCATTGAACAACTTTTACATTGTTCAATGGTGTACCCTTTAGTTAGGGGAGGTTGTTAGTGTTTGTCAGGAAGTTGCATCACTCTATTTTTGTGTTCCACCATTAGGTGAAATTGCGTTGAACAATTTTTACATTGTTCCGTTGTGTACCCTTTTGTTAGGGGAGGTTGTCTGTGATTGTCTAAGTTGCATCACTCTATTTGGGTAGGCGGGGTGCGTGGTCAGCGCTACCTCTTGGTGTAGTTGCGTCACAGTTGTCAGTGTGTCTCTACTGTGTTATTTGTTCCAGGGGCGTTAGTATCCTTTGGTGTACCCTTTCCTAGGGAGTTGTTCTGTTCCACAGTTTAAAGGTTGCCTTTCTAGGTGTACCCTTGGAGGGGAGGTTGTTAGTGCACGTCATGCACTAGTCTTCATTGCAAGGCATTCTCTTTTTTCTGTGTAGGTTGCTAGTTCATCTTTTTGTGCTTACTTCCATCTGCACACATTTTGTCTCTTGGTTGTTACACCCTACTTGGTTTATCAGGATCGCTACCTTGTTTTATTAAGGAGGGTGGATGGGCATGTTATGTAATTTGCATTCTTGTGTTTTGACCAACCATGACCATTTGTGCATCTTATGAATATCTTTCTACATGCCTCTTTTAATTTTCTTTGTTTCTGCTTCCACGCTTGAGTTTCCTGCTTTTCAAATTGTCTCTTTGACTTGCTCTTGTGTCTACAGTCTCCTCTGAATCCTTCTGCTCCGTCTTAACTTCTTACTTGCTGTTGTTCGCTAACGGAAGAGGATGTGTGGTAAATGGTTTCTATATCTTTTCCCTCAGTACTTCTCCATCAGAATGTCCTGTGACATCATAGAATGTTGAGTGCCTTTCTGTGACTAGATTGTCAGTTAGCCATCTCAGGCTGAGCAGCTGGTAGCTCGCTCCTGGTGGGGTTTTCTCCTTGTATCTTCCTACCTTATAACTTGCCACCTATCTACCTGCTAATAAAGAGGGATCTACTACTACACCTGGACTACGCATCATCTTTTATGTGCCACAACCTGCCTACGGTAACTTTAAAAACTAACCTCCTCACTGAAGTCCTTCAGCCGGCGGCAAGCTCTATGGAGCCTCTGCTACCGTTCAATGAGGCATTAACAGATGTGGTAATGGGCAACTGGTCTAGGCCTGCCAGGGGGAACCCTGTGGATAAGAACGTGGCCAGGCATCATCGCCCGGCCCAGCGTGACCCTGCCTTTTTAACGACCCACCTGACTCCGAAGAGCCTGGTCATCCAAACCTCCACCTCCCAAAGCACATTCGTTACCGCCCCGCCGGATAAGGAATCTAAGAAGCTGTTTGACAAGAAACAGTTTTCCTCTGCCAGCTTAGGGCTGTGGTCGGTGAACACCGCATGCCTCTTGGGCTGCTACTCTCACGCTGTGTGGGACACGGTTGCTCAGACGCTGCCTCAGTGTCCGGAGGAAGTTCGGGCAGTGGTTTCCCAAGCTGTGGCTGAGGTGAAAGATGCAGCAAAGTTTGCCATCCGGTGTGGACTAGACACCGCGACTCTTTGGGTAGGGCGTTTTCCACCGCAGTGGCCCTCCATCGTCACGCCTGGTTACGGTCCACTGGGTTTTCAGAGGATGTTCAGAGTTCCCTTATGGACATGCCTTTTGATGGTACCCGCCTGTTTGGCGATAAGGCAGATAGCGCGCTGGAGCGTTTTAAGGACTCCCGGGCTACAGCCAAATCCTTGGGTCTCTCCACCACTCCCCGGCCTCATCTGCTTTTTGTTACTTTCGTGGGCACGAAGGGGCGCCCAACACGTTTGTTCAGCCAAAAGCCTGCGCAGAACCAAGTTTCATGGCACCAGTAGTCAGTTTCTTGCATGGCTCTGCGTTCCTGGCACGGAAAGTCGTGTACAGAACTGACGTCAGCACGCATGGGTGGCGCCCAAGTAGTCTCCGTGACGCCATCTCGGCGCATACAACGCCAGCAACGGACGCAGAGCCACACTACACCACCTTCCAACGCGCAAGGGTACTGCTGACGAAAAACTTCCTAGATCCAGTCTGAAGCCTGGGGATATTCTTCGGTAAGGAATCTATCACTAACTAATGTCTCTTACAGATATATTGTTGCACAAGTAGTAACTTGTGCTTCGGAGCAACATTCTAAAGTCGAAGTTACTCAAGAAGATCTATGCTTGCTAGTCCCAGTGAAAGGCATATACAATATTTCTCATAAAATTACCGTATTGTATCGTGTTGTGGATGGCCTTTATTGCCTGTCTGACTTTACCTGTTCATAAGCTTGCCCATCTGTAACACAGGGAATCCTTGTGGCATTTTCTAAATTTTCTCAAGCGACCTTGGATAACAAGGTCATGATATCCTTCTTTATAATGCTTTGAGAGAAATACCTTGGTTCATTGTCATCCTTTGCCTGAGGTACATGAATTTTTGGCCAAGGTAGTTTACCACTATTCATCTCAAGGTGGCTCATTAGGTCAAATTGACGGAGGATCCAGACACATTACCACATTCATCCCATCCTCATTGCCAAATATGTTGTGGTTCAAAAGAAGATGCCCACGCAAATTTATGATAAAAGTGGTGTCCATTTATTGGAGCATGCAAACACCTCAGCAGCTGATTACAACTGTCCAACATACCATTTAGAATATAGAACGTAATACAAACATCAACAGTCTTAGCCAAGGGAGACCAACAGGTAAGAATAAAATCAAGTAGGAGATAAGAACACAGAACCATTACAGAGCCCATATTCTACCACATTAACTTACCACAGTTATGTTATCATTTCCAGACTTTTCCTCTCACTACCAATTGCCCACTACTAAGCTTAATGGAATGGGCAAGTGTTATGATAAAATCCAGTACACCAAAGTATATCGAAAAATCATTGGGAAAAGATGACAGAGTTCAAAGAGAAAGTAGTAATAGGCATTACTGCTTGTGAAGTCTCCAGTAGGTCACTCACGCCCTAGGTCTCTTTCTGCCCCTTCATGGGTAAACAAGAAGCTGGATGAAGTTTTCACTTAGGAAATGCTGTGGTGTTAGGCTATAGTCAGGCCTGGCTGAGCTGTTGGTGCTTGTGAAGTTTCCAGCAGGTCACCCTTGCCCTAGGTTACTCTGTGCACCCTTCATGGTTACCAGGCAGCTGGATGAAGTTTTCACTGAGAGGACATACTGTGTTGTTACTGCACATACTGTGCGGACATACTGTGCTGTAGTGCACATGATCAGGCACTGCTGCCCGCAAAGTCTATTGCAGGCAAGCTTATCCTAGGAGGACATTGTGCCCCTTCATAGTTAAGCAAGGAGCTGAGTGAGGTTTTCACTATTAGCACATAGTGTGGTGTTAAGCTATAGATCAAAGTAACAGCTGTTGGTGCTCGTGCAGTCTCCTGCAGGCGCTTTCACCCTAGAACACTGCGCCCCGTCATGGGTAAGCAAGGAGCTAGGTGAAGTTTTCACTGAAAAAAACATGCTGTGAAGTTGGTTTTGCCTGTAAAGCGCTTAACACTGATGCACTGCTGAGTACCAGTATACGATTTGATTCGTACTGCTGTTTCTGTACACATATTACAATTATTTTAATTATGCAATAAAAGAATCAAAGGCTTGGGATATGATATTTCTTACAGAGACTTGGATTAAGGATTTTTCAAATCCAGATATTAACCAGGCTATCCCTCCTGGCTACCGGTTAACTGGCTTAAACAGGGAAGGCACAAAGATGGGGGGAGGTATTGCAGTCATTCTACTCTCCCATCTAAATATCACGACTAGAAAAATCCCCAATGTCGGCTGTATCGAGGCAATGTACTTTTCCATCATGGACACCTCCTCAGTCATCCTTTCTGGGGTCCATGTGTACAACCCCCCCGGGCACTGCTCCATCCGCCATGACGACATTGCTGGCCACAATTGCAGATTTGTCACTAAAACATCCTCACTTCACAGTGCTAGGTGATTTTAACCTGCATGTAGATGTGAGTGCTTGTGCACGAGCCAATAATTTTTTAGATTCTATGCTTGGCCTTAATCTGCCCCAGTGGGTTAGGGGACCTACACATATAGCCGTCCATAACCTTGACCTTGTTTTTTCTAAATGTTCCGGCCTCACGGTGCTCCCCTCGCTTCCTCTGACATGGTCTGATAACTTTTTGATCCCGCTTAAACTATCTCTGCAACGACCACCCAATGTGCCATCTAATATCAGGGAATTGGGCAGAAAATGGTTTAAGGTCACGCATAATGCCTTAGAACACACTTTGGTTAATAGGATAGGTTCATGCTCCGGCAACCTTAACGCGGAGGCACTTAAATTTTATAAGGATCTTTCTGCTGCAATTGAACAGATTGCCCCGCTTCAGCATCTTACCTCCTTAAGATCTAAACCTTCTGCCCCTTGGTTTAACGGGGAATTACGGGAAGAAAGAAGTAGATGCAAAAAATTAGAGCGGGCCTGGCGCCGGAATTACGATCCGTCAGCCAAAACCCTCTATAAATTGGCACTGAAGAACTTTCATAAACTCAAACGCTCTACGATGAAGGATCATTTTATTGGAAAAATCAAGACAGCAGAAAATTCAACTAAAATGTTATTCAACATTGGTAGGGAATTTGCTGATCCTCCTGCTTTGGCATGCCCTAATGAGCCGAGTCAATCTCTCTGTGACGACCTGTCTGACTTTTTCCATGAGAAGATTGTAAATATTACGGCAACTATCAATCAGAATAAGAGGACGCCACCACCAAATAATAACACTACGCATGATGCACGGTTTACCTCATTTTCACCTTTAACTTTAGAATATGCGCGGTCCCTATTCTATAACTGTAAATCAGGTTCTCCTCTTGATCCAGCCCCTGCTCAGATCTTGAGTGATCTGGCTCCGCTACTGATTGATCCTCTGTTGGAAATATGGAATGCCTCGCTGCAATCTGGCCTGTTCCCCGCGCTGTGGAAACAAGCTTTGTTGATCCCTATTCTGAAAAAAGCAGATGCTGATCCCTTATGCCTATGTAATTACCGGCCCATCTCACTTCTTCCTAAACCAGCTAAAGTCTTGGAGAAGGTGGTACAGGAGCAACTGTCTGAATACCTCGAACTGCACCATTTGTTGCATGACTCTCAGTCTGGCTTTAGGCCAGGCTTTAGCACTGAGTCGGCATTACTGGAGGTGTCTAAGTCGATTCGTGAGTGTGTGGATAGGGGAGAGGAGGCCATGTTGGTCCTCCTCGACCTATCCACAGCTTTCGATACGGTCTCTATCGACATCCTCCTGGAACGCCTCCAGGAGATGGGAATTGGGGGGACACCGCTAGCCTGGGTGAAATCCTTTTTGCAGGATAGATCGCAACAGGTTTTCCTCAGGCCGTATGTCTCTACTGAGAAACCACTGGAATGGGGGTTCTGCAGGGCTCAGCACTCAGTCCTCTATTTTTTAATGTCTATCTGTCTCCATTAGCGAAGTTGGTGGAATCTTGGGGTGTCAGAGTGATCTCGTATGCTGACGATACACAGCTTGTGTTTTCATTTAGAGATCACTCTGATGACTATATGGCTAATTTCCATCACTGCCTGGTTGACATAGCATCCTGGATGAACACCAATAACCTCAAATTGAATACAGATAAGACGGAGGTCTTATTATTTAATCAAAAAGCTCCTTTACCAGCCAATATATGGTGGCCTACAGAATTGAATCCGCCCCCTGCCCCTGTTCAATCTGCCCGCAATCTAGGCTTCCAATTTGATACGGCGCTGTCCTGCAAAACACAAATTAACAAGGTCTCGGCAGCTTGTTTCGGAAAGCTCCGTATGATTAAGAAGATTGTTCCCTTTCTCCCCCTTGACTCACGAAGGATGGTGGTCCACGCCTTGATCACGTCCCACTTGGACTATGCAAATAGTCTATATGTGGGAGCCCCGGCTTATCTTATCAAGCGCTTACAGATAGTACAGAATTCCGCCGCCAGGCTGATATGTAATATTCCTTACCGACACTCTATTACTCCATTCCTGGCCGCATTACACTGGTTACCAGTGAGTCTACGTCTACAATTCAAGTCTCTAGTCATTGCCTTTAGGGCTCTTAATGGCCGAGGCCCGGCATACCTGAGGCACAGACTCAAGATCACGCAATCTGTACGCGACCTGAGATCGAACCATCTTCGCTTGATGTACACTCCTCGCTTCCGCCTTGCAAGGAAGGGGGGCCGGGCCTTTGCGGTGGCCACGTCCAAACTGTGGAATGGCCTTCCGCTGGAGCTCAGATCTCTCCCTACTGAATCTTTGTTTCGGAGGAAACTTAAGACCTGGCTCTTTTCCAAATACTAGCTCCCACTGAATCTCTCTGGTTATCGGCTGTCTGCAGCGCCCGGACACCCCCATCGGGGGTAGCCGTGCACTTTATAAGCTTCAAAATAAATAAAATAAAATAAAATGACTGATTTAAAAAAACATTTGAAATCTGTGAGGGGAACTGAGAAGGTATGTATGACCAGAGTCTAATATGCCCCTTTAGAGGGGTGAAGATAGAGGTTTAAAGGTATCTCTGGGAGTCATTGTGCTCCTGTCTAGCCTTTCTCCCTCCACTTGGCACTCATCTTGTATGGCTGGCTGTGTTAACAAGCATTTGCAATGCAATAGGTCTCACACTTACGCAAGTTTCAGCTATTGACATTGCAAATAACAACGCCTTTTATTTTTGCTTTCGTTTAAAAACATAAATAAAAGGCATTGTCATTTGCAATGCTAATAGCCTAAATTCACGTAAATGCGAGTCATTTTATACAATTGTCTTCTCATTGTCATGCTTTTTTGAAACCGCTGGTATTAGGCGCTGATGGAGCGAGATAGAAAACAAAATTTTGTTTAAACTCGCAAAGTCACATTTCCATAACATGAATAAAATTATTAATGATTTGTGATATGTCGTGCTAATACAACCTAGATTAAGCTTTACACGTGGGGGGACTAACATGTGTGCTCATAAATGTGCATAAATGTTGCATCTTTTTGTTCGTGCAAAATAATAAAATAATTTATTGTTTTTGTTTTTGTCATTACTAACTGCTGCATATTTAAAATAAGCATGTGCTTGTTTTGCTTATTCTTGTCTGTATGATGTCATTTCTACTATTCTAGGTGCATATGGGTCTCATAGAAAAACGGAGACTGGTAAATATAAACGCTGCTTTATTTGTTTGCAATGGCTAGGTAACATTTTGATTAATCGGGTGGGTTAATTATTTAGTAAACCATGGGGTGGATACAGAATATACTTTATTTCTTACATTAATACTTTTCTTGTGTTTGTTTTATACTAGAAATCATAAGTTGCCTGCTTTTGAGGCCTAACTATTTGAGCCGCACAAAAAGAGCTAATCCATATTTCTGCAGAAAGTCACGAGACGCCCATTCTGAATTAAAACGTTTATTGAAGCTGCATTCACAAAGCAAAAACTGATGAGCTGACATCATTCTGTCGGACATGGCCAAGGTCGAAAGTGAACTTTTTGTCAGTCCTTAACTTGGCATCCGCGGAAGTTGCACTGTAAGACTATGGAAGCTGCGAGGATGACTTAAAACAAAGTTGCAATCGCAGGAAGCCTCTGGCTTCACGTGGAAGAAACAATGGTCTTTGTAAGACATGATTTTGTGGAACTTTTTAAGAATCGGGTGACATGTCACTTGTCACTCTCAGCCAATGGGACGTCGAGTATTTCTGAAAATTTTCCTTTGCTAGTTTAGTTAGCGTAGAAAGGTATAAAAAGTCATGCCCTTAGGGTTGGGCTGGCTGCTGCTTTCTGACTTTCCGATGAGGGTGATGTGCTGCTGGACTTTGCGTGGAGCACGTAAGAATCCTCAAAGAACTTTACTTTAATTTCTGTCTATTTAGCTCAGTTAGGGAAATAGGTTTTAGAAATGCTAAACTTTATATAATTTCTTTAAAATTGATTCCATTGCTTAAATTGTATTTTTCTCATATTTCTTACCATCATGCTTGCTTTATTGCTAATAAAATTCATTTATAAAACTTACAACTTATATACCATAATTTAGAAAATAAAATCTTACTTTTGACAAACAAGCTGGTCTTGGTTATTCATAAGTATAGGTTACCTTTAGCTAGATCACGTCGCCTATGGTGGTCGTTTAAATGATTGGGTTTTATTCTAATGACAATATTCTTTCTGCAAATGTATAAATATGTATATAGTGTGTAGATAATGTGTATATAGATTTATTCTGACCACCTGATTCAGTAGGCCCAAAATATATCAGATTCATAAATGGGTCCATATTTAGTATAGAATTTTGTTTATAGGTTATGAAGTTGGGTAGCGTAGTTTATGATATATTTTCTATAGCCCGCTGGATCAATTATCTGGTAGCAGAAATTGATGGTTGCTAAGCGGTAACCAAGGTAACATGTTGGTTGCTAAGGATTGCGTCATGGTATGAAAATAGGATCAATGTTTTAACACTCGTTAAGTTCGTTTTTCGTGCCTATCTGTAAGCTATACCGGTATAGATTGTGTGGCGAGAAATTAGTCACGCAAGCCATCTGTTCGTTTGTAGTGATATCGCCGAGTATCACAAGAGGTATCGCCGTGTACCATAGTGTTGTCGCCGAGCAGCACAGTTTTAGGGCTAGGTCTGAATCTTGTATAGTGAGGAATTTCTAAGAAATCAAAGCAGCATGAGAATAGGGACAAAGCGCCTTCCATAAAACTCACTGTGATGAGAGTAATAGTTATATCCAAGCTTGAGTGAAGGGTAAAATTTAACGTCGGTGCATGATTATCTATAAACAGGTTAGAGTCCTGTACGGGTACATGTTTCATATCTATAAACAGGTGAGAGCCCTGTACGGATAACGTCGTTATTTTGCTAACGGTGCATGATTTCTATAAACAGGTGAGAGTCCTGTACGGATTTCGTGTGTGTTTGAATTTAGGGAATTTTCCGTGTAAAAGTGCGAGTTTGAATTGTATTTTATGTTCAAGTGGAACTCTTAGAACTTTCACTTCGCGGTGGGTTCAGAGCAAAGCGAGTTCATAATTATACTTGCTTGAAGGGTGGGGTAAGGTTACTCTACTGACAATTGAATATTATCCTTAGTGTGAATAGCGCCGTCTATTCCGAAGTGTGGATACTTGAATGTATGTAAACTATCCTAATTAGTGAAACGAACAGATGTTGTCTTTATAAGTCATTGTTAAGAATTAATTTACACTGAAAAGTGTTCTTAAAATGGTGCTGTGAAAAGATTTTGTCAAGGAGGGGTAAGCGCCAGGAGTGAGAAACGAGAAACCGCAGCTGCTGTGTACGTCACAGAGCCGCGCAGGGATTGGGTGACCTACGTCACAAGCTGTATTCTGATTGGCTCCTGAGTCTCTGACGGCCTGTGAGCTGATTGGTCCTTAGGAAAATCTCCAAAATTATTGGTCGAGCTGAAAAGTGACGCAGCTCAACTGCCGTTGGCTTGTTGGTGTGTTTCGCGCACGGATTGGTTGTTTTGCGGAACATCCCGGAAATATTTTACGAACGATTTTGTGAATTAAATTTAACTTTTAAAAATGAGTTATCATTTTAAACATGTTGAGAAAAAGACAACATTATTTCAGAAATTTAAGAATTTATTTTCACCTGACAAGAAAATCGAAACGCGAGGTGGTAAACTACTTCATAAGTATAAAACACCTGCAGCGTACATGGAAGGTGAATACGGATATCATACTGTCTTATGGTTCGACAGTTGGAAACGCTATACTAAAAACGATGGTGTTTTGGCTTGGCCTGATGATGGTTCATTTAATGTAAGAGTTTTAAGAAACTTACGAGAAAAAATGAATGCTCTTGTTCCAAAACCGAGACCAACTCAATTTGAAGCTTTAGTTGAGTGGGAAGATGAGATGTATCAGTTACAAAGAGAAGCTAGTGGAATTAAAAGACCTTCTAAAAATCCATCATGGAAAAGAGAAACTCATGAAGATAGATTACGAATGTGGAGACAGGGAAACATGAGTGAAGGATTGTATTTAATTCATGAAATGGTAATGGGTTCTCCTACAGGAAAATCTATGGAAAGTGAATCTGAGGATGCAATTATGGAAGAAATATATACAACTGCTAAAAATAAACAGCCTAATCAGCCTTTGAGACCTTCTAGATCATGGTCTACTCCGGTGGTTTCTACTGAAACTTCACCGAGTGCACCTCCAATTAGCGAAGCTCCTAAACTTTATCCAAATAATTGTGAAATCACTGAAACTCCTAGAAGACCAGAATTTGAGAATGCTCGAAACGAGGGTAGACATTTTTCAATGACTCCAAGAGCAAGGGAACCTCCAAAAGATTATGCAAGAGAGACAAGAAATGTTGATGAGGTCGATTATAATGAATACTTAAGGTCTAAAGAAGAATTAATCAAAAGAATGACAAAAGGCATGGAAGCTGTCACAGTTCCAGTAACAATAGGTCCTGTTCAACCTGTATTTAATCAAAGAAATACAAACAAAACTGGATTAACTATTCCTTTAAATACAGAAATTCAAAAGCCTGCTGAAAAATTTTATTCAGACTTGACTGAATTAAACACTTCTAGATCGAGAATGCCTGATTTAACCTTTAATGAGGATTTATCTCCAAAAACACCAATGGGTGCTATGTCAGATGTAGGAAGTCCTGAAGTCAGGGTAACTACACCAAAGCTTGATGTGGCCAAATTAAAAGCAAATATTGAAGAATTAATAATTGGAACAATTGGCCCAGATAGTTTAAATTACTATCGGGATGATGAACTATTATTCATTTGCAAAAGTATTCAATGGAAAACGAAAAATAAATATGATCAATTAGAGGATCTAGCTGCAGAACTTGAAATCGATGTGAGTAAACAAAAGAATTTTGCAAAACATTACAGATTAGATTTCTCAGAAAGCGACATTGAGAGTTTGAACTCAATGGGAAGAATAGTTCACATTAAAGATTTAATTGTCTATATCAAAAAGCTAGGAGAACTGAACAAATGGAGAGTGAAATGGACTAAAAGGAAGGAAGATGAAAGATTAGAAAGAATGTCAAAACAATTTCCAATGAGAGAAGTTGCAGGTGGAGGATATGTTCATGTCCCATGGTCGAGACAAGACATTCTGTTATTCACAAATGATTTTCCTAAATTAAGAGAGAAACCTGTTGAGTGGTACAGGCAAGTCGATAGATTTATCAAAGTGTCAAAAGTTCTGTGGATTGATTTGGATGGATTTTTTGACATTGTTGTTCCATCTGATCTTTGGACAGAATGTAAAATATCTATTAGTTGGCCAAAAACAGAACCTGAGCGAATCAAAGAAACAGGTGCCCCAAATCCACTTGTAATGGATTTTTATGAGAAAGTAATTGTTTGGATGAAAAACAAAATTCCACCCAAAGAAGTTGATTGGGTTAAAATAGAAAGAACAGAGCAGGAAACAAAAGAATCAGTTCATTCTTTTTATGAAAGACTACTGTTAATCTTTAAACAATACAGTGGTTATGAAAAATTAGATGAGAAAGACATGAGTCATTTTATCTATAGATTTGTTTATGGACTAAAGCCTGAAATTGGAGAAATGATCAGAACTAGCATTGTCGGATGGCAAGCACTATCTATTGATGATATTCTGAGAAAGGCAAAATATTGTAGCGATGAATTAGAAGTAAAACAGAAGAAGCTGAAGGAGAAAGCCATGTGGGCACAGGTAAAGGTGGCTGAGCAACAGATTGCCAGCATGGGAAATAAGAACACTAATTTTGTTCAAACTGGAAATACGAACCAGATACAAGGAAAGTTTAAAGGTAATAATTTCCAAAAGAAATTTAGCCCAAAGATAGAAGAGCTGAAACAAAGATTACCTTGTTTTAATTGTGGCGAAATTGGACATTGGAGGGACGAGTGTCCTCATCCTCCTAGAAACTTAAAGAATCCCTTATTGAATCCACAGATGCAGAATGGTGTTAACGTGCAGCAACAGCTACAGATGCAACAGGGGTTAAATGAATTTAATATTCAGCGACAATTACAACAACAGCAACAACAACAGGTGAATAATCGTCAGGACCAGTTGCCACAACCACCTTTTCCGAATTGTGGGGGAGTTCAAAAATATAATCCAAACGTGGGATTTCAGGGATGTGAACAGGTAATAAAACCACAAAAACAGCAAAAGCAGCAAAGGGTTCAAATGCAAAATGCTTCACAACAATTTTTATTAACAGAAAGCCAAGACAGTGATTCTGATGATTATTGCTGACGGTGCCCGAGAGAGGAGGAAGAGTGTGTTGTTGGAGCCACTCTTGAGGTTGACCAGTCTGGTCCTTATGTAAACGGGAAAGTTAATGATGTAGACATCACTTTTCTAGTGGACACTGGTGCTACTCGTTCTACTGTTAGATCAGTGGAAATTGAAAACCTACCTCTCTCTGGGGATACCATCCAAGTTGTCGGAGTAAGTAATCAGCAAATTAAAACAGACCTAACTGATCCAGTACCAGTTGAAATTGGAAATTACAGAGACAAACACAGATTTGTGGTTTGTAATAGTAGTCCAGTAAATCTATTAGGTAGGGACATCCTATGTAAAATGAATTGCAGAATATATTGTTCTCCTGAAGGAGTTGAATTACAAACAATGGAGGAAGATGGTTTGTACAGAATGACAATGATGATGATGGAAGCAGAAGAAACAAAATTGTTTCCTGCATTTGAAGAAAAAGATTTACCTGAAGAGCTAAAAGAAACAGTGAAATCTGAAATATGGGATTTTACTGGGAATGAGATGGGTCTGATGAAAAACGTAGATCCTGTAAAAATTGCATTGAAACAGGGAATAGAATTTCCAAACACTCCACAATATAAAATGAAAACTGAGACAATTGAAGGTATTACACCTGTAATTGAAAAATTAATCAAGCAAGGTGTATTGAAAGAAATGAAGAGTAGCTCTTGTAATTCACCAATTATGGGAGTTAAAAAGGCTAACGGAACATTTAGGATCGTACAAGATCTGAGAAAGGTTAATCAAATTGTTATTCCATGTTGTCCTGTGGTTCCAAATCCAGCAGTAATTCTATTTCAGATTCCATATGATGCTGAATGGTACACAGTCATTGACCTTTGCAATGCATTCTTTACTGTTCCTCTACACCCAGACAGTTATGAAATCTTTGCTTTCAGATTCCAAGGTAAGACCCTTGGATGGACAAGAATCCCTCAGGGCTATACAGAAAGTCCTTCAATCTTTAACGAACTGTTAAAAAGATCATTAGAAGATTTAGACTTACCAGGTAGGTCTACGTTGGTGCAGTATATTGATGATTTGTTAATAGCTGCAAAGACAAGAGAAAATTGTGTAACAGACACAATAATTCTGTTAAATCGCCTTGCAGAAGAAGGACATAAAGTGTCCCCAGCAAAATTACAGTTTTGCAAACAGGAAGTGAAATATCTTGGTCACAGAATTGCAAAGGGAAAAAGACAAGTAACAATAGAGAGAATAAAAATGATTCAAGCAATGTTACCGCCAAGAACACAAAGACAGGTCAGAATGTTCCTGGGAATGGTAGGTTACTGTCGACAATGGATAAGTGGATTTTCAGTAATTGCGAAACCACTACAAAGACTGACCAAATCAGATGTAAAAGATCCAATTATTCTCAGTGATGTTGAGATGGAATCTTTTGAAAACTTGAAAAAGAGCTTATGCCAAGCTCCTGCTTTGGGTATGCCAAATTATGAGAAAGATTTTGAACTGTATTGCAGTGAGAGAGAAGGATGTGCATTATCTGTGTTAATTCAGAGACATGGAAACCTAAAGAAACCTATTGCATATTTCTCTGCAGTTCTTGATCCAATTGCAAAAGCATTACCAGGTTGTTTGAAAGCAGTTGCAGCTACAAGTATCAGTCTTGAACAAAGTGAAGGAATCATTATGGGATTTCCTGTGAAAGTTTTTGTGCCTCATTCAGTTGAAATATTACTGACAAGAGGTAAGACTCAACATTTAACAAGTAGCAGATTGACAAAGTATGAGAAAATCATACTAGGAGCAGATAATGTTTCGATTTCAAGATGTTTGAATCTAAATCCTTCTACATTACTGCCTGATTCAGAAATCGTTAATGACATTGAGACAGAACATGAATGTTTAGATGTCATGGAATTCTGCACAAAACCAAGAAAAGACATCAAAGACAGACCTTTGCCTGAATCGGATTTTGTCTACTTTGTAGATGGCTCATGCTTAAGATCCGAAGGTGGTGTCTTGAAAGCTTCATACTCAGTTTGTACAGTCGAAAACATTAAAGAAGCATCATGTCTTGAAGGAGTTCGTTCAGCTCAAGTAGCTGAATTGATTGCTTTAATTCGTGCATGTGAAATATCAAAGGATATAAGAGTTACCATCATTACTGATAGTCAGTATGGATACGGAGTTGTGCATGATTATGGACAACTCTGGTCACAGAGAGGATACATGACATCAACAGGGTCACCAATTAAAAATGCAGTTTTCATTAGAAGATTAATTGAAGCAATACAATTGCCAAAAGAAATTGCCATAGTCAAGTGTGCAGCACACACTAGAGGGACTGATTATATTTCCAAAGGAAATGCCTTCGCAGATGAAACAGCAAAGTACTGCGCAAGAAAAAATTATTCTTACAATCGGAATAGAAGTACAGAAACTGATTCAAATTCATTAATGCTAACAACTATTGTAGAAACATGGAATGAGATTAGAGATTTACAAAACGAAGCAGATGATGAAGAAAAAGACCAGTGGTTAAGATCAGATTGTAGACAACGTGATGAAGATGGAGTGTGGGTTTACAAAGATGGCAGAGTAGTTTTACCAAATTGCATGATTTCTGACATGGCCAGATTATATCATGGTCCTGCACATTTAGGAAGAGATTCTATGGTCAGACTGTTTAAAGAAACATGGTTCAATACCAAATTTAGAACCATTGCAGAATCTTTTTGTCAAAGGTGTTTGTCATGCCAACAAATGAATCCAAATAGAAAATCAGTGGTGGGGACAGGAATAATTGGTCGAGAGGGTGGTCCCTTTACCAGGTTACAAATAGATTTCATTGAAATGCCCTTACACAACTGTTTGAAATATGTACTTGTAATTGTATGCTTGTTCTCAAGGTGGGTAGAGGCTTTTCCTACACGACATTGTGATTCAATTACAGTAGCAAAACTAATGCTCAGAGAAATCATCCCAAGGTACGGTTTTCCAGTCACTATTGAGAGTGATGGAGGAAGCCATTTTGATAATAAACTGTTGAAGTTAATTTGCGAAGCTATGAGTATTGAGCAGAAAATACACTGTGCATACAGACCAGAGGCATCAGGTGTAGTTGAACAAATAAATGGAACTATCAAAAACAGAATTGGAAAAATGTGTCTAGAGACAGGAGTTAAGTGGACTGATGCTCTTCCACTTGTTTTGATGTCAATAAGAAGTACACCAGATAAAAAGACAGGTTTGAGTCCTCATGAAATTTTGATGGGAAGAGTTATGAGGCAAGCTTTTGTACCTGTAGGTAAACTGTTGAGCATAAATGACAGTGCAATTTTGGATTACTGTAAAAGGTTATCTGATATGGTAACTTCTGTGTCTAATCAGGTGGGAACTGAAGCACAATCAAATGACAAAGTTTTGACACATGATTTGAGACCTGGAGACTGGGTCAGAACGAAAGTACATCGGAGGAGGAATTGTCTATCTCCTAGATGGCAGAAACCTAGGCAGGTAATCTTGATCACTACTAATGCTGTAAAGTGCAGAGGATTGAAGCGCTGGATTCATCCAAGTCATACTATTCCAATACCAACTCCTGAGAATTCTGATGTTGAAAGTGATACCACAGATGACTCTGATTCTGAAGCAGAAGACAGAACAGAAGGTGAAGTAATTCCAGATTCTGAAGATCGACAAGAAAGTCGACATCTGGAAACTGTGCCAGTGAATGGAAATCTGACAAGAAAAGACTTAGAAATAATTGAAATAGATTCTGAAGGTGAAGAGAATCTGTTAAAAGGAAGGATAACTGAGGATTCGGTTGTCTATATTGAAGACAAAGAAGCTGAACCAAAAGAAGTTTCAGACCAGGAGAGTATCGAAAGGCAGAGAACAAGCTCTGAAGTAAGGAACAAAAATCCGAAATCTGGGAAGCTAGAGGTAATTGAGGAAGAGGAGGAGAACGAATTACCGAGTACCAGTGATGGAAGACAAAGTGAAGTTCCTGAAGGAGTGAAATTGCCGTATAGAGAAGTTCCTGAGTCAATTGAAATTTCAGACTACGAAACTGAGGAAAGTGACGTGGAAGGTGGAAGTGAAAGCAGAAAGAAAAGGACTTGGAAATCTGAATCGAATAATTCTGAACCAAAGAAAAAGTACGTGAGAAAAGCAGACTACTGGCCTGGTGGAAGATTGAGAGTCAGATTGATTAAAAAGCCAATAGAACAAGTTGAAGAAATCAGTAGTCAAAAGAGTCCTGGAAAAGAGGTTGGAGTTGGAAGGAAAATAGAAGTGATATCAAGAAAAGGGAAGAGAATAATTAGACCAAACCAGAAATACAAGTCTCCTGAGTGGACTTACTTAGTAATTCCACCTGTTATAGACATATATGATAGTAGTGAAGAAGAAAACGAAATCCAAGAAATTAGTGACAATGATTGAAGTACAAAATTATTAAATTGGCATAAGGCTGAAGAAATCCTGTTAGTTGACACAAGGTCGAAGAAAAACTGTCTAGTAGAAGAAAAACTTATGTATGACATAAGGTCGAAGAAATCTTGTTTAGGGTTATAAAAGAAAAATATATTTTAAAAGGGGGGTGTATATAAATTTTAAAATTTATTTTTATTTTTGAGGCTAAAACTAACCTAAAAATGCCTTACATTAAGGAGAGCACTTCAAAATGCTCTGTTTTTAAAAGATGCTGTAAGATGACTCTGGTGTGTCTGCTTATTTTAGTTCTGCTCTGGTTGATACTAGCTGTGATTATACCTTTAGAAATGAATAGGGAATTACACAAAGTTAACTTAACAAGCAAAGCTCTGGTTAGCCAAACTAAACATAGTGCATCTGCAAAAGTAATTGATCATCAGCCTAACATTCATCAAGATAAATCAATAGGTGATTTTTCAAGCAATACTTTCACAAAGCTTTTGAGTGAATATGTAAAGGTAATGGATGCAAAGGATTGTTATGTATGCGTTAAGTTGCCCGCTTCTGTTTCTGAGGGAGTAACATATAATATGCTTCCTCTCACTTATGCTGTTACATGTAGTGTATTAACTAGTTTATTTTATCAAACTGGTCGTTTAGAATATTACTATTCAAATTATGATGAGATTTTTGCTAATGTTAAAATTGATAACGCTTTAAATAAGCATAAGAAAGCTAAACAAATGAGAGAATATTTCCTTGTTACTAACGAACTCACTTATGAGTATGCTTACAAGAATAATCTAACATGTAAATTAAGTGCTGAAGGGAAGAAATTTCTGAATATGGTTGAGGAGAGAAGAGCAATTTATAAGAGAAATGAATTAGTCAAGCAGGCTAAGTCATCGTTCTGGCAAAAAGAGGATGAGAAACTAAATGGCAAAATGCTTGAAAATATTGCAATTCACATAGACAAACCTGTTAGTGGAAAGCTTTGCATTAGAAGAGATAACACACTTTTTGATAATTATTTTGTAGGTGCAAGCAACTGTGAAGATACTTATCAGATTTTGGGAGGTTGGGGATTTAAAGGTGGAAAAGATCCTATCTTTCCTGGAATTTATTTTGTTTGTGGTGACAAAGCCTACTACAACCTTCCAGACCATTGGTATGGAACTTGTTATGTGGGAATTGTTTTTCCTAAAGTGTTTCATGTTGACAGAGATTCAGAAGGATTATTTAAAATTCATAATTATGTAAATAGAGCTAAAAGAGAAACTTTTACTGAAGTTCTGGGAGATATTTTCCAAGCTGTAATACCTTTTGTTGGTATAACCCTAAATGCAGGGAGAATCAGAAAATTGTCCACTATAGTTGATAGATTATCAACTGACACTGCTGATGGGTTTCAATTAGTGAATGTTGAAGTTATTGCAATTAGATCCATGGTAATTCAAGACCGTCTTGCTTTAGACATACTTCTAGCAAAGGAGGGAGGAGTCTGTGGCATTTTACATGTCCAACATTGCTGTACATATATACCGGATGAAAGTAAAAATATTGAAATGTATATTAAGAATATTACACAAATGCATTCTGAAATAATTCCTTTAGAAGAAGAAGATTTTACTGGGAAACTTTCAAATAGGTTTCAAGCAATTAAAAACTGGTTTCATAATATCGGAAGTTCAATTCTTGGCAAGATTCTGGCACCTTTGATTATAATTATATTTATTTTTATTTTGACTAAAGTAGGTTGTTTGTTGCATAAAAGAAAGAAGCATTTGAGAGAAAAGAAGAGAATTTATAAACTCAGAAAAGAAGAGGAAAGGGAGATTGAGTTGCAGGAGTTACATAGAGAGCGTCATGTTAATTGTAAAGATTATGCTGAAACAGACTTTTAGGTTTACTAATACAATGAATTTGAATCGATTTCTTATAAATTAAATTTACCAAAATTTTGAGTGCTGGTGTGGTGATTTGTTAATCACCAGATGAGGGAGTTGATGGAGCGAGATAGAAAACAAAATTTTGTTTAAACTCGCAAAGTCACATTTCCATAACATGAATAAAATTATTAATGATTTGTGATATGTCGTGCTAATACAACCTAGATTAAGCTTTACACGTGGGGGGACTAACATGTGTGCTCATAAATGTGCATAAATGTTGCATCTTTTTGTTCGTGCAAAATAATAAAATAATTTATTGTTTTTGTTTTTGTCATTACTAACTGCTGCATATTTAAAATAAGCATGTGCTTGTTTTGCTTATTCTTGTCTGTATGATGTCATTTCTACTATTCTAGGTGCATATGGGTCTCATAGAAAAACGGAGACTGGTAAATATAAACGCTGCTTTATTTGTTTGCAATGGCTAGGTAACATTTTGATTAATCGGGTGGGTTAATTATTTAGTAAACCATGGGGTGGATACAGAATATACTTTATTTCTTACATTAATACTTTTCTTGTGTTTGTTTTATACTAGAAATCATAAGTTGCCTGCTTTTGAGGCCTAACTATTTGAGCCGCACAAAAAGAGCTAATCCATATTTCTGCAGAAAGTCACGAGACGCCCATTCTGAATTAAAACGTTTATTGAAGCTGCATTCACAAAGCAAAAACTGATGAGCTGACATCATTCTGTCGGACATGGCCAAGGTCGAAAGTGAACTTTTTGTCAGTCCTTAACTTGGCATCCGCGGAAGTTGCACTGTAAGACTATGGAAGCTGCGAGGATGACTTAAAACAAAGTTGCAATCGCAGGAAGCCTCTGGCTTCACGTGGAAGAAACAATGGTCTTTGTAAGACATGATTTTGTGGAACTTTTTAAGAATCGGGTGACATGTCACTTGTCACTCTCAGCCAATGGGACGTCGAGTATTTCTGAAAATTTTCCTTTGCTAGTTTAGTTAGCGTAGAAAGGTATAAAAAGTCATGCCCTTAGGGTTGGGCTGGCTGCTGCTTTCTGACTTTCCGATGAGGGTGATGTGCTGCTGGACTTTGCGTGGAGCACGTAAGAATCCTCAAAGAACTTTACTTTAATTTCTGTCTATTTAGCTCAGTTAGGGAAATAGGTTTTAGAAATGCTAAACTTTATATAATTTCTTTAAAATTGATTCCATTGCTTAAATTGTATTTTTCTCATATTTCTTACCATCATGCTTGCTTTATTGCTAATAAAATTCATTTATAAAACTTACAACTTATATACCATAATTTAGAAAATAAAATCTTACTTTTGACAAACAAGCTGGTCTTGGTTATTCATAAGTATAGGTTACCTTTAGCTAGATCACGTCGCCTATGGTGGTCGTTTAAATGATTGGGTTTTATTCTAATGACAATATTCTTTCTGCAAATGTATAAATATGTATATAGTGTGTAGATAATGTGTATATAGATTTATTCTGACCACCTGATTCAGTAGGCCCAAAATATATCAGATTCATAAATGGGTCCATATTTAGTATAGAATTTTGTTTATAGGTTATGAAGTTGGGTAGCGTAGTTTATGATATATTTTCTATAGCCCGCTGGATCAGCGCTACTCTACTTTTGTAGGTAGGCATGTGTCACACATTGAGGGAATTTTATAACACTGCATTTGATAACCTATGTATTGCAGGTCATGTCAAAGAAACAGTGTTGTTTTGCTTAGCCAGCCTAGTGTTAATTTACTTGACCACTTTTCCATTAGTGTGGCCAGTATCTTTTTAACTGTACTCTCCCTGGGTGAAAAGTCTTGCTGGATGTGACCGAGATATTTGTTAGCAACCCACAATAGTAATGCAGCTCCCAAGCCCCTCGTTACTGCCCAGGGTCAGTCTTTTGTTCTGTGGCCAGCTGCAAAGCTGAAACTTCTCTGTCCTTCCTCGCACCCCTACCTGTATGTCGCCTTCTTACAGTCTCTTCACACTGCTCCCAGTTAACAGGAATAGAGAGTTATGTTATTGAAGCAAGCCATTTTTTGTTGCAGAAGGGACCACACTGGGGCACGCCTGGCAAAAACATCTGTATTGACCACATCTTACCATGTACTGGGGCTGTTATCATTTGAGTTTGTACACTATTTCGAGACCAAGAACCAGTTTATGGGATTTAGTGGGCTTCCTCCACCGCTTCTTCAGCGTGTTGCACCCAGCACACGAACACTTTCCGGCGAGGTCAGGGGTGAAACAGGACCTCAGTATGCTGCGATGGGCAGCGCTGGGTCAGGGTCGGCTTTAGAGCTGGTGGCGCCCAGTGCGACAAAGTTAGTTCTCTACCCCAATGACCACCTACACCACCTACCACCTACACCACGGATTCTCTCACTAGCACCCTTTAACAGATGCATTGACTTAGTTATATAGCGCCACTCATACCAGCAAATGATGTCAGAGCACTTTGCATCACACACACATTACACAGACACAATCAATCATACGTGTGTAAATCAGTGTATAGGAAATGCTACATAAGCCAAAGGACTAGAAGTGGAGAAGTACCATGTCATCCATACTGGTAGGCAGTATAGTTTAGAAGTGCTTGGTGTAGAGAAGCGCAAACTCAGAATCGAAAAAGAAACTGCATGGTTGGGAGTTTTCATTAATATTAAGAATGGATTTCTACCCAAATTAACCCTTTTTGCAACATTAATATATGCTCTAATGTATACTTTGCAGTGTGCGTGCAGTTCTATGATGAAAGTTAATAGTTCACTGTTCTATATCAGGACTTTAAGTTATAAATTGTAAGTAACAAAAATATGTCTCTTTTAAAAGCAGTAATCTGCTGACCTATTTACATTATATGTACTCTGTAATCTACATGGTACACGTTCTTTGCAGCAGGCATTTTAACCCTCTGCACTACCTTCACATACGTCAAAACCTCAACTGTACAAAAATCTGATCTCTCTCCAGTAAGAACATTAATCACCTGAGTTATCTAGACATTTTTTGTGTTGCCTGCTAATTGCTGGAGGAAAGGAACCTGGCAACCGATGCTTTAAAAACATAATAAACTTGCAAACACGACGCCCCCAGAAAGCCAGCACCCTTTGCGGTGGCACCGGTCGCATCGCCCTAGAGGTACGCTTGTATCACACAACACTGAGGTAGGCTCTCAGTTTGCTGGCACTGCAGAAACTTCAGTTGTGGAACAGTGCGATTGGACATCAGTTTGCTCGCCACCCCACGTGTGAATCTGTTCCTCCTTGCAGCCAGATGTTGAGTCCTAGTTTGCATGAGGACAGAAGACAGAGCTAGGTATGACTATCACATTTCCTCCTTTACTATCAAAGGAGATGTTATCTGTTCATGTGTCCCTGTACTCTCCCTCGCTGGAATGCCCTGCTCCACCCCTAACTTCCGGTCCAGGTGCAGGATGTGGAGTCCAGTATCCTGGTTGGGACCTGGAAGGACTCTCTCTTGCAGGGTACCAGTGTCCTTAAACCATGGCACACTATATCTGGTATCAACATATCGTGAGAATTATTTCTTAAATCAGCTTCTAATCCAGGGGTTACCCATGCCTAAGATGCAGTGTGTCCTCAGATCAAAAGATCTGCATACTAAGCACTACATAAACGGTCAATATTTGTGATGCTGTGGTATAAAATACCAGGATACATGCAAGTGCACAATAGGTGTATTAATACCCTGGTCTCTGATGACAAATAAATGGGCTGTTCTAGTGGACACACAGAAGTTTTGGTTCAGAGATCGTCAGTAAAATTATCCGAAAAATATGAAGTTTCGATCTTTTAAATCACAACAAAAAGTGATGCTCTAGCACGGGTTGAGGGGCTTCGGACAAGCGCCGTTAGTCCAATTTAACACATGCGCTGTGATCCTTTTCTGAGCAAAAAAGGTTAAAGGATTACTCTGTGTACCAAAAGCTGTTCAAACAAGCATTGACATAGCCAATAGGTATCGCCTATGGGACCTTATAAGTGTTTGCCCATGCAACAGTTGATGTTGTTGCACCAATGATATTGCGCTGCATAACTAAATACTTATAAGGTCCCAAAGGCGAGATCTATTGGCTATGCCAATGCTTGTTGAGATTGTTGGAGTTCTGTGCGAAATTCATTGAGAATTATACGCGTATACGCCCACAATAGTATCTCTTAGGTTCCTTTTTAAAAAGAATGCACACTTTTGTTGGTATGAAGATTATGAAGACACCTTCAAGAGGTTGAAAGAAGAGATTGCAAGTGCACCTTGTGAGAAGTTGGCCTGGTATATGATGTTCACTACTCTAGTGAGCACCTTGCACCAGTCCAAACAACCCTTATGGTGATGGTTGTAAAGTCAACCTTATAGACCAGCTATCCTAGTGGTAGCATGGACAGAGCAGTCTTAGGCTAACACATCAGAGAGCATGTGAAGCCAATTGTTTTACCAATAACAATCCCTTGAATACCAAATGAAATGACACCACACAAGGTATATATCAAATATATATGTATTTATTACTAACACAACCCCTCTGCACTCTTTATGAGTTCAGAGTTCGAGATACAGCACAAGTTACACAATAAGCACACTATAAGTTGCACAAATACAATTCTGCCCTACGGTCCTCACGAACCATATACTAAAGAAGTGGTATAAGAACCACTTCAGGAAAGGTGAGTAGGCCTAGGGCCTAGGAAATCGCTGGGGCTACACTGAGCAACCAAAGGACTGGAAGTAGGAGACCCACAGGATGCGTGTGCAGTGTCTAAACACATACGTCAGTTACCATAGAGAATCAATGGGAACGTAAAGTTTACAAAGTAGTTGATTTCAGACACTTCCGGATGGACTACGGGAAAACCCTGTTAAACTAGGACACTTGAATAGGTGTTACCCACGGGAGCACCGGAGTACTCGAGTTACCTCGCCCAGGGAAGCCGGGTGCATAGGTGTTCTTTTGTGTCGGGTTTCGTCGTCGATTCCTATGGAGAGCTGCAAGAAGATGCTCCAGGCGACCAGGAGGAAGATGTCCGGGTGGATCCAAGGGTGGATCGAAGACGTGAAGAACCTGAAAGCAGACGGGACAGAGTCTGGGTCACTAGCCAGTGACCAGGAAGGAACCAGGCGATGTCGAGATGCAATCAGGTGATGAGGCGAAGCTTGACTCTGTAGCCACGTGGACCAGGAGGCGTCGACGACAACCAGGAGCTGGATACAGACTGTCCCACAAAGGATCTCGCTGTTGGCGGTATCGGCTTCCGGATCGGAGTCAACAAGCCATGGCAAAGGCAACCCACGCTGGAAGGGAAAATCGGCTTCTGTTCAGATCAGCAAGGTCTCGGGAGCGTCCCCTTTACAGGAAAGCAGGAGCAAGCCCAGAGCAACCAGGCAAGTGGTATTTTTTCAAAAGGATGTCTTTAGGAAGGCCACTAGCCAACGGGCTAGCAACCGTGAAGACGCATCGAGGAGAAATGCAGGCACAGGCCCCACGCAGCACTCGTGGATTGTGGAAGGCTGAGCTTCAGTGCACTTACTGCTCGGGGTTGGGGCTTCTCAAACCTTAATGCACAACTTCGAGGACACCTCAGAAGCTGCACAGTTAGCAAAAAGCAGGTACTGCAGGGTGTCCGGTCCCACGTCTCCCGTGTCCGCCACGGGTCTCAGCTCTGCTGTGGATGTGTGTCAGAGTCAGAGAAGTCTGGAAGTCCAGAGGCTGCGTTGCTGAGTCTTCTGGTTCCGGCTGGAGCGTCCACAAAGCAAACCAGCAAGTTACTGGTGGTGCCTGTTTGCACAGGGTGGTCATTCCTTGACCACAAGGGAGATTCCTCAGTCTTCTAGTCGGTGTAGAATGTCGAAGGTCCAGAGTTTCGTTTCAGAGTTTAAGTTCAGAATAATCTAAAATCTCTAGACTCAGCTCCTAGCTTTATACTAATCTAAGGGGCTGGATTAGCTGCTAGGTCCCTCCGATGGGTTGAACCTGGGAAGGGGGTGGTTACACCCCTTCCCCTTTGTCCAGTTTCGCGCTACAGCTGGGGCTGTAGTGCCCCAGCAACTGGTTTGAACCGGGCTATGCATGGAATACCTTGTGTGCCCCAGGGAGTGTCTCATTTCATTCAACCCACCCTGCCCCAATACACTACAGGCTGTCTGGGGAGGTGCCCGCACCTCCCAAGACAGGAAACCTATTGTCCAGACGTCCCCTGCCGGAGGCAGCAGGTGGTCCAGCAGCAGGTGGTCAGACTCGTGTCTGTGGCAGCAGCATCCATTTTGTGATGCTGAGGCTCTGTTTAACTTTAACCGGGTAAAGCTACAACTACATGTCTTCTCCCTCTAGAAGGGTGGAATGCTACCCCCACCACCAGGACTGGCGGGGGGTAGTATTCCAAAGCGTATGACACCTTACACGACATGTTTTGTTAAAGCCAAACCAAAGTTAGCATTAACCGCGAGGATTATAATGCACTTAAGAGCATATGGTATGGCTATATCATAGAACAGCTATAAGGACATGGTTCAGAAAGCTGCAGACAGGCTCAGATCATGCTAGAGCACCATCTCACATAAAACCAAGCACTCTGCCTCCAGGATTGGTAAGGCCTGCCATAGGAGTGACTTATAGGTATATATGCGTCTATATATAATGGTAGGTATAGGAATACTATACCTAAGCAAGGGGTGATTACACGAACTTGCCCCAGCTGAGTGATCAGCCAGTTGTGTCAGTTTGAATGGCCAGCCAGGGGTGGCATAATACATGCTGCAGCCCCTGGTAGGCCTTGGATGCACCTATGCCCTGGGTACCTATGGTACACTATACAGGGGCTCACAAGGTGACCCAATATCCAATTAGGTATGTACCTAAAGTACATGGAGTCCATTTTACAGAGAGAGCAGATAGCCTGGGGCCCTGAATAGCAGGATCCCAGGCCAACTAAGTCGAAAACCAGCTAAACACTGGGCAAAAAGTTGGGGTAACCATATTGTCAGATATCCACCTTCCTACACACCTTATCTTAAACCTTTTGTTTCTGGGAAATAATGTATCTTAGCAGTGGATGAATAGCAGCATTGTGGCCCTGGAGCTTTTGTTATACAACATGACATATATAAAAATAATGGATCGCATCATTTGCATTCCATACCCTAAGACACTTTGAGAGAATGTATTCTGTAATAGAATATGAATTCTATCATAGGACTGGAGGCGCAAATTATGCTTCCTCTTTCTATTGCTTTTATTCAGAAACCAGTAAAGAGCAACATAAAAATAAATATATCTCTCAAGAACCAGGACTAAGAATTACAACCATTTGAGATTCAATAACCATTCAGTAGCTCCAACAGTCCATGATAGGATCTCTCTCACCTTCCTCGTTCTATTGCTGCTTTACAACAGAAAAGTGGTCCTCTGGGTTAAGCATGGCTGGGTTTTTCATTGTACATTTTCTTTTCTAACAAACTGATGTAAACCAGCATGGTATTTTTATTTCCTGTGATCATCTCTCTTTGACAACTTGACTTGTTACCCACATCGGAGCCAAGTCTGAGCCTCCACACAGCATGAGGGTGCTGAATACCTGCACTATAGTCTGTTGTCGCTGTCATTGACAGTGGTCATTTTCTGATGGTTTCCATGTTGATGCATCCCACATTACGAACTGCAAATGTGTTCAATCTTACAATTGGTCTCCTCCACATTGCTACTGGTGACAATATAGAGGTTGTAAAATACAGTAGCGCTCAATTGGATTCTTCCCTCTCTCAAGTGAATAAACTGTGCACCTTATAGTTCATACTCGGTGGTCCACACTCTAACTATTGGGGTGAAAGTTTTATAAATCTACTAGATACAGCAAGGTGAATCAGGCTAGGCCGGAGGCCTCTTGTTTTATATTAATTGCCCATAATGACAGCTAAGCAGCCTACGATTTCTGAAAATCCCACATGCTACTTTAGTAATTGGGGACAATCTGTTCCAGGTAAGTAATGCAACAGTGCAAGCTCAAGTGCTCTTGGTGCTTGATTTAGACTTTAAGTCCCTACAAGAACTTTTTGATGAGTTGCCGGAACTACTTCTCACTGAGGGGAAATCAGAGGGGCTGCAAAACAATTTAGATGAGCAGAACTCTGTCCCAAAAGGAAGGCTTCCCTTAACGAAGGCAAATGAGAAATCACATAGGTCGCATTACCAACTGGAAGAACTCAGCGAAGCACTTTTTGGAAAAACACAGGCAATCAGAAGAGAGAGCAAGAGAACTGCTTTTCAATCATAATGAGGCGTTCCCCGACCAAACCCCTGAATAACATCAAGATGGAGAAACTGATCCCTCTTCTGATAAAAAATGTGATACTGGTGATTCTCCAGAAGACCAAAGGTCTTGGCCCCACCCTCTTAAAGGAGAACATTTTCTGAAGAGTCAAACAGTGCTGCTAACCCGCTGCTAGACTATTTATATCCCTGTAAAAAGATTTTTTAGGGTATGTTCTTTCCGGATTAGATTTTGCACCTTATATGTTGGAGCAGACTGCCTCTCCTTCTACAGCTACTTATGTTTAAACAATGCAAAGGCAGCCTCTGGATAAAGAGGTGAGAAACCCCTTGAGAGTGGAATGTCCTCAGCCCACCTTGACAGGGAATGTCAGATTCTCACTGGGGATAGATACCAATAAATTGACTTTTTGTAATACATTTTCTAGAGACCCCATGAAGGGTCAGGATCGTGCTTGGCAGTCCCTCCACGACAACTTATTGGATTTGATGAAAATATTGGATTTAGCTATAGTTTCTAAAGAGGACAGTGATATGATGGATATCCGGGCAGTATGAGCCCAGTGGAAGGTTTGCCTACTGGTCAATGCCAACAATGCCCTTTCTATGGAGAGGTGATGGTTGATCCTCATCCGTCTGAACCCAAAACAAATTAGGAAATTGGCCTCCACGAATGCCAGCAGCAAATGTACTCCTTTTCTGCAACCAGTTTGTCAATGAGTGGAGCAGATTCATCACCATGTTCTCAGTAGCAAACATCTTCCACACAGGCATTTTTGGGAAGGCCGTCAGGGTAAAGGATGTGTGACTGGCCCTGGCAGAGTTACAACTGGGATCTGTCCGAATTTGTGTCTTTATTTCCCACAGAAGGTAGAAGCAGCCATGGTTAACATCATGGGGGGTTACAGAGGTGTAGTAGGTTTCACTTCTGGATCTTCAGGCAAGTATCATTTCCCCCACTTAAGTTAACCTTGGGGGGCAGAACATGACTGTTCCCGTGGGTGTTGGATTAGATAATTTACGATCCATGAGTACGCCAAACCGTTCAATATTTTCATTTAGAGTTTTACTCAAAACCCATTAAAATGGGACCTCCCACCATGGAAGTAGAGAAGCTGATGTTGATAAGAGTGATTGTTTTGACGCACTTCATTCAAGCAATGTCGTTTTGCTGCTTCAAAAGGACCAAGGCTTCTGTTTGGTGATCAGTTTGACAGAGGTGAATACCTTCCGTCTCTACAGGCATTTAAAGATAGGGGCTGTTTACCTCATGAGAGTCATCTGAAATCAAAATGACTGGATGGTCCATCTGAACCTGAAAGATACCTACCTCACCCTCCCCCTTTACAAGACTGCTGATTCCTTCAGTTTTGGTGGCAGGACAGAGGTAAGAATTCATGGTTCTTCCACTTGGACTCCCATCAGCTCCTTGGTGCTTTACCAAGGCGATGAGACTGGTGGTTGCTTTTTTTGAGAACTCAAAGATTTTGACTTATTGTTTACTTGGATGACATGATTCTCTTGATGCAGTCCAAATCGATTCTTCTACAACAGTTAAATCTCACAGTGACAGATTGCAGGAATTGATTTCACCATTATTTGCTCACAATCTGCTCTAATTCCAGCATAGTTAATTCAGTTTCGGGGTTTAGCATAAATTCTCTTGAGGGTCATGCTGAAGATATCGAATGCCAAAGTGAAATGTATCAAGAGAGGGCAGATGCCTCTCTAACCCTGAGGAAGATTTCCCTCAGAAATTTGGTGAGAGTTGTAGTTCTACCCTCAGCCTCCATTCAGGCCATATTTCCAGGACTCTTATTCTATAGGTCTCTTCAGAGACTACAAACTTTACACCTCTGGAATGGGACTGTCTTACAAGGTAGACCTCTCACTGGAAGCCTGGAAAGAATTGGAATGGTGGCTCAGACATATGGATGCCTGGAGGGTGGGCCATCTTCAGATCCTCTCCAGATATCATTAAAGAATCTGACACCAGCAGGTTGGGTTGAGGAGCCCAATGTGGACAGTTCAGCTCAGCAGAAAAGCAGTCAGAGGGAGAAAAGAAACTCCAAATCAATTGGAGCTTCTAGGAGTGTCTTTTGCCATTAAATGCATGGCAAGGGATCGGAAGGACTTTTGTCTTCTGTTAAAGATGAACAATTTATCTGGAGCCCGATATATATAAACAAACTGGGAGGAATGAGTTTGAAAAATTAGTGAACATGGCCAAAGATTTTTGACATTCTTCCTTGTAACAACACATTTTATTTGCTGCAGAATACTTACCGGGCTACGCCAAATCAGCTATTTAGATGTTTGAAGAATTCCAATAATTAGAAACTAGATCCTCAAATTTTTCAACCACTAATGGAGAAATTGTGTCCAGACTCAACTCACTGCCAACATCAGGTCTTTTTCAGCTGGCATTCAGAATCGGAGGCTCTTGCCACAGATTTGTTTCTACAGAACTGGTTAGGCCACAGGCTGTATGAGTTTCAACTTTTCGTTATGATATCAAGGGGAGCTGCTCAAGCCCACCGATAGCTTGCTGAACTTAATATGCTTATGCCTATCTGGAGGAAACAGGCTTGGTTTCTGGTATTATTGAATTGATATTTTTACAAAAAACATCATGTATGTTAGAAAACTACAATGGCCTACAGCAATTAAATTGTTATTAAAGAGAATCATATAAACTAGAAGACAGTTCAGAAAGATGTCATATTGACCATAAGTAATAACATTTTACTGGATATACTTTCGGCAGGTCTATTGTTGTAAGGCCGCAGACTTACTAGAGCATAATAAATACCTAATTACAAACATTTACAACACTTAAAATATCATTTGAAAAATTCTATACCCAAGGGAACAGTTCCAAATACTGTCATATTTACATCAGATAGTGCAAACAAAAATGCTGTACCCAAAGGAACAGTTTCAAATACTGTCATATTTACATCAGGTAGTGCAAGCAAAAATGCCTATGCAGACGAGATAGGTTAGTATGAGAGTTCAATCCTAATCATGGCTTACCCCCTATTCTGCGTACAGGGACTCGCGCACCAAGAGAGGGGATTAAACATTCGGTCCTTGGCCCCAAAACTTGGCCATAATCAGAAGAAGTGATGTGTTATCCTAATGAGACCCCATTACATAAACAAGAATTAGAAATACAGAGTTTGGGAGACCCTAAACCAAAAACCAGTAAAAAAGAGAAATATGCATGGGTATGTATACTTATAAACCGCACCCACCAAATTGCAAAGACCCAAAAAGCAAGTTGTAGCTTACCCGGGTACGGAGCCTGCATTAGATTATCTCTTGACAAATCATCTAGGGCCGTACTATCCATAGATGTTGCACAGTTATTTGCACCTGATGGCATGGAACATCTCTGGATATGAGGGAAAGTCCAGGAACTTTCAGCAGAGTCTACTTTGTTCATAGATTGAGCTTGGGCCATTAGTACCCAGATGGTCTAGTTCTGGGTACTCAAACATTTTACCAGGGGCCAAAAGGTTTTGTCTGTGATGTGACCAAGGACCGCATTGATGCCTGTAGGGTGGCGGATGGGGCAAGGGTGACGGGGTGGGGGCAATGCCAGTAAGGTGGGTGTAGGGGAAGTGAAAGATATAGATCCAGTTTCTAAATTGCATAATGTAAAACCTGAAAACCTGGGATTATTCCCGACTTCCACACTTTGCGAAGATGTGTGATCCTAGACAATTGTTTAATTTCACTTCTTCTCCTTTTTCTTTATTATTATATATACATGGAGGTCAAAATACGTGACTTCTGGATGTCCATTGTACAAAACCTTCGCCTGTGTTTGATTTAATTAACTAAAATGTTTTTCATGTACAATAGGAACAAAGCCCAAAGAGTGCGCTTAACAACTGACTTACATGTTAGTTCACTATTGACATTATTGTCAGGGTGGGGGGGAGGGGTGGAGAATGAATGTTTGAATATTCATGTTTGAAAACTATTGCTTTTAAAAAAAACAATACTTCTCAATGCACTGATATAATGTGATGTATTAAAGTGAAAAAGTTCTGCATGTTAAGGAAATGTGGTTTTTGAATTTTGAAGAGACCTAATCATATTATTACACTTTTACAGCAAGATGTCTTTGAAAATAAAGGTGTTTCTACAGTTAGTCTAGGCAGGTTAACTTAGTTACCTCTTTTCTTTAACTTCAAATAACATTTAAATAATGGTTTGCCTGTTTATTTAACTTCTTTCTCATTGTTAGTGCTAAGTAAAGAAAACAACAGCCCAGTGCTGCTGTTGACCAAGGGGCCACATTTAAAGTTCAGGAGGGCTGCATGCGGCTCCTGGACACATACTTCGAGTATCACGGATCTAGTTTGTGCTTGGAAAAGGATTTAGATCCCGTGTGGGTAGATGTGATTCAAGTGGCAAATTACTTAGCTGAGCTATGAGTTGTGGGTTTGGCATAACAAACATTTAACACCCTTAGATAGGCCATCACAGTGGCTCATCTACTTGTGGTTAGTCTATCAGATGGTGAAAAACGAAGCTATTAAAAGGTGTTCTGCATCTTGAACATAAGTATATTTTTCTATAGGATTTTCAAGTGGTCTTAACATTTTTGGACTGATGGGCAGCAAATGTTGATTCAACAAAGAATCAATTGTTATCTGGTTGAAGGGTATCAGATGTTAGGCCCTTGACTTGTATGGAAACATTTTTACTCCAGCAAGAGTTACTTGTGTGATAACTCCAAGAACAAAGACTGCTACAAGATCAGTCTCTTATCAGACCTTCCCAGATAATCCCCATAGTGTGTTGTGGGATCTTTAAAGAGTACATTGATACTATGAGAGAGTTTAGAACCCAGTGGGTAAATTAGCTGTTGATTTCCTACCTTAAACCATTTAAGGCAGAGTCAACTGCAACCATTGCTAGGTGGATAAAACCGATTATGCCTTCTTCAGGTATTGATGTAGGCAGGTCCACAGCGCTTTCTGTAAAGGGCGCAATAGCGTCTAAATCACCTTTGACAGGTGTCTGGATGAAACGAAGATATCGCTGGACTGTCTCAAGAATCAACATTCAAAATGATCAATTTCAAACGAGTTCCATCTTTGGTATTATAGATGGTAGCAAAGCTTTCAACTAGCATAATCTTCACCTCTGATGCAGTCATAAAATAAAAAATTTCTAGCTGTCACGTCTGACATTTCTAATTCTGTTAAGGACACAGAGGCAAGGATTATCCGCCCACTCGGTTTTCTTTGGATTTACCGTAACTTTTTTGTTGCTTTCTCTGGATTTACAGTGATTTTTTTGTTTTAATGTACCGAGGTGTGTATTGATATGTGATAAATGTATACGCAAGCAAATTATTAAGTCCCACCCTTGAGTTTATATATATATATATATATATATACACACATACATATATACATTTTTTATTCTCTTGTTGTCTAGTATGGGAGCATTTCTGGTAGTGTAGATTAATTTGTGTAGACTGTACTGGGCTCAGTCGATCTAAGTAAAGGTAACATTAATCTGATGTTTTTAATTGCACATTTTGCACTTTTGCACTTTTTTCACGTATGTAGCACTTTAGGTATGGGTTACTTGTGAGATCATTAACTTTGTGTATTATTGCATTATGCATCAAGGGATTTAACCCATTATTGTTTTATTGATGACAACATACCTGACGTTAATGACATCCACTGTGATGAGTAGCGTAATTTGCACATAGGTTTTATTTGTCAGTATTTGCAATATTATTAACAATTGTTGGTATTTTACCTGCATTGAGATTTGGTTTTACTTAATTTTGTATATTTCTTGTATGTCTGAGAGATATTTAAATCAAGTCTGTTTATTATGTTCATTTAATGTAACCTAATGAAATTGTAGCACTTGCATTTTGAAAATGGATTCAACCTTATGGCACGCTGTCATGTGATCAAATCTCCACGGAGCCGAAACGTTATGGCGACAGCACAGAAAATAAAGTAATTTTTGCATCCAATACCTTGGTTTGTGCCTGTTCCTGTTCGTCGCTGAGGGGAGAGGCTGCAGCGCGAGTGAGACGGAGGTTTCTGCCATACATATATACATACATATATATATATTTTCCATTGCCTTCCGTGCATTAAATACCTCCACCTAAACGAGAGTTGCTTCGTCGACTTTGGACCCCACGGAAGCGGGTCACATTCAATTATCCTCTCCAAACCTCCTATTGTATTTCAGAAGGAAAATAAAGCCTTGTGCGGTTTCAAGAAAATGTATTCATAGCCACTCGTCAAACGTGTTTCAAGTGTGTTGCACTTGTCAGTGAACAAGGGTGCCTTCACCTGCTCGAGCTTGGCTCAGTAGCAGGAGGGCCATTTTGTGCTGTCTGGGGCAAGAAGGCTGGTACCGGGAGCACCGAGTGCCCACAAAGTGCCTTCCTAGTGAGTGGAATCATACCTCCCACATAGCTTACCGGTGTGGGTGTATGATTCCAACATATTTGACACCAAACACGATAGGGTTTGTTGCAGCCGTTTTCGAGATGGTCAGCACGTGGTCGCATAATGCCTGTCTATATTAGTATATGGATGCTTCACTGTCAGCTGGGAGAATGGACTCCGTAGGCTGCATGGGTGTCTTGCTCATGCAGGGACACCCTCTCCCTTAGAACCAAGCACCCTGCACTCAGGATTGTAAAGGCCTGCTATAGGGGTGGCTTATAAATTTTAAGTGCAGTGACCCTTAGATATAGTAAAACTATATCATAAGTAGGCGGTGCATGCACCAACTTACACAGGCTGCAATGGCAGGCCTGTAGTTCTGTTTTGAATGGTCTCTCATGGGTGGCATAATACATGCTGTAGCCCATGGGAGACCTCTGGGGTACCTATGCCCTGGGTACATGGGTACCATATACAAGGGACTAACATAACAGTTTAGGGAGAAAGCAGATAGACTGGGGTCCTGATTAGCAGGATCCCAGTCAGACTAGTCAAAAACCAGCTTAGCACCAGGCAAAAAGTGGGGGACACATGCAGAAGGATTCTACCTTCCTACAGTTAATAAATCAGATGATTATACTTAAAATGCTACTAGTAATAAAATAATAATTATACACCTGAAACTAATGATTACAAAGAATTGCCGATTAATAGAAATGGTGTTCCGGTGACATATAATCAGTTCCTTTTTGGCAGGCAGCAATTAACGAGGACTAGGATAATAATTATTACGGTAACCAAGTATTACAGACTCCATTGGATAACAAATATTTAAAAATTATGTAATATGCAGAAAGTAGGTACATCGCTCCACTTTAGCCATAGAAACACACAGCATTCCCCTTGCATGTACTTTTTCCCAAGATGGAAGCCCTGTTTACGCACAGGGACTTCTTCAATAGTTATGTTTGTTTGCAGTCTTTCTTCTATTTCTATAGCTTCTGTGGTGCACGATTTACAAATTGTGACTTAGCGGGAGGTGTAGGTTTGTCAGAGTTCCTCTGTCATGAACAACTGTAGGACCTCCTAATCTGGAGCCTTGCAGAGGGATGTCGGCAGCTTCCAGCTTCCCCCGGCTGTAAAAGTGAAGCTTATCAGCGCAGGCATTCACAGTGCTCAACACTATCTAGAAGTTAGTGCATGCGCGCTAACAATGTATTTATTATTTATTTCTGTATTTTCTACATAGAGCGGACATTACCAAAGGTGTTAGATCACTGTAGAATAGAAAAAATATATAAGACGTGCTCATCATTAAAGAGGACGAACAGTTACAGCGCAGCTCAATGACAGGCAACGCCTGAAGGAAGACATAACGTACAGTAAATTGTAATGACGCAGGTTACCCCCAATGAGGGACAGGACACTTAATGCAGGCAAGTATTCGGTTTATTTAAATACACCCGGAGAGCGCCGGGAACACGTCCGCTCCGAGCTCGGACTAGGCGCTCACTCGGTCAAAATGGCGGCTACACTCTACGTCATCACGCAGCCGCGTAATGACTAGAGGGCAACACAACATTTCTCCCTTCATTATATATTGACAAATAAAAAGAAGATTGTCTCAAAGTCTATCTGCCTGCTGGGCCATTCACCTCCTCCATGTCATAGTCTCTGTAGCTTGCAGGTCTTACCACAGTTCTCCCCGCACGGTGCGTCTTACCGGGGTGGAGGAGGGACTCTCAGTACTTTCCCCAGGCGTTAGTGCTCCCCTTCTTCCTGCTCCCATGGGATTTTCTCTCCGCAGAGTTTTGCCTGAGTTTCCAGGAGGTTCTAAATCGACTGGATCGTCCACACCTTCCAACTCTTCTTCTCTCTCCTCTACTCCGGAGTTCACCTCGCTTTCCCGCGACGGGACAACATTCTTAGGTAGAACCTGATTGTCTTTAGCTCGTGATTCTTCTTCTCTGGTCCACTACAGTATCTTGTTGCACTTGGACATACGATCTTGGGACCACATTTTTCCATCACTCAGCAATGCAGCTCGGTTATATACTTACTTTACTTGCAAGGGCGCACTGAACTTGCTGTCCCCCTTTCTTCTCAACAGGGCCAGTTTGACTCGGACCCACTCTCCTCTCTCTAACTCTGTCTCTTTCACGTTATGCCTTTTGTTGAAGTGTTCTGTATATATTCTTTGTGCTTTTTCCAAATTGTGGTGGTCTACCGCAGGGGACCATTTGCTCGTGATGGTACGTTCCTTCCACGCCAGATTGTCCTTCGTGAAGGGGTCCCGCCCTCTCAGGATTTGGAAGGGACTGTATCCTGTGCAGGTAGGGGTGATTCTGTAAGCCCACAACGTACTCCTCATTTCCTTTTCCCAGTCCTTTCCCGCTCCTATAGCGGATTGTATGGAGCCCGTGATGACTCGGTTAAACTTTTCAGCCAAGCCGTTGCCGGCCGGGTGATATATGGATGTGTGTTTACTCTTGAAGCCACTTCTTTCCATGTAGTTGTTCCATTTTTCCGACGTGAACTGGGTTCCATTGTCACTCAGAATGGAGCGGGGAGTGCCTTCTCGGATGAAGGTGGCGGTAAGGAACTTCAGTACCATCTCGGTGTCCATTTCCTCTTGGATGTCTATTTCTGACCACTTGGAATACCTGTCTATGAGCACCACTACATATTTTGGTACTCCCTGAGCATCCAGCACTGGACCCAGGATGTCTAGCGACAACTCTTCCCACGGGTTTGATGGGTTGTCGAACTTCCCCAGTGAAGGGTGCATTAATGTTTGAGATTTGTCCGCCCTTTGGCACTGTTCACATTCCCGAACATGTTTTTCAATCAGGCTATCCATTGCCGGCCACCAGTACATCTGTTTCGCTCTCAGCTTCGTTTTTACAATGCCCTGGTGCCCTTCATGTAGAATGGCCAGTAAGTGTGGTACTAATGAAGCAGGAGGAACTACTTTATCACCTCTGAATAGGAAGGTCCCTTAGTCTCCGATGGATAATTCATCCCGTACTTCAAAGAACTTCCTGTGCTCAGCTTTCATACGTTTCTTCTCCGGCCATCCCTGCAGTAGGAAGCGCTTGACTTCCTTTATGTCGGAATCGTCCTCATAGGCTTTCTTCCACTCTTGCCACCTTATCAATTTTTCATGATCTTCCATCCTCATCAGTGTAATGCGGAGCCTCCTCCATGGCTGAAGCCCGGCAGAGATAGTCAGCTACTTTGTTCCTTGACCCTGGCATGTACTCGACATCATACCTGTAGACCAACAACTTCAGAGTCATCTTAGCAATGCTTGGGGTGGCATTCGCATGTCCACTGGATGTGAGTACTTTGACTAGTGGCTTATGGTCTGTCTTGAGATTGAATCTCGTGCCCCAAATGAATTGGCGAAACTTCCCCAAAGCCCATACTGCAGCTAACATCTCTTTTTCTATTACACTGAACTTCTGCTCCATTGGTGATAGTGCCCTGGACGCGAAACTGATAGTGGCATATCTCCGTTCTTCCTCTTCTGCATAAGGACTGCTCTCAGTCCCTTTTCACTTGCGTCTGTTGTTAGTATAGATTTCCCTTGCGGATCGAATCCCTGTAGAGGGACTGCCTTGCTGATGTCCTCGTTGATCCTCTGAAACTCTCCTAGTGCCTCTTCCGTCCACCCGAAGGATGTTTTGTCTCGTAGGAGCTGGCGTAGATGGTGTGTCTGGGTCGCGAAGTGCTGCACAAATTTACTGTAATACTCGGCCATCCCCAAGAACGATCTTACTTATTCCTTGCTCTTCGGAGGGGTTGCCTCGCATATGGCTTTGACGTTGGCATGCTTGGGTGTGATGCCTTGATCACTGATCTCGTGGCGCAAGTAGGTGACCGACGACATTCCAAACCAACACTTCTCCCATTCTGCCGTGAGCCCGTTCTGTTCCAAGACATGCAATACATCAGACAGCTTTCTGTCATGGTCTGCTTGGTTCTTGCCCATTACCAAGATGGCATCCTGGAAGTACTGCACTCCGTCCACTTTCTTGAACAGTTTGTGCATAAGCTTCTGGAATACAGCTGCCGCAGACGCCAGCCCAAACGGCATCCTGCGGAACTGGTAGCATCTGAAGGGCGTTATAAAGGATGTCAGCTTGCGATTCGTGTGGTGTAGGGCTATCTGATGGTAGGCTGAGGTGAGGTCGATGGTGGAAAATCATCTTATCCCCTTCATATTTGCTAGCATTTCGTCTATTCTTGGTAGCTGGAACTTCTCAACTATTATGTTCTTGTTCAATTCCCTCAAGTCCACGCACAAGCGGACCTTGCCATTGAGCTTCATCGCCACTACCAGCGGGGCCAGCCATTCCGCACTGTTTTTTCCGCTCAATGATGCCATTGTCTTCCAGCCTCTGTAATTCTTGTTGCACCACCTCTCTGATTGCCAGCGGCACGTTTCTCACTTTGTGGGATACCGGTTTGGCATCGGCCTTGAGGTCAATCTTGTGCGTAAATTTTGTTAATTTTCCAACTCTACCTCCAAACACCGTGGGGAATCCTTCCTTCATTCTGGTGATGACGGGTTGTTGTTCCGGGCTGGTCATCAGGACTTGTGTGGTGCCACCCGGGTTCAGCTGTATTCCTAGGTCGCCCTGGTATATCCATCCAAGAATTGAAGGGCTTTTTTCGGCCACATATAGCTTGCATTCTGCACTGCCATCCTTAAACTCGAATTTCAGGACTCAATATCCGACCATGGGGATGGGCTCTCCGGTGAATGTGACCGGTCGAATGTCTGGAGGTTCTAGTTGAGGTCCTAGGCAGTGTTTGAAGCGTTCATTCCACACCGTACACTGTATTATGGTATACAGGGACCCTGAGTCTGCGACCATCTTGATCGGTATTCCTCCTACGACTAGGTCACATTGCGGTTTCTTGGAGCGGGTGCAGTCGATGACCAGTATGTGTTCTTCTATGCATAGCACGTTGTCCTCCTCTCCTTCTTCTTCTTCCGCTCGTAACTCATGTGCTACGTACTTGACTATAGGTCTCTTCTGCTTGCGGCGACATACTTTCTCAAAGTGCCCCACAATTCCACAGAACATGCATTTGGCACGGAAGGCTGGGCAACATTTGTCGTATGCCGCATGGGATGGACTGCTGCACCTGTAACACGCATTCTTGCTCTCTTTGGCGGGTTTCTCCACTTGCGCTGTTCGGGGTGTTCACTTGGCTTGTGTCTTCCTGTCCGCGGCTGCTGCTTTTTCCCTCTCCGGTGGTTCTATTTCGGTGACTCTGTTAACCATAGGCCTCGTGGCTGTTTCCCTCTTTGCCGCGTCTGTGCACCTTTTGGACAGTTCTGCCTTCTTTACCATGGCTATGACTTCCTTCAGGGTCGCATCTCCATTTACCCACAGCTTGTCTTGGATCGCTGTGTTTGTGGTGTGCATGACTATTTGGTCTTTGATGAATTTGTCGTGTAAGGTGCTAAACTTACACGTGACTGCTAATTTCTTTAATGCTGCTATGTATTCATCTATGGACTCTCCCGCTGCCTGCTTCCTCTGTTGGAAGTTTTATCTGTCTATGGACATGCACATCGCCGGCCTATAGTGGTTGTTTAGATCGTCTTTCGCGTGTTGGAACACATCGTCATCTGCTGCCTGTCGCGGTGTGGGGACTAGATTCTGGAAAACTCTGATGCCTTCCGGGCCTAGGTTATGGAGTAATATTCTCTTCCTCCTCTTGCTGGGAAATGCCTCCCCATTCTCATCCTCTAGAGCTTCTAGATAGTTCATAAAGTATTCTCTCCAATCCTCCCACTTCATCGAGGGGTCCCCTGGTTTGGGTAGGAATGGGACTGGCGTAGTGAGCGAGGATGTCTGGGCACACATTTCCACTCGCCTCTCTGGTAGTACTTCCTCCCCTCTGGGACTGCCCGGTGCACATAGTCTGCGCTGGTGTGTGTGGTTTTGTTGAGGCCTAGAATCGTCCCCCCTCACTGTGCAGCGCGTGCTCCGCCAGGGCCTTGGGCTGATTGGCTGTATTTTCCGAGCCTGGTGGTGTTGTGCTTGATGGGAGGCTCGCTCCCCCGGCTCTTCCCTCTCCGTGTGGTCGTAATATTCACTGTGGGCGGATATACCTTTTCACCGCGTGCTTCCGCGATCCGCGGGTAACACGTGACTTGGTGGCCCGAAGAGATCTCTGTCTCTGCCCCGGTTCCGGGCTGTATACACCCAGCTGGGGGTCGCTTCCACGTGCTGTGGGCTGCACTAATTGCTGCGGCGCTGTCCTCTGCCACGCTCTCCTGTGTGTAGCGTCGTGCTACCAATCACGACAGACACGGACTCGTTTCTTGTCTCCGCGGCCAGACTCATGGCGCCTATGCCCAGTGTAATGTTGGCGGGACGATGGCCTGGATGTCCGGCGTCGATCTCGAGAGTGTCTGCGAGTGTCCTTAGCTTGTATTCGATACGCTTGTTCCCGTCTCTCACCATGCCCCGTCTCCATTCGTCTGGCATGTTCCTCTGCTTGATCATGTATCCGGGTCATCTCTTCAATCTCATCGAGGTTGTGACTTTTCCGTAGTAGCTGCCTTTTTTTAGGCACTCGCTTACGACATACCACGCTCCACGCAGCCTCCACAGCCACGGAGCTTTGGGACAGGCAGGCAATGTTTCTGGCGGCTCAATCTTCGCCGCTGCGCTCCTTTTTGATTGCGGTGGTCGCGAGGGCAAACTTCTCATTTGCACCACCGGGGACAGGGTCATGCAGCGTCACGGGATCAATGCCAAGTGCACAGTGCACCCTATCCCACCCTCGTCGCCAGCTGTAGCGTCGTGCTACCAATCACGACAGACACGGACTGTGTTTAATTAAGGAGCTTTATTCATGCATCCGATCTCGACCCTGTCCCTACTCTAACTGCCCCTTTCCTGTCGCCGCTCCTCCTCTTCCTGTGTCCCCCTAACTCCGCCCACCAACAACTAGACTGCCCACATTCTTACATCTCCCCCTTTGTTAACAAAAGTGAAAAAACAGAAGTCTGACTTGGTTATAGTTCTTCGATCAGCCGCACAGGTCGTCGAATATCTCGTCTGGGTCGTAGGACCACACCTCCCTCCTCAGGTTCAGTTTCTGCCTGAGTCTCAAGTCTCTGTACTGCAGCTGCACTGCCAGATCTCTCTGTGCCTAGTCATTCAGTCATTTTGCTGAGGGCATCCTTGACAGTCGGGGTGCCCCTTTGAAAATGTGAAACATTCCTGGTGATTCTCCTGTTCTCCGACTCAGCTGTTATCATTGTGCCCTTCTGTTTGGTGATCATTAGAGGTTCAGCTCTAAACTTGCAATCTGTCTTTTTCCGCTGTTCCTGCTTGACCAACACACGGTCCCCTTCATGCAGAGATGGAGATCTGGCTCTCCTCCGAGTGTCAGCGTAAGACATCATTTTGTTCTTGCGCTCGCGGTCAGCCACCACTAGCTCATTATGTGCTCTTGTAAACGACACTGGTTGCAGGGCCCCTTTCCACATAGGTATCCGTGTTCTTATCGGTCGTCCCAACATGAGAGTGGAAGGACATTTTCCCGTAGTGGCATGGGGTGTCGTTCGATATGCTCTCAGAACTTCATTGAGAGCCACTTGTAAGTCCTTCTTGTCACTGGTGGCCTGCTGGAATGTCTTCTTCAGGGTTGCCATAAATCGCTCCACCATGCCATTGACCTGAGGCCATAGGGGAGTGATCTTGCGATGCCTGAAATGTAGGTGTTTCGCAAATTCTCCAAATTTGTGCCCATTAAAGGGGGGGGGCGTTATTTGTCTTGAGTTCTTTAGGAACACCCCAGGCGGCAAACACTTCATCCAACACCGCAATGGTGCTGGTGGCACTGGTAGATGATACAAACTGGGCTATCAGAAATCTGGAGTACTCGTCCATTATCACTAAGACATATTTTCCCGATTGATTGGGTCCATAAAATTCCATGGCGAGCTCTTGCCATACACCACTAGGTAGCCTTGACATCTGTAGGGGTGCTGGAGGATCTCCTTGGTTGACCAGTTGGCACTGGGGGCAGTCTTTTAAAGTGAGCTCCACCATCTGGTCAAGTAGCGGGAACCATACTCGCTCTCTGAGCGCTCTTTTTGTGGCGACCACTCCACGGTGACCCTCATGGGCTAAATTGATGAAACCTTGACGGAGTTGCACAGGGATGACAATCCGTTGATCCCTCAGTAGGAGCCCCTCTGAGGTGGCAGATAGTTCTTCACTCACATGCCTAAAGGCCTGCATCTCTTGGCGGATGTGTGGATCGCACCCTTCCTCCTCACTGTCATGACGCCATCGATTGGTCCGTAATCGGCGCATCACCTTTTGCAAGATGTCATCTTGAGCGGTGGCTTCACATATTGCTTCCAAGGGAACCGCCGGTGGTCTGGCTTGGTCCACTACAAAGTGTATGTAATCTTCCGCCACAGATGGACATGACGCCTGTGATGCTTGAGGGTGTCTCGACATGTAATCAGCCGGATTCGCTGATTTTCCTGGTTTGTGCACTATTGTATAGGTGTACTCTTGTAGACGCAAACCCCAGCGCTCAATTCAAGGTGGCATTTTGGCTCTGGGATTCCCGAAAATGGTGACCAGCGATTGATGGTCGGTCACTAGTGTGAAGTGCTTGCCGTATATAAAAATGTGGAAGTGCTTCCACGCCCACACAACCGCAAGGCTTTCCTTTTCCGGTTGGGAATAGGCTTTCTCGGTGTCCGATAAACTTCTGCTGGCATAGGCCACGATGTGTCTCTGGTCTGTCTCATTGTCAAACTGAGCCAATATGGCACCCAATCCAATTGGGCTAGCGTCCACAGTGATCTCAGTGTTTCTCTTAGGGCTGAAGTATGCCAGGTTGTCCACTGACTCAACGGCACATTTGATTTCCTGGAAAGCCTGGTCACATTAAGGAGTCCAAAGGAATAGCTGTCCTTGTTTGGTAAGAGCTCGTAACGGGTGACTGATGGTGGCATAGTCCTTTATGTATCTGGAACAATAGCTTGCCATGCCCAGAAAAGATCGAATGTCACTCACATCTTGTGGGCTTTTGGTATTGTTTAGGGCTATCACCTTCTCAGGATCAGGCTTCATCCCGGCTCCAGAAAACACGTGACCAAAGAATTTAAGAGTGGATTGATGGAACTCACACTTGTCTTTGTTGAGGGTGAGGTTGGCCTCCAGAAGAGCATGGCACACCCGGTCTGCACTTTGTCATGTTCTTGGACATTTGAACCATATACCAGAATGTCGTCACTATAGTTTAGTGTATTTGGTATGTGATGTATGGTCTGGCGGATGACTTCTTGAAAAATCTCCGCGGCAGATGAAATGCCAAAACTAAGTAGTTTGTAGCGGAACAGCCCTAGATGAGTGGCAAATGTTGTTATATAGCGCGACTTCTCATGTAGTTCCAACTGGTGGTATCCTTTATTCAAGTCTAATTTGGAGAAGACTCTTGCGCCATCATGTCACTCAAATGGGGTCCTGGATGACGCTCCCTTTCGATGGCCGTGTTAGGAAGCCTCATATCCACACACAGGCGCACCTTTTCGGGTGTGCCCTTCTTTGGCACGATGACAACTGGTGACACTCATGGTGTTGGCCCTTCTCTCGATAATGTCCTTTCATAATAACTCTTGAATTTCATCTTCCACGGCTTGTTGAAGGTGGAAGGGTACTCGCCTGTGATGTTGTGCGACAGGACGTATTCGTTCATTTATGTGCAACCGGATCTGGCACTTGTTCATTTTCCAGAGCCCAGTGAATAGTTTGGGAAACTTGTGTATGATGTCCGGATCGTCGCTTACTCTGTATAGAATATCGACCAACCGGAGACGCTCCGCAGTGGGCAGACTGAGGAGACAGTCAGCTTCCCGACCTTCAATTACATGTATATATGCCTGCACAGAGGTGGTTTTGTGCTTTAGTGTAGTTGCAAATTTCCCTAGGCAAGGGAGTGGTTTCTTCGACATCCACGTGAACACTCTGACATAGGCCGGGCTCAAGGTGGGTGGCGGTTTCATTTTGTTGTATTCAGTCACAGGGATATAGTTCAGTGATGCCCCACTATCCAGTACAAACTTGGTTGCATGAGTTCCCACACTTATGTCTAGTCTGGGGTATTTTTTTAATTGGTCTGGATCAGCTACCATGCAGACATACTTATCTGTGTACACCGATTCACGAGATGCTGACCTGGATCCTCTGGATGGGGACCTTCTGTCCCATTGGGACCTGCGAGACTCTCTGCTGGAGTGTGAGGAAACAGAGGATGACTCCGGCCGATCCTGGACTGCCTTCACATGATGCCGCCTGGTGTCAGGGCGAGACAATCTCATTGTCTCTCTCATCCTTTCTTTGCGATATTCTCCACACATAGCCTCAAAGTGGTTTTCTCTCCCGCATTTTCGACACTGCTGACCAAGTGCTGGACACACATCAGTGTGCGGAAAGTCATATCCGCACCGATAACACTTTCATGGGCGATCTCGTTTCTTGTCTCCGCGGCCAGACTCATGGCGCCTATGCCCAGTGTAATGTTGGCGGGACGATGGCCTGGATGTCCGGCGTCGTTCTCGAGAGTGTCTGCGAGTGTCCTTAGCTTGTACTCGATACGCTTGTTCCCGTCTCTCACCATGCCCCGTCTCCATTCGTCTGGCATGTTCCTCTGCTTGATCATGTATCCGGGTCATCTCTTCAATCTCATCGAGGTTGTGACTTTTCCGTAGTAGCTGCCTTTTTTTAGGCACTCGCTTACGACATACCACGCTCCACGCAGCCTCCACAGCCACGGAGCTTCGGGACAGGCAGGCAATGTTTCTGGCGGCTCAATCTTCGCAGCTGCGCTCCTTTTTGATCGCGGTGGTCGCGAGGGCAAACTTCTCATTTGCACCACCGGGGACAGGGTCATGCAGCGTCACGGGATCAATGCCAAGTGCACAGTGCACCCTATCCCACCCTCGTCGCCAGCTGTAGCGTCGTGCTACCAATCACGACAGACACGGACTGTGTTTAATTAAGGAGCTTTATTCATGCATCCGATCTCGACCCTGTCCCTACTCTAACTGCCCCTTTCCTGTCGCTGCTCCTCCTCTTCTTGTGTCCCCCTAACTCCGCCCACCAACAACTAGACTGCCCACATTCTTACATCGTGGTGTTGCCTGCCTGGGGATGGTTCACTCCCGTGGTCGCCCTTATGGTGTGTCTCCTGTCGGGTGCTGTGGTTCGGCTCCTCGTTGTTTTGCTTTCCACTGCTTTTTTTTTTTTCTCGTCGGTCCCGACCTCGTCACCACTGTAATGACGCAGGTTACCCCCAATGAGGTACAGGACACTTAATGCAGGCAAGTATTGGGTTTATTTAAATACACCAGGAGAGCGCCGGGAACACGTCCGTTCCGAGCTCGGACTAGGCGCTCACTCGGTCAAAATGGCGGCTGCGCTCTACGTCATCACGCAGCCGCATAATGACTAGAGCACATCACTACATAAATACAGTTTTGTTTCTGTAAAGCAAGAACCTGGTGTGTTTGTCGGGTCGTGTTGCACGACTGAGTCCAGGCGCACCAGCAACACCAGCCAGGTTAGGCCTTCGAGCGGGTGAGTTGGGTAGCAGTGCCCCCAAATTTATTTAGAGGAAGTAGCATCTCTGCCCTAACTTTGTCTTAGCTGTGGTTGTAGTATTGGGTCATTTTCTAAAGCAAATATTTTTCTACAACATGCGAATTGAGTAGAGAGGGCTGGTGGAAAATATTGCATTTAGGTAGGGCTTTAGGCTCTACCAAAAGATATCAACCGTATTTTAAATGCCAGCGTCCCATTCTTGGGTAGTCACTTCCTAATTTTTTGCATGATAAAAAGTAGAAATAATTGCTGCTGTGTTGGATCTGTTTTTGTGCCATAAATGGCAGGTCATTTTTGAGCCATCTCAATCACAGTGCCTCACTGTACTTCAGCTGAACCTCGCAGGTCTGCAAAGACTAGTCTCACATCTCAGTTTTTTATGAAGGGAGCTACTACAAAATGCGCAAGTCAAGTAATGGCAAATTAACTCCACATTATTCAACAATTCAAAAACCAATAATATACATATTACCCACATCATAAACTCATAATAGTATGGCCACACATTCCGTTTAAAAAAATGATAATGACAATACAATTGTTGACTCTAAGGATTTAGGGCCCGATGTAGGTAATCCCAGATTACCGATTCTTAAATACTGAATCATACCGATTCAGTATTTAAGAACTGGCAACCGGGATGTAGGTAATTTTACAGAATTAATTACCGAATCGGTATGATTCTGTAATTAATGAATTGGTATTTACCAATTCTGTAATTGCCATTGACTCCTATGGGCCTTGAGGCCCATAGGAATCGATGTCAATTACAGAATCGGTAAATACCGATTCGGTAAATTTACCGAATTTACAAGGGGGACAGGGTGTCACTTTGACACCCTGTTGCACCCCTAAATTGTGCATGGGTGCACATGTTGCAGACATACATGCCCTTAGGGCATGTATGTCTGCAACATGGCACTGTTTAAAAAGCAAAAGAAATGCTTTTTAAAGGGTTTACTTAATTTACCACCAACTTCTAGTTGGTGGTAAATTAAGAATTCTAAAACCCCTGTAGCACTGATTACAGTGCTACCTACATGTCAAAATACAGATTCGGTAATTATACCGATTCGGTATTTTACCGATTCAGTAAAATTACCGAATCTGTATTTTACCATGCCCCTACATCTCATTTTCCAAATACCGGTCGGTAACGGCCGAAATTACCGAATTTCGTCCGTTACCGACGGGTATTTGCCTACCTACATCTGCCCCTTAATGTTGAAAATTAAAAAATTTAAGATTGTGTGTTAAAGTATTGAATCTTGTAAAAAATAAAAAAGTAGGTTTTAAGTAACAACAAAGCAATTTCACAATAACAGTCCAATTAAACTTGAGTACAAATGCAATTGAGTTTAAGAAGGCACCATCAGCAACTTTTAAGTTTTAGACTCCTGGCACATGTTGGACTTGAATATAATGGATTAATACTAATTCTAAAAATAAAAATGAATTCCCTTAAGTGGTACTGTCTTATGTGTGACTCCTACAGACAGTCCGGGCTATAACTTACCCTAGTTGATATTTCAGTGGACAAACCAAAAGAAGACATGATGGATTTGCAACATAAGAGCTGGGGGACTCCGCCAGTAAAAAGTGGAGAGTCGTCTCAATTTAGTCCAAAGGAATGTCAATGTCTTCAAGAACATCATTCCTCAGGTTGCAAAGTAAAGCCCTAACTGCATCATCCTTGTGGTTTCCAATCCAGCGGATGTGCTCACATATGTGAACTGGCAACTGCGTGGTCTCCCGAAACATGCTGTGATTCGAAGTGGATGAAATCTAGGGTTTTATTTTATTTATCCATTTGTAAAGTGCCTGGGTACATCTACGATGTGTCCCCACGCTAGAACAGTGAGGTAGCAGAAGCTATTGGAAGGTATCCAAAGGCATAAAATAGTAGCACTTTCAGATCATGACACTAATTTGAAGATGGAAGCAGCCATGTCGTTACGTTTTTGCAAAAGGTACTTTCGCTGGGTTCAACTCTTAGATCTGCCTGCAGTGTGTTCCAGGCCTTTGTTGCAAGGTATCTAAAGGAGCGCACACCCATCCTCGCTTTCTGTATCCTTGGCACAGTAACCAATGCCCATTCTTTAGATCTTAGGTTCTGTGCCGGCTTGTGGGATGTTATCATAGTTTGGAGGTCGCGCAGGCCTTTTTTATGCAGAATTCTGTGGCAGTAGCACATGGCCTTTAACGTGATTCTCTGCTCCACAGGCAGCCAGTGCCCTCGCAGCTGTTGCTCTTTTTGGGTGGTTCAGAACTAGGCGATCTGCCGCGTTCTGTATTGATTAGAGCTTAGTCAGACCTGTTTTTTGATGCTCCCAGATATAGAATGTTACCATAGTCCATCTGGGAGGTGACCAGGGCATCCAGTATTGTCTTTCTAGCATTGGTGAGAATTAGGTCAAGAAGTTTTCTTAGGACTTTTCTAAGAGTACCAAAGCATTTCCCCGCCTGTCTCCAGATTTGGCTTTTAAATGTCAGTTTTAAGTCAAACCAAACCCGAGGTTTTTAACTTCTACTTTCGGGGTTGGTATTTGTCTTAACGTCTCAGGCCACCATGCTGATGTCCATATTGAGGGAGCCTTTCCAACTATCAGAACCAGTGGCGTAACGAAACATGAGGGGGCCCCCCTGCAAAGTGCATGGAGGGGCCCCCTTCCAGACTTACTCATAGCTGCCACGATTTCAGATTGCTATGTGTGTCATTTTCAAAAGTTCAATGCAATTATGAGTGAGTATGAGGGACACTTTCTTTCGAGTAAAAAAATCAAGCAATGAAGAAAGGGAAACATAAAAATGTCAGAAGTGAATTAGATCAAGGAACTCTAAGATCTTGAAACTAGTGCAAACAACTGCGGTGGCTGACCCATAATTACAATGAAATTATGAAAATGTCACATATAGCATTCTGAAACCTTGGCAGCTATGGGCCGACTGGCCTGTACCCTCACCTGGGAGAATGCCTGACCAAGAGTCAATGAACGCCTTTGCTTCACTTATCATTAATATTTCAGTCCTTCTGAAACAGACAGGTGGAATCAGGAGAAGAAATCGAAGCTCTCAGCAGGCGGGGCCCATTTAGCAGTATAATTACTTAAAACTAAGCTGAGGGGGTTAGTACTCATACGTTAGAGGTTGCCTTCCCCTACCCCCCAGCATGGAAGCAGTAGAAACAGAGATACCCAGCCATCCCGGATTGACACTTCGTGGCCTGAGCTGGCAGCCACGCTGGTAAAATAGAGACTGAGTTAGTCATCAAAGACGAAGTGAGGGCACAGGGCAGCAGAGAGAGTGGCACCCCTAACCGACACCCTAGGGGTGCCCCCTTTGTCCCCAGGAGTGTGGAGGCAATGGCTTAGTGACCCCAGCCTGCTCGAATTGGTGTTCTGAGGCCAGGGCTGCGCTAATAAAATTGCAGCTGAATGGCGTTGCTAAAGGCGGAGGGGATGGCACCCCTGAGCCCCATGCATGTGAGAGGACATAGACAGGGTCCACAATCTTTCTTGGGACACCTGTGAGCCTGGTGGTGCTGTGGAGTGAGGGTCTAACTGCCCCGGCAATTACAAGGCCCCGATCACTCGGGTGGAACCCTCCAATACCTTTGGGCCGAGTTAGCGCTATTAACCGGCTCAACATTCAGTGGGACAACACTGAGCATCAGGATATTAACCGGGCTAAAGTCGGACAAATAAAGGTGTCACTGCTGCCACGGGGCCAAAACTGCCTGTCGGTCCGGACCTGTTAAATGACCTTAAGTACACTCACTCACAGAGGCATGTTCCGCTTGATGTACACGATAAATAGAGATTGAGGGCATGCAAGTGTGACCGTTAAATCGTAAATTCCAATCAGACTGGCTTGAGCCGACCCTTCACTGATAACGCAGAGTATTGAATAATTTAAGTTCTCTTTATATTCTGCTGCAGTGCTGCACTGACTTTACTTGCGCGGCTGAATTCAACTTTGCACAGACTACATATAGAGTTGTTGTATGTAACTGTACGCAGGCGGAATGTCTCGCGGCTCCTAAAAGTAAATTACAGTTGGAAGACAAGAAGAAACAGTGCGAGACACTTCACTTACTTTGTCAGCGCAGAGTCCCATTGACGGTAAGGCCAGTTGCGATGATTGCACAGTCCCAGGCAGCACCGCGGCCGCAGTCCAAATCGGACGCTTCTGTCCAACCACCGACTTGCATAGCATTGGCAGAACTGGCTGCACTGGACTCGCTGCAGGCGGCATCTGAGCTGAGGCAGTCATTCAGATGCACCACCACGGCCGAATCATAACGCCGGCCGGGCCACATGCTGAGAGCTGCAGCAGCAGGCCCAGTGTGCTGGCTGCACAACAACTGAAACTCTACCGCGCAGTTGCTCCTGCTTACGGCGCCTATGCTGATGGGGCAAATTAAATCATGGGGCAGGCTCATGACATCAAAGAATGCGCGTAAAACATTGTAGCTAGCCGGGAGCTGAGCCAGCACCCTCAAGCCTGATGGACGAGAAGAGCCAGCAGCCAAGTTAAGAGCTGTGCAGTCAGTGGAGGTTACTGGAGCTCTTGGGCTTTGGTACTGTGCTGAGGGTGGGGGGGCCTGGAGCTCGGGGGGGCCCCCACACTGTGGGGGCTGAGGGGGCCTTTGTTACACCCCTGATCAGAACCTCTGCTTTACTACCATTGAGTCTAAACAATGGATGGACATCCACTCTGCTAGCTCCTCTAGACATTGGGAGAATTGGTGGGCTGTCCGTTCTGGGTTCTGAGACAGCATGACAATCAGCTGAGTATCATCAGCGTATGACACAATAGGCACATTATGAACTTCCACTAGCTTTGCGAGTGAGCCCACATAGAGATTAAACAATGTGGGACTTAAAATTGATCCCTGTGGGAACCCCTGCAGCAGGGGGATGCTCTTGGATGTATGTGTATGTTGTACAACTTACAAGCTCCGTGAGGAAAAAAGGACGTCATCCAGCGTAGAGCAGCTCTCCTGATGCTGAATTTCTCTAATCTTTTAAGGAGGAGACCATGGGAGACGGTGTCAAATGCAGCACTGAGATCTATCAGGATCACTGCAGCGGTCTGCCCTTCATCAGCATATTTCCTTAGGGTTTCTGTGGCCAGAAGTAGCGCTGACTCCATTGAAACCAGATTGTGAGGGATGAAGCAATGCTCCTACAAGCGAAACATGACTAGTTGACACACCTGGTGTGTGTGTCACTGTAGTGAACGATGCGTGTTGAAATGACTCGTCGACACACCTGGTGTGATTGTCACCATAGTGCAGAATGCATGTTTTTAACGGTTCTATGCTAAAAGGTAATGCTGTTGCATGTGACGTATGGCTGGTTGACCCGCTTGGTGTGCGTGTTAAGGTTGAAAATGATGCGTGTTTTAATACAATTCGTTGACACGCTTGGTGTGCGTGTCACCATGGCAAAGGATGCGTCTTTAAATCCTTTTTGGAATGCGCATCCTTAAATTGGCTTGTTGACATGCTTGGTGTGCGTGTCTCCGTCAAATGTATGTGCACTTGAAATTCTCGTTGACACGTCAGGTGTGCGTGTCACTGTGAAAGAAAATTGTAATAAATTGGGAAAACCTTCTCCCGGAATTCCTCTTTGTGTCACTGCTTTACTTTAAAAAAAAAAAGACAGAATCCTCACAACTTTGTATCTCTTATTGAGGATGAAGCGTGTAGACAATTTTGCTAATCCCAAAATGGCCGCCATGTTACGTTAGACGGCATGCGGATGACGTACCAGATAAACGCTGCTTTAAAGTACTTCTAAGATGGCGCCAATGCTGCATGGCTGGGCGCGTAGTATACCTAGACCGCTGATCGTCCTGTAAAGGTTTCCTTCCTCACTGACGTCACGCCAACATCGTGTAAACAAAACAAACAGTACCTTACATTTCGCTCAGGACGTGCAGTAGACTCTCGCTGCTGATGAAGAAAATGACCATACAAGGTTTCCTACGACATCGGAGAGGAGCTCAACAGAAAGGAAATGTCACCTGAAGATCGTCGCCATTAACAATGCAGTAGGTAAGACACCAAATGAAGTGCAGTTGGTCAAGTTGAGCTTTATTGTCATCAGGTGCTGCGCAGCAGCTGGCTCAGGAAACCATCAGGCAGCAACTGGCAAAACATTTCAAATCCCAAACTTCTATATTCTGAGTGGAATACTCACAACCAGAACATCATTGTGTGAACATTCCAATCAGCATAGCATGAAGAACAGACCACTACTGTTGCTCCCTCAATTGCTGTTTCCAAAACACATTCTGATTCCTAAACTGACGTGCTTCAGCTGGAAAAATCAGACACTTTATTGCAGTTCTCCACTGAGGTGGATATTGGGTTTGTTATGCTTTCGAGTGATTTGAGGAATTTCAAGATGGAGAACATTTCTTTTGAGGAGTTACTGGCATTTTCCATCTTTTCGGTATAGAAGTCACAGCGTGCTTTCCTAATAAGCGCGTGATATTGTTTTAGTTCTTTTTTATAATTTGCTGTGCTCTTGGTACAGTAGTCCTTCCTCCACCTGCGCTCAAGTTGTTTACATTCTTTTTTTGCTCTCATTAATGTATCATTAAACCAGGGCACCAATGCTCTTGTCCTCTTAGTATTCAGTGCGGTCCATGACGCTAGTTCCTCCAGTGCGTCTGTTATCCACTTCTCAATCTCCCTCTTGGCTATGTTTATATCTTTGTCAAATTTAGGGTTGGCATTCAGAGGTGCCTGCGAGAATGTCTCCGGATTGAACCTAGTCCACTTCTTACGTGTGATTTCCTGCTTTGGCAGCCTTAGAGTAGGCCTGCGCGAAGATATAGTAAAGGATACTAAGTGGTGATCTGACCAAGGAACTTGCCATGGCATCCCTACCTCTTTCTCAGCTGAGTTGGTAAATATTGGATCCTGGATATGACCCACTTGATGAGTTGGAGTGTTCACTTTTTGCACCAGGCTCAATGCCATAAGGTCCTTACATATTGATTGTGCTTCCAGGATCTCCATATTGTCCAAATTTAGGTTAAGGTCACCTAAGATTAGGAGATTGTTGTAGCGTAGAGCTAGTTGGACAGCTTTCTCCCCCAGGCTCGATATGAATTGAGCCGCAGGGCCTCGTGGGCGGTAAATCAAAAAACCCGCTATGGTTTTATCTCCGCTGCAGAGAGTTAAAAAGAAGGCCTCACATTTCTCCAATTAGCCTCCTTTATGCAGCACTTTAGCCGCCTGATATGTCGTCTGTATTTTTTAGTCCGAAATCCTTGTTACAGCTCCCACATTTTAGTGACCCCGCATCTGCTGTTGTATTATGCCAGCAAGGCTCCGAGATCAGCAGTGATAGGTTACGTAAAGCGTCCGCTGAGCACTGTATAATTTGTTGGGGCTTCCAACCGGCAGGTTACCTTAAGGCAGAGAAGTGTGGGGTCCACCCTTCCAGTTGACATTGCTACGTTTTGGGAGAGCATGGAGATTCCAGTGTGCCTATTTGGAGTGGAGTTAATGTTGCTGGTGTTTATATGGTAGGCTGATCAACATTGTCACACTTTGAATTTTGCCAATTGGGATATCTGATGGAAAATTGCTGAAAAATTATTACCTATAATCATGTTATTTGTTTTACCTGTTTGCGCTTTGGTGAAAAGGTGGGTCTTAAACTCCTCTCTATCCACGATCAGTTCCGGGAGGAGGAAAACTGTCTCTCTCTCTCACTCTCACTGCCTCGCTCTCTCCTTTTCTCTCACACTTCCCAGAACCCATAATAATAATAAACTGCCCACACTGACACAAGCAGTCAAGTCGGGCAGTATTCTTATTCTTTTCTGCCCTTAAATTCCTGGCAGAAATGCAGCTGTGAAATATTCTAGACATAGCTGCAACTCACATACACACTCATATTAACTGTGACAAGAACTTATACCAGTTTACACTGAAGAACAGGAACCCAAGGGCTTTTGGATATCTCATTTGTCGTTATTGTTGGCACAATTCAGAAATGCTTTGTGCTTCAAATCTTTATTTGTGTGAGCAAAAAAGTCATTTTTATTTGTCAACCAAGATCTATCACATAATCGGAATTTCACGCAATTTAGTACAGTGTAAATGCATATCCACAGAGCTGGATATAGTGGCAGGGGTGTGAAAATATGTATTCCTTGAGGGGGGGAGGATGTGAACCTAGACCTAATCTTCATGAGTTAATCCACCTCAGAGTTTGAGACTAAAGCCAGTGCTCACAAATGCAAAATGTGGTGTTAGGGATAGCGAAACACGTGTTTTATGGAGATTTAGGGTAAGGGATTATTTTTCGCAGGAAAAAAATTTATTCCTTGTGAAAAAAGTAAGACTGGGAGGAGAGAAGTAAAAAACATAATAGTGCATTGTTACCTTTAACTTAAACCTAGTCCATCTAATTGTTATGTTATGTTATGTTACGTGAATTTGTACTGCGCACAGCTGCCCCAGCCAAGGGGCATCCCGGCGCATGTCAAGGTAACACGTAACAACCACAGGAAACACAACAGCTAAAAGTAAAAATTAAGGTTTAAAACAGGAAAGTTTTTATCGCCTTGCGGAAGGAAAGAAGGTCTTCCAGCAACCGAATCTCCACCGGGAGAGAGTTCCAGAGTTCGGCCGCTTTGACCCGGAAGGAACGACCACCAATACGGCACAGCTTGTATCGCGGAGTGATGGTAAGAGCTTGGCCCAAGGATCTCAGATGTCGAGTGGGGACATACCAGGACAGAAGACCCGTAAGAGTTTGAGGGGCCGTGCCCTTTAGGATCTTAAAGGCCAAGCACAGCACTTTGAACTGGATTCTTGCTCTGACCGGCAGCCAGTGCAGCGCTTTCAGAGTGCCGGAAACAGGGCAGGATCTGGGAAGACCAACGATGGCTCTGGCGGCCGCGTTCTGCACTCGTTGGAGGCGAGTGACTTCGGCCAAGTTAGCGCCGACCAGAAGAGAGCTGGCATAATCCAGGCGCGATATAACAGTCGCCTGGATTACCAACTGCCGTGTATGAGGATCGAAAAACTTCAGAACTGGTCGCAGAGCCCGGAGAATTCCAAAACAGCATGCTGCCATTTTCTTCGTGTGCCCCACAAAACTGAGAGTGGGATCCATCCACACTCCCAACTTTTTTAATTCTGTCACCGGAAGGGGGGCCGGCCCAAGCTCCGAAGGCCACCACCTGTCCCCCCAGAGATCTGCCCTTCTGCCGACGATCATGATCTCGGTTTTCTTCGCGTTGAGCTGGAGGCAGTTGGCCTTCATCCAGCTTGCCACCGCTCTGAGTCCACTCTGAAACCTGGGAGCATCCTGGTCCGCATCCCCGCTGATCGTAACCGCTAGCTGGGGGTCGTCGGCATATGACACCATTGTCATACCCCACTAATTTTTTTACAATGCTTGCAGCTGCACCCCGTGACTCGCTAAGTAATGAGCATGCTGTACAAATACACAACGGAGTTCTTTATTTTATTAACCCCTTGCATGCTTATGACGACCTCACCTCGTCATGAGGCACAGTGGAGCTGTGCTCATGACGAGCTCAGCTCGTCATAACTGCCGCGGCCGGCCCCGCGCAGCTAATTCCCCACCTGTGCGGGTGTTCTATGGGAGTGGGCGGAGTCATGACGAGTCCAGCTTGTCATGAGCACAGCTCCACTGTGCAGCATTACGAGCTTGACTCGTCATGAGTACCGCGGCGCGTGTGTGGCCCCTCCCCCCGCACCGCGGGGGAATTAGCCCCGCTTGGAAGGGGTTAAGGTGGGGAGTGCATATTTTTACCAAGTACAATAATGTTTGGCTGTTTCCATCATATATTATGTAATGTTAAATGTAGATTATTTTGGGGCATTTTGGAAGGCAGCCCTCAACAGCACAACACATCATTAAACTTCACTACACTACATTCCACTCCACAACACAAAATACCATTCCACAGAATTACACTCCAAAACACAAAATCCCAGTCCACACAATTCCAGTACTCTCAATAACACATAATTACTAGCCACAAAATTCCACAACACACCAAGCCACATAATTCCGATACACAAATCTACTCCACACAATTCTACGCCACAGTTACACAACTAAATAGTCCAATCCAACCCACATAATTTCATGGCAAGACCGGAGGCTCATATTATGCTTTCTAATCTTGTGCGTCTCTTGGAGCATTGCTATGTGGATCTGATGTCTATCGAGGTAGGCAAGGGTTTGGCAACATGTGTGGGGTCTCTGAGGCCTCTGATATTCCACATGAGTAAATTTATTCGAAGTGTGTCAGGAGTCGAGGACATTGCCACAGAGGAGATATCTGCCTATAGATGTCATGTGGAATTGACTGTGCATAGGTATCACAAGGTGTGCTGGTATGTCTAGCTGACAATACAGTACATTGGAACCATTAAAAAACAACAACATACCCCATCCCACCCCCTCCCACATCAGCACCCCAATCGTGCTGGAAATGTACCACCCATGAAAAAACCCAAAAACCATAACAATGCAGTCCAGGTGAACCCAAATCCGCAATGCATGCCAAAGAACAAAAAAACAGTAATCAGGGGGAATGCCCATATGGAGGGGGTCGCCTGAGTAGCACGATGATCTCCCTTCCCTCAGTACTACCCGGACAGCGTCCCAGTGCCCCAAAGGGAAGTGAGAAAGAAGGGTGCTTGGCATAGTTCAGTATCAACCCACCTGCTGCATGTGTGTGTACCCACCCAAACAAAAACGCAGAATCTGTACTTCAGGAGAAACACTTATCTGTTCATGTGGAGTAGAGAACAACGCAACACTTCGGGGAAGGATGGCAGCATCCACACAGAGTGCCCTACAAATGTCAAGGCCCTTTGTGAACTGCCTATAGCCTTAGCTCTTCTGGGCTCTCTATGTGTGCTGTTTGGGCTGGATGAAACTATGACAACGCCCCCTGGGCGGATACCAAAACTGTTTGTACATACCGTGGAGCCCGAGCAACCTTGGACGATGCCCGGTGGAGCTGTCCTATGCAGCTATAGAGGAGTCTGGCCCCTTGGCCGTCACCTACACAGCCGGTCATCTGACATTGTCTTCCTCGTCTCCCCGGTTTGTGTCTCCTTTCCTCCCCATCCTCCCTCCTCTGTGATTCTTTTGATTCTAACTGATGTAACTATGTATCCGGTAACTTGCTGATTAAACTGATGTAGATACCTACCGCGGAGCCCGAGCAACCTTGGCCGATGCCTGGTGGAGCTGTCCTATGCAGCTATAGGGGAGTCTGGCCCCTTGGCCTTAACCTACCCAGCCGGTCATCTGACATTGTTTTCCTCGTCTGTCCATTCTGGTCTCCTTTGCTCCCTCTCCCGCTGTGTTTCTTTGATTTAAACTGATGTAACTATGTAACCAATAATTCAAATGAGATAACTATGTATCCTGTAACTCGCTGATCCTCATGTAAAGCGCTCTGAAACCTCCGGGTCTAGCCAGCGCTTTATAAAACTTTACAAATAAATAAATAAAAATAAATAAGTTCTCAGTCTCTGCACCGATCGGCCGGATTTCAGTCAATCAGGAATTCGCCATTTTCAAGGAGGGCATACTTCGATGTAGTAACCTTTTGAGCCAATCAGTCAGCGTTAGGAGAAGCTGATTCAGATGCGTGTTCTTCGGAGATGCTCCCAGGAGAGCGGCGTTGGACGGATTTGAGAAACTCTTCCACCTGGTGTGGATTGGTGAAAATGGAGTGTTTGCTGTGGTATGAAACTCGCAGATGCGCTAGGTACAGAAGTGCATATTCGATCTGCTCTTTGCAGAGTTTTTGCTTGACTCCAAGAAATTTTTGGCGCACCTCCTGCACCGCAACAGTGAAATCTGGGAAGAAGGGCAATTCCACGCCTTCATATCGTAGCTGTTGTGCCTGCCGTCATGGTTGGCAACACCACGACGGCCGGCTGGTTGGCAAGATGGCAGCTAACAACATCAGTGCATGCGCAGACATTAACGAATGCGCTTGATGAGAGTAGGCTGATCTTAAGCACTCCTCTCAGTTTCAACAACGCTTCGCTTTAATTTCCGTCTCCGGGGCTCCTGTGTACTCTTCCGGGTCACGGTGGTGGGTTTTCGGGCTCGTCAGGACTTCGGTGTTTTTCCGCGGTCCGAGCCTTTTCTGGAGCATTGCTATCCTTCGCGTCGCATCCAGAGCACTTGAATGTAAGTTTAACCTAGTTCTGACTGTGTTATTGAGGTTTTGGCATTGTTTGATAAACTGTTGGTCTATAATGATCTCGTCCTTGATCTTTGCCTGAGTATTTCCTGAATTGTAAAGGAAATAGTAGCTTTGTGGATTTGCTTGGATATTTCCTCATATGTAGAGGAAATAATACCTTTTTGAGTTTGTCTTCTTATTAGTTATTATTTATTGAGTGGCTATGGTTTAAACCAGGTGTAGTCTCGTAAGGTACAGAGAGTAATTCAGGTACCTATCGTGGAGTTCAGCACCTATATATTTCTAAAACAGTGCAGTTCTGCACTTTCCTTCTTTGGGTTTCTTCTATGTGTATCAAGCCACTCATACAGGTGAGAGAATTAGCAGTAAGAAACCAGTATACGCTTGCTCTACATTTAATCACCAGCAGTAACCTTAGCTTATCATTATTGTAGATAGGTTCAAATAAGTCCTTGATCTCAGCTGTCTTGTCTCCCCCTACACATACGACAAGTTGAAGAACAGGTATATTGAATAGACAGCCCATTACATATTTAAGTAACTAATATCAAGGGAGTCATACTAAATGTTTTGTTACTTTCTTTCTAAAACATAGCTGATGACTGTTGGAGGTACTCCTACCCCCCCTTCGATCTTCAACTGCCTTTCTGACGACCTATCCAAAGAGGACTCGTTTTTCTCCCTCCTTTCCTTGTTTTGTTTTCCTTTCTCCCCCCTGGGTACCATTATTTGTTTCCAGTTCATACTCTGGCATTTGATGGTGTTCTGGGGAAATTGAGGACCTGTCTTCACTTCTGTGGTACTCTTGAGGCAACAACAGGTGAGAGCACGACAGAACGCGAAGACAATAAAAAAAGATATTTGCCGCCCGAGTACCATGGATTTGAATTTGGGAGATTTAGCTAATATGATAGGGAATTTACAGAGAGAAACCCAAGCATTAGCCATTAGAGTTGATATGCTAAATAGAGACCGTGATGGAGGAGCAACTAATTTACAGAACCCGGTCATTCAAGTAGTAACCCCTCCTCCATCAATACCACTGGCCCCCCCTGAACGTTTTTTCGGAGACCCTGCTAAATGTGCGGCATTTATCAGCCAATGCAAACTGCATTTCATGTGCAAAGCCCCCTGTTTCCCTATAGACCAAGCAAAGGTAGCATTTGTGATATCATATCTAGGCGGGTCAGCGGCTAATTGGACTATACCTTTAATTGAGAAAGATGATCCTTTACTTTTAGATTATGAAGCGTTCAAAAGGGAGTTATGCAAATTGTTTGACAAGCACACATTTACACATGCTGTCGACACAGAATTATTGAATCTTCGACAGGGATCCAAGGATCTGATTACATACATTTCCACCTTCAATAGGTTAGTGGCAGAAGCAGAATGGCCTGTTTAAAAACGTAGCGCATTGTTCTATAAAGGATTACGCGACAAATTAAAAGATGCACTAGCTCATGTGGTAGACCCTCCTGACACTTGTACTGAATTAATAGATTTAGTGGTGAAATTAGACCACCGGCTGAGGGAAAGAAGAAAGGATAAAACACAATATGAATACAATAGGCTGAGCTATCGGGAGAAGAAAATGGAAACAGAGACAAGGACAAAAGATACAGAACCTATGCAAATAGGGAGTGTCAAAGGACCTCTTAGTAAAACAGAAAAACAACGTAGAAGAGACAACAAATTATACCTCTATTATGGTAAAGCTGGGCATTTTTTAAGAGATTGTCCTATCAAACCAAAACAGACAAAAAGGTCGGAAAACTAGAAGACCCGAGGTTGAAAGAGACTGAGACATCGGGTCATTCAGGTTTTATAGTCTCATCCTTGCACAATAATTAAAGTAATTTCTTCACGCCTTCTCAGTTACAGTGGGAAAACACTAGCATTAAAACACCTATTATGATTCATTCTGGAGCCTCTGGCAATTTTATGGATGATCAATGGGCCCTGGAACATTGCATTCCTAGAACACTCAAAGCGATACAAGAAGAAGTTTTTACCATCGATGGGAGCTCGTTAAAATCTGGTCCCATCACACATACCACCAATGAAATAGAAGTAACTCTTTCTTCAGAGCATTGGGAAACTCTCACCTTTGATCTAATCCAGTCTCCTCAGTTTCCAGTGGTATTAGGTCTCCCTTGGCTGAGAAAACACAATCCGTCCATAGATTGGCTGAAATCTCAGATGGTGTTTGATTCTGCTATATGTAGGGAACATAAAAAACCTATGTCCACTATGTTACGTGCTATAGACTCCTGTGCTCTCAGTGAGGACAACTCCTCTCATACAGATAGACAGGAGTGTCAGTCCATATCGGTGTTACCTACTCTAGAGACATACGAAATAGATGAACTTGATACATCGTTACCTGAAGTGTACCAAGAGTTTCTTACCGTATTCGATGCAGAACAAGCAACCAGTTTACCACCCCATAGGGTATATGACTGTCGAATTGATTTACAAGCAGCAGCACGCATACCCACAAGTAGAGTGTAATCCTTGACCGAAAAAGAAAATATATATTTAAGGGAGTACTTAGACAAAATGTTGGAACTAGGTTTCATTCGAGTTTCTAGATCCCCTGCTTCATCAGCTCTCTTTTTTATACCCACACAGGAAGGCGGATTACGCTGTTGCATCGATTATCGTGCCATCAATGCGGTAACTATAAAAAACAAATACCCCTTACCACTCATCTCATCTTTATTGGACCAGGTGAAGAACGCTAAGTTTTTTACAAAACTGGATGTACGAGGGGCATACCACCTCGTTAGAGTAAAAGAGGGAGAGGAGTGGAAAACCGCCTTCTGTACAAAGTTTGGATTGTTCGAGTATCTCGTAATGCCCTTTGGGCTATGTAATGCTCACTCCGCATTCCAGTATTTCATTAACGATGTTTTAAAGGACTTACTGGATAAATGCGTGATAGCATACATAGATGATTTACTCATTTACTCAGCTACTTTAGAGGAACACATAGTACATGTACAATCTGTATTGAAGAAACTACAAGAAAACCAGTTGTTCTGTAAATTAGATAAATGCTTCTTTCATCGATCTCATGTGGCCTTTTTGGGGTACATTGTCTTTGCACAAGGTTTACAAATGAATCCTCACAAGATTAAGGCAATAATAAAATGGCCAGCGCCTACAACTGTAAAAGAGATACAGCGTTTCTTAGGTTTCGCTAATTTTTACAGGCGTTTCATAAATCACTTCTCCGAAATAGTTACACCCATCACTAAACTTTTGAAGAAAGGTACACCCTTTGTCTGGTCTCCTGAAGCCGAAGAGGCTTTCTGTACATTAAAAGAGGCTTTTACTCATGCTCCCATCCTGAGACACCCTGATCAGCAAAGTCCTTTTGTTGTAGAAGTAGACGCTTCCCAAGTTGCTGTTGGAGGATTTCTATCCCAGGTCCATCCAGACACAGGAGATTTACATCCAGTGGCATACTACTCTCATAAACTAACTCGAGCTGAAATCAACTATGCAATAGGAGAGAAGGAATTACTAGCAATAAAGAAGGTGCTAGAGGAATGGAGGCAATATCTGTTAGGCACTCATCATACTGTCACTATCCTAACTGACCACCGGAATCTACAATATCTGAAAACCACGAGGGCACTGTCCATGAGACAACTCAGATGGACCCAGTTTTTTCGTGGTTATGACTTTGAGATACATTTTAGAGCAGGCAAGAAAAATGGGAAAGCAGATGCCTTATCCCGTTTTGGATTTGGACCGATCCCTATTGATGAACATCCACCTACTATCATAGACACAGAAAAAATTATAGGATCCATTTCAGTAGAAGAATAATTCCTTCAACATGTACTAGATGCACAACAAGACCCAGCAACAACTGACCTTTTAAAGACTCAAACAACCCAAGTCAAGCAAGGATTACACTATATCCAAGGAAGGTTGTTTATCCCCACTCCTCAGTTACAACAACAGGTTTTGCATTGGTGTCACACACAGGGAGTAGCAGGACATCCAGGATACAAAAAAACAACAGAGATGGTCAAACACTATTGCTGGTGGCCACATTTGGCCCAAGATGTACATCAATATGTAAGAACCTGCCATGTTTGTGCTCAGGGAAAAGCCTCGCATGTTGGACCTGTGGGACTTTTACATCCAATCCCTACTCCTCCTGGTCCCTGGCACACAGTATCCATGGATTTTATTGTTGAACTACCATGCACAAAAAGGGGAAACAACACACTATTAGTTGTAGTAGACATGTTTACCATAACAGCCCATTTCATTCCTTTGACAGGCCTTCCTTCTTCTGTTACACTCGCAAAACTTTTCTTGCAACACATTGTTAGGCTACATGGCATTCCCTCTGTATTATTAACTGATAGGGGGACACAATTTGTTTCTAAATTTTGGAGGCAACTGTGTGCATTACTGCAGATAGACGTTCGATTGTCCTCCATTCACCACCCTCAAACAGACGGGAAAACAGAAAGGGTCAATCAAAGTTTCGAACAATTTATAAGATGTCAGACACTACAGACACTCCATGATTGGGGCGAAGCTGTTTGGCTAGCAGAACTATCATATAACAACAGCCATCACTTATCCACTCTCTACACTCCCTTCTATGGTTCCCATGGTTTCCATCCAAGAATATTACCTATTCCCCTGTCCATCTCTTGTAACACACCCGCAGTATCCGCCTTAGTACAACACTTACAGACAGTACATAGAACAATTCATGACAATCTAGATAGAGCCAAAACAGAATACAAGAGAGGGGCTGATGCACATAGAAAACAAGAACCCGCCTATCAATCAGGTGGCAAAGTTTGGTTGTCCACTAAGCACATAACACTACGAGGAGCATGTAAATTTAAACCCAAGTACATAGGTCCCTTTCCGATCCTTAAAGCAGTGAATCCTGTCGCTATGAAGCTTGATTTGCCTCCCTCTATGAAGATCCATCCTGTATTTCATGTCTCACTACTTAAGCCTGTTGAACCGGGTACTCATCTTCCTACTATTCATATCCCCACGACAGTTGATTCTGAGGAGGAATATGAAGTAGAAGCTATTATCGATTCTAGAAGAAGTAGGCGACGGCTACAGTGTTTGCTTCATTGGAAAGGCTATGGGATAGAAGAACGTACTTGGGAACCTGCTAGTCAGGTACATGCACCTCGCCTGGTCTGTGCTTTTCATAGACGTTACCCCAATAAACCTAAACCTGTTGGGGGAAGTCTAGGGGGGGGTGTACTGTTGTGCCTGCTGTCATGGTTGGCAACACCACGACGGTCGGCTGGTTGGCAAGATGGCAGCTAACAACATCAGCGCATGCGCGGACATTAACGCATGCGCTTGATGAGATGAGGCTGATCTTAAGACCTCCTCTCATCTTCAACAACGCTTCGCATTCATTTCCGTCTCCGGGGCTCCTGTGTACTCTTCCTGGTCATGGTGGTGGCGTTTCGGGCTCGTCGGGAATTCGGCGTTTTTCCACGGTCCGAGCCTTTTCTGAAGCATTGCTATCCTTCGGGTCGCATTTAGAGCACTTGAATGTAAGTTTAACCTCGTTCTGACTGTGCTATTGAGGTTTTGGCATTGTTTGATAAACTGTTGGTCTATAATGAGCTCGTCCTTGATCTTCGCCTGAGTATTTCCTGAATTGTAAAGGAAATAGTAGCGTTTTGGATTTGCTTGGATATTTCCTGATATGTAGAGGAAATAATATCTTTTTGAGTATATCTTCTTATTCGTTATTATTTATTGAGTAGCTATGGTTTAAACCAGGTGTAGTCTCGTAAGGTACAGAGAGTAATTCAGGAACCTATCGTGGAGTTCAGCACCTATATATTTCTAAAACAGTGCAGTTCTGCACTTTCCTTCTTTGGGTTTCATTTAATCACCAGCTGTAACCTTAGCTTATCATTATTGTAGATAGGTTCAAAGAAGTCCTCAATCTCAGCTGTCTTGTCTCCCCCTACACATACGACAAGTTGAAGAACAGGTATATTAAATAGACAACCTATTACATATTTAAGTAACTAATATCAAGGGAGTGATACTAAATGTTTTCTTACTTTCTTTCTAAAACATAGCTGATGACTGTTGGAGGTACTCCCACCTCCCCTTGGATCTTCAACTGCCTTTCTGAAGACCTATCCAAAGAGGACTCGTTTTTCTCCCTCCTTTCCTTGTTTTGTTTTCCCTTCTTCTCCCTGGGTACCATTATTTGTTTCCAGTTCATACTCTGGCATTTGATGGTATTCTGGGGAAGTCGAGGACCTGTCTTCACTTCTGTGGTACTCCTGAGGCAACAACAGGTCAGAGCACGACAGTAGTATCTTATGCTCATGGGCCATTTTCAGCGTTGCGGTCTTGATAATTAAGGAAACAAGCCACAATAGGTTAGGGGGGCCCTCCAGGAGGGGGACGTGGCCCTAGGGAGTGGTGCGCCCCCTCCGCAATAAGTTGTGAAGAGAATGGGTCTTCCTCACAGGCACCTTGCAACAGACATTCAACATACTACTCCGTGCGACCTGTGTTGGTGCTTCTGGAATGCCTATTATTTGGATGTTGTTCCAACGACTGCGGACCTCTATGTCTTCATTCTTGGTGGCGATGACTTTAAGTAGTTTGTTCATTTGCGACACACTAAAGCTGCAGCTCCGAGGTGGCATTCTCATTATCTCATATACACTGCTCCCCTTCTTTGATCTTTCCGTCATGCTTGTCCACCTTCTGGACTAGGAAGTCCAATCGGCTATTCATGGTGTCCATCTTCCCGAAGAGGTCAGTCAGGCTGTGTTGCATGGCGAGGAGCAGCATTTTAACCTCGTCCCCGGGGGGCGAGGCCTGCGTCTGCGATGCCTCTCCGTCAGACTAGATCGTGTCCTCCGAGGCAGAGCTAGTGGCCACTTTCCTGGCATCAAACACCAGCTTAGACTGGCGGCCATCTGACTTTCCCATTGCAGCAGAGGGGGAGCAGGAACGCTGGGGAGGTAGTTGCAATGTCCACAAAAATACTTCTCAGAGGAGGGCGACCCCGCACCCCTGATACGGGAGAGAGTTCTGGTAGCCGTAGATGGGGGGCTCAAAGCTAAGTCAATATGGGCGGGCAGGTCTTTCTTAATGGATGTATTTTTTTTGGGGTGCCCACCTGGGTTGCTAGAGAACCCCCTCTCACTCACTGAGAAGGGACGCAGTCCGAGCTGGAATGAGGGCCTATGTCAGGAAAGCCAAACAGCTTCTCCCGCGGGATCACTAAACAGTGGCATAGCAGTGGCCACAAGGCAGCATCGCGCCCTCACACAATGACGAATCCGGGCTGTCAGGATGCACAGTAGTACGCAATCAGTCGAGTGGGGTGAGTGCCTCGTAGACGAGCAATAATCGGCTATCCAGAGCACACGTTCTGCTCCCATTCGCAGCTGGCTCCGCAATACACTGCTTTGTATTGAGCCTCACAGCAGTGGGATATTAGTATTCATGCCCCACTACAACGGACGTAGCAGGTGGGCCTTGTTCCCTCCGAGGTGCAGTGCAGCGGGCCAGTATGCAGGGGGGGTCTACAGAAGTAAGGCCACACTCCGTATGGCAGTCGCAACTGTCTCCTCATTATCTCCAGATGCCGCAAACCTCCTGCGTGAGCCCCTGCATTGCCTCAATCATGAGCGGCAGTCGGGAGGAATGAGCCACCAACGCAGGAGCAAGGGGGCAGAGGCCGCGCGGCAGCCTTCCAGAACTCGGGTCTTCCTCACTCACCGCACTCCAGGCGTCACTTCTTTCAGGGGTTGCTGCTTTCTTTCACCCGGGTGCACTAGGCGCCGGGGGCCTAATGACCACGTGGGCACCACAGTGCTCGAGTGCCTCCCACTACTGGGTAGGGCTCCAGGCTCTGAAAGATGTTCACCCCACTCTGGTTTTTCGCTGGCCCTGGAGTTTGCTGGGAGAGACGTCCACCCTCGAAAATGGCACCGGAGGTATCGGGTGGGTAGAGGAGCAGTTTCCAGGAATAATGAACAGCACTAGCAGGCAGTGAAAGAGTATAATTGTAGTATCATGCTGCCAGGCAGCCAGGGCCTCACCGCTGTGCAGCCATCCTGGTTGTGCGCCACCTAGCGCCCCCATGCTTTCTAATCTTGCATTTATTACAATAGCAGCCAAGATAAGCACTAACAACTACAGTTCCCAGGGGGCCAAGCAAACCCCTGACCAATGGAAAGAAATAGAATCAACAACAGTAACCAATGGAAAAGCAATCCCAAGTATAACGATAGCTCTGACTGCGAACTGCCCTCTTTTTTTGCTGCTCGCAGTCAGATAAGTACCTCTCTTCCTTGTTTGAGAGTTATTTACTGTTGATATTTCTGTGGTATTTTTTATTGTTGGAATGTTCTATAGTTAGCGCACTACTGCCAATATACGTCTTTGGGCTCTGTGTTCCGCTGTTGCGCTTTCCCGCAGTTGCCTGTAATTGCTCTCTTTCGCCTGCGCACATTGACGGTTGTTTCAACGCATCGTGCAACGACCATTTCTTCCATTTCCTCACCTCTGTGAATGGCCTCCTCCTGCTCGGCTGGACTTCGTTTTTCCTTTGCTCTTCAACAGAGTACTGGCCCCTGCTCTCCGGTTGTGCTCCGCCCCAGTGGGAGTGGCTTCCTCTGCCTTTGGTTTCTGTTCAATGCCCATAGGCGGTGCCTGGTATTGGGTTTAGTTAAACCTTTTCCCTCTGAGTTTTCTTGCCTCTTTGCTTTATCATGTAGATTGACAGCTCTCCCGCCTCTGATATACAGCATGATGAAGGGGAAGCCTTCAAAAATGATTTAAATGTTTTTATAAGCTCTTCTGCGGAGCATGCAGTAGAAAATTCTATGAAGCGCTTTTCAAAAAATATGGAAAACTCTATGCTGTCTCTGATGTTCAAAGCTTTGACCCATTCTGCGGGGATAGCAGAAAGAGGAAATTGGTACCCTCCACTACAAAACATGAATTTTCTGATGCGTCACGCATGGTTAGCGAGGTTTCCTCAAGCAAGTTTGAGGACGTGGTTCCTCCCAGGCCTCCTACTAAGGAGGGGAATTCTGTTTCAGATGGCAAACGTAAAGTAAAATCTAAAAATGTGGAGGTACCTAAAAAACTGGTAATTTCCCATATATTGGACACAGATGATGATATGAATGAAGCAGATGATTTGTTTGATCTCTTTGATGTCTCTTCTCCTCCTACTCCTCCTAAAAAATTCAAATCTGGTTCTTTTTCCTTAACACCCGTTTTGGACTCTGAGGGTACACCTATGTTTGACCCTTCATCTATTCGACACCCAAACTCTACTGAGTCATTCCCAGCTTCCCATATGGGTGATTACATTCCTGCTAGACTTCGCCTCCCATTGGACAAATCCTCCAGGTCCAAACTGAAGTTGGAATGCCCTAAGCCTTCTCTGGCTTCTAACATCACTATCGCTCCAACTATTGATCAACCTTTACTCACTTTCTTTTTAAAATTTGGCAAAGATCCCCGCAAGGTGGTGGATAGGGTCTGGTTCACTTGTCAAGACAAGTTATTGGACATTGTGGGGCCTCTTGCCCACATTTTGGATTTGGTGGAATCTGCTCATTTGGATGGCACATATTTGGATCCCAGGATATCTCCTTATGGGTATAAAGGGCCTTTTGTCTCCTAGGAAATGCCAACTCAGCAATTATCCATGAGTGCCTTAAAGGTCCCCTTATTAAACTGGACCCCAAATTGGCTACTCTCGACTCTGAAATTAAGGCTGACGGCCTTTTGTTTGAGGATTCTTTCGTTAAAGACCTAAGCAAGTTTGTCACCACCTTCGCTTCTCTTGAGAAAGCCCAACAGTCCATCAAGAAATAAATGTGTCCTCGGGATTTTGGACGGGCCGGCAGAGGCAGGAGTCGCTTTGCTGGCCATTCCTATCAGAATCAAGGCTCCAGAGGTCCTTCCAGTTCCAACTGTCAAGACTACAGACCCCAATTCTACCCCCCAAGAGGTCGAGGTTTCAGAGGCCGAGGTCAGAAGAACTTCCGCAACAATTCCCAAAAAGGTAAGCCTCTCAGATCCTCCTCCGGTTGGGGGACATTTAAAACTGTTTGTTCAAAAATGGCAAACTCTGACCACGGATCTGTGGGTCCTTAACTCTATCCAAGGTTTCTTAAAGAGTTTTACGCTCCACCATTCCAAACTGTTTTCCCTCCGCCTCTTGTCGTTTCTTCCGAAATGGCAAATCTAATTTCTATAGAGGTTCAATCCCTTCTTCACAAACAGGCAATTCTAGTTGCTCCTCTAGATCATTCAGGCTTCCTCAGTTCCATTGTTCTCGTGCGCAAAAAAAACAAGGAAATGCGCCCTGTCATAAAGTTGAAGTGGTTCAACCAATTTGTGGTTTATCGTCATTTCAAAATGGAAACCATTATCCATCTCAGGGATGCTCTTTGGTTGAACGATTGGATGGTCAGAATAGATTTACAAAAGGCGTATCTTACTATTCCAATTCATTCCTCCCACACAACATTTCTTCAATTTCAGTGGTTAGAGTACCTTAAAGGTTTTGCTCCCTTCCCTTCGGCCTGTCGTCGGCACCATGGTGCTTTACAAAGATCATGAGACCGGTGGTCACATATCTGAGGTCCCTTGGGATTAGATTAATTATTTACCTCAACAACATCTTGATAATGAACTTGGACAAGCAAACTCTGCTGTCCCATTTGAGCATCACTCAATCTCTCCTTCTAGACCTGGGTTTCATTCTGAATGCCGAGAAATCCATGCTCATCCCTTGTCAGCGCATTGATTTCTTATGCTTTCTCGTGGATTCTTCCACTTCTTCTCTTCATCTTCCTCAGTCAAAGGTCTCAGCTATAAAGTCGGAAATCTCTCAAGTGCTTCGGAGCTCTCTCGTCTCCCTCAGATCTCTCGCTCTGATTATAGGTCTGCTCTCTGCCTCAATTCAAGCGATTTTTCCGGGGCCTCTTGATTATCGTGCCCTCCAGCGCCTAAAGATTCGACATCTGAGTCAAGGCCTGGCTTATTCCGATCTCATCTCTTTAGACCAAGAGTCTCGTTTGGAACTTCAATAGTGGATAGACCATTTAGATGTGTGGAACAGGCAAACTATCTTCGCTTCTTTCCCAGATCTTGTGTTAGAATCCTAAGCAACTCTGTCGGGTTGGGGCGCCCATTGTGGTACAATATCGACTGGAGGTACATGGTCTCTTTTGAGGAGTCCAGATTGCACATCAACTGTTTAGAGATGCTGGCAGGCTCCTTTGTAATCAAAAACCTAGCAAAAGACAAGGTACACTGTTCCATTCTTCTTCGCATGGACAATGTTTCTGCTGTCCGCTACATAAACCATCTTAGTGGCACAAAATCCAAACCCCTCGCAGAGTTAGCAAAGAGTCTCTGGGAATTTTGTCTTCTCAACAAGATCTCTCTCAGAGCAGAGTATCTCCTAGTCGATCTTTACTCCGTAGCAGACTGGTACTCTTGTAATCTTCGGGATTGCAGCGACTGGAAGCTTCTTCCATCCGTCTTTCTATCTCTTTGTCGAAAATGGGACCCTTTTCATATCGATCGTTTTGCTCCTCGCCTCAACTCTCAACTTCCTCGTTTTTGCAGTTGGTGCCCGGATCCTTTAGCATTGGCAACAGATGCTTTCCTCCAAGATTGGACGCCTCTTCTCAACTACGCCTTTCCTCCTTTTGTCATGATCAACAGGGTCTTTGCTCAGGTCAGATGCCAGATTGCCTCTCTAGTGATAGTGGTCCCCTTCTGGCAGTCTCAGATTTAGTTCCAATCTCTGTTGGAGATGGTGGTGGACTTTCCAGTCCTTCTTCCTGCTCGCAGTGACCTTCTTCTGGACCCTTTGGGTCAGTCTCACATTCTCATTCTAGACAACTCCTTGGTTCTGTCTGCATGGAAAGTCTTGGGGTATCCAACCTGACCTTCTCATTTCGCAAGAAGCGTCTCTCTTCATCAGCAGGGCCTGAGGTCCAGGAACTACTAAGTCAGCTCGGTCTTTATGGTCAAGCTGGTGTGTGGGAAAATGTATTGATCCCTTTTCAGCGCCTTTAAATTATATTGTCAATATTTTGGCTTCTGAAGTCAGTGCAGGTAAGTCCTACAGAACCGTCAATCTGCATAGATCAGCGATTTCCCGGAATCATTCTCTGATTGAAGGCAAGCCAGCGGATGCACACCCCTTGATTGGTCGTCTGTTAAGAGGAGTAAAATTCTCTAAACCCCCATTGGCAAAGTATTCTAAACTATGAGATGTGAATTTATTTCTCAAACTTTTTTCTGATTGGCCAGATAATTCAGAACTTTCATGAAAAATGCTTTCCTCTAAACTTACGATGTTGTTATTTGTAGTTTGGTTTCTATTGAACGTGTTTCTGATGTCAAAGCGATGGATGTTTCCTCTCGTCAGTTCACCCCCTCCGGGGTGATGATTCATATTAACAAAAGTACAAAAACAAATTTAAACTCTGTTTTTTATACCTATTTCCCTTCCCAACCTAAATTGTGTGTGGGTCAATGCCTCAAAATGTACGGACATCGAACCCTTGATCTCAGAACGTCCTCCCATTCTCAGCTTCTCATTTCTTTCCGCAAACCTCATAATCCTGTTTCTTCTGCAACTCTTGCCCGTTGGGGTCGCTGGGTTATGTCCCTGGCTGGCATCGGTGTTTTGTTCTTTGGGGCCTATTTCACCAGAGGAGCCATGGCTTCAAACGCTTTTTGGGCCGGCACAAGATTGGAGGACATTCTGAGACCAGCCAGTTGGTCCAATGACAATGTATTCTGAATGCTTTATTGTAAACCAGTTAATATTGCTGCTTCTTTGGTTGTTGATATGCTTTAAACAAGCATAATATGAGCCTCCGGTCTTGCCATAAAATGTAGATTTTCCTTGTAATTTATGACGGAAAGTCTTAATTTTATTAAAGACACAAAGGCGAGTATTATCCCACCGCAAAACCTTTTAATATGTGTTTTTAATCCCTCCCTACAGCGACTCCAGCTCTGCCTCTCGCTTCTTCCTGATCGGGACCATCGTCTGCATGAGAATTCTGTTCTTCTACGTGATGTTCCTTCGCCCATCAGCGATTCCTCAATCCTCGCTCCCGCTTCAAGGATGTCACTGCTGGATTGTGGTCAAAACCTCTTTGCTTGGACTTTAGCATTTTGCATTGTTTATTTCATTTTCCCTCTGTTTATGGACGTTATCTAGTCTGCTTCCTGACAAAAAGAGGGCTGTTCACAGTCAGAGCTATCGTTATACTTGGGACTGCTCTTCCATTGTTTCCTGTTGTTGATTCTATTAGTTCCCACTGGTCAGCGGTTTGCTTGGGACCCTGGGAACTGTAGTTGTTTGTGCTTATTTTGGCTGCTATTGTAATAAATACAAGATTAGAAAGCATAATTCTCGCCTCAGTGACTTTAATAAAATGAAGACTTTCCGTCATAAATTACTAGGAAAATCTACATTGCGCAGCACACGACATACATACACTCCTTCACACATAAGTAAAAAACACATTGCCATTTGCAATGCCAATAGCCCCAACTCCAACAAATGCAAGACCTATTGCATTTCCAACGCTTGTATTTAAACCTCCCACAAGCCTGCTGTAAGATGTTGGCATGTATGTAACATGGGTATTTAAACCAATTATGAGAGCCCCGGAGCCACGCGCACTGACGTCCTATAACTGACACTTTCTATTCTATATTACGTTGCCCGTGGCAAAACTCAGACTGCAGAGTGCGAGGTGGCACGTTTTAAACCGTCACTATACCTTAACTACTTACAACGTCCCTGGGTCCCCAAAGTCTAAGGCGATGCGCCTGCTCAATATGCAGTGATTAGGAAACAGAAGACGTATTGCCTGGCTTTGTCATGGCTGCTGCTGTGACGCGCCGTACACGGTGTAAAATACGGTACGAATGAAGACAGTGCCCGTTGGAAATAGATCGCCGAGTTGGTGCAGCGCGAGAACCTTCCTGTTCAGAGGAGGGGCGTGCGCTCTTATGCCCCCGGACTGTGCCGTGCGTTTGCCGTCCTTCTGTGGACAAAAAACGTACAATGATCCGGGTGAGAGAGCGGCGGGTGGTCGGGATACAGCTACGGGACACAAACATGCGCCCTCGCCTTGACCTGCAGCCTGTTTGCGGACGTCCGAGGCAAGACAGACGGGCCAGCCTGAGCAAGGTGTGCGGATAGAGGGGAGTGATAAATAAAGGGACCAAATTCGGGGGCGGGGCTGTTGTTTGGAGAGGGAGATGGCATATTAGCTGGGGAGACCCATCAGGTAATGAATTGTTATGGTGGGTGTGTTTGTGTGTTTGTGTGTGGGGGGCGGGGGGGGTGCTTTATGGAAGGTGAGAAAGAAGGAGCAAGGAAATAAGAAATAATGAAGGCCACGTGATTTGGATTTGGACTAGTTAGGGACGCATGTTTTGAAATAGGAACTGGTACCCAGGAAGTGATGCTGAAGATGCTAAAAACAAACGTTTAAAGATGGTGATAATAAATGCCGACATATCAGAACAGGAAAGAGATTTTGAAAACATATTAATCGATGAAACGTATTTTCCCCAATGACATATTGAAACAGATGCAATTTTAGGCGAAAGACAGTTTAAATAAAGCCACTGTTGGCTTAAAAATTCCGTAGTCTCCCGCCTGGATCGGGTGTGTCGCATTTATATGGCGTGCAGAGTAGGTGGAGAGCGAGCTAGAGAACTGGTCACTAAAGGTTCATGGGACCACTATGTCGTACTGTCGCATTTGGGACCTAGTAACCATACCTTATTGGTGATTATTGCAAGCCCGCAAGAAATGTTATGACTAGAATGAATGCTGCAAAGTACCTTCAAAATGTCACATATCATCCATGCTGCATGCCTTTTATCAGTATTTGTGGGCAAATTTATAATCTGGCGCAGGAGATATTTTGGCTGATAATATGTAAAATAAATGTGCATTTTGCACCGTGGAATGAAGCACACAGACTTGAGGATTGTGGCAAATGTATTGACTTTTTAAAAATATATTTGTATTGCCTTAAAAAGCGTAAGTACATAATAATCAAACATTAGTGTGGTGTATTTCTTCCTAATTAAAGTATGTTAGGAAGTAAGTACAGGACAATATATGAAATACAGAAATCTGGATTAAGTAAATGGGGATTGTTCTGAATCCTACAAAAGAAGGTTACAGATACACACTGGCCTGCACGTTTGGAAAAATTGCTATGTCCTAGTGCATCACTACAAAAACATGCAGAAGGGTCCTAAAATTACGAAAGAGGTCACAATAAGGAGGTGGTTGAGGGGAAACATCCTAAACAATGAAGTCAGAACAACGACTAACTGGAACAACGAAGCTTGAACAACGAAGACTCTCATTCAACGAAGTCTGAAACAACGAAGGTCGGAACGACTTTTCAGAACACCGAAGAATTTCAGTGTTGAAAACCGGCTGTTAAAGTCCAGCACAGAAGATAATTGCCAAAGCTGTGGGCAGGATTGCAGTCGGGTCGCGGACAGTAAAAGTAGCATCAATGATAGAGATAAGCTCCTATTTCACTCACCGCAGTAGTGGCGAAACTGGAAAGGCGGGATTTTACCTCTAGAGTCTGCTTACCATTCTCCAGAATCCCGTCACAGGTCGACTGGACCTTTTTACCTGTCATAGAGTGGTTTAGGCAACCTGTTCACAAAATCCAATTTAATTCCAAGATTCCCAATTGCTTCCCCCAAAGAACCACTGACTAAGGACTAAATTTGAAGGTTTATTACATAACCAAAAACAATTGAAGGTACAAGCACCTCAGCAAGAGGTTCAAAAGGTAAACAGGTACTAATACAAACATAATCCTAGGGAAAAGTCTCAAGCGACTGATGAATAAAACGAGAATCAATTCCAGAATCATCAGACTAAACAAAATTGCTATAACCTGTGTTCTGGTACTCATTGGACTAATAGACATGAATTCAGATTAGTCTGTCCCTACCCTATGCTACGTGACATCCCTACTCAGCAATAGCCCAACCTAACCAAAGGTGTCAGCAGTGGTGACTTCCAAAGAGGGTCACTCACTTTCTTCCTAAGACTAGAGAACCATCAGTCATAGCTAAGCTCTTTGCCAAGACCAACTGCTCTCTCTAGCTCCTCAGCCCATCTGCTCTGCCTCCACCCTCGGGGCGCTGTCCCTAATGCGAAACCCCGCAATGTGTATGACACGCCCTCCAGTACGCCCCTCACGAAGGTGCTGGATTACAGTAATTTTCCATATGGCACTTGTCCATCCTTGTCCGTGTAGACGTCCTTGGGTCCCAGACTCTCCATCGTTTCAAGTTGCTTCTTTGAATTCCTGGTCTACTCCTCCATGTCTGGGTCTACCAAATCTGACACTCATACACAATGGGCCCTTCTACTCTGCTGTCTACACAGTGGTGCACCTGCAAAGAAATACACGTAGATAGGCTCTCATTCCACAAATATTGCAACATTTTCTAAAGGCATCTTTTATAACCAATTCTACAGGTAATATGTTTAAGCAAGGCATTTTCGAACAGGCCTGCACCATTTCAGTGAACTAGGCCTCTGCTTGATTTATAGGCCCAACATTTCACATTAACAATCCATTGTTTCTCTAGGCCTCTAACATTTACAGCAAATGCATTTTCTACTTTAAACTAGTTATCGAATATAAAGGCACAGTTATATTTCAACATGCAGATCTAAATGCACAATAGTGCTCGTTTAAAGGCACTTCTTATTAGTGAAAGATTTCATTTCAGCAACATCTCTAGGTTAAACAGCAAGTGTGGATTCGTGATTCATCTATCCCACACTGCATCTAAACATGATAAAAGTCCTCTACATATACGGGTGCTGACTACTTGTATATATAATGCACCCCTACAAATTTTACTTTCATTAGCGCTCTCTCAGTTCCCCCCTTTGATGATCCGTGTCATCACCACCCTCACATCATCCTCAGGGTAAGAACCAAGCTAAACCGAACTTGTGGCCACTTTCCCTCTCCTGAGCATCTCCAACGCTCTGAAACTGCGATATTGACTGTCTTGCAGTCTCTCCATTCGCATTTCTTGCACTTTCATCGATCTCGCCATTCTAGTCGACCGGTACCACTTGTATAATCTCACCAAACCCCACAATCCAATCACACACGCCACTGCTATAATGAGGGGTTTCAGTACAAACCCAAGGAAACCTTTCCCTAAGTTTGCAAACCAGGTTCCAACCTTTCCAAACCCTTTGCCAACTGTCTCCCATGCATTCTCTTGAGTCAAATCCTCTATTTCATAATGGATTGCAGTAATGTTGCTTATATATTTCTCCAGATCCTTAGAGTTATCTGGTATATAGGTGCAACATTCTTGGACCTTCAAACGTTTACAGACCCCGCCCTCTTTTGCTAGAATGACGTCTAGAGCAAGACGGTTCTGTAGAACCATTGTCCTGATCGACAACATCTCACCCTCAACCAACACTAATGACTTAGCAGTATTCATTGACAATTCGTCCACCACAGTTGACAACCGTCGTATTTTCACATCATTCAAAATGACTCCCAACATAGGTATCGCTGCTCCAAACACATCTCCCACAATTGCTCCAGCACTTTCCCCTCGCTTCACCCGCCTTTGAGGCCCTCCCTCCAAGAGTGCACAATCCTCAGTGTGGTAAATCTTGGGAAAAATAATCGCTAGATAGCAGGTTCCATACCACTTCTCCGGCAGTCTCACATACGCATTCTTTCCGCAAACAAAATACACAGTAGGAATCACCTGCACCACACTCTTCAAGAAATCTTTCGTGTAATATTCCAATGTGAAGGTGTGTTCACATGTAGTGTGACCCACATACACATTTTCATAATACGTCTGTGGTCGGTGAAGGCACAACTTCCCCTTCTGTATTTCATCTAGAGCTATTGGACCATAACTCCCCCTTGACTTGTGCTTCTTCTCCTCTTCCGTCCAATCTACCTTGCCTTGCCCTGAATCTCGCAACTGTTTTTGCCTTGTGTACCTATCTTCCACTTGTTCAATGAACTTCTTCTCTGTCGGAGATAACAAACATGTCAAATTGTGTCGGTGTGCATACGGGGTGTCTAGCTCTTGTGTGGGGATGAAAAAGTATCCAAGTCTGTCCTCTGACTTATAATAGTCCCACTTCTTCAAGTGCTTATAAGCAGGGACTTCTGGTAACACAGCATCATAATTTGAAAAGAAATATTCAAAATGGTTTCGCCCATAAAATATGCTAAGCAGCAGGCTACATGAAATTCCATATGTCAATGGAAGGTGATGGTATCTAATACCCTCATCTACTGAAGCTGGCAGTTGTATACACACATAACAGTCCTTAGCATCCATCGCATCAATGTACTCATACAACTTGTATAGTCTATCCTGAAAGGGGTAGGTTGGGGACTACCGCAGACCGCACAGTAGAAGGAGAAGCACCAGTATCAACCAAGAAGGTGGTGGGATGCCCATCCACGTCGGCCTCCACAAAAGGTCCTCTCTGATCTACTTCCAGTACCGCTCCCAGGGTACAACCCTCCTCCCCATCCAGGTACCGTCCTGTCACTGGGTCAAAATAATAACACTCGTCCCCTTCAACTATGAAAGGCATCTGCTTGTAAACCTTATTCCCTGCTGAAATCTTCGGCGGCTGGGGAACCGGAGCCCTAGGGGCTGAAGTCCCCCCTTTAGCCGTCTGGAACTTTGTCACTGTTACCTTCCGTGCCGGAGGGGCTTGAACCTCCTCCTCCTCTTCTTCCTGTACCTGATTGTCGGGGTTATGGGGACACTCGCGTCTCCAATGTCCCACCTCCTGACATTGATGACACTTGGTCGTCTTTTTCAGCGTTGCTATATCTATCCTTGGTCTCGGACTGTCCTCGTTGTCCCTTCTCTGTCCCCCTGACTTCCTCCCCAGTGTGCCACTTCCTGACTGGCCATGCCCTCCTGATTGCATCTGTACTAACATCTGTTTATCTTTAAGCTTTCTCGTCTTGGAGTCTATCTCATCACTGCAATATCTCGCGTACCTCAAGATCTCATCCAGAGGTTTGTTCTGCCAACAGATTAAATGTTGCTGTATCATGAGACAGATATCAGACTCAATCCCAAAACGAATTTGGACACAAACTGTCCCATGTCCTTTGGGTCCATCACATCTAACCCACTGTACTGTTTAAAAATCTGCAATAATCTCTCATAATATTCATGTACTGTCTCCTTTGGTTCTTGCCTAGTCCGGTCTATTTTTACCCAGTCAATGTCTTGTGGTGGTACTTTAGTCTTTAACCAGGTGATCGCCTGCTCATACTTTGCCATCACCCTGGGCGACGGTCCGTTGGTGGCAGTATCTCGCTCTGGCTCCGCTGTGGGCCATTCAACACTGACCTCACATGCTATCCACAAATCACCTGGGACCACAATGTCAAACAGCGTGTTTAAATCAATCCACAGCACCTTTGAGATTTTAACGAACCTCTCTACCTGTTTGTACCATTCCACTGGACTCTCTCGCAACTTTGGAAATGTGTTCGTAAAGGCAGCCAGATCTCCCCAACTCCAGTGCACATGTACATAACCCCCATGAGCCACCTCCCTCCAAGGGTACGCTTCAGTATGCATCAACCCTCCTCCCGGGGATGTCTCAATAGTACTTCGTCTAACAGTCTTTTTCTTTGGCCACCTTTCTTCCCACTTCTCCAAGCTGGACCACGTTCGGATTCCCACAACCAGTTCCCTGATGTGGGTTTTTAATCCAATCACTCTCTTCTCTTCTAGGTCTTGGTCCGAGTACTGCAACCTATGGCCACCCTGTAGTGCTTTTGTATTTGTCAAATCCACCCCATACTTGTTTGCTAATTCAGAGAGTTTCTCGTGAACAGTCCTAGCCCTCCGGGTAACATCTTTAGCCACAAACAACAGCTCGTCTGGTTCATGGAGTTCAATTCTTTCTAGTGGCAATGTACCTTCCACGATTTCCTCCACCTCTGATTTTAGTCTCAGCTCATCTATCCTTCTTGCCTTAATTGCAGCCCTCAATGTACCTTGGCCAGAAGTTCCATTAGAGTCCCTCCTGCCACGGTCCTGACTCTCTCGTCTTTTTTCTTCAGGTGTGTTAGGGGGAACCCTTCTGTTTTCCCAACCTTCTCGGTCCCATTCCTGTCTACTGTCCCCAGAGGTGTGGTGGGATGCCCCCCTATTCTCCACACTTCCGCGTTCCCATTCCTGCCTACTTTCACTAGGCGCGCAGTGAGACACCCTCCTACTTTCCTGGCTTCCAGACCCAAATTCATTCGCTGATCTGTTGCTCTGAGTGTCCACAATTGTTTCCCAAGTTCTCAAATCAGGCCTTAATTCTCTCATCGACCTCGGCCTCGGTCCCCTCAGATCCATTGGTCCCCTCCAACCCAGCTGGTCCTCTGAGGAGTCTGCCGATGCTGCCAAAGGAGTGCTTCTTTCTACGGGGCTTGGTATCGGTCTCCACCCTTCCACCACATTACTCCTGTCTTCACTGGCACATCTCTCGCTCCCCTTTCGTGGCGGACTCTCGCCCTGTTTCTGTTCTGGATTGTACACTGATACTATGGGACCTATGGTAACTGGTACCGTAAGAGCATCTGGCAGTTTCTGTGAGTTAACACCCTCTTCTACCCGAACTTTTTGTACTGTAAATCTTCCCACTACTCTCGTCACCGGGGAAGGTGGAGGTGCCTTTTCTCCCTCCGCTGGGCCAAACTTGTCCCCTGAGGTGCTCGGTCCACTCACCATTTGGACCCCACCATCCCCTACTGATTCTTCCCGGTTCCTTGCTGATGTCTGCGTTCCCTCTAATTCAGGATAGTATGGAGGTGGTCTTTCTGACAACAGCCCCTCTATCAGGCTGTCGTCTGTCTCGCTTTCCTCATCCTCCGTACTTTTCCTCTGCGAGTCCCCTGTATTTTCCAGCAACGGGTACAACCTATCTCCTTCAATGGTCTGTACCCTCCACCTCTTGGCCATTGCATCCCATCGCGCATCTTGCACCGCTCTAACTGATTGCTTCACCCTTTCTTGTCTCCTATCTCTATTTTTTTCATGGGCTGCCCTGATCCATGCATTTAGCGCTTCAAACTGTGTTGGTCTGGGCAAAGGTCGCAACGCAGCCATAATCGCTTTCAACTGATATAACACCTCTAGTCTAAACGTTCCGTATTTAGGAAATGTCAATTCTTCGTTTCCGTCTGTCATCTTACACCAGGTATCAAGCCACAATATGGTGTGTAACCCAACATTCGTTGCCATATAATAAGCTGGAGTATCCTCGGGTGGAGCCTCCTCTCCACCCCGAGGTTCTATCATGTTGTCGCCCTTGAAACATTTCCGCAACACTTTAAAACATTTCATGATGAAAATCCACAACGTTTTCATGTTTACTGCACTCGTTTACTTCCTGATGACAATCCACCAATCCCAGCGCGGCTTCTCACTAACCGCCCTATCCCAGCGCGGCTCCTTCTTGCGTCACTCGCCTCCGTTTCGCAGCAGTTCCCCTCCTCTCTCCGCTCGTCTCTCGGTCACGCATGCGTCCCAATCATACACTGAAAATGATTACTTCCGACCAAGCAACCACTTCCCTGACTGTACGGCCACAGTCTAACTGTAATTGTCACCAACTGGCAAATGTCTGTCCGCGAACGACCGGACAATCACCTCAACTGATAGGTTTCAAACACACGGTAACTTTCCGACCAGCGTCCGTTACCCATGCACTCACACATTCGTTCCCCCTATCTCGGTCCTGCGGGCGATCAATGGTTCCTCATGACCCCCTTAACAATGGTCGACAATTACTTTGGGTGTTCGATACACCCGAACCACTTAAACTCCCCTCGAGCTTAAGATTTTCTCCAGTTGCGCGCGCTCACAACCTGTTCTCTTTCATACTACAGGCACTCAACTCCGCTTGACAATACAACACACAACACAACATAACCGCAATCTAACGATGCGTGACCCTTTTCATACTCACTCTCCTCCGACCTGCTGCTTTCTGCCGCACTGTCACTCTCCGTCAGTTTCCATGGAACTCCAACCTCCGTCCGCAACTCTCTGGACACTCTTCATTGGTTCTCTATGGGCCTCGGGGGAGATCTCAACCTACTTCTAGATTACCCTCACTCCAGAAGATAAACCATCCTAATCTGCTACCAACTGGAAAGGCGGGATTTTACCTCTAGAGTCTGCTTGCCATTCTCCAGAATCCCGTCACAGGTCGACTTGACCTTTTTACCTGTCATAGAGTGGTTTAGGCAACCTGTTCACAAAATCCAATTTAATTCCAAGATTCCCAATTGCTTCCCCCAAAGAACCACTGACTAAGGACTAAATTTGAAGGTTTATTACATAACCAAAAACAATTGAAGGTACAAGCACCTCAGCAAGAGGTTCAAAAGGTAAACAGGTACAAACATAATCCTACGGAAAAGTCTCAAGCGACTGATGAATAAAACGAGAATCAATTCCAGAATCATCAGACTAAACAAAATTGCTATAACCTGTGTTCTGGTACTCATTGGACTAATAGACATGAATTCAGATTGGTCTGTCCCTACCCTATGCTACGTGACATCCCTACTCAGCAATAGCCCAACCTAACCAAAGGTGTCAGCAGTGGTGACTTCCAAAGAGGGTCACTCACTTTCTTCCTAAGACTAGAGAACCATCAGTCATAGCTAAGCTCTTTGCCAAGACCAACTGCTCTCTCTAGCTCCTCAGCCCATCTGCTCTGCCTCCACCCTCGGGGTGCTGTCCCTAATGCGAAACCCCACAATGTGTATGACACGCCCTCCAGTACGCCCCTCACGAAGGTGCTGGATTACAGTAATTTTCCATATGGCACTTGTCCGTCCTTGTCCGTGTAGATGTCCTTGGGACCCAGACTCTCCATCGTTTCAAGTTGCTTCTTTGAATTCCTGGTCTACTCCTCCATGTCTGGGTCTCACAAATCTAACACTCATACACAATGGGCCCTTCTACTCTGCTGTCTACACAGTGGTGCACCTGCAAAGAAATACACGTAGATAGGCTCTCATTCCACAAATATTGCAACATTTTCTAAAGGCATCTTTTATAACCAATTCTACAGTTAATATGTTTAAGCAAGGCATTTTTGAACAGGCCTGCACCATTTCAGTGAACTAGGCCTCTGCTTGATTTATAGGCCCAACATTTCACATTAACAATCCATTGTTTCTCTAGGCCTCTAACATTTACAGCAAATGCATTTTCTACTTTAAACTAGTTATCGAATATAAAGGCACAGTTATATTTCAACATCCATATCTAAATGCACAATAGTGCTCGTTTAAAGGCACTTCTTATTAGTGAAAGATTTCATTTCAGCAACCTCTCTAGGTTAAACAGCAAGTGTGGATTCGTGATTCATCTATCCCACACTGCATCTAAACATGATAAAAGTCCTCTACATATACGGGTGCTGACTACTTGTATATATAATGCACCCCTACAAATTTTACTTTCATTAGCGCTCTCTCAAAACCATTATCTGTGATATTGTTTGGGCTTGTGTTGAAAAAAGGCTACTAAAGTACCATAAAGAGGAAAAGGATATTTCTTAACGCTGTGGGCAGAATTGCATTTGGCTCCCGGACCACGTAACGTAAATGTTATTTCAATCACCGCCGAAAAAACTGTGCCCTCCTGGAAGGAAGTTCAACAGGGTTGTGTGCTGGGCCGAGAATATAAAGAAGGAACGCGCTGGTTGAAGCGTGCATGTCAGTGACAGTGTGTTGCTCCTCGTCAAACAGCAGATAAATGCCTTGCAGGAGTAAAAAAAAAAAAGAGAGTCAAGACTACGTGAAAAACCTCTACGAGTAGAGAACTCATCTTTTATGAAAAACAAACATGAAAGAAAGTCAAAGGGGATCAAGTCAACAACACGGTCGTGTGTAAAAAAAAAAACTATGCATTAAAATATACATAGAATAAAATAGTAAAAAAAATGGGTAAAGTGCAATTTAAAAATATATCCTGAAAGTATTGTTATTACAATACTGCCATCTAAGGGCCAGTCACGAGGTGAAACTTTTCGTGGTTTAGGAAGTTGTCGTAAAAAATGTCATGGTTTAGCATAGCTCGTTGTAAAGCTTTCGTGGATAATGAAGTCGTGGTTAAGGCAGTAGTTCTTTAGACATATAACCGTGGTTGAGATGAGGGAGGGGAAACAGAAGAGGATGAGGCACGAGGGAATGAGGGAGGGTGGTCGCATGCATTCCTAAGTATTATCATCAATTGAATTGTTGACATAGCTATTGTTTTACCAACTACAGGTAATAATTATGAATGTGCTGGCATTACTCTGGCCACCCATACGTTTATTCTTTATAAACATTCAGGTTCAGGCTATCTCAGTCGGACTTTGAGTGAGATGTGGAACTTTCATGGTCCTTGGTTATGAAAAGCCAATGTGTAATATAGAGATTGGTCCTCTTTGCAGTCCTGGCTAGACATGGCTTGTTGTTGTTTAATAACGTATTTTTAAAGTATGTGTGGTAGGCTAGCATTGGAAGTGTCTAGTGTAATATTAAGAGGTGGACATTTAGGGATTGACCAAGTGTTACATTCTCTATTTATCTTTTATTATTTTCTCTGTGCCTTTAATTGGGTTGCATCTTTTGTTATAGTTGGAGTTCCACATAGAACTCAAGTGGCTGCTAGGCACCAGGTCAGTTGTACTGTTCCTGCCTACCTAGTAGCTGCTTCTACCTGTTGCTGTGCCGCTGCTAATAAATGATTCTTCAATCATCTACATGTTCCTGTATGATTTTCTAACAAAATGTGGCGACGAGGGAAAAACAAGACTTTCACACCCTATCAAGGTTTGGAGTGACCTTTGGAGCGGCACAGGGGTGGGGTTTCCATGACGGTATTTTTTTTTTTCATTACAGCAAGCAAGACAAAAACAGAGCCTGCCTTCATTTGCTAAAAGGTATGAGAATTTGTTTTATGATATTCCGGTGTGAACAACTTCAACCAACATTGAATGGCTGATTTTTGACCCTTTTGATAAAATCGGTGAGAAATTTACTTTTGAATATATGCGCATGCATTTCTCACCGGCAGTTTGAGCGCGACGTGGAGCGAGCCAGGAACAAAGTCGGAGTGAGCCCGGAGATGTTCTACTGTGAGACAACGCGAATCACGGGCTACGCGAGACTTTGATGACGTGTTGTGTCTACATCACCACGTTACGACGTGGTGGCCATTTTGTTGTGGTTGTGGTTACCACAGCAACCGGTTTACCGATCGGAAGTATTTTCCCCTAATTTGAGATTAAATTCATTGTTTTTGGAGGAAAATTAATCGTTTTACTATACAGGATTCTGATATTTGCCAACCATTCTGGAAGTATGTGACATTTATTGTGATATTTGCCATTCTGGAAGTAAGTGACAATTTTTTTACGAACATTTTTTTGGGGGATCAGCTGTCACTCGTTTTTCCTACTATTCTCCACATTGTTTAAATTTGGGAAAAAGCAAAAGATAAAATCATAACTAAGAAGCACATTGTTGTTTTCTCTCACTTTTCTGGTGTTCTACTTCAAGGAGCTGCAACAACTACTTGAACATTCCATTTTCTTTTCTAAATTTGTTTTTACAGTTTTACTCTATTGAAAGGTATTTCATACAGTAGTTATGCAATTTGACCCACCAGAATTTTTTTTACAAAATAAAGGGGACCCTCCAATCCCATGGACAGGGTGGAAGGAGAAATTCTTCAACTACATGAAGGCAATTGACGGCGAACGTATGGGTGCGGAGAGGAAGAAGAGTATTCTGTTACACTGTTTAGGTTCAGAGGGTCAGATGGTATTTAGAGCTTTACCACAAATTCCACCGGTGGAGGGTGAAGGTGAATGAACTAATGTTTATAAAGAAGCGTTACTTAGGGAAGAGATTTAAACCTGTCACTAACATTGCCTTAAACAGTTATACGTTTTATACTCGTGCACAATATGACACGGAATCGTTCGATAATTTTATGACTGCTTTAAGATCTTTATCAATAGATTGCAATTTTGGAAATATGTGTGATGAAATGTTGAGAGACCAAATTATTGTGCATGTTAAGAATAAAAAAACGCAAGAACGCTTGTGGGAACTTGGAGATCCCAAACTGTCTGAAGCTATTGCCATAGCCAAATCTTTAGAGCAATCGAGAAATGGATGCTTACTGTAAAAAAACACAATGAGCATAAAGCTGAAGCTTCTGATGAGATCTGTGTGGTTAAACATACAGATGGACAAGTTAATGATAATTTACATTGTCACGTTCCCAGCCTATTATGGGGGTAAGAAGATGGGATGTAACGCATAGACTACGTATCCCAGAATGCCTGGATAGTGGTCTGTCTTCTCTTTCCTTTCTTCCCTCTGTTTTTGCTGCTTCCTATTTATGCTCCTCCCTGCAGCACGGCTGGCGCTTGTCACCTGTGTTCTTACCTATGGTATCAGGTCCGGAGGGAAAAGATTTCAAGTGGCTTCCCTTTCCGTCATTTGAGGATTCCTAAGGCCTTCTGAAATCCTCGCTGGCCCCCTGAAGGAATCACTGTACTCTTCTGAAGTTTTTTTTTTTTTTTGCCTTGAACTTCACGAACACCCTTGAGCGGTTCCGTGAACTCTGACCCCGCCTGTCTTGTCTGGAGACAAGCTGCCTGATTAACGCTGTTCTGCTTAGTCTTCCAGAGAGATCGGGTCTGAATTTCTATTTTTTCCTTTCTTCTTGCTCTCACCAGAGCCATTTATTACCTGCTAGCATGGCAACTCGCATATCCCCGGATGTGGTACAATTTTGTGGGTCTCATTGATTGCAATCAGTAAGAAGAGATTACTGAACCGGATATTTCCACATGGAGCATTTGTAATATCTGATATTGAGTTTTGGGCAGTATATACATGCATCAAGGTGTTATTGATTAACCCTGCTTCTACAAGACCAATGCAACATTGAAACTCCGGCATTGTGGAATGTGTAACGACTATGGTAGATAAGTAGAAGTCTACTTAATTTTCTACATTTTTGCACCAGTTATATTGGATAGGAAAAAGGCATTTCGGAACTATTGTATCAAGAGAACCTTTTTCTTTTCTTACTTTATGTTTTCCTTTTGTGCCTTTTTACTCAGGATGCTTGTGGCAGTTCCTAAAGTGAGTTGGTTAGCTTAACATTCATATTGTATTTAGTATTCTGGGTAGGCGGAAACGCTCATACCTGTTCTTTATGTCTTTTGATTAGGGGACAGAATGCGGACATAGGTGTATTATCTACAATCCTATCAACCCATGCTGTAGATGGTTCTGGCTGCCACAGTGTTATATTTTATTTCTCCATTTATTCCCCTTCCCCTTTTGAAGTTATATCTGTGGAGTGTTATTTATACATACTCGCAGGTAGAGCCGCTAATAGGGATTGGGTGTATTAGCTTCATCATCGCTCCTGCTGTACCCGCCTTATCAAGGTTAGTCAACCAGCCTCTGATTGTGACATACATGCTGCCTCAAGTTCTGCCAGATTTAATAATTTTGGTCATTTTAAGAAATTTGATAAAAATATTATGTGTTTTAAATGTGGTAGTAGGTCACATTTGGCTTCGTATGCTGGTTGTCCTGCATTTAATAAAGAATGCAGGAAGTGTGGGAGATTACGACATTTTTCCACAGTTTGTAGAGATGTCAGAAAATGTGTTCAGAATTCTCGAAGTAAAATAGCCTATGTAACTGAGGATACCTCCAAAGTATTTAAGTGTTCTTGTGGTGGTAGAGGCATGTGAGTGAGGAAAAGAAAGGATTTGTGGTTTATCTTAGTGAAGGTATTTCCAATGTCAATGATTCTGTTGAAGGTCATTGCACTAAAATACCCATATTAGGTGGATGTTCTTGGAGTTAAACTTAATCTCATGGCTGATTCAGGTTTGCCTTGGACTATCATCTCTAAAGAATATTTTGATGAGTGTCTAGGATCTTTATTAGATTTTTCGAATATTTTATCATCGGACATTTGTGCAGTGAGTTTTAGTGGTTCTAAAATTGATATTTTGGGTTTTTTCCTAGTTTACCTTACTTTTAAAACTAGGTGTGTTGAAGTCAAGTTATATGTTGCAGTTAAGGGAGTGAACGTTCTAGGTTGGAAGGATCAGTGGAAATTTGGTATTATACTTAATCCTCGTGCCCAAGATCCTGTGATGTTAGATGAAACTGTTGTTATTGACAATGTTTCTTCGGTTGTAACCGAAGAGAATACTTATCAAATCGGATTTCAAAGATGTGTTTTCAGATAAGTTGGACATGATTCAGGACTACTCACATAAAATAAAACTCACATAAAATAAAACTCAACTTCTGGTGTTATCCCTGTCAAGCAAAAGTTAAGGGGAGTGCCGATTAACGTTAGAGAAGAACTCAAGAAAACTTTGTATGGGTTAGTTTCTGAAGGGATTATTGAACCCATTGATTCTGCGGAATGGGTTTCTCCCATTGTTTTGGTGAGGAACCCGGATAAAAGTTTGAGAATGTGCGTTGATCTCAGAGCCTTAAATTCTGCTATTATTGTGGACTGTCATCCCCTTCCTAATATAAATGAAGTTGTTTCTATGTTGGAAGGAGCTAAAGTTTTTTCCACGCTCGATCTTAGATCGGCCTGTCATCAAATTCCCCTTATGGGAAACCTCCTTTACAACGCAACTTTTACCACGCAGTGCTATTACAACGCAGGTTTTACAACGAAAACCATTACAACGCATTGTTGGGGGGGCGCTCTAGGATAGGGAATAGATTTAATTTACTATCCAACACCTTCCCTAGTGTCCACGGGGACTGGAGTTGGAATAGTAAATTAAACTATTCACTATCCAGCACCCCAAAGCGCTATGCGTTGTAATGGTATGCGTAGTAAAAACTGTGTTGTAACAGCATGCGTGGTAAAAGCATGCGTTGTAACGTCATACATCCTCCCCTTACAGATGATTCTAAATGTCTCACAGCCTTTATCACTCCCCAAGGCCTGTATCAATACACCAGAATGCCGCTTGGCTTAGCTTCGGCGGCCTCGGTGTTTCAAAGAGTTATGTTTAATATTTTCAGAGACGTAGACCAATTCGTCAAATGTTTTCAGTATGATATTTTGATTTATTCAAGTAGTAAAGAAGAACATGTGTTACATTTGCATCGTGTTTGTGAGAAGTTAAGGGAGAGTGGTTTGACTTTAAAGTCAAGTAAGTGTAAATTGTTTCAGAACTCAGTAGAATACTTGGGTCACACATTATCCGGTGATGGTGTTGTGCCAAAGAAGTCTAATGTTGAAGGTATAAGTGATGCTCCTCCTCCCAGCAATAAAGAACAGTTACTTTCTTTCGCAGGGATGTGCGAGTATTATAGTAAATTTGTGAACAATTTTGCATCTAAAATGGAACCTCTTAGGAAACTTCTTAGACACAATAACCCTTTTCTTTGGCAAAAATAACAAAAGTCTGCATTTGAGTTAATTAAATCAGATATTCTGCATGCTCCCACACTCAGGCCTTTCTGTTTGAACAAGACATGTATAATTACTGTTGATGCTAGCATGTATGGTATTGGTTCAGTTTTTTCACAAACATGTGGTAAAGAAGAATGGAATGTGTGTTTTGCGTCTCGCACTCTAAATGAGTCTGAACGCAGATATGCAGTAATAGAAAAAGAGCTTCTAGCTTGTGTGTGGGCAATTGAACATTTCAGGAACTACATTTGGGGCAGTAAATTTGTTTTAAGAACAGATCATAAACCTTTAGTTAACATTCTTTCTCCGGGGGGCGGGGGGGTTGGAATTCAACTGCTCGTATTGTCAGGTTGTCTTCTAGATTACTGGAGTATTGCTTCACGCTTGAGTTGTTCCGGGTAAGAAAAATGTAGTTGCAGATTTCATATCTCGTCTTCCTTGTAAAACCTCCTGCAACAACAGTTCGGATGATACTGATGTGGTCACTTGTTTACAAGATGTTTATAGGGTTCTTTTGAAGATATTTCTGAGAAGTCTTGGGAACTTGCAGACAATCAAGATCTTTCTTTCCAGACCATAAAAAAATATATCTTGGAGGGTTGGCCTGATAAGAAAGATTTAACTGAACATTTTATGCCAATGTTTAATGTTTATAATGAGTTAGAATTGGAAAGTAATCTAATTTTCAAGTCTGGAAAATGTGTGCCACCTTTTGGTATGCAGAGTGTTATTTTGGAACTGGCACATACAACGCATCCAGGCATGTCTGCCATGAAACGTTTAATAAGAAATTATTTTTGGTGGCCAGGTTTGGATCGGATGGTTGATCGGAAAGTAAGAGAATGTGAAGTTTGTATGGGAAGTGAAAAAATGTTGAAAGTGAATGTTTCCCCATTGAAGAATACTTGCTGGCCCATGGAACCGTGGAAAAAATTAGCATTTGATATCTCTGGTCCTTTCATGTGTCTTCCAAGTGATTCTCGCTATGCGTTTGTACTTATTGACTACCACTCTAAATGACCTGAGGTCAAATTTGTTTCTTCTGTCTCTACCTGTATGGTTATAGAATCCTTTTAAGAAGTGTTTTCTAGAGAGGGTTGTCCTTTGACACTTGTCACTGACAACGCGGTACAACTTACCTCATTAGAAATGGAGTATTTTCTTAAACAGCAAAACATTAAGCAACATACTGTTTCTGTGTATGAACCCCATGAAAATGGTTTAGTGGAACGCTTCAACAGGGTGTTAAAAGAGTTTGTATCTGATGTTATCAAGTCTGGTTGCAATTGGAAAACTGTATTAAGAGAAAAACTTTGGCTTTATCGTATCACACCAGACTCAACAACTGAAGTTAGTCCTTTCCGTCTTCTCAAAGGGCGAGATCTTGCTACTACAATTTGTCCTTGGTGGTTCAAGGATAAATGCTTAAACAAATCTTTTTCAGAGGATATGGTTAAGGATGTTTCTCAAAAGATTGAATGTAAACAAGCAAAAACAAAAGAGTGGTATGATAACAGATGGAATGTTAAAACTCCAAATTTTTCTGTTGGAGATTGGGTTAGAATTAGAAGACCAGGTTTTCTTACTAAATGTTCCAACAAGTTTGGTAAACCAATGAAAGTTGTTAGGGTTTTTAGTAACAGTCTTATCACTCAAGATGGCAAGTTGTGGAACATCAAACGAGTTGCTAAATGTCCCAATGTTCACGATATTACAGTACCGGATGTACACCTCGCACCATAAGAGTCTGTTGCATCTAGAGTTAAGAGTTCTGTTCGTCCAGATCCTTTCCTAGAAAATTTGCTGACTATGTTTCTTAATTACATTTCCTTTCTGTATATGTTCACTTTGTTAATCATTAAGTGTTTATTTTGTTTTGTAATGAATGGAGATGTGTTACATTCTCTATTTATCTTTTATTATTATCTCTGTGCCTTTAATTGAGTTGCATCTTTTGTTATAGTTGGAGTTCCACATAGAACTCAAGTGGCTGCTAGGCACCAGGTCAGTTGTACTGTTCCTGCCTACCTAGTAGCTGCTTCTACCTGTTGCTGTGCTGCTATTAATAAATGATTCTTCAATCATCTACATGTTCCTGTATGATTTTCTTACACCAAGCGTGGTCAATCGTTTTCATAGATTATCTAGGGATAATCAGGCTGTGCTGTTACTACTGGGAGAATGAACGTGGTCTTGAACTCAGTGTAGCTGTTGCATTCTTTGTGGGGTAAGCAATAGCCATTGATCCCATAATTGCTCAAAGAAAGATGCCAGATCCTGCATTCTACATATATGTTCATAGGAATCTATGTAGAACACGTCTCGTAGCCACTCATTCACCATAGGTATTCTATGTGATTGCAATGACAAAGTATAGATATTTATGCTTTTGTTACAGTGTGAGGCGCTTACCCCAGTTTTGTTCTTGCCGTGTATAACAGCAAGTATGACAGAGGCTTGAATCACTGGAGGTGTGGAGTGAACACCATGCCTCCCACCAGTACTGTAAGTAAGGCATTATGGAAAATGAAGGATTTATCTATTGAAACTGTGAAGCAGTATAAATACTTAGGAGTTACGCTGGACGATAGAATTACTTTTAAACCACACTTTGATAATTTGAAGTCCAAGGCAACTTCATTGCCTTTTGCCTTTAGATCATTGCGTGACAAACTTTCATGCCCTAGTTATAATCATTTACTAAAAGTAATGAAGGCAAAACGTATCCCTGCGCTTACATATGGGTCAATAATTCTTAGATGAAAAGATAGCCAACTGCTGGATATATTACAAATAAAAGTTTTTAAGTCAATTTTTAGGATTTCTAAAAAAGTTGGACATGCTACAGTTAGACTGGAATTTGGTTTGCAAAATCAAACATTGGTAAGACAAGCTACATTTTTAAAATGCCTATTCTCACTTTACTTATCGGACCCGGAGTCCCTTGCATATAGGTGTTGGCAAGAAATCAATAAGAAGGAGTATACAAGACCATGGAGGTCATATTTAACGGAAAGTTTGATAATATGATTAGAAATAAAACAGATTTTAAATCAATCAACTAAATTGTTATCATTAATATTGAATCAGGAGCAGACTATAAAAAAAAAGAATGCCTGGTCGGTTATCAATTCATACCATAAAATTAAACCCCAATTCTATCGAACTTCTTGCTTGAAACCGGCGGTAAGGGATATATTCCTCAAGCTTAGGTTTGGACACTACCCAACAAAAGATGGTACACCGAGATGGGTACAAGTTTGGAAATCACAAAAGTGTAGATTATGTGGTTATATTAATGAAAAGTTATTGCACATTTTATGCATTTGCCCCAAATTGTGTCAAGAAAGATTAACACTTTTAAAACCAATATTCAACAAACATGGGGAGAGAACATGTCGACAAGCGATAATACTGTGCCTTCAAGGGCGTATCATCAATTTAACACTTAACTTTGTCAAATTTATTCTTATAGCTGAGAAAAAACTGGCTCAGGACGACGTTGTGGTCATTTAATAAGAATTGAAAGCGGCTATGATTCCAATTATATTGTTTTTCTTTATATAACTTGATACATTTTATAAAGTACCTGAGGTTTGGGAAAATATTAAGCAGCATGGATGCACTTTATATTTTAAGTATTAAGACCACAACTGGACCAAACGTTTGTTACTGTATGCTCTGCTTCTTTTTAGGGGCTGATAAAATAAAAAACAGATAGGGGACTCAAAGATTATTTAAATGACTTGGTTTATTAATATGTAAGGTGAATAATAATGAAATGTATTGTTTTATATGGTTATGAACAAAATACCTTTTTATGATATTTTATGTACTTCTAACAATTATAAAGATATGTTAATACTTCCTTATTATCTTTAAGGAATGTAAGAAATTGCTCTGATTCACGAACTGTTGTTTTATTGTAATGATTCATGAACTGTTGTTTTATTGTAATGATTTTAATTAATCGGACAATAAAGAATATATATACAGTACTGATTTAGCAGGGGCAGGACCATAAAAAATGTTACAGGCCACACTGTCGAGCTCCACATCTCTAACAGGAGTCTGTGTAAATCCAGTTTTTCTCAGCTCACGTGGAATCCAATACCAGTTTTAGGATTTTTCTTTTAAATATGTAAATTTAAGCATACTTTCTCCTAAAATTAAAAGCCAAGATCTTAATTAGGGCTCCCGGTTTTTTGGTATTTATTTTTTTAACATTTCCGTCTGTACTTATCCATATTTATTTTTTGCCCATTTTATCTGTATTTATCCATATTTATTTTGTGTTGTGCGTTTAAATGAAGTTGAAACACTGTAAATTTCCATATTTATTTAACTGTTAGGCGGGCACTCATACTTTGATGTCTGTTGTGTTTTAGCTATTTAAGCGGTCAAATATTACATAACAATACATTCACTGGTAAATACTAGCATAATACCATACATGTATGTTGACATATGCCGCTTTTTAAATAAATTTCATCCTGTTTTTTAATTTCTCATGCTGTTTATATGCTCAGCTGCTGGCCTCTAATTCATCAAAGGCAGCTTGGAGAGTCGCTTAAAAGCAGCACAATTATCTGTATTTATCCACTTTTAGAAATACATTAAATAACTCTGCTTCATCCGTCACACAATGGGACACAACCTTATGGCCAGATATAGTTGGCAGGCCCCAGATCCTTTGACATGCAACATTGATGAGTTCTCTTGGGTAGAGCAACGCCCCTCGAAGCCCAATCCCTGAAGGTGGCTGACACCTGTTTCACCCTACATGGCATTTTAATTATTAAGTATCTCCCAGGCCTTTCCCTTGGTCACTGTTAGGTTTTAAGATTGTGTCTTCCTAAGATGCCAAGAAGCATTTGCTCACAAGAGTGTTACAAATAAACTATAACATAACATTATAACATAAAATAAACTTCTGCCATGTGTGGCCATTAGCAAAGATCACTCTTCATCAGAGTAATCTAAGGATAATTGTGTCTTCTAGTATCTGCATTGGTTGTTTTCAGTTGGCTTTGTGAGTCGATCTTTCAGGAATGTGTTTTACAGGCTATTACACCCTTATAGGGTCCCCCATTTGTCTATATTTCATTATATAAGTGAGATGTCATGTGGAATAGCATCCACCCCATAAGACCTTAACGCAGTGTATAGGTTGCCGATAATGCCAAAGTTGTAATCCAGACTCCAATCTGCAGTTGTCAAAAGTTTTGAAAGAGTTCTATGTGAATAATTAATTTAAGTCATGATGCCTTTAGTTGGCCAGTTCAACCAACAGAACAATCTTGTATATTGATTTGCAAGCCTGTGTTATTCCATATAGATGCTCCTGCGTGTAAGCATTGGTAGTAGTGTGGTTTTTTAAGTACTATGTCCCATGTTGACCACATTGCAGATACAGTCCGGCATATACCAGCATGTGAAGTGTAGTTCTGTTCCAAAGGATTTCACAAAAGTGGTGTTCTTTCACTGTATTATTTGTGTAGCAGACCAGATGTAGCAGTGTGGGACACAGTGGAGTGCAACATGTCAGTTGAGATAGCTTGTATGCTAAACAATACAGTTCCTTATCTGGTATTTAAACACTTTCCCATTGGGTAGCCACACTTAATTTAGTTGGTGTAAGTTTTGGTTTTCTGCCTGCCCTTATTTAAATCTTTATGCGATTGCATGCTTGTTGGAATTGGTGAGGATATCATGCCTAAGAGATAGATGTAGCGGGGACCGACAGTCATCCTATCCTTCTGAATTCTACCCCAGCAGGAAATTTGTAAGTCTGACCATCTGGTAAAATCATTGGACAGTTTGATCATTTAGGGTTCCAAGTTGTCCTCCATTATCTTTTCCAGACCTCTATTTGCCCAAATATTTGAGATTAAACAATTGACATGTGACTCTGTATCCTTCCATTGCATCACGGTAGTGCCTTTTGACAGTGGCAGGACCATTCTTTCCCCCTGTCAATCTAATATCTTGAGTAAGAAGATAAGGTATTAATCAGATACTTCACCGGGGGAATCAAGGTTCTCTGGTTGTAAAGGTAAAACTTTGTCTGCATAGAGGAAGAGTTTAGATCATCCACAAGAAGTTGGGACACTTTCAGTGCATTGAGTTTGCCTGTGAGGAGAGTGAACAGCCTCAATGGCGTCACTATGGACATTAAACGATGCTGACAAAAAGCCTCTACAATCAAGTTGTGCTGTGGTGTATGGGTATAACTATTTGACTTTTGATTATTAACTTTGGCTGATGCCCTGTGACTCTGGCCTGAAAAGAAAGCCACATTCTACTCAGTCAAAGACCTCAACATGTAAACAGACTACTACCATTTCACCTAGGTTAATTTTAAACACTAGTCAGTGTGCGTAAATGATGCCTGGGCAAATGTCCTAGTACAAATCTTACCTGGGTGTTGTGGATGAACTGGAGATAACGTTTCGTAGACAGTTTGTTGTATCTTAGTGTAAAAAAATAGGGCTCTTTCCAGTGGACCCCCACTTCCTGCTCCCATTTGTACCACTAGATGCTGGTTTTCGACTCTGACAGTGCACTGGAGCCTGCTAACTAGACACCAGTGCCAATGCTCTTTCCCCAAAACTGTTATATATGAATTGGTAACCCAAAGCGGCAAGCATTTTACCCTCTATGGCTGCCTTGTAAATGGCAATAGGGCAAATGTGGCAAAGGGGTCCCCAGAGCTGCAGCATGGTTTTGTGCCACCCTGGGTGACCCAAGCAAACTATTGATATCATGACTGCCATTGCAGACTGCAGGATCAGTGCAAACCGCTGGAACTCGACTGTGCCCTTGCCATGTGTGGTACAGTCAACTGCACTAACTTTGCTATATGTCACACACCCCTAAGGTAGCTCTCCTCCGGCCAGGAGGCATGGTGCAGGATATTAAATATGAGGAAATGTAAGTGCAAGCCTATATGCCCCTATAGTGGCGTTTCCCATTGGAAACTACTATAAGTGTTAGCGGTCCACAGGGTAACATGGGCTACCAATCGGACACTCTCGAGATTGGCTACTCTGCTATGGTTCCACTAAAATGATGTCATGCTTGGTATCAAACAACATGCCTTCACACCCCTGACACAAATCTCGTTCCATGGGTGATGTGGCATGCACCCAAGTGGCGACCTTAGAGGTTGCCTATCTGGTTGCCCCAGCTTCACTGTGTTCTGGCTGACCAGCCCTGCTCTTTCCCATGCCTGCAGCTGCCAAGACAGAATTCTGACCTCCTGCTAACCTGTGTAATCACTCCCAAGAGTCTGGGTTAGCCGGTCAAACTTGATGCCAAACACGTAAACCGTATTTTGGGCTGGAATGGGCACTCTCACAAACATCTACTCTGTCACCCTTCTAGTTAATCAAGCTTATGCAAAATCCTGTACCCTGTACGCGTGCTTTATTGAGCTCAAAGCGGCGTTTGTCAAAGTACAGAGAGCTAAGCTATGGGCCAAAATGCAAAGTTGGGGGGCACCAGTTAAACTTCTGGAGCTCAATAAGGTAAGGAGACGGGTGCAACATAACAAACAAGATTCCAACAACAAATGGGCTAAAACAGGGGTGCGTGCTTGTCCCCTGTCTATTCAACATTTACACAGCCAACCTTGAGAAGCATCTCAGACTAGTTCAAACTGACCTCCCAAAACTGGGCAAAACACCAATCCCCAGCCTCCAACATGCCGATAACATTGTCCTTCTAGCACAAACACCGATAGGTCTGCAGCGAAACTAACAATAAACCTTACGAAAACTAAGGTACTATGCTTTTCCAAACATCACAAAACCAGGTCAAAAGGCAGATTCACCTGGAAATTGGATGACAAACCATTATCCCAGGTGGATTCGTACAAATACTAAGGTATCCAACTCGACCACAACCTTATTTTTAAGAAACACCTGGACCAAGGGAAAATTAAAGCCAAATAACTCCTCTTCGCCTTCAAAATCCTACAGATGAAGCTAAGAGGCTGCTCAACCGGTCACCTGCTTAAGGCAATTGCATCAAAATTCATACCAATCATATCATATGGGTCGGAAATCTTGAACACAAAAGGTGCTGCCGCCCTAAACCAAGCCCAATCGAGTTTCTTTAAGAGCCTGTTTTCAATCCCCCGATATATCTCTCAGGCACAAATTCGATTGGAATATGGGTTTAAAAACCAGAAACCAGGCAGACAAGGGGCGGTGGCCAAATATTATTGGTGGATGAGGCAGGCAGAAAACAATACCTTAGCCCACTTTTGCTGGAAAGAGATTGAAAAGCAAGCTAGGCTAAATAATTATATCTTCACAGTTTTAAAAGAATCTCTTTCAGACCTACACCTTGAGGAGGCCTGGCATACAATTACCGCCTACTCTGGAGTAAAAAATGCACCAAACAAATCTCGTTGTTAATGGATAAAACTGCCTTTTCCAAGATAAATCATGCATGGGCAGTGATTCAATCTTATCAGACGCTGAAACCCCAATCGTATTTGTCTGTCCACTTCTCACATCATAAAAAGCATTATCTGATGCTGCTGCGGCTTGGGTCATTCCCCATGAAGGATATGACCCCAAAATGGATGTTCATATGGCCGACAAAAGAATGCCGCCTCTGCGTACAAGGAGAAGAGACATTACTACACCTCCTATGTACCTGCCCCTCGCTACTAGAAACTCGAAAAATTGTCCTTTGCGAAATTTTTAGGAAAAATCAAATAAGGTCATGCAGAGCTGCAGTCATACAATGCCTTGGAGGCCTGTCAATCCAACTGTCCTGCAGAGCCATTATGTTTTGGAAAATGGTGGCCAAAGAAGTGGACAAAACAAACAATTTAACTTTAGTAGCTTTGATTCGACTGCCTGGACACATTTCATCTGCACTGGCACTATTTTTTTCATTTTTCCTTATTAAACTGTTTTGTGCCTTTTACAAATTTAATATTTCTTATCCTAACCGTTGATCACGATTGAGCACATGACCTCACTGTGTTTTTTCCTCTTGTATTTTACAAATCCCCATTTTAAATCATTTTGTACTATGAGCTTTTTCCATTCCTTTATGATTTTTAACTAAATCAAATAAAAGTATTATTGACTGACTGACACTCCCAAGAGTCAGGAACCAAGGCTTGGGCAGGAAGGAGGTCCCACCTACCTCCTCCCAAACAGCCTAGTGCAGTGGCACATCATGACGGTGAGCTTCAAAGGCTGCACCGCCTCTGATATACATCACGGCTGACTGCCAGTGAAGGAAACAAGCCTCCCCCTGCCCCAGGTACAATTTCACCGGGGCTGGTTGGTAATTAGCTTTGCAGGGAGGTGTACATCCCTAGAAGGCCAGACACCCCTCCAAGGTGAGGAGCCAGCTCTGGACACCACAGTGTGATTTCTGCTATCTTTAGGAGTGGCAGAATAGAGTGAGCCACACCCCCACATTTGGTCACCTCAGGGTCAGACTAGCTGCAGGGTCTAGCTGCCCCTTGGCTGCTAACTCCCACACCCTTATCTCTCCAAAATCTAGGATTTAAGGGACCCCCGACACCAGAACCTCAGATCTGAACAGCTTGCATCAAGGAAGGGCCAACAGGACACCCGTTTCGCCAACAACAGGACTTTGCCCACAGCACCAAAGCAAAAGAGGGATACTCTGTCCCTGTGGCAGCAGACTTGGAACTGAGTGAACGACCCTCGTCCTTGGCTAAAACTCAGCACTCCCGAAGAGAGGGACCCCTGTGGAAACCAGAAATACCCTCAGGCTCCCCTGGACTAGTGGCACTAGTGCCCTGCAAACTGCAGGTAAAATCACTAGCTGGATCCAAATAATTGCTGGCCATCGACCCCTCTGTAAGATCGCCCAAATCCATGTGGCCCAGTGTATTGTGGGAGTTATAGTCTCGGCTGTCCTGAAGGTTCAGGGTACTACTTCACTCCCACAGGCAGCGCGAAGTTCCAGTACCTTTTCGCTGTGCTTACCACTGCCAAGGCTTGTTGGTCACCTACAAGGCACACCATGCAACTGCCAACCGACGTTAGCAGCTGTGTTTCTGTTGTGTTTTTGCATTCTGTTTCATGCAGTTCCTTGCAAGCAGTAAAATCAGCACCAGCACGGGTCTCGTTCAGCAAGGAGCCAGGACAACTCTGCACCAAATTGATCTGACTGTCGTGGCCTGGTCCTGGGACACACATAACCTTAACTCTGTAATTTGACCTGCAAGTGACCGATTGTCACCTGTGTTTTTTTCTATTAACTGCAATGTTATCTTATCCATATATTTTACTGCACTGATTTAAAATTGCTTCAAAAATCTATAACTCCGGTTATATGTATGCTATTGCGTTCTTCTTGGTGTCTAAATTAAGATAAAAAAGCTAAATTCTTGTCAGATTTCTCTCCAGTTATGTCAATTATTTATTGTCTGTGTTGGTACTCTGAAACGTTTAACACCTGTTCCTTCAGTAAAGCCTGACTGTTGTTTGCCACTCTACCTGGACTGATATAAGGATTTATTAGTGTGAGTTCAAGGACCATCTTTGGTGTATTGTGATATTACATGGTAAGGCTACCCAGTCATACCACATAAGATTACACTTTCCTGCACTTAGTATCAGTATCACAGGGGGTTTATGGGGTAATATTTTGCACATTTTATGGAATCCTTGCCGGGTTTAGGAATGAGGGATATTAACATTATAAATGTACTTGATTAACTGTTTATGTCAAGTGTGCTAACTCCATAGTTTGCTTGACATGAGCTGCTTGTCAGTGGCATTGAAAAAAAAATCTTGATGCTGGGTAATTGGAAGTTTGTGGATTCTGATAGATAACAGAATTTTCCCCCACAAAAATGCAAGGAAAAAGTATTATTTTAGCTAAAGTTTAAGGTCTGCAGACCATTCTCCATAAAAAACATAGTTGAATCCACACATGTAACACCACACTGAATTCCCCTGGGTGTCTAGTTTTCAGAACTGTCTGAAATTGGTAGATGTCCCTGAGGAAGGGGGGCGGCCGAGCCTGGACCCAAATAAAGCTGCTACCCATATTGCAACAATGATTACATCTTCATGGTAAAAAAGTGGTGTTTCCCCATTTTATGTTTTGAGTCCTTTCCTTTTATTTGCAATAGGCGCACCCACAAAAGTATCGAAACACACAATAGTAGAAAGTTTATTTATTATCAATTGCTTTTTTCTTCATTTTTGGCTTCCAGGTGCAAGCAAGTGTGCAAGAAAGAACACGTAATTTATCAGTTTCCTTGATACCCATTTTTCATTCATTAGATGTTACAATATAAACTGAAGGATAGTTGATTCAAAATGAAAAAACATGCTAAGGAGGAGCTCTGTTGTTGTCTTTGGGCACTGCATGTATTTAGACAACCAACAAACACTATATATCCATGTGACCAGAAGAGTATGACAGACGTAAACATGTATTACTTTTGTAAATTGGCCATCAGGGCACAAAATGAATGTTGAAAAAGTTGTCAGCTAGTTCTATTTTTTGCTACTTTTTTACATTATCTATTATTACAATAATTAATTTCTTTGAGAAAACCATGAGCCATCTGCACAAATGACCCCCTTGCTGAATTTGGAATTATATGTACCTGTCAAAAATGTGTACATTTCCGGCTTCACCCAGGCGTTCACATCTGTTTCTACCACACACTGCAATTAGGAAGAAACCCCCCAAAAATTGAAACATGGTCTAGAACATAGAAATATGCAAAACCTTTGGTAAAAAATAAATAATTGGTGTATAATTGTTTGTTCTGTCAAGCTGAGAAGATGGTGGTATTAGCACTGCTAAGTACACGTTCTTGCCCAGCACCTTTTCCTGTAAATCCTTAACATGGTGGGAAAAATGATGCAAATTTGACCCGGATACCTATTGTGGAAATGGTTCGGAAGGCTTAAGTGCACATTGTCCCGCACATGAATGAAAAGAGCCCAATACTGAGAGAAAAGCCTCAGCAACCTAAGTAGTTAATGCTGTATTAAAATGTAGAATAATAGGATAATCCAGCTACAGTTTCAGTTATCAGTCCATTAGTATGTCGCCTGCCAGTACCTCCTTGCCTTCTGTTAAAGAATACATATTGATAGCACCTAGAATGATTCCTTGGCTACTAGATTGGGAGCACATTCTGATGTGTATAATGTCTAGAAGAAGGTAGCCAAGGCACTAGCTGGCCTGTTGGGAGTGGAGAGTCATTTTTATCATAGATAGCCGGAATCGCAAGCTGCTCCTCCCTACATTTCAGCCGGGCAGCCAGGAGTTATCCAGCTTTTTCACCCTGTTCACAATGGCTCTATTTCAATTGTGTCTAGGTAATCACTTTTAGAGGTTTATAACACATAACAAGTTTATTTTCTTAGTCTCACAATGCATCAGGTGATGACGTGTTATATTTTACGGCGCCTCTCTAATCTCCCTTTTCAGTTGGGCCTTCTCTGTTGGACGTTTGCCGGTATCTACTTTGGAATCATTCATCATCTCTTAATGCAGCTTTCCAGCTGCCCATATGATCTACACTGAGGACACTGATCCTTCATTGGACTCTAAGAATGCAGGTATATAGTTTCTCATGAGCTCTGACTTTGCGGCCAGCCTCTATTTCAAATTATTCATTTTCCATCTTTTAGCTGTCGATTTGCTGGGTCCCAGAACTAGACCCAGAGTGATTGGCACATGATCTGCTATTCCCCTTTCTAATTACAATATGAAAGTATCAGCATAATGTATTTGTGACCAAAGAAGCATCAGCATAATGTATTTGTGACCAAGGAATTATTCTAGAATAGGAACTGTGACTACATGATATATAAGTGAACTACATCATGGGTCTTATAGTTCTTTGTCTGGTACTGGATATTATCCTGTACCAGAGCACTGTCTTCGCAATTTGCCTTGTCATATGTCACAGTTCTGTGACCAGTTTGGAATCAATTGTGTCTAGTTTTGTCACACATAACTGCCCTCTGGATCAGTCCATGTTTTTAGGAGTGTGTACTCAACCAGGTTTTTTTTAAGCAATACCACATTTCTTTTACATAAACACAAAATGGTAGAACGCATTTCGCTTTGCAAATGTGTGAAGTTCTTCTTCTACTACTAACAACCTTTCCCACCCATCCTCTCCTAAGATTCTTGGATTCAGAAGGGAAGCGGTGTGTTTTCTGGATACGTGTGATGTCTGGGGATTTGGAAGCTTTATAGGGTAGAACCTTTTTTTGTTTGAGGTAGTGTCATTTACGTTCAGCTACAGTAGCATCAGTGGTTTTAGGTGACCTGTCAGGGGCATGAGTATTGTAATATAGTGATCAATGATTTGAATGAGAAATTTGAACTGACTTGTTGAAGAAGAGAAGGAAATAGAAATAAAGCTGGAAGTGGAAGGGGAGGAAAAGAGCTGTGAGGTTATTATGCCCCAAAAAGAAGTAATAGGGAGCCCTGAGGCTTTGGTTAGCGGACTGGTGCTCAGATATCTGGGGGACTCTCCTCCACTGAGTTGGGTGGGGCACTAGGTGGATGGAGTCATACATAAAAAGGAGTGGGTAGCAGGTAGACGAAAAGAGGGTGAAAGTAGGGGGATGGGAATCATAGGATCACAAAATGATAAGCTGTCTTTGGGAGCTAAATATTGCATGAGGAATTTTAGTGGTGTGTTCAGGTTATCATATGAGACCATGTTGATACAAGAACAAAAGGGGGGAGTCTGGCAGGTGGTGTAGGGGAAGAGTAAGAAAAGATGGACCGCCATGAGTTGGTGTAGTGAAGGATGCATGCAGGCATCTATTTTGAGAATCAGCAATGTCTTAACTCCACCCATGCCTTCCCAGTGGGTTCAATATCACTCTCTATTCAGACTAGCGAAGATGACCAATCACTTCTATCTTTCTGCAATGATCAACACTTATCCCTGTTTTTCTCCAAAACTGCCAGTACTTAATTCAGGTTTCTTTGTCAGAGTGTTGTTGAGAAAGTCTGTGGCGTCCTCTGGGCCTGTCTTCCAAGGGGGTTCTCCAGTTTTTCTTGTAGTCTCTGTGACCGGGAGGGTGGCTATTTCCATCTCCGTTGATTTGTGGGAGTTCAGAAAGAGAACAGAACCGTGATAGTGTGATCTCGAGGATACTGACTCCCCTCTCTTCAAGGTTAGTATGTATCCCTCTGTGCACCTTCACTTCTGAGGATTTTTCCTCTGATGATTTATGGCGTCTTTGTCCTTCTACTGGCCTGCAAGTTAGGGTAGTGCCTGTTACCGGTTCAGAAAATGTTCTCATGCGCAAAATGGAGCTCAAACAGAGTGCATTCTGTACTGTAAACCCTCACTAGAGTAGGTTCTATGAGGCACAACCAATGTGCAGCCCTGTGATCCATTTCACAATCTGTTGTGTTAGGCTATGTTAATGCCACCTCATCTCCTGGCAGCTTTTAGTTGCAATCTGTTCCTAGTTCTACGCCTCCTGGGAACTCTCTATAGTTTCTTTGCCTCACCGCCATGTGCATAATTCTTCTCACGTTTTTCCTTGCATGATTCCCACCCTTGATTTTCTGTAGGGCTCCTGCTTTTACCTTTTACGTGCTTAAGTACTCGTGATCCATTGGAGGCTCATCGAGCAGCAGCCATTTTTGGGTAGCCAAGCCCTGCCTCAGCAAATTTATTTTAAAAAGTTTAATAAAAAGGAAGGGGGAGGTTTGGGGTTGTCACCTGTAGTCTTCAAACCTAGAGAAAATCCTCCCAATTTCTATTGCCCAAAGTACTGATCGTGATAGATATATTATTAGTGAAGGAATATGGTGATGCAGAAGCACCACCAGCTTGATGACTTCCTAAAGGCAGATGATGCCAGTGCCAAAACACCACAAGAGCAATCCTATTACATTTGTCACAACAGACAGGATTCCCTGAAATATCCGGTTTCTATTCTTTCTTTTGTCTTGAGGGGCAATGTAGATTTTTCACAGCCTTGTGGGCACAAACTCTGGAATTTATTAATGACATGGAGGCTAAGATTCTGCAAATCTCCTTTTATTGCCCGCTCACAGCAACAATAATAGAAAGAATTTTAAAACAGTCCAGCAAAGTATATAGTCCATCAACATGCATCCATATTCCTTCTCCCAGTGCTGTGAACAAGAGAAATCCATAAGAGAACTAAACTCCACAGGCGAACGCTCCCCAAAGGTTATTCCAAATATTATTATCCAAACTCTTCTTAATCTAAAATAAAATACAACTAACATGCATTTACTCCATCACGGTAGGTATTTTGGCAGTCGGAGAATCTTAGCCTCTGTGTCATTAAGAAAATCCAGGTTTTCTGGCCACCAGGCTGTGAAAAATCTACATTTTATGTGATTACACAGAGGCTAACATTATACAAGTTTGAAATGCCGTTAGCACATCATCAATTCCATTTTCCTCAGCATATTCAGTTTTCCAAAGGTTGATGAACAATTTGTTTGTAGATGTGTCCGGTGTAGCATGTTTACAGGGCAATGTGTTGATTTATGGGGAAACTGTGGGTGAGCATGATGCAATACTAGAGAAGGTGTTGGACATTTTGAAGTGCTCAGGCTTAACCCTAAAGAAAGACAAGTGCAGGTCTTCATGTGATGGTGTGGATTATTTAGGTCACCACGTGTCTAGCAGAAGTGTTGAACCCAAGATGAAGATTTTGAGAGCAATCGAGCAAGCACCCACAACCAGCAGCAAAGATCAGCTCAGGTCTTTTTTAGGATTTATCGAGTATTATGCTAAATTTGTTAAGATGTTAAGAATTTGGCGACTAAAACGGAAATTTTACAGGATCTGTTAAAAAAAATCCAAAGTACATATGGAACGAGGTGCATGCCACTGTGTTTGAGTCGATTAAGAAGGACATTGTGTTAACCAAACCCCTTAAACCATTTAACACTTGTGATCAGTGCATCATACCTACTGATGCCAGCAATCATGGTTTAGGGGCGGTCCTGATACAAAGAAGGGAGTGTGGCAAAGAAGAAATTGTGAGGTTCGCATAGAGCGCACTTCGGGGTGTGGAGCCAACGTATTTTACGATAGAGAAAAAGGCTCTTGGTTTATGGTGGGGTGTGAAGTATTTCAGAAACTTTGTTTGGGTAAGCCAGTTTGTGCTGCACACTGACCATAAGGCTCTTTTTAGATTTGTTTTGTAGTGTCCATGGTGGTAGAGCTTCGCCACGTATTGCCAAATGGCACTAACGAATGCAGTATGTGCCTGGTGTACGGAATTTTGCAGCAGACTGTCTTTCAAGGTTACCTGTGGTTGAGGATGAGAACAGTGACAATGGTGATGATGAGGATGTGGAATCTGTGTGTGCAGAAAGTGTAGTTACCTTGGGTGTGCTGAGTGAAAAAAAATGGCAAACTGCAGCCTCAGAAGATGAAGAGGTACAAGAGGTAATTAAGTGTGTTATAAACTGTTTGCATGGGCACAACTTATGAGGAAGGATTTGATTCCGTATTGGAGGAATGCAGATGAATTTTCCATTGTTAATGGGGTCTTATTGAGATGTGAACGATTGGTGGTTCAGTGGGCAATGAGGTTGAGAGTGCTGGAATTAGCACATGAAGGTCATATGGGAATGCGTGCCATCAAACACCTCGTGAGAGAGGATTTCTGGTGGCCAGGAATGGATAGGGCTGTGGAGCATTGTGTGAGGGAGTGCAGTGCATGTGTTTTGAGCGATAAGGCACAGGTTACTGTGCCATCTCCTATTGTTCCTGTTGTCAGTAGAGGAATACCTTGGCACAAGTTGGCATCTGATATGTCTGGTTCTTTTGGGGGTTTATGCAGTTCGCCCATGTGTTGATGTTGATTGAGTATATGTCTAAGTCGACTGAATTAAAATTCATTAATAGTGTCAGTTCTAGAGTTGTCATTTCTTTCTTTCGGGACACGTTATTGAAAGAGGGTTTTCTGGAAGAATTAGTGACCGACAATGGAACTAAATAAGTGTCAAGTGAGAGGAGTAGTTTTTGGAGTGCTGTGGAATCAAACATATACGAACATCACTGTACCATCCCTGCAGCAATGGACTTCTGGAGAGGGTGAATCGCATGGTGAAATAGCATATTTAGTTAGCCTTAGTTAATGGCATAAATTGGGAAGTTGCTGTGACTGATATGCTATGGGCTATTAGAACCACCCCACATGTTAGTACTGGTGTGACTCCTTTTCTCTGTTGAGATGCAGAGTGGCAGGTTCACAGCTGAACAGGGAGTTGATGAATAGAAAAGAAGTGGACATGGAGAAATTGTGTGGAGTTTTGGATGTGCCGAAATGCGTTCAAGAGAAGTATGCTTCCAAAGGGAACACATGTAGGAAATACAAAGTTCAAGTGGGCGATTTAGTGAGGATAGTAAATCCCAGGGACCTTGAGGGACAGTCAAGGTTTCCCTCGCCATTTTGTGTAAAGGAAGTGAAACAATGGGTTGTGGTTTTGGAAAATAAAAAAGTGTGGAACAATAGCAAATTGGTGGTGGTATCCAAATCCAAGGCTAAGTTTGTGTGTGAATTTATGGGGAGGTGGTTCCCTCAAGGTTCCATGGAGTCTGAGCATGCTCCGAAAGGGTGCCCTATTTCAAGGTGCCAAGGTTCCGTGGAGTCTGTGTTTGCTCCGGAAGATCGCCCAACTTCAGGGCGGATAAAGTGTGTTCCACATAAGTATGATGATTACGTGATGTGATGGATGTTGTTAATGTTTTCGCCATGGTATGGATCTCATTTTTAGTCTCCTTTTCATGCTCTTTGGGATTTGTGTTTGGTTTATTGTCAATTGTTACATGGTTTAACTGTGTGCTTACTTGTGCTCTGGTATTTTCTGTAAAGGTTCCAAGGACCGTTTCATGCATATTTTGTAATTGTGATTATGCATTTTTTTCCTGGAAGCTGTATCCACATTACTTCTATTTAGTCATTGATTTTGTGAGGAAGGGGATATGTTGGGTCATGGGGTGACGGTTTGCGGTGACCAAGAGGCCGGTGCTGTTAAGGAGAATAAACCTTACCAGTACTCTAGGAACACTCCTGAGGCGAAAAGCCGGGAGCGTGAATTGCGTATGCTGCTGATGTTTTTAAAAATTGTTTATTTTGGATATTGATCCTTTTGTGTTCTTAAACTGCACGTACCTGATTAGAGGTTTGCTGCTATTTGCTCCGCCGATTAGGTGCGAAGTTACCACCTCGCTGTGAACCTGCCGGTGCACCCCACGCCCACCTCCCCGACAGGACGCTGGGGGCGGCGGCTTCGCCCTGTGACGCGCTAGGCGTCAGTACATAGGCAGATGGGTACTCCCCCGCGCGGCGGACGCGGACAGCGGGCGCTCCTTGGGCGCGCCGAAGGTGCGCCTAAGGTAAGCCCGTCTGTGCCCGTCCGAGCCCCGAAGAGCCCAGAGGCCATGACCCCTGCTCGTTCTCATTCTGAGACAAACGCCCAGATGAACATAGCGTATTCATCTACGGAACTCCGTAACATACTGCACTCAGCATCTACCCCACTTGCTGACATACTAGCCTGCCCAGTAAAATTTCCAGACTGTATAGAAGGTCCGGTAGCTTGCAGAAACTGTACCTTCCAAAAAAAACAACTTATAAGGGAGATCCCTATCTATCATTCCCTTAGCACGCTCCCATTACCGGGGCTATCCTACATTTTATGTAATGTTCGATCTCTAGCTGGCCATCCTCTGGAAGTCTGGGATATGATACACTCCCAGGCCCCAGAGATATGCTTTTTGACGGAAACATGGCTGAACCCCGCTAATCTGCCAATGATACACTTGGCTATACCTGATAATTACAGTCTTATACAGTTGGATAGGGAGGGAAAAACCGGGGGTGGCATCGCCATAGCTTTTAAAAAACACCTCAAAGTTACCTGGGTGGAAACTTTCTCTGATAGAAGCTGTGAGCTGGGTCTTTTTAAAGTTATTTTTTCGCCATCGGAAAGCTGGTCCGGAGCGCTAATCTACCGGCCACCTGGCCCCAGGATGGACTTTACGGACAGATTGGTTGACCTTATAGCGATTCATGCCCTGTCCTCTAGTAAATTCTTACTATTAGGTGATTTTAATTTCCATGCTGAACTACATGCCTCCCCGGATGTGAACAAACTAACCACAGACATGGCGCATTTGGGACTTTCACAAAAAATCCTAGGAGCCACCCAGACTTACTGTTCACGAATATCACTACCCTCACGTACGACACGGCACTGCCTCTCACGTGGTCGGACCACTTTATGATTAAATTCACGAGTCCATATTACCTGTCGGCACCCACGAGACAGCCCATTGGTAGAGTCCAGCGACTTCTTCGTCCCTGGAAAAAGTTAACTCCCCAGGCTATCGAGGTAGAGTTCTCGGCACCCTCAATAGCTGAGGAAGGGGAGGTCTCTAAAGCCTTGTCGAGCTTTACTACTGAACTGGGGAGAACTCTGGACTTAATTTCTCCAGTGAAAATGAAATCCAAACCCTTGCTGAACAGTCGCTCAGCACAGTGGTATACGCTCGAACTAAGACAGGAAAAATCTGCCTGTAAACGTTTGGAGAGACTTTGGCGCCAAAGTCAATCCCCCCAGTCAAAAGCACTTTTTAAACTTTCACAGAAAACTTATCATTTCAATCTGAAGGCAGCAAGAATTACGTTCATAGCGAATCAAATTGAGAACGCTAATAATTCGCCTAAAGTTCTATTTGACATTGTAAACGAGTTTTTGTCACCAGCGGCATGTAAGCAACCGTCCATAGAATCTCAGGACCTATACGACTCACTTGCTGGGTTTTTTTCAAGAAAAAAATTGAAATTATTTATTCCAAATTTTCACACCTTGATTCCACCTCTCCTCTTTCAGACAGTCAATTAGCACGGACGGACTGCACCCTTACAGGTTTTAGACCAATTACTTTAGCTGAAACTCTCAGAGCGCTTGAGTCCGCGAAATCGGGCTCTCCGGCGGACCTCTGCCCTCCTAGAGCCATGGCACTCTTGTCTCGTTCACTAGCGCCTACTATAGAGAAAATCTTTAATCTATCAATCTCAGAGGGTGAAATTCCGGTCTCCTGGAAGGAAGCTTTTGTCCACCCCATACTAAAAAAGCCAACGGCCAATCCATTAGAGTTGAACAATTATCGACCGATATCGTTGCTCCCCCTTCTGGGTAAAGCACTTGAGAGCATGATCAATCAACAGCTGAATCTCTACCTGGAATCAAACTGCATCTTGGATCCCTCGCAGTCCGGTTTCCGTCGAGGTTTCAGCACCGAAACAGCTCTCTTAGCGGTTACTGACTCCCTGCAGATCACGGTAGATGCAGGAGGATCGGCAATCCTGATTCTCCTTGACCTCTCCGCAGCCTTTGATACCATCTCACACGTCAGGCTGCTGGAGAGGTTAAGAGCTATCGGTATCCAGGGGCTAGCCCTGAAGTGGCTACAACATTTTCTGACAGACAGGTCCCAGACAGTCATCATGGGCTCCTACCAGGCAGGAAAAATGTCGTTGGATAAAGGCGTTCCCCAGGGCTCCTGCCTTAGCCCTACCCTTTTTAACATCTATGTGGCACCGTTGGCTAAGGCAGTGGAAGCCCTGGGGTTCGAAACTATCTCATATGCCGACGACATGCAACTGTTGTTTAACATTAGCCCCAATCAGGAGGCGGACAGATTACACTTTTCCACAGGGATCCGAGAAATCTCTAACTGGATGACTAACAATTTTCTCCAGCTGAACCCAGGAAAGACGGAAGTCATGTTGCTGGGTAAGGCGGCGGCCATCTGGACCAAGGACTGGTGGCCTTCCCAGTTAGGCCCCGCACCTGTACCGACAGAGTGCGTGAATAATTTAGGTATAAAAATCAATCGCTCTCTCTCTATGCAGGATCATGTAGCGGCTGTGGCCGGGTCCTGTTATTTCAGGCTAAGACAGCTCAGGAAAATCTTTCCTTTTATTCCATTAGAACATCGCAGAACCCTGACGCAAGCCATGGTTATCAGCCGTTTGGACTACGGCAATGCCCTTTTAGCAGAAGTTGGGCTGACTTCTCTTAAAAAGTTACAGGTCATCCAAAACACAGCTGCCAGGCTGGTCCTGAATATGCCTGCAAGATCCCCTTCGCTACCATTACTGAGAAAGCTACATTGGTTACCTGTAAGACAAAGACCCACCTTTAAAATCTGTTGCTTGACATTTAGTGCCCTACAGGGTTTGGGCCCTAAATATCTGCAACACAAGCTGGTAAAATATAATCCGAGCCGTACTCTCAGATCCAGCTCGCAACTACTGCTGCAGGTCCCTCGAATCAGACGTCACAGAGCAGGAGGCATGGCTTTCTCTTATCTAGCACCTGTCTACTGGAATAGTATTCCTATCTCTTTGCGAGAAATTCCGTCTTATCAAAATTTTAGGAAACACCTAAAAGCTTTCCTTTACTAAGGCCCCTTCGTTTCTGCTTTTCCCTCTGCCTCATTGTTTTCTCCCGTGGGTTGTGTTCTAAGTAAGCACCGAGATGCCTCACGGTGAGTTGTTGCGCTATACAAGAAAGTATAACGTAAAGTAAAAATATATGAGTGTTGCGTTCTTTCATCAGGGAGGGAAGGGCAGGGGATTTCGAATTGAGGTGAGATCTTCCTTCCCTGGGGATATCCCAGCTTAACCAGAATGCAATGTACTCGGGTGCCCACCCAGGGGACAAGTAGAGTTTAATTAGAAGTGGATCAAACATATCCTCCCCCAAAGGATCAACAATGCCCATCTTTGATCCCGAGGCCTTGGAAGCCTCTTTTGATGTCACTTTTCTCCTAACCTCGATCTTCTCGTGGTCTGAATCAAATTCAGAGGTTTAAGAGAGGTCGATCTCAGGTTCAAAACCCTCATCGCTATCAATAAGTGTAATAAGTGTAGAGACATTTGAGCCTTTTCCCTGCCCATCCATAGTGCCAGAAGCACTGATTCTGTCACCGGCTATCTCCAGTGTCAAATCCTCCCTTGTCATTTTGTTTTCTTTGCTTTCTTTGTAGTATTGTCGCCTGAAGCTTTTTCTATGAATCTTACCTACCCATCCAGAGCATTTGGGCTGATCACCAAGCTTAAAACCCTTTCATTTTTTGGAGAACGCCTCTAACTTCCTTTTGATGGTATAATCTAGCTACCCCATCAATTTACCAATTTACCAATTCGCCATAGCCCCCAATTTCTCTTCAGTTCTGTCATCTAGCTATTCTTCGGACCTTTTCTCACACTAGAATATTTAAGATTTCTGATGAATATATCTGCCTGTGGGTTCCTCACCTTTTGAATGACTCCTGCGCCAGCATTCTACAGAAACTTGTTCTTAGCTCTCCCACTTTGTCAAGGACGTCACAATGGCACGTCTCCACTCCCAACTCCATATGACATCATCGGATCCATAAGAAGTCCTCGTCGGCGTGCTGACATCAGTTCCCTTTTTTCTGCACCGTCAACACATAACTGTTTTTTCAAGGACTCTCCATTTTTACTAGGTTTAACTTTGTTTCTAGATTTCTTCAAGTTGTACTAGAAATAGCTACTTCGAAGAGATCAGGTTTGAAGCCCTGCAGAGAGTGTGGGGGTCGTTGGTCCATCACAGATCCCCATGAAGACTGTCCGTGGTGTCTCGCTTCGGACTACGACATTGAAGGGTGTTCGTGCTGTAAGAGGATGAACCTGAAGGCGTTGAAGGTGAGAGAGACATAACTCTTCATGGCGATGCAAAAGAAGAGAAGAGAGGTCGCAAGAGGTCGAAGTTGTCGATTTCGCAAGCTTCGAAGTCGAAGAAGCTCAAGAAAAAGAGAAGTCATGGGTCTCGACGTTGTTCTTCGAAAGGCAGCTCATCGAGATCGACCTCGCCTGTGAAGCAACGTCATGAAAAGGATGCAGTCACCTTCACCTTCTCCACAGGCGTCTCCGGCCCACAATCCGGCATCAGGGTATTCACAGACGCTTAGAGATTTTTCTGGCTCCGAGAGAATCTTCTCTGGTTTCTGCGCCTTTTCCTGTGCCGGCTCCGTTTTCTCCGGCGCTGCAGCCTCAACCCCCTGTAAGACCTCATGTGGAACAGGACCAAGGGGTGCCGGATTCTCATCTTCCTTTTTCAGGATGTGGAGCGGATCCATCGCATTTGCTGAAAGCGATGTCTGGCATGTTTGGCAAGGCATCTTACCCTACTGGTGCGCCGTCTGGCCCGTGGGTCTGCTTGCCTTCAGTTTGGGCATTCCCCAGCAGTATGCCCAGGTGCCTTTCATGCCAATGTGTCCGTCATGGCAGTTTCCGGTGCCAAAGTTTTCGACTCCAATACTTCAGTCACTGGCGCGGTCTTTTGTCGGACCAATGTCATCCTGGATTCGAGCAGCACCATTGCCTGCTTCGGAAGTGCCTTCTTCAACGCCGGTGCTGTTGTCACTGGCGCCGCGGCCAGTACCGCTGATGCAGATCCCAAAGAAGCGTTCCATGAGGGAAGCGCAGAGACTACTGGAGGAAGAGGAGTACCAGCAGGAGCATGAGGAAGGGGAGATCCTCGACTCCGTAGACGACTTCGAAGGTCTGCAGGAGGCCAGTGGCCTGGATACTTCCCCTGAATAGGAGCTTTCCTCTCCAAAGTCCTTGCCTTCTCAGGATGTTGCCCCTTAGCACACAGTCATCAGGAAGGCTGCTGATCTGTTGGACCTTCAGTTACCCTCAACTGAGGTGAGGTTAAATTAATTGACTGAGGTTTTGCATTCCCCCACCTCTACTGTGGAACCTCTGCTGCCTTTTAATGAGATGTTGACAGATCCGATTATGGAGGTGTGGCAGAAGCCCTTTTCTGCCCCTGCAGTTTCTAGGTCAGTGGCTAGGCATTACAAGCCTGCTCCTGGTGATGCAGCCTTTCTTTCTGCCCATCCTTCTCCAGAAAGCTTGGCAGTTCAGCCTCCTTGTTCCACACAGTCTGCTAGCACTTTCCCTACTACCCCGGGGGATAGAGACTCGAAGAAACTTGAACAGTCGGCCAAAAAGGTGTTCTCCTCAGCAAGTATGGATCTTAAATCTACAAACGCTACATGTTTGCTAGGGAGGTATATTCATGCACTGATGGATACAGTCAAGCAAAAAGCTCCGAAGTTGCCTGATGATGATCGTGTTTACTTTTTGGAGGCACTATCAGACACCGAAGCAGCAGCCCGTCAAGTTATTCAGTCGGGTCTGGTCACGGCGGACTCGGGTGCCCGGGTGATGGGCTCTTTGATTACCACCAGGAGACATGCATGGCTTAGGTCTTCATGTTTCTCTTCTTGTGTACAAGCTGCTCTACCCTTCGCTGGATCAAGACTGTTTGGGGCAAAGGCGGATTCTGCACTGCAGTGTTTCAAGGACAGTAGGGCTACTGCAAGATCCATGGGCCTGCAGTCCCAGCCTAATTGCTATGTTTACAAAAGGTATCGAGGCTTGGGAAAGTGGCTTCCTTTTGAGGCCGTCAACAGTCACAGGAGCAACAACAGCAGAATCCTTTGTACAAGTCATACAGAGGGAAGTGTAGGGGCCGTCTGCGTGTCCCTTTTCCTACAAGATTGGAAATCGGTTACTTTGGACCGTTGGGTTTTGAATCTTGTGGAAAATGGGTACACCCTACCTTTGAAAGAGTTCCCACCTCCTTACCCTCCATGCCAGGGATGGTGTTCAGAGGACCATTTGCTGCTTTTACAGCAGGAGGTTCTGTCCTTGTTGCAGAAAGGTGCAATAGAGGTGGTTCCAGAGCGGGAAAAGTGTCTGGGATGCTACTCCTGGTCTTTCTTGATTCCCAAGAAGGACGGTCGGTTGAGACCGATCCTGGACCTCAGGGCTTTTAATTTTTACCTCAAGTAGGAGAAATTCATGATGCTGACCCTAGCTCAGGTTCTTCTAGTGCTGCAGCAGGAAGACTGGATGGTGTTGATCGACTTGCGTATTTCCACATCCCTATTCTCAAATCGCATCGGAAGCATCTCCGGTTTACGGTAGGGTCTCAACATGTTCGCTTCCTGCATACTGTTGGTCAACCATGCATGCTGGCACATGAGGGCACCCCCTTGGTGCCTCCGCAGGCAGTGGTATCAGCACAACGGAGATCTCAGGGAGATAGTCAGGAACTCAAGAGACACTGCAGCGGAGCTGGCTTGTTGGAGTATGTTGGCCAACCAGTCTCAAGGACGGCCTTTTCAACCTCCTCCACTGGTGGCCACAGTAATCATGGATGCCTCCACTCTAGGGTGGATTGCTCATCTGGGGGATCCGGAGATCAAGGGTCTTTGGTCTCCGGAGGAAAGGTTGCTTCACATCAACTTTCTGGAATTGCGGGCAATACGTTGGGCTCTCAAGGCCTTTCTTCCCTCCCTTCGTGGTCAGTCAATTCAAGTCCTGACGGACAACACTACCGCAATGTGGTACATAAACAAACAGGGAGGAATAGGGTTGTATCGTCTCTGCAGAGTGGTCTCTACGACTCTGGTCCTGGGCTCAGGGCCATCAGATTTCTGTGTTTCCAAATCATCTGTCCAGGGTGCTAAATGTGCGTGCGGAAGGTCTCAGTTGGCAATACCCAGCTGACCACGAGTGGAGGCTTCACCCACAGGTGATTCGCTGCTTCTTCAAGTTGTGGGGGGTCTCCTCGGGTGGACCTGTTTGCCACTTGAGAGAACGCACACTGCCTGTCATTCTGCAGTCTTCAGTATCCGATGCAGGGCGTTGGGGACGCTTTTCATTTGGATTGCAGCTTGCAACTCTACGCGTTTCCACCCATACCCTTGATTCCTCTGGTTCTGGGGAAGATTCGCTAAAACCATGCCCAAGTTATATTGATCGCCCAGGATTGGCCAAGAAGGGTGTGGTACACAGATCATCTTCACCTCTCATCACACCCTCTGCACCGTCTCCCTCTCAGGGCAGACCTCCTCTCGCAGGGGCAGGTTCTACACTCCCACCTCCAGAGCCTGCACCTTCATGCCTGGAGATTGAACGGGGCAATCTGAGTTTTTTCTCTCTCCCACCAGATGTGGTGGATGTTATTTTATCATCAAGGAGGCATCAAATCTATTTATTCCTCTAAGTGGTCCAAGTTTGTGAAATGATGCGGAGAGAGGTCCAGTGGTCCAAGTTTGTGAAATGATGTGGAGAGAGGTCCATTAATCCTTTGAAGGCCTATTTATCTGATGTACTTGGTTTCTTTCTTTCTTTAGCTCAGCAGGGTTGTGCTGCGGACACGGTAAAGGGTTATTTGTCAGCCTTGTCGGCTTTCCTCTGTTTCCTGGACCAGCCGTCTTTTTTTAAGTCCCCCATTGTTATGAGGTTCATTAAGGGCCTCACCAATTGGTTTCCCCCTACTCTCTTCATTATGCCTCAGTGGGATTTGCATCTGGTACTTGGGTTCTCCTTTTGAGGCTCTTCATAGTTGCCCTGATCGCTATTACCTCAGCCAGTAGGATAAGTGAGCTGCAGGCTCTTAGTTCTAAACCTCAATTTTTAAATATTCATTGAGAAAATATGGTTCTCTGGACCAGGGCTGCTTTCCGACCTAAGGTGGCCACTTCTTTCCATCTAGTGTAATTGGTTACCTTGCCTACCTTCTATCCTCCCCCTCACCTTTCCAAGGAGGAGGAGAATCAGTTTTTACTTGGACAGAACCAGGGACTTCATACTGGACGACCAGCTATTTGTTGGTTTTGTTACGAAGAGGAAGGGCAAAGGCGTCCACAAAAGAATGCTATCCAGGTGGATCATCTTGTGCATCAAGATTTGCTATGTCCTGGCCAAGAAGGAGCCTCCTGAAGGTATCAGAGCTCATTCTACTAGAGCAAAGTCTTCCACATCTGCTTTGGCTAGAGGTGTTCCTGTAGTGGACATTTTTAAGGCTGCAACATCGGCCTCCCTCCATACCTTCGCGAAGTATTATTGTTTTGATTCTGAGGCGAGGAGAGATGGCCATTTTGCAAGTTCCGTGCTGCAGGACTTTTTGGTATGAGTAGGTGGATACCCTCCTCCAGGAGCGGGTCAGCTGTGGGATTCAATTCAAAAGGTGAGGAATCCACAGGCAGATGTATCCATCAAAAGAACAAGTTACTTACCTTCGGTAGTGCTTTTTCTGGTGGATACATTATCTGCCTATGGATTCCTCACTGACACACCCTCCTCCCCGTTTTTCACCTTCGAATACCGAAAAAAGTTTTTAATTATTTGACATGGTTGTTTTCTTTGTATTTTACTTGCCATGCTGTTGATTGTTAGGAAATGCTTTGTTTCTGTAGCTTTTCCTCTTTAGCTTTATATTGTGTATATACGTGTATATATTGTAGACTACGTATATTCCAATTGTATTGTCGGCCCACCCGTTCGCTCCGAAGGAACCGACGTCAGCACTCTGATGAAGTCTGCTATGGCTCCAATGGCATAATACTGAGTCGCGAGCGCAGCCTTGCCATTGTGACGTCCCCGTAGACGTCGGAGAACTAAGAAAAAGTTTCCGTAAAATGCTGGCACATGGGTAATTCAGAAGGTGAGGAATCAACAGGCAAATACTGTATCCACCAGAAAAAGCATTACCGAAGGTAAGTGACTTGTTCATTAGGTATAATAGTGCTTAACTAGCTAAGACAGTAAAGCAAGGGTTTAATCAAGGTAGCTTGACTAACCAAATGATAAGGGGTCATATAAGGGCAGCTGTGCATGAAAAGGCAGTTGAGGTGTCTGAAGGGGCTACAACTGCCTAAGGGCTCAACGTCTGTTGTTCAATTGTTGACAACATTTTAAAATGGCCACTCCTATTTTATGCCATAATCCATAGCCAAAGGCCTAAAATGGTGGCCAACGCACACGCACGGTGCATCGCCGGCCGCTAAGGTATCTTATATTTCCCCACTCTCTATCGAGAACTGATGTGTGATCGGTGCGGACATATAGGAAGAGCGTTCTGCACTGAAGTAGGGTGAAGGAAGATCCAGTCACTCGGTGCAGCCGCTAGGTATGCGTATGCTGTACCAAGGTTCTGCCGATGAAGTTGGAGGCACCTGAGTGGGAGCTTGGAATATGCGCGTCACATCGGGCGCCCGAAGTTGCCCAGGAGGTCTTGCTGAAGCGAGGGTGCACGCTGCTGCAGGAGGAGCTGCGTGTGACCTGAGGCCTACATACGCAGAGGCGTGAGGAGCTCCAGGTGAACCTGGCCTGTTGGGAAAGTCAAAAGACGCCGTAAACGGTCATACCTCTGGGGCTCCAAAAAATTGGCGATAAACTATGAAATTAGTGGGATTACCAATATTGTAGTGTATGTAACAGAATTTGAAATAAAATCCTATATATGAAAAAAAAATCAGAGCACAAGGTTATAATAAACCATGGATAAAACTCCACAGGAGTAGATGCCAGTAGGGCAAATGTAGAGGAATACATATGCCCCCCTTAAATGGGGTGTTGTTGAAACACACAACCACACACCTTAAGCTGAAATGAACAGTTCTTATCTTGTGAGCAGCAGCAACAAAAGAAGGAAGACGGCTGCATGTTGATGGACTATATACTTTACTGGAATGTTTAAAAGGTCTTAATTCTTTCCATTGTCGCTGCTATGAACAGGCAATAAAAGGAGATATGCACAATGTTAGCCTCCGTGTCATGACATAAAATCTATGACACTCGTTCATGACCATTATCACTTATAAAAACAAAAAAAGAAATTGGGTCTATTACTTAAAAAACTTTAAACATAAGGGGCGTGGTTTTAGCTTATTATGTTGTATTTAAAAACTAGCGCAATAAATAAAGATGTTAAAACAACACAAAAAGTATTACACATTAGTCTACAATTAAGACATTTAGAATTGTTGTGAATCTCCCTTTGTTAACAATATTCCAGAACCTTGTAGTATCTTTCATCTGGCATTCCTTAACAAGGTTCTCCCACACCTCTTTCTTAGCCTCGAGTTTCCTGTATTAAACAGCCTACTTATATTCTTGCCTGGCCTTTTTACCCTTAATTTATCTCTGGGCTTACTGCTGAACGCCTATTGTACCCAGCCGTAAAGTGATGTCCATAATATGGTCCATAAATACATTTACTTTAATCACAAAATACTTGTTTGTCCAAGTCACCATTAAATGCTTACTTGAAATGGGAATTAAAACTGCTAAAAAAAACTGTCTGTGCGCAGCCGGCACAGTGGCTTAAAGATCAGCATTGAGAGGTTGCACTTAGGAATAGAGTGTTTTGGTCATGAATGATGGCCAAGCCCTGACCTTACAATACACTCTATGTCGAGTCATGTTTGGGTAAAGGCGTTCAGCACATGCCATGTGCTCATAGCATACTGAGTACCAGTGAAATTGGCTCTGACCTCTGTAACATTTAAACTTTTTAAGTGGCATCAACAGTTGAGTGTGTGTCTTATAACTGGTACATTTCAGTGTTTTTGTTAGGTTATGTGTCATAACCGTAATGTCCTTTCAGTCAAAGTATTTTAGGGGCATTTCTATACTTTGTTTTTAACAAACAGTATCTATCTTTTCGGTATTTATGCACTCTTGTAATTACGTTTTTTAGTGATTGTTTTGTACAGGGCTTAAAAAAAGAAGGCTCTTTTAGTTATAAGTCTCAACAACACAAATGATATTAAGCTGTTAAAAAAATTTGCAAATTCCATTTTATCAATGGTCTGTGTTTGTGCAACGTCGTTGAGTTTGACTGACTATATTGCAATTTCAATTTCCTTTTCATCTAGGTTGTCATTCGTAGACTTCCACCGAGCATAACCAAGGAGCAGCTTGAAGAGCAGTTACACCCATTACCTGCTCATGATTATTTTGAGTTTTGTGCAGCAGATCCCAGGTGAGTGGGAACATTTCTTTGATCCCTGACATGGAAATCAGTCCTAGCTTTGTGTTAGTATGTATTACATGGCGAGCTTGGGCTAATGCTCATCAGTGTTCAGCTGTTTTATGTGCAGTTCTGTAATTCTACTGAAATTGTGATATTGTCATGTGGATTCTTTGTGCTGGTCAGTCGCTAATCTGTGGGACAGACGCTTTGTGGCTCCCATATGATCTGTACTCTTCTACAGACTCACCACAAGCCTCTCTAGCATCAGTTAAATACTTACAAAATGTGCCATTTCTCTGTGTGCTACTGATAAATAAAATATTTTCCGATACTCTTTTTGGGTTTAACAGCATAAGGTTCATGAGGCCTAGTCTAGAGGGCAACTGTGTTATTTCTCCAGTTGTGGAGCTAGCAAAATTGTATTTTATTGTTTTTGTAGTTGCATTTACATAGTGCTTTCTACCTCTCATGGGTTGCTGAAACTGTTGTGTGGCGTTTTAGGCTCCGAGTGAATTTTCCCGATCCATGCCCTTATATAGGTACAATTCACATTGCCCTAATATAGGCATAGAAATCAATCCCTTATTTAGACATAGCCCATGCAGACCAAATACAGGCATCGCTACTTCCACCTGTACCAAACGTCACAATGATTTCTTGGAAAATCGGCTTAAGCAGTCAGGGACCTTCCCTTGCTTGAATATTGATTTGTCCAAGAACTCATGTACTTTACAAAGAACTACTATTCCCTAGGGGTTCTTTCCTGATGTTATTATGCCCGACTTTACGTCAAACTAGACACCTTCAAGGTATAAATATGCCTTCACTTGCTCTAGCAAGACACAGTGGTTCGGAACAGTTAGACTATCTACTTGCCCGATGCAGCTCGCTACAGCAAGTGCCGAAGGAAGCAGACCCTCCAGCTGACGCACTGATCGAGAGGCTGCATTTCTCTTGGCGAGAATCCAGCTCCAGTGTTTCCAAGCTCCCCTTGCGGGGTGTTGGGAAATCGAGTCACTAGACTGAGATACCAGACTTCCATCATTCTAAACTAAGGTATGGAGCTGATTAGAACCTAGAGAAATCTTGGGTAGATTCTTGGCAAAGAAAACGAAACCTATGCTACACAATACTTACTTCTTCCCGAGTACTGGACTTAGGTTAGGTACATTGGGGTAGGCGTATTTTAGAAGCACCAGTTAAGTAATTTTAGCCATTGCTATTTATGTATGTATTTATATATGGTTTAGAAACCATACAATGCTCTTACAGTATTATTTTATAATATTGTTCTCGCTGTACGCATTATACTTTGCAGTCTGCATTACGATTGTAGCAGTTCACTTTTCTTGCATGAGAAAGAAGACTGTTCAATAAAACCTTTTATTGAAAACGCCCGTCTCTCTATTTCTCTGCAACTCTGTAGAAACGAAGCATGCTCGAGTGACTGAGTGAAATACTTATCTATTGTTTCCACGACTCTAGAGATATATTTCTTATTCTTGGGAAACAACGTTGTCATGTTTATGCGGTTGTCAGAAACTAATCCCTTCTTGTGAATTTGAGAAAGTTTCTAGTGACCTCTGAGGTAGCTGGCACTCACTATTAAGTTTAATATATACGATAGAGACCTCGTCGACCCCAGTCCTACGTGAAATCTATAGGATTTATTAAGCCTAATGGGAATATAGGAACTACAGTACATGGCGCCCAACGTTTGGTAAGCCACTAATTTAACGCTAGATACTAAAGTAACTCAGTCGTGCTTTTCTCAGAGACCCCCTTTTTCCCGTAAAATACTCCAATAGACGTCTGGAGTGGGTAAAAGTATAAAAAATCTGCCATAACTGAGTAGGACGAAAATCCTATGTATCAGTTTTTGGTTTGTTCAACGCTGAAGGATACAGCTTTCCAAAATATTGTGCACTGTATCTTTGTTTCCTTGAAAGTTGCTCTGCAAACTTTCATTAAACCAAAATGACCGAAGACGACAACAACGCAACCGGTGGAGCTTCAGCCCTACCAGGCTTAGATGTTACAGGCTTTAATGAAGACGACCGGGATGCTATAATCATCCCAGAAAATTTAAGGAAAGCCATCACTTTAAAACTTATATCAAACGGCCTATCATCAAGAGGTGGTAGGGTAATTTTTGTGATTGAGGCACATGAATATCGTCAGACAGAGGTATTCTATTTATGGATTATCTTCCCTTCTACAAAGAAGAGGAACATCCAATGGAATACATTCCTTTCGAGGATATTGAAATTCCACTAACTTACCAAGAGCATGCGCTCTGGTTTAAAGGCGCCCTACAACATTAAAATCACATTACCAGGCTCGGTCCATTAGGTAGACCAGGAGTAACATGGCCGGTATTAGCCAGCTATACACCACATCCTGCCATTGAAGAAATAACAGTTGCAGAAATATTAGTTCAAATAAAACAACTAATAAAAATACATAGACAATTGGTTCAATATGCCATGCGGACTCTAACAGTCGAACCTCCTATAAGGATTCCACAACACACCCCTTACCAGGGGAACACAAATAAAATTACACCATAGACTGTACAATAGGTCATTGGTAAATTACCAGCAAACAGGGAACAAATTCCATTCTGGATAGCTAAAAAAATTACTCAAATTGGGGAGTATTTCCTGATACAACCCCTCATGAGAAACACCGGATTTTAACAATCTGTTTACCAATGGGCATCGCACCACACCTGGAGGACTGTGACACTTGGGGTACAGTCTTTGCTGCAATCTACACCAAACACATGGTGTTCCGTCTATGGTGGTAATACCAGACGTCCTGAAACAGATTCAAAATGAATACGGGGCAGAACCTTCTTTAAATCTAGGTATGAAATTACCGAAAGATTTCAAACAGGTCTCAACAATAATATTAGCTAATATTGAAAGTGAGGCACCATCCATGGTGATCCGCCAAAAGTTAAGAGAATTTGATGTAACTGAACAACCTCAGGAACTAGCCAGAATAATAGAGAAATCCTATGAAGAACTAGGTAGAGACAGTTTGGGTGGTAAACCAGTGAAACCTCAACTGAATGAAAGTCCTGAAAAGGTCTTTATTAAAAACACTCTCAATCTTCCTACAAAGAAGTGGGAGAACACTAAACAAACTTCTAAAGAGAAGTGTTCTCAATCCCGAGGTAGGTCTCCTCAAATTGAATGGTCTCCTGAATTTGTCAGGGAGTGCTCACATGGCGAAGACATCATTATGCCAGCCTTCTCCAATCATATTCCAATTCATAAAAAATATACTTGTGCCAGGAAATGGGCAGTAGCTCAGGCTCCTGCATTATATAAAAATCATGTAGGATGGGCTGAGGATTCTCCTCAACATAAAATCCAGTTAAAAACTCAACCAACTGCACAGCGACAGTACCCAGTTAAGCAGGAAGCTAAAAAACAGGTCAGGGAGATGTTAGATCAACTTGAATACCAAGGGGTGATTGAAACATGCACCTCGTCCATGAACAATCCTTTGTTTCCTGTCTCCAAACCAGACAATACATATCATCTTGTTTTGGATTACAGACATTTAAACTCCTGTTGCAAAACTTTTGCAGTACAAAATGCACACAGTGCAGCATTAATGAATAACATTGTGCGTAAAGAATATAAAACTACATTAGATATTTCTAACGGTTTCTTCTGTCAAAACATTGCACCGGAAAGCAGGTATTTGACCGCTTTCTCAATTAAGGGGACACATGGTCAATTCTGTCGTCTCCCCCAGGGATTCAAGAATAGTCCAGGGTTATTTTCAGCCAGAGTAACAGAGTTACTACAAACCTATGATGATGCGGCATTATCATATGTTGATGACATCTATCTAACTGATGATTTATTTTATTTATTTATAAAGTTGTATATATCGCAAACTTAATCCCGAAGGGTATCAGAGCGCTTTACACTTGAGGGAATGAGGTAACATAACAATACGAGAGTCAAATAGGGAATATACAAAAGCAATACAATAGTGCACATAGAAGACTCAAGATAGGCCTTGGCTAGGAGTATAATGTGCTATGCATTGAAACAGAATGACAAAGGGGAGCCAGTGCAATAGTAATGAACCAGAATGACGTCCTTTCTTGTAGTGTGACGGATGTGCAATAGCTGACCTCCGCTCATCTTATGAAGGTAAGAACTTGTTCATGAGGAATCCTTTTGCTTCTCATTTAAATGCAGCCTTGGAGGAGATTCTCTGGATTTCCGGTGGGAGAGACTTGGATAGGCACTTGAACAGGATGAACACCATAATAATTGGCTTCGCCTCTGAAGGGTATAAATTCAATTTCAAGAAATCAAGAATTGCCCATTTAAACGTCCTTTTTCTAGGATACGAGTTATCAAGTGAAGGCAAAAGCATGGCAGCCAACTTTCTTGAGAAATGTGCGCTGCTCCAACCTCCCAAAACGCTGAAAAACGTAGTCAATTCTAGGTTTCCTAAATTTCGGAAGAACTTTCTAAATTACGCAGAAAGGGTTACACCTCTCTACGAATTAATCAAACCTGATTTTAAAACAGTTAATTGGACTAAAAAACACAGAAATGTTACGTTCTGTACAAACAGACATGTTAGCAACAACACATTTACAGACACGCATAAACGTACGCAACCTAGTGATCCGAATCATTCCAGGAAGATGCAGATTCACGTACTTAACCTTTAATGAAGGAGAAAAAGTAACTATTGCTTATAAATCACACTTGTACACACAAGCAGAAATGAAATTCACTTCGACAGAAAAAATTCTGACAGCGGTTCAAACTGCAGTAGCAAAAGAGAGAGCCCTCACACAGGGTAAGTGCATAATGGTCGTTACTCCTATACCTGCCTTAGAGGCAGTGACAAAAGCGAGCATTCTGAATGCAAAGACTTTACGTCCGAGGTGGATACAATGGGATAATTCTCTTGCTGCAACAGACGTTGAATACGTTTTTGACCCTTATTTCAAACACAAGAATTTCTACAATACGAACTAGAATGTCCTCTGCCCACTGAGATTCTGCCTCTAGAACAGTACGGATGTATAATTTATACAGACGGATCAGCACAACCCGCAGTTGGAGGTAAACAAGCTTATAGTGCTGCGTGCACGATCGTTAAAGGTCGATGGCGCGAAGGTAAATTCGGGCCTATGGTCACTAAAACGCAGTCTCTAGGAGATTGTACAGCTCAGCAAGCTGAACTACAAGCATTCAAGATGGCGCTTGAAAATACTGATTGCGAATTCCCCACACTCATAGTGTGCGATTCCTATTATTGCATTCAATGATATACTTGCAGAACTGGATTGAAAACGATTTCAAAGATGCAAAAGGTGGCACAATTAAGCATAATTTGCTTTGGGAACAAGTAGCTCAGTTACGAAAAGAACTACAAAAAGCTCACGTGATCCATACACTGAGTCATCAACGTGATGGCGTTCATGTTTCAGGGAATTCATTGGCTGATGAAGCCGCAAAGGCAGCTGTGCAAACGAATTCCGTAGCTGCAATCACTTGTTCAAAAACAAAGATAGACGGCGAAATAATGCTAGCTGTCAATGCGACAAGCAAAGGCAGCGGTGCAGCGTTACCTCAAAACTATCCATTCGAATATTCATACATAATTGATGCAAACGCCTTCCTTTTGCTCGAATCCCTGGAGTAGGGGATAGAGTAATTCCAAACAGGAAACGTAGAGTAGCTTTGCTACATGAAGCACATTTGGGAGAGGGTCTGATGCATCAGGGGATCTCTAAATCTATACTGGTGGTCAGGGATGAATGGTCACATTCACACATTTGCAATTAATTGCCATGACTGCAACAGATATCGCAGGAGAGAATGCCGCTAGATACCTGACTACAGCGTAGCCAGCCCAGTACAGACACCATTGTTAGACAGCATTAGACTATCTACACGCAGATGTCCCTATGGACAAAGGCGGTCCCACAAATATTAAGACAAGATTCATTTGGATGTGGCCTCAGCGCTCGGCTGACGCCCGAACTGTTATAAAAGAGTTGCGAGTCATTATTGGCACATACGCAGTCGGCACGCTACATTCTGATCAGGGTCCTGCGTTTAGCTTAAAAGCTTACAAGGAGGCCAGGGCCAATCTTGGCGTTACATTGCGGTATTCTAGTCCATTCCATCCTGAGGGAAATTCGGTTGTGGAGAGAAAAAAACGGGACATAAAGCAATCTATAACAGCTAGGGTACTAGGCTCGGGTGACGGGTGGGTCAAACATTTAATAAGTGTCCAAAGTAGTCTTAAAAATCTGCCAAGAAGTTCTCTAGGGGGAATCACTCCATATGAAATCCTTTTTGGAACTAGAATGATTGTCACGGACCTTGATCATCACACTTCAGTGGTAGAACAAAAACCTTTTGATATCAAAGACCGTTTGGCTGTTTTGCAGAACTTAAATGAAACAAGAAAAGCAACACATTGCAGAAGGCAACGACCACTGAAGAAAAACCACCCGACTCAGCAAGGCCTGCCTGGATTCCAAAGATTGAGGATCTAGTCAGAGAAAAGATCACGGACAAGAAGGAATTTGGGCCTTCTTACAGGCAACCAGTACCTGTGTTAACAATCCACGGATCAAGAACAGTGTTACTGCCGCCCCTTGCTGGAAGAAAGGAGAACAGGTTCGTATCCATCGACCTGGTAAAACCACACCATGTGGCCGATCATAAGCAGTAGGCCAAGTGGACTCCAAAGATGTAGCAAACGCCCTAATCTGGCTACAATCCAAGAGGTTCAAACTGAGAAACTCATCACCTTCGAAGACTTTGAAGTAAAGAATAAAGGACTATGCAACAAAGCCATGGAACTCATACCTCTTGAGACCCAAATAACAGTTTGTCAAGATACGCCTGTCTACAATGAAATAGCATCTGACTATACTAAGATGACAAGTGATCAAGTGGTTCCAGCGATTTCAACGAATCCTGAAGCAATCCCTACAATTGACAGAACTGCCTCTGTTTTTTTTTATTAACTTTGATACGTTTTCCTAGGATCCCAGTGAACATGAAACATCGCCAGCTAAAAAAACTTTTAAAGAACAAGCAATAGAACTCTCATCAACTGGAAAAGACTCATCTGGTTTCACCATGGATTGAAGTATGGATTGTGTTGGGTGTACTTTTTCTTCTACTTTGGTTGACTCTGGTATTTACCTTGGGAATGCTGATAAATTTGAGATATAGTAAAAAGGACACAGCAAGTAAGACCATCAACTTACTCCTCAAACCACACAAATCATCCCATCGTGAACAAAGAGATTTGTCATCAGTGAACATTACAGCCGTTCCTATACCTGGTGGTATAGCTTGAGACAGAACTGACTATGACATCTTTGTTCCTGCAGAGCTGTTAAAGATTCCACACCAATTCAAGGTTTCCTTGAGTGACTTTGTTTCATCCAGCACCTTTTCTGATGATTGGGACTTTGAGACTGTTAATAATATGATGTCAGACTTTGAAATGTCTGCAAAGTTTACAAATCATGAATACTTAGAAGGTTCATCAGATTATGAACAAATGTACTGGTATAATCACTATGGTCATCATTTCTTGCATAAATCTGCAAATTCTAGAAATTTATTAAATTATAACCAATGGGAACATTGTCCGACGCCACCAAAGGATAGCTCTAAAACATTTTATGACAAATTTCCATACTTTTCAGGTTGTAATGTTTCAAATCGAGAAACATTTTACTTTAGAAATGTTAATAGAACAGGAATGAAAAGTATGTTGACAAATACAAAGCAAATTTATTCTGCGGCCTTACATGCTCAGTTGTCTACTTTAGGCTTTGACTTTTGGAAAGACAAAATTGAGCCAAAACCTGTCTGGGGCACAAAAGATTGGCAGGTGCAGGGCTTAGAAGCTTTATTTAGAGCCTGCATTATCCCAGAACAAATAATGTTTTTGAATGACACTGTTCAACAGACATCTTGTCTTGGATTAGCTAAGATAAAAGATTTAAACAAACCGTCAGTACCTACACCTCAAAGAAGTAACACTTCAGAGGGGGTGGTTGACATAAAAACGATTTTACTTAACAACAGAACAGATCGTGAGTGGAAAAAATGGTTAATCTGGCCCACAGACCCAAACAACTGTCAAGATATATTCCTGAATAAGACACAAGGGCTCACATTCACTAGGCCAGATCCAAGATATGTCCAGAGACAACATCCAGGGATAGTAACAACATACAGTGTCGGAAAACTGTGCCTTGAGTGGCTACAAAAATCTATACTAAAGGAAGTAAAACAACACTTATCTTGAATTAAAGATGGCGTTGATTTAAGGGACTTCTTACAAGAACCTGCAAAACCGCATAATACACGTTTTGTATACGCCGGTATCTATGCCATTTATAATGAAGCATGGGAAACAAAGCAAGCAGAGACTGCAGAACGAATACGAGAAATGTATCGTATTAATTTAGAGAAATCTCTCTCTATAGTTGACAATGGGTTAACGACTCTCTCATCCAGAATATATTCTTTGAACAGCATAGTATCCTCTGCCATTGACATAATAGAACAGGACTTGGTCGTGTTACAACATGGTCAGTCACAATTGCGTTCTATAATGCTTTTGGGCTGGACGTTGCAAAATCTTCGTTCTGGATATGTGCCATGGCGTCTAATCAACACCACGTCATTGTTTTCTGAATTTAACCTTACAGATAAACAAATCACTTTGGCACAGAGGGGAGCAGACTATACGGTGCTGAGCATTGAAAAACTGGAAAGATTACCATTAACTGTTTCTGCGAAACCAGCAACAGAATGGATAATACACGGTACAATCACTCTGCCTGTTACGATTTTCCATTTTCAGTATTGTTTGGAACATATACCAGCAGGCGTATATGAAAGGTTGGGTGAAGAATACATCAAGACATCCTGGGATTTACCTTATACATACAAATGTTGGAGTGGGGGAAAAGAAGTGTTTCTTAGTGGTACAAATTGCGAGAATACACTAAGCGGTTCACTCTTATGTCAGGGTATTAATTTACACTGGGCCTGCGATGGTTCCTCGGACAACTTATACTGCCACCTGAAAGGTTCTCCGGCTGCAGTGATAGATCCAATTTTTAGACACCTTTCTAATGGAAGTTACATTATGTTGAATGATCACAGCTGTTGTGGCATGTTGCCAGGAACCACCTATCTCGTAACTGTGTCAGCCAGGGTCACTTGCTGTATGCTAGTATTGTTTCCCAAAACCAAGACAGACCGGGAGTCACCATTATGGCCTTCACTGAACATTTCTTCTAAATGAATTGATACTTTAAGCTGAATGAAAGCCATTCTTTTACAAAAAACCTGTGCCACTGACCTTGGCCAAAGAGATGTATGATCTGCAGGTTGAAAGGACTTCTGCAGAGATGCATGCCCTTTTATCGACAAACTGCCCTATACATTTCTCAGAAATGTTAGGTCGTATCCTAAACATGTCTGATACGAGTGGTATTGTACAAGTATTTAAGAGGATTTTTTCGGGACTGTTAGCACCCTTTGAAGCAGTCCTAGGCATATTTCCAAACTTATTGGATTCTGTGTTTGGCGGCCTGCCTCTCGTTTTGGGACTCGTAGCAGGGATACTATTTTTGCTCCTTCTGCTTCGATATGGCAAGCCAAGCCACCATCGATACCCATATCACCTTGGAGAACACCCTCCTGGCAATGAAGTGTCATGAGCGCATGATACAAATACTGGGCTTGACTCGTTTAAGAGATTTGAATACCACGTGGTTTCTATCATTCCGACCAATCCGGCAAGATTGCATCTTACATGTTCTACAATGCCTGCTATGTGGATAAGAATGCTTGCTAGACATCTGTCTGACACTCCCATCAGTCCTGCCAACGGAAGTTGATGCCTAGCTTGAACCGGTAACGGCTCATGCACTGTGTTGTCCCCAGCGACTACCAATCCTGATGACGGCATTCGTTGAGATCTCACAGACGCACACTGCAGACGGTGAGATACGTGGAGCAACAGGTACCATCTACTTCGAACATTGCTAATGCGGCTGACGCTGACGGCGATGCTTCTCATCTATGTGCGGTTATATGCTTAACGAGGTAGTCCAACTTTCACCTACAGTAGTAGACAAATTCTTTACCAGCTTAGAAAATTTTATGTTTTCTCCAAATAATGACACTGACTTTTGAAGTTAGCACACAGTGTTCTGTGAGACTCTGAATTCGACCTTCACTTTCCAAAACAAACTTCTAACTTTAGAACTCTATTTTCTATAATTTGATTTCTTTTTTCTCCAAAATTGAACTTTTTTCGGCACAAAGTTATCTGCTTAAAGTAGAACTATTCCGAAAGAACAAGAATTCTTTGAATACTTCCAAGAGACAATATTTGACCTTGTCCACAACCAAACAATTTATGTATTCTGTCATGGAATGGTCTCGACTTTTTCTAATGTATTTAAGAGCCATTTCATAAATGTGTTTTCATGATTCATTCGAATAGCGTTTTTTTAAATGTCATCTATATGCTTTGAATGAAACATTGCTTTTAAATGCGTACAGCACAAATGCTCTTTTGGTGTACAAACCATTTTGAATGCATTTTTATGTATTTTGGGTGGGGTTTTCAACACATCATGTTTAGATATGTTTTATGTGTTTTAGAACTTAGTAATGTCGTACATAATAAAGTGGAGTTGGTGTTGTATGGCGTTTTAGGCTCCGAGTGAATTTTCTCGATTCATGTCCTTATATAGGTACAATTCACATTTCCCTACCATAGGCATAGACATCAATCACTTATTTAGACATAGCCCATGCAGACCAAATACAGGCATGGCTACTTCCACCCGTACCAAATGTCACAACGATTTCTTGGAAAATCGGCTTAAGCAGTCAAGGACCTTCCCTTGCTTGAATATTGATTTGTCCAAGAACTTTACAAAGAACTACTATTCCCTAGGGGTTCTTTCCTGACGTTATTATGCGCGACTTTACGTCAAACTAGACACCTTCAAGGTATAAATATGCCTTCACTTGCTCTAGCAAGACACGGTGGTTCGGAGCAGTTCAACTATCTACAGCAAGTGCTGACGGAAGCGGACCCTCGAGCTGACCCACTGATCAAGACGCTGCATTTCTCTCGGCGAGAATCCAGCTTCAGTGTTTCCAAGCTCCCCTTGCGGGGTGTTGGGAAATCAAATTCCTAGACTGAGATACCAGACTTCCTTCATTCTAAACTAAGGTATGGAGCTGATTAGAACCTAGAGAAATCTTGGATAGATTCTTGGCACAGAAAACTAAACCTATGCTACACAATACTTACTTCTTCCCGCGTACTAGACTTAGGTTAGGTACATTGGGGTAGGCGTATTTTAGAAGCACCAGTTGAGTAATTTTAGCCATTGTTATTTATGTATGTATTTATATATGGTTTAGAAACCATACAATGCCCTTACAGTATTATTTTATAATATTGTTCTCGCTGTATGCATTATACTTTGCAGACTGCATTACGATTGTAGCAGTTCACTTTTCTTGCATGAGAAAGAAGACTGTTCAATAAAACCTTTTATTGAAAACACCCGTCTCTCTATTTCTCTGCAACTCTGTAGAAACGAAGCATGCATGAGTGACTGAGTGAAATACTTATCTATTGTTTTCACGATTCTAGAGATATATTTCTTATTCTTGGGAAACAAAGTTGTCATGTTTATGCGGTTGTCAGAAACTAATCCCTTCTTGTGAATTTGAGAAAGTTTCTAGTGACCTCTGAGGTAGCGGGCACTCACTATTAACTTTAATATATACAATAGAGACCTAGTCGACCCCAGTCCTACGTCAAATCTATAGGATTTATTATTCCAATGCGCTGAGCCTAATGGGAATATAGGAACTACAGTACATGGCGCCCAACGTTTGGTAAGCCACTAATTTAACGCTAGATACTAAAGTAACTCAGTCGTGCTTTTCTCAGAGACCCCCTTTTTCCCGTAAAATACTCCAATAGACGTCTGGAGTGGGTAAAAGTATAAAAAATCTGCCATAACTGAGTAGGACGAAAATCCTATGTATCAGTTTTTGGTTTGTTCAACGCTGAAGGATACAGCTTTCCAAAATATTGTGCACCGTATCTTTGTTTCCTTGAAAGTTGCTTTGCAAACTTTCATTAAACCAAAATGACCGAAGACGACAACAACGCAACCGGTGGAGCTTCAGCCCTACCAGGCTTAGATGTTACAGGCTTTAATGAAGACGACCGGGATGCTATAATCATCCCAGAAAATTTAAGGAAAGCCATCACTATAAAACTTATAACAAACGGCCTATCATCAAGAGGTGGTAGGGTAATTTTTGTGAGTGAGGCACATGAATATCGTCAGACAGAGGTATTCTATTCATGGATTATCTTCCCTTCTACAAAGAAGAGGAACATCCAACGGAATACATTCCTTTCGAGGATATTGAAATTCCACTAACTTACCAAGAGCATGCGCTCTGGTTTAAAGGCGCCCTACAACATCAAAATCACATTACCAGGCTCGGTCCACTAGGTAGACCAGGAGTAACATGGCCAGTGTTAGCCAGCTATACACCACATCCTGCCATTGAAGAAATAACAGTTGCAGAAATATTAGTTCAAATAAAACAACTAATAGAAATACATAGACAATTGGTTCAATATGCCATGCGGACTCTAACAGTCGAACCTCCTATAAGGATTCCACAACACACCCCTTACCAGGGGAACACAAATAAAATTACACCATAGACTATACAATCAGTCATTGGTAAATTACCAGCAAACAGGGAACAAATTCCATTCTGGATAGCTAAAAAAATTACTCAAATTGGGGAGTATTTCCTGATACTACCCCTCATGAGAAACACCGGATTTTAACAATCTGTTTACCAATGGGGATCGCACCACACCTGGAGGACTGTGACACTTGGGGTACAGTCTTTGCTGCAATCTACACCAAACACATGGTGTTCCGTCTATGGTGGTAATACCAGATGTCCTAAAACAGATTCAAAATGAATACGGGGCAGAACCTGCTTTAAATCTAGGTATGAAATTACCGAAAGATTTCAAACAGGTCTCAACAATAATATTAGCTAATATTAAAGGTGAAGCAGCATCCATGGTGATCCGCCAAAAGTTAAGAGAATTTGATGTAACTGAACAACCTCAGGAACTAGCCAGAATAATAGAGAAATCCTATGAAGAACTAGGTAGAGACAGTTTGGGTGGTAAACCAGTGAAACCCCAACTGAATGAAAGTCCTGAAAAGGTCTTTATTAAAAACACTCTCAATCTTCCTACAAAGAAGTGGGAGAACACTAAACAAACTTCTAAAGAGAAGCGTTCTCAATCCCGAGGTAGGTCTCCTCAAAAGGAGCCGTCTGAAAGGAGGTATAACCTCAGGAACAGGGATAATTTGAGAAAACCTGATAGATATCAAGATACTGATACTCGTTCCTCTCGTACCTTTCAGACTTCATCACAGAAATCCAAATGAAGAGGACGATCAGAACACAAGGAAGAACTCGTGAAGTCCAAAGACGATCAACACGTTCCAAAAAATAAGAAAACCCAATTCACCAAAAAGAAGGTAGCAGGTATAAAAATCAGACATGCCGAGGATCATGGGGACACAACTCAAAAACGGGGAGTGGGCTCAGACAAAGTTGGACAGCGCAGCAGAAGTAACCGTAGCTCGCAAGATCTTGTATGATCATCTGGAGACAGTGGACCTGAATGAGTACATCCAGGTAGAAACTGCTGATACCAGGGTTAGTGTCCCACACAAGTTATATGAAGTAACACTCCGGATGGAGGGGGATATAACTAGAAAAATAAGAGCACTCTTTTGGGAGAAGCACTCTAAGGGTTATGACATTCTTCTAGCTGAACAAGACTGTTCACCTGAATTTGTCAGGGAGTGCTCACATGGCGAAGACATCATTATGCCAGCCTTCGCCAATCATATTCCAATTCATAAAAAATATACTTGTGCCAGGAAATGGGCAGTAGCTCAGGCACCTGCATTATATAAAAATCATGTAGGATGGGCTGAGGATTCTCCTCAACATAAAATCCAGTTAAAAACTCAACCAACTGCACAGAAGCAGTACCCAGTTAAGCAGGAAGCTAAAAAACAGGTCAGGCAGATCTTAGATCAACTTGAATACCAAGGGTCGATTGAAACATGCACCTCGTCCATGAACAATCCTTTGTTTCCTGTCCCCAAACCAGACAATACATATCATCTTGTTTTGGATTACAGACATTTAAACTCCTGTTGCAAAACTTTTGCAGTACAAAATGCACACAGTGCAGCATTAATGAATAACATTGTGCGTAAAGAATATAAAACTACATTAGATATTTCTAACGGTTTCTTCTGTCAAAACATTGCACCGGAAAGCAGGTATTTGACCGCTTTCTCAATTATGGGGACACAACGTCAATTCTGTTGTCTCCCCCAGGGATTCAAGAATAGTCCAGGGTTATTTTCAGCCAGAGTAACAGAGTTACTACAAACCTATAATGATGAGGAATTATCATATGTTGATGATATCTATCTAACAGACGATTTATTTATTTATTTCATTTATTTTATTTATTTTATTTATTTTATTTATTTATAACGTTTTATATAGCGCAAACTTAATCCCGAAGGTTATCAGAGCACTTTACACTTGAGGGAATGAGGTAACATAACAGTACGAGAGTCAAATAGGGAATATACAAAAGCAATACAATAGTGCACATAGAAGACTCAAGATAGGCCTTGGCTAGGAGTATAATGTGCTATGCATTGAAACAGAATGACAAAGGGGAGCCAGTGCAATAGTAATGAACCAGAATGACGTCCTTTCTTGTAGTGTGACGGATGTGCAATAGCTGACCTCCGCTCATCTTATGAAGGTAAGAACTTGTTCATGAGGAATCCTTTTGCTTCTCATTTGAATGCAGCCTTGGAGGAGATTCTCTGGATTTCCGGTGGGAGAGACTTGGATAGGCACTTGAACAGGATGAACACCATAATAATTAGCTTCGCCTCTGAAGGGTATAGATTCAATTTCAAGAAATCAAGAATTGCCCATTTAAACGTTCTTTTTCTAGGATACGAGTTATCAAGTGAACGCAAAAGCCTGGCAGCCAACTTTCTTGAGAAATGTGCGCTGCTCCAACCTCCAAAAACGCTGAAAAACTGAGTCAATTCTAGGTTTCCTAAATTTCGGAAGAACTTTCTAAATTACGCAGAAAGGGTTACACCTCTCTACGAATTAATCAAACCCGATTTTAAAACAGGTAATTGGAATCAAAAACACACAGAAATTTTACGTTCTGTACAAACAGACATGTTAGGAACAACACATCTACAGACATGCGTAAACGTACGCAACCTAGTGATCCGAATCATTCCAGGAAGATGCGGATTCACGTACTTAACCTTTAATGAAGGAGTAAAAGTACCTATTGCTTATAAATCACACTTGTACACACAAGCAGAAATGAAATTCACTTCGACAGAAAAAATTCTGACAGCGGTTCAAACTGCAGTAGCAAAAGAGAGAGCCCTCGCACAGGGTAAGTGCATAATGGTCGTTACTCCTATACCTGCCTTAGAGGCAGTGACAAAAGCGAGCATTCTGAATGCAAAGGCTTTACGTCCGAGGTGGATACAATGGGATAATTCTCTTGCTGCAACAGACGTTGAATACGTTTTTGACCCTTATTTCAAACACAAGAATTTCTACAATACGAACTAGAATGTCCTCTGCCCACTGAGATTCTGCCTCTAGAACAGTACGGATGTATAATTTATACAGACGGATCAGCACAACCCGCAGTTGGAGGTAAACAAGCTTATAGTGCTGCGTGCACGATCGTTAAAGGTCGATGGCGCGAAGGTAAATTCGGGCCTATGGTCACTAAAACGCAGTCTCTAGGAGATTGTACAGCTCAGCAAGCTGAACTACAAGCATTCAAGATGGCGCTTGAAAATACTGATTGCGAATTCCCCACACTCATAGTGTGTGATTCCTATTATTGCATTCAATGATATACTTGCAGAACTGGATTGAAAACGATTTCAAAGATGCAAAAGGTGGCACAATTAAGCATAAGTTGCTTTGGGAACAAGTAGCTCAGTTACGAAAAGAACTACAAAAAGCTCACGTGATCCATACACTGAGTCATCAACGTGATGGCGTTCATGTTTCAGGGAATTCATTGGCTGATGAAGCCGCAAAGGCAGCTGTGCAAATGAATTCCGTAGCTGCAATCACTTGTTCAAAAACGAAGATAGACGGCGAAATAATGCTAGCTGTCAATGCGACAAGCAAAGGCAGCGGTGCAGCGTTACCTCAAAACTATCCACTCGAATATTCATACATAATTGATGCAAACTCCGTTCCTTTTGCTCGAATCCCTGGAGTAGGGGATAGAGTAATTCCAAACAGGAAACGTAGAGTAGCTTTGCTACATGAAGCACATTTGGGAGAGGGTCTGATGCATCTGGGGATCTCTAAATCTATACTAGAATTAAAAGAGACGTACTGGTGGCCAGGGATGAATGGTCACATTTACACATTTGCAATTAAGTGCCATGACTGCAACAGATATCGCAGGCGAGAATGCCGCCAGATACCTGACTACAGTGTAGCCAGCCCAGTACAGACACCATTGTTAGACAGCATTAGACTATCTACACGCAGATGTCCCTATGGACAAAGGCGGTCCCACAAATATTAAGACAAGATTCATTTGGATGTGGCCTCAGCGCTCGGCTGACGCCCAAACTGTTATAAAAGAGTTGCGAGTCTTTATTGGCACATACGTAGTCGGCACGCTACATTCTGATCAGGGTCCTGCATTTAGCTTAAAAGCTTACAAGGAGGCCATGGCCAATCTTGGCGTTGCATTGCGGTATTCTAGTCCATTCCATCCTGAGGGAAATTTGGTTGTGGAGAGAAAAAAACGGGACATAAAGCAATCTATAACAGCTAGGGTACTATGCTCGGGTGACGGGTGGGTCAAACATCTAATAAGTGTCCAACGTAGTCTTAACAATCTGCCAAGAAGTTCTCTAGGGGGAATCTCTCCATATGAAATCCTTTTTGGAACTAGAATGATTGTCAAGGACCTAGATCGTCACACTTCAGTGGTAGAACAAAAACCTTTTGATATCAAAGACCGTTTGGCTGTTTTGCAGGACTTAAATTAAACAAGAAAAGCAACACATTGCAGAAGCCAACGACCACTGAAGAAAAACCACCCGTCTCAGCAAGGCCTGCCTGGATTCCAAAGATTGAGGATCTAGTCAGAGAAAGATCACGGACAAGAAGGAATTTGGGCCTTCTTACAGACAACCAGTACCTGTGTTAACAATCCACGGATCGAGAACAGTGTTACTGCCGCCCCTTGCTGGAAGAAAGGAGAACAGGTTCGTATCCATCGACCTGGTAAAACCACACCATGTGGCCGATCATAAGCAGTAGGCCAAGTGGACTCCAAAGATGTAGCAGACGCCCTAATCTGGCTACAATCCAAGAGGTTCAAACTGAGAAACTCATCACCTTTGAAGACTTTGAAGTAAAGAATAAAGGACTATGCAACAAAGCCATGGAACTCATACCTCTTGAGACCCAAATAACAGTTTGTCAAGATACGCCTGTCTACAATAAAATAGCATCTGACTACACTAAGATGACAAGTGATCAAGTGGTTCCAGTGATTTCAACGAATCCTGAAGCAATCCCTACAATTGACAGAACTGCCTCTGTTTTTTTTATTAACTTTGATACGTTTTCCGAGGATCCCAGTGAACATGAAACATCGCCAGCTAAAAAAACTTTTAAAGAACAAGCAACAGAACGGTTTCATCAACTGGAAAAGACTTATCTGGTTTCACCATGGATTGAAGTATGGATTGTGTTGGGTGTACTTTTTCTTCTACTTTGGTTGACTCAGGTATTTACCTTGGGAATGCTGATAAATTTGAAATATAGTAAAAAGGACACAGCAAGTAAGAACATCAACTTACTCCTCAAACCACACAAATCATCCCATCGTGAACAAAGAGATTTGTCATCAGTGAACATCACAGCCGTTCCTATACCTGGTGGTATAGCTTGAGACAGAACTGATTTAATGACATCTTTGTTCCTGCAGAGCTGTTGAAGATTCCACACCAATTCAAGGTTTCCTTGAGTGACTTTGTTTCATCCAGCACCTTTTCTGATGATTGGGACTTTGAGACTGTTAATAATATGATGTCAGACTTTGAAATGTCTGCAAAGTTTACAAATCATGAATACTTAGAAGGTTCATCAGATTATGAACAAATGTACTGCTATAATCACTATGGTCATCATTTCTTGCATAAATCTGCAAATTCTAGAAATGTATTAATTTATAACCAATGGGAACATTGTCCGACGCCACCAAAGGTAGCTCTAAAACATTTTATGACTAATTTCCATACTTTTCAGGTTTTAATGTTTCAAATCCAGAAACATTTTACTTTAGAAATTTTAATAGAACCGGAATGAAAAGTATGTTGACAAATACAAAGCAAATTTATTATGCGGCCTTATATGCTCAGTTGTCTACTTTAGGCTTTGACTTTTGGAAAGACAAAATTGAGCCAAAAACTGTCTGGGGCACAAAAGTTTGGCAGGTGCAGGGCTTAGAAGCTTTATTTAGAGCCTGCATTATCCCAGAACAAATAATGTTTTTGAATGACACTGTTCAACAGACATCTTGTCTTAGATTAGCTAAGATAAAAGATTTAAACAAACCGTCAGTACCTACACCTGAAAGAAGTAACACTTCAGAGGGGGTGGTTGACATAAAAACTATTTTACTTAACAACAGAACAGATCCTGAGTGGAAAAAATGGGTAATCTGGCCCACAAACCCAAGCAACTGTCTAGATAGATTCCTGAATGAGACACAAGGGCTCACATTCACTAGGCCAGATCCAAGATATGTCCAGAGACAACATCCAGGGATAGTAACAACATACAGTGTCGGAAAACTGTGCCTTGAGTGGCCACAAAAATCTATACTAAAGGAAGTAAAACAACACTTATCTTTACTTAAAGATGGCGTTGATTTAAGGGACTTCTTACAAGAACCTGCAAAACCGCGTAATAAACGTTTTATATACGCCGGTATCTATGCCATTTATAATGAAGCATGGAAAACAATGCAAGCAGAGACTGCAGAACGAATACAAGAAATTTATCGTATTAATTTAGAGAAATCTCTCTCTGTAGTTGACAATGGGTTAACGACGCTCTCATTCAGAATATATTCTTTGGACAGCATAGTATCCTCTGCCATTGACATAATGGAACACGACTTGGTCGTGTTACAACATGGTCAGTCACAATTGCGTTCTATAATGCTTTTGGGCTGGACGTTGCAAAATCTTCGTTCTGGCTATGTGCCATGGCGTCTAATCAACACCACGTCATTGTTTTCTGAATTTAACCTTACAGATAAACAAATCACTTTGGCACAGAGGGGAGCAGACTATACGGTGCTGAGCACTGAAAAACTGGAAAGATTACCATTAACTGTTTCTGCGAAACCAGCAACAGAATGGATAATACACGGTACAATCCCTCTGCCTGTTACGATTTTCCATTTTCAGTATTGTTTGAAACATATAGCAGCAGGCGTATATGAAAGGTTGGGTGAAGAATACTTCAAGACATCCTGCTATATACCTTATACATACAAATCTTGGAGTGGGGGAAAAGAAGTGTTTCTTAGTGGTACAAATTGCGAGAATACACTAAGCGGTTCACTCTTATGTCAGGGTATTAATTTACACGGGGCCTGCGATGGTTCCTCGGACAACTTATACTGCCACCTGAAAGGTTCTCCGTCTGCAGTGATAGATCCAATTTTTAGACCGCTTTCTAATGGAAGTTACATTATGTTGAATGATCACAGCTGTTGTGGCATGTTACCAGGAACCACCTATCTCGTAACTGTGTCAGCAAGGGTCACTTGCTGTATGCAAGTATTGTTTCCTAAAACCAAGACAGACGGGGAGTCGCCATTATGGCCTTCACTGAACATCTCTTCTAAATGAATTGATACTTTAAGCTGAATGAAAGCCATTCTTTTACAAAAAACCTTTGCCACTGACCTTGGCCAAAGAGACGTATGATCTGCAGATTGCAAGGACTTCTGCAGAGATACATGCCCTTTTATCGACAAACTGTCCTATACATTTCTCAGAAATGTTAGGTCATATCTTAAACATGTCTGATACGAGTGGTATTGTACAAGTATTTAAGATGATTTTTTCGGGACTGTTAGCACCCTTTGAAGCAGTCCTAGGCATATTTCCAAACTTCTTGCATTCTGTGTTTGGCGGCCTGCCTCTCGTTTTGGGACTCGTAGCAGGGATACTATTTTTGCTCCTTCTGCTTCGATATGGCAAGCCAAGCGACCATCGACACCAATATAACCTTGGAGAACACCCTCCTGGCAATGAAGTGTCTTGAGCGCATGATACAAATACTGGGCTTTTTAAAAAAAATGTTATTATTTTTATTGAGAGTTCATAAAAACAAGATCAACATTACAGAATAAGTTGGTAAAAAGCTTTAGTACAATACATGGCATATGTTTATACATAAATAATCAACAATCAAGTATCCATGACATAAATATGAAGTGCAATAAATAATTGTAAAGTGCGGAAGTGCTTAAAAGTGCATATAGGCAGACTAGTGATTATGAAGGTATCTTTCACAGTTCAAAAACACTCCAAAACTTTTCATATTTTTTGAGCGCCCCTCATCTTAGCGCGTATTTTCTTTCCCTGCCCTGTGTTCGTGTTAATTTAGCCTTCCATGTCTGAAAGGACGGTACTTGATTGGTTTTCCAGAGCTGAAATATGAGTGATTTAGCTATTAGAGAAGCTATGAAAAAAAATGTGTCATGTTTGGTGTTAATCGCTGAGCAGCCTAGAACAGGGACTAGATCATCGAATGTTATAGGAGTTTTAAGCTCAAAAGAGAGGTATTTTTCAATTTCCCTCCATAGAGGTTGGATTTTAGGACATTCCCAGGCGATGTGTTTCCAGGTCCCTTTTTCCTCACATCGGAAACATTTATCGTCTACTATAGGAAAGATATTGTGGAGATAAGAGGGAGTTCTGTAAATCAACCATTTATTATAAAATTGCATGCGTTTAAAATTAGCGCCACGGAAAATTGTTTTATTAAATTTGTTTATTTTGTCCCAAATTTGTTGATTAATTTCAATATCCTCCCTTTTTTCCCACCTCTCGATAATCTTACTCGAGGTTTCCTGCTTCTTGTCCTCTTTTAATATTTTAATCCAAATGCTCATCTTTTTTTGAGTTCTGTTGTTCAGTGCTGTAGGAATATTTTCCTTAAAGTAAAGATTTCCTATATCCAGCTCTCTGAGTATTGGATTCAACATAAAAAAGGACCATTTCAAAACGTAATGAGAATGGCTCACCTGGCTGGCAATTTGATCCCATGTCTTCCAACTGTTACCGACCAGGAAGTCTTCTATTTTATCAAAACCATTTTCCTTCCAAAGATTTATTATTTTCATATCCATACAATCCTCTTCGCCTAGGTTAAAGTTGTTCAAATCAGTTGTGATACTTATCCTAGGAATTAAATGGGATTTCAAAAACTGGGTTTTCTGTCTAAAAATCCATTGGAGGGACTTGTAGCGGATTTTCTTTGGATCTTTGGTAACTCTAATCGAATCAATTATCTTTACCTCTGACAACATCTTCTTAATAATAAAATTGTCTGTCTCGTTCGGGTCTAAAAAGAAAAGCCTAAAACTATGGTGTGCAAAAGACGCAGAATAGTATTCCCTTATGTTTGGGAGGGATAGCCCTCCTTGTGCAAATGAAAAATATAAAGTGCTAAGGGGCTCATTAGGATCGCGGATTTCCCGCATCCTCCGGGCCGGCGGAAGCCACCGCCGGCCCGGAGGATGCGGGAAATCTGCTGCGGATGCTTTAAAGACCCACCGCCAAATTAGGATGGCTGGTGGGTCTTTGAATCTGTCCACCGCTCTACCGCGCGGTCGCCTTGCGACCGCGGCGGAAAAGCATTAACATGGCTGGCGGTGTCTATCAGACACCGCCAGCCATATTATAATGGAGTGAAAAGTATGCTTTTCCACGGCGGCTTTTCCGCCGTGGAAAAGCATACGGACCTTCACTTCGGGGGCCCGTTGCGGGCCCCCTGGGTGAAGTGGGGGTGGGGGGTGCACATGGGGGGTACCTATGGTACCCCCCTGCATTTGCGTGAACAAAGTGGCAGGCACCGCGCGGTGCCTGCCGCTTTGTGCACGCAAATGCCGTGCATGTATTTTTAACATTGCGGCGGGTGCAGCTTGAAGCTGCATCCACTGCAATGTTAAAAATAGAGGATGTGACCGCCACCCTGGCGGTCACATCCTAATCTGTATGGAGGGACCGCCGCTGCCCCTGCGGACGGTCCCTCCTACTCTATGGTGGCGGACGGACTCAGGTCCGTCCGCCATCATAATCGGCCCCTAAGTGCGAGTCTGGGAGACTTTTTAGCACAAAGAAATGAAGATATTAGGGAATCTAGCTTTTTAAAGAAGTAGACCTGAATAACGCAGGGTGCTGCATTAAATAAGAAATTGAAAAGAGGTAGGATCGACATGCGTATCAGTGCTGCTCGGCCCATAATGGACAGGGGTAATAGATTCCAGCGTTCTAGAAGAGACTCAACCTTTTTTAGCAACGGTGAATAATTAAGTGAGAACAACTCGTCTAAGTTATCCGAAATAAATATTCCCAAGTATCTCTTCGGCGTAGGGTTATACATTTGCCTAAATTCTGGTATTAAAGTGTCTACAGTGCAGTTTAGTAAAATAATTTCCTTCTTGTTAACATCAATTTTATAGCCCCCTAGTTTTTGAAAGTCGGAAAATATTTTTAAAATTTTCGCTTGACTTAGGGGGTTGGAATCTAAAAACAGGGCAATATCATCGGCGTATAATTTTATATTAGTCATACCAGCTACCGGGACTGTATTAGTTCGTATATTTCTGATCGCAATCGCTAGAGGTTCAATAAATAATGCGAATAATATTGGAGATAGGGGACATCCTTGACGGGTGCCTCTAGTTACCTTACATGTACCGATGTTGGAATTATTGATGATAATCTGTGCCCTGGAGTTCAAATATAGTTGTTTTAAAAGAGAGATAAAAACATTCGGGAAATTAAAACTGTGTAAAATAGCAAATAGGCAGTTCCAGGACACTAGATCAAAGGCTTTCTCAGCATGTAAAAACCAGATTTGGGCCTTCACTTTATTAGTTTTAAAAAAGTCTAGTGCCTCTAATACAAACTTTGTATTTGTATGGAGCTGTCTACCTGCAATATAACTGCACTGATCGTTGGCTACCAGACTTCCCACTATTTTATTCAATCGATTTGCTAAAAGCTTGGTAAAAATTTTATAGTCTGTATTTAATAGACTTAAAGGTCGGTACGAGTTTATGTTCTCACTATCCTTTCCCTTTTTTAAAATACTGACTACCACAGCTGAGCGGAAAGAATCCGGAGGGGATCCTACTTGAAGTAAATCATTTACTAAAATTAAAAGTTCTTTACGAAGAGTTCCTTCAAATTTTTTAAAGAATTCGAAATACTGGGCTTAACTCGTTTAAGAGATTTGAATACCACGTGGTTTCTATCATTCCGACCAATCTGGCAAGATTGCATCTTACCTGTTCTACGATGCCTGCTATGTAGGGAAGAATGCGTGCTAGACATCTGTCTGACACTCCCATCAGTCCAGCTAACGGAAGTTGATGCTTAGCTTGAACCGGTAACGGCTCATGCACTGTGTTGTCCCCAGCGACTACCAATCCTGATGACGGCATTCGTTGAGATCTCACAGACGCAAACTGCAGACGGTGAGATACGTGGAGCAACAGGCACACAGGTACCATCTACTTCGAACATTGCTAATGCGGCTGATGATGACGGCGATGCTTCTCATCTATGTGCGGTTATCTGCTTAACGAGGTAGTCCAACTTTCACCTACAGTAGTAGACAAATTCTTTACCAGCTTAGAAGATTTGATGTTTTCTCCAAATAATGACACTGACTTTTGAAGTTAGCACACAGTGTTCTGTTAGACTCTGAATTCGACCTTCACTTTCCAAAACAAACTTCTAACTTTAGAACTCTATTTTTCTATAATTTGATTTATTTTTTCTCCAAAATTGAACTTTTTTTCGGCACAAAGTTATCTGCTTAAAGTAAAACTATTCCTAAAGAACAAGAATTCTTTGAATACTTCCAAGAGACAATATTTGACCTTGTCCACAACCAAACAATTTATATATTCTGTCATGGAATGGTCTCGACTTTTTCTTCAGTATTTAAGAGCCGTTTCATAAATGTGTTTTCATGATTCATTCGAATAGCGTTTTTTTAAATGTCATCTATATGCTTTGAATGAAACATTCAGCCAGATTCATCAAGCGAAATGCGCTCGCAAAAGGGCCAGATTCTGAGAATCTGGCCCTTTGCGAGTGCAATTTTTGCATTTGGGATTCATCATCCCAAATGCAAAAATCGCTAATAAAGAATTCGCAAATATGCGAGGATTAGCATTTAAGGAATCTCTATTAGAGATTCCTTAAATGCTATTCATGAAACATTTAAAAATTCCGAATTCGCTATTTAGGACCGCTATTTACCACGAAGTCAAACCTCGTGGTAAATAGCGAAAACTTAGAAAAATGCATTTTAATGCATTTTTCTAAGTTGCATGTTACACACACACATGTCCTTTGGACATGTGTGTGCACAACATCAGTGTAAATTCACATTTCAGGGGTGCTACAGGGTGTCCTATGGACACCCCTGCACCCTTGAAATCGCATCCTTATTTGCGATTAGCAAATTGCTAATCGCAAATAAGGAATAACTCCCCATTTATTCCTATGGGCCTGTAGGCCCATAGGAATGCATGGGGAGTTATTCCTTATTTGCGATTAGCAATTTGCTAATCGCAAATAAGGAACATGTAGGAATGGCAATATTTTTTGCAATTCCTACATGAATCCCGTTTTGCAAGTCCTTAATAGCGATTCCTTATGAATCGCTATTAAAGACTCGCAAAACGGGTCTTTGATGAATCTAGCTGTAAGCTTTTAAATGCGTACAGCACAAATGCTCTTTTGGTGTACAAACCATTTTGAATGCATTTTTATGTATTTTGGGTGGGGTTTTCAATACATCATGTTTAGATATGTTTTATGTGATTTAGAACTTAGTAATGTCGTACATAATAAAGTGGAGTTAGTTTTGGGTGGCGTTTTAGGCTCCGAGTGAATTTTCCCGATTCATGCCCTTATATAGGTACAATTCACATTTCCCAACTATAGGCATAGAAATCAATCCCTTATTTAGACATAGCCCATGCAGACCAAATACAGGCATGGCTACTTCCACCCGTACCAAATGTCACAACGATTTCTTGGAAAATCGGCTTAAGCAGTCAAGGACCTTCCCTTGCTTGAATATTGATTTGTCCAAGAACTTTACAAAGAACTACTATTCCCTAGGGGTTCTTTCCTGATGTTATTATGCACGACTTTACGTCAAACTAGACACCTTCGAGGTATAAATATGCCTTCACTTGCTCTAGCAAGACACGGTGGTTCGGAGCAGTTCAACTATCTACAGTAAGTGCTGACGGAAGCGGACCCTCGAGCTGACCCACTGATCAAGAGGCTGCATTTCTCTCGGCGAGAATCCAGCTTCAGTGTTTCCAAGCTCCCCTTGCGGGGTGTTGGTAAATCGAGTTCCTAGACTGAGATACCAGACTTCCTTCATTCTAAACTAAGGTATGGAGCTGATTAGAACCTAGAGAAATCTTGGATAGATTCTTGGCACAGAAAACTAAATCTATGCTACACAATACTTACTTCTTCCCGCGTACTAGACTTAGGTTAGGTACATAGGGGTAGGCGTATTTTAGAAGCACCAGTTGAGTAATTTTAGCCATTGTTATTTATGTATGTATTTATTTATGGTTTAGAAACCATACAATGCTCTTACAGTATTATTTTATAATATTATTCTCGCTGTACGCATTATACTTTGCAGTCTGCATTACGATTGTAGCAGTTCACTTTTCTTGTAGTGTAGTTCCTATCATCCCAATAGGCTCTGCGCATTGGAATAATACCTACAGCAGTAAAGGCCTAGGCCAGACGTTAACTAGGTCTAGTACTGTCGATACTAGACTTAAAGTTTTGGGTTTGCCAGCTTAGCTCAGAGTTCACTAGAAACTTTCTCGAATGTTCAGGGAGGACTTAACTTCCCTGATTAGACAAGAAGGGATTTAGTTTCTGACAACCATAGAACATGACAACTTTGCTCTCCCCTAATCAAGAGTAAATCTCGAGAGTCGTGTGAACAAAAGGCAATTTATTTTACTCAGTCAGTACGTGCATTCTTAGTCTCATCAGAATGTAGAGAAAAGGAAGAGACGGGCGTGTTCAATAAAAAGGTGTTATTTATTGATCAGTCTCTTTTCTCATACAAGAGAAATGGATCGATATTATTGCAATACTTATAGCTAAGTAAAGTGCATACATTAAAAGCAATAGTATAAAATAATACTGTAAAAACATTGATATGGTTTCTAAGCCATAAGATGTTTTAAAATGAATAAAATATATTACATACACATATACATTTGACTAAACGTACTCAACTGGTGTTTCTAGATACGCCTACCCCGTGTACCTGACCTAAGTCTAATACGTGGGCGGGAATAGAAAGTTACAGTTTAAGTTAAGTTTGTTTTTGCCAAGTGAATAACTAAAGAATTCTCTGTGAGGGGTCATTCAGTTCTGTACCTGGAAGTTAGGATGAATGAGGAATGGTATCTCTCTCTCTGGTCTCGATATTCCAGGCTGCCTGCGAGGGCTACCCAGAAACGCCGGTGCTGGATTCTCGTCAGGAGAAAGCAGCGCGTCTCTCAGCGCGTCAGGAAGGCGGGGCTGCTGCCAGCGGGGTCTGCTCTGCTCTTGGCTTCGGCAAGTATGGCTGCTCCGTCTCGTCACCACGCGTGTGTTTGCATAGGGCAAGATCGGTAATATTTATACCTTTAAGGTGCCGAGATTGACGTAAGGATGGACATAGATACGTCAATAAGGATGTCATATGACTTGCTCGTTAGCACATTCTTTTACTGAAGTTCTCGGTGAAATCAAAACAATGGCCGCAGGGTTTTGCCCAGGTTGTCATAGGTTTGATTTGTTATGAGAACTCCGTATGCCTTATCAGGGGCTGGAGGAATATCGCTTGTCTAATTAGATCGCAAGCGTTATGACCTAATCAGATAACACGTTCCTGTGCCGTAGTGTGACTGCGTCAGATAACGGTATCTGCATCATGGGGGTTTTCTGCCTCATGGGCTGACTGCTAGTTAACTTGTTGGTTTGTTTAACTAGAATAGGGTCAGGAATAGGGGGATCGATTCAGAACCTATAGGAATACATGACAACCACTCCACGCTAACTATGGACATATTTACTAATCTAGGCATAGTATAACATAGTACAACATACTATAGAGTATAGTGTATACCTTACCACCCCAAAATACATAAACGTATTTGGAAATTTTCAAATATACGGAAAAATATTGCAGTCATATGTATTGTATGCACTCAAGCTGTAGAATAATGCCAAAGTAATCGCATTTGTATACATTATTGCTATTCGGTATATGAGAATTTACACATGAAATGGCTCTTAATACAGAAAAAAGGTTCGAGACCATTCCATCACAGAATAAAATATATATATGTGAACATACCAGCGGGCAGCTAATGTCTATAAACTATCTAAAATTTAGAAACCTTAGTTCTCTAAGAATAGTTCTTACTTTAAGCAGAAGATAGTGTCCCGGAAAATATGCAAAAATATTTTGGGGCTGCTGAAAAACTTGCTGTCCGTGAACTGGAGGGAAAATTGTTCATGTGACTTTATTTTTAAAGTTGAAGGCCGAATTCAGGGAACGCCGTGTGCGAGCTTGCTCAAAAGTCTCTATTTCTGTTCGGGTGAGAACATCATATCATTTAGGCTTTCGAAAAAACTGTCAACAGCTTCCTGGGAAAGTTCCACTAACTCGGAAATAGGTGTAATCATGCATTCTTGTGCATGATTGTCTCCATTGACATTCTGATTCGCATTGCTGACAGAAGGTCGTACCTGTTCGATGCTGCTTTCATCTTGAACTTCACTACCCATCAATCGTAGTGGTGAAGCTTCCACGAATGCCGTCATCAGGATTGGTAGCCTTTGAGGGCAGCACAAAGCATGAACCTTGATCGGGCTCAACAATGTTTCTGCATCCATCGGCGCATCCGATTGTAGCGTCAGACAGGTGTCTAACACGCATTCTTCTCCGCATAGCAGACACCTTAATACAGGTAAAACACATCTTTGCCACATTGGTCGAAATGATAGAAACCAAGTCATGTTCAGGTCTCTAAGCCGGGAGAGTCCCAGGATTTTTGATATCCGGTCCCGGTATCCAATGGCTAGGATTGTTTCTTCCCTTGTCGCAAGAGTTTTGTCTGTGACATGGGTTGCCATAACGAAAAATAAGGACTAAGAATAGGATTCCTGCAATTAGTCCCAAGATCAGGGGAAGTCCGCCAAAAATCGAATGGACGAAATCTGGAAAAATACCCAGTATGGCTTTGAATGGTGTTAATGCCATCGAAAATACTGTCTTAAATACCTTTGAGACCCCATTGGTATCAGAAATATTTAAGATTTCATTCAGGATTTCCGCGAAATGTACGGGGGAATTAGTTGATAATAATGTATGTATCTCTGCAGTCGTCCTTGCGACTTGTAGATCATACGTTTCTTTTGATGACGAGAGCCTGGTAGGCGTCTGAAGAAGCACTGTTTTCATTCTGCTTAAAGTATCTATTCGAATAGAAGTAATTTTCAAATCGGGCCATGCCCTTGCCTCCCTGTCTGGGAAGGAGCTGGGGAACAATGAGCTCCACAGCACTTGACCTTCGCAGTAGTAGTTACTAGATAAGGAGTCCCGGGCATAAGACTACAACATCTGCGGTCTACAATAAGAATGTAACTCCCATTATAGAGTCTTTGAAAGAATGGTTCTATTTCTGTTGCAGGTGCGCCTTGCTGGTGACATGAAAGGTTGTATGAATTCCCTTCACAGGCTCCATGCAAACTAATTCCGTTACACAGAAGTGTGCCACTTAGTGACATCGCACAATTGTTGCCACTAAGAAACACTTTCTGTCCTTTATTACTGACACATGCATGTGAATAGGGCAGGTTCCATGTTGTTTTAAGGTACCCCTTTCCCAATTTCTCGTACATGCCAGCCTGTATATATTTTTGGCAGTATTGAAACCTGAAGGTTGAGATTGGAATATTTATTATCCCATGTATTATCCATTCACTGACAGGTCGTTCTGACATTGTCACTGGTAATCTTTCGAGTTTTTCAATGCTCAAGATTGTATAATCAGCACCCTTTTGTGCCATACTGATTTGTCTATCAGTAAGGTTAAAGATTTGGAATAATGACGTTGTGTTGATTAAACGCCAAGGCACATAGCCTGAACGCAGATATTGTAACGTCCAGCCAAGCTGTACAATAGAACGCAATTGTGACTGACCGTGTTGTAATAACAGTAAGTCTTGCGATAATATATCGATTGCTGAAGACACAATGCTGTCCAAAGAAAAAATTCTGGAGGACAGAGTCATTAACCCATTGTCCACTACAGAAAGTGATTTTTCCAAATTAATACGGTCAATTTCCCGTATTCTCTCTGCTGTTTCAATTTGAGTAACCTTCCAGGCCTCATTGTATGCTGCATATACAGAGGCTGCTATGAAACGCTTTTGACGCTGTTTTCGTGGTCCCATAGTGAAATCACGCAAGTCAGCACCATCAGTAAGTAAAGTTAGGTGTTGCTTAATTTCTGCCAGTGTGGAAGTTTGTAGCCATTGAAGGCATAATTTGCCCACACTGTAGGTGGTTATTATCCCTGGGTGATGTCTTTGGGGATATCTAGGGTCTGGCCTGGTCATTTTGAACCCCTGCGTTTTGTTCAGGAATCTGTCTTGACAGTTATTAGTATCTGTGGGCCAGATCAACCACTGTTTCCAATCAGGATGTGTTCTGTTTTGGTTTAATATATGGTTTACGTCTATCTCTTCATCTGTATCAGAGTTATTGCTAAACATTGTTGGCTTTGGAATAGACGGTTTATTTAAATCTTTGATTTTGGCTAAGCCAAGACAGGTGGTCTGTTGAACAGTGTCATTTAAAAATATCATTTGTTCTGGGATCATGCAGGCTCTAAACAAAGCTTCTATACCCTGTACTTGCCATTCTTTTGTACCCCAAACACTTTTCAATTCAACATTTTTGTCCCAATAATCAAATCCAAAGGTATTCATTTTTTCAAAGAATGAGTCTGAATATAACAATTTTGTGTTGGTTATCATGGTCTTGGTCCCTGTCTTATTTGACAATTTAAAATAAAATGCTTCAGCATTACTTGTGTTAAAACCTGAAAAATATGAATATTTGTCGTAAACGGTTCTTGAGCTCCCTTTTGGAGGTGTTGCACAATGTTCCCATTGATTATAATTTAAAACATTTCTAGGTTGTGCAGATCTATGTAAAAAATGGTTACCATAGTGGTTATAACAGTACATACTATCATAATTGGTAGAACCCTGCAAATAATCATGTTTGGTAAATTTAGCAGACATTACTAAATCAGACATCATATTATTAACGCTTTCGAAGTCCCAATCATCAGCAAATGAGTTTGGTTTTACAAAGTCACTCAAGGAGATCTTAATTTGGTGTGGATATTTCAGGATCTCGACCGGACCATAAATTTCATAGTCAGTGTTGTCCCAGGCTACCCCACCAGGTATCGGATTGGCTGTGAAGTTGGCTGAAGAAAGTTCTCTTTTCTCGACGTGTGAAGATGTGTGTGGTTTGAGGATCAAGTTGATTTTCTGACTTGCTGTGTCCATTTTAGCATATTTTCCCTCAATGAAGCGTCCAAAAGTTAGTATCATGATGAGCCAAAGTATGAGGATAAATGCACCAAAACCCACCCAAAATTCAATCCATGGAGAAATCAGATATGTTTCTTTCAGTTGTTTCAAAAGTTCTTTAGCTTTATCTTTAAAGGTTTTTGATGATGGCTGTGTCTTTGATTCACTGAAGCCTTCAGAGGAATCATTGAAGTTTATGAAGTAGCCGGATGCAGTTCTGTCAATTGTTCCAATTGGTTCAGGATTTCTGTTTCTTGCATTTTCACTTGGTACTTCATTATAGATTGGTGTGTCTCTGCTAAATGTTTTTATTTGGGTTTTCAGAGGTCTGAGTTCTATTGCATTGCTGCATAGTCCTTGTTGTTCTTCTGTAGGCGTTTCGAATGTGATGAGCCTCTTCGTAAGAACCTCTGTACTGGTAGCAAACCTTGGTGTTCTGCTACTTATTGGGAGTCCACTTGGCCTACTGTTTGTTATCGGCCACATGTTGTGGTTTTACCAGGTCGATGGATACAACTCGGTTCTCCTTTTTACCAGCAAGTGGCGGTAGTACAACTGATCTTGTCCCGTTGACAGACAAGACAGGAACTGCTTTTCTGTAAGAAGGCCCAAATTCCTTCTTTACCGCGATCTTCTCCCTGACTAGATCCCCGACTTTAGGAATCCAGACAGGTCTTGCTGGGACAGGTGGTGGTTCTTCAGTGGTTGTTGGCTGTTGTTTCAACTTTATGTTGCTCAGGTCTTTTCTTGTTTTGTTTAAGTCCTGCAAAATAGCCAAACGGTCTTTGATATCAAAGCTTTTTTCTTTCACCACTGAAGTCTGACTGTCAAGGTCAGAGATAATCATCCTAGTTCCGAATAATAATTCGTACGGACTGAATCCCTTCAGAGAATTTCTTGGCAAGTTATTGAGACTACGTTGGACACTTATTAGATGTTTGACCCACCCAGCTCCCGTACCTAATACCTTTGCCGTTATAGATTGCTTTATGTCACGGTTTTTTCTTTCAACAATTCCGTTCCCCTCAGGGTGAAATGGACAAGAGTACCGCAAATTCACGCCCATTCCGACCATGGCCTCCTTATAAGCTCTAGAGCTAAAAGCAGGACCATTGTCCGAATGCAGCATGCCAATTGCGTATGTGCCGATAAAGACTCGCAAATCTTTTATAACAGTTCTGGCGTCAGCCGTTCGCTGGGGCCACATCCATATGAATCTTGTGCATGAATCCACTGCGACCAAGATATATTTATAGTTACCATCCCTTTGTAAGGGACCGCAGTGGTCTAGATAAACACATGCTAATGGTTTATCCGAGATTAGAAGGGGCGTCTGCGCTGGACGTCTCACCGTTGATACTTTCATTTTTTGACATATTTCACATTCTAGAACATAGTTCCTTGTTTGTCTTCTCATTTGTGGCCACCAGTATCTCTGTTTTAATAATGATACTGTGGCTGAGACGCCAGCATGTATAGAAGCAAGCCCTTCGTGTGCCGCTATTATTAGTCCTAACCTATGTTCCATGTTTGGAATTGCCCTATCCCCCACTCCAGGGATTCGAGCAAAAGGAACATTGTTTGCATCAGTTATGTATAAGTATTTTACTGGAAAGCCTTTAGGGAGTGGTTCTATCGAATCCTTTTCTGAAGCGCTGACAGCTTGTAATATTTCGCTGTCTATTTTTGTTTTTGACCGGGTGACGGCAGCTACGGAAGCCGTTTGCACAGCTGCCTTCGCGGCCTCATCAGCCAATGAATTCCCTGCAACGTGAACGCCATCACGTTGATGACTCAGCGTATGTATCACGTGAGTCTTTGGTAGTTCTTTTTGTAATAGAACTACTTGTTCCCAGAGCATTTTATGCTTGATTGTGCCACCTTTCGCATCCTTGAAGCCATTCTGAAGCCAGATCTGCAAGTATTCATTATAAGACTGAACGCAATAATACGAATCGCACACTATGAGTGTGGGGAATTCTCGATCGGTATTTTCAAGCGCCATCTTGAACGCCAGTAGTTCAGCCCGCTGAGCTGTACAATCTCCTAGAGATTGTGTTTTAGTGAGGGTTGGTTTAAATTTTCCTTCGTGCCAGCGACCTTTGACAATCGCGCACGCAGCACTGTAAGCTTGTTTACCCCCTACTGCGGGTTGTGCTGATCCGTCTGTATATATTATACAGCCGTATTGTTCTAGAGGCAGAATTTCGGTCGGCAGAGGACATTCAAATTCATATTGGAGAAATTCTTGTGTTTTTAAGTTGGGATCAAATTCGTATGCTACGTCTGTTGCAGCAAGAGAGTTAGCCCATTGTATCCATCTTGGATGGAGTGCTTTAGCATTCGGAATGCTTGCTTTTGTTACAGCCTCTAAGGCTGGTATCGGTGTCACGATTATTATTCGTTTACCTTGTGCCAGGGCTCGTTCCTTTGCTATAGCTGTCTGTGTTGCAGTTAGAATTTTTTCCGTAGGGCTAAATTTCATTTCAGCCTTAGTGTACAAGTGTGATTTGAATGCAATTGGTACCTTTTCTCCCTCATTAGAGGTCAGGTATGTGAATCCGCATCTCCCTGGGATGACTCGAATCACAAGATTGCGTGTGTTATCATGTGTTTCTAATTTTGTTTTAATTAGCATGTCTGTTTGTAGGGATCTCAAAATTTCTGTGTGTATTTGAGTCCAATTGGATCTTTTAAAATCAGGTTTTATCAGATCATAAAGGGGTTTGACCCTTTCTGCGTAATCTGCAATGTATGTTCTTCCGAAATTTAGGAAGCCTAGAATCGACTGTAAGTTTTTTAGTGTTCTAGGTGCTTGGAGTATGGCACATTTCTCTAGGAAATTGTCAGCCAGGCTTTTGCCTTCACTTGATAACTCATATCCTAAGAATAGGACTGTCAGATGGGCAATTCTGGATTTTTTAAAGTTGAATTTGTAACCCTCTGCTGCGAACCCAAGTATTATGGTGTTCACTCTCTTCAAGTGAGTCTCCAAGTCATCATCTGTTAAGTAGATGTCATCGACATAAGATAATGCTTCATCATCATATAGTTGTAGTAATTCTGTTACTCTCGCTGAGAATACCCCCGGGCTGTTCTTGTACCCCTGGGCTAACCGACAGAATTGTTTTTGAGTGCCATTTATTGAGAATGCAGTTAAATATCTGCTCTCTGGTGCTATGTTTTGACAAAAGAATCCATTAGAGATGTCCAAGATTGTTTTGTATTTTTTGCGCACTATGTTATTCATTAGTGCAGCACTGTGTGAGTTTTGCACTGCAAAAGTTTTGCAACATGTGTTAAGGTGTCGGTAATCCAAAACTAGACGATATGAATTGTCTGGTTTGGAGACCGGAAACAAAGGGTTGTTCATTTGTGAGGTGCAAGTTTCAATCACCCCCTGGTATTCTAGCTGATCTAGTATTTCATTTACCTGTTTTTTAGCTTCTTGCTTAATTGGGTACTGCCTTTGTGCAGTTGGTTGTGATTTTAACTGGATTTTGTGAGGAGGAGAGTCCTCATCCCATCCTACATGATTTTTATATAAGGCAGGAGCTAAAGCCACTGCCCATTTTCTGGCAAGTATGTATTTTTTATGAATCGGGATATGATTCGAGAAGGCAGGCATAATTATTTCTTCGCCATGAGGGCACTCCCTAACAAACTCTGGTGGCCAGTCTTTTTCAGCTAGAAGGATGTCATAGCCCTCGGATAGGTTATCCCAAAATAGTCCCCTTATTTTCCTAGTCTTATCTCCCTCTATACGTAATGTTATCTCGTATATCTTGTGAGGTTTGCTAACTCTGGTGTCCGTAGTTTCCACTTGAAGATATTCATTCGTGTCCACTGTCTCCAGATGATTCATAAGGACTTTGCGAGCTATGCTCACTTCTGCTGCACTGTCTAGCATTGTCTGAGCCCACTCTCCGTTTTTCAGTTGTGTCCTCAGTATTCTCGGCATTGTTAACTACCTTGATACTGGCTACCTTCTTTTTTGGAAATTGTAATTTCTTTTTTAGCTGAGCAGGTTCCTTGTCTTTGGACTTGGTGTGCTCTTCTCTTTGTTCTGATCGTCCTCTTCTTTCCGATTTCTGCGAGGAAGTCTGAAAAGATTGAGAGGGACGTGTATCAATGTCTTGATATCTATCAGGCTTTTTTATATTATCCCTATTTCTAAGGTTATATCTTTTCCCAGAGGGGTCACTCTGGGGTGACCTGTGTCTTTGGTTCGGAGATTTCTCTCTTCGCCTAGGAGACCTTCCTCTGGACTGGAATTTCTTTTCTTTAGGATTGGATTGTTTGTTTCCATCCCAGTTCTTTTTTGGTGAATTATTATTAAAAAATATTTTTTCTGGACTTTCAGTCAGTTGTGGTTTTACTGGTATTCCACCTAAACTATCTCTACCTAGTTCCTCATAGGATTTTTCTATGATTCTGGCAATTTCAGCTGGTTGGTCTGCTATATCTGTCTCTTTTAACCTCTGGCGGATCGCCACGTTTGCTGCTTCTCCCTTTATGTTGGCTAATAATATAGCCGAGACCTGCTTGAAGTCTTTTAGTAATTTCATACCAAGAGTTAAAGCGGGTTCAGGACCATATTCATCTTGAATTTGTTTTAGCACATCTGGTATTACCGAAATGGATGGAACACCGTGCGTTTTTGTGTAGATGGAAGCAAAGACTGTACCCCAAGTGTCACAGTCCTCTATGTGTGGTGCGATTCCCATTGGGAGACAGATAGTCAGAATCCTGTGCTTTTCTAGCGGGGTGGTGTCAGGAAACACCGCCTCTATTTGGGTAATTTTCTGTGCCAACCAGAATGGTATTTGTTCCCGTTTAGCCGGTACTTTACCTAGGCAGGATTGGATGTTCTGTGGTGTAATTTTATTTGTGTTCCCCTGGTGAGGGGTCAGCTGTGGAAGTTTAATCGCTGGCTGAATTGTTGATGTCCGCATCACATACTGAACTAATTGTCTATGAATTTTTATTAATTGTTTTAGCTGTGTTAAAAGGTTTGGTGCAGACATCCCATCGATGTCTGGATGTGGTGTGTATCCGGCTAGGACCGGCCACGTTGCTCCTGGTCTACCTAAAGGACCGAGCCTGGTGATGTGATTGTTATGTTTTAGGGCGCCATCAAATAAGAGCAAATGCTCTTGAAATTTGAGTGGTACTTCCACCTCCTCGAAAGGAGTGTACTCATTAGGAGGTTCCTCTATTTTGTAATAGTGGAAGTACTTTGTTACAGCATTTGCTGCTGGAAAATGTATCCATTAATAGTATACCTCTGTCTGCCGATATTCGTGTGCCTCAATTACGAATATGACTGTGCCACCTCTAGGTGTCAGTCCATTTTCTATAAGTTTCAGGGTTATAGATCTCCTTTTGATGACCGGGATGAGTATTATATCCCCGTCCGCATCTAGTGCTGCAGCATCAGCCGCTGCGAGTTCAGCTGCTAATCTAACTGCCTCTCTTTCTTCTTCATTGTCTGACATTTTACTGTCCTGAAGGTTATTTCTTTTGTTTGCAGATCAGGTTTCTTATGGAAACAAAGATTAGATGCACAATATTTTGGAACAGTGTATCCTTCAACGTTGACTATACCAAGAACCATACATAGGAGTTCCCTCCTGCGAGGTCTGGCGGATATAACCTTTCACCCACTCCAGACGTCTTTGGAGTATTTGGGAAAAGGGGTCTGAGTGAGAAAGCACGACTGAGTTACTCTAAATGTCTTACGTTAGTTTTATCGCCCTTTCCAAACGCGTTGGGCGCCATGTAGTGTAGTTCCTATCATCCCAATAGGCTCTGCGCATTGGAATAATACCTACAGCAGTAAAGGCCTAGGCCAGACGTTAACTAGGTCTAATACTGTCGATACTAGACTTAAAGTTTTGGGTTTGCCAGCTTAGCTCAGAGTTCACTAGAAACTTTCTCGAATGTTCAGGGAGGACTTAACTTCCCTGATTAGACAAGAAGGGATTTAGTTTCTGACAACCATAGAACATGACAACTTTGCTCTCCCCTAATCAAGAGTAAATCTCGAGAGTCGTGTGAACAAAAGGCAATTTATTTTACTCAGTCAGTACGTGCATTCTTAGTCTCATCAGAATGTAGAGAAAAGGAAGAGACGGGCGTGTTCAATAAAAAGGTGTTATTTATTGATCAGTCTCTTTTCTCATACAAGAGAAATGGATCGATATTATTGCAATACTTATAGCTAAGTAAAGTGCATACATTAAAAGCAATAGTATAAAATAATACTGTAAAAACATTGATATGGTTTCTAAGCCATAAGATGTTTTAAAATGAATAAAATATATTACATACACATATACATTTGACTAAACGTACTCAACTGGTGTTTCTAGATACGCCTACCCCGTGTACCTGACCTAAGTCTAATACGTGGGCGGGAATAGAAAGTTACAGTTTAAGTTAAGTTTGTTTTTGCCAAGTGAATAACTAAAGAATTCTCTGTGAGGGGTCATTCAGTTCTGTACCTGGAAGTTAGGATGAATGAGGAATGGTATCTCTATCTCTGGTCTCGATATTCCAGGCTGCCTGCGAGGGCTACCCAGAAACGCCGGTGCTGGATTCTCGGCAGGAGAAAGCAGCGCGTCTCTCAGCGCGTCAGGAAGGCGGGGCTGCTGCCAGCGGGGTCTGCTCTGCTCTTGGCTTCGGCAAGTATGGCTGCTCCGTCTCGTCACCACGCGTGTGTTTGCATAGGGCAAGATCGGTAATATTTATACCTTTAAGGTGCCGAGATTGACGTAAGGATGGACATAGATACGTCAATAAGGATGTCATACGACTTGCTCGTTAGCACATTCTTTTACTGAAGTTCTCGGTGAAATCAAAACAATGGCCGCAGGGTTTTGCCCAGGTTGTCATAGGTTTGATTTGTTATGAGAACTCCGTATGCCTTATCAGGGGCTGGAGGAATATCGCTTGTCTAATTAGATCGCAAGCGTTATGACCTAATCAGATAACACGTTCCTGTGCCGTAGTGTGACTGCGTCAGATAACGGTATCTGCATCATGGGGGTTTTCTGTCTCATGGGCTGACTGCTAGTTAACTTGTTGGTTTGTTTAACTAGAATAGGGTCAGGAATAGGGGGATCGATTCAGAACCTATAGGAATACATGACATTCTTGCATGAGAAAGAAGACTGTTCAATAAATCCTCTTATTGAAAACACCCGTCTCTCTATTTCTCTGTACCTCTGTAGAAACTAAGCATGCACGAGTGACTGAATGAAATACTCATCTATTGTTTCCACGACTCTAGAGATATATTTCTTATTCTTGGGAAACAAAGTTGTCATGTTTATGCGGTTGTCAGAAACTAATCCATTCTTGTGAATTCGAGAAAGTTTCTAGTGACCTCCGAGCTAGCTGGTACTCACTATTAAGTTTAATATATTCAATAGAGACGTAGTCGACCCCAGTAATACATCTAATCTATTGGATATATTATTCCAAAGCGCAGAGCCTATTGGAATATAGGAACTATACTACAAAACACTATGGCAGATGAATAGTATTCCACTTTGTAGTGCTTGGGTCTGTCTATCTATGATGGCTATTATTTGAGTACTAATGCCAAAAGGGAGTCGATGTTCCTGTTTAAGAGGCAGGAGAAGGAAAAGGAAAGAGACGCAGAAAAGTACTCTAGTCGTGTGCTACTTTATCTATGGGGGACACTGTGTCCTCATCTTAATGCCCTCATACATCCCGAAAGATGTCATGCTTCATCTTTGGGCTTTTGCTCCTCGTCGGGCCGGCGCTTGAAGCCCTACGGGTCCCCCGAAGGGTCTCTTTATCGGACATCTTTTGATGAAGCTGTATGGGTGCGTCGGTGTAAGTGGCAGTGAAGTCCTAGATGGTGTGTTAAAAAATGGCTGGACGGAGAGTGAATAATTTTATTAAGGTGATCCCTCTGTCATTACTAAAAAACAACGTGAGTAGTGCTGCTCTAAGGGGTATTATTTCACTCTGTAGCTAAGTAAACCTAGTGGACACATATCGCAGTCAACATGTTTCATGCATGTAAGTGGTCTCAGGAGGAGATCCAGAGCCCTTCATCAGGACCAAAATATATATATATACATATATATATATATATCAATAGCAGCCTAAAGGTATTGGTGTCACTGGATTGTTGAAGGGAGTAGCACTTCCCTTAGTATTTGTGTTAAGTCCACATGAGATCAGTGAGAGTTCACTCGAGGAGTTTTCCTCAATGTTACTGGGCCGATTCACCTGTGTGCCTCTCGCCGTCTCCGCCGGGAGCTGTAGTCACTGGACCTAATAACTAGCTCCTAGTGTCCCCCATCTTCATAATAGTATTATTGAGGGTGCTGTTTTGTAGTGTGGCTTTTGTGAGAACCTTTCAGTGTAATGCGTAAGGAACGAAGTTATTCTACTTTCGTGTCATACCGCTAAGTCTGGGTGTATAGTGAAGCGGAAAGGAGTGAGGGATAGGATGCTCATGATTCTTAGGCATTGTTTCGTCTGTTTCAAAAGGTGTGGGATTAAAAGTGTGTGTATTATCAATGGGAACCAGCCTCAAAGGGCATAGGGATTGTGTGTTTGTACGGAAGAAAGAAATATTATTTCTTTTGAAAGCCCTCACCCACCAACCTAGTTGCTGGCATGCATCATAATCATCGGGCTCCACCCGGTGACACCCAATGTGTACCGGGTGTGCTTCAACACCTGTTTACAGCAGAGCTGGTTTCGTGGTGAATGAGTGTGCAGGGATAGCCTGTGAGTGTGAATTAAAAACTGTCCTCGGGTCCCAATTCCTATACCAGGTAATTGTCAATGCATTGGGTAATACTAACATGGCCTATGCTGGTGTTTATGAAATCACGTGTCGCTGTTTAAAAACCTGGAATGGAAAGCAGCCGCATTTGAAAATGTGTAATAAATATCTTAATGGAATTTCACTTGACATGGAAAAGATGGATTTAAATATTGAATCAAAGGTCAAGTTTTGAGAAAAGATGGTTGAAAGTGATGGATTGAAAGGGAAAAGGTTCCATTTACCGCAGTGCGCCAGCCTGGTTTGTTCGTTACGTGCCTTATAGTTTTCATTTTGAAAGAGTGACCAGGGATTGGTCACTAGGAATGTTGCGCACGCAAGCTAAAATATGCATCAAAACGTGGTTTACACTAAAGGGAAGAAGTGCACTCTGATTCAGATACTTTTGTCACCCACAACACTTTTAGAAAGTGGGCATTTTCTTGCTAAACCATCCTGTGTGCATCTGCCATTTGTGGATTTACCGTCTGGGCTCAGAGTGACAAGAAGATGGATGTGCATTCACACAGGCCATACACAAGGGGGTGTTGAGGTGTGCCCTGCTTTTCCTGGGTGACTTATAGCCCAGCTGAATAGACCTGGCTGCATTTAGAGTAGTGGGAGGAGTTGTCACTTGCACCTGAATGCACTGTGGCTGCCTTCCACAAAGCAGTGTCCAACTCCTCGAGTGAACATGGCCTGAGCCAGGCAAAACAGGTTTGTGTATGCCAGTGGAACTTTGCTTGTGCCCACTTCAAAGGGAAATGTATTATAAATATTGCGGCCTGGCCCCAGAACTTTAGAAGTCTTTTGGATCAAGGAATTTGCCAAACAGAAGAGCTGGAGAAGCTGTCAGTAGAGACTAACACTTTGCTGTGGGCTTTGCTGTGTTGCCCTGCACTGGCTGCTTTTGTCTTGGGCAGTAAAAGAACTGGACTGGACTTTCGGCATCTTATTTCTTCAAGTTTCTCCAAGGGCTCGAGGGAGCGCGCAACCTCCCCTGACTCTGAACAATCGATACCAGGAGCCATATCTGATGATATGGGTTGATCCTACTTTGTCCTGTACTTGTATTCTACTGTGGTGATGTGCTCTGGGGCGTAGCTGCACTCCATGTGAGCGCTCTGGATGTGATGGGGTTCTGCGTGTGGCTTTGCGCCTGTGCATATGCAAGTTCTGTTATGCCTCTCCCGGAGTCTGTGCCCCCTCCCCCCGACACGTGTAGACTCCTCCCATTCTTTCACCCTGACATGGTCCCCTTTGCTAGCATGATTTCTGCTGATGCCTGTGTGTTCGCTCTGTAACGCCTTGCCCAGAGACATTGATCCTTACTTACAATTGACCTTCTGCCCGTTTGTGGCTTTTTTCCTCTGCACCAAAGTTGGGTTCTGATGTTGTTTTTTTGGTGGAGGGGGGAGGGAAATAAACAAAAATGGCTGGTAGACATTGCTGGATTTGAAATGATGGTTTTCTGCTTCTAGAGCATACACATTTGTACTGTCGATCCGTTTTCCTTTCTACATCAATGGTGCGCTGCATGTCTATCGACCAGGAAATTGTACGCAATATTGATTTAGTACTGTTGCATATGCTCACTGTCGATGTACCCGGGATGCTACTGTTGATACTTCAATGTATACTGTTTGTTATGACACATCACTTATGATGACATTTGATTTGATAGCGGCCAGCCTCAGGGATGTCGGCGTGGCGCTGTGTAACTACAATATGTTTTCAATAAATACTTTACACCAAAAAAACAAAAAAAAAGTTTCTCCAAGGGCTTGAGGTAGAACTTGCCCCCTGTTAAAGAAGACTCGGGCACAGCAAAGACTTCAAGTTCACCTGCTACCAGAACTTAGAACTGTATATTATGTGCTACAACAGAAGAAAAAGCAACCCAACCCCGTCACCAACACAGCTGCAGGTTCTTTGAACTGAAGACACCGCACAGGGCACTGCCGCATCTTACACCGCCACCCTGGTCTCGCCGAAAATGCTGTCCGGCGCCTCCAGCAAGCCGCTGCTTGCGCCGTGACCTGTGGATACCACACTTTACACCACTGTTGGTAGCCCTGATGCCTCCGCTTTGTGCCAACATCGATGCCGCTGCTTGCACCATGGTTTTGGGGAACCACTCGTAAGTTACACAATGAACTGCCCCTGCCCACACTGCAGCCAGTGCCATCGACTTCAGTTTGTCAGCCAACGACAGCGCTTCCAAAGCGACAACGCCGCTGCCTGGACTGTGACCTGCCAGCACTGCAACCAGCACCATCCACCTTGCAATCCAGCCCCGTCTCATCGACACCACTGGACGACCGTGACCAAGATGCTGTCTGCCCAGTAATCTGAGGGCAAAGCAATGCTGCACTTCACACCGCAGCCCCGATGCCCGCTGACGCCGGCGCTCCTGCCTTCACCCGCACGTAGTTTGATCTGCAACCTGTGTAACTACAAGGACCTGACGACTCCTGCAACGACCTCTGGAACTGACGCCTGCTGACGCAGGCTCTTCAGGGCTCATCAGAGGTCCCTGACACTTTGCATTTCTAAAGGTACTGTTTTTGATCCTTCCGACACAGTAGCTGGCCTGCGACACTGCGGTCATCCAGAACTGTGGAATTTGTTTATTCACAATGCCAGGATAGTCCTGGACGGAGCTATCAACTCCAAGGAAATGTTTTTGAAGTCATTTTTGCTTTCTTAGTATTTTGAATAACTGTAGGTTGGATTTCTATCGTTTTGGTCTTGTTTTACACATATAAATATTGGCTATTTTTCTAAAACTAGTGTGGTGTCCTTTTGTAGTGTTTTCACTGTATTACTGTTGATTATGTACAAATGCTTTACACACTGCCTCTGAGATAAACCTGACTGCTCGTGCCAAGTTACCAAGGGGGTGAGCAGGGGTTATTTCAGAACTCTAACTCCCTTATCCTGACTAGGAAGAAGGGTCCTTTCGTGGACAGGGTAACAACCTGCCAACTAGAGACCCCCCATTTCTAACATGCATACATTCAGAGACTCATATTTACTAGTCTAACCTCAGTCTAAATTATTAGGGAAAGTGCATACATAGGGCAATGGTTCGGATGTAGAATTTTATTTCCTTTCTAATAAACACTGGGAAACTACATACATTGGGGGATTCAAATACAACATACACAAACAATGTTAAAAACATTACAGCTTATTACATAAATATAAATACAAATATGAACATCCTAACTTTATTAAAATGTAAAATATTATTTAAAAATAACAATTATATCAGATATCTACAAAAGAACATGTTTTATTTTGACAATGACTATTAAAACAAACACTATCAGTTGCATCTCCCAATTTTACACACAAGCAGCATTTTTTTAAATATGTAATGATAAAAATTAATTTGTGTTTAATGGAATTTAACTATTTAAAAAAAAAAAACAATGCCCGCTCAGTCTTTCAATATAGGCCACATACAAACTATAAAAAATGAAACAATAAACATATACAAAAATGAATAAACATATATAGTACTAAACAAGTAAAAATTGTTATAAAGCCTAAAAATAATAATGCCCACCCAAACACTAATACCCAACACTATCCATAGGACAATAATAAAACAATAGCTTGAAAGACAAAATACATATAAAGAAACATCTTTTTATGTTAAAATAATTAAGCAGATCGACAGAAGCTTTTGAAAGAAAGAATATGCTGGATTATTATATTACCAATTATTATTAATGCATATATACATTTTATTTATATACTATTTACCTATTCTGACAAAAAATCTCGCAACCCAAAATTTAAATGAAATAACTATTCTAAAATTGTATTAAAAATGTAAAGAAATAAGAAATTACACATTCATCAATTGATATTAATTAATAACTTTAAAAAATATCCACCCAATTGCCCAATAAACGGAGTACCTGAAATTAAGTTAAGTAATTTTTTTTTAAATAAATATGTAAATAGTTAAAACAAAAAACTCAAACTAATCAAATACAATATATATATTTTTTAAACATGCCTAACTGAATACCCAATAAAACCACAAAACAAAATACAAGTTATATATTCCTATATTATTTAAAAATAGTTAGATTTAAATATCACAAAAACATAAAAAAATAAAAACTGTTATAAAACACTATAACAAATAGTAAAAAAAAACCAATATATTATTAAACTATAGTTTCAGATTTGATAATATTGTTAAACAAAACTTTAAAAAAAATTATACTTACCTTTGAGGTTTTTCGCCATAATATTTTTGTAGTCAAGATATTCTGACCCCAATATTGTGGTCAAATTATATTTTTGCGTCGAAATTTAGGAAGAATAGAAGCACCAGCAGAGCTGACTGTGGTTGCAGGGGGGCATGGACAGGCCTCACTGTGACCCGTAACACAATAAGAGATGGAGATACTGTTACAGGAGCCAGGACCAGAATGGGACGGGCCGCCATTATGGCGGTCCCCCCTAGCCCCTATTCACAAGGAGGGAGGGGTGGGGAAACGCGTCATCTCCGACACTGCCCTCGCGCCCCCCCCTCCCCTTTCGTGAGATCCAATCGCGCCCCCGCGTTCTAGCTGCGAACCGGAAGCAATTTAGTGCTTCCGGTTCAAGTGTCCACCCCGGAAGTCCTCAGGCTCGGATACACCCTTTAAATGGGCGAGCCTGTGGGGGAGACAGCCTCTTTGTTGCACGACTGCCTCCCCCGTAGCAGCTGCGCGCTATCCTTGTCCTGGTAATCGTTTGTTTTCTTTTTTAGGTGCGGCGTTCGGGAGCAGTGAGGTGGCGTTGTGAGCAAGCAGCCGGAGCATCGCCGAGGAACTTTTCTGCGTGTATCGCTGCACCGGCCGGACGAATTGCCAGGGGATCGCGTGAGGCTGGGACTCGAGGTCGGGATCCAAGCGGAGCCTGGGATCCAGCCGGAGCTTCGCGGGACAGAGACCGCAGCGTTGTTGACCCCAGGGGGCATTTGGTAACGGGGCTTGGGGTCGCGGCTGTTTTTAAGGGAGCAGCCACCCGTATTTTTTCTGGCACGAGGGAGGCGGAAAGGGGGGCATTTCCGGCAGCGCGCTCTGGGGCACAATAATTGAACACCAAGGAGCTATAGCTCAAAGGTAGGTCTTGTACCTTTGGTGTGGACAGCCCTCAGAGGCCAGGGTTCGGATCCTGCCAATGCCATAGAAGTATCCCAAGGTGGGAAATTTTCAAACAGTTAATTTTTTGAATCCTTTGTGTGGGCATTTCTGGGCGCAATTCTACGCTTACAAGCGCTGGTGTGGGAGCAGGACCAGGGTGGTTGGCATAGGGAGGTCTGGAGCTATCAGCAGGTTACTCGTTTGGGGACTTCACTAGTGGTTTTCTGTGTTACACCCTCAACTGGGGGAAGGATTCCAGTGGAAGTGGGGGAACGGCACCCAGGTGAACAAAGCGGCATAGCGTAGCAGGCGCAGCGCGGCGAAATTCGCAATTCTTTACTTTTCTACACAGTGTCTGCTGGCATAACAAGAGGACGTCATACAGTGGAGTTTGGCAGTCGGTGTGGCGAACACTGGGGGAAGAGGAAGCGGCATCAGCTGGCCAGCAGTTCATCGCTTCTGGGAGCCATAGAAGGCTAGAGCGGGCGGCTCGCCTGAGCTTACTGGGTTAGCCAGTAAGTCTTGGCTCTGGTTGCGTGGCTGCACGGGTTGGCTGGTGTCGCTGCAACAAACGGTAAGAAGGTCACGGCCTCCTGTTGGGGAACTGTCGCGGGGTATAGGTTCCCTTGGACGGTCACACGCGGGAAGGACGCGTTATCGCCATGGCCCCTAAGGCACGGCGGCAGGAGAAGCGTTCCCACACGGAGGTCATGCTGGAAGCATTGGTTCAGCAAGTACAAGCTATGGGACAGACTCTCAATAGACTGCAGGACAAAGTGGAGGGCCCGGATGCAGTAGTGGGGGGAAGGAATAAGCGGCCTATCGTGCCCCCTAGAAATTACTCCCCCCTCCACCTAAGCGGAAGAAGACTACTGCGAGTCGAAAGCAGAATGGGGAGGGCTCACGGGACCTCGTTAGTCCGGTGGCAGAGCCAGAAACTGGGCCCATTGTGGGAGGAGGGGGTCAGTTGGCAGCGCCAGGGACTCACGGTGATACGGTAGGAGCAGTGATAGAAATCCCTGGCCAACCCGATATGACAGCCAGTTTAGCGGCTATTCTGCCATGGCTGGATTCAATAGGAAATTGGTCTCATGCCCCAGGGGCATCAGCTGGGGGAAGTGATGCAATGGAGCGAGCAAGAAAGTTGCTCTCGGAACTCGGAGTGGCAAAACCAAAGGAGGTGCCGGCATTACCGGCAGGAAGCCCACCGCAGGTGGCGAGTGGCCCATTACCAGATGAGGCAACCGTGGGGTCACGGGCACAGGTGCCGGCTTCCAGTAGCAGCAGTTTGCCGGAAACAAGCAAAGGCGGGAAGGAGACCGAGCCACCGAAGAAAGCTGATGCAGCAGCACCAGCAGGTATTAAGCATATCTCACCTCTAGGGGTAGGGGAAATGCGCTCCGAAAGAGAGCGTTTAGGTCGGCATCTCTCCAAAGAGATGAAGGAGAAGATATGGCGGGGAGAGTACGTGAACATGTTTTTCCTTTTAATAGATGAAGCTGATAGGGAGGAAGCTAGGAAAAACAAAGAATGGACCCACCCTAGAGAATGGTCTACCATTCTACTGAAGTACAGGGTGGATGAGAATTTGGCAAATTGGATACAGGGTTTCTCCACATACATGTCGGTAATGTTAGAGCGCTACCCAGAAGTAGGATCTGAGATGGTGATTTATCAAAATAGGATCACCCTTGCTCATGCAGAGAAGGGAGGCGATGGGTGGAAAGACTATGATAAGGCTTTTAGACGGGCAAAGGCTGAGGATCCTTCCCTGAGATGGGATCAGACCGACATGTTCCTCCATTTGAAATACCTGGTGGTGGCAGCACAGGATACTGGGAGGGTGGCGACCCAGACACGGGCCGTTTCCCGCCCTTTAAGTCCAGCCCCACTGGGAACGCGGGGGGTACTGCATCAAGAGCAGGAGGGGGCGGGAAGAAAGGGGTTTGTTTCGATTTTAACAAACGTACCTGTTCCAGGGCCGCTGGCACGTGTAAGTTTAGGCACGCCTGTGGATATTGTGGTAACACCTCCCATCCCGAGTCCAAATGCAACAAGAAGGCTAGGGAGAGAGGGGGCAAGAAACAAGATTAGTGAACCCTGTATAACAAAGGCTAGGACACCGGTGAACGTTGGCGCGATGATACCTTGGCTGGATCGGTACACCTGCACTGCTTCGGCGAGGGTAATAAGGGAAGGTTTTGAGGAGGGTTTCAGGATACCTGCTCAGGGCCACTGCGGGGTGACATATTGTAAGAACCAAGTCTCTGTGAGATCTAACATGGGAGTAGCAAGTGCAAAAATTCTCAAGGAGCTGAACCTGGGAAGGGTGGCTGGACTTTTTGAGGACGTACCGATGACGGGTTTTGTGTGCTCACTCCTAGGGGTGGTACATAAAAAGGCACCGGGGGAATTCAGATTGATCCACAACCTATCCGCACCCAGGGGCAGCTCGGTGAATGACGCCATTGCAGATGCACTTTGTAGTGTCAAATACGCATCTTTTGATCAAGCAGTGGCCATGTTGAGAACTTTAGGTAAACGGGCCCTACTGGCAAAGTCTGACATTGAGTCCGCTTTTCGCTTGCTACCGGTTCACCCTGCTGATTGTCACCTTCTGGGATTTCAGTTTGAGGGCAAGTATTATGTGGACAAGTGCATGCCTATGGGATGCTCAGTGTCCTGCTCTTATTTTGAGAAATTCAGTTCCTTTTTAGAATGGTCATTCAGGGAGAAGTCCGGTCATCAATGGGTCCTCCATTACCTGGACGATTTTCTTTTCTTGGGGGCACCAAGCTCAGGGGAATGCAAGTCGGCCTTGCAGCAATTTTGCGATCTCATGCAGGAGTTTGGCGTCCCATTGGCACCTGAAAAAACGGTGGGTCCAACAACCCTCATTGAATTTCTCGGGATCGAGTTAGACTCTGTGGAGGGGGTGTCCAGGCTGCCACGTGACAAGGTTAGGGAGTTTGGGCGCGCTTTGGAGTGCTGCCTTGGCAGAGAGAAGGTCACACTACACCAGTTACAGCAAGTGGTGGGCCAGCTGAATTTTGCGTTGCGCATCATTCCCATGGCGCGTCCGTTCTCCCGCACTATTGCTCACGCCATGTCAGGTCTCAAAGAGAAACACCACCGCACTAGGTTAAACAAAGAGGTCAGGCAGGACATGCAGATTTGGAAGTCCTTCCTACAGGATTTTAATGGCAAAGTGGTGTGGCCTAGCCCGCCCATGTCCAGCCCCGAACTGGGACTTATGACCGACGCGGCAGGCAGCGAGGGGTTTGGAGCCATTCTAGGGCACGATTGGGTAGCAGAACATTGGCCCGATTGGTGGAAACATTCAGGGCTCACCAGCAACATCCCTTTCCTAGAACTCTTCCCGATCTTGGTAGCATTGGTTGCGTGGGCGGACGCATTGAGAGGCCAGTCAGTCATATTTTGGTCTGACAACATGGGAGTGGTGGAATGCATAAACAGTCAGTCAGCAAAATGTGGAATGTTGCTACGCCTACTGAAGGAAATAGTGTTACAATGCATGCGGTTAAATGTTATCTTCCGAGCTAAACACGTCCCAGGGGTTCTGAATCATGCAGCTGACGCATTGTCTCGTTTTAAAATGCAGGCTTTCAGGGCACACATCCCAGAGGCAGCGCCCCACCCGACACCTTTCCCAGAACAACTCTGGCAACTTGGTGCCCCAGAGTACCGCACCTCGTGGCTGCAGGCCTAGCGCCTAGGACAAGGAGCGCATATGAAGGGGCGTTTGGTGAATTTTGTCTTTTCCTAGGGGAGCAGTGGGGCACCAAATGGCTAGAGCATGACTCAGTGGTGGGGTATCTTGCTTTCATGTGGGAACAGGGACGCACTATAGCAGCTGCGAGGAGACACATTGCAGCAATAGCTTATTTTGCGAAGTTGCGCGGAGAGGGTGACCCTACAAAACGCTTTGTGGTACAGCAGGTCTTGAAGGGGTGGCAACGCCTGCGGCGGGCGGAACCTGATGTAAGGAGGCCAGTGGGCCTGGACATACTAGGAAAGTTGGTAATGGCTTTACCACGGGTCTGTACTACACCTGGCGAGGCAGTCCTTTTTCAGGCAGCTTTCTGCTTAGCATTTTACGGAGCTTTCAGGGTAGGGGAGTTAGTCGCAAGGAACAAGCGGGACTGGCTGGGAGGGATCCAAGCAGGGCACGTGAAATTGGTAGAAGATTCTGTTTTGATTTCAATACCAAAGTCGAAAACCGATCAGGAGGGTAGGGGGGAATCCTTGGTCTTGCACAGGGCAGGGAACATGGCATGCTGCCCGGTCGCGAGGTTAGAGGCTTTCATGGCCCACAGGGCTCCGATACTAGAGGGACCACTGTTCATACACAAGGATAAGACCCCCTCACAGTTTTTCAGTTCAGGAGAGTGATGATTAAAACACTTGAGGAGGCAGGTTTGGACCCAGCCAACTTCGGCACACACTCTTTCAGGATAGGTGCAGCCTCAGAGGCGACAGCAAAAGGCCTAGGACAGGAGCAGGTTAAGAGGATTGGCAGGTGGACGTCTAACTGCTATAAAAGATATGTGCGGCTGCACTTGCTATAGGATCAGGGTAACCAATTCACGTAGACACACCGGCCTATACCCCATGCTTGTGACTCAAGGTATGGGGCAGTTTGTTCTCACGCTGTATGTTGCCATTCTTGTGACTCAAGGTATGGGGCAGTTGTTTTCACGCTATGTTGCGTTGTGTATGCATGACAGCCCTTCGTGGCATTGCATTGACACCCCCTTTTTTCTCTGTGTTACTTGCAGTTTCTCCGTCCTGTGACTCAGGAGGGAAACATGCGTCTTTACAGTCGGTGGCCATCCGCGGCGAAACGATCAAAGAGATGACGCAAGTTTACTCTTCGCATCGGAAGAAGCAAATTCGGGACGAAGCAACCAAAGAGGTGGTGCAAGTTTACTCTTCGCACCAGAAGAACCAAGAAATCTGGGTGGTAGGACATTCATATGTTCGCCGTTTGAAATCTTTCTTTACAGGGTCCATCAAAGACAGGGTGTCAAGGTTAGGGTCAAGAATGTCATTTTTTGGACAGGGGGGTCTGTGCGTGGGACAATTCAGAGAACTGGTGAACCATGCTTTATGCGCAAGCGCGGGACCACCTGCTATCTGGATCCTGCACTTGGGGGGCAATGATTTGGCAAGGATAGGTAGGAGGCAGTTGACGGAGGAGTTACTCACAGAAGTGGGGTGGCTAGCGAAACAGTGTCCTCAATCCATTATAGCGTGGTCACACATGGTACCCAGGTTCCAGTGGAGGGGGGGTAAATCTGTCAGAGCGTTGAAACACGCGGTAAAGCGGCTCAACACCAAATTTGACAAGTTGTTTAAGACCCCTAGGTTAAAGACGATATCTCACAGATACATCAAGGGAGAACAGTTTTTTCTTCAGGACGGGGTGCATCTTTCACAGAAGGGGAATCAGGCATTTCTGGATGACATCATAGCCTGGCTTAGGGAGTTGAAACAGAGTTCGGGATCTTCCTAGCTGAGATGGGGGGGGCCAGATAGTCGGGCAACTATGCTGGCCTGTGGCGGTAAGGTCAACACTGGTAAGCATAGTCTGCGGTCTTAGCGGTCAGTACCATGTAATTCCGGGGGTAGTGACAGCCGGTAAGTGGGCTGTCGGGGTATGGGGGCCGGGGGAGTCATCTTCCCAGTGGGCCTGGGGCCACCCCCGTACGAACATGCGCAGCAGTCTGCACCCCTTTTATGGAGTTCCAGGACCGGGCGTAGGGGGGGCCCGGGGGAAAAAGATCCGTCCGATAAGCTGGACCCCTTGCGCAACCTTGCTCCAGGAATAATAGTGGCAGTACCCTTAGGACCGAAGGAGGGAGGGGAGAGAAGCTTGCCAGACGTTGACTTTGCCGTCAGGCTCAAAGGGACACGCAGAAAGTCATATCGTACGTTGTTAGATTTATGGTAGGAGTGCCTTCTGTATTAGCATGTGTTAAGGTTAGTACTGTCAACAACATGTGTCTATCAATGTAAACTGTACTTTCTGCGTTTTTTAATTTTGTAAACTAATGGTTTGAAATATTTGTTTGTACTGTTAATAAATACGGCCACGGGGGGTCACTCCCCTAATCCAAATAACTTTCAAACTCTTAGTTTCGTTGTCCAATCCCTGGGGAAAAGGAGGGAAGTCGGGGTGGGGCTAACCTTTGCGCCAGGGAACTGCAAAGTATCGAGAAGGGGCCTTAGGGGGTACCCGACCATATGAAACAAGGCCCCTCAAACCCCATGCATGAGCAGAAACAGTGATCCTGTGAAACAAGTGATAACCCAAAAGATGCTCCTCAGTGCGCCATTTCACTTCATCTGCAAGAGGAGCTGAGACTGATGTCGTTCAGATTCGGGATAAAATCTCTCACTTAGAGGTTGCAGTTGTTTAAGCAGCTGTAATCTCTCAAAACGGTAGAAGTAACAGAAACGCCAGCACAGACTCTTGCCACGGAAGTATTCTTGAATCAGGGTCTATACTTAATTCTCTAGTCACATGACATGGAAAACAGACCAGCGGCAGAAAATCGAGCAAGAGGCTTGCTATTAGAGGTGGAACAGACAATGGTGGCCTTGGAACTGATAATCTGAGGTTCCCTCAAATGGCTTAACCCAGAAGCCTTCCTCTCTCTGCAATATACAAGCAACCCCTCTTTCTCAAAGCGGCTCACCAATACGGGGCACCAGGGCAGTGCCCCCACCTCTTTCAAAACTTGATAGTATTCCAGTTTTTACATGAAAACAAACCATCTTACTGATCATTTGTTTTCATTTAAAAAGGCTGTACCGTCATGTTAGTACCAAAGGGTGCTTCATCGTGGCCATTGTGTTCTGCATGTGTGAGAGCACTGGCTGTTACAACCCAGCTCCTTGCATTCATATTCAATAGCTGACATGTTTCACAAACCTCAGGCTTTGCAGCATGTCAGCCAATGGAGCTTTAGTGGGGCTAGTCAATCATACGCCCAAATACCCCATCAGAAGCCAGGTTATAGAAGGAGAGTTGTCCTTCAACCCTATCCTGGCTTCTGATCAGGCAGAGGCTCTGGCATATACATAAAAAAAGCAGAAGCTGCGGTGTCCGCTTCCGGTCTGAAGCTGGAGGGACCAGCCAAGCAGGAACTGCAGCTTGGAGCATGTCAGATGAGGTTTCAATACTGGAAAGTATGGATTTCTTAATGTGTGCAAACAAGTATTTCTATGGATATATATGTATTTAATTGTGTGTGAGCGTGGTGAGTGTCGGAGTGTATGCCTGTGAGTGGATTCGATTCAAGTTTTAAAACTTTTTATAAGCTTTTTGTTAGTGCAGCGCTACAATGAGACTATTTATTACACCCACGCTTCCTTATGTTAAAGAAATACAATTGTTTTAATTTTAAGGACACTTTAGCATATTTCCGTGATGTTTGTAGATTGTATGAGTTACAAAGGAAATATTTTCACGAATTCTGTAAAAATGAACAAAAATGCACTAACTGCACCACGTTTCTTTTTGCTCCATTAACAGATGAAACAAAAACAAATGTCCGTGCATTTATCTCGATTTTTAGACAAGCTCTAAAAATATTTGCTTTGTAACTCATACAACAAACATCATGTAAATATGTTAAAGAGTCCTCAAATTAAAACATGTGTATCTCTTTAACATCTGAAAGCTTGGGCATTATTAAGAGGCGAGATAGTTGACATGGAATACCTTGTACTTATCCAGATTATTATAGAGAAACATTACAGTCTATAAAATCAAACAATAAGTTTTTGTACCGCTGGTATTCTGACCTCACATATTTGAAAATGCTTTCATATGCCGATAGTGAAGAAAAAGGAGTTAGGTAAAATATAGTATGTGCCTAAGATCACACAATTTCAGCGAAGAAGCTGCGATTTATCCAGATTTTCTGATTTCACTTTATACAAATCATTCACTATAGGGGTATCTGTCCTTCACTTTTTATTTTAATGCTCTGTTGTTATGTCTTTTTGCATTTTTCTGCAATTTTCATACAGTGCAAACTCTACCCACAAGGTCACTCAAAAGAGCAATGCCAAGTAGCCACATAATCTACTAGACCCTCTCTAACATTACCTCTCACTTCTTCTCGCAATTCAACACCCACAAAACCCATTTGTTTCAACCAGGAGAGGATTCATACAGTATTCCCACTTTCTAATCCTGCATGGTGCCATAATAACCATATGGATGATGTAGCCTCACATTATAGCATGGTTAAATAGCAAGAAAGGCTTGAAGAAACAGGTTATAAGTTTGAGATCATTTGCAATGTGTTGACCACCATTTCTGTCACCACGCTCAGCCTCTAGAGCACCGATAATTATTTTGAGGATATTTGTGAACCTTCTGTGACCTCCAACGGTAACTTAAAATGCATCCCACTGCCCACAGCTGACTATTGTTTACTATTATTGTATATTGGTTTATTGCTGTACTGAGACTGTGTCAACTTGCCTGCAGTCGATTCTACTTGCCATTTTGTTGCTGTTGACTTCAAGGTGCTCTTTTAGGAGTGCTAGTTCCAGCTGTTCTGTCTAAGCCCTTCCAATAAGAAATGCAGTCATAAATAGAACTCACATTCCCATTGTGAAGAAGCAAAAGGGAAACATGTGCATTTTATACACAGCTCTTTACCAAGTTTCTAAGGAAAATTGTGATGAAAAACCTACTATTTTGCCACCATTTTTTACAATTGTCTTGGCAAAGCTGAGCTCTAACACCATGTCAGGGAGTTGCACTCGCCTGGCACACTACAAAAAGCACTGGACTATTTCATTCAGCACCTCTGGATTTGCAACTAGTTTATGAAAAAAATATACAGTAAAATACTGCATTTGGCATTGTTTTTTCAAAAAGTACTTGTAGGACAGAACCCCCTGAACCCTCCTTTGGAGTGTCAGCCTTGCTCGCTTGCTCTGATTTCAGGTACATATGTACACCCCACCTCTTTCAAAGTTCGCCAGCCGCCACAGAGGATTGCACTCTCCAGAGGCAGACTATGTGCTGATATGGAAAGCTAATATAGGACGAGCTGTAAAAATAGCTAAAGAATAGCTGAAGAGAGATGTGAAGGCTTAGAGGCCTGGAGTAGACTGGCGGGGATGCTCCTTGTAGGAAGCCATCCTGTTTTATTTTCCCCAGTTCCCTCATTACTTCCATTGATGAGGGCTGACTTTCTCTCAATATCTTATCTGGGGTGTTTTCATGTTTAGAGAACTTTGGGAGTAGAATTCATGTTCATCTTTAATACTATTTTGTGTATTCCCTTTCTGCAGCAGGTCTCTGAGGGCACAACAGGAGATGATCAGGTGTGAGTAAAGTAAGGTAGATTTTCCTATTATCCATCAGTAAGGAGGTACTCTTACAGCTGACTAGAGCTCATCTCCCTAGAAAGGTTCAATCTGTTGTCAAACAGCAAGAGGAGGAATCGCCTAAACCTTACAGGCTGGCCATGCCTCCATTGTGGCACATTTCCCTTACTTCTCTCTCTAAAACAATTGGTGGTAACCTCTCTGTTTGGGCATTTTGGAAAAATCTAATCTGATTACACTGGACAGCTCGGGTTACCCTCCTTCCTAATCTCAAAAGACTCCTTCTGCTTTGCAGTAGTGGTGCATCTGACACCTAGGAATATTTCTCTCCAGCCCTACAAGCACACTGTGGATATCTTGAGAGTTCGCAGGGAGAGGGGCTGTCTAAAATCAGCAGGATAGAGCTCAGGTGGCAGTTTCAACTTCACTAGAACCTTTTATCTAGAGGATGACGCCATGGCACGAAGCAGGTGTCCTACAAATAGGTGACTTCTTTGCTGACGGACACGTTATGTCACACGGGGACTTCACAAACACTTATGGGACTCCTGGGGCGCTCTTTTTACTACACGCCAGGGTTGTACACTACATCAACACGACCTGGGTGAGGGCCGGAATAGAACCACCTACGAACCCACTACTGATGATGCAATATTTGATGGGGTCGGATAGTCACCTGGCAAAATGGCTGACGAACGGCATTAGGACGGGCAAAGCAATATCACTACAGCCCATCCGGGAACGCTGGGAAAGCGACATAGGTCGAGTACTCAGAGATAAGGATTGGGAGAAGATCCTGAAATTTCCTAAGAAGGTGTCACGTAACCCCAAATTCAAATTTATACAGCTGATGGTTGTGCACAGAGCTTACCTCACTCCTCAACGGCTACACACTATGTACCCAGACTCGGCCAACACATGTTCACGATGCGGGACCGAGGAAGCTGATTTATTGCATATGCTGTTGATGTTTCCCAAAATAGGGCACTACTGGGGAATGGTACATGAGACCCTAGCAAAGATTGCACCTAATAAGCCCTATACATCTGCGGCATTAAGTATTTTGGGTCTAGGTCCAACTGAAAAGAAAAGAAGCACTACCACACGCTTTACAGATATGGCCCTTCTCCTAGCCAAACGAGCCCTTACTATGAGATGGAAATCGGCACGACCCCCGGATCCCGGGAAATGGCAGAGGGAAGTAGTGCGATGGGGAAAAGCGGAGGGCGTTGAGATACAAAGAGAGGAGCGCAGAGGGCTCCGCAAAACACACATATCATTGGAATGGAATACAATACTCTTGGCATTTGAGATGTCTGATGTGGAAGATGCGGGATAGGCATACACTACCCGGGGAGAGGGAGCAGTGGAATACGGTAACGGGCATAAGAGCATGTGCTCTATCGATGCCACTTTCTTAGGGGACCACACACACCCGTCAGCACAGCTACAACAGGACTGGGGAACACATGAAAGGTGCAGCCAAACAAAAGGAACACAGAAAGTTACTGATGAGTCAGACGGGACGTTAGAGGAAAGAGGAGATGCTAGTACAGGAGGGTAAACGAGACAAGGTGCGTTGCTAAAAGTGCGAGAAACCTGACACGTGCAAGATAGGGAGAGGGAGGGGGCAGTTTAGGGTAGTTAGGTTGTTACATATAAAAGAGAAAACTGCAATGTAATGGATATGATGACAATGTTGTTACAAGATATACGTTGTAATATATATATGCAATTCAAACACTGTTGTAACTGGAGTGACAATGATGCAGAAATAAAAATATTTAAAAAATAAAAAAAATCTACAGGATTACAATTTATACTGGACAAGTCATGTCACACACACTCGTTTTCCAGGCCTTACAACCTTTACACAACGAAGTTCAAAACAAACGTGGCTACCTCAGCACATGTCAGTCTACTACCTGCCTGGTGTCACAATAGTACGTGCTTCAGAAGGAGTCAATGATACACAAGGAGCAGTTTCTTACCTGTAATCCTAGTTCTTTCACAGGGGAATCTTCACTGAAATCATAAGCACTGAATAGTCCTCCCACATGCAGGGCCCTGGAGCAGACCTTTTAAAGTCGCATACACTTTGCCTTACTTTAGAAAGGCAGGAGAGATATGTGACACAAATTATACATTTGCAGCCTTAAAGTAGGCTATATTGCCTATCTTAATGCATTACTTTAAAACGTAGAAGGAAAAAGGGAGAAAACCCTTACAAGCCACTTAAGTAAAATGAATAATGACCTTTTAGAAACCTTCTTCAAATACGCTTTTAACTTCTTTTAAAAGTAAGAGATAGGATAATATATAGCAATGTAGAAGGAAAGGCTGCAGCATTGAAAACAATGAGAATGGGACACCGCCTTGATGGGCCTCTTGACCTCCAGTGTCACAACATTCCAGCAGGTGGCAGCTTACTCAGTTCTTTTTGCAAAGCGGATTACCAATATGGAATTATTTGCACTTTTATCTGTTCCCTCGGGTCAGAGGGAGGGTTATTTATTATTTCAATGGCAATTCACCTGCACGAGAACTAGGATTACAGGTGAGAAATGATTCCTTCTCTCGCAAGAGATATCATTGATAATGACAAGCATTAGCAATCTCATCCCCAACAATTCTGCGAGGGGAAAGATAAATAAGGAATAGTACAATGAAGCAAATAAATTCCTCAGAGAGGCTTGCCCTACTCGAGCATCAGCCTTAGCATCCAAATAAAGACAGTAATGTCTTGTAAATGTGTGAACCAACTTCCAAGTTGCCACTTTGTAAATCTCGAAAAGTGGGATGTTTCTAAGTAATGCTGCAGTAGCTGTCTAGCCTCTGGCTCTTGGCATACCAAGGGAGATTTTGTTAGCCTTATGATAACAAATGGTTATGCAGGAGACAATCCATGTAGACAAGTTTAGCATTGGCAAATCCACTCCACAAAGGATCACAGACAACACAAAGTTCAAATTCAAAGTCAAAGGTTTGCTTTATTCGGTTAAAATTTAAAACCATCGAAGCACAGGACAATATTTCATGATGTAAATAATCACATTACAAACAAACAGATAATATCAATAACCCATTACAAATAAACAAATACTACAAATAATGCATAGGCCAAATATATTACATAGCACCATCAAAAAAGAACACTTGGCGTACAAATATACAAATTAAAAAGTTTGTCACCGATTGAGTTCTCAATTTAAAATCCAATAATTCATCAGCTAAATCGTCACACCACAAATTTTCTGTTTAGAAATCACTACAGGTAAAAAGGTAGAGGACAGTTACTACTGTAGCTGTACTTTATTTCTTCGCCTGATGGCCCCTGTGATGTAACTAGCTACCCCGAAACACACCACTGAGGTCCCAATCATTTGCAAGTAGGCCATGGCCGGTCTAACTTGCTCAAAGTTACAGCCCCTTAACAATGGCAAAATACATTTATTGAGTAATAAAACATAAAAGTCGCAGAAAAAAAACATATGTAAGGTATTCTGCTCAGAAAAATTATCACAGGGGCAGGGTCCCAGAGTCCCTTCCTTGGAAAAACCTTTTGGGAATGATAATAGCCATGGGAGCATGTTATACTTGAACCTTAATAACACAAACAGATGATATGGCTTGTTTATATAGGTCAAGTACAGCTGGATTTCTCTCCCTATACTCAGCATTACAAAACTCCTGACTGAAGGTTTTACCAATTCCCCTTCTTCCCTCATTAACATTGCCCTGTTCAGGAACTGAGACTTTACGGCTTTAATAGCTGTCTGCCTAACACACTAGGATTCGTGAACAAATCAGGGCTGCCCAGTGAATCCATTTGGGTTTTAATATAACGGATCCACGGGATATCAAGGGCTCTGTCTAAAGACATACAGTCTTGGATAATCAATTGGTTTAGATTTGGTAGCGGCTGTACCCAAATTCTCTACCAACCTAATAATGGGGCCACAGCGATCTGGTCTAAAATATAACCAGCACCATTACAGACCCACATGAGGACTGCCTATGGTGTTTATCATTGGACCATGATGTTGAGGCTTGCTCGTCGTGTAAACAGATGAACCAAAAGGCCTGAAGGAAAATGAGGCTACATTTTTATGGCCAGCGTCAAAGAGCAGAAGAGGGGTTGTTGGAGATCTCAACCTCTTTCAAAGTCACTGTCTCTCTATACTTCAAGATCTACTGAGAGGAAGCATAAGAAGAAGCGGTACCATGGTTCTCTGCGTCAATCTTTTAAGGACGAGTCTCCAAAGTCGGTGTCCTTGAGTCCAAAGCCTCAGCATGGAAACAAAATATCTCCGACTCCTTCTCTGAGAATGTCCTCACCTTTTGGAGTCCTCACCTTTTATATTACCCCAATGAGCAGCATTCCATGGAAACCTTTCTCCATAGCTCACCCACGTCGATGAGGACGTCACAGTGTCACTGCAACTTGTTTATAGAGGTAGTAGTTGACACTACAGTGAGTCATGCCTTCATGCCTGCACAGAGGATTCAGGACATTCAGGCTATGATTCCACTGTTACAGAAAGGAGCTCTTGTTCCAGTCCTAAAGGGCTTGCGCATGCTTGGTTGGGTTGTGCCCTGCATTCTGTTGTGCACATTGGTATATGAGGGCTCTTCAGTGGTGCCTCCGCAGACAGTGGTTTCAACACAATGAAGAACTCAAGGAATTGGTCAAAATCTCCGGAGACACTGCAGCGGATCTGCAAAGATGGAGTGTTTCAGATAACCTGTCTCGAGGGAAGCCGTTTCACCCTCCGTCTCCGGTGGTGACAGTAATAACGGATGCCTCCACTCTTGGGTGGGGAGCTGATCTGGGGGATCTGGAGGTCAAATGTCTTTGATCTCCAGAGGAAAGGTTGTTGCACATCAATCTTTTGGAATTGCGGGTGATACGTCTGGTTCTCAAGGCCTTCCTCCCTTCCCTTTGTGGCCAGACAGTTCAGGTCTTAACAACCAACAGGTAGGAGTGGTGTCATATCTTCCTTGTAGAGAAGCTCTGCGACTTTGGTCCTGGGCTCAGGACCATCAGATTTGCATTATTGCAAATCACTTGACCAGAGTCCTGAATGTACATGCGGACATTCCCAGTCTGCAGTATTCAGCTGACCAAGAGTGGTGTCTTCATCCCTATGTGGTACTTTACCTTTTCGAGATGTGGGGTTTTCCTCAGTTGGACCTGTTTACCACTCACGAGAATGTCCACTGCCCATCGTTCTGCAGTCTTAGTATTCTTTGCAAGGAGCTCTGGAGGGCGCATTTACGTTAGATTGGGGCTTCCAGCTTCTTTACGGATTTCCCCCTTACCCTTGATTCGTTATGTACTGAGGAAGATTCACCAAGACCGGTCCCAAGTCATATTAATAGCCCCGGATTGACCAAGAGGGATGTGATACACGGATCTCCTTTACCTCTCTTTATGCCCTCTACTCATTCTTCCTCTCCAAAGCCTGCACCTTCATGCCTGGAGATTGAATGGTGCAACCTAAGTTCTTTTTCTCTCCCACGGCCAGAAGGCACACCCCCAGAACGGTCTATGCTGGCAGGTGGGCGAAATTTGTTAAGTTTTTGCTTGGATTCGGATGTAAGGAGGGATGGCCATTTTGCTTGTACTGTTTTATAGTATTGTTTGGTATAGGCAGGTAGGCATCCTCCTTCGAGTGCTGGACTGCTTGGGTATTTCATTTAAAAGGTGAGGAATACACAGGCAGATGTTTCCATCAGAAGAACAAGTTACTTGGTAGCGCTTTTTCTGGTGGATACAGTATCTGCCTGTGGATTCCTTACTGACCCACCCACCTCCCCCTTACCTGCCTGCTTATACCGAAATTACATTTGTGTATATTTTTCATATGAATGTTTCCTATGAGGCTTTCTCTTTAAATCATAAGAATGCTTTGATTTGAAACTCCTATTGTGGGTTGTTATTTCATTATTATGTTATGCAATGTATACTATTTCTACTTGTCATAAATGTAGTTGGTTCACCCGTTCACCTCGAAGGCACATAAAAAATGGGTGGAGCTGATGTCAGCACACCAACTAGGTACTCTTATAGCTCCGATGACGCCTCACGTAATCGTGTGCAGAGTGGATACACTGTGACATCCTCGTCGACGTGGGAGAGCTATCGAGAAAAGTTTCTGTGACAGGCTATGCATTGGGGTAATTCAAATGGTGAGGAATCCATAGGTAGATACTGTATCCAATAGAAAAAGCGTTACCAAAGTTCATAGTGCTCATACAGGAAGCACACTTGCGAAAAGGAAGGTAATGGAGGGTTTTTATCAATAACCTGACATAGGTTCTCCCATTCCACCGCTGAGACTAAAACAAGTGTGAATGCCCTCTTGATACAGAAACAGATGCTGCTTATAAGGGAAATTGTGGTTTAGGATTGAGACCTAAATCTGAGGATGGAGGGAAAAGTGGCTAAATAAACACACATGCCACTGACCAGGCAGGAAGGGTTATTTCGGGGGATGCTGAGTGTTGCCATAGGAATTGCAGAAGGGGAGGTGGTCCTAGTGGGTGATCAGAATGTGTTTATGGATCTGAGGTTAACCGTCGTTGTGGAGGCAGTGTTTCTACGAGAGTGGCATCAGTAAATTTCAAGCAAGGATTGGTGGACCTGGGTCTTGTTGATGTATGAACTACCATCCATTGGAAGAGTGGTGCTGTATGCTCTTTTCCCACGTAGACAAGTTGATTTCGATCATCAACCCCATATTGGTAGATGGCACACATTTTGAAGTCAAGAACTGATGCCTGAATAGGCTTGATCACTGTCTCGACTATACACCAGTGCCAGTGATGCCTGACTTTAAAGGAGATGTCCCAAGGAACAGAAAATAGAGGCTCTATAATTACATTTTACAAGGTGAGGCCAGTGGAGCAAAGGTTAGGAAGGCTATCAGTATTATTGGTGATCATTTTGCCAACATGAGTGTTAATAACTATGGGATTGAAAGCCATGAAGTCTGAAAGGATGGGCAAATACAGTCTTTTTCTGCTTCTCAAGATCTCACACATCTTGAGAAGAGACTGCTTCATAAGCTTTAGTCCAAGTTAGCTATCCATTTCTATTTAGAAATCACCGTAAATCTTAAACTGTTTTAAAATAAAGCTTATTTGGTTGATCCTCCATGAAAGAATTAAAATCCAGAAGTATTATCTAAAGAAATATTATACGTAATGGTCAAATTTTTTACTGCGTAGACATTCGCTAGCACTGCTGAGTGGAAATTGCTGTGCCAACTGATTCCAGCTTTGCTATACGAGCTGTGCAGCATATGTATACATATTCTTTCAAGCTGGCCAACTTATATCGTCAGCAGTTCTCTGCGGATGGGTTCAAAGATTGGCAACCTGAGTATACTATATGGTGAAGGGTGAAAAAGTATTTGCTAGTTACCCCACCGCTTTTAGGGGCAGTTCCAGATAAATTTCCCTAGCCCTCAGAAACGTTCTAATGGCCTTTTCTCTGCATACAAATGGAAAACAAACATGTGTTTCAAACCACCCCTAATGGCTATGCTCATTGAAAAAAGAAACGTTTTTTAGAGTACAACAGGCCTGCCAGATAACTTACCGGGAATATTAGCGAACTACCTCATGTTGGTCCCCCAAATCAGTACATACACAATAGGAATGGGTTCCAGAGATTTATCATACCCTTATCTATTGAAGCATACATGGATTAGAACAGCCATGATAATAGTTAAACAATCAGAAAAAACATATAATATTAGAGTAAAATAATAAAATATACCAAAAGGTCTATCTCAGGAATTAGTGAATAAACTCTCCCACTTTTGTTCTCAGATTTGACAAGCTATGTAAAAATACCCTGCATTCCTTGTTATGACACATATGACTGGGCAATTGGCTTATGAACAGGAATGTGCTTGGGATGGGCATGATGACAAGGTGTGGACATGTTTCTCCTCCCTCACTGGCAAGGGAAATGTTACATCGCTTTTGTGCCTACATACAGTGGTTGCCTGAAAAGGACTGCATGACAACCCGTTGCTGGGTGAGAGCACTTAGTAACCTGTCATAGGTCCAGTCGCTTAGTGACCTGTTGCTAGGCAAGATGCACAATGTACTATATGGGAACTGTGGTTCTCTTCCTGGGGATCCTCATCAATAGTCATAAGCACATGAATATTGCCGCCATGCGCGGTAATATTCATGTGCTTATGACTTTGCTGAGGATACCCCTGGAAAAGAACTAGGATTACAGGTAAGTAACTTATCCTATTTGTGGCTTTCAATTTGTTACTGCTCGCACATGGTGTCATTACCTTCTCGTGCAGAGATGATGTTTAAGTTGTATTCTATGTACCACTCTACATTGTGACTCTTGGCTGCGAGGGCTTATCCAGTTCCAGAGATTCTGGTCAGTTATTTAAGCTGCCAATCTGAACAGGATGGTAGCTCGCAGTTGTGGGTCTTAGAGGAGAGTAAACTACTAAGGAAAATGTACCTTTTGCTGTTTCCGGATTCTTCATCTCCATACAACATAATTTGATACAGGAGTGGGGCGAAAACTGCCCAGACCCACCGACCGCTGCTTTAATTTCCTGCAGCTATTCATTCCTGTATGGGATCTGCATTCAAAAGGATAAGCTGCATTAGGTTACTGGAGATGGAAGGACGACCGAAGGAGAAGCCTGTGATGGCTGCTGTTTCCTCCGGCACTTCACTGTTCTTTTAGCATCCTGGATGTCCCCATTTCCACCACAAAACTGTTGTGGGGATCACATGTGCACCGTGAGCTGTGTGCAAGTGTTTAGTGAAGCAAGAGCGCAACTTGTTTGGGGAATCCATCTAAAGAGTGCATCACAATGGGACGTCTTCCTGTGGCAGCGTTCCTCATACAGATCCTCCAGCGGTGATTACTTCTTAGTAGGCTTGCACGCTAACCTTCTTAGTGACGTCAGGTCGTCACGTCAGCGTGCGGTTATTTTGGAAAGTGAAAAATAATCTGTATCCTGGTTGTGCCAGCTATCTATGTGAAAAAGAAGCTGTTTCCTGACGTGCTCCGGATTTTCTGTGGGGGTAAGTTTGTTTGAAGCAGCAACAAATACTATTTGGTTCACTCCTAGAATATCGACCCCCGAAATATCCCCATACACAAATATTGAGGTAGAAATATCGATGTCAAAAATATCAACATCCTGTATTTATATTGGTAAGTACAAAAATATCGGGGGGGGGGGGGAATATCGATGTAAAAAATATAGCTGTACACAATATCAATTTTAATATATGTATGAATAATAATATTAAATATATGAGATAATACAATTAACAAAAATGTTTTATTTAATTTAATATACATTCTAACAAATATAACAAATAAATGTAATTTGAAAAAGTTAAAGATACATATATAAAATGTATTAGAACATTGGAATGTTGGGAGCTCCATTGAAAACAATGGAGTGCTCTGGGCTTATAATGGCTAGTATAAGCCTGGCGCTCCAACATTCCAATGCTTCTTTGTTCACAGCTCTGGCTGTGAACAAAGGCTTCAGGGAACCTGAGGGGATTCCAATCCCCTCACGCTCCCAAAAGGCTTTTTTTTTTTTTGTTAGAACATTCTGTCCTCTAGTGACAGACTGTTCTAATAGCCTTATAGCCCTTCGTAGATGGGCTATACCGCTATTAAAGTCCCTCTCCCTTGTTAAAGGCCCTCGCCTTCGGCTCGGGGCCTTTAACGCTGGAGAGGGCCTTTAATAGCCGGTATAGCCCTCTACGGCAGGCTATAAGTCTATAATATTTACATATATTTACTTTAAAATAATTAGTAAACTATTATTTTTAATTTAGTTCCTCATTGTATACATGGAACTTTACACATTATATAAATATATATATACATACATACACCAATAACATAAAATCTAATAAAAAAGTATATTATAAATTAAAACATTAAACTATTTAAAAGTCTTTAAACTTACATTTTCCACTTCAGTAAGTGCAACAGTACGTAAAGTGTTGGATAGCGGATGGGTAAAAATTACTATTTCCACTTCAGTGAGTGCAACAGTAGGGACAGTGTTGGATAGCGGAGGGGTACAAATTGCTATGGCCACCCAAGTGAGTGCAACAGTAGGGAAAGTGTTAGATAGCAGAGGGGTAAAAAATACTATTCCCACTCCAGTGAGTGCAACGATAGGGAGAAAGTGATGGATAGCGGAGGGTTAAAAAATACTATTCCCTCTCCAATGTGTGCACAAGTACGGAAGTGTTGGATAGCGGAGGGATAAAAATTACTATTCCTACTCCAGTGAGAGCAACAGTAAGGAAAGTATTTGATAACGGAGGGGTAAAAATTACTATTCCCACTCTAGTGTGTGCAACAGTAGGGAAAGTGTTCGAAAGCGGAGGAATTAAAATGACTATTCTCACGCCAGTGAGTGCAACATTAGGGAAAGTGTTGGATAGCGGAGGGGTAAAAATTACTATTCCCACTCCAGTTAGTGCAACACCAGGGAAAGTGCTGGATAGCAGTGGGGTAAAGAAATACTATTCCCACTCCAGTTAGTAACCAATAGGGAAAGTGTTAGAGAGCGGAGGGGTAACAATTAATATTCTCACTCCATTCAGTTGAAAATTAAAAAGAAACAAAATATCACCAACACAAAATATTTAAAAAATAAATAAAATGAAATATATATATAATTATTTAAAAAATCTAAAGAATAGAAACATATTATAATGTAAAATAGATATGACAAGTACCTAGAAATATTATATTAAATACATTTAAAAATAACAAAAATACCTGTTTTTAATTAGAGAATAAACAAAAACAATAATTATTACATAAATGTAATCTTTTTTGTTTCCTACCCTATAACACACAATATGTACCTCCATAATTAACATAATTATCTACCAATTAAAGAAATATTATTAATTAAAAACCAAATTAAAACAGATAAAAATGAATTTTCTCCCCAAACATTACCCCAATAAAACCAAAACTCACACACAAAACAAATAAACAATTACCCTAATTAATTATCAATTGATGAATTAAAAATAATGATCAACTAATAATTAATTAAACATAAATGACTTCCCACCATTTACCCCTATAAACCCCACAACCCGCTCCTAAAAAAATAACACAATTACCATAATTAATTACCAATGAATTATTTAATATTAATTGACAACCAATTAATAATTAATAATAAATTACTTCCCACAATTAATGCATTATAATCTATATTAAATAAATATTACTAAATAAAAAATTGAGCATTAATTTATTATAAATAAATTACTTCCCACCCGTTTCCCCTATAAACCCACAACCCGCTACGGAACAAAAAAATGCAAACTTTTATTAAAAAATTGATAACTACTAAAAATGTAACACATATATTAAAAAACAATAAAAATACTTATACAAAAAAATAGATCACATACATTTAAAAAAAAAAGCATCAGGCGACAAGCATTGTTTACAGTAATTAAATATACAAAACCATGTACAGAATAATACTGCAGAATAACTTTAAGGGATCACGGGGACTCCAACCCCACTGGCTCTATGTTAATACTCGGAGGGGGAGGGGTACATATATCCCCCCTATGGCTATTCCAGGCACCCCACACCTTCCCCCACTTCCGGGGGCACCCCCTAGCAACATAGACGGATCTCTCCTGGAACATGCACCAGTCCAGGTCTTCTGTCCATTTTCCAATCTGAGGTGCCTGCCTGGCACCCCACAGCTGAGCGATGTTTCGTTTAGCAATCATGCACGCCAGGGTCACCCATTGTTTCCTATATGCTGTCAGGTCAGTAGGCTCCCATATATTCAGAAGACATCGTCGGACCTCCAATGCTAGCTCCACCCTCATCACTTCTCGTATCTTATCGTGTATTTTGCCCAAGTAGTCCTGTATTTCTACACAGTGTCACAAAATGTGCATGAAAGTCCCAATCTCTCCACAACCCCTCCGACACTCCCCAGTCGCCGCCAGCCCCATTCTCACTAGCCGGGGTCCCGTGGTGTACGACCGATGAATGATCTTCAGTTGCACCAAACTGAGTCTCATTTGGATGGCCACAACCTTCGGGGAGGCAACCGCCTCCCTCCAGTCCTCATCATCCAGCACTAGGCCATCGGCGCCCCACTGTTCCCTGAGAGTCATCAACGGGTCCCCGGTGTGGTTGATCAGTTTCTTGTATATTAGCGAGATAGTTTTTTTTGGGACATGGCCATCCAAGACCCTGTCCTCCAATAGAGAGGCCTCCGGGAGTATGGTGCCCCGGGGGATATTTTCTAGAAAGGGCGTGTCTAACCTGGAGGTAATGGTAACGCTCACTCTCTCGCAACTGGTACTTTCCCTGCAAGGCTTCAAATGTGAGGATCCCATCTTTCCCCCTGATGTCCTTGACCTGTGAGATCCCAATGAGATCCCATTTGTCAAAGCCCTTCGATTTCCACAAACTGCCCAATTTCTCTGCACTCCACAAAGGGGTCGCCAAGGTGATTCTTCCCTCCCATTTAAGGAATCGGTTAGCTGTATGCCATATCTGAACCGCATGCGCCGCCGGCCCCACTAGGGGAAATTTGCCACTCTTAGCGTATAGCGCCCTAGTAAAGTCTCCCCCAGGCATCTGACCACAATCCGTCGCATATCCAGGGGACCCGTAGATCACGTGGTTTACTGCCGCCAGCTGAGAGGCCCAGTAGTATTTCCGGAGATCCGGTAGTCCGATCCCTCCGTCGTACCAGGGAAGAGTAAGCTTGGAGAAAGCTATACGGGGTCTGCCCTCCCAGAGAAGCTGTCTTTGAAGAGACTCTATCTTCATAAAGTATGCGGTTGGCACCAGGTCCATCGTGTTTTGGAGCACATATAAGAAGCGGGGAAGGGCCATCATTTTAAACAACACCGCTCGACCCAGCAGGTAGAGCGGCAGCGATTTCCACCGAAGCACATCTCGGCGGAATCAGGCCAGAGGAGGCCCCAGGTTGTTGTCAAATCTCAATTTTGGGTCCATGGTGACGTATATACAGAGATACAGAAAACCCACGGGCTCAACCCTTACCGGGTAGGAACCCGGAAGGACTGGGGGGGTCCCCTCTCAGGACGAAGAGCACCGATTTCACCCAATTAATGGCAAAACCCGAATATCTCCCGAATATAGCCAGGACATCTAGGAAACTAATCAGCGATTCCCTCGGGGTGGCGAGATAAAGTAGTATACCGTCTGCGTAGAGTGAGATCTTATCCTCCCACTGTAGTGTCCAGCGTAGACCCCTGATCAATCGGTCCCAACGGATCCATGCCGCCAGGGGCTTGAGCGAATAACAATGGGGATAGAGGACACCTCTGGCGTGTGCCCCTCTCCAACGAGAAGTCGGCGGATTTGTGGTTGTTCACCACAACCCTAGCCAGTGGATCCGAATACAAGAGACGGACCCAACCTATGAATTCTGGGCCAATACCCACCTTACTCAAAACTGCAAACAAATAGGGCCACTCTACCCTATCAAAGGCCATAGTAGCATCCAGCGACAACAGAACCGCCGGTTCATGTATGTGGGATGCGCCTCCCAGAATCCCTCGCAGTCTCTGTAGATTAAGGGCTGTATTTCGGCGCGGCATGAAGCTGGACTGATCTGGATGGACCAAAGTAGTGATGACCTTGGCCAACCTGGTCGCCAGCAGCTTTGCCAGTACCTTAGGCTCAGCGTTTAGGAGCGAGATTGGCCTGTACGAGGAGCACGGCGTCTTAGGCTTGCCATCTTTATGGATGACAATGATGTTAGCGATTCGTTGATCGTACGGGAGCTGACCCCTTTCCTTACTTTCGACAAACATGCCCCGGACGTATGGTGCCCACTTGTCGGCGTTGATCTTATACAATTCAATGGGGATTCCGTTCGGGCCCGAGGCCTTCCTGGAGTGTAACACTCTTATAGCCTGCACCACCTCATCGTTCGTGAGAGGGAGTCTAGGTAGCTCCCATCCTCTTCCGACAGGGCGTGCATTGGAATATCATGAATCATAGCCGCATTATCCGTCTCTGAATACATGCTTACAGATGTGTAGACCGATTGAAAATGGGCCGAGAACTCGTCGACGATCATTTGTGGGTCCGTCACCCTACCCGAGCCCCCGACATGCAACTCCGGTACCAACCTTGATCCCCACTCCCCTCTTTCCAACCATGCAATCAATTTCCCTGCCTTGTCGCCATGCTCATAGACCCTGCTCTGGGTGTAAGCATGCTTTATTTTGGCCCTCTCTCTAGTTATGCTCCTGTATTCATCTCTAAGGAGATTCAAACGGTGTGTCCCTTCAGGGGTGGCAACCCTCCCAATCTCCCCCTCCATATCCGCCAAATCTGCCTCTAACTTATCCACCTTCGCTCGACCTTTCCTCTTTCTCCCCGCGACCAAGGATAGTACTTCTCCTCTGATAACTGTTTTGTACGCCTCCCAAAGGGATTCCGACGACTTAACTGTTTCCACATTTTCATGGAAATAGCACATAGTGGCCTGTACCACCTCCTTTTTGGTGTCGGGGTCGCGGAGATGCTAGACAATTATGGGAGTGATCCTACCCACATCCTTCTGTCCTACCTCTACCCGTAGCCAGACTGGGGAGTGGTCGGAGATCCCCCTACCCACATGTCTCACCTCACGGACCCATGCAACCTGCGAAGTTGGCACTAATACGTAGTCTGTCATCGACAACGTGCGATGCACAGATGAGGTGAGCGTGTAATGTATTCCACCTGGGTTCTTCGCTCTACACCCATCCGTGAGCCCAGTCGTTTCTACAAAATCTGATAGCCACCTCTGGGATGGCAGGAGAGATCGAACAGGGTGCCTATCCATACCACCATCCATGACCGTATTGAAGTCTCCGCCTACAATCAGCACCCCCACAGGTAGAGTTAGGAAAACTGCGCACAAGTCACGGAAGGTGTCATTCTGCCGACCCGGCAGGACATATACAGACAAAAAAGTTACAGTCTTCCTCTCCCACAACCCCGAGATGCCAATATATCTACCCCTTTTATCAGCCCACGTAGCCTGGACAGTCAGCGGGAAGGAATTTCTCACAAGGATGCCCACCCCCCTGGACCCTGTTGTAAAACCGGCATGTGCTATCAACTTATAGCCCCCTCTATGCAGCGCCATACAGCGATCACCTACCAGATGCGTCTCTTGCAACAACACCACATCCGGGGAATGTCTCTTGATCAGCTGACTAACCATCCCCCTCTTTATCTTGTCTCCCAACCCATTTACGTTCCAGCTGAGCGTGGATATACCCAGTCCCTTGCTACCAGAAGACATTGTAATGGTAAAGCATATCAAGGTCACCTGATGCTACAAAAAAACAAAAACAACTTGGAAACAATCAAGCACATGAGAAGGCCACAATTCCGAGAGGACCCCCTACCTTCAAGAGGATCCAAAACAACAAACACACTCCAACCTTTGACCCCCCAACCCCCACCCTGCACCCCTGCATGTAGCTTACGCTCATCCCCAACTAGCAGTGTGCCTGTCGCCCAAACTCTAATCTACAACTAACTAAAAGTAGAAAATAAGGAGGACCCACTTAACCCCACCAACCCCCTGTCCCCAATCCCTCAACCATTCCCCCTACCAGGTCTAAACACGATAATGTCAATATCAGCACCATAAGTCAGGGGGTTCATCACAAACCCACCCCACCCCCCGGATTCCCAACATATCACAACAAATGCCTTCATGACGCCATTTGTGCCTGCTCATTGTTCCTCCGTTTCGACTCCGTCCCGGCTCTCTGACTCAGTCGCATGCAGGTTGTCCAGCCAGTCCGCCGCCACCTCAGGATTATTGAAGAACCAGGCTTTCCCTTTAAGCTCCACCCGGAGGCGGGCTGGAAACGTCATAGCATATTTGAGACCCTTGTCCCTCAGTTTTTTCTTCACCGCTAAAAACCCCTGACGCTGCTTTTGCACCATTTGAGTGAAGTCCGGGAAGAAGGACAGAGTTGCATTCTCATACTGCAACGGGGGCCCGTATGCGGCGCCTGCAGAATCACATCCCTATCGCGGAAATTTAGGACCCTTGCAATCATAGGGCGTGGGGGTGCTCCTGGCTTCGGCCTACCCCCAGGGACCCTGTGTGCCCTCTCGACCGTGAAGAAATTGCTGAGCTCTTTGGGTTTGAGGTGCTTTAAGACAATATCCTCGACAAACAGATCCGGTGTCTGGCCTTCTGATTTCTCCGGCACTCCGAGGATTCGGACATTATTGCGTCTGGCCCTACCTTCTTAATCGTCCAATTTACGATCCGTGCGGACCCTCGAAGCCCTGAGGTCCCGCATCTCCTGCTGCAGCTGGTTCACATTGTCAATCAGGCTGGTTGTTTTTAGCTCCAACGACTTCACCTTCTCATTAGCCTTTGAGAGGTCCGCCCGTATCAACCCCATCTCGATTGTGACCGTGTCCAGTTTGGTATCCAAGGCCTCCATCTGTTGGCCCAGGGCCGCCCTAGCCCCACCAATGGCCGCCATAAGATCTGTCAATGTCGGCTCCGTGGGGACCAGAGCGGTCTCCTCACCCCCGATGAGGATTTCTTCGATTCTACCAGGGAACCCTTAGAGATGGTGTACCGGTCAAGTCTGTTTGATTGTATGGACCTGGACCGCTTAGAGGATCGAGGTAAGGGTTTATCCTGCTCCGGTTTTGTCGCCATCTTGCCACCATTCCCCGTGCGGCTGGGCTCGACTCTGATGCGCCCCCGTGGTCAGTGTCACAGAGCAACCACCCCCTCTCAGCGTCCGACTGCGCACCTCCTGTATTTCTGTCTTTTCCGGGTCTCCTCAGGGGCAGAGCCAGTCACCCAATCCTTGACTCCCAAAACAGACTTCGCACCACCCCGGAAAGCAAACAGCTGTTCCAGGAGCTCACACGGTCAGTAAAGATCTCCCTCTAATCAAGAAGCCCAACTGATGTAGATGAGGGCACACCACTCCACAATGCACCTCTGCCTCTCCACTTCTCACAGTCCGGGACCGGTGTGCCCCGCCGGGCCCCCCCACACCGTGGCCGTGCCACCCAGGAGCCCTCTCGTCAGTCAAAGTGTGCCACAACCACACCAGCTATGTCGCCTCCGTCATGCAGCCTCTGCAGCCCAATGGTGGCACCACCAGCAAGTACCTTGCAAGAGTCCTCTGTTCTCCGGGCTGAGCGTCAATAGTGTATCTCCTCAGGGCTCTCCCATAGCAGCCCAGGCAGGTCCCTTCACCATGTGGCCGCAAGCATCTCTGCCAACACCTCCAAGCCCCAGCGGGGCGACACAGCCCCTCTACTCCCCAGGCCAGACCAATGCAGAAAACCTCGGGGTCAGGCGGTCCCAGTGTCCAGGGTCTTCCCCCCTCCACTTTCTCAGCTTCTCTCCCTCACGAGCCACGGGCAGTCCAATTTCCTTAGGGACGGGTCCACTAAATAGCCATGCTCGCATCAGGCGATCCGAGGCGCCGACCGTACCTGTCCCGATCAGGCTCGGCGCTGCGCACCTCGGGCCGGTAATTCACGGAGGCCGGATCGGTCCCGCATGGGCTCCTGTGTTCCCTGCAGCCAGCTCCAGTCCCCCACCACAGCGACAGGCCCACCAAGGGAGTCGGGCCGGAAAGTGACAGGCACCCCACAGGGGTTGGGGGCCCCAAAGCGACAGGCTCACCAAGGGAGTCAGGAGTCTTACTTTTGCTCTGCGAGTCGGACCGATATCAACTGACCCGCGGCTCCCAGTGTTGTTGCACTCACTGGCGGCCAAGGAATCACTCGAGGTCCCGGCTCCCCCGCAGGTCAAGGCCTCAGATTGCAGGGCGGTATAACTTTGACCCCGAGCTACGGATTTCACCCGGGGTGGCGCCACCGGGCGTCGCTTCTGCTCCCGTACCAGGGAGTGGGGCTAGGGCTCAGGATATGCTGCAGGATGCAGGGTAGGGTACGGCGGTCGGCGGAGCCGATGACCTACGCGGCCATCATGGTCGCCGGCTAGGCTCCTCCCTGATATCACATACATTTAAAATACATACTAAAATACATACCACTAATTAAAAAATCAATATTGTAAACAACTATATTTTTGCAAACAATTTTAATGACCTTTTAAAAATAATATTTCTTACCTTAAAATCGATATTCTTGACCACGATATTCTTGCTGTCGATATTTCTGTGTCATGATATTTCCAACTCGATATTTGTGTAAGTCGACATTTCCAACTTGATATTCTGTCAGCATACCTACTATTTACCATTTATTTATTCATTTTGGATCCACTTATTTATCCATTTTTGTGACCTGTTGAATGCTTGCTTAATTGTACAGCGTTGTCTTTCAAGTACTGTTGCTCATTTCTCCAGGTCTTGTTTCACAGGATCATTTGGTATTTGCTTGTATTAACATGGCCACTGCCCAAGAAGTTATTCAACCTCCACCTTTCCGAAGGCTGGTAAACCAGAAATTAAATGGGAGGAGTGGCTCAGGAACTTAGAAAACTATTTGACTGCCATGGATGCAGACAAATACGCTCCTCCTAGGAAGATGGCCTTATTATTCTTTCATTTGGGCATGGCCGGTCAGAGGGTCCTTGACAATCTTCCTCCGGTCCCTGCACCTGGTGGAGAGGGTGTTCCTTGGAATTTGTATCTGGAAGGCAGAGTAAGGAGGAGGAAACAGTACTTTAGTCACGTGTTTTACTTGAAAGGTTGAATTTTGCTATGTGCAAACAGTCAGGTGAAGAGTCTGTTGAGGACTATTTTGCTACTGTGAGGGTCTTGGTAGCTAAATATGAATTTGGGGCTAATGTTGATATTAATATAATCGAGAACAATTTGTGTTCTATTGTTTTTCAAAAAATAATCAGGAGCGCCTTCTTATGTGTCGCAATCCTACCTTAGCTGAAACAATAGATGTGGCGAAAAGTATTGAGAGGTCTATTGTAACTTCGAAGGTGCTGTCCAACCATGCAGGGCAATTGCAAACAGCTGACAATTCTGTTATGAGTGAGGAGGCTCTATGTTCTGTCAGTGATAAACCTTCTAATGACAGGAGGGTTCAAAGAAATGAACAAAGTTGTGGGCAAAAAGATATGCTTTAGATGTGGCTCCAGGAACTATTTTGGTAATAGTCCTTCCTGTGCTGCTGTTGACAAGAGATGCAACAGATACCGAAAAGTGGGTCGTTTCCAGGATGTCAGCAGGGGAACCGCTGTTGGGGAAAGTTAGAATAACAGAGTCAAGATAAGCAATGTGAATGTGGAGGATTTTGAGTGTGAGATGCGTGAAAATACCAACAAGTTTGCAAATGTTCTATTAACTGTGGACTTACCCACTGTGGCATCTGTTGATTCAGAAAAAGTGATTAAAGGTCCCACTGTGGATGCATTGATAGATGGCAGACAGGTTCATGTGATGAAGGTTTCAGGGGCTACTGTTACCATCTTGGCTGATCACACTTTCTTCAAGATATGGCCAATTGGGAAGGTTCTGTCTTCTCCTGATGTCAATCCTAAGGCATTTGGGGAGCACTATTAGACCTTCTTGTTTTCCTTTGGTCCTCTATAGTGTGTTTGGAAGGTCCATAACAACAAAGGACTACGCGGCAGTGAGAGGGAGAGATATAGTTGGTTGGAAGGACCTAGCCAAGCTTGCCGTCATATATGTCCTGGTCAAGATCCTCCCATTATTTTGGGAGAGCCATGGTTAGATTTGTTCTCCATGGGACGTAAGACTGACATGGCTGCTAAGATGTTTGAGTTATATCCCAGTGTGTTTAAAGATGTGGTGGGTACTGTATCGGGGGTTTGAGCACAGCAGCAGACTGAAAAAGAGTGCTGTGCCTGTGATTCACAAGGTTAGGCCTGTGCCCCTGAGCTTTAGAGAGGATCTAAGGGGCTGATTACGATGGCGGGCGGACCTTGGTGCAAAAGGGACCGCCCGCCATAGGTGCGGCGGTCCCGCAAAATGAATTAGGATGTGCCCGCCACAATGGCGGGCGCATCCTGTATGTTTACATTGTGGCGGGTGGCAGCACCCGCCACAATGTAAAAATACATGTTTTACATTTGCATATACAACGTGGCAGGCACTGTGCGGTGCCTGTCACCTTTTACATGCAAATGCAGGTGCGTACCATAGGTACCCGCCATGTGCAGCACCCCACCCCCCACTCCCCTGGGTGCCCGCAACGGGCCCCCGAAGGCATTCTCCGCCTGTCTTTTTGCGGCGGAAACTCCGCTGCAAAAGACAGGCATCATAATGCCCACGGTGGTGCCTGCACGGCATCGCCTCCAATAGCCCCATGATACCGGGTCCCGCTAGGCAAGCGGAAAAGGACCGCCTTGCGGGACCATGGCGGACGGTTTTTCCCTCCGCCGCGGTATCATTCGCATTCCCACCGGCGGTGGGAATATTGAGGTTGATGACTGGAAGTCCGCCACTGCCGGGCCAGCGGTCCTCACCGCCGGCCCAGCGGTGGCGGACTTCCCGTAATCGTAATGACCCCCGTAAAGTATTACTAGCTAAACATAGGGAGGGGAAGATTATTGCACCCATTGATGTGTCTGAATGGGGTTTTCCCATTGTTTTGACCAAGAAGAGGACTGGGGATCTCAGGCTATGTGTGGACTTGAGATCTCTCAACCAGAATATTGTGGTTGAGTGTGACCCCTACCACATATTCATGAAATGTTGGCCAATATAGGTTCCTCTAAGTTTTTTTCGATCATTGACTTTCACTCGTTATATCACCACATACAACTTTCAGAGGAATCTCAGTCACTCACCTCCTTTGTAACTCCGTTTGGTGCCTTTAAATTCTTGAAGCTGCATTTCTGACTTGCATCGGCGGAAAGTATCTTTCAAAAGTTGATGGATGGTTTGTTTGGATATATGCTGCATGTGTAAGCGTTTTAAGATGACATACTCATCTACACTGATACTGAGGAGGAATATGTTTTGGTGTTGCATAAAGTGTTAGACACTTTTCAGACTAGAGGCGTGACTGTGAAACCCAGCAAGTGCAAGCTCCTAGTATAGGAAGTTGAATACTTAGGACACCTCATTTCTGATAATGGGATCAAGCCTACGTTTTGCAATGTAGAAGCCATTAAGGATGCCCCAGCTCCTACGGATAAGGAAGAGTTGCGTTCTTTCTTGAGTTTTGCGAATATTATGCCAGGTTTGTACCTGAGTATGCCCTCACGGTTCAACCATTAAGATCACTACTTTTGAAAGGTCTGAATGGAATGAAACAATCAATGCTGTTTTTGATTTACTTAAACTTCTGGTGATAAATGCTCCTACACTGCAACCCTTTGTTTCTACGGGCAAGTCTTTCATTACTGTTGACGCCAGCCTCAAAAGGCTTCGAGCTGTCTTTAGTCAATGGGTGGATGGGAAAAAAACACTATTGCCTTTGCCTTTAAAGAATTATCAAGTGCTGAAAGCAACTACAGCACCATTGGAAGGGAGGCATTGTCCATAGTATGGGCAGTGCAAAAATGTTAAACTTATATTTGGGGCAACTTGTGTGAGATTTTTACTGACCACAAACATCTAGTATTTCTTTTAGCTGCCAATGGCTTGGGAAAAGCATCTGCACGTTTGGTTCGATTATTATCCAAATTACAAGAATATGACTTGATTGTTAAATACATTCAAGGGTGGAAAAACATTTGTACAGATTGTTTATCCTGTCTTCCTGTTGCATGTAGTAGTGTTTCCCTGGAGAGTTCTGACAAAGATTGTGTGGTGGGGCTCATTGATGCTGTGCTTCCTTGCCATGCATCTATCTCCCAAGAAGAGTGGTGTGAAGCCATGAGTTACGATGCGCTCTTGGAAAGAGTTGAGAGTTATACAAAAAAAAGTGACCATCTGAGCACACTTTCTGGTGAGATGAGGTATTTCAATCAAGTAGCTGATGAACTATCTTTTGAGGATGGTATTTGCACCAGGAATGGTCTTTTTGTACCCCCTATGAACCTCATACTGAAAATCATTAGCATAGCACATGTGGGACACATTCGGGTATTTCGGCTACCACCAAGAAATTTAGCTAGTCTACTGGTGGCCATGTATGGATAAACTTGGTGCTAATATGGTTGAGGGTTGTCCTCAGTGTGTTGTATCTGACAAACATTGGAAGATGTACAAGAAACCTTTACACCCGGTTCCATTTCTAGAAATGCCATGGGAAAAGATTGCCCTAGATTTTCCTGGGCCTTTTAATCTGCTTCCGGCTGACAAGAGGCTTTTGTTAGTAGCCATCGATTACTTTTCAAAGTAGATATACTATTCATTTGTTGAGATGGCCAACTCTTCCTCTGTGATTTGCTTTCTTGAAAGCATTTTTAAGATGGAGGTTTCTCTGAGTTCCTTTGTTACTGACAATGGAATGCATTTTCTATCGAAGCAAATGGAGAACTTTTTGAGAAATTTGATGTGAAGCATTTGCAAGTTTCCCTTTACAGCCCAGCTGTTGAGGATTTCCTGTAAGAAAAAGTTTGGACATATCTGACTTCTCCTCACTCTACCACTGGGGTTACTACATTCAAATCACTGAGAGGGAGGGATGCCTAATTGGTTCTTAAAAACATCTGCTGGATTAGATTTGGCTGAGAAGAGAAATACTGAAGGGGATGTTCAGCTCGTAAGGAACAGGGTGACAGACAAACAGTTAGTGCAAAAATTATTGTATAATAGTAAGTACAAGGTCAAAGACACTCGTTTTGCTATCAATGATTGCGTGCGCATTAAAAAAGGTTTTGAGTCGGCAAAGGAGATTCCAATTTTTCCCTTCCCATACGTGTAATAAGAGTCGGCAAACTTTCTCTTTTACTTGAAGGGAAGGGATGGAGGAATAAGGACAATGTGGTTTGCTTGAATAAACAGCAACTTCAAATGTTTAGGCATCTATATGCTGAAAGGGTAGGAGATGAAGCCTCTACTCCGAGTTATGAACTCAATGATACTTGCACTGAACTTCCTACTGTACAAAATTGAACGAGCCAGAAGGATTTGGTTTCTCGCAGCCAGCTCTCTATCAAATTGCCCTCAATGTTTTGTGATTATATTCTCATGTAAACTGTTCTGTTTAAGGGAGGGGGTGATGTGGTATTTCTGGCTTTCTGTTTGTTACTGCTTGCGCATGGTGTCATTACATTCTCGTGTGACTGATTGCGCAGTGATTATGTTTAAGTTGTATTCTATGTTCCACTCTACATTGTGACTCTTGGCTGCAAGAGCTCTTCCAGTACCAGAGATTCTGGTCAGTTATTTTAGCTGCCGATTTGGACTGGATGGGAGCTCACAGTCATGGGTCTTAGAAGAGAATAAACTACTGAGGAAAACTTAACTTTTGCTGTGTCTGGATTCTTCAATTCCATGCAACAGGAACCCATCGTAAAATCCATGAGTTAATACCTTATACTGTGATGTGCAGAACGCAAGTGGTGTATGCAATTCTTTTGTTATAAACTTTCCTTTAGAAACAGCATTTCATATGACAAAATATGCACAGCCAATAGCATTATACCTTAAAGACTTACAACCAAGAACATGGGTTATTGTCTAGAAATGACACCCCAAGCTTTCCTATCTACGTTGAGATACCCTGCTTCTACTACAGCTAATGAGATCAACAAGCAAGACATAGTGGTTACCTGATAAAGGAGCATTCTTTTTTTATTATCCTTTACCGGGGAGCCATCAGAAGTGCAAAGATCTGGGTTTCGTAGTTACAGGTGGGTAGTTTATTCCACACCTGACATGACTATTTTCTTAGCATCTTTTTATGAATAAACCTTATTAATTTTTAAGTGATTGCCTTACAAGGAACCAAATTATTCTTATTTGATTCTTAAATGTATTCCAAAGCTTTAATTTGCCATTCTTTTTGTTTTGACCTGGCATATTAACGGATTGCTTATGCTAGATTATTACTAAGTACAACCTAGTTACATCTTAATGACATTTTGTTGCAGCCTCTACCCTCATCTCTTCTCAAGAGCATACATACATTTTAGAAATCCTGAAGACATCATTTTATTCAGAGATCGATTTGACGGCTATATTTTCATTGATACTAAAGGTGAGAAAGAAATATAATTTAATTGTATTATTTGTTTAGTGTTTGCATGCCCCACTGTACGTCACCTCGGAGTATCAGGTTGCAAAATGCTATATTTGCCACACTCTTTATTAGAAATTTAGCAGAGCCACTTTTGTGCTGTTCAATAAGATCTAACATGTACATACGGTCCACACTATCAAGTGCTTTTGCAGTTGCAAGGCCTACAACTCAGAAAAAAACATTGGTTTGTGACCACAAAAACTTGCTCTTTGCTAATCAGAAAAGTCAGAAAAGTATTTTTTACTCACACGTACCATTTGCAATTCAGTCTGAATCAGAAATAGAAGGGGACGTCAGTCATATTAACTTTATTTTGGTTCAGTGAACCATAAAAAAAGTGCACGGTACAAAGACATATTAAGTACATAAATATTTCATACAGTATTGCGTTGCCAGCAGTATCCTTCTGATAAGATTTCGTGTTTATCTCCCTGTTGCTAATGTACACTCTGAGGTCTAAAAACGATACCTCTTCCTCACTCAAATGTGATGTAAAATGTAAATTCAAGTCATTTAGGTTGAGCCTCTTGATGAAGGTCGCAGCACGCCCCGCCCCGTAGAGGGACGGGAAAACCCCAATGATGAAGCATGACTCTAAGGGATTCTTAGTGTGTGAGGGGTATTTTAAAAACACATAGTGCTCTCCATTTGCCACCCGCAAACAGAGTTTCTCTCACCGCTTTTTCACTGCAAAAAATAAAATATAAACACCCCCCTTTTTCAACTGATAGAATCTCTAAAATTGAATATTCTGGTAATTAAGGGCCGAGGCGGGGCACCGACACGCGGTCTCCCTCCCGGATTTCTGTGAGCCCGCTCGACGGTAAAAAACGTGCTCTAGCCTTTGGGGCCAAGATGGGTGGTTATAAGACCCTCCACAAAGAGATCAGCTGCTGCCCTTCCGTATTTTCCGGGACCCCAATGATACGAACGTTATTCCTCCGGGCTCTCCCTTCAGAATCCTCCAGTCGACGGACAACACGGTCATTAGAGGCTTTCAGATTCCGTACTTCGGATTGTAGCTCCGTGACATCGTCCGTGAGACTAGCCGTTTTAATGTCCAAGGATTTCACCTTCTCGCTTGCCTTCGTGAGGTCAGCCCGAATCAAGTTGACTTCGATGGACACCGTATCCAGTTTATGAGCCAGGGTCTCCATCTTCTGTCTGAGCGAGGATTTGATCCCATCAATGGCAGCCATTACGTCTTGCAATGTAGGCTCCGTTTCCAGGACAGAGGCATCCTTTACTCCTTCCTGTGACTTTCCTAGTCCACTAGGCGATCCCTTAGTTTGGGCGTAACGATCCATGTTGTTCAACTGCGTATACCGTCCCCCTCTGGTGGCCTTCTGCTGCCGTTTGTCCCCCTTTGGTCGCCATTTTGGGGATACCGCTATACACATAGGCCGATCCAGGGAGGTGGCACTCAGCAATCGGTATTCGTAGAACACGTCAAGTCCCTTACTTCTGACCCTCCAGGCTAGTATGTCAATTATCCGTGGCCACCGATGTCAACTGGGGTGTCCAACAGTCAGACATACTCTTCAGCTGGGTCGCGAGTGCACCCGCCAAAATCGAAAGTGAAACCAATTGAGGCTGTAGGGCCGGACCGGCCACTTCCGGTATACAGCGCCGTTGTTGTTGAACTACGCCACGGGCACTATGCCAGCCCAAGCATCCAAGAGAGACAGGCCGCAAACTGTCCGAGTCCATAACTCCGGTTTCCGGGGCGCCTTCGGGGTACGGCTTGCAGCGTTCAGATCGTCTGTGCTTCAACTGCAAAAATCACTCTACAGCATTCAGGATTGACGACAGGATATAAGCAGGGGGCTATGGGGGTCTCGGGAGCCCCAGGCTCACGCGGCCATCTTGGATGCGCGCAAAGCTCCTCCTCAAAAATGGAATTTCATACAATATCAGTTAACCGTGGTGACACCCTCCTTTTTTCTGCTATAGTTTGTAAAAGTGTTGCCCCATATTCTTGATAGTATAAGAGGGCATCAGTTACTTTTAGATCTTCACAAAGGACACAATCCTGTATGCCCCGGTACTGCCACTTCTCGGGACGCCCAGAGGCAGGAACCCTATAACGGATGTGGAGCTGACATCCTGGGTGGAGGCAGGGTTGGACACACTGGGAGACCTATACACGGACGGTGTATTACTACCATTTGGGACATTATCGGCTGATAGTGGGTTGCCGGTGGGTCAGTTCATTCTGCATCCAGTCATTACGCGGACGTTCACACTAGCATGGGGTGATTTGACTAATGAACCGCTGACACATCAGTTGTTGCAATATCTACATGTAATGGGGGAGGGGTCGCATGTGATACATTGGCTGGTGCAGGCCTTGCTTGCCCATGTACTGAAGCCACTGCAAAAACTCCGCTCAAACTGGACTGAGGATAGAGGCCATCCCTGGACTGATAAAGAATGGGAAGGCGTTTTGGCTGGTGCCACACACATACCACGAAATGCCCGATTCAAACTTATACAAACTTACATATTACACAGGGCGTATCTTTCACCGGACAAGATAAATAAGTATTTTAATATCAACACTTCCGAATGCCCAAGATGCTGCCTCCTAGGTGCGGATCTTCTACATATGCTATGGTCTTGCCCCCTACTTTTACTCTATTGCCGTGCAATATCGGAAATTCGTGCCAACTGCACTAACACTGAGGTCCCTACTATGTGGGAGGTTTGCATCCTGGCGTTGTACAAGAGAACTAAGGCTAACAAGGTGAGCTCCAGATTCTGGGACCTGAGCTTCATAACAGCGAAGCGCCTTATAACTAAGAGGTGGAAACACAGGGACCCACCGGAGGTATCCCATTGGGTCAAATCCCTTGAAGTCTGGGCACGAGTGGAGAGCACCACCCTCCAATGGGGAGAAACAGCGGGGCTGCACAAGTATCACTGCAGGCACCCCCTGCACAACGGGCAGGACCAGACACTTAGAGAGCTGCTCGGAGGTAGGTGGTACATTGTCTTTATACGCCACTCTAACTGTTACTGCTGGGCTGGACGAGGCCCCCATATTCTTCAGTGTCCTTGTGCAGAAGTAGAACCTATTAAACGCCACTTTCCCAAACAAAAAAGGCAAAACAAAATAACATGCCCTTGCATAGGTAGCAGAAGTGGCAGTCCACACCTCATCCCAGCACGATAATCTAGTTGTGACTACGCTCAGCTGACACACTGAACACTTGATGCATATACATTTGGTCATTTCATGTCCCCGCTTGTTTTGACTTAGTATGTATTGTTGTTAGATGTGGTTGATTTGTTATAAAAATTTATATCTAAACGAACAGACTCGGCAGCTACATGTCTACCGCTTTACTTGCTTATGAAACGTTGCCCGCCTCTATTCAAAGGCTGACGCCAGGCATGTATGGCCTTGATATGCATATATTGCTGTTTTCACGAATCACAATGCCAACTATCAGAGGATGCACTATATACCATTACCCTGGCCCTCCATTGGAGATGACAGACTGTGCGGGCTGTAGGAGCCCAAAGCGACCTATAAATGCACTGGTAACATTATGCCACAAATGAAAACGACACGGAAATAGTGAGACGGTAATTTTCTGATTTACAAGTACATCGATGTCGAGTAACTGATATTGTAACTGAAGAAAAGTATTCGTGGATGCTTGTACACTATTGTATCAGAAAACATAAAAAAGTTAATAAAGATATTTTTTTTAAAAATCAGTTACTTTTAGATAAAGTAGAAAAGAAGTGCTACAACAAACACTCCCTTACTACATCATCTGAGGTCAGAAGAACAAGTAAAAAACAGTTAAACACAAATGTCTTCATATTACATAGAAATGTATGCATTATAATTTTTCAAATTTGTATTCTGTAGAATTCAGGTAGGTTCTGTCGTAATGCTTAGAGGTCGCACACTGTTCCGATAACAAATCACTTACTCTTTAAAGAATATATAGCACAGTACTACCGCAACTGAGAAGAATAGAAATTAGAAAATAACATTCAGAAATGTAGGGTTTATCAAATGTTTAAAGTAACAAAATATGTATGAAAGCTACATTTTTTAGACTGCAATTTCGTAAAATATGCTCACTGAAAAAATATCTCATCAAGTAAGATATAAAGGTTAGTAAGCTGTATTTCAGATGGCGCCGACAAATCTCCAATTTCTCTTCTATAACAATAGGACAGTCTATTATAATATAACAAATGTCACCATTGTTGCAGTAAAAAGAAAAGGAAAATAAAGTTATGAATAGAACAGAAGATCAATAATGAAATACTTTTGAGCGGTGATTATTTTCAAAGCTTCTTTTCACCAGGACTTCGAAATGTTTGATCTTCGTGGCAACGGGTCATAAACTCCTCTTAGATCATTATGACTGTGAAAATTATAATATACATATTCACAGTATATGATCAAAAGGGGGGAACAGACTAAACACCAGAAGCTGGTGATGTTGCTTATATATCTTTACTCTTTGCGCCGACGGGTCATGAACTCCCCTGAGATCACCATGACTGTTCATATTATACTATACATATAGTATATGATCCCCAGGGGAAAACAGACTAACAACTGGAAGGTGTTAACGTTAATTGTAAATGTTTAGGGTTTGCGCTGACGGGTCACCAACACCTCTGAGGTCAAGTACAGTGTCAGTATTATAATATACAAAGTCACAGTATATGAGCTCAAAGGAGCCAGAAAAGGAGCAATGTTTTCTGTAATCTGTCTGTTTCTGAAAACAAGCTGATGACGTTACAGAAAAAAAATGCAAAAACATGCAATAACACTTTTCTACATATAAATGTTTAAATATTGACAAATAGCTACGTATTATAAATATCTACTATGCCATAATCAAACAACTTACAACTCTGTAATATGTTTTGTTGACGCAAAACAAGAATCCAACGCTAGAAAAGGGAACCTGCAACACAGAATAGGCACGGAGAAATAACTCGTGAAAACGAAACTAATCGAACAACGGGTGTGGGTTATATAGTTTTTGGTTATTGAGTAGTCTATGGAAGGAAGATGCAGCTCCGCCCATTTAGATGTCACTTTTTAGAGTTTACACGTGCTTACGTTTTAACTGTTTAACTTGTGCACGTGTAGGGAAAAGTTACAAACTGTGAAGCTGTAAAGGTTTCGATTTCCATCGTAGCACTTATAAGGTCCTTAATATCTACATACGTTTGAGAGTTTAAAAAGTGTTACCCGGTAAGCTGTGTCATTTGCATTCTCATGATTAAAAACATCTAAATAGAAGACATAAAAAAAAATATTGTTTACAATAGAAGAAAAAAAACTTGCTAATATTTGTCATCACTATGCTGGTAAATTAAAAAAATGCCAGCAATTGTAAAGCGTAAAGCTACCCCTGGAAAGGTGTGCCGGTGCTCGGGGCGTTGGGAAGATTAATCAAGGTGTTACCCACAGTGAGATAGTGGTAGGTTAAGATGATGCTGGAGTCAGGAATCGAACTGTGAACGCTGTTGTTCGAAGTCAGGTATTATAGGTGCTGCGTCATACTTTTACCACACTTATATGTTAATTACTGATAATTAAGTTGAAAACATTGTTAAATTATAAGTAGGGCTCCATGTTTTCCGTTTTTACTGATTTTTACTGCTAAATACAGACAGAAAATAATTTTTTTCCTCTCTGTATTCATTTTAAAATGTGGATAAAAACGGAAATTGGGTTATTTTTTGAGCGATTCTAAATGCTGTCAATGATAAGTACCAGGCCAATAGGTCTGTTGTTCTAAAAGTAAAAGGGTTAAAACAATAAAAGACTCTTAGTAAAGAGCCTTAAAGAGCAATATATATGCTCGTATAGGAAAACATGCACATTTTAATATCAAGCTTGTGTATAGTTTATCATCTAAGAGTGTTTATATGACTGGAAACGGTCAGTCCTTCAGCCACGAGTGCATATTTATCAGACCAATAAATGTAGAAATATACTTATTTCAGATTCATTTTTTCACAAAACCCAAAATATATATGGGTAGATACAAATACAATTATTTAAAAAAAATATGGATAAATACAGACGGAAATGCCCAAAAAATCAATACCGCAAAACCAGGAACCATGATTATAAGTTATAAAAGACTACTGTTGAGTTTGTTTTCATATACACGTGTTTTTAAAATTTACTTTAAAACAATATAGGTTATAGCGGTGGTTCCCAAAGTGTGCGCGGCGGTGCCCCGGTGCGCCGTGATGAGAAGCCAGGGGTGCCGCGCCGCTGCCCAGGATGTGGCCGCTGCCCAGGATGTGGCTCCTTTGTGCTGAAAGTGCCCTCGCCCTCTGCATTTAAATGGCTCAATTAAGAGCTCCGTGAGATTACGGCGGGCGAAAGGGCTAAAACTGTAGCTGCCTAAAGGAAGAGATAGAACAGGTGCCGACCGGGTTAGGAAGGTATGTGTTTTGGGGTGGGGCAAATGGGGAGTTGCACAATTATATTTGGCGTTTCTTTTCTAGCCAGTTGTTTACATTGCACGGAGCACTGGCAATTTCTACATAATGGAGTCTTCCTGCTTTCTTATGTTTGTTGTCTAGAGATAGTTGGGGGGGGGTATGTGCGTGAAGTGCTTTCAAACAAAACTGATGTGGTATATATGATATTTATTACAGAGGCTCTACTATATCATGACATTGTGGAGTATCAGGGGAGGAAGCAATAAAAAAATCGGGTATTGCCAAAGCCAATATGATTTGCCTTTAGATTTTGTCAGTGCTGGTTGCCGCTGCTGAACCGCTTCTGCAAAAAGAACTAAATTGCTAAAATGCTTTGTTTTTTTGTTAAAATGCTTTGTTGATGCTAGACCGTGTCAGCAAAAAAAAAGCAGCAGTGCCCACTGCAGCTTGATGAGGCATGTGCATGCAAGAATAAACATTTAAAAGCAAATTGGGACAAAGAGAGCCGGAGAAGCAACAGCTGATCTGACTGCCTGGGGGAACTGGAAAGAGCAACACGGAGAGCAAGGGAGGCAGGGATGTGAGTAGGAAATAGCACATTGAAGAGAGGAAAACACCTGCACGCCCATGGAGTGCTAGAAAAAGAAAAATAGTTCCCTGAATGTTAGCAGTAGAAAAAGTATGCAAGTCATCATATCAAAAGGATGATACAGACCCTATGTACCAGTGGTGGAACAAACCTAGGTGGATGGAAAGCCATTGAATAAGAAGCAAGTAAACAAGATGGACAAGAAAGCAAACCATTCATGAACAGTGGTCTGACCCATATACTACACTCAGTTTCGTTTTTGTGTAATATAGATCTTAAGATAAATGACAGCTAAAAATTATATTTGGCGTTTCTTTTCTAGACAGTTGTTACATTGCACGGAGCACTGGCGTTTTCTAATTAATGGAGAAATAATCGTGGCTGAGACAGACTCCTCGACTCTCCGTGTCTCATTTCTGGAGAGTGGGGGGGGGCGGTTGGTTGGGGAGTCTCACATTAATTTGAGAGAATTGAGAGTAAGCAGAGAGGGCAGGTGCTGCTAGCGGAAGCCAATTAAAATACGCGGGAAAACAATGTTCCGCAAATAAACTCGAGAGCACGTCTCTCCTTTTTACGCACACCGTGACGTTTTCCACCCAAAAATTGAGATGAGTGCGTCATATCGATGCTAAGAATCTAAACGTCGATGTTCAGTCAATAAGCGCCATGTGTGTCTTATTTACAAGCCTATTGTTTACAAGCCCCTTGCGCCGCCGGTGCGTCACTTTATGGCAGTGGTTCCCAAAGTGTGCGCCGCAGCACCCCGGTGCGTCGGTAAAAAAATGGTGGGGAGCCACGGCCAACTGCCAATTAGGTCAAGGGAGCCACGGGTCAAAAAAGTTTGGGAACCACTGGGTTATAGGGATATTGTAGTTAGAAATTAGCATTTAAAAAATCTTTAAAATTCAGATAAAAAAACCTTAAGTTTCAGGCCCGTTATAGTTAGAAATTAGCATTAAAAAACCTTAGAAATTCACTGAAAAAACCATTGGTTTCACAGGTGTTATAGTTACCTGGAGATTTCACTCTTACAAAGCCATAGAAATTCCACCGTTATAGTTAGTTCAGCTAACTATAACTCGCGCCCCCGCTTTGCACTGCTCATGACGTCACATATTACATCATTCATGGCATGGTCAGTGACATCACTGATGACATCTCAAATCACATCACTGATGACATCATCCACATGATAATCTGATGCACCTCCTCACACCCTAATATAACCCATTCTAAAATACAGACTACCATTTTTGAAACCATAGACAAACCAATACCAGTTACTACATACCCACTCACTGATTCCTATGTCTACACATACAACCACTCATACATGCAGTCACTCCTCAATACAACACTATCATATGCAGTCATACACCTATTCAGACAGTCACATACTATCACTCATCCATGGAGTTACTCACAGACCTAGATAGTCATGAAAAGAATCAATCACACTCCCATTTACTCACCTATACAGTTATGCACACACCACCTCACTAATTCATACAGATAGTAGTGCATTCTTACTCTCTTATATAATCAGTGATACAAGTACACACTCATTCATATAGCCACTCTCGTAATCACTCACTGTCACATATAGTTATTTATATTCATAATCACTCACATAAACTGCCTTTTCCATATGTAGTTACTTACATGTACCACTAAGATCTCCATTCACTCATGAACACACCCATACACACACTCACCGAGTCATAGAGCTGTTTCCCCATGCACTGTTGAACCCATACACCCAGTGAATTAAATAGTCACACATCTATGCACAGAGTCACACACCTCCAACCCACCCACACACACACTCAGGCACCGCTACAAATACTAAGGCACCACTACAAATATTCAGGCAAACAATCAATAACCCATATAAACTGTCATATAGATACTGACTAACCCATGTAGTACCTTACACACCAACAGACACACTGAGACAGGCATTCACACTGTTTAGTCACTAATGCTTGCATTCAGTAAGATAAGTTTAATCAGTGATTTATACAATCAGTCACACACCCCTTAAATCCTTCATCCAGACACTTATACACCCACTGATTTTATGGCACGACACGGAGGCCATATTATGCAAATCTCCTTTATTACTACAGCCCAGTAGCAACAATGAGAATGAGAATATAGAACATTCATGAACATTCTAGACAACTACATAGTCCCCTAGCGACCAGCCATCTTCCTTCTTTGTTGCTGCTGCTCAGAAAGATAAGTAATACCTTATGAACATTCATAACCTTACTAATTTATATAACCTTTTAACCTTATAGCCTTATTTGAAGGTTTTATCTGTTTAAACTGTTTTAACTGATTATACTCTTTAGGCTATGTATGCCTACTTTTAGATTAATTTTAGATTAATTTTCATGCTTTTAAATGCTTACCCTTGACCTGGTTACGAGAGTATCCTTAATGCCTTACCTTTTCTCAACTTGTGTATATTTTACCTTATGTCTGTACACCCCCCTTACTCCCACTGTTTGGCGTAACTGGGCGAATTTTGTACATTAATAACCCACGGTCTTCGCTAACCGCTCTCTCTCCGGTCCCATTTGGATCGGATTAACCTTTAAATATGTTCGATTGGTGCTCGTATTTTAATCCATAATAATTTGTGTCATTTTATTTACAAGCGTTACTGACCCTTGACAAGTACGCTTATTTAAATCTAAATATTTACCTGAAACCGATCCTCTCGCGCTTCACGTGCACCCTATTTACGTCCATTTTTCACTTCTTCTTCTCGCGCTGCGTCCTCACTGCAGCGTCCCGACCGCTCTGATGCACAGAAAAACTTAACGCGAGGAGCCGCGTTAGAGTAAAGACATGAGGAGGCGACCACGCACGTTACTACGTGCGTGGCGGCCATCTTAATGAATTGGGAAAAGTGAAGCATTTAACAAAGAGGGGCCCTTTTGAAACCTTGGGACATCACGATCTAATAATAATTAACAGTTTTTTATTCACAAACGGCCGATTTTCGAGCAAGCGACATCAATTTCACGATCAGGTGACAACTCCTCATTTAATATATTACAAGAATTTCTCTTTTATCAACAACATTAATTAATTAATTAATAGACTAATTAAGACATAGCAAAATGTCCGAACCTCAAGTTAATATCAAGGATAAACTGGAAAATTTAATTAACAAAGCCCTTGAGAAGGCATTAGGCTCTCTTGATGAACCCATCAATAAAAAAATAGAAGCCTTCTCTCTCAAATCCCCACGCCCTTCCACCAGTACCCAAAAAGAAGGAGCAGTTGAGGCTCCAAAAAAGAGGATGCTAGGAGGTAAAAGAAAGGACTCAAAGAAGGTCAAGTCCTCCGCACCAAAAAAAGCAAAAATATCAGCTCCTCCATCACGCTTTTTAAGCGGTGAAAAGACTGGTGCCTCGGGCACCCTATGTGGTCGAGATTCAGGCCCAGAGCTTCCAATCAATATTGACAGTGAAGACAGTGATGACAATTCCGAGCTAGGGATTGATTTGTCATGCTCTTCGGGTTTCAACACAGATGTGGAAGAGGCACCTAAGGGGACTGGAAGCTCAGAAGAGGCTTCAAGGACCTCACAATCAAATATGGGACTTTTGGACCCGTTTGGAGATCTAATGTTCGATCCGCTATTAATTAAACACCCTTTGTCCCCCGAATGGGCTCCTTCACAACATGTAGCTGACTACATAACCTACTGGTTAAGGAAGGATATCCCACAAGAGGTTAGAGCAAGACTACGCTCAGAATGCCCCATACCTAACCTTCCCAATAAGATAACGGTGACACCTGAACTCGACCCTAAAGTTGTGGCATTTATAAATAAGTCTTCAAGAGACCCCAGAAAGGGCATAGATAAAGGTTTAAAGTTATGCCAAGACCGTCTCCTTGACGTCATTGGACCCCTTACCAAAATCTTTGAATTGGCAGAATCGGCATACTTGGATGACTCTTTTGTAGACCCTAAAGAGTTAAGAGAGTGGATCCAAAGCGCCATATGCCTGGTCGGCAATGCCAATACCGCTCTCTCCACCGAGAGAAGAAAAGGGGTACTCTTTAAGATAGACCCAAAGCTTATCGAACTTGCTAAAAATGATAGGGGACCAGAATCAAATGGTCTTCTCTTTGGCGAAGAGTTTATCAAAGACATGGCCAAATATGTTGGCGTATTTAATTCGATTAAAAAATCTCAAAAGGACATTAAAAAGGTGTTCCAAGATCGTGTTTTCACCAGGGCCGGGAGAATGCGGGGTCGTTTCCCTGGCCGAGGAAACTCCTCATCAAGACCCTTCATGGCACATGGCGGAAGGTACAACAACAACTTCGGATCTCACCAATTCTATCCCCGAAGACAGAGATCCCGTGGTCGTGGCACTTTCAGAGGTGAAAGAAGACAACGATCCTTCTCTTCAGGTAGGAACCTCGAAAGACCCTTCTGTTACCCCTCCAAAGGTGGGAGGGAGATTACGTTTATTCGCAAAGAATTGGGATTTAGTGACCAAAGATCCTTGGATCCTACAAACAGTGAGAGGCTACAAAATAGATTTTATCGATTTACCATTCCAAAAAAGAATTCCACAAGAAATTTCCTTTTCAGAAAAGGACAAAGCCCTAGTCTCCCAAAAGGTTCAAGACCTATTAAAGAAAGGTGCTATCATCGAAACACACTGCTTAGGTTACCTCAGCAATATTTTCTTAGTAGAAAAGAAAAACAAGGAACAAAGACCAGTAATAAACTTAAAGAGTCTAAATCAGTGGGTTGTATACCAACACTTCAAAATGGAAGGGATTCACCTTCTAAGAGACATTCTAAGGAAAGGGGACTGGCTAACCAGACTAGATCTAAAAGATGCCTACCTAACAATTCCAATTTGGGGACCTCACCAAAAATACCTCCAATTTACCTGGCAGGGAAATCTTTATCAATTCTGCAGCCTCCCCTTCGGTCTGTCATCCTCCCCTTGGTGTTTTACAAAAGTACTCCGACCCATAACTACCTGGCTCAGAGAAAGGGGCGTGAGGTTAATTATATACCTCGACGACATCCTTATAATGGCCCAATCAAAAAATACGGTGTCTCTTCACACCGACCTCACAATACAACTCTTAGAGCATCTCGGGTTCATCATAAACACAAAGAAATCTTGTGTGATTCCGAGTCAACAGACTCAATTTCTGGGTTTCATGGTAGATACTGTAAAAACAGAATTAAGACTTCCATCAGACAAAGTCAGGAAAGTCAGGAAGGAAATCCGAAAATTACTCAGTCTACACCTCTTCCCCTTGAGGCTTCTGGAAAAAATCCTAGGTTTACTCTCTTCAACAATTCAAGCAATATTTCCGGGACCCTTACATTACCGGGCACTTCAAGGATTAAAAGCCAGATCCCTGAGATTGAATCATTCTTACTCTCATCTGATCTCCCTAGATCTTGAATCGAAGACAGAACTCCTGTGGTGGTTGAACAATTTGGAAGCATGGAATGGCAGAGCCATTTTCGGGGAGACACCAGATCTAATAATAGAATCCGACGTGAGTTTACAAGGATGGGGAGCGAGATGTGGGAACTTATCTGCAGGAGGTCAATGGACTCCTCAAGAGAAGAGATTGCACATCAATTGTTTGGAGTACGTTACGTCAGCAAACTAGGAGGTCCACATTCCAAGGGTTTATCTGACCTTGCAGTAGGTTTCTGGGATTTCTGTTTGAACAAAGGAATTTCCATAGTGGCAGAACACATTCCTGGGTTGAACAATGGCGTAGCAGATTGGTTCTCGAGGAACTTCAAGGACTTCAGCAATTGGAAACTAGACAGACGAATTTTCTTAATCGTCCAGTCTCATTGGGGTCCCTTTCAGATAGATCTCTTTGCAGATCGTTTGAATACACAACTAACCACATTTTTCAGCTGGAGACCAGACCCTCAAGCTTTCAGAGTGGACGCCTTTCTCCAATATTATACCTCCACTTATTATCCCTCCCATTGTGCGTAAGATACTTGATATGTTACTTTTTTCTTTCAGAATGAAAATACATTTTTTTCCCTTTGGACGACCTTTGGAAAACTGTCTTCAATTATATTCCTGTTTTCTTCATGATGTTTGATCTTTCCTCGCAGTTTACAACAAAGAAGGAAGATGGCTGGTCGCTAAGGGACTATGTAGTTGTCTAGAATGTTCATGAATGTTCTATATTCTCATTCTCATTGTTGCTACTGGGCTGTAGTAATAAAGGAGATTTGCATAATATTAGCCTCCGTGTCTTTAATAAAATCCAGATTTTCTGCCCACCAGGCTGTGAAAAATCTAAATTCTTCAATACACCTTGGCATATATATATAACACATATTTAAACTTTACAGAAACACACAGTCACTGGATGATGTTATCAGTGATGTCATTAGTGAGGTCATCAGTGATGTCATCAGTGATGTCACTGACCATGCCATGAATGATGTAATATGTGACGTCATGATCAGTGCATTGCGGGTGTGAGTTATAGTTAGCTGAACTAACTATAGCGGTTCAATTTCTATGGTTTTGTACGAGTGAAATGTCCAGCTAACAATAACACCCCTGAAACCTATGGTTTTTTCAGTGAATATATATATATTTCTTTATATTTTGGGGAAAAGTAAGGTCATTAGAGAAACACGTCGTGGTGCACAGGGGCAAGATTAAGCGCTTGAAAGCGTTTCAGAATTACGTTTCTTATCATAGTCTAGAAGTGTGGAGCTTGGTGTGGTCTATTGAGGATGAAACCCTGTCGGTATTAACTTGCCCATCTAAATTTTGGGAATCAGATCCAATATATAATAGGGGGTATTGTCTTTCAGTAGTCCGTTTTCTATATCTGGAGCCGTTGTGTTATCTCATCTAGACATGAACCTGCGGTGATGTGTCATTCTGAGTGGCAATACCAGTTACCATGTAGATTGGGATGACTCTGGTTTGCACTAAGAACGGCAACACAGTTGGTTATATTCCAAAGAATAACACATATTGTTTACAAAATCCCAGTTACATGTGAAATCTAAATTGCATGTGTTCATTTTGTTCCATCTTGACCAAATATTGGTATTGTATCCTAATGAAATATGCAGAATCTGTATTGAATATCAACATAAACTAATAATCTGGACATTGAGCGACCTGTAGTTTGAGTTCTGTGGCACAATGAGCACACTGTGTTGCAGAGCATATAGCATCTTTAGTCCATGATCATTTTAGCCAATACACTTCGCGCCCACCAGTGACATTCGGAATGAGAGCCAAAAAGTGAGTGATTTCTCCCCACTTTCAATTTACAATATCACATTCGGTGTCAATAGCCTCCATGCCATAATTAACTGTAACCCCAAATACCTCAAAGTATGGCGTCTGATTTAGATTTGTAGATCTTGATAAGCCAAGTGCCATCAGTGTTCGGTAAGTGATATAGCATCAATTTGGGCCAGATGATCTGAAACTCATACATCAATGCTAATTGCTTAAACGTTGCCAACATTTGGGGTAAGCACTCTTGTATGTTGCATGTACAGGAGGACATCATCATCTGTATGTAGGGAAATCACCATTTTCAAACCACTGTCCACTCCTGCATGATTCTTTATCTTTTCAGTTTTGTTAAGGGTTCAAGCATGAGTGCCAATATGATTGGGGGGAAAGGATACCCCAGAATCATTCCTCTGACTCCTCTTTAGGGCATCCACATTGATAATCATACGTAGTGAGATGTGTTGCTCACTTGCGGTATACCCGTGCACTTAAAATAAAATGTATGGTTTTCTTAAAAAAAGTATTCTTAAAATGAAAACAATTTAACAGCCCACTGAAGACTGTACTGGACAATTTCACGTTAATTTTCATTAAACAAGCAGACAATTTTTATTTGGAAATGTCACCAGAGGAAAATAGTGACAAGAAAAGCTTGTTCTTTTTAAAAATAAAAATATGATGAAAACAGAGGGCAATATAGCTAGATAAGTTGCAGCCAAAAGAGGGCTAGTAAACATGTATTGAGGGAATCGACCCAGAAAGTGAGTTGCACACTGGGTATAGCTACTTATTGGAGAAACCCTCATTAAAGTTTACAGTACAGGACTTTAGATTGGGATGAGGTTTTCCCTTATTTGCCCCAGTTGCCAGAGCCCAAGCTTCGTTATGAAATTTTGAAAATGATATTGGGCCATATCCCCATCTTCTTTAGCATGGCTTTGTATAACAAGTAATGCAATGAAGATGGTATTTGTGCGTTCTCTCTTCAAGTAAAATGCTCTTTATATCATATTCTGTTGGATTGTACATTTTATATGGCTGCTTATTTTACATTTTTAAGACTTTTATTCTTAAATATCAGCTACGATTTCGTTTGCAGGGGGTGGCGTCACTGTTTGAGATGCTGTTTTATGATGTTTGCGTTGGAAATTGCACATTTTATATTGTTAATTAAGCAGAGTTTTAAGTTTGGATTGGGTTAGATTGGCTTTTTTGTAGGTATTTGTGGTTACACAATGTTTTATTGTCATGTGTCTGAATAAACATATTGTTTCTACTACTTAAAAGAGACAAGAACACTGACTCTACTCTTTTAAGGAGGTGCTCTCCACCAGTATCCTATCATGCCCTGTAAGAGCCAGTTTTCAGGCAATTTGCAGCAGTACCCTGGAGCACTCAGCTTGGATTTGTTGGCTTTTTTTGTGGAAAAATCTTTACAAACCATTATCTCTTTACTCTGTGTATTTGTATTAAGGGAGCATTTATTTTTTGTTTCGTGACAGATTCCATCTCTGTTTGTGAAATGCTCATCTTCTGGTAGGAAGAAAGTGTAGTGTGAGCCACACAATGTCTGCTTAGTGGATCTTCCCGATTCCCATCATCTGAAGAAGTGTCCCCACTGTCAGAAAATGAAAAAGGAGGAATGTCAAGAACAGGGTAAAGGGAACTAGCTGGGGCAACAAGTGTCAATGTTAGGAAGCTCTGAGGGACATTGAGACGGAGCTCCGTCTGCAATACCTCACTCCTTCTCCAAGGACTCTATTAAAGGGAGGTTGAAAGAGAATTCCAGGTATCAAAAATTACATTGTTCCCTGTCAAGGACAGGAATAGTTGCAACATGTTTGTCGCCAAGAGCAACATAGACATTGAGTCACTTAAGATACTCAATTTTGAAATTCAGAAGTTACTCGACATCGAAGCTACCCAATCAATTAATGTCGAAGGCGGTCTTGACCGAAATATTTAACACCACTTACAACATCGTATAGAATGGGTCAGGAAACCTAAGCGGAGTAGGACTTCTCCACCTTTGAATCCTTGGTATTACCCTGAAGTATTGCCAGTGAAAATGTCATCTTCTTCATCATCTCCTAGATCCTTTTCGAGACACACATCATCTCCAACCTCTGTACTCTATGCGCCAGTTTCAATTGTGTCACTGCTAACTTCAGGACAAACTACCAGTGGAGTTCTCTGTGCAAGAGCCCCCCCAGACTACCCCGAAGACCACTACCTCCCCGGGGCACTTATTATTGCGTACCCCTGGCCCAGTGACCACCACCTCCCTAGGGCTGTGCAAATGTAGGGAGGGGGCGCGCAGCCCCCCTCCTGGAGCCCTAGATGGCCCTGGGGACCACCATCCTCCAGGGCCAGCTCCTGCAATGTCTCGGGTGCCCACCTCCGGAACATTGCCGTTGGCAATGACAGGGCGGGAGCACGGCTCCAGCCCTGTTATTGCAAACTTCTGCTTTGCTTCGTGGAAGCGAGAGCTTCCCAGAAGCAAAGCAGAATTGCTTTTGGACAAGGGAAGCTGCATGTTAGCAGCTCCCCTTGTCCAAAAGCAATGCAGGCTCCCGCGGAAGGCGGGGAGCTGGCTGGGACCATGGGGGCATAAGGGCTCCCACCTCCGTCCCAAATGTAAGGCCAGGCCCACAATTGGCCTCAGGTGGGGGCCACGCGGCCCCCCTCCAAAATTAAAAGAAAAAAGAAAGACAGGCCATGCAACTCACGGAAGCCCCGCCCCCTTTCACTACTACTCTGCAAACGCGACTCCTGGCGCGTTCTATGTTGGGGGATGAAGTCCCTTATCCTACTGATGGTCCTTAGGGGCCAATTATCCCATCTCTTACCTCCAGTGTGCCCCACACAGTGGGATTCATGAGAGATGGTCCGAGGCCAGGTCCCTTGCAAATGTGCCTGTTGGCGCACTGCTGGTGAGGCAATGAGGTCCTCTTGTGTCCTGAGGACCTAAGGACTAAAGTGGACTTCATCTCCCAACCAAGAGAGCGCCAGGAGGCACTTTTGCAGAGTGCTGCAGAAAGGGGACATGGCCTCTGTCCGCCTCTTCTCTTAGCAATCCACTATATGGGGCTTATGGGAGGCATCAGTTAGGTTAGTTGGCCCATAAGGACCCCCAGCTGCAAAGGGGACTTCACTCCCCATCCAAGAGTATGCCGGGGAGTGCGTTTGCAGACTGGGGGGCAAAGGGTATGTGGCCTGCTTTGAGAACTTGCCAATGCTGCTGTGTGGGACTTACTGGAGGTAATAGGAGGGTTAATTGGCCCCCAAGGTTGTCCTTGGGTTCCAACTACCCCTCCTGTTACCTCCAGTAAGTCCCACACAGAGGTATTGGTAAGACGTGTTCGAAGGCCACGCACCCCTTTTCTCTACTTCTTTGCAAACACACCTCCTGGCACACTACGGGTTATGGGATGAAGTCCACTTTGCTCCTGAGGGACTTTGGGGGCCAAGAAGCCCTCCTGGTACCTCTTGTAAGTCCTACGCAGCAGAATTCCTGAGCGCCAGTCCCCTTTCTCCACCTCTCTGCAAACGCAACTACCAGTTAGAGAAGCATTTGCAATGTAATAGGTTTCACATTTGTGAGAGTTAGAGCTACAGGCGTTGTAAACGCTAAAGGGATTTACTAATGTTTCTTGGAGTGGAGTGGATGTAGGTTGTGTGGAGTGGAATTATGTGGTATGATGTGCAGTGAAATTATGTGGATAGACTTTGACTTTGATATTGATATAAGGTATGTGGTATTTAGTGTATAGGAATTATGTAGAGTGGGATTATGTGTTCTGGAGAGTAATTGTGTGTTATGATAGTCTGTGTTGTGGAGTGTTAACTTCTGGTTTAGTCTTCCTCGTTTCCATAGAAGCTAAACTATAAACTAAATGAGACAAAAAAGAAGGAGCACTTCTGGACCTAGTCAGAGGTATGAGAAGGGCTACTGGAATTACGTGACTGTTTGGCTGCACCAACTGTAGCATGATTATACATTTTCCGCATTTGTCACATAATCCGTCATCCGCTGCATAATGTGCAGATTTCAATAATAAAAAACTTGTTTCTAGCTCAAACGGTTCAAACGTTACCATAAATGCAGCAACAAGTGTTACAGATTGTTGGAAGTTACTTATTGCCTTTTTCTGCATTTCTGTTGCTTCTTTCTGCACCTTTCTTTCCTTTTCTGCACTTCTTTTGCCTCTTTCTGCTCATCTCTTCCAGTTTCTACACCTCTGTTGCCTCTTTCTGCACCTCACTTGCCTCTTTCTGCACTCCTCTTTCTGCACCCTTCTTTCCTCTTTCTGCACCTCTTTTGCCTGTTTCTGCACCTCTCGCCTCTTTCTGCTCTTCTCTTGCCTCTTTCTGCACGTCTGTTGCTTCTTTCTGCATGCACTTTTGTTGCCTCTTTCTGTACCCCTCTTGCCTCTTTCTGCACCTCTGTTGGAAAAACGTTGCACACTCCGAGCATCTTGTTATGTATTTTATTGAATTTCTTGCCCACCAACAACTGGCAGACGCGTTTTGGCCTCCTGGCCTTTGTCATTGTCAGTTACCTCTTTGTATTTCTACCATTATATAATTGGGCGATGCTGTAAAAATAAACAGAGTACTTCTATTATGAATCAGCTGTGTCCCTATTTACATTTTGGCCATCTTGGGAGGGTTTTTTAGATCTCTCCTCATATATTTGATACTATGTTTATACTCCCTCTAAGTGTAATTCATATTTTAAATTCTCCTCTTTAGCCACATATTTAAATACTATATATACATTCATTGATGCATACTATAAATAAATAAATAAATAAGTAGACAAATAGAGAACCATACAAAATTACAAAATAAGCAAAACAATTGATTGAGCCAAATCTAAACATTTTGATAAAAGCATTATACCATCAACGTTCTAAAAAAGCTGACAACCAGTGTATATCATTCCTTATATCACATTTGTATCAGGGTCATTTTACTCTCTCCTATCTCATTTTTCTTCCATCTGTACCTTCAACTCAATAAGATTCTATTACACCCTTTATGAGCCATATTTGCCATATAAGCAGCCACTATGCACAGTGCATGTGCTTGATTAAAGAGTCTTGTATAAGCCATATTTGACTTATTTACAATCATTATACAAAAGTGCCTATACTTGATTAAAGTGCCTAAGTTCTGACTACCTCCTACTTGAACAGTAAGTCACATCCTAAACTATTCTAAAAAGTGATTATATTGAATTAAAGTGTCTCAGTGCTAATTACCTCAAAATATTATACCATATAAAATATTCTAGGTGGGCAGTCCTTTTTATTCTAACTGCTAATTGAACCTATGTAGGCCCACAGTTCTTCATCACTGTTGAGACCCCATGGAGCGAGGTCCTCATTTCAATTATATATCTTGATTCAAGTCTTCTCTGATTTCTCACCCTGTCGTCCCCCTCTCTCTTTGCATATTTCCTGATCACTAAGGAGCAATGGCAGGCGACAATATCATTAAAGAACAATACGTCTTTGGTCATTAAGTCTTCATATAAAGGAGCAAATGTTGTATTACAAAACAAGCTAAACTATCAGCAAGAAGGCTTAAGATTATTAAGTGGAGGCAATGTTATCAACCTATTATGCAACAGGATTACGTGTGTACAGGCATTCAATGATCTAATCAGCAGTTGGAAAAACAAAGGGGTTTTAGACCAAGATGAATACATGTATTGAAGGTTGATTTTATGGTGGTTCCGACTTTCTATTATATCCCAAAAATTCGCAAAACTAGTGAGACACCACCGGGACACCCCAATGTGACCTCTAGAGGAAGCCTCTTACAGAATACCTCAATTTTTATTGACTCAGTTTACTCCCCATTTGTAAAAGAACTAAGTTCATATAGTAAGGACACAACTAATTTCATTCGGATGATTCAGGGTGTAGTATGGAAGGAAAGTTTTCTAAAGATAATATTCGATATTATCATCATTTTTATGCTAGTATCTCGCAACAACAGGGATTGCAAGCTGTTGAGTATTTCCTGAAAGAAAGAACCTTGAAATTTCATGAGCATGGTGAAATGATACTACAGCTTTTGTCATTTTGCTTGAACAGCAACATTTTCTTATTTGCGGGACATATATATTTACAGAAACAAGAAACCGCGATGGGAACATGCTTCCGCTCAGTTAAGCAAATTTATACATGGGCTGGTGGGAGAAGCATGTAGTCTGGGCAGAGTTCAATGAGCATTGGATGGATAGGGTGGCTCTGTGTGCCACGCGTATAGCTGATCAAGTCATCCTATGTCGAGGCACTATGGAGTAAGCAGAGCAATACATTGCTGTCCTTAATGAGAATATTTACAATTTCCATTTTACAAGTTGTATCGGCAATACTGAGGTGTCATTCCTAGATCTACAAGTATATGTGGAAAACAATCATCTACTGACAAGGCTTTTTTGAAAACCGACAGCGGGAAATTCAATATTACATTCTAAAAGTCAATATCTGCTTAACCTTGCGAATAGTATTCCATATGGAGAACTCTTGCATTTAAAACGCAATTGTTCGACGTCACAAAGCTAAGGTCAGACAGAATCTGAAGCCATCAGTAGATTTGAGAGGAGGGGATTCTCTAAGAAAATCTTAAAAACATCAGCTACCAAGGTCAGAGACGTGAGTAGAGAAAATGTATTTGTCACGGAACCCGAAGAGAAAACAAAAGAGGCAGGGACAAGACTAATGCTTAACTCTTCAGCGGACTCTATGGAGATTAGTCAAATAATAAGAAGACATTGAGGCATTTTACTGGCTGATCCCACTATAGGCCCCACATTACCCTCCACCCCAAGCCTAACACACAGAAGAAACACTTCATTGAAGGACCTTCTGGTACATAGACATTATATTGAAAAGACACCGGAGAAGCCCAAGATGATGGGCTTCTTCCCATGTACCGGATGTAAGGCCTGTAGGAACAGCAGGAGGGTGAAGGAATATGAGGTTCCAGGAGTTACAAAAAAAAGAAGATCACCAAGCAGCTAAACTGCAATTCGAACTTTGTAGTATATTGCCTGGTGTGCCAGTGTAAGGAAAAAGTACATCAGAAGAACAATACATCCAGCCAAAAAGAGTATAATGGAGCACACCAGAGCAATACCAAACAAAGAAGAGTCTTATCCTGTGGCAAGGCATTTTGCAGCTGACCATAGAAGCGAAATCAGTCTCCTACACTTATTCTGTGTTGATCATTAAATATGCAAAGAGAGGGGAAGATAAGGTGAGACATCTGAGAAGACTTGAATCAAGATGTATAATTGAAATTAGGACTGGTGCTCCATGGGGTCTTAACAGTGATAAAGAACTGTGGACCCAAATAGGTTAAATTAGTACTTAGAATAAAAAGGACTGCCCCCCTAGAATTTATTATAAGATTTACAATTTCAAGGTAATTAGCACTGAGTCACTTTAATTAAAAATAGCACTTTTTAGAATAGTTGTAGATATTACTTACTGTTCAAGTAGGAGTTATTCAGAACTTAGGCACTTTAATCAAGTATAGGCACTTTTTTTGTTGGCTGTAAATAAGACAAATATGGCTTATATAAGGCTCTTTAATCAATCACAGGAACTTTCCATATTGGCTGTTATTATGGCAAATACAGCCCATACAGTGCGTAATAGATTCTTATGGAGATGAAGGTACAGATGGAAGTAAAATGAGGGTGGGAGAGTAGAATGACTATGATAAACATGTGATATATGAAATGATATACATTGGATGTCAGCTTTTTTTGTACTTTGATGAAATATTGCTTTTGTCATATTGTTTAGATTCGGCTCAAGCAATGGTTTTGCATATTTTATAATTTTCTATGGTTATCTATTTCTCTATTTATTTATTTATTTACAGTATCAATCAATGAATGTATTTATAGTATTTAAATATGTGCATAAAGAGGAGAATTTAAAACATGAATTACAGTTAGAGGGAGAAATATAAACATAGTACCTAATATATGAGTAGAGATCTGAAAAACCCTTCAAAGATGGCCGACATGTAAATAGAGACACAGCCGATTCACAGTAGAAGTCCTCTGTTTATTTTTACAGCATTGCACAATTATATAATGGTAAAAGTACGAAGAGGTAACTGTCATTGACAAAGACCAGGAGGCCGAAACTCATCTGTCAGTTGTTGGTGGGCAAGAAATTCAATAAAATATATTACAAGATGCTCGGCATGCGCAGCCTATTTTCCTCTGGATCCATGACACGTATCAATTGAGGAGCAGTCTTCTCAAGCCGCTGCAGCTGTCACGAGTGAAAGCGGAGGCATTGTTGGTGGAAACAGAGAGACGAATATAAATATATATTTCTGATGGATACATCTGCCTGTGGATTCCTCACCTTTTGAATTACCCCATGCGTAGCATTCAACAGAAACTTTTCTCCATATGCTCTACCACTTCGACGACGAACTAACAGGCGAACGGCTCCGCACACAACTCTTTGTGACGTCATGGGAGACATAAGAAGACCTCAGCGTGCTGACGACAGTTCCCTTTTTTCCGCGCTGGCGACGCGTAACTGTTTTTTCCAGGGCTCTCTATTTCTGAGAGTTTTTTTGTTGCAGGTTCTGCCTGTAATTGTAGCAGTGCTCATGGCTACCCAGAAGAAGTCCGGTTTTAAACCTTGCAGGAAATGTGGGGGTCAAATGTCGATTACTGACCCCAATGAGGGCTGTATATGGTGCCTCTTTTTGTACCATGGCGTTCAGGTGTGTTCATCATGCAGACGCATGAATCCGAAGGCCTTGAAAGAGAGGGAGGCCAAGCAGTTTATGGCGAAAGAAAAAAAGTAGAACAGGGGCCGGAGGAGTTCAAATCCAAGTCCAAGTTGACGACTCCGCATACCTCAAAGTTTTCGAAGACGCATAAAAAGAAGCAGCATCATGGATCCAGATGTCAGGCGTCGAAGAATGAAACACAGAAGTCGGGGTCTCCCGTACTCTGACATCACCGCAAGGAAGAAAGCTCTCCTTCCCCTTTGCCTCAGTCTCCAGCTCCGAGAGTCTCACTGGCACCCAGAGATTCAATGCCTTCTCCTCCGGCCACTCCACTGCCGGCTCCAGTGTCTCCGACGCCTCAACCGGAACCAATTAGACTGCCCCCTTGAGTGGTCTCTGAACCAGTGGTACTGGATCCAGGATATCCAGCCTTTCTGGCGCAAGGTAAGGATCAGTCGCATTTCCTAAATGCAATGTTTGGCACGTTTGTCTGAGCGACTAACCCCGTTGGTGTGCCGGTTGTCCCTATGGGACTGCTTTCCCACTCCCTTGGAAGTTTTCCACTTTACTTCTCACAGCACCTTTCATGCCAATTACTCCTGGGAGTTGGCCACTCCCGACGCCGAGGTTCTCGACACCGGTGCAATCCCTGGAGTGAAGAGTGCTGTTGGATGGGTCTTCTCCGGAGCTGTCTGGCTCCTGTCCGGCGCTGACTTGGTCTTGTCCAGTACCTTTGACTATTCCTTTGGAGCCTCCAACGACACCGGTCCCGAAATCACTGGCGCCGTGTATGGCTCCGCCTATGCAGGTCCCAAGGATGAGATCCAGAAGGGAAGCACAAAGGCTGTTGGAGGAAAAAGAATATCAAGAGCAGCAGGAGGAGGCTGAAGAGGGTGAGATTGTTGACCCTGTGCAGGAGTTTGGGGCACTACAGGAGGCTAGTCGGCTGGACACATCTCCTGAATGGGAGCTCTCCTTACCAAAAGGCCTTCCATCGCAGGTGGTTTCCTGATATCACTCTTTAATAAGGACGACAGCGGATCTGCTGAATTTGCCTTTACCTACTGCAGAGCGTAAATCAAACATTTTAACAGAAGTGCTTCATTCTCCTTCTTCAGTTTTGTAGCCTCTGCTTCCTTTTAATGAGGCTTTGACTGAGCCTATCTTAGAGGTGTGGCAGAAGCCAATGACTGCCCCTGCGGTGTCCAGATCAGTAGCAAGGAGGTATAAGGTGGCACCGGGAATTCCTGCTTTCCTTTCCACACACCCATCTCCTGAGAGTTTAGCAGTCCAAGCACCATGCTCCACTAAACAGTCTGCAGGCTCTTTCCCATTCATGCCCTGCAGATAGACAATACAAGAGGATGGAGCAGTCGGCAAAGAAAGAACCGTTTTCTTCAGACAGTATGGCTCTGAAATCAACATCTGCGACATCTCTGCTGGGTCACTATATCCATGCTCTGATGGATTAAGCAAGGTAGGTTCTTCCCAAGCTTCTGGAGGATGTACAGGGCCATTTGGCAGAAGTTCTAGCTGACACCCAAGTTGCGGCCCATCAGGTCATTCAATCAGGACTTGATTCTATTGACTCTGTCGCCAGATGAATGGGTTCCTCGGTTGCAACCAGGAGGCGCGCTTGGCTAAGGGAGTCTGGATTTTCATCTGATGTACAAGCCACCCTACTGGACTTGCTTTTTGATGGCACTCGTCTTTTTGGTGGCAAAGCAGAGTCAGCGCTACAGCGCTTTGAAGATAGTAGAGCCACAGTGAGATCGTTGGGTCTTCAGTCCCAGCCTGGAGGTTTTGGTTACCGCAGATTTCGAGTGTTTGGCAGGACTTCATCCATTTGTGCCAAACACCACCATCAGTCACAATAGCAGCAACAGGTAAACCTTCTATATAAGTCATACAGAGGAAAAAGTAGAGGTAGTCTGCAAGACACAGCTCAGCAGCAAGTCCCTTCCTCCTCCTTTCCCGCCCCTCCATCTGGTAGCGCAGTAAAGCAGCTCTAGATCCTCCATCCTAAAGCATGTTGGTCCCATTGGAGGACGGGTGTCCCATTTTCTACGAAATTGAGGTCTGTTACTTCAGATCTCTGGGTATTGGATCACATAGAAAATGGGTATGCCCTTCCCTTCCTGGAGTTACCCCCTCCTTTCCCCCCTCACCAGGGTTGGTGCTCAGAGGAGCACCTTTTGCTACTGCAACAGGACGTTTTATTTCTACTGAAGAAAGGTGCGATAGAGGTGGTTCCGGAGCATGAAAGGGGTCAGGGATGCTACTCCCGATACTTCCTGATTCCCAAAAAGGACGGCCGGTTGAGGCTGATTCTAGACCTCAGGGACTTGAATTTTTACCTCAAGCAGGAGAAGTTCAAGATGTTGACTAGCTAAGGTTCTTCTGGGGTAGCAGCAAGAAGACTAGATGTGAGGTTCCGTGAATTCTGAACCCGTTTTATAAAGGTCATCGTACCATGACGATTTTGGTATCAGCAGACCGAAAATGGCGAGTATAATATGTACGAGCATTTTCGTCATGTTCGAGTGACGAGATCACCATGAAATCAGGGATTGCGTTCTGAACCCTCGGGTTCCATTTTGTGTACGGCAGCCATTTTGTGGTTGCCCTCACATAGGCCGATGACTAAGGCCGAACGAGTTCTTGGGACACGTACACCTTTAGCTGACTTCTGTGTGACCTGGGCAAGCTGACTCCGTTGCCCGAAGCCAAACCTGTTAGGCCAGTTCCTTTCCCAGTAGCTGGTCGAGATTGAGGATCAAGGCACAGGACACCATAAACCCTTTTTTATTGCACACAGCTATGTCCTATCTGACTTACACCTGTCTCTGCTCCTTTCTTTATGACCTGTTTACGATGAGGAGGTGCCCGTTTTTATTGGGGGGTCCGTCCGATATCTGATGAAGAGTGTTGAGCCTTTCCGGGTAATTGATGGTGGGCTGGACGGTGAAATGTGGGTTTGTCATGCAATGCTTTTATCGTGTACACATGGGATTGGCCAACTGTAAATAAGGAATGTTTGCCTGAAGCACAATATTTGGTATAAAAAGGACGACGTGCTTTGTAAGTTTGAGCAGTCTCCTACGAATATACAGCCTATGTACTTCGTGGACCTCTGTTACTGGTTGCAGCCAATAAATCTGATCTTTGACTTCACCAAGAAGTTGCCGCGTTTCTGTAACTCTGAGACAGGTGAATCCGGAGACTTTGGCACCGCTGGGTCTTAAATAACCCGGTTCTTCATTTGGCGCCCAACGTGGGGCGACTTCAGCGGTACCGGTCCAAGCCTGATGATCGTGAGGAGCTTCGTGTGAAAATTCTGGAGGAAGGCCAGCCACTTCATCGACCCCTGTATGTCGTCGTGGTCCGAAAGTCTTTGCTGCGAGGTTCCCGCTTTCCGACGGCTACGAAGGACTGCTGCCCTGACTGTTGCCCTGTCTTGGAGCCTTAGACGATTTGTAGAGCGAGACGATAGACGGGTCTTCTGGTGACGTCATCGATATTTCAGTAAAGTATGAGTGGAGCGTCTCCCAGTCCTTAGTTTTGGGTATCCCTTGGGATCTTTGATTTGGGATCTTTGATTTGGGATCTTTGATTTGAGTTCTTTGATTTGGGCCTTGCAAGTACCAAAGCCGAAGGACTCGTGTATTCACGAGACTATCGTATTCGATACTCCCTTGAAGTTTGAAGCTAGACTAGAGAGCGAAGATGCCTGGTCTTAGCAGACTTGTAAGATTATTTTGTTGCGGTTCTAATAGGGATTCCCGATTGGAGGACTCGTGTCCGGTTCCTCCGATTGGAACTCCAACCTATGAGCTTTATGTGAAGCACGGCGTGGGCCCTATCACATATGATGAAGTATGGATTAGGTACACAAGGAAGGACGGTGTCCTCAAATGGCCCCAATATGGTAGTTTTGATACGGAAGTTCTAGATAATTTAGAAGTTAGACTCTTCATAGAAGAAAACCTGGCCGGCGATGTTTGACTCTTTCTATGGCGAAAGGAAGCCAAACAGAAGGAAATTAAGTTAGCGAAGAAAGATAAAAGAGAGAGAGGTATCTCAATTATGCAAGCTGCTATGCAGTTTAAAGATAACGAAGAAGAACAAGCGAGTGAGCAGTTGCACAGGCAACGTAAAATGGCGATTGAAAAATGCTATCCAGCTTTGCTGCTTCTTCAGCAAGATGCAGCGAAGGAACTTGAGAAAGACCCCTTAATGTCGCATTTGTTGAGTTAACCACCCCCTTATGCGCAGAGTGCTACAGCACCTCCGCAACCTTTAGTTGTGCAACCTCCAGTTGCACAGCCTCCTGTTATTCCACAGCCGCCAGCTCCTCTTCAGTTGGCTCCTGCTCCTCTGGTTCAGCCTTTTCATGGGCCACTGACTTTGCTACCTGCTCCGCCTTTAATTCCTGCGACTTTTTCTCCTGTTCTTGCTACCTCCTCTGCCACTGCTCCTACGTTGACCTTTTCTCAGTCCGCTTTATCTCCTGCCCTGTCGACCTCTCCTTCTGTTCGACAGAGAATGACTAACACTGTTACTAGTCTTTTGTCTCCTTTCCTTGGGTCATTTAATACGACCCCTGTTTCAGAGCGCAAACAGTTGCGTAGCCAACTGCCTGATTCTCGAGAGCGAGAAATATTGGATCGTTTGGCGCGTAAATGGGTTACTCGTCCTTTAAGATACGATGTAGAGTCTGTTATGGATGTCTTCCGTCAATGGGAAGAACCGAAGCAGAGATATGTTTTTGATAAAATTTGTACTTTCCTTCGTGAAGAATGGGAAGATGAAGATTTGGGACAGACTCCGCCGGAGTTGTCCAATGTGCAATCCGAGTTTGCGAAAGGAACGATTGTGGGTTCAGAAGTTGAGAAAGCAGTTGCGACGTTATTGTCGTTTAGGAGCGAGTCTCTTTCTCAACCGTTGTTTGAGCCCAATCCCTCTGTTAGGAGAAAGGTGAGACAATACCCAATGAGAGAAGTTCCCCCAGTTTGGAGAGAAGGGGACCCAAACGCTAATCCAATTGTTCTGCCTCATTTTCAACGTGTTTGGGTACATGTTCCGTGGAAACGTGCTGAAGTTTTGGCCCTTAAGCAGACTTTACCTGACCCCCGTAAAAATCCTGCAGGATATTATAAAGAGTTATCACAAACCGCAGACTCATGTATTCTGAACCTAGCTGATATAGACATGTTGTTTGGAAATGTAGTCCCACAGCCTTTATGGGGATTGATTCGTCATACGGATCATGCGCAAGAGTTAGGTGATTCATGGGTTAATATTGCTGCTGCAGATGGCCGACAAGTTGGTGGTGCCAAACCTGAACCTGAAGTAGCAGATCTTCCCGGTAGGATCATTACCTACATGAAAACGTTGATGCCCGCTATGCGAGTAAACTGGGACAAACTGTCTGCATGCAAGCAGAAGAAGGATTAAACTGTATCTGACTTCTTCACTAGGTTTGAAGAGACATTTATTGACCACAGTGGTCAAGACATGAGTACCGAGGGTGGTCAACGTTTGTTTGTTGATAAGTTTGTGCATATTTTACTCCCCGAGTTATGTACCAAGTTAAAAGATTCAGAGAGCTCTTGGGCTGTGTCGTCATCAGCACAGATACTGGCTACTGCACAGTATTACGAAAATAGAGATAAGGATGAGAAGGATAGAGCAGACAAGAAAACGAAAGAATTGAAGACGAAGGTGCTTTTACAGCAAGCGTATCCACCCCGTAGTAATCAACGGGATTATCAGCAGCCTCAGCAGTTTCAGAGAAACTCGCAAAGGTTCGAGTCTCCTCAACCGCGTTTTCTGGTAGGCCCCAATCAGTGTTCATATTGTAAGGAAGAGGGTCATTTCAAGTATAGTTGCCCTATTCTGTCAAAGCATTTGAATAGTGTTTCAGGTCCAAGAGGTCGAGGTGTTCAGCAAGCTCCTAGAGGTAGGGGACGTGGAGGTTTTCCCCAGAATGCGCGTTCCTTTCCTCCACAAAATTCGATGAATAGTTTTGATCAGCAGAATAATGCATCTGGTAGGACGCCTCAGTACTATGCTGACGACTACTACGTCGAAGGCGAGAATATGGATGGTAATGATTACTAGGACAGCCATGGACAAAGAGAGGGAGTTGTTTCAGTTCCAGTAGATCAGAGTGGACCTTATGTTGAGGTGATTACATCAGGTGTGGCAGAGCCTTTTCTGTTGGATACTGGTGCTACGAAGAGTGCTATTATGCACTCTAAACTCCCTGGCGCACCTTTGTCTGGCTTAACAAATGTTTCAGTAGGTTTTTCTGGCGCCCCTGTTAGAAACCCAATTTCTAATCCTTTGTCTCTTTCTATTGGACCTCGCAAACTTGAAGCACCCCTTATTCTGACGACTGGTTGTGGTGAGAACTTGTTGGGATTGGATCTGTTGAAAAGATTGTATGCAACATTGTATTGTTCTCCTTCGGGAGTACAACTTACATTGGGCAGTAAAGTGGTCTCTCCGATGTATTTATCGAAGGATAAACTTCCGACGGAATTGTCTTCTCTTCCTGATATTCTTTGGGCGACTGGTCCTAACGATGTAGGTCTTCTGGAGATTCCGCCATATGTTGTAACGTTAAAAGCGAACGTTAAAATGCCACGCATTCCCCAATATAGGATCTCTAGTGATGGAGAAAGGGCGTTGCTAGCGATTATCCATGACCTGATTGAGAAAGATGTGATTGAGGAAACAAGAGGTAATGTGTGCAATAGCCCTGTCTTGCCGGTTTTGAAACGCACTGACTGTTCTCAGCCACCCGTTTACAGGTTTGTGATTGATCTTAGAGAGGTGAATAAGATAGTTGTCCCCAATTTCCTGTTGTTCCTGATATCACTGCCTTATTGACAATGATCCCGGCTTCAGCCACTTGGTTTTCGGTGATTGATTTGAAGAATGCTTTCTTCAGCATCCCGATTGCCAAGGAGAGCAGAGATATTTTCGGCTTCTCTTTAGGAGGTTGAAGCTTCCGGTTTAAGCGCGCTCCTCAAGGCTATTGTGAGAGTCCATCAATATATAGTCAGGCTTTGAAAACACAGCTTGATACGATTGTTTTACCTGATGGTGCTGCCCTTCTCCAGTACGTTGATGATTTGCTAGTCGCTGCCGATAGTGAGGAAATTTGTAAGAAAGCTACTTTGTCATTATTGCGTAATTTGTCTGATTTTCATCACAAAGTGTCTCTTTCGAAGTTACAATATTGTCGACAAGAAGTGACCTACTTAGGTCATCTCTTATCGAAGGAGGGTAGAAGATTGACCCCAGAACGAATTCAGGCGATTGCGAAAATGAGTGTGCCAATTACACAGAGAGAAGTGCGCGCTTTCTTGGGTATCATGTCATATTGCAGACAATGGATACCAAATTTTTCTCTGCTAGCCAAACCGATAGTGGCTTGACCTGTAAAGATACACCGAATCCCCTCCCGTGGTCTGAAGATTGTCAGAAAACTTTTTCTGAATTGCGCAATGCATTGTGTTCAGCTCCTGTGTTGGGTACCCCCGACTACAGTAAGCCCTTTACGTTGTATGTCCACGAGAAAGAAGGATGTGCGTTGTCAGTGTTGACACAGTCTTTTGGGGACAAGCAGCGTCCATGTGCATATTTCTCGTCGACTTTGGATCCGGTAGCTAGAGCGTTGCCAAGTTGTTTGAGAGCCACAGCGGCAGCAGCTGTTTCTATTCGACAGTCTGCTGGTTTGGTGATGAATAATACGCTGATCATGATGGTTCCACATGCAGTGGATACGTTGTTAAACAGGACCAAGACGCAGCACTTGACTAGTGCTCGATTGTCAGGTTATGAGCTGACACTTTTAGCGGGTCATGTGCACATAAAGAGATGCAATACGTTGAATCCAGCCACGTTATTGCCGAATTCAGTAGAGACAGATGTTGTCGAACAGCATGATTGCTTTCTCAGGACAGAGGAAGAAAGAAAAGGGAGAATAGATCTTAGGGACACTCCTCTTGTGAAGTGTGATGGTACCTTATGGGTGGATGGTTCATGCTTCAAGCTTCCGAATGGTGATACGACTGCGGCATATGCTGTTACGACTTTGCATACGATTGTTGAAGCTGCACGTATGCCACATAATTCAGCTCAAGCAGCAGAATTGATTGCACTTACGAGAGCGTGTGTGTTGTCGAAAGGAAAGAGAGTGACCATATATACCGACACCCAGTATGCGTTTGGTGTGGCTCACAGTTTTGGACGCTTGTGGAAGGAACGTGGGTTCCTTACATCACACGGGACAAAGATACAGCATGGTCAGTTGGTGAATGAGCTTCTGCAATCACTTACCTTGCCGTTACAAGTTGCGATTGTGAAATGCAGTGCACACAAGAAGGTCACCGATGATGTTGGCTGTGGTAATGCGTTTGCAGACGAAGTTGCGAAAGATGTGGCAAGAGATGTGACGAGCCGAATGTATGTTGCGGGTCCGGCGAGATGGGTTCCGGATAGAGGAATGTGTGAGGATACGATAGAGAGTGTGAAGTCGATTCAAGCTGAAGCTACAGAGAAAGAGTTGAGTGTGTGGAGAGAGAGTACGGGTAAATTGGACGCGAATGGTTGTTGGGTCGAGTTGTCAGAGCATCAGCGATGGTTGTTACCTGATGCGTACGTGCTTGCAGTGGTTACGATGGCGCATGGAATGGCTCATATCAGTGTGAAAGGGATCTGTAAGTTGTTGGCTCCAGTATGGCAAAATGCTGGAATTCCTAAGTGTGCAGAGAATGTGGTCAAGAATTGTATGGTTTGTCTGAAGTACAATCCTGTTAAGGGAACTCCAACCCCAGCTGGCCACTTTGCACCTCCGACGTATCCGTTCGAGGTTTTGCAGCTAGATTTTATTCACATGGAGAGATGCAACAACCTAAAATACGTACTTGTGGTTGTTTGTGCCTTTTCGAGATGGGTAGAAGCATATCCCCTGAAAGATAATACTGCCTTCTCCACAGCTAAAGCCCTTGTCAAAGAGTTTTTCCCTAGGTATGGTTTGCCGAGAATGGTCTGGAGTGATAATGGGAGTGAATTTGTGGGTCAAGTGATGAAAAAAGTATGTGAAGGGCTAGGAATCCGCCAAAAGTTCCATGCTGCAAATCACCCCCAATCAGCTGGACTAGTAGAGTGCTATAATGGCACTCTTAAACTTAAACTGGCCAAGATACAAGCGAGCTCTGGTCTTAAATGGCCTGATGCTTTGCCATTGGCACTTTTATCTACAAGAATGACTGTGCATTCACGAGTGGGACTTAGTCCTTACGAAATTGTATTTGGTCGCCCGGCCAACATATGGGGAGTGACGAGGCCGACGAAATTCAGCGAGATTGAACACCCTGTACTGCTTGATTACTTGTATGATTTGACGGCTAAATCGCGTGTTTTACACCAACAGGTTCACGATACTCTGCCTCAGGCTGCTGAAGATCCAGGACACGTCATCGATCCTGGTTCGTGGGTTTTGATCAAGAACTTTCAGCGGACAAAGAACGATCAGCCCCGCTGGATCGGCCCCTATTTAGTCCTGTTATCAACGAGATCCGCAGTACGAGTCCAAGGAAAAAAGAACTGGATCCACGGCGTACACTGTAAGAGGGTCCCTTTGCCTCTGCCGTACGACCGGTGGGTCGAGGAGGGTATTGCAGATTCTGAAACTGAGACTGTGCCTCGTTTTCTGCCTTTCAGCGATGCACGTTTAAAGGGGACAAATTCTGAGCGTGAAAGCGACGATCTCCTGCAAGAAGCTGTGCCATCTTCAGTTCGATTGGACACTACTGAGCCTGACCTGTTGTTTCGTGATGAGACATTACCAAAGAAAAGCCGTTATAATTTGAGGTCGAGACCTATGGACAAATAAATAAAAAATTTCCTTTTCTCCGCTATTTTTGAAAGTGCAGCTCTCTCATCTGAGAAACTATTTTGATTTTTTTTTTTTGAACCACCATCTGGGTTCAGCTGTAGGGTCGCGGCGTCAAGTCTTTGGAGTGCAAGCCGAAGACACAAGGTTGACGGTTCTGGTTGGTCCTTGGGCGTTTCCCTTGGACTGACAGGCGCATTCCTTAGCACGGCACACCCTACCTCCGCGAGCAGCAAGGTTAGAAGATGGAGTTTTTCGAGATGGAGAGACCTGCGAAAGAGATGAATTTTAGAGCCAAAATGTGTACAATGATGACTAGAAAACGTTTTCTGATATTATGCCTTCTCATGTTGCTTAGTGTAATGATGTTTTTAATAGGATATGTTTTATTCTCTTTTCAAATGACGTTTGCACCCACTACACAGCCCATGCCTTCTTCTACTGTTTCCTCACATTCTTTCCACCCTCTGCCTGAACATGAGTCCATTAGAAGATTGGAATTCGTTAATAACTACTTCGTTCAGCTTCTGCACCAACACCAATTAGTAGTGAACACAACTAACTGTTGGGTGTGTGGTCTTATGCCTCATACTACTGATAAAGGTCTACCTTACCTGGTCCTGCCATTTAGCTACAATGGTTCTGTGTGGGCATACAGAACAATGTTCATCTATGCTCGTGAAGTCCACCCCCTACGTTCTGTGAAGGACAATCCGAAGAATAGTGCTCTAGTTAAGGGTATAGTCGATATGATTAGAGGAACTATCTCTTATGAGACTATCCCGAGAGATGAGACACTAGCGTATATTGGATGGAACGTAACCGGATATGGAGTTAGTCTGAGTGAGAACCAGCGAGCGAAAAGATCCTCCCCGATTTGGATCCTACCCCATCAGGGTCATTACTGTCTGCAAGGTAATGGCAAGAATCCGAGAGCTCATTTAGGGAAGAGTATCTGCACTGAGACATATATTTTTGCATCTCAGACTTCCCCATCGTTTCTCGCAGCTAAGGGTACCTATTTTGTCTGTTACGATAGAGCATACACATGGTTGTCCCCTGATTTCGCGGGCACATGTTTTGTCTCGTTCCTGTTGCCTCCTACCTACACAGCTGCGGCAGATTACCACAAGACCAGAATTGTTAGAGGTGTCTTCAGTAAGGAAGATACTGCAGGACAAGAATTAGGTGATTTCTTGAAGGGTTTTCTGCCGTTTTGGGGCCCGATGGTTAACAGCAGGAACATACGACAATTGACAAGAGTGGTTGAGTCCACCGTCATTGAAACTGCCGGTGCCCTTAGTAATTTGACTGCTGAGCTCCAGTCGGATCGTCTTATGACTCTCCAGAACAGAGTTGCGTTAGACATCATACTTGCAGACCGAGGTGGGGTATGTAAAGTGATCCAATCCAGTTGCTGTGTTTTCATTCCAGACAATGCTCCGACAGTGTACCAGGCCATTTCCAAGCTACATAAAATCTCCAAATCTATACACGTGGATAAAGGAGATTGGTCGCTGATGGGATGGTTCTGGGAACTGATATCCACGTGGGGATGGAAGATTCTGATGGTCATTGGGATGGTCTTAGCCATCCTTTTCCTGTTCTGTCTTTGTGTACAATGTGCTCCTGCTATATGTGGCCTCTGTGCTACATCGTGTGTAAGGAAATCTGTATCACAGGATGTGCTAAGTACTAGGATGATGCTACAGCAACATCTCGATGATCTGATGAGCATAGACCTAGATTCAGATTGACATGGGTTTAGGTTATTGCCTATGTAAGGGCAAAAGGAGGGTCTGAGGTTCCGTGAATTCTGAACCCGTTTTTTAAAGGTCATCGTACCATGACGATTTTGGTATCAGCAGACCGAAAATGGCGAGTATAATATGTACGAGCATTTTCGTCATGTTCGAGTGACGAGATCACCATGAAATCAGGGATTCCGTTCTGAACCCTCGGGTTCCATTTTGTGTACGGCAGCCATTTTGTGGTTGCCCTCACATAGGCCGATGACTAAGGCCGAACGAGTTCTTGGGACACGTACACCTTTAGCTGACTTTTGTGTGACCTGGGCAAGCTGACTCCGTTGCCCGAAGCCAAACCTGTTAGGCCAGTTCCTTTCCCAGTAGCTGGTCGAGATTGAGGATCAAGGCACAGGACACCATAAACCCTTTTTTATTGCACACAGCTATGTTTTATCTGACTTACACCTGTCTCTGCTCCTTTCTTTATGACCTGTTTACGATGAGGAGGTGCCCGTTTTTATTGGGGGTCCGTCCGATATCTGATGAAGAGTGTTGAGCCTTTCCGGGTAATTGATGGTGGGCTGGACAATGAAATGTGGGTTTGTCATGCAATGCTTTTATCGTGTACACATGGGATTGGCCAACTGTAAATAAGGAATGTTTGCCTGAAGCACAATATTTGGTATAAAAAGGACGACGTGCTTTGTAAGTTTGAGCAGTCTCCTACGAATATGCAGCCTATGTACTTCGTGGACCTCTGTTACTGGTTGCAGCCAATAAATCTGATCTTTGACGTCACCAAGAAGTTGCCGCGTTTCTGTAACTCTGAGACAGGTGAATCCGGAGACTTTGGGTGTGTTCCCTGGCACCGCTGGGTCTTAAATAACCCGGTTCTTCAGATGGTGTCGATCGATTTGCAGGATGAGTATTTTCACATTCCTATCCTGGAGTCTCATTGGAAGTATCTTCGTTTTATGATGGGTTCCCAACATTACTAGTTTGCGGTCCTTCCGTTCGGTTTTACTTCGGCACTTAGGGTTTTCACAAATGTGATGGCGGTGGAAGCAGCACATCCCAGAAGGTCAGTATCATTTGCAAGAGACAAGCATCTGTTGTTTGACTTGGGTTTTTCAATAAACATATCCAAATGTCACCTGGTGCCCTCTCAGCACATCATGCTCATAGGGGCAGTACTGGACACTACTGTGAATTGTGCCTTCCCGCCTCCACATAGGATTCAGGGCATCCGGGCTATTATTCCACTTTTTCCGCAACTGGCGGTTGTTCCAGTCCTGAAGGTGTTACGCCTGCTCGGTGCGTTCGCTTACTGCATACTGTTGGTAAACCATGCACGCTGACACTTGAGGGCCCTCCAGTCGTGCCTCTGCAGGCATCTCAAAGAGGTGGTCTGAATCTCCAGAGACACTGCAGTGGAGCTGTTGTGGGGGAGTGTTTCGGATAACCTGTCTCAAACGAAGCCGTTTCAACCTCCTTCTCCGGTGGCCACAGTGATAACGGATGCCTCCACTCTAGGGTGGGGAGCTCATCTGGGGGATCTGAAGGTCAAAGGCCTTTGGTCTCCAGAGGAAAGATTGTTTCTAATCGATCTTTTGGAGTTGTGGGCGATGCGTTTGGCTCTCGGAGCCTTACTTCCCTCCCTTCACGGTCAGTCTATTCAGGTCCTGACGGACAACAAAGAGGTTCTGCAACTCTGGTCCTGGGCTCAGGACCATAAGATTTGCCTGATTGCGAATCATCTGGCCGGAGTGCTGAATGTCAGTGCAGACAGTCTCAGTCGGCAGTACTCAGGCGATCATGAGTGTCGTTTGCACCGGAGGTGATCCATCGCATTTTCAGAATGTGTGGGTTTCCTCGATTGGACCGGTTTGTCACTCACGAAAACATGCACTGCCCGTCGTTCTGCAGTCTCCAGTATCCGATTTGGGGAACGTTGGGGAGCGCATTTCAGTTAGATTGAGGCTCAAAGCTTCTTTAAGCATTTCCTCCCATACCCTTGATTCCTCGAATTCTGGGGAATATTTTCCAAGAACAGGACCAAGTCATATTGATCGCCCCGGGTTTAGCCAAGAAGGGTGTGGAACACAGACCTCATTTACCTCTCATTGCACCCTCCGCTCCATCTCCCTTTCAGGGCAGACGTCCTCACAGGGTCGCAGGGGCAAGTTCTACACCACCAACTCCACAGCCTGCACCTTCATGCCTGGAGATTGAACGGGGCAACCTGAGCTCTTTCTCTCCCCCGCCAAATGTGGTGGATGTTATTTTATCGGACAGAAGACACTCCACCAATATTCTGTAAGGTGGGACAAGTTTGTAAAATGGTGTGTTTGAGAGATCGGTTGATCACTTGCAAGCACATTTGTCTGATATTCTGAGTTTGTCTTTCCTTGGCACAACCGGGTTGTGCAGTAGCTATGGTACAATGCTACTTGTCTGCTTTTTTCTGTTTACCAGAACCACCCTCCGTATTGAAATCATAGTCATGAGATTCATTAAGGGTCTCACATATAGGTTTTCTCCCACTCCCTTTATCATGTCTCAGTGGGATTTGAATTTAGTTCTTACTTTCTTTATTTTTTTAACAATTCTTTTTATTAAATAAGCATCAGCCAAAATAACATCACAAAAGCATTGTCATAGCTTAGAGAACACAGAGGGGGCACAAGAAATTCAAGTATACACATGATTAAGAACTTCACAGGGAAGGGGGTTCATCGAATACAGCAGTTCTGGGTGGCGCACATATCTCTCCCCTGTACCGATTCCAGGGTCCCCATACCAATGACCATTTACGAGGGCGTCCCCTTGCAAGGTAAACAGTTTTTTCCCTGAACATGCACCAGTCCAAGTTATTTTCCCATACTTCCAGCGTGGGTGGCTGCTCAACACCCCATAACTGGGCGATGTTTCTTTTCGCCAACATGAAACCCAGTGTAGCCCATTGCGTCTGTGCTGAATTTAGATCTGTGGGCTCCCATATGTTAAGGAGGCACCTCCTTGCCTCTGGCATCAGAGCGACCCCCAATTCCCTGTGCATGATGTCATGCATTTTGCGCCAGTATGCTATAATATATTCACATTCCCAGGTGATGTGTAAGAATGTGCCAGTTAGACCACACTGCCGTCTGCATAGTCCCGAGTTCGACAGACCCATATGTACTGTTCCCATGAGGCACAGGGTCAAGGCTGATTAACATATGGACATGTCTGAACTGGGGTGGTGTGGAGTGCAAAAAAACGATGGATTTAGGCCCAGATCTCTGTACTGGGGTGAATGTATGACATTGTTCTGCATTCTGTCCATCAACTGTTGTTTTTGCATCATTTTGAAGAGGGCTGCTCGACCCAACAGTGATAGGGGGAGTATTCTCCAATGTGCGATATCACTCCGAAGTCTCTGCAAAGGAGGAAGAAGGTTATGGTCATACCTAGCCGCCGGGTCAAGAGAAATGTAAATTCCCAGATACTGGAACCCCTCTGTATTAATTTGTATGGGACAGTACCGAGGAGGGACCGGAGGGTCACCACTCAGCACAAATAGCAAGGATTTCCCCCAATTAATGGAAAGTCCTGAATTCCTCCCGAAAGATGCCAGGACACCGCAAACTACAATAAGGGACTTCCTAGGAGAGGTGATATATAGCAGTATATCATCTGCGTATAAGGAAATGCGATCCTCCCATTCCGGAGACCACCTCAAGCCGCGGATAAATGGTCCTCATCGCAACCAGGCTGCAAGCGGCTCAAGGGCCAACAAAAAAAAGAGTGGGGACAGGGGGCAGGCATATCGGGTGCCCTGACCGAGCAGGAATGGGGCCGACACCCTGTTGTTTTCAACTATTTGGGCGAGTGGTTTGGCATATAGCAGGTGCACCCAACCGATAAATTCGGGGCCAAAACCAAACTTAGCCAAGACCGCCCATAGATAGGGCCATTCAACGGTGTCAAAAGCCATGGTCGCATCAAGCGAGGCAATCACGGCTGGCCCCCGAAGAGTGTGGGCTCTAGCTATCACTCCATGCAGTCTACGCAAATTTAAAGCCGTGTCCCTGTGGGGCATAAAGCCCGACTGATCTGGGTGAACCAGGCCACCCACTACCTTTACCAGCCTGTTCGACAGGAGTTGGGCCAATATCTGCGGCATGGCATTTAATAGGGAAATAGGCACAATTTGTTTTACTCTTACCCTCCTTGTGGATTACCACAATAGATGCCAGTCTTTGGTCCCTAGGGAGAATCCCCTGGTCTCGAGACTCAAAAAACATATCTTTAAGGTAGGGCGCTAATTTATCTGGTCTGAGCTTGTAAAGTTCAATGGGGAGCCCATATGGGCCCTGCGCCTTCCCTGAATTCAGAGAACGGATAGCTTGGGCAATCTCGTCAACTGTAAATGAGCTGTCCATGAAATCCCAGTCTTCAGAGGAGAGACACTGGAGCTGTATGTCCCGGAGTAGTAGATGAGAGTCATCTTCTGACCCAACAGATTCCGAGGTATTAACCGTCCGAAAGTGAGCGGCAAACCTGTCGACTATGTCATGCGGATCAGTGATAGATTTTCCCTCTTCATCAAGTAGCTCCGGGACAAGACGGTTCGCCCAGTCCTTTTTGTCTAACCAAGCAAGAAGCTTCCCGGCCTTATCTCCCAGATCATAAAGTCTACCCTGCTGCTCTCTACCGAGTGTCTCGGCCCTGTCAGTTACTAGTGCTTTGTAGCCATATTGTTTAAGGATCAAGAGATGAAGTTTAGCCTGCGTTACTCCCAATTCCAACTTCTCCTCCAGCGATCCAATCTGCGTTTCCAGGTCAACCACCTCCCTAGTCCTTTCTTTCTTCGAGCCCACTATCAGTGACAGGGCTTGACCCCTAATGACAGTTGTAAAGGCCTCCCAGAGGGACACAGACGAGGATACCAACCCTTCGTTATCAGCAAAGTAGTTATCTAGCGCCTTAACAAGGTCCTTGAGGAGTTTGGGACCTGGAAATCAGGAGCGCCCAGCCCGCCCTTGTCTGTATCTAATTACAGCTTGGTTAGCCCTACTCTACGTCGGCCAGTACCCCATATCAAGGTGGATAATATAGTGTTCAGGGAATTAAGCATCGGAGTCGGAATCACGACCGGTAAGTTAGTAAAAAAATACAGGAGACGGGGCAATACCACCATTTTCGAGATCTCCACCCGGCCCATCACCGAAAGTGGTAGGGAGGACCAGAAAGTGACCTGGAGTCGGAGCGAACGTATGGCCCTGCCCAGATTACCCTCAATGAGATCTGGTGCTGTTCGATAAATCTGTATTCCTAGGTATCTAAAAGTATGTGCAGCAACTGTTAAGGAATGAGGCCCGAACGGAACCGTCTCTGGACGATCCCCCTGCCGGAAAAAGAAAGCATAAGGCTTACTGTCATTGATTGCAAGGCCCGAAAGCCTGGTGAAAGAATCAAAAATGCTAGGAATGGGTGAGAGAGAAGCGAGATCATCAGCGTACAGAATGATCTCATCCGCATATACGGAAATTACGTGTGTCATGTGCCCCAAGTGAATCCCCCGGTGCACTGCCGATTGCCGCACCCTAAGGGCCATGGGCTCCAGGGCCAACACAAAGAGCAGGGGGGAGAGAGGGCATCCCTGGCGGGTGCCTCTGTTGATCGGGTACTCCTTTGAGATGTGTCGTCACGTGCGGGCCCGTGCCGTGGGATCCGTATATAGAAGCCTCACCCACTTTAAATAGTCCGGGGGTATACCAAATCATTCCAGCGCCCGGAACATGTAGTCCCACCGTAACGTGTCAAATGCCTGTCTCAAGTCTAGGGTGACACAACCGGCGTTAGTCCTCTCCTGGGGGGTGGCTGCCATGACACGGTACAACCTCCTGATATTAAGCAAGGTGCACCACGCTGGCACGAAGCCGCACTGGTCTGGGTGGATTAGCTTCTGTACATATGGGAGCAAGCGGCCAGCTAGCACCTTGCTCAGTATCTTATATTCTGTGGTGAGTAGGGACAATGGTCTGTAACCGGACAAGTCCGTCGACTGACAGCCCGGTTTTGGGAGTGATACCACCAGCGCCTGTCTAGTGGAGTGGGGCAGGGACCCGGTAGACAGCACTGTTTTGTACAGGCTTTCTAGTTGCGGCACAAGAGTGTCCGAAAACGTGGCAAAGAATTTGGCCGGGAGGCGGTCCAAGCCTGGGGCCTTATTCGGTGGTAGGGCTCTGATGGCAGCCTTGATTTCGGTCCTTGTAATAGGGCCAGAGAGAACGTCCTGCGCTGATTTGTCCAGTTGTGGGAACTGTACCTCCGCGAAAAAGGTGTCAAGGGTCTTCTCCACCAATGGGGGGCGCCCGATACAGGGCCCGATAATAATCATTGAAGGCCGCATTTATGTCCTGTTGTGTATCTACTGTGTCCCCATTACCGGTAATATTCCCATGGATCGGGGAGTGGGGGGGTCGTCCCTGAGGATTCGCGCTAGTAGCTGGCCTGCCTTGTCTGCGTCAGCATGTTTCGCGTGCTAGTAGGTGGTGTAATCTATGTGTCTAAGCGTGTCTAGTAGCTCAGCATGTTTTATTCGGGCATCTTGTAAGGGCAGTCCCTTAGTGGGGTCGGTCGCTGCAGCCTGCTCAGACTATTTAGAGAGTTTTCTACTTCTTTCAAGTTGTTATGCAGTACCTGTCGTGCCCCTGCTGTGGTGCTGATAGCTATCCCCCTGATCACCATCTTGAATGCGTCCCACTCCATTTGAGGTGTGGATGCAGTCCCAGTGTTTTCAGCAAAGTAGTTGTCTATGACTGTCGACAGTGCCTCCCGGAAAACAGAGTCCTCAAGCATCAGGGGCCACAATTTCCAGGTAGGAACCGGAGTCGAGATTCTGCCCCAACTAAGGGAAATTTCTAATGGGTTATGGTCAGAAAGAGTCTTACCCAAATATGGTGCATGTGTCACCTGAGTTGTAATGTGGGTGGAGCATAGAATCCTATCTATGCGAGTATGGAGTTGGTGCGGGTGGGAAAAGAATGAGTATTCTCTACTGGTGGGGTATTTCAAACGCCAGACATCGCCCAGGCCCCAGCCCTCCGCCTAGCTGCATAGTGCCTCCGCCTGTGGGACAGTATTTTTACCCCCAAGGGGGGGATGGGATCTGTCAATGGAGGGGTCCATTACAGCATTATAGTCCCCTACCAGTATCCAGGGACATCCAGCCCAAGGCACCAAGACAGGATTTAAGCTTAAGAGGTATGCATCCTGCTCAAAGTTGGGTGAATATACGCTGCCGAGAACAATTTGTGCTCCATCCAATGTGCCTCTCACTAGCATATATCTGCCCAATGTGTCCACTTGTTGTTCCAGTGCCTCAAAGGGGACCCCGTTCCTAATCCATATGGACGCGCCCCTTGCAAATGCAGAATATGACTTGGAAAAAGATCTAACCCCTCAATTTTTTGCGAAGTTTGGTCATTTCGGCTGCGGTTAGGTGGGACTCTTGTAAAAATACTATATGAGCACGCCGCCTATTCAGCTGCGCATGTACCCTGTGCCATTTGTGGATCGACCCCAGTCCCCTTACATTCCAAGAAATCACGTTGTAGCTATCTTGCATGAATATCTAGGGCATGTAACCGTGTAACACTTGCGCATTAGTGCGGGAGCAGCAGCTCATCGGGAGGAGCAAATGACTAAAGATTACAGAACTCCCCTCGACAATACTAGGGCCAGCTATCGGAACTTTGCTGGTCCAAACCCAATGCACAATGGTGCAAACTAAAAACATTGTGAATGTTGCTTTCGCTCCAGGGGGGTGTGCGCCTACAGCCAGGTTAGCTAAGTTAAAACGTTTCGAGCCTTACACAGCCCGGACCGCAATTAATACCTACTCATATCGCAGTTTCAGTACTCAAGACATAACATTGAGTCGCCAGGCAGTATGTGGAAAGGGCGGGGGAAGTAGACTACCCGCCCCGAAAATGGATCATAAGCTAACATCAACCTAAATAACCATCAGCAGTCTGGGGTGTAATGTTGCTTAACAAATTAATGCTAGATCCTGAGTCCGAGTGGTGTGATGCCTCATCAGAGGAATCAGATAGAATTGGATGGGCTTCATCCCTGAACCTGGCAGCCGTTTCCAGTGGCTCAGCTTGGTCCTGTAAGGCCTGCTCAAGAGCGGGAGCCCTGGGTCCTGCGGTGAGCCCCCCCCCCCCGGAGGCGTCTCGACTTGCGAACCCGCCGCGGCCTCGGCGAGGCAGGGACCGCTTGCGAGGAGGGCCCAGAACCGCTAGGGAGAAAACATTATTTCGATCAATTCCGCCACTTCGTCCGGGGTTTCAAAGAATTGTGTCTTGTGATCGTGGATCACTTTCAGCTTAGCGGGAAATAACAGTGCGTATTTAACATTCAGTGCCCTGAGTTTGACCTTCACGTCTTGGTAGTGGAATCGTTGGCCCAGAGCAGTGTAGTCCGGAGCAGTGTAGTCCGGGTACATGGATATCCGTTGGTTCTCGTACTGAATATGCGACAGCTCCCTCGCCTTTTGTAGTAGGACCTCTCGATCACTGAAGTTCAGAACTTTGACAATCAGGGACCGAGGGCGTACTCCCGCCACTGGTCTGCCCATCGGCACCCTGTGCACCCTTTCTACACAGAAAAGATCAGAGAGCCCCTCCAGGGCAACGGTCTCCCTGAACCACCGTTCCATGAATCGAGTAGCGTCAGATCCTTCACAGCGCTCTGGCAAGCCTATGACGCGGATGTTATTGGGCCGGGCAGGTCCCTCCGCATCATCTGCCCTCTCCTGTAGCCCGCTACCTGTTTTTGGAGCAGCGCAATCTGTGCACAGTGTTCTTTATGTTGTGGCACCAGTTCCTGCAACGTGTTTTTGTTATCCTTGACCACCGCTGCAAGTTTGTCATGGTCAGCCTTGAGGAGGGAGAACCCAGACGTCAAGGTCCCAAGTTGCTTCTCGATGACCTGTCCCTGTCGCGAATCACGCACCTCCTTTAGAATGAGGTCCAACTTGTCCTAGGCTGCTGCGTGGCGGCCGTAGAGTCATCTATCTGCTGGCTATCTGCTGCACCAGCATCTGTCCCCTTATCCCTGGGGTGGCCCATTGCAGCGCAGGGAGCTAATGTGGGTTGCAGATCCGGGCAGTCCGTCAGTCACCACTGCAGAAGCTGGTAAGGTTCACCACAGATGTTGTGGGCGCCCAGACCAACAGGCCTGGGCGCTGGCACCCAGTGCCCCGGGGGTTCCCGGGGAGGGGGAGGAAACCAGGCAGAGCGTCTCACCTATCAATAAGGAATTGAATGAACATAAGGAGTTCCTGATGAAACAAACAATAATAAAACTTCAGAAGGATGTGAAGCGTTTCAGTAAAGTAAAGATGTATCCCTATACAAAGGAAGATTACGAATTCCAGAATGGTGAGACTTCTACTGAGGAGGGTAGTAGCAATCGATCCAGCAGATCAGGATCAATGGGCAGTGACTCAAGCAATGAGGGAAGGGACTACATACCTTGTAACAGAGGAGCACGGAGACAATTCCCACCTCCTTTGCTGCACAACTTCCCCCAGACTCATTCCAACCACCGGCGTACCAGGGACAATGGATGGGACAACCACCGATGTGGAATATGCTACCGGGACACCATGTACAACAACCCCCCCCCCTTTTTCACCAATTCCCGAACCCCCCTTTTTACAACAGAGGAAGAGGCAGAAGAAGAGGAGGCTCCAAGACGGTCCAATGGCAAGATCAAGAAGCGACGACACAGCAGAACAAGACGAGAGGACAGAGACTTTAGTTGTGAACTTATCCTCAAGAACATTGACGAGCGGTGAAACCAAACTCTTGGAGAAGGGTTTAGGTTTTGTGCCGACTCCAACTGAAGACCCATTCCGCCTTCAACAAGAACTTCATCAGTTCTTCAGGAAAGTGCGATTAAAAGCTTTCTTTGAAGATAAACCGGACACACAACCAACTGAGACAGGCCTGAAGAAACCTTCTAAGTTCACTCCCACGGCAGCCATGAGTCCCAATGAAATCCTAACATTTGAACAGGCCGTCATTAAAGATGTGGCAGCGTTAAACCACAAACGCCCTTTTAACAAATTATCCAATGAAGAGAGAAAGATACTAGAGTCCATCACGGAAGATACAAACATCATCCTCAAACCAGCTGACAAGGGTGGGGCAATTGTCATTCAGGATATAGCCATATATGAAGCCGAGTGTCACCGCCAACTATCGAACAGAATGTATTACCAAGCCATCATGAAAGATCCCACTCCATGTTTGACAAGTCTCATCAAGAGCATTGTGCATGAAGCAACAGCAGAAGGATGGATCTCGCAACAAGAAGCAGTATTCCTGACCAATGAAGACCAACGATTGCCCTACTACTACACATTACCAAAGATCCACAAAGGAGTGGATCCTCCTCCAGGCCATCTGATTGTGTCAGGGATTGACTCGGTCTTAGAACCACTGAGCAAATTCTGCGACTTCTACCTACGCCCGCTAGTGAGCAAGACCCCGTCCTACCTGAGGGACACGACAGAAGTGCTCAATTTGATAGAGAATTTTTCCGAACCTGGAACCATTGACATACTGGTCACCATGGACGTGGAGGCCTTATATACAAACATACCCCAGGAGGCCACTTTGGAGGTCTTGGAAACAACATTACGGAACGTTACACCATGGCCCTATGAGACACCAACATCCTTCATTTGTGAGTGTGCCTCCATCACACTTAAGGAGAATTTCTTTGCCTTCAAATCCCAGCTATACCATCAAACTCAGGGTACCAGCATGGGAAGCACATTCGCTCCAAGTATGGCCTGTCTTTATATGGCAGATTTTGAGGAAAGATATATCCTGGGCGAATCAAATCCATTTAGACAGAATGTCTTGTTATGGCGACGATTCATAGACAACATTGTCCTCTTCTGGAAAGCAGACGAAGAACTATGCGTCTGGTTCTGCGACTGGGTAAACACACTGGATCCATTTTTAAAATTCACAAGTACGAGGTCACGCCGGCAGATTCCCTTTCTAGACCTGTTGATCTCCTTGGAGAATGGCACACTACATACCACCAACTACAGGAAGCCCACAGACAGGAATAGTCTTCTTGTCTATGAGAGTCATCATCCGAAGGCACTAAGGAACAACTTACCAATGGGACAGTTCTTGCGCCTATGAAGAAATTGTGACACCATAGTGGAATTCAAGAAATAATCAGAGATCCTGACAGACAATCTGAGAAAGCGAAACTACCCAAGTAACATCATACGTCAGGCTTACAAAAGGGCCAGGAACAACCCACGTACGGCCCTCTTGAAGTAAGAGAGAAGCAACAATCTGACATACTCCTGTGTTTCACTACTTTCACGCCTAACTCCAATGCCATACAGAAGATAGTGAGAAGGCACTAGGACATATTGAACACCGGGACATTCACACCAGGCCCCATCCCATTATTTGCATTTGAACGGACGCAGAATCTAAGGGATCACCTTGTCCATACACGACCAAAACCAACTCAGGAAAAACAACCCACCTTGTGGTCATTACCACCCATCGTGGGACATTACCCCTGTGGGTCTTGTACCTCATGTGCTGAAACGAAACCCTCGAAAGAAATTGAACTTGGCCTCAAAACTCCATGGCGTCAAACAAAACACACGAACTGTAATACCAAGAACTGCATATACACCATTCTCTGTCCTTGTGGCAAGAGGTACATCAGTATGACGACACAACAGGTCAAAATCAGGATTGGCGAAAATAAAAGCACAATTCGGAGTGGCAAAACCAACACCAAAATGCTTGCCCATTTCTCAGCAGAGAAACACCCCGCGACCAGCATGAGATTGACAGTGATTGACTCCAACTAGAGCTGGACCACAAAGACCCTATTCAGACATGAATAGAGATGGGTCCATAGACTCAGATGTGACGTTCTAGGACTGAATGATGAGATACCTTGGGTTGAACTGAATTTCTGAGAGACTCGCCTTTCATGGTCCTGACCTCTATACAAATAACATTTTACAATCAATACACTATTTCAACACCACAGATCCATTCCTAGGTCCAGACCTCTATGACAAAGAATATTAAACAATTCTATCATCACACGATCTCAACACCACAGATCCAACCCAGAGACATGAGGATCATACTGAGGAGGTTCTTATCAATCCCCTCTCCCCTTCCACCACATATAGGTACCGCCTTAATTAATTATGACTCTTGGGTGTATATGCCCGATCCACTTATACTATGCTGTGACCACGCACATACCATACAAATTTGACTGGCAGACCATGGCCCACCTCGAGCCCAGGAGTTCCACGCATGGTCACGGCCGCACTTCGTGGCGTTTGCAGCCCGTGTTGCCCGCGCTCACTTGACAGGCCCCTTGCTGTACTTATTTTTGATGCTATGACCTTTTTAAGGATTTGTGTTGCCTTCTCATTGCCCGGAGGGCACCGTTACATGTGTGGGGGTAACCAAATCCATGGTAAATAGTGCCACTCTTCCCCCAGAGCCATAGCCATGCACATCATCCACCATTTACTAATATCATCTTCATATTAATTCTGATATGAACCCCTTTGAGTGGATGCGCGTACAACGGACACACACCGGCCCACTTTTCCACTGAGTCCTTTCAATCTGTACCTAGTTCCGAACATCATCACAAGTGTAGTCCAACATTCTACCTAATAGACGGATTACTATCATCTGTCACTTTAGCCATTCCAAGATGGCTGCCGTTCCTGCGAAGTCTATCTCACCAACCACAGGGCACTCCTCCATCCGACCCCAGCATGATGTGTCATCACGCGGGGTCTGACACAGCTGCTCCGCGTTGTCCCACTTGAATGGACCGGTTAAATGGAGACGCGAGAGTGCATCCCTTCACCATCCCGACACTGACACGGAAGGGTAGGTCGCACGGCAGCGGAGAAGCGCAAACCTGTAAGTTCGAGTGCGGCACAAGGAGGCGACACTCTGTCGGCCCCCTGTTTTTCGTTCTTGCCACTTTTTGACTTGTCTCGCCTTGTGTTTACCAACACAGGGATTTTCTCACACTGCATTACCATTTCAGTTTCGAGCCTCCACCCAGCAGCTGTCGAAGGAGCCCCACCTTTACAATCAAGGGGTAGGCTCCACAACCATTTTCCTCTTCTTTACTTCAACAGAGGTACACGTCAGTTTGCACATATGCGATGCGGTTGCGTCAATAAGGCACAGTTTTAACCACATACCCGCAGGGCCACCTGTCGCTTTGGGTAGGGTAAGCGCGGGCTGCGATCACCGCCTGCGTTGTGGCTCCTGATTTATGTGTGGTGACTCATCTCCTTGTGGCTTGATTTTTTTCTAAGCACTTAAAACCAGGTCTTCCGTTTGGAGGTACACACTGTGACTGCTCTCTCCACAAATAGTGAATTAGCATACGAATGCCTGGAGGCACTCGACTCCTGCCGCTCTGTTATGTATATAAACAGAGCACCACCATTAACCTCACAAGACCTTCCTGTGACAAATCACGCCCTTTATATGTGCTCACTACTAGGCACCTAATTGTTCACATATTATCAAAAGGGCACATCACCTTAGAGAGCGTTGATAAGAGGAAGAATCTATACAGATGATGGATGTTTCTTTATACTTGTTTTTCTCTCATAATGTGTTTTGTATCACCAGGTTGGGGATGAGTACCAAGACTATAGGTACCCATCAGCGCTCAGAGCTCTACACCTTGAAGAAGAAGGTACCACAGGTTCACGGGCTCTAGGCCCGGCACCTGCCATTCTTTTTAATCCATCACTATTTTAGTGATGTTCACGTTTATTCTGGTCCTGACAAACACCTTTGGATCCGGTAGGGACCACAACATAGCGCGAAACATGTCGACCTGGTACTATTTACACTTTTGTTCACTAGAGCACCTGTCCTGTGAGTAGCGGCTAGTTACACAACCGCCCCTCTTATTTGTTTCCAGAGGGAACCTCCAGGACCCACACCCTTTTAATTGATCATCCGGACCCTTGAATAAATAGGTTCTGGGCACCGTATGGGCATTTTAACTCACTTCATTCCCTTAGGCCCTCACACCCACAAGCACAACTGCAGCATCTCCTAAAAAGATCTCCATCAAAGAGCCCTCTTGTGGGGCCCGTGAGGGACTGCAGTGCCACCAACACGAGAATCAACGCCTTATGATGATATTTGACACCCGCAAGGGTGTCTGAGGGTGTTAGAAATGGAATCCCCACCTGGCTGAGGGTCGCACCCCAGTCCAGTAGGAACCCCACTCCCACGTAAAGGAAGGGAGGGGCCCTTCCCAAAATGACGCCTGCTCTCCTTGGTAGGATGGTAGCTAGGGCAGGCAGGCTTATTCCCTAGTTAGCGTGCCAAGCATTTCGGACTACACGTGGTAGTAGAAGAGACCCACTACAAAATAGACATGACACAGAGTTCTAGTAAAAATATAGGCTTCTTTATATACTTTCTTGTTAGGTGAGTATCCATACAATCCGCACAGTACCTCAAGACGAGGCCGTGGTTCTATTATCAAAGTTCGTGGCGCATCCGCAGTGCGGCCTGGAGTATGCTTCGTAGTCGCGGTTCTGTCCTCAAAGTTCGTCAGTACAGGTGGAAGACAGGCGTGAGCCACGACAGCGTCAGCAGGGCTCGTCGTGATGGTGAAAGCGTGGAGCCGCGACACCGTCAGCCGGGCTCGGGTGATGGTGAAAGCTTGGAGCCGCGACGGCGTCAGCAGGGCTCGGGTGATGGTGAAAGCTTGGAGCCGCGACAGCGTCCGCAGGGCTCAGGTGATGGTGAATGCTTGGAGCCGCGACAGCGTCAGCAGGGCTCTGGTGATGGCAAAGACTTGGAGTCGCGACAGCGTCAGCAGGTCTCAGGTGGTGGTGAAAGCTTGGAGCCGCGACAGCGTCAGCAGGGCTCGGGTGATGGTGAAAGCTTGGAGCCGCGACAGCGTCAGCAGGGCTCAGGTGATGGCGAAGACTTGGAGCCGCGACAGCGTCAGCAGGGCTCAGGTGGTGGGGAAAGCTTGGAGCCGCGACTGCATCAGCAGGGCTCGGGTGATTGTGAAAGCTTGGAGCCGCGACAGCGTCAGCAGGGCTCAGGTGATGGCGAAGACTTGGAGCCGCGACAGCGTCAGCAGGGCACAGGTGGAGGCGAAGACTTGGAGCCACGACAGCGTCAGCAGGGCTCAGGTGATGGCGAAGACTTGGAGCCGCGACAGGTGTCAGCAGGGCTCTGGTGGAGGCGAAGACTTGGAGCCGCGACAGCGTCAGCAGGGCTCAGGTGGAGGCGAAGACTTGGTCCCGCGACAGCGTCAGCAGGGCTCAGGTGATAGCGAAGACTTGGAGCCGCGACAACGTCAGCAGGGCTCAGGTGTTAGTGAAGACTTGGAGCCGCGACAGCGTCAGCAGGGCTCAGGTGATGGCGAAGACTTGGAGCCGCGACAGCGTCAGCAGGGCTCAGGTGGAGGTGAAGACTTGGAGCCGCGACAGGCGTCAGCAGGGCTCAGGTGGAGGCGAAGACTTGGAACCGCAACAGCGTCAGCAGGGCTCAGGTGGAGGCGAAGACTTGGAGCCACGACAGCGTCAGCAGGGCTCAGGTGGAGGCGAAGACTTGGAGCAGCGACAGCGTCAGCAGGGCTCAGGTGGAGGCAAAGACTTGGAGCCGCGACAGCGTCAGCAGGGCTCAGGCGGAGGCGAAGACTTGGAGCCGCGACAGCGTCAGCATGGCTCAGGTGAGAGGAACACTCGTCATGCCTTAGGAGGCCTCCTGGGGGTACCTCTTCGGAGGTTCCCCTAGCAGATCTGATTCTCTAGTTTCAACGTCCTTCTTTTATCCGTGAAAATGTCTTTGATCTCCTTTCATGTAGGCCGGGGGTTTCCCTCCCCTGGGCCCCGTTGGGGGGTGGCTCCCGTCATGGGCCACCTCATCCTTTGAAGCAGGAAGGCAGGGTCGTCAGCCGCCCAGCAGGAAGCGGCGTCGGCATTGTGGAGGACAGGACGCAGCCCCGAAACTACTCCTCCCCTCCAATCTAAAGGGCAGACAGCAGATACCAGGCGGCGGAGTTTCCCCAGGCCCTGTCACTATCTCTAGACGGGGAATACACATCCTAGCAGTATCGTCTAGCAGATTGCCTGGAAGACAGTCCCGGCCCAGAAGTCCCATTTCTAGACCTAGGAGGTGGAGAGCACTCTTCCTAAAGAGTGTATTACGTATTTCTGATTCTAGGGATGTCAGTCTCATATTTTTCCTATGTTCCCTGGGTCAGATAAATAATATGGGGTATGGATCGAAAAGCTACTAAAACGAAGATGGCTGCCAAACACTACAAGGTCATGCCACCCGCACCTGGGCTGGGCCTACCCTCTACTAACAATGCGCCCTGCCCCAGGGTCGACCATAGGGGTGCCGGGTAGGTTGAAAAGGGAGCCTAAATAGGCTTGAGAAAAGGGTAAATGTGTCGTAACGTTCCGGGGTTAGCTTTGGGAGAAGGGCCAGGTCCAACACAACCCCCTTCCAGCCAAACACAGGGGGGACCAATCACTATCACGATGGGCTTCCCTGTGGTGGGCGATAGAACATGGGACCTTGCCCACAACAGTTTACTCCAGTCCTAGGCCCCATGTAAGCAGTATTCTCCCTGGGGGACATCATCCGGGTAATACCTAATCCTTGTTTGCATAGAGGGGTATCTCCCCACATCCATATTACACATACAGCTAACACCGGGGCGTGGCCTCTTCCACTCCCGGTCAAACAAGACAACCAACTAAGGGGCCCAATGGCCGCTATCAGGGGTGAGAGCCAGTCCTCCCACCTGCTAGTCTTCTCTACTGCTGGGGGGTTCGAGAGTGGGGGGCAGTAGCCCCAGATGCTGGGCATCTTCTTTCCACTCCCATTCCTGTTTGGTTAGGTATGACCGCCTGGCACCAACCGACCAGACCTGGGCCCTCATCCAGCTGCCCTTTAGGAGGCGGAGGTGGGCGGTCCCAAACTCTTGTTCCTTTCTCTAGGGGGTTCTGTACCCTCCCACCGGGAGAGATGCTCCTCGAACCTAATTCACTCATTAGTCCGGTATCTTCCTCTTTCAATGAAACCATTACCCTGGGGTCCAAACCCCCATATACCACTAGGGGCAGAGGCGAGGCCTCCCTCCCTCTGCACCCCCTTCCAGATGCTGGTACCCTCCTAAGCGGAGTGGGCCTGCGGGACACTAGAACTACGGGGGCCCTTTGTATGGGTGTTCCACATCCCCCTATTCCCGGGGGATCCCCCCCAAGGGCCTCTCCCGATTCTTTAGAACTGAAAAAAATAATTGCTGCTACCGGGTGTTCTCTGAGGACAGGGAACTTGTTTTCTAACAGGGGTTGGCAAGGCTCTGGAACCACAGTACTTAAGCTATGCTTGTCCATATTTACATCGGGTTTTTCTCCTGGGCTACCCTTCACCCCACTGGGTAGGGCCTCTCCTATATATTCTACACCGCTATCCTGATATGGGCTGGACAGTCCCTGGCCGTTTTTAACACACTTCCTTCTAGGCTGACCTGACTTTAGGGTGCCAGGCCCGTAACCATGGGTGAACCCCTCTCTCGGGGCCCCTCCTCGGGAGTCGGTCGGGTGCCCCTATCCCTTGAACCATCAACTCTTGGGTCAGTCCCTGACTCCTTCTCTAATATCCTGCGTCCTACAGGAGCTAACTTACTCTCTCGTTTTCCCTGGGGTATGTGGCATCCCGCCCTCCAGTGGGGGGACCTACCTCTCGGTGGGTGTACTAGATCCCCTGCTCTGTTTGCTACGGGGCTGCGGTCCTTAATTGGTCTGAGCTTCTCTTTTAGTTCTGTATTGAACGACAGTCCGCTGAGGCCCGCTAGGCTGAATTCGTCCTCGAGTTCAGTGTCTAGGAATAAAATTTTGCGGCCACCAGCTGGGTCATAGTTTACTACAAAGTTCGCACAAAGGGAGGAATTTCTGATGCCGTCAACTGGGCGGGACTCTTCTTTCAGCTCCGCGCTCGCCAGTGGAGCTTGGTTGCTGCTGGCTGAAGCATACATCCTTTCAACCTCAGCGCGGGGAAATGGGCCACCGCGGCGGTCTGCTGCGGCATACAAGCTCTTCACCTCAGCAGTTATAAATGTGCACTCTGCTTCCCACTCAGCACAAAGAGGTGAACATTCGCTGCCCTCTGCTGCTCGGGGCTCGGTCTCCCACTCAGCCATGCTCATGGGGGGAGTTACAGAAGTTTTGTTTTGTCGGGCGTCGGCCCACCCGGCCTCCTGCCTTTGTCGTTCCCGATCAAGTTCTAAGCATGGGCGGATTTTGCGGATTCGCAATCCGCAAATTTGCGGATTTGCGTATTTGCGGATTGCGAAAATCCGCAAATTCCGCGAATTCTCGCGGATTTGCGTATTTTTTGGGGGGGGTGTGTTCGCACGGGTTTCTGCAAGTTCGCGAGGGTTTTGTACGATTTCGCAAATTGCAAACTTACTTGTCGGGTCGCCAGTTTTGCGAACTTGTTGTTTCTACGTGCCTAGCCTGTTTGCAAGGCTTTCTTCATCACTGCCACCCTCTGTCACCACTGGCACTCTCTTTAGTCACCCATGCCACCCTCTGGCTCACCCATGTTACCCTCTGTGTCGTCACAGCACCCTCTGTACATTATTGGGGCAAAGCAAAGCACTGCCATCCTCTGTCAACACTGGCACTCTGGTTCAACCATGCCACCCTCTGGCTGGCACACCCATGCCACCCTCGGTGTCATCACAACACCCTCTGATTGACCAGTGAGTGTACATTATTGAGGCAAAGCAAAGCACACCTGCTAAGTGCTTTAAGTTTTGCAAACAACAACACCTGCCCTGCCCCAACTGACATTAATGAAGGCTGGCACCTGCTTGTCTGCTCCCTTTCCTTTTTGTTGCAATGTAAAAAAAATTTAACAGGATGCAATGGCATACTTGTAACTATTCTGTGACTGTCAGAGCAGGGTCACACAATAGTTGCAAGTAGGCAACCGGATTCTGGAGGGCCCCTTCAGGAAGCACTACAGGTAAATGGTTACAAATGATGAGCTCGAACTTTTGCACCTGCTCGTTGGTTTTGCTTTTGCAAAACTCATTTTTCGGTAATTTCGCCCTATTCGCGAGGCGCGGCGTCGTGCGAAATCGACCGTGGAAGCCGCGAACTCGTGCGAGTTACCCCAAGGTTGAGTATGGGCGCCGCCATTTTGTTTGCGTGACGAATTTCCTTTTCCGCCCGCTATGTGTAATCTCGCGCGATGAGCGCCTTGCGAATACAAGTTTGCACGAGTTCGCGAGAGAAATCGCGTGCGAACTTACTTACACGCACGTGTTCGGGCGGCCATCTTGTTTTTCATTCATTCCTATGTGTCTGGGCATGGTGTTTCTATCCTCTGTATATCTCTGCCATCCTTTGCTTGTTTTATTTTTTTTTTGATCTATTAAACTTTTTTTCTATCCTTCTTGTTTTCTAGGTCTATATTTTTGTGTTTTAGTCTACTTTGTTTACTTTTCAACTACTTTTTTAAACTTTTATTTCCTTCTTTGCTACTCTTATTCTTTTTCATTTTGTCTCCTTACCTGCCCAGAACATGGTGAAGACAGCAGTCAAGCTGCCCAAGACGGGCGCCGCAGCCCGTGCCTGGCTCCCGTGTGGCCGCTTGAGGGCGGAAATGGTGGTGCCCCGGGAGATCTTCAGTCCTGAGGAGGTGGGCTCACTGGTTTATTATGTGCAGCGCCGTCTCCGCAGGACCATCGCGGCAGGCGGCAGGATCGCGGCCGGTTACACCAACAGCCAGGAGCGACGGAAGCGGTGGGGGCAGGTGTGCCGGGCCCTTTTTAACATCACGGGGGTCCAGGGCACCTATAATCAGGTGACCCACCGCTGGACCGATATCCTGGACCGGGACCACGACCTGCTCGACCTGCTAGGAGTGGAGGTCCCCGGGCTTGGTGAGTAGTAGTAGCAATTTTTTCATCACTCGTCACTACTCTGTTTTTTCTCCTGCTCTGTGTGTTATATAATATTGCAAATGTTTGCTTTAACTTTTTTACAAAGAGCAATAATGCTGCTGATTACATTGATAGGAGAGGTAAATTAATATTTCAAAATCTTCTGTGCATTTCAGGTGCACTGCTCTCCTTCTCTGTGGCGGTGCCACTGCTTATTTGTTTTCTATTTTGTGTTCATTTATTTGGGCTGAGTAATGTATGAGTGTACTTTACAGAACTGCGTAATGCTAGACACAAAGGGGCAGATTTACAAGCCCCTTGCGCCACGTTTACGCTGCCTTACCTGACGCACAGCGACGTAAACGTGGCGCATCCCTGCGAGTCATGTACGTGATGCATCTAGGGAGATGCGCCACGTTAAGACCTGGGCCTGCGCCACAATGGGAGCGTTCCCACGCAGGGGGAGGGGGGGGGGGGGTGGCGGTCAGGCAGATGTGTGCCTCGCAAAAGTGCCTGCGTGAAATCTACAAGATTTAACGCAGGCACTTCCGCGACGCTGCTACGTCAATTCTTTATGCCTGCTTGCTTGAAGCAGGCGTAAGGACTGATGCGGTATGTTGAGTATTGGGCAGCCCTGAGCATTGCTATAGTTGCATATACATATATAGCCTGCGACGCGACTCTAGAGATGCACCCCTCTTTCGTCACGAGATGCGTCATGCATCTGCCTACCCTACCAACGATGGCGCAGCTCCAGCAATGCTGCGTCAAGCCGTAAGTCTGCTTCATGCAGGCGCAGGGTTTCAGTGATGCATCATTGTCCTAAATGACTGATTGAAATTTTATATATTCCCCATAGCCACTTTTAGCATGCGTTCCTGCGCAGGAACGCCCTCCCTTGCGCTGGAACGCTCCCTTATGGCGCAGGGCTTTAGAATGGGATGCATCTCCCATATGCGTCACGTTGTTAATATACGCCACACCATGGCGCCTCTCTTGTTGTGGCGCTGCGTCACAAAAGTGACGCAAGAACGGAGCAAAAGAGCTGCAAGGGGCTTGTAAATCTGCCCCTAGAGTAGAGGCTCAGGTGCAGTCCTTCCTTTGTAGCACTCTTTTTGGCTGAAATAGTTGGTTCTTGTTCTTTCTAAATGTTTGATTTGGTTGACAAGGACATCGACACGCAGCAATCATCAATTTTTTCTGTTCTTTCTTTCATGTTGTACGTCAGGTCCGCCCAGGGGCAAGCGGACAGAAACAGTGGATGCAGTGGCTCCAAAGGAGGAGGAGGATGCAGGCCAGGGCGGCGAGTGCTCCTTTGCTGGCCCCAGTAAGTTTTAATTTAAATATAGAGGACCTATTGTTGTCCAAGCGTTCCTAATTTAATTTTTTCGAAACAGTGTTTAGATAGGAGCAAAATCAATAATACTACTGTTGCAGGGACAATTCTCCACAAACCAAACTATGGACACCAAAGACCAGAGTCATAATATTTCAGAGTGGTGTGTTTGGCACACTGTATAAACCTGGTAGTGTCAGCGGCATGGACTCCTCCTTGCAAAAATTACAAAACCTTTCGCTCAGTCACTCTAGTCTGGAGGACCAAAAACCACAGAGTCTATTCAAGTTTAAAAGCTTTATTAAAAGTACAAGTAAACACATATATTAAAATAAAGTTAGCTGGAAAAGGAAAAGTGCTTGGTGCTGAGTTGATGAGTAATGGAAGTTGGAACACATTTCTTGTGGTCGAGCCGAGCTTTCACCTGGTTTAGTTGATGTTGCTCTTGTCCGTAGAAGTCCAGCGTCTGTCTGTTCTGTGAAAAATGGTGTGTGTTAAAATTAAGCAAGCATTCATCAATTGTGACAAAAAAAAGCAGCAAGACAACAGCCTTCCCTGGAAGGAGGGACATTTTTACTTTAGACTAGAGTAGACAGTCAATTATTTATTCTGTTGTTTTCAAATTTCTTCCTTCCTAAACCAAATACTAGTGAGTGGTGTAATCTAACAGTCTTAAATATATTTTTTAGGTGGAACATCTGGTGGCGGGGCCAGCTCGGACGTGATCGTGATCGACTCCGAGTCTGAGGAGTACTCTGTGGAGGATGCGGCGCCAGCGGACAATCAGACTGTGAGGAAGCAGGCAGTGGTGGTGGCGAGTACAGGTAAGCTGGACCATGGTACTATCTGACTCTTAGATAGCATATGATGTGTATCCAGTGCTGGCCCAGTGACAAATTACAATATGGTAATTACAGCAGGCTGGGACCGACAGACAGATAGAGGCAGAGAGAGAGGAAGACAGAAGGAGAGAGAGAGAGAGGGAGGGAGCCAGAGGGAGGGTGAGGAAGGGAGACAGAGAGAGAGAGACAGCGAGGTAGAGGGAGACACAGGGAGACAGAAAGAGGGAGACAGAGAGAGCGAGAGAGAGAGGGAAACAGACATATCGCCTGGGCCTGGTGCAGATGATACGGTTGCTGGTGTGGTTAACGGCTCAGAGGAAAAGTCACTCACTTCTGCCAGATCTCTTTCATATGAAAGAGCACCAAACCATAAGCGCCCCACCTTGCCCCTCCATGCAGACGCCCATGATACTGGCCTGAATAGATTTGTACTGCGCTGGCTAGTTGCTAGTTGTACTGTGACACAACTTCCTGCTGAATCATTTTGTGTTAATCATATTTTTAAAGAGCATTCGTTACAGATTATGTCTTTCTTTCTTCATATAGTTGGTAATACTAAAACTGCAAAACCGAGCAGGAGTATGCTGGCTGTACTGGCCCGGCAACGGAGGCTGGATGCCACTGTTGCGCAATATCGCCGGCTGGTGGAAATGGAGGGGGACGACACGCACTCAAGTGCATCAAATGTTACATCTTCTGCATCCTCCTCCGTGACCCCACGTTCTGCCGGTAAGCGCAGTGCTCCAGCCAACCAGAGCCGTGCTGGAAGACGCCACCACCGAGCAGCAAAGGCTGCACCTCCTCACAGTACTGTAAAGGCTCGCTTGCGCCGTGCACTCCGCAGAGTGTCCAACCTGGAGGCGGAGGTCAAGAAATGGGAGGAGTACAAAAAGGTGATGGAGGGCCTCCGCTTAGATCACGTCATGCTCCGGGAGGAGTACGATGCCCTGGCCCTAAGGCATGATGCCCTGGAGGCCAAAGTGAACAACCTGCATCCGTAGAGTGTCCCTTGCCCCTTTTTTATAGACTTTTGGGGGGTGGGAATTGGGAGTTGGGTTTTTTGGGGACTTTTGATGGACTATTTATTTGGGGTTAGGGAGGGTCTTGCGGGAGATTATTTTGTTAGGGATATAAATATACTTTTTCAAACTTTATCTGAGCATACCTGTTTTTTACTACTTTTGAGCCTGGTGGGTGGTGGTTTTGCAGTAAGTTCGTTTTACTGAACACTGTCATCGTGTTGGTTCACGTGTAATAGGCCAACGTAAGTTTCTTCATTGTGCAGAATCCAGGCATCAGCATTATGGGTAATGGATAGGGTGAGTCTGGAGGAGGAGGACTCAGGATAGACGACCAGGACTGAGTTCTTGTCAACTAACTGTTGTGAACCTGAGGAATGCTGCGGCATCAAAATCAAGACAGTTCTGTTGATGGGCTTGTTGTTTTATTGGTTGATTACAGTTTTGTTGGGAATGTGATGAAGCACTTGCTAAAGAAAGACAGACACACAGGAATAAAAGTGAATAAGGAGGACTAAATTTACAATTAATGAATGATTGACTCGTTTTCAGAACTCGCTGTCAGGGAAGCAGAACTCGTCCTCATACTCTGCTAAATCATCAGTCGGGGTTACTTCTAGTAACTGAGGAGAACTTTCCTCAGGTAGGTCGGTGTCCTCTTCTTCCTGCGTGGATTCTCGTACTCTGTAATCTGGTGGTATGAAGTGCTGGTTCATCTTTATCAAGGTGAGCCGCTCCACATTTGCGGGCAAGAGGCGGGACCTTTTGGAAGTCACAATGCCATCAGCAGAACTAAAAACACGTTCTGAGGACACGCTTGCGAGTGGGCAAGACAAGTAATTGATAGCCAGGTTGGTGAGCTCTCGCCATATTTTTCTTTTCCCATGCCAATACGCCAATGGGTCCTCAGTAATATTGACCTCTGTTGAGTCATCCAGATAGGCCTGCACCATTGAAAGAATGTCCTCCCGGATTCCTGTACTTTGCACTTCTGTGTCCTTTCTAGGACAAGGAAACCCTAGCTGAGTTAGCCAACCCGCTTCAGACATATCGCCTGGGCCTGGTGCAGATGATACGGTTGCTGGTGTGGTTAACGGCTCAGAGGAAAAGACACTCACTTCTGCCACAGGCACAGATGCAGAAGTGCTTTTTTGGGATGCCTGATGGCCTGCTGATTCACTAGTAGTACTGTCTTCTCCTACAGTTTCCTTCCGCTCTCTTTCAAAACGAATGGCTGACTGAGCTAGCCAACCTTTGTACTCTGTAACATCCAATGTTTCAAAAGGAATTATTACTTTGCCAAACAATGGCTTTTTGTAACGTGGATCCAGAATAGTAGCACAAATGTAGTGCTGTTGTTTCTTGATTTTTACAAGCCGTTCATTGCTAACTAGGCGTTGTAATAATCTCTGCGCCAACTCATGTGCTTCGTTCTTTCCAACGTCCTTTAATTGTGAAGACACCACCTTGACTTGGTGCTCGAGCTTCAGCAACAATGGGATAGCTTTGCTCAAAGAACAGTCCTCCCTGCTGACGTCACGCGTGAAGACCTCAAAAGGACGAAGCATGTCTGTCAGGCTTTTAACTAGCTGCCATTGCTCCACCGCTAGCATCATTTCTGTTGTATCACCACCCAGGTTGTAGAAATACTCATTGACTACTGGAAACAGCTCATGCAGACGCTCAAGCATGTAGAAGGTTGAGTTCCAACGTGTTGCCACCTCCTGGATAAGTGCTTTCACTGGCATTCTACGTTCATTTTGCTTGCGCCTCAGCTCCTTCCGGGCCTTAAAAGAATGGTTGAAATGTGTGCATATTCTTCTGCAGATGGTCAGTGTTTTGTCGACTGCAAGTTCTTTTTTCAAAACATTTTGCACAACAAGGTTGATACAGTGCGCCAAACACGGCACTCTGAAATAGAAACCGTCCTCCATGGCCCTAACTACATTGCTGCCATTATCTGTAGAAACATAACCAACCTTGCAATTTCTTGGGGGCAGCCATTGCGAGACCTTTTTGTTAAAGTCAGCCAAAATGTTGACTGCAGTATGACTTTTCTCCATGCCAAACATGGCTAATGTTGCATGTTTACGAGCACCCTTAAAAATCTCGACCAAGTCACCACCTGCCTTTATCTGTTTTATAACCCCTGAAAAAGAGACCCAGTGTGCAGTGATGCACATGTAATCAAGGGCTTGGCAACTGCTCCACATGTCTGTTGTCAGGTGTATAGTGTGAACAGCACTCTTCTGCAAAGCTGCCCCCACCAACTCAAGCACCTCTTTATGTAGTGCTGGAACAGCAACCCTGGCAAAATAGAACCGGCTAGGAACCTTCCATTTAGGGGCCAGTGTTGCCACGAGTTCAAGGAAACCCACACCTTCGACAAACGAAAAAGGGAGAAGGTCCACCGCTAGCATTTTAGCCAGCTTAGTCTTATACAGGCGTACAGTTGGGTGGTTGCGTTGAAATTGCACATCTGAGGAGAACATGGCTGAAATGGTGCGCTGGACAAATTTACGGGATGATGCTGATGCCTTCTTCGACCCACTTCTGATCAGTGTTGACATTTTCCGCATTGGTGTGTCTCCCAGACTCTCAGTGTGCCTTCTATGTGTTCCGGAGGGTGTGGTGCTGCCAGGGGTACTGGGTGCAACCGGACACATGTCTGACGCTTCTTCTACCTCCCCGTCATCTTCAGATGAAACACCTAGTATGGGTATATTTTGGCCACTTGCCCTTTGGGATCGCTTTCCCTTGACGTTTGCTAGGTGCGGAAACCATTCGACAGCGTGTTTTCTTTCAAGATGACCTATCTGGCCTCCGGTTCCATAGTTGGTACCAGTCTTACCACGGCTAACGCTAGTCTTACAAATGCAACAAACGGCTATGTTATCATACTTTTCATGGACACTAAAAAAGTTCCAAACTGGGGACTGGAAACTTCTGGTTCTGCCGCACGAGGTGATACTGCTGCCAATGCCAGATGAAGCAGTGGTGGATGAGCCTTGCAGACATCTACTGGGTTGTGCAATTATTGCAGCAACCTTACTTGAGGGAGTCGAGCTGGATGGAGTCCCCCTCTGGGGAGAAAATATGGGAGCTGTAGGTTTTGTTGAACTTGTTGTACTACTTGACTGCGTTGGTGGTGCTACCAGTGGCACGTCGCCAGGGTCACGCTCAGCATGACGTCGGGATAGGGTATAAATGTCTGTCTGCTGCATGGCCGGTGTGGCTGGACTGACATGTGTGATGACTAGGTCATTGCTGTCATCCTGTTCAACAACATCAGAATGCACCACTTCATCAAGTCCGACGTTCGGATCCATAAGTATGAGCTTTCCGGGGCCCTTCCTTTTAACATTTGATACCTTTCGCAGCTCATGGTGTGCCTCCCTCTCAGACGTCAGAGATGGTTGCCAATCTAGATCCAGATCATCATCTGATGGAGCGGGGCTTGAAGAGGAACTTCTACACACCCTCCTTGATCTTTTCCTTGCTGGGGAGCTGGGAGAAAATGAATCATCAGGAGGAGTGGCTTCGTCTTCCTGACATGATACCCCGGCTCCAAAGTCAATTTCCTCCTGTGCCCCTACTTCTGGAAGAACAACCATTGTGGGCACTTGCACCGCTCCATGCGCCGCTACATGGGCATCTTCACTGACCTCTACTTGCAAGTCTCCATGGACCTCTCCTTCTCGGTCTTCTCCTTCTCGGCCTTCTCCTTCTCGGCCTTCTCCTTCTCGGCCTTCTTCTTCTCGGCCTTCTCCTTCTCCTTCTCGGCCTTCTCCTTCTCCTTCTCCTTCTCGGCCTTCTCCTTCTCGGCCTTCTCCTTCTCGGCCAGCTCCTTCTCGGCCAGCTCCTTCTTGGCCAGCTCCTTCTCGGCCAGCTCCTTCACAGCCAGCTCCTTCTCGGACAGCTCCTTCTCGGACAGCTCCTTGCGCATGTACTTCTGCTTGTACTAGTAGCCCATGCAGTTGTTGTTGCGGCTTTGGTTGTTGAATAGTACTTGTGAGATGAGTTACAAACTGTGTTGATGGTGTGCTGCTACTTTCTTGCGATGAACCAACATCACTGGTCGTTGGTGATTCAACAACTAAACAGGCTACCTGTGCAGCACTCATGGTGGGCATTTGTTTTTTTTGTTGTTTTTCCCCAAAAAATTTATTGGTTGAGCCACCAGTCTCCTTGGTAAGTGGTGCCACTTGCTTCTTCTTCTCCTTAGTAGAGACATCTTTCTTGCAAGAGGACCTACGGGCACCTCTTTTTGGAGCCATCTTCTTCAGATGTCGGAACAACAGGCCGCAGCAGGACTTCTTCCTGGCACTGATGCTCAACGATGATGCGGAGTTTTGTGCACCTAAAAGCAAACGAAGACAGAGGAACATCAGTAAATATATGTTGCATATGTAGCGCTTCAATAAACAGTTTGCAAGTAGGCATTTATGAATACACACGTGCACACCACACAATATGGAAATTTCAAAATTAGGATTTGCTAAATTTTTGGGAAACAGGAATTTAACATTGATCCAAGAGAGCACACACAGAGAGGGTTGTACTTTCATGTACCCCTGACTCCGCCTGGGCACAATGGGTGAAAGCAAGGCACAATGGGTGCAGGCCTATGTCTCAAAGCTCACTGCCTGCCTTCAAAATGGCCGCTTGACCCCCCCATCCACATGGCCAGGACCATGCCTCAAAATGGCCACCACCAACATAGCCAGCCCCCAACCCCTACTCCAAAAAGTGAAAAAACACAACACAAATCAAATCATCACCACAATCCAATGCCATCCATCAAGTTTCAGAAGGCTTATGCTGCCTGCTGGTGGTTTTCCGGTGCAAAATTGCAATTTTTACAATTTCGCGAGTGCGAGATTGTTGCTTCACGGCGCGAACGTGGCGAAAAACCAGCAAAATCCGCGAACAGACCGATTCTGGGCCCCCTGGGCATAATGGATGACATCAGAGCACACTGGGTGCAGGCCTATGGCACAAAGCACACAAACTGGCTTAAAAATGGCCCCTAGACCCCCACCCACACGGGACCAGGCAATAAAATGGCCCCCACCCACATAGCAAGCCCCCAACACCACCCCAAAAAGTCGTAAAACACACAAAGATCACCACAATCCAATGCCATCCATGCCCTGGCCAGAATCATGTTAAAAAAAAAATTCAACAAAACAGTTGTATCATGCATGCACCCATAACTAAGCCTGGTGGTTTTCAATTCATGTGCAGAATTGTAATTTTTACAATTTCGCGAGTGCGAGATTGTTGCTGCGCGGGACACGAGCAGTGCGAACACAAGCAAAAACATCCTCAGCTCGCGAACTTGCAGATTTCCCCCCCAAAAAAGTCGAAAAAAAAGCAACACACACAAAAATCACCACAAACAAACAACATCAACTTACTTGTTTGTGAAATCAAATTTCGAATCCAAAAGTAATCCAAAAGGCCTCAAATCCAAATATCCAGCAGCAACCACAAAAAGTAATCCTTCCCAGTCAAGATCGAAATCAAAGTGGCCAGGAAATGGAGGAGCTTGTTGGACAGGAACAGGAAGTTGGAGACTGGGGCACTTCCTTCACCCCACCCCTATGGGAGGAGCTTGCTGGACAGGAACAGGAAGTTGGAGACTGGGCCACTTCCTTTACCCCTCCCCTTGTAATTTTTGTACTTTCGCGAGTGCGAGATTGTTGCGAGATTGACCGCGAGCAGTGCGAACACAAACAAAAAATCCGCTTCGCGCGGATTTGCGTATTCTCGCCACATCCGCGAGAGTTCGCGGATTCTCCGAAAATACGAAAAATCCGCGAGCGTAACGGATTTTACGCCCATTCTTATCAAGTTCTTCCATCTCTAGTTCATGCGCAATTCTCATCTGCTCTAGTTTCCTCTGAGTTTCCTCCTTCAGTACTTGGAGGCGTTTGTCCCTTTCTAAGCTTAGGTTTATCATTGCGATCTGATGTTCCTTGTCTCTCTCTCTGTCCTCCCATTCCACAGGGGACAGGCCTCTGGCTGGAGGATCACTGATGCCGGGTGGGGCAGAATCCCTCTTCCCCTCTGAGCCCAGGTGCCCATGTAAGTTGTCTGTAAAGTGGTTTTGGAATCCGTCTTCCTTACAAGCACCCATGCTAGATGCCATGGGCTCTGTGACTCTCCTGGTCAGCGAGTGTTTGTGGTTCCTCATGAACTCACAAGATGGCATCTCGGAAGAAAAGTCTAACAACATCAAGCGTGGTAGTTTGGAGTTTGTACTCACTAGGTAATAGTTACTGTTTCCTGGTACATGGAATCCTAAAGGCACTCCCGTCTCTTCGGAGTCGGAAGTTCGAATCCTAACCGCTACCACCAGTGTTAGAAATGGAATCCCCACCTGACTGAGGGTCGCACCCCAGTCCAGTAGGAACCCCACTCCCACGTAAAGGAAGGGAGGGGCCCTTCCCAAAATGACGCCTGCTCCCCTTGGTAGGATGGTAGCTAGGGCAGGCAGGCTTATTCCCTAGTTAGCGTGCCAACCATTTCGGACTACACGTGGTAGTAGAAGAGACCCACTACAAAATAGACATGACACAGAGTTCTAGTAAAAATATAGGCTTCTTTATATACATTCTCGTTAGGTGAGTATCCATACAATCGGCACAGTACCTCAAGACGAGGCCGTGGTTCTATTATCAAAGTTCGTGGCGCACCCGCAGTGCGGCCTGGAGTATGCTTCGTAGTCGCGGTTCTGTCCTCAAAGTTCGTGGCGCACCAGCCGTTCGGGCAGGATTACACTGGGTACTCGTGGTTGAGTTCTCACAGTTCATGGCGCCCTCAGCAGTGTGGGCAGGAGTGCGGAACGCACTCTACGTTGCTGCTAGGCAGTACAGGTGGAAGACAGGCGTGAGCCGCGACAGCGTCAGCAGGGCTCGTCGTGATGGTGACAGCGTGGAGCCGCGACAGCGTCAGCCGGGCTTGGGTGATGGTGAAAGCTTGGAGCCGCGACGGCGTCAGCAGGGCTCGGGTGATGGTGAAAGCTTGGATCCGCGACAGCGTCTGCAGGGCTTAGGTGATGGTGAATGCTTGGAGCCGCGACAGCGTCAGCAGGGCTCAGGTGATGGCGAAGACTTGGAGTCGCGACAGCGTCAGCAGGGCTCAGGTGGTGGTGAAAGCTTGGAGCCGGACAGCGTCAGCAGGGCTCGGGTGATTGTGAAAGCTTGGAGCCGCGACAGCGTCAGCAGGGCTCAGGTGATGGCGAAGACTTGGAGCTGCGACAGCGTCAGCAGGGCTCAGGTGGTGGGGAAAGCTTGGAGCCGCAACAGCGTCAGCAGGGCTCGGGTGATGGTGAAAGCTTGGAGCCGTGACAGCATCAGCAGGGCTCAGGTGATGGCGAAGACTTGGAGCCGCGACAGCGTCAGCAAGGCTCAGGTGATGGCGAAGACTTGGAGCCGCGACAGGCGTCAGCAAGGCTCAGGTGGAGGCGAAGACTTGGAGCGGCGACAGCGTCAGCAGGGCTCAGGTGGAGCGAAGACTTGGAGCGGCGACAGCGTCAGCAGGGCTCAGGTGGAGGCGAAGACTTGGAGCGGCGACAGCGTCAGCAGGGCTCAGGTGGAGGCAAAGACATGGTGCCACGACAGCGTCAGCAGGGCTCAGGTGATAGCGAAGCCTTGGAGCCGCGACAGCGTCAGCAGGGCTCAGGCGATTGCGAAGACTTGGAGCCGCGACAGCGTCAGCAGGGCTCAGGTTGAAGCGAAGACTTGGAGCCGCGACATCAGTCAGCAGGGCTCAGGTGGAGCCGAAGACTTGGAGCCGCGACAGCGTCAGCAGGGCTCAGGTGGAGGCGAAGACTTGGAGCCGTGACAGCGTCAGCAGGGCTCAGGTGGAGGTGAAGACTTGGAGCCGCGACAGCATCAGCAGGGTTCAGGTGGAGGCGAAGACTTGGAGCCGCGACAGCGTCAGCAGGGCTCAGAAGGAGGCGAAGACTTGGAGCCGCGACAGCGTCAGCAGGGCTCAGGTGGAGGCGAAGACTTGGAGCCGCGACAGCGTCAGCAGGGCTCAGGTGAGAGGCACACTCGTCGTGCCTTAGGAGGGCTCCCGGGGGTGCCTCTTCGGAGGTTCCCCTAGCAGATCTGATTCTCTAGTTTCAACGTCCTTCTTTTATCCCTGAAAATGTTTTTTTTATCTCCTTTCATGTAGGCCGGGGGTTTCCCTCCCCTGGGCCTGGTTGGGGGGTGGCTCCCGTCATGGGCCACCTAAACCTTTGAAGCAGGAAGGCAGGGTCGTCAGCCGCCCAGCAGGAAGCAGCGTCGGCATTGTGGAGGACAGGACGCAGCCCCGAAACTACTCCTCCCCTCTAATCTAAAGGGCAGACAGCAGATACCAGGCGGCGGAGTTTCCCCAGGCCCTGTCACTATCTCTAGACGGGGAATACACATCCTAGCAGTATCGTCCAGCAGATTGCCTGGAAGACAGTCCCGGCCCAGAAGTCCCATTTATAGACCTAGGAGGTTGAGAGCACTCTTCCTAAAGAGTGTATTACGTATTTCTGATTCTAGGGATGTCAGTCTCCTATTTTTCCTATGTTCCCTGGGTCAGATAAATAATAAGGGGTATGGATCAAAAAAGCTACTAAAACGAAGATGGCTGCCAAACACTACGAGGTCATGCCACCCGCACCTGGGCAGGGCCTACCCTCTACTAACAATGCGCCCTGCCCCAGGGTCGACCATAGGGGTGCCGGGTAGGTTGAAAAGGGAGCCTAAATAGGCTTGAGAAAAGGGTAAATGTGTCGTAACGTTCCGGGGTTAGCTTTGGGAGAAAGGCCAGGTCCAACAGAGGGCACTAGAGACAAAAGGAGAATTTCCCCACTACACCTCACACCAACCTTCCAAGAGTGTGACTAACAAGCTAGTTTTCTTTCTTTACTACCTCTTTCCCTCTAGGACCAAGAGTTTTGGTTTACCTTTCTTTACTTCAGAGGAACTTTTGCCACTTTAGTGCAGACACAGAGCGTCTCACCTACCACCTGGCATCGGCCATCATCAGAGGACCAGGCGTATGATGAGCTCCAGTAGCCACAGGGCCCCAAGCCAGTTCCAGCATGTAAGAAACAATGCAGGCAGAAAGGAGGGGGGGGGGGCGTCCGGCGCAGACAGTCAACCAGTCCTCACCACAAAACAGCAGTAAGCAACACTCCCTTGGGCGCTCCCAGCAACACTCCAGACAACCAAGGAGCGATGGAGGGATTGGCTTGCCATTTGGTTCATTAAAGGTGCTCTTGTTTCGTCCAATTTTACATGCCTTGCAGACATTACATTTTTTTAAGCCTTTCTGTTGATTTGTCAGCCAATTTTTCTTCTGTGGTTCCCTAAAATGGCTTTTCACAAGTTGATTATTTAGTGACTCTGTCTTTCTATATCCAATCATTGGTCCTTCACCCAGCATATTGCCGATATCTGGATCCCCTGATATTAAGTGCCAGTATTTCTTCATTTTATTTGCATGATGCCACTTTCTTTGCTATAGGTTGTTATAAAGCTTGGTGGCCCTTGTTTTTCCTTTTGTTGCATTGTTTTAGATGTTAGAGTTTCTTCTCTTGTTTTTGTTGTGGCACGTTCATTACTTTTTTCCAGTACTTTCATATTGTATCCTCTTTTTCTTAGTCTCGTCATAGTGTCCTGTATTTTCTTTTCTGCATCGGAGGCTTTCGAACAATTTCGCTTCATACGAATAAACTCACCATAAGGTATACTTGACAGAAGTGGCTTAGGATGGAAACTAGTTCCGTGCAATATACTGTTTGTTGAAATTTTCTTTCGGAACAGAGTTGAGTGTATTTGTTTGTTATCAATGTACACTTTCAGATCTAGAAAATCTATTTCTTTTTTACTGGTTGTGCATGTAAAATCCAGACCCACTTCATTTTGACAGAGTTTTGAAAAATAAAGATTAAAGTCATACTGTGTGCCGTTCCAAATCAAAAACAAATCGTCAATAAAGCGGACCCATTGGATGATTTTACCTGTTTGATTCGTATGATCCCTTGCAATGGTTTTCTCCCACCATCCCATCGCTACATTTGCCTAGTTTGGCGAAAAAGATATGCCCATGGCGTGCCACATTCTTGTTTGTAGAGTTGTTGATTGAATATGAAGACATTGTTGGTAAGGCACAGTTCGATCATTTCTAGCAGCATGCTAGTGTGTTGTAATTCATTTATATTTCGTTGTTTCAAAAAGTAGCTGCATGCATTGAGCCCAACTTCATGTCGGATTGATGTGTATAAAGATACCACATCGATGGTCACCAATAGAGATTGGTCATTCCATGTAATTCCATTTAAAATTCTCAAGAAATCACCGGTATCTTTTATATATGAACTCATATTCTTGGCAATAGGTGCTAGAAATATGTCGACATATTGGGACACGCTTTCATAGAGGCTCTCACAAGATGAAACAGTTGGCCTCCCTGGTGGATTGATATGTGTCTAGTGTATTTTAGGAAGGAAGTAAATAGTAGGTGTTATTGGAAAATCCTTGACAAGAAACTTAAATTCATCATTATTTATCAATCCTTTATTTTTCCAATCTTGTAGTTCATTAAGTTGCAAAGTCATTTTATTGATTGGGTTGCTGTTCAATTTGCAATAGTTTTTGGAGTCCATTAGTTGGCGCATTGCTTCGTTTACATAGTCCTGGGTGTCCATGAGGACCATGTTTCCCCCTTTGTCAGCGGGCTTTATTAATAAATTTGCATCCTCTTTCAATGTTTTGATGGCATTTCTTTCCTTGCTTGTTAAATTTTCTCTTTTCCCATGTTTAGTGTATTTGGAATTTTTTCGATTTGGAGAAGTGTGGCTCACTGGTTAGAGGAGGCAGACCTGGAAGCAGAGGTCAGCCCGGGACCAGGGTTCAATTCCCGGCTCGGCGGGGTCTTGAGTTCTAAAATGTCCATGGACTCGACAATTCTCGCTCCGGTGCCTACTCGATTCACGTGTTCACACTCTGCGACTCTGGGCAATAGCTTGCTTAATCTCCACAACGGCCCCTCGCGGCGGGATGCCTGGCTTTCACCTTGCGGATACCCTGCCGGGGTTATCTCACAGGGGAATACCAGGACGGGTTCCCTAAGCAAGCGCTTAGAAACCGCTTGGTGATTTGCGCTATATAAATTCCTGTACATTTACATTTACATTTACATTTCAATGATGGCTTCTGAGTAAAGATCAAATCGATTTCCCGGAGAGAGCATTTGGCACAATCTAGATTTGCGTTTTAAGCCACTGTTGACTCTTTGGTCCGTTCTTACACCTAGGTGTTCAATTAGCTGAGATTCTGTTGGATTTTCTTCATTTTGTTCATAAAATAAACCAAATATGTTTTGGAGATCTGGTATCTCTTCAATTGCCCAGGTGGCATCATTTGTCGCTTGTGATTCTTGTAATTCTTGCTCATTGATTGATACATTGTTAGCTTTTGGTGCATGAATTTTCGCAAATTTTTATTTCTGAATAAATTTGTATAGATCAATTTGTACTTCTGTTTGATCAAAATGCTTCTCTGGGCAAAATGACAAGCCTTTATTTAATAATGTTGTTTCATCTTCTGTAAGTACATGTTGTGAGAGATTAATTATTAGATTCTCTATTTGCGATTTCTCAGAGGGTAATATCTTTTTTCTTTTGGCTCTTCGGGTTTTTCTAGATTTTGTGAACTGGTTTGTTGTCCTGTTCCTCGTCTTTGGTTTTGGCTTGACTCCTTTCCGCGACCCCTTCCTCTGGACATGGTCTTGTCCAAATTCATGAGTCGCACCTCTTCTAAAAAATTGCATGGTTGGATGCTTCTTACTCCTTCATTCAATTCACTCTCACTAAAGAGTATATATATATATATATATATATATATATATATATATATATAATATATATGCTTTAGCAAAAACCTTCAGTTAAGAAGACGCCGCACACCACTTCAAAGGTTTTCCCTCAGTTGTTTATTTTCCTGTAGGTTCCCCACCTACGTGTTTCGGACATACACTATCCCTGGTCACGGTTAACAAACAATTGTCCTTCATTTGTGTTTGTTATTTATACTAATGACACCATGTAGCTTATTATGATGCATTATGGGCTTAGTAGTACATTGCTTAATTCAAAGCTTATCCTGATATTAAAGAAAGCCGGTGATCGGCAGTCTGCGAGACAATGGGAAAGTTATTAAGCGCTTGTAACATGTTACAGGCGTGTATTATGCGCAGGGTAAAGGCAGTCAGATAGTTGATTGTCCTTATCGCAATAGTTGCGGGGTACGTGACCATGCGCAAATTAATAATGACTGAGTGTCTATGAGTCAATCTTGGCTGAGTGCCTTAGTTCGACTCCGTCCCCATTATGTCGTTTGTGCCGTCCTCACAGCCTTCTAACACTCGGATAACAAATAAACGTTAAAAACATTGGCTAAATCACATGTCTTTCACTATTCCAAACTGGACTGCATTTTCAATTTTTGTAATTTTGAGATTTCAAATACATATCAGAAAAAACAAAGTCATTAATAGATCCGTCCAGGGTCTCAAAGGTGCACATGCATTTCCTCGTTCCCGTTCAATCCGCACGGGCTCCTGGTTTTGAATCGTATTATTAATTTTGATTCAAGGCGTCTCAGCTTTTTGGTACGGTCTCCTTCTCTTTCATTTTCCTTTACCAGTGCAATTCCTGCATACTTGATATCTTTCCAGGTCTTCCCTGGATGGGTTTTCAGATGTTTGGCGATGGCATAACTGTAGTCATTGTTTTGAATCGATCTTGTATGCTCCAATATTCTCTTTTTAAGAGGACAAATAGTTGAGCCAATGTATTTCTTGCCACAGAAACATTGTATCTGATAGACCACGAACTGGGATTCACAAGTTATTTTGTCCTTTATTTCAAAGTTTCTACCCTTAGGATCCTTGATTAACTTTAGATTTTGGCCAACTTTACACGCTTTACACAATAGACATTTGGTAAACCCTTGCTGCCGTTTTTCTAGCCATGTGGCTGGTTTGTCTCTTTTGAAATGGCTGTTGACTAAAGTATCTTGAATTGAGGGGGCTTTGCAAATAGATATCAGCGGTCTGTCTCCTATCAGGGAGCCAATTTCTGTATCCTTTTTCATTACCTTCCAGTATTTCGTTAGAATGTGTCGTATCTTGAAGCTTTCCTTTGAGTAGGTAAGGATCAGTCGAGGTTTGTCATCATCTAATTTGATTTCCGTTTTATTCTTAGGTATTAATGTTTCTGCTCTTGTTTTGGTTCTTGCTCTCTGTTCTCCTCGTATAATGTCAGCGTGTTTATATCCATGTTTTGAAAAGCGAGCCTTTGTTTCCTCAAATTTGCTTTCCATTTCTGTTTCTTCAGAGCAGTTGCGTTTCATGCGCAAAAATTCGCCATATGGGATGCTTTGTTTTAACGATGTAGGATGGAAACTAGTGCCATGTAACACGCTGTTTGTAGATGTTTTCTTTCTAAAGACTGTAGTTTCCAGTTTGTTGTTTTTTACATAGATTTTTGTATCCAAAAAATCTATTTCTTTTTTCTGGATGTTGAAAGTGAACTTCAATCCCACTTCATTTTCATTCAAGATTTCTATGTACTTGATCAATCGTCAATACGTCACCAATTATTATGTAACACAGGTCTTGTAAGGTCCAACAAATAACATTTATGGGAAATAATATATCTATATGCCAAGTATAAGGAGGCAAGGAGTCATAGTGGTGGTAGATATAGCAGTACCCTATAAGGCGCAGGATTGTAGGCACATGACATTTCAGAAAACCAATAGGTGATCAAGTGATATGTTTTATTAGAACTTGCATTTAAGCAGTGATATGTAAATAAATTGTAAATTATGTACAATAATTGTATATATGGGATACAAAGTATGTATTCTATGTTTTTTATGTATTTATGATCAACTTATGTTCACGATAATGGAATGCCGTACATAGTGCACCTTAGTGACATTGTTTAGTACACATGTGCTTGTTATTAGGTACTGTCAATGCATTCATGCAGAAAATAATATGTTTCTTAAATTACCTCCGTAACCTCATATACCTAGACAAACATTATAATTGTGTAGGCTAGTTGGTCAGATGAAGTAAGTGCATTACCAAATATTATGTATATTGTCTCAAATGCGAATATGCAACATGTAAATAGGACCTTTTGTAAACGAAAGTATTTTCTGTATGTTTACTACTGACCTTGTGATTCACTTGAGAGGTGGAGCAACACCAAAAAAAAGTATATAAAAACAAAGCTGACCGGGTGCACGGTGTGTGAACAAGAGCACGTGATGATCGAAACGCGTCGCCCGTTGAGAGGTACAAAATAAATCTTACCTTGCCAACAGCCTTGGGTCCGTCTCTTCATTTCGCTGCAGCTGCGGAGGTGGTGAAGATTGCTGGTATATATATATATATATATATATATATATATATATATATATATATATATATTACCTACTGGCGGTCGCCAGTAGGTATATATAGTTAGGATTTTTTCTCTATGGGATTTTTGAAAATTCTATGTCTAATAACTTTGGCGTTTGTGGACGGAATTGGCTGAAATTTTCAGGAAAATGGCACATTTTGTTTCTGAGCAGCCCTTGAAAATTTGGGGGGGGTTCGTCAAGGGGGGGCCGAGAAAAAAGGGTGGTCCCAAAACGTGTTTTTAACATTGAGTTTTCCATAGGGTGGTTGGCCTCACTTTTAGCCCGAACGGCTGAATGGATTTGCACGAAACTTGGCAAAATTGTAGGGACTGGTAGCCCGATGTGCCTTTTGTAGGTCTCAATATATGTGCTCCAGTGGATTTTGAGAAATTAACGTTTAAAAAAAGATATATATCTGTAACAGCGGACCGGGCAGCGCTCCAGTACGCGTACTTTTCGCGCAACGGAGCTTTGTGAAGCGAAGCTGATTGGTTCTCCGGCGTCTGTAAACATTCCAAACAGTCCGTAGCGGCCGCCATCTTGTCTCTCGGTAGGATCGAGAGACAAGCGGAGGCCAAACCGAAGGGGCAAATGACCATAAGGGGGCATAGTAGATCCTCCCTGACCGTTTAGGTTTGATGTGGAGGTTTTAAAAGGGCCCCGCGGGGCAAAAAAAAAAAAATAATAATAATAATCGAACAGCTGAATGGATTTGCACGAAACTTGGCAAAATTGTAGGGACTGGTAGCCCGATGTGCCTTTGCTAGATCTCAATATATGTGCTCCAGTGGATTTTGAGAAATTAACGTTCAAAAAAAGATATATATCTGTAACAGCGCACCGCTTCGCGTACTTTTCGCGTTACGGAGCTTTGCGAAGCGAAGCTGATTGGCTCTCCGGTGTCTGTAAACATTCCAAACAGTCCGTAGCGGCCGCCATCTTGTCTCTCGGTAGGATCGAGAGACAAGAGGAGGCCAAAGCGAAGGGGCAAATGACCATAAGGGGGCATAGTAGATCCTCGCTGACCCCCTAGGTTTGATGTGGAGGTTTTAAAAGGGCCCCGCGGGGCAAAAAAAATAAATAATAATAATAATCGAACGGCTGAATGGATTTGCACGAAACTTGGTAAAATATTAGGGACTGGTAGCCCGATGTGCCTTTGCTAGGTCTCAATATATGTGCTTCAGTGCATTTTGAGAAATTAACGTTCAAAAACAAGATATATATCTGTAACAGCGCTCCGCTTCGCGGAGATAAAATTATATCTGTATTACCTAGCTGTTGCTAACACCAGTTAGCGACGGCTAGTAGGAGATAGCGACCATCTTGGGCCCCACTTTGCATGTGAGTGATATTTATCACTAATGACATGCAAAGTGGGCATGCCAAGATGTTAGCGACTGGAAACAGTCGCTAACATCGCTATCTCCTATTATCAACTTTTGGAAATATTCGAGATAAGCGCGAATATCTCCAAAAGCTAGCACCTGCCCTGAGCAGTTCTTAGCCATGTTATCCAATGGGAGGTGGATAACATGGCTAAGAGCATTAGCTCGGTAATGCATGAATATCGCTGAGTTTTCAGCGATATTAATGCATTGCGGTCGTTTTTTATCGTATTTGCGATAAACCTTGATAATAGCAAGGTTTATCTGCGATAATTTCTGACGGTAAAAAAATCGTTGCTAAGCATCGTTAGGGATAAATATCGCTTAACTTTGGTAATATGCCCCAACGTCTGTTAACGTTCGATTCGAAGGAAATCAGGAAGTGTTGAAAAACATTGTCTGCGCCATCTTGTCTTTTTTCAAATGCCACACTTTTGTCGTGCACGGCAGCCATTTTAGATGCCTTGACCAGACCCACTCTCTGCACGCTGTCGATCCTTAGCATGGCTCCCCACCCTCGCAAGCATCTCCCCCAGGCAGTGGTCACCCCCGCTCTCTGTCTTATGCATGGGTAATAAACCTCCCCCCATCTGCGCTGCTCTTCCCTGAGAATCACACCCTGTGCCCGCCCGACACCTCCCTTTCGCCCTATTCACTACCGCACCCTCTGACACTCCTTTTCCTCTGTGTCCGATTGTCCAGGCTGGTCCTAGGGTATCAGCTAGCCCTGCAGATGTAGTTTATGGCCACAGCTGTAAAGAATCACCCCTCTTCAAAGGAGTTATAGTAGATCAAGGCCCACACTCGATGAGATCCGTCACAGCAGAAGCGTTGCTATTATCTGAAAACCATCCTGTATTGTGATTGGGGAGGGGACCGAGCCTGAAGCGGAAGATTCCAGGGATGACTCTTTGTACATCAAAGTTTTTACAATTATGTGTCACATTAAAAATATATAGCACTCCGACAAAGTAGTAAGATTATAAAACTTTAATAATTTATAAATATATACAAGAAAACAAAAATAGTAATAACATATAAACATTTTTAGGGAAAAACAACGAAGTAGCGGTCGGCTGTGCGAATAGTCCCAACGCAGCACAACGTCCAGATTTCCGGCGTGGGGCGTCGCGGGGGGTGGGTCATCAGTAGCAAACTGTTGTGCGAATAGTTCCAAGGCAGCAGAACGCGTTGAAATCTAGATGACACAAAAGTGATGTCTAGTAAGTTGCCACCCAGCAAATAACGGCGTGGGGCGTCGCGGGGGGTGGGTCATCAGTAGCAAACTGTTGTGCGAATAGTTCCAAGGCAGCAGAACGATGGCACCAAGGTGATGTCCAGTAAGTTGCCGCACTGGTTTTGGTATCCTACAATGCTGCTCCAAATAACGGCGTGGGGCGCCCCGGGGGAGGCGGCGTGAACGGGCCTCTCCAGGTGGAGTGTCATCTGTTGTAGTGGGGCGCCCCTTTACCGTTTCAGTTGCCATTCCGTCCGTTTTTGGTCCACTGTGTCAAAAGCCGCAATTCAGCTGAGTTGCGCCCACTCTTGCGGTGCAGCGATAGGCGGCTGTCACAGGACTCTCAAAATGGCGGCAGGCTGTTTCCTTTTTGGGCCTGGTCCACTGAAATGGCCCTGGGACACCTTGGAAATCGGACGCTTGTCTGCTAGGTCTTGGACCCCATTCTCGAAAGCGTCCCCTCCGCCTTGAGAATTCATCAAAAGTTTTGGGAGCCCCGACTCCCGCAGGCTTCCGGTGGGGAGCGGCTGCCATGATTGCTCGCGGAATGACCACGACGGAGCCACGAGATGGTGGTGCTCTCATGCTGACGCCAGCTTCAGTCTGAAACATCCAGAAACAAGGTGGGGCTTTCATCGTTTGGGAAAAAAAAAAAGTTTTCATCCAATGAAAAGTGTTGTTTTTAGGTCATATGATCAAGCTTTCCATCATTAGGAAACCAAAAGTAAAATGAACCAATGAAAAGTTTTATAAACAAGTCACATGACCTGTTATGCGGCATAGGGTATAAAATGCGGAGAAAATACGTTGGCACGTGAGGCGGCGTCAGTAACGGACCGATGTGCGAATAGGCCGAAGGCAATAGAACGCGCCAAGATCCGGATGGCACCGAGGTGGTGTCCAGCAAGTTGCAGCACTGGTGTGGCCATCCTACAATGCTGAAAGTCGGCGTGGGGCGCCCCGTTGGCCTGTGAGTTTGCGTCAGTAGCGGACCGATGTGCGAATAGGCCGAAGGCAGCACAACGCGCCAAGATCCGGATGGCACCGAGGTGGTGTCTAGTAAGTTGCCGCACTGGTGTGGCCATCCAACAATGCTGAAAGTCGGCGTGGGGCGCCCCGTTGGCCTGTGAGTTTGCGTCAGTAGCGGACCGATGTGCGAATAGGCCGAAGGCAGCACAACGCACCAAGATCCGGATGGCACCGAGGTGGTGTCTAGTAAGTTGCCGCACTGGTGTGGCCATCCTACAATGCTGAAAGTCGGCGTGGGGCGCCCCGTTGGCCTGTGAGATGGCGTCAGTAGCGGACCGATGTGTGAATGGGGCCGAAGGCAGCGCAACAATATTTTCGGAATAGAAGACACCACTAGGCGCTGAGATGCCAAGATCCGGATGGCACCGAGGTGGTGTGTAGCAAGTTGCCGCACTGGTGTGGCCATCCTACAATGCTGAAAGTCGGCGTGGGGCGCCCCGTTGGCCTGTGAGTTTGCGTCAGTAGCGGACCGATGTGCGAATGGGGCCAAAGGCAGCGCAACAATAGTTTCTGACTGACACCACAAGGCGCTGAGATGCCAAGATCCGGATGGCACCGAGGTGGTGTCATAGTTGAGAGTTCTGAGCAGCGGTTGTAACACTGTCTGAAGCTTATTTGCAGCTGCTGCAGCTTCACTACGCGTCAAGATCCGGATGGCACCGAGGTGGTGTCTAGTAAGGTGCACTGGTGTGGCCATCCTACAATGCTGAAAGTCGGCGTGGGGCGCCCCGTTGGCCTGTGAGTTTACGTCAGTAGCGGACCGATGTGCGAATAGGCCGAAGGCAGCACAACGCGCCAAGATCCGGATGGCACCGAGGTGGTGTCTAGTAAGTTGTCGCACTTCTGTGGCCATCCTACAATGTTGAAAGTCGGCGTGGGGCGCCCCGTTGGCCTGTGAGATGGCGTCAGTAGCGGACCGATGTGCGAATAGGCCGAAGGCAGCACAACGCGCCAAGATCCGGATGGCACCGAGGTGGTGTCTAGTAAGTTGCCGCACTGGTGTGGCCATCCTACAATGCTGAAAGTCGGCGTGGGGCGCCCCGTTGGCCTGTGAGATGGCGTCAGTAGCGGACCGATGTGTGAATGGGGCCGAAGGCAGCGCAACAATATTTTCGGAATAGAAGACACCACTAGGCGCTGAGATGCCAAGATCCGGATGGCACCGAGGTGGTGTGTAGCAAGTTGCCGCACTGGTGTGGCCATCCTACAATGCTGAAAGTCGGCGTGGGGCGCCCCGTTGGCCTGTGAGTTTGCGTCAGTAGCGGACCGATGTGCGAATGGGGCCAAAGGCAGCGCAACAATAGTTTCTGACTGACACCACAAGGCACTGAGATGCCAAGATCCGGATGGCACCGAGGTGGTGTCATAGTTGAGAGTTCTGAGCAGCGGTTGTAACACTGTCTGAAGCTTATTTGCAGCTGCTGCAGCTTCACTACGCGTCAAGATCCGGATGGCACCGAGGTGGTGTCTAGTAAGGTGCACTGGTGTGGCCATCCTACAATGCTGAAAGTCGGCGTGAGGCGCCCCGTTGGCCTGTGAGTTTGCGTCAGTAGCGGACCGATGTGCGAATAGGCCGAAGGCAGCACAACGCGCCAAGATCCGGATGGCACCGAGGTGGTGTCTAGTAAGTTGTCGCACTTCTGTGGCCATCCTACAATGTTGAAAGTCGGCGTGGGGCGCCCCGTTGGCCTGTGAGATGGCGTCAGTAGCGGACTGATGTGCGAATGGGGCCAAAGGCAGCGCAACAATATTTTCTGACTGACACCACAAGGCGCTGAGATGCCAAGATCCGGATGGCACCGAGGTGATGTCTAAGTTGCGGACTGATGTGCGAATGGGGCCAAAGGCAGCTCAACAATATTTTCTGATTTGAAGACACCACAAGGCGCTGAGATGCCAAGATCCGGATGGCACCGAGGTGGTGTCTAGCAAGTTGTGGCACTGGTGTGGCCATCGTACAATGGTAAAAGTCGGCGTGGGGCGCCCTGTTGGCCTGTGAGATGGTGTCAGTAGCGGACTGATGTGCGAATGGGGCCAAAGGCAGCGCAACAATATTTTCTGACTGACACCACAAGGCGCTGAGATGCCAAGATCCGGATGGCACCGAGGTGATGTCTAAGTTGCGGACTGATGTGCGAATGGGGCCAAAGGCAGCGTAACAATATTTTCTGTATGGAAGATACCACTAGGCGTTGAGATGCCAAGATTCGGATGGCACCGAGGTGATGTCTAGCAAGTTGCTGTACTGGTGTGGTCATCCTACAATGCTGAAACTCGGCGTGGGTCGCCCCATTAGCCTGTGAGATGGCGTCAGTAGCGGACCGATGTGCGAATAGGCCGAAGGCAGCACAACGCGCCAAGATCCGGATGTCACCGTGGTGGTTTCATAGTTGAGAGGCACTTCATCTGCAGTGGGGCGCCGAGATCCGGATGGCACCGAGGTGATGTCTAGCAAGTTGCTGTACTGGTGTGGTCATCCTACAATGCTGAAAGTCGGCGTGGGGCGCCCCATTAGCCTGTGAGATGGCGTCAGTAGCGGACTGATGTGCGAATGGGGCCAAAGGCAGCGCAACAATATTTTCTGAAGAGAAGACACCAAAAGGCGCTGACATTCCAAGATCCGGATGGCACCGAGGTGGTGTCTAGCAAGCTATGCAGTTGAGTTGTGTGCGCACTTGCGGCGAATAGGTCGAAGGCAGCATAACAATGTTTTCTGAATAGAAGACACCACAAGGCGTTGAGATTCGGTTACCACCGAGGTGATGTCTAGCAAGTTGCCGCACTGGTGTAGCCATCCTACAATACTGCTCCGAATAACGGCGTGGGGTGCCCGAAGGGGGGGGGGGGAGCCGGCGTGAATGGGCCTTCCTAGGTGGAGGCTCGTCTGCTGTAGTGGGGCGCCCCTTTACCGTTTCAGTTGCCATTCAGCTGAGTTTCGGCTGCTCTTGATGCTACAGCGACAGGCGGCTGCAAGAGGACTCTCAAAATGGCGGCCTGTTCTTTGGATTTGGGCCTGGTCCACTAAAATGGCCCTGGGACACCTTAGAACTCGGACGCTCGATTTTTTTTTCCTTTCCTGTACATGCAAAAAAAGGTAAATGCCCGGTACGTTACACGCTTCATCTGCCACGATGAACTCTCCAGAGGAACCGAAAAAAAATATAGTTGTGGTAACTATACCATGCATCGTCATATGGAGAGGTGGCACCAATTAATTATAGTGCTGCATAAAAGAGAGATTTGGAGGAGAACCCCTGACCTGCTAGTACATTCATCAAAGAAGTGGCACTGAGAGCTTCAGAGGCAAGGGAAACGGTCCCAAATATTTAGAAGAACTTTGGAAAGATTAAAATGACATGTTTAGATTGTGGCAAATTAATTTCATGTGGACAGATGAGTGTTACTCTAATAAATACAGCATATGAACATCATCATAGTCGATGGTTGGTAGAGACATTTTGACTATATCCTGGCCCTGCCCGTCCTCGCCCAAAATGGCGCCGGAATAAATGGGACTCGTAACTCCTTGTTGTGTACTGGTTGCAGAACCTTGAAATCACGAGATACGTATGCAGTTTTGAAGCACATGGCGGGCGGGGACGAGAATTGATTGAATATTTCGACATCCCTATTGATATTAAGTTCTGATGTGTTATTGATTACTGTACTGTTGAAAGTTCGAATTAACGTCACCCATGGTACTTGCCCGCAAATGTATATCTAGATCATTTTATTGTAACTGGCCCTGTCGTATTTTAATTATAAAATGTACGTCCACCGATTCCGTAACTGTTAGACACCTTAGTTCTTGCAACCTAATGGCCCGCCCGTTACGTTCCTCTACAGTGTAAATGTCTATTCATCATATACGATTACAGTTTGCTCCGTGGCAGGCCCACGTGGTTATAGGCTCGTATTTGTATAATGAAATTTTCACAATAAAGGTTTTTAAAAGAAAACATGGTAGTAGTATATACATTGGTAAAGTTTTTAATAATAGTCACTGTTTTAGAATCATTAAAAGGCAAGTGAAATAAAGCAGACCAATTACATGAAGGGTAAAAGGTATAATACGAAGGAACGCAGTAAAGATAAATGGTCAAGGGCTGTTGTGTTTTCTATTCCTGCAACATAAAGTGATCGATAAGAATCTCATATTCAGGCGTATCGGCGACTAAGACAGCAGGTCGACCCTCTTTTGCTCAACGGCTCCGTCATGGGACGAAGAAACGCTCTTTTTCTCGAAAAAAGAATATATTTTACTTGCAGGACAGTTGTAAAATTTCCGGGAAAGTACATTAGCCTGGAACATTATAACATATATTTAAGAAAAAATAATGTTCGGAAGTAATGAAAAGCGTAATTTTTAGGTCATATGACCAAGCCTTTCATCATTACAATAAGAAAAGTAAAATGAACCAATGAAAAGTTTTATTAACAAGTCACATGACTTGTTATGCTTACGTTACGCGCTGCGCGCCCCGGATGACTTCCGGATGCGCTAACGCGGCGCGTCATATGACGCATTACGCGACAACGCAGGTCCAGAATATAGTCAAAATGTCTCCACCAACCAGCGGTCGGAACACAACCCCTTTCAGCAGGCTAAATAGTTCTGTTAAATGACAACAGAAGGGACAGGCAACAAGAACCATCAGTCAAAGAGGGGAGGGCTAGTTCTTCTCTACCGGGTTACATTGGGGCGCTACCGGAACTGATCGAATTGGTAGTCTACAGTGTTTCTGGATGTTTCAGACTGAAGCTGGGGTTAGCATGAGAGCAGCACCATTTCGTAGCTCCGTCGTGGCCATTCCGCAACCAATCATGGCAGCCGCTCTTTATCGTTATTTTGGGCGGGGTGGGTGGCGGAGCCGAGCTGTTTTGCAGCCATCATTGTGTGGAGTTCAGTTCATCTCACTAGTTTTGTATTTGTCATGAGGGGTTGTTCCTAATGTTTCTATTTTAGCGAGGTCAAAAAGAGATCCCATTAGTGGCCTACTGATTTTGCTCGATTCCTTTTCTTTTTTTTTACACGATTTTTTGTTATCTGCAAAGACTAAACAGAGTATTGCGACTCTGTGTTTGTTTGTAAATAGAGAATGAACCAAAGAGAACTAATTCTAAAACAGTAAATACTTGGATAACAATCAATCAAATGGAGAGAGAAGCAGGCACGACGGATTACAACGGGGGCAAAGGCCTGCGTTAACTACCTTTCACTATCTGCAAAGAGAGAGTACTCCTAATAGAAATGAGGGGGGGGGGCACCATTCAAAGCAGATCAGTGTGCATAAACACGAAAATATTTTCACTTACCACGTACTTGACATTCGACAGCTTATGATATTTGCTATTAAAAAACCATTGAAATTCACTGAAAAAACCATAGGTTATAGACCATATATAGTTAGGAATTAGCATTTACAAAACCTTGAAAATTCACTGAAAAAAACATAGGTTATAGACCATATATAGTTAGGAATTAGCATTTAAAAAACCTTATTTTACTCACACAAAACCATTGAAATTCCATATATAGTTAGTTGCACTAACTATATATCGCGCACCTGCAATCCACTGCTGATGATGTCACATATTACATCATTCATGACATGGTCAGTGACATCACTGATGACATCACTGATGACATCTCAAATGACATCACTGATGACATCTCATTTGACATCAATGACCACATCACTGATGATATCATTCATGTGACAATACAATGCATCTCCTCACATTTTAATATAACCTCTGTTTCACCCAGTGTTAAATACAGAGTATAATTTTTGAAACCATTGACACACCAATACTAGTTACTACATATGTACTCACTGATTCCTACGTCTACACACACATTCACTCATTCACCCATACAATCATTCATACATACAATCACTCATCTTTACAACACTATCATATGCACTCATACACCTATACAGACACTCACACTCTGCCACTCATCCATGGAGTTACTCACACACCTAGTCAGTCCTGTAAAGAATCAATCACACTTCCATTTTCTTGTCTATACAGTTAAACATAGAGCACCTTACATTTTCAAACATATACTAACACATACTTACTTTCTTATACAATCATTGATACAAGTACACATTGATCTGCACAGAGTCACACACCTCCCAGCCAGCCACACACACACTCAGTCTCCCATACAAATACTTGGACAATCAATCAATAACCCATATAGTTAATCATATAGCTACTGATCAACACATGCAGCAATTTACAGAACAAGAGACATAATGATGCACAAATTAAGACAGTTTAGTCACTAACCCATGCACTCAGTGAGACACATTTAATCACTCACTCATACATTCAGTCATGCACCTACTAAATCCTTCGTCCAGACAGTTATACATCTACTCATTCTTCAATATGTAAAACATATTTAAACTTTACAGAAACACACAGTCACTGGATGATGTCATCAGTGATGTCATCAGTGATGTCATTTGAGATGTCATCAGTGATGTCATCAGTGATGTCACTGACCATGTCATGAATGATGTAATATGTGACATCATCAGCAGTGGATTGCGGGTGCGCGATATATAGTTAGTGCAACTAACTATATATGGAATTTCAATGGTTTTGTGTGAGTAAAATAAGGTTGTTTAAATGCTAATTCCTAACTATATATGGTCTATAACCTATGGTTTTTTCAGTGAATTTTCAAGGTTTTGTAAATGCTAATTCCTAACTATATATGGTCTATAACCTATGGTTTTTTCAGTGAATATATGTATATATATATATATATACATATGTATATATATATATATATACTAGCAGCCCGTCCCGACGTTGTCCGGGTATGAAATAGAATGTGTGTATTTGGCAAGGGCAATTTATTTTAAAATCTCACGGTAGACAACATTTTTTGTTTCATTAGAATCGGGACGGAGAAGGCCCAGCTGCAGCCCTGGTTGATGTTAGCAGGCGGGGTAATTGGTGTAGTGATCCGCTGCCTGAGCCCGGGTACAGCCCTGGTTGATGTTAGCAGGCGCGTGTAATGTCGTTGAATGAGAGAGTTATCAGCCGCGGGTAAATCCATTTAATGAGAGAGTTGAGTGACAGCGAGTCGAAGAGGCTGCAGTAATTGTCCCCGCAGACACGCTCATTTGCGTGTTCTCCCACTTGAGGCCCAGATGCAGGCCTGTTTGATGTTAGCAGGCGCGTGTTCCCCCGCTTGAGGCCCAGCGGCAGCCCTGGTTGATGTTATCAGGCGCGTGTAATTAGTGTACTGATCCGCCGCCTGAGCCCGGCTAGAGCCCTGGTGGATGGTAGCAGGCGCGTGTAATTTCGTTGAATGAGAGAGTTCAGTAACAGCGCACAGGAGAGGCTGCAGTAACGTTACTTACCATGCCTCCAGCTGAACGCGTTTGTCACACCCCCAGCACACGGCCACAGCAGACGATCTTCTGATTAATTTACGACCCACATGGCATGAAGGGCGGAACGTAGCACACGCCCCCAGCGTTTCTCACGCCCCCAGCGTGTCCCTTGATGCGGCACAATTAGGTTCACATGGCATGAAGTCCAGACTCAAGCCCCCAGCATGCCCCTTGATGCTGCGCAGCAACGTTATTGGCGCTTGTATGTACGACTCACATGGCATGAAGGGCAGACACTCCCCCCCAGCGTTTGTCACGCCCCCAGCATTTGTCACGCCCCCAGCACACTCCCACAGCCCATGATATGATGGCCGTACCACACGCCCCCAGCGTTAGTCACGCCCCCAGCCCACGCCCACAGCACAACGCAGACACCCCCACAGGGACTACTTTGCTGGCACGGTTCTTTTACCTTTTAAATGTATATGGTGGTTGTCTGCATAGCCTATGTCCTTCTGCTGCAACTGCCCTTTCCAACGCTGTATTGGGTGTTGTGATTGTTGTTGTGGTTACTGAGATTACCCGCCTCAAAGGTTTGGGCTCTCTCTCTATAATATTAGTATGGATTAGTATGGATATATATATATATTTATATATTGATACCCCTCGGTTCCTTTTCGCCAGAATTTGCAGCGCTCTCTCGCCGGTTCGTAAATCCCCGCGGCAGAACCACACCGCATTTAAATCCACAACCAATTCCCCCAGCTGGGAGAAAAATGGGACAAACTCGCGTTTGTCTTCACTTATGTGCTTTTTTATTTAATCCTCACAGCATGGAGTTTCTCAAGCAGGCAGACACAAATCTACGGGTTTCGCGATGGCATATCCCTTGTTCACGATCAATTTGGCTCCAGGATCTCAGTCTCAATATAGTGAGTCACATTATTACATCATTTCCTGTTTGATGTTATTTTGTCCCTCGGCCTTCTGGATGATGTAGTTTTTTGCAATTTTTTAAATAATTTTTTTTAGCCGTCTGCATAGCCTATGTCCTTCTGCTGCAACTGCCCTTTCCAATGCTGTATTGGGTGTTGTGATTGGTGCTGTGGTTACTGAGATTACCCGCCTCAAAGGTTTGGGCTCTCTCTTTATAATATTAGTATGGATATGTATATATATATATATTGCAGTGTGAACAAGGGCCATCTGGCCTGAAACGCGTAGCTGTTCTCTGTGTGATCGCAATAAACATATTGCTGTACCTGGTGGTCCGTCTACCTCGTTTGCCGGCGTATGCTTTCGCTTGTCTGCTGCTGTGGGACACTGTGAGACGCTGTGAGAGCCGAGAGGAGTCTAACGTTATTTTTGTATATATATATATATATATATATATATATATATATATATATATATATATATATATATATACATATATACATATATATATGTATTTATATATTCACTCCCAGGCTCCCTTACTCACAGGAACCACTCGGACACTTCAGGTGCTGTACCAATATTTATTCAGCAAGGGAAAAACCCTTTATATATATATATAAGAAAAACAGGTAGCCCTGAGTGAGGAGATCACACCTGAAGGAGTATCACACACAGCAGACAGAAACAGTGACTTTTAGCCAGCCCTTCATCCCTCAAGTAGTGACTGTCATACGCGTTTCGAGCAAGTGATGCTCTTGTTCACTGACTCTTTGCTATACATCAAGGACAGCGGAGTTAAGTGGAAACAGCATTTATTCAATTACATAGTCCCTCCCATATGGGCGTCAGCACAACAGGGCATGATAGTTTTTGTAGTGAAGCCCGTGGTAGCTTGGACACAGTTCCATAGAAAACCCGGTTGGGTCCCGCTAATCCATTTAGAAAGTTCACTTTGAATGTCTTACCCCAGTGGGTTTAAGGAATAATAGAGCCGCTTCCAATCCTGCCAATGAATCCGGCAACCAGGCCTCCTTCAATCCACACAGCGCTCGGCAAATTCGAACGACAAGGAGCCGCAAAACAGCGGCGGGACCTCCTCGCGGCTAGGCAGGCCGCTAAACACAAGAAAAACAGGTTGCCCTGAGTGAGGAGATCACACCTGAAGGAGTATCGCACAAAGCAGACGGCAGCAGTGACTTTTAGCCAGCCCTTTATCCCTCAAGTAGTGACTGTCAAACGTGTTTCAAGCAAGTGATGCTCTTGTTCACTGACTCTTTGCAATACATCAAGGACAGCGGAGTTAAGTGGAAACAGCATTTATTCAATTACATAGTCCCGCCCATATGGGTGTCAGCACAACAGGGCATGATGGTATTTGTAGTGAAGCCCGTGGTAGCTTGGACACAGTTCCATAGAAAACCCGGTTGGGTCCCGCTAATCCTTTTACAAAGTTCACTTTGAATGTCTTACCCCAGTGGGTTTAAGGAATAATAGAGCCGCTTCCAATCCTGCCAATGAATCCGGCAACCAGGCCTCCTTCAATCCACACGGCGCTCGGCAAATTCGAACGCCAAGGTGCCGCAAAACAGCGGCGGGACCTCCTCGCGGCTAGGCAGGCCGCTAAACACAAGAAAAACAGGTTGCCCTGAGTGAGGAGATCACACCTGAAGGAGTATCGTACACAGCAGACGGCAGCAGTGACTTTTAGCCAGCCCTTCATCCCTCAAGTAGTGACTGTCATACGCGTTTCGAGCAAGTGATGCTCTTGTTCACTGACTCTTTGCAATACATCAAGGACAGCGGAGTTAAGTGGAAACAGCATTTATTCAATTACATAGTCCCGCCCATATGGGCGTCAGCACAACAGGGCATGATGGTATTTGTAGTGAAGCCCGTGGTAGCTTGGACACAGTTCCATAGAAAATCCGGTTGGGTCCCGCTAATCCATTTACAAAGTTCACTTTGAATGTCTTACCCCAGTGGGTTTAAGGAATAATTGAGCCGCTTCCAATCCTGCCAATGAATCCGGCAACCAGGCCTCCTTCAATCCACACTGCGCTCGGCAAATTCGAACGCCAAGGAAACGCAAAGCAGCGGCGGAACCTCCTCGCGGCTAGGCAGGCCGCTAAACACAAGAAAAACAGGTTGCCCTGAGTGAGGAGATCACACCTGAAGGAGTATCGCACACAGCAGACGGTAGCAGTGACTTTTAGCCAGCCCTTCATCCCTCAAGTAGTGACTGTCATACGCGTTTCGAGCAAGTGATGCTCTTGTTCACTGACTCTTTGCAATACATCAAGGACAGCGGAGTTAAGTGGAAACAGCATTTATTCAATTACATAGTCCTGTCCATATGGGCGCCAGCACAACAGGGCATGATGGTATTTGTAGTGAAGCCCGTGGTAGCTTGGACACAGTTCCATAGAAAACCCGGTTGGGTCCCGCTAATCCATTTACAAAGTTCACTTTGAATGTCTTACCCCAGTAGGTTTAAGGAATAATAGAGCCGCTTCCAATCCTGCCAATGAATCCGGCAACCAGGCCTCCTTCAATCCACACGGCGCTCGGCAAATTCGAACTACAAGGAGCCGCAAAACAGCGGCCCTGAGTGAGGAGATCACACCTGAAGGAGTATTGCACACAGCAGACGGCAGCAGTGACTTTTAGCCAGCCCTTCATCCCTCAAGTAGTGACTGTCATACGCGTTTCGAGCAAGCGATGCTCTTGTTCACTGACTCTTTGCAATACATCAAGGACAGCGGAGTTAAGTGGAAACAGCATTTATTGAATTACATAGTCCCACCCATATGGGCGTCAGCACAACAGGGCATGATGGTATTTGTAGTGAAGCCCGGGGTAGCTTGGACACAGTTTTATAGAAAACCCGGTTGGGTCCCGCTAATCCATTTACAAAGTTCACTTTGAATGTCTTACCTGAGTGGGTTTAAGGAATAATAGAGCCGCTTCCAATCCTGCCAATGAATCCGGCCACCAGGCCTCCTTCAATCCACACGGCGCTCGGCAAATTCGAACGCCAAGGAGCCTCAAAACAGCGGCGGGACCTCCTCACGGCTAGGCAGGCCGCTAAACACAAGAAAAACAGGTTGCCCTGAGTGAGGAGATCACACCTGAAGGAGTATCACACACAGCAGACGGCAGCAGTGACTTTTAGCCAGCCCTTCATCCCTCAAGTAGTGACTGTCATATGCGTTTCGAGCAAGTGATGCTCTTGTTCACTGACTCTTTGCAATACATCCCGCCCATATGGGCGTCAGCACAACAGGGCGTGATGGTATTTGTAGTGAAGCCCGTGGTAGCTTGGACACAGTTCCATAGAAAACCCGGTTGGGTCCCGCTAATCCATTTACAAAGTTCACTTTGAATGTCTTACCCCAGCATCACATGCTCGAAACGCGTATTTAGATGGCAAGTATAGTAATGGCAAGTTCCATTATACAAGTAATTTGCCCAACGTGTTTCAAACTGTAATAGTTCTTGGTCACGGACCAGCAGCTGCAAAATAATAAATACAGGGTTGGTTCACTTCCTTTTATTCACTCCAATTACCCCAGGTGAGTTGTAAAATACACCCAATTGCACAATGGGACAGATAGTCCATTAGCATAACTCTTTCGCAAAGCCATTGCAATAGTTTATTAATAACGCCTCAAATAGGCTAACAGTCCATTGCCCAACTGTGCTTGCAAATATCATCTCCCAATGTTCCCCTTGTCCACCTCGCCGTCGCAATGCCGGGGACCCGCCGTCACATCCAAGGCGGTGGTGCGCTTCTACGGCGGGACCGCCGTTTAACATACCTTTCCACATTTGTCCCAAGACGAAGCGCACTCCACAATGGGTAACTTCCGTTCATTTAGATGGCAAGTATAGTAATCCCGTGGTAGCTTGGACACAGTTCCATAGAAAACCCGGTTGGGTCCCGTTAATCCATTTACAAAGTTCACTTTGAATGTCTTACCCCAGCATCACATGCTCGAAACGCGTATTTAGATGGCAAGTATAGTAATGGCAAGTTCCATTACACAAGTAATTTGCCCAATGCGTTTCAAACTGTAATAGTTCTTGTTCACGGGCCAGCAGCTGCAAAATAATGAATACAGGGTTGGTTCACTTCTTTTTATTCACTCCAATTACCCCCAGGTGAGTTGTAAAATATACCCAATTGCACCATGGGACAGATAGTCCATTAACATAACTCTTTCGCAAAGCCACTGCAATAGTTCATTAATAACGCCTCAAATAGGCTAACAGTCCATTGCCCAACTGTGCTTGCAAATATCATCTCCCAATGTTCCCCATGTCCGCCTCGCCGTCGCAAGGCCGGGGACCCTCCGTCACATCCAAGACGGTGGTGCGCTTCTACGGCAGGACCGCCGTTTAACATACCTTTCCATATATACACACATATATACATATATATATAACCCCCTTATTGATTGCATTTTTGCTTCTACCTCATCATGAAGAAAGTGTAAAGAGCTACTCTAACGGCATGAAAAAGGAATGAATACATTTGAAATTGACAGAGAGCAAAGGAAGAGGTCAAAGGTGGAAGTTACTCCAGACACTCTCAGTGAATACTTAAAAAGACTCCTCATGAGTCGCAAGGGACTGTTGAAAGGAGAGACGTGTTCTGTTCTCCTCAGGAACGACTCTGTCTTAGCCCCCAACTCCTTCTAATCTACCTGAAGCCCACTTTCAAACTGCTCCACACACCCGTCAATGGCAGAAATGTTCGTTTACACATTTCCTCCATTCCTTCTCATCCCAAGTATTCTGCAAACAATGAAACAGGAAATCTGCTGACTCATTCTCATTGCCCTGGCATGGGCGAGAACATACTGGTACACCGAGCTCCCATTCAGTTTCGAAAGGTGGAGGACCGCCTCTCTATGAACCAAGGCCAAGTGGTTCTTCCTCAGATTCGCACTCTTCACTTATCGGCTTGGCTCCTCACCACGCGCAATTCAGAAACCTGCAGATATCTGACAAATGCGAATCCATATTTCACAAAGGTCGAGCTTTTTTAACCCTCAAGTGCTACATGATGAAATGGAAGACATTCTATACATGGTGTTCTACACAGTCCCATCACCCCTTTTCTTCTACACCTGAGCAGGTGTTACCATATCTCCTGCATCTTGCCAAATCAGGCCTCTCTCATTCATCCTTAAAGGTTCACTTGGCACCCATTTCCAGATACAGATGATGTTCTGGCCAATCCTCCTTGTGGACCAAAAGGCTTGTCAAGGAGTTTATGAAGGTTATCTTCAGGGCGTATCCACCTGTAAAGCCTCCTGCAGTGCTTGCGCAGCTGAACACTGTTCTATTACAACTCATGAAGCCTCCATTCAAGCCTGTTCACAAGTGTGATCTCCAATTCCTTTCTTACAATGTGGCTTTCCTGTTAGCCATCACGTCGCAAAACTCATTGTGAAATCCAGGCTTTCACCATTAAAGAACCTTAACATCAGTTCCTACAGGACAGAGTAGTCCTACGCACTAATCCTTTATTTATTTCCACAATCCCTTCAACATACTACCTCACTGAACCAGTTTTACTGCCTACATTCTTTCATAACCCTTCTTCGGAGGTGGAGAGGGCATTACACTTGCTGGACATTAAATGTTGTTTGAAATTCTACTTGCAAAGAATGAAGTCTTTTCACAAATCAACTCAGTTGCTCATCTCTTTCTCTGCTCCTAGAAAAGGTCAAGCCATAGTACGTGCAAGTATTGCTCGCTGGGTCTCCTCAGCCTTACTCTTCTGTCACGTACAGGCTGGGCATCCATTGCCTGCAAAGGTGAAAGCTCACTCAACTCAGAAGATTTCAGCTTCTTAAGCTCTGTTCGCAGGGGTGTCTCTCCCTGACATCTGCAGGAAAGCGGCATGGGTGTACGGCCACACCTTCACGAAGCATTATTGCCTTGGTGGCTGGAGAAAGGCAGATGTGCCAGTCTGTCAAGCTACCCTGAGGCGTCTCTTTGCATAAGGTATGCAACTAAAAAGCTCAATCTTGTCTCCGCTTTAATGTTTTGTAAATTCTCTTTTTAGGTTTGGTAAAATATATTTCTATATATCTTCTAATTTTTGAACTTTTTATAGTCATATTCTTGGCTTGTTGCATTTAGATTCAGTGTCATGGTGGGATGGTTTGCCTTTCCACCTCCATTAGTCTTCGGATACTGCTAACTAGTCTGATTTATGCATTATTGCCTTGGTGGCTGGAGAAAGGCAGATGTGGCAGTCTGTCAAGCTACCCTGAGGCGTCTCTTCGCATAAGTTATGCAACTAATAAGCTCAATCTTGTCTCCGCTTTAATGTTTTGTAAATTCTCTTTTTTAGGTTTGGTAAAATATATTTCTATATATCTTCTAATTGTTGGACTTTTTATAGTCATATTCTTGGCTTGTTGCATTTAGATTCAGTGTCATGGTGGGGTGGTTTGCCTTTCCACCTCCAGTAGTCTATAAAAGATACAATACTGGAGAAAAAACAAGTTACTTACCTGTACACTATGGTTCTCCAGTGTTGATATATTATTTTGATTCACAATCGACCCTTTACGCTTGTGCTTCAATTCTGAGGTATGGTGCCTCTGCAGGGGATGGACACTGTTCTGATCAGCTGAAGTTTGGATGTTTTAAAACAGTGTAAATGGGTTACTAAATACTATTGTTTTCAACTGAGATTCCACTGCTATTTTTACTGTTACATTGGGACTCCCACCATGACGAGGAGGAAGATTCAAGCATGTGAATCTATAAAATAAATCAGTACTGGAGAACCACAGTGTACAAGTAAGTAACTTGTTTTCTGATGGATACTTCTGCCTGTGGATTCCTCACCTTTTGAATACCCCCTGCACCAGCATTCCATGGGAAATTATTTCCTAGCTCTCCCACGTCGATGAGGACGTCACAATGGACATGCTCCGCTCGCGGCACCGTATGACGTCATCGTAGCCACAGAAAGACCTCGTCGGCATGCTGAGGTCAGTTCCCTATTCGTCCCTGTCGACGCTTAACGGTTTTTCTAGGGGCACTCCATTTTCTACTGGAAAACTTTGGTATCTCTTTATTGTTTCCTGATGGCTACTTCTAGGAAGATGGGTTTTAAACCCTGTAGAGAGTGCAGTGGGCATATGTCACTCACGGACCCGCACGATGACTGCCTCTGGTGTTTATCTTCGGACCATGACGTTGAGGAGTGCAGAAGCTGCAGGAATATGAATCCGAAGGCGATTAAGGAGCGTGAGGCCAAGCTGTTTATGGCCTAAGCCAAGAAGGAGAAGAGGGGTCGAAAGAGGGTGAAGTCTTCATCTTCTCACACTTCGAGGTTGAAGAAACATGAGAAATCTAAGAGAAGACGTGGCTCTCGGCATCGTTCATCGAAGGCCTAGGCTTCGAGGTCGAGTTCGGTGACTCCGGCAGAGCGACCTCGTAGGAAGGACTTTATCTCTCCATCCCTTTCTCCTCAGGTGAAGCCGGTTCCATCTCCGGTACCGGGTTCACCGGCGTCGAAAGGCTCTTCACAGCATGAAGATTCACTGGCTCCAGCGACGTCCCCGGCGCCTAGGGAGTCCTCTTCAGGCCGGGTAGCATCACCAGTGCGGGCGCCGTCTCCGGCTCTGCAGCTTCCAGTTCGACCTCAGGTGACTCCTCTTCAGGAAGGCACAGATCCATATCTTCCTTTTCCTGCTCCTGGGTCAGATTCTTCGCATTTTCTCAATGCAATGTTTGGCATGTTTGCCAGGGCCGCTGCTCCATCCGGCGCGCCTTCAGGCCCCGTGGGTCCTTTGTTCTATAACCTGGGTGTTCCTCAATTTTATCCTCAGGCACCCTTCATGCCATTCTTGCTGTCGACTCCGGCTTGGCATTCCCCGGCGCCGAGATCCTCCACTGCGGCTCCTCGGACTCCTTCGTCTGCTGAATCGGTGCCGCTTCGAGTTCGATCGACGTCGGGGTTCGAAGCCGAGGCTCCTCCGTCAATGCCGTTGATGGCTTCACCGGCACCGTATATGGCTCACACTGACGCCTATGCCTGAACAACGTTCTGGGAGAGAGGCGCAGAGGCTCTTGGAAGAGGAAGAATATGCGCAAAATCAGTAGGAAGGGGAGATTATTGACTCTATAGACAAGTTTGAAGGCCTTCATGAAGCTAGTGGCCTTGATACTTCTCCTGAATACAACCTTACATCTGCAAGTGGTGTTGTTGTTCAGGACATTGCTTCATACCATGTGGTTATAAGGAAGGCGGCTGCTTTACTTGGTCTTCAGCTTCCTTCAGCTGAGGTTAAATCTAATATTCTAACAGAAGTTTTAAACACATCTTCATCAACTTCTGAGCTGTTGCTTCCCTTTACAGATGCTTTGACTGAACCAATCCTGGAGGTGTGGCAGAAGCCTTTGTCTGCTCCTGCGGTTTCTTGTTCTATCTCGAGAATGTACAGGCCTGCCCCTGGTGATACAGCTTTTTTATCATCACACCCTACGCCGGAAGGTCTTGTTGTCCAGGCTTCTTGTTCAAAGCAGTCTTCTGGTTCTTTCCCTACCAATCTGGGTAATATGTATTCTAAAAAGATGGAGCAAGCTGCAAAGAAAGTGTTTTTTTCTGTAAGTATGGCTCTTAAATCCACTAATGCAACTTGCCTTCTTGGACGATACATCCATGCTTTGATGGACTCAGTTGTACAATTAGCCCCGAAGTTGCCTGAGGAAGATCGTGCCAATTTCTTAGAAGTCCTTTCGGATTCGCAAGCTGCGACACGTCAGGTGATTCAGTCGGGCATGGACACTGCTGACTCTGTGGCTCGTGTGATGGGGTCTTCTGTGGCTGCAAAGAGACAGGCATGGCTTAGAACATCTGGTTTCTCTGCTGATGTTCAGGCGACTTTGCTGGATTTGCCCTTTGATGGGTCAAAGCTCTTTGGTTCTAAGGCGGATTCAGCCTTAGTGCATTTTAAAGACAGCAGGGCTACTGCAAGATCTCTGGGTCTCCAGGTGCATTCTAGAGCAGTGTTTCCCAAACTGTGGTCTGCGGACCCCTAGGGGTCCGTGACACATTGCCAAGGGGTCCGCAGGCAGCAGTTTTAAAAGCACTGCAAATGTTCCAAGTATAATTAGAAGTTTTCGAGCAACAATAAAAGTGTCAAGACCAAGATAACACCAGTGATTAATGTTCCTGCTGGAGAGAGATTAGTTTTGTCCAGTGGCAGCTTGACTTATTTAATGTAGCACAGAGGGTTAACATGCCTCTTGCAAAGAAAGTGTCCCTGTATTTATTTTTTTAACTGTGTTTGATTTGCATAGGTCAATGGGTTACTGCTTTTGTCACAGAGATTCTTTAGTTACTGTGCAGTTTATAAGTGACAATTGTGATCTAGCACAGAGACGTATAAACTGGCATCAAAAAGATGTTTGCAAACTGCATGGTACAAGATAGTAACTTAAGTTTCTTCCCAGTCTTTCATTATCCTGATGCTGCTAAAAAGGTTTATTTGAATGAAAATAAAGTTTCATTGTTAAAGTCAATGCTAAACACTGTGTTATGCCTACCAGTATGAATGATGTGAATCCTAAACTAGTAGTCACCTTTGCCTTATGTTATTACATGTATGATTCATTGTCTCTGTGGGGCAGATTTACAAGGAAAGTGACTCAGTGAGTGCTGCAAGCCATTTGGCTGTGCTGCACTTAGTCACTTTCAAAGCACAGGGATGCAACATATTTACCATGGTATGTTGCATCTCAGTGCTCTCCCTGCGCTGGTGCACAAACTTCTGCCATGCGCCGGCACAGGCACCCTTGCACCATGGTGCAAGGATGCCTGCGTTGTGGGGAGATTGTTTATGTTCAGGTAGGATTCCCTTTCTGCACATAAACAATCACTAGAGGGGATTTCATCTCCCTAAGCAACGAGGAGAAATTAATACATTTCTTCTTGTTGCACCTCCCTACGCCTCCCTTGGGGAGGTGTAGCATTCGGACGCATTTCCAGATTCATGATTTCTCGTCAATCTGGAAATGTGTCTGGTTTCATGGGTGCTGCTTGGGAACACTCACAGCAAAACCCATGAAACGCACCTTTCACTCAAAGTCCTGTGTGCAAAGGGGCCATATTTATAAGAACAGGAAAAGTCACGCTGGGTGGCTTTTCCTGTTCTTATAAATATGAGGCACTAAAATGCGCCGCCGGAGCGTCACTTTTTGTGACGCACCGGTTGCGCAAGGGTCTTGTAAATCTGCCCTATATGTGTGTGTGTTGTAAAGTGCTCTGACATCCTACAATGGTATGAGAGATGCTATAAAAACAAATGAAATACATGTGACAGAGGGACTATGGAGAGATGAGAGGCACTGTTGGAGTGTGATAAAAAGGGAATCACTGAAGAACCCGAACAAAGATTATCGTATCCTGGTGCATAGTAAAGTCATCATTTACTATTCTTTTAAAGCAAATACAAATCAATATATAATGATAAATGTGTTGTAGAATGCACTATTGTTTCCTAAATTGTCTTGGGGGGGGGGGGGAGTGCCTCCCAACCAAAGTCCCCTTTGTAGTGGTTCGACTCACTCACTGCACTTGATGAGCACCCTGTGGGGACTGGACATTTGCCAGGGCTGCTTTGCGTTTCCAGGCTGGCCCTGGCAGGAGCAGGAGCCTCGTAGTGTGAAATAAAACCAACCATTTAAAAGTTAGTCATGGAGATGCAGCACCAGCCTTCCCAATAAAGTTTTTAGTTTTTTGCAGATTCTTTCAATATAAAATACTGAAATCCTTAGTAATTCGACTATTTGTTTTGTGTTCACATCTGTGTTTATTTTTTCGGATTACTGTTTAAAATTTAAATTATACAGATTGCTAGGGGGTCCCCGGCTTCCAGTGCTGACTCAATGGGGGTCCTCAGGGGCCAAAACTTTGGGAACCACTGTTCTAGAGGATACGGCTACAAGCGGTATCGTGGATTCGGGAGGTCTGCTTCATTTCGTGGCCGCCAACAATCCCAACAGAGTCAGCAACAGCAGAATCCCTTGTACAAGTCGTACAGAGGGAAGAATAAAAGAGGCCTCAGGGTGCAGCTCGACAACAATCTTCCTCCTCCTCCTCTACCTCTCCTCCCGTCAGCGTTGGTACAACAGGAAAGCAGTTCTAGATCCCCTATCTTAGAACATGTTGGTCCGGTTGGAGGTCGGGTGTCCCACTTTCTACAAGATTGGAGATTGATCACGTCCGATCATTGGGTCTTGAATCTTGTAGAGAATGGGTATGCCCTTCGCTTTTTGGAATTTCCTCCTCCTTACCCTCCTCGCCAGGTTGGTGCTCAGAGGACCACTTACTACTTTTGTAGCAGGAGGTTCTTACTTTGCTTCAGAAAGGTGCGATACAGGTGGTTCCGGAGCAGGGTTGCTGCTCCCGGTATTTCCTGACCCCCAAAAAGGACGGTCGCTTGGGACCTATCTTGGACCTCAGGATTTTGAACCTTTACCTCAGGCAGGAGAAGTTCAAAATATTGACCTTGGCTCAGGTTCTTCTTGCGCTGCAACAGGAAGACTGGATGGTGTCCAGCGATCTACAGGATGTGTATTTTCATCTTCCCATCCTGAAGTCGCATCGGAAGTATCTCCGGTTCACGGTAGGGTCAGCAACATTATCAGTTTGCGGTTCTCCCGTTCAGTCTTACTTCCGCACCTCGAGTATTTACAAAGGTGATGGCGGTGGTAGTGGCTCATCTCAGAAGGCTAGGGGTTCCTGTTTTCCCCTACCTGGACGACTGGCTGTTGAAAACAGAGTCTCCAGAGTTGGTTTAGCACCACTTGCAAGTGACAACTCATCTGTTGTTCCAATTGGGTTTTTCGATCAATGTACCCAAATCTCACTTGGTGCCTTCTCAGCCCAGCCTGTTCATAGGGGAAATACTGGACACTTCTGTGTGTCGAGCATACTCTCCTCCGCAGAGGATTCTCAACATTCAGGAAATTATTTCTTTATTTCACGATGGAGCAGTTGTTCAAGTCCTGAAGGTCGTTCGCCTGCTCGGTCTGTTCGCTTTCTGCATTCTGTTGGTCAACCATGCACGCTGGCACAGGAGGGCACTCCAGTGGTGCATCTGCAGGCAGTGGTATCAGCACAATGGAGATCTCGGGGAGAAGATCAGAATCTCCAGAGAAGCTGCAGCGGAGCTGACTTGGTGGAGTGTGCAGGGCAACCTGGCTCAAGGAAAGCCCTTTCAGTCTCCTCTGCCTGTGGCCACAGTGATCACGGATGCCTCCACTCCAGGGTGGGGTGCTCATCTGGGGGATCTGGAGGTCAAGGGTCCTTGGTCTCCAGAGGAAAGGTTGCTTCATATCAACCTGTTGGAAATGCCGGCGATACGTTTGGCACTAAAGGCTTTCCTTCCTTCCCTTCACGGTCAGTCTGTTCAGATCCTAACGGACAACACTGCCGCGATGTGGTACATTAACAAACAGGGAGGTGTAGGATCATATCGTCCCTGCCGAGAGGCTCTGCGACTCTGGTCCTGGGCTCAGGGCCAACGGATTTGTGTGTTTGAAAATCATCAGGCCGGTGAGATAAATATTCGTGCGGACAGTCTCAGTCGGCGTTACTCGGCCGATCACGAGTGGTGGCTTCATCCAGAGGTGGTCCATCGCATCTTTCAGATGTGGGTATTTCCTCGGTTGGACCTGTTTGCCACTCACGAGAACGCGCACTGCCCGTTGTTCTGCAGTCTCCAGTATCCGATGCATGGAGCGTTGGGGGACGCGTTTCAAATAGAGTGGAGCTCACAACTCCTTTACGCGTTTCCTCCCTTGATTCCTCTGGTTCTGAGGAAGATTCGCCAAGACCGGGCCCAAGTCATATTGATCGCCCCGGATTGGCCAAGAAGGGTGTGGCACACAGATCTACTTCACCTCTCATCGCACCCGCCGCTCTGTCTCCCTCTGAGGGTAGACCTCCACTCACAGTCGCAGGGGCAGGTTCTACACCCCCACCTCCAGAGCCTGCACCTTCATGCCTGGAGATTGAACGGGGCAACCTGAGTTCCTTCTTTCTCCCGCCACATATAGTGGATGTTATTTTATCGTCCAGGCGACACTCCACTAAGTCAGTTTACTCTTCCCGATGGTCCAGATTTGTTAAGTGGTGCAGAGCGAGAAACATTGACCCTCTTAAGGCCCGTTTGCCTAATATTTTGTAGTTTTCACTTTCTTTGGCACAGCAAGGTTGTTCTTTAGCTACTGTCAAAGGCTATTTATCGTCTTTGTCGGACTTTCGATGTTTGCCGGACCAGCCTTCTTTATTTAAGTCCCCCATTGTCATGAGGTTCATTAAGGGCCTTACAAATAAGTTCCCTCCCACTCCTTTCATTATGCCTCAGTGGGATTTGAATCTAGTCCTTACTTTTTTAATGGGTTCTCCATTTGAGCATCTTCATTCTTGCCCGTTGAGGCTTCTTTCTTTTAAAACGGTTTTCTTGATTTCCATTACCTCGGCTAGGAAGGTAAGTGAGCTTCAGGCTCTTAGTTTGAAACCTCCTTTCCTGGCCATTCATGCGGATAAGTTGGTTCTAAGGACCAGTGCTGCTTTCCTTCCCAAGGTAGTTACCCCTTTTCATAAGGGACACTCCATTACTTTACCCCCTTTCTATCCTCCCCTCACCCTTCTAAGGAGGAAGAGAGACTGCATTGTTTGGACCCTAAAAGAGCTGTCAGCTTTTATTTGGATCTGACAAGAGATCTGAGGCTGGATGATCAGCTCTTTGTGGGCTATGTTGGAAAGATGAAAGGCAAGGCTGTGCACAAGAGGACCCTTTCCAGGTGGATTATCTTGTTCGTCAAGATTTGCTACGCCCTGGCCAAGAAGGATCCTCCAGAAGGTATCAGAGCTCATTCCACCAGAGCTAAGTCTACTTCGTCTGCTTTGGCTAGAGGTGTTCCTGTTCTTGATATCTGTAAAGCAGCAACATGGACCTCCCTCCACACCTTTGCAAAGCATTACTGCTTGGACTCTGAGGTTAGGAGGGATGGCCATTTTGCTCGTTCTGTTTTGCAGGATTTTTTGGTCTATTCAGGTGGACACCCTCCTCCAGGAGAGGTACGGCTTTGGGAGTCTATTCAAAAGGTGAGGAATCCACAGGCAGAAGTATCCATCAGAAGGACAACTTACTTACCTTTGGTAACGCTTTTTCTGGTGGATACAATATCTGCCTGTGAATTCCTCATAGTCCTGCCAGCTTCCCCGTTGTCCACTTGCTTCTACCAAAAAATGTATTATTTTACTCATGTATGTGTTTTAATAGTGAGAAATTCTTTTCCCTTGCTATTTCTCTTTGTCTTTATTGATTATGCATTTGTAATTTTACCTATGTGTATATATTTTGATATGCAATGTACATATTGAAAATGTGTCGGTCCACCCGTTTGCCTCGGTGGCACGGAAAAAATGGGTGAAACTGACGTCAGCATGCCGACGAGGTCCTTTTGTGGCACCGATGACCTCATACGATGCCGCGAGCGGAGCCTGTCCACTGTGACGTCCTCGTTGACGTGGGAGAGCTAGGAAAGAATTTCCTGCGGAATGCTGGCGCAGGGGGTATTTAAAAGGTGCAGAATCCACAAGCAGATATTGTATCCACCAGAAAAAGCATTCCTGAGGTAAGTAACTTGTTCTTTTCGATCATTGGGGTCACCCCACAATCGATCTGTTTGCGACTCTGGACAGTAGAAAATGCCCATGCTTCGCAAGCAGGTTCTGGCATACAGTAACATTCGGCAATGCCCTTTGGTTCAGTCAGTCCAAGATATTTGCCTACACCTTTCCTCCTTCTCCCCTGATCCCCTGGGTAATGTGGAAGGCAAAGATAGGTCATTCCGTTCTGATCCTCATTGCTCCGGCGTGGCCATGCCAATTAGGGTACGGCATGCTGCCGCAGTTATCAACACGTCTAGCTGTTTCTCTGAAAGTGGATCCCAGGATTCTGTTCAGGTATAACTGAGAATTTCTCCATCACAATCCCAAGTCTCTGAACTGGACAGCATGGGACATGACCACCTGGACTTTGGCCATTTGGTTCTGTCGCAAGAATGTAAAAACATTTTAGCACAAGCTCAAGCGCCAGCAACCATGAAGACCTACAATGGCAAGTGGAAGTGTTTCTGTATATGGTGCGAGAATAATAATCATGAGCAACTGAAAATAAAACCTCTTTAAATCCTTTAATATTTCTTGAACCTCGCAAACAGTGGTCTTAAATACTCTTCAGTCAGGGTCCATCCTGCTCCAATTTCGACATTTAGGAGAATTGACTGTTCAACATCTTCTCTGGTCTCTCAAAGAACCATAACGCAGGTCATGAAAGGGCTTTTTGGAGCTTTACACTGCTTCGACATCCACCACTTCTATGGGAACATAATACTGTCCTCGGTCAGTTCATGCTTTCGAAACAATACATGAGGCACATTTAAAATTTAGCTCATGAAAGACAGTGCTTCTTCTAGCATTAATATCTGCAAAGAGAGTGGGAAAGATTCAAACATTTACCATCAGGGAACCTTTCCTTCAGTTCACAAAGACAAAGTAAGCTTGAGAACCAACCCCAAGTGTATACATAAGGTTCCTACTGACTTTCATTTGAATGAACCTGTCATTCTTCTATTTTCTTCCAAAATCCATCTGTCAGCAGAAAGATTGTTACATTCATTGGACCTGCGCAGATGCCTCAGGTTCTACACAGACAAAACTAAGAACATACGTACTTCAGACCAGTTGTTTATATCTTTTGGTCAACCAAGGCCAGGTCATCCCCTCTTCAAGAAGGGGACAGCGCGTTGGCTCTCAGCATGTATTTGTCATGTCAAGGCCAAGCGCCCACTCCAGGGAAGAGTGAGGACACATGCCATCAGGAGCATGTCTTCAACTGCGGCACTGTATGCTGGGGTGCCCTGGAAAGATATCTATTGTGCAGTTACCTGGAAGAACCAGCACACATTCACGACGCAGCAGTACTGCCTAGATGTGGATTCTGAAACTGACACCACAGTGGGACAGACAGTTCTGAGAAACCTGTTCTGATAGAGGTGAGCCTGCTTTCTGCTTTGGGTATACTTTATAATGTGTACTGCTTGCTATTCTGATTCGAGCTTGTGAATATATAAAAGATTTAACATTGGAGAAAAACATCTTTACTGACCTGTAATTCCAGTACTCCTACATTGATATATTTTATATTTTCAGAGGCTCTTCTTATTTTATTCTCACACTTGTGCTTTGAAAACGTGTGCTATGGTGGCCTCTAGGGAGAACAGGAGAGCCTAAGCTTCCACCTCATTGTTTGAAGTTTGGCTGCTTTCAAATGAGGTATATGTGCTACTAAATATTCAGTGTTGTTTCAGGCCTATGGCCATTTTACACTGCATGCTGCATGTTGTATATTTTTCACTGTATATTGCTAATTAATGTACCGGGGATTCCCGGCCTGACGACGGGGAATGATTGAAGCATGTGAATATATAAAACATATCAATATTGGAGAACTGGAATTAAAGGTAAGTAACGAATTTCATTTGGTAGTTTCTCTTTTTCCTGAATATATTTATATACAATTATGTATTCAGTTTTTAAACATTCCAAACTTTGGCAAGTAATGGAACTAAAGTGCAGGAAGGAAAATCAGTCAGGTCAGTATTACACATTGTGGTTTCATGGGGGAACAGGTCATCTAAGAGCACGGTCCTAGGCTTTCATTTTGAGTGGTTTCTTAATACCTTTGCTGCCAGTAACACCAGTTACAAACGGCATCTGAATTGTGAGTTCTCCTTGAGGGGAATCGCAAATGGAATCAGGACTGAATAATTCTGCCCATTTGAAGGATACTCGAACACCATTTAAAAAAAATATATATTTCATATTCACATTTTTTTAGAAAGGCTACATAATATTTTTAATAAAATTATTTAGAAGCCTATAAAAGCAGACTGTATAGGCCAATTCCATGTATTTATTTAAAACAATAAACCCTTATTACAATTGTATGTTTGTCACCTGGAATAGAGGTGATAAGAAAACATCTCTTCCACTTACATTTTTTGAAGGAAATTAGGGGGAAAACATAGGAAAGTGTAGCTAGCCATGTCAAGGTAGAAAACGGACAATTCGGCTTCAAGGTTTCCCATCCCATCTCAGTGCCAGTTGCTCCATTTCTTTTTCCTGGAAATCTTTTCAGAACTTCTTTAAACCTGTTTTACTCCTCATCTCTTAAGATTTAAAGAGATTTCTTCGCGAAAATGCTTTCTCTTTCTGTGAGGTGCTCTTCTTGTGGCAGAATAAAAGACAAAAACAGATCCTCGTGATATGGTATACTTTCCTTCCTGGACTCTAATGTTCCTGACAATTGCACACACTGCAGGACCTTTTCTATGTGAACCCAGATGGATAGAGAGAAAATTCATATTAATGGCCTTCACAATGAATAGCACAGATAGCAGCCAAGCTCTCTTGCTATTGGAGTGGAATACAATTGGCTACATATTCCAGGTCCATGTTTTTCGCTGTTTTTAGTAAGATTTTTGTTACAACGTTTTCTGTTAAGCACTTCTGATAGATACATCTGCCGTGTGGATTCCTCACCTTGTGAATATCCCCTTGCGTCAGCAACATTCGGAAATTCTTTTTGTAGCTTCGCGCCGACGTGGATCCGGACGTCACAGAGGCACGGCATCGCACGCGACCTCGCTGACGTCACCGGCGCCTATAACAGGCCCACGCCGGCGTGATGACATCAGTTCCCTTTTTTCCGCGTCGTCGACGCTAACGGTTTTCAGGGATCGTGTAGTAGCTTACAGTAACTTTGTTACTATTTCTTCGTATTTGTGTCTTTCTTACATTCTCTTCGAGATGTCGTCGAAGAAGACGGGATTTAAAGCCTGCGGTGAATGTGGCAAGACCATGTCAATCACCGACCCCCACGAATGCTGTGTATGGTGTTTGAGCTCAGACCATGATGTCGAGGACTGTTCCTGCTGCAAGAAGATGACTCCAAAAGCCTTAAGAGAGAGGGAGACAAAGCTCCTTATGGCGAAACTCAAGAGCAAAAAAGCTAAGAAGTCGTCAAAATCTCGATCTCGTCGGTCGAGGTCGAGGTCGAGGTCTCGTTCGAGGTCACACTCGGAGTCATCGTCAGCACACGCTTCGAAGTCATCGAAGAAGAAACACAGAAGGAAGTCCCATGAGTCACGTCATCACTCTGGGAAGGACTCTAGCTCGAAACCGAAGTCCCAGATCAAGCTCGTGTGTAAAGAAGTGGAGGTTTCGGAGTCGGAACATGAAGAGGCTGTGCATCCGGTTTCACCCGAACCTCAGGAACAGGTCCAATCTCCGATTCCATCGAATCCTTCTGGTCAGGAGGATGAAGGTGAGGAGCAGGGGGCTGGTGGAGCCGAAGTTCCGGCACCCGATGGTTCATCGACTCCGGTTCCGGCGCCCGAAGAAGAGGTCGACGTCGTATCGACTCCGCCTCCCCGGGAACAACCGAGAGGTCCGTATCCTGAGTTTCCGACTCCAGGTCAGGATCCTTCCCAGTTCCTGAACGCCATGTATGGTGTATATTCAAGGGCAATGTTCCCGTCTGGTGCACCTGTTAGTCCCACGGGTCCTATGGCCTTTAACCTAGGGGTTCCGCAGGCTTATGCCCCTGCACCCTTCATGCCCTTTATGCCGGCTCTACCGCCGCATTGGCATTTTCCGACACCACCGGTGTCGTCGACGCCGAAGCGCACGACGCCGGCTCCATCGACGCCGATCCCATCGACGCCGATACCCGTGACTCCGAGGCAGGATTCTGTCCGACCTCGTGTCGAGAAGCCTCGTCCGACGTCGGGTTCGACGCCGGCAGCGACCCCGTCGGAGTCGATTCCGAATCCTTTAACTTCGATTGTGAAAGAAAGGTCTCGGAGAAAGGCCCAGAGACTTTTAGAAGAGGAAAAATATGGGTATTCTGACACTGAGGAAGGAGAATTACAGGATTCTGAGGATCCCTTTGATGACTTATGTGAAGCCAGTGGTCTTGAACTGTCACCTGAATGGGAGTTGGCTTCTGTATCGAATGCTCCATCTAAGGATGTGGTGCCTTACCACACTGTGATTAAGAAGGCAGCGAGTTTACTAAACATAACTCTGCCTACAGCTGATTATAAACCCAATATTTTAACTGAGGTACTTCATTCACCCTCATCTGTGATCGAGCCTATGTTACCATTCAACGAGGCGTTGTCTGAACCTGTCTATGAGGTCTGGAAGAAACCCTTGTCTGCTCCAGCGGTTTCTAGAACGGTGGCGAGAAGGTATAGAGCTGCACCGGATGATCCTGCATTTTTAACAACGCATCCTCTTCCTGAGAGTTTGGTAGTGCAGGCTGCCTGTTCTAAAAAATCTGCTGGGGCATTTCCACAGGTTCCTGGAGACAAGGAATCCAGGAAACAGGACCAAAATGCTGAAAAGGTTTTTTCATCAGCCAGCATGGCATTGAAATCAACCAATGCTACGTGTTTGATGGGGAGATATATCCATGCTTTGATGGACTCTGTCAAACAACTCATTCCAAAGGTTCCTGAGGATGACAGGAAGGATTTTCAAGAAGTAATCTCGGACACCCAAGCAGCTGCGAGACAGGTCATCCAGAGTGGTTTGGACACTGCAGACTCGGTGGCAAGAGTCATGGGTTCCTCTGTGGCTACTAGGAGAGCTGCTTGGCTCAAATCTTCAGAGTTTTCTGCTGATGTCCAGTCTGCTTTAATGGACTTACCCTTTGATGGTTCAGGTCTGTTTGGAAAGAAAGCTGATACTGCCTTGGAACGTTTTAAGGACAGTAGGGCCACTGCAAAATCTTTAGGCCTTCAATCCAGAGGTACTACCGGAAGACGCTTCAGAGGATTTGGCCGATCTTCCTTTCGATCTTACAGATCATTCCAGCAGCAGCAGCCTCAGCAGCAGCAGCAGAACACGCTGTACAAGTCGTACAGAGGCAGACAAAGACCCCGTCCTAGAGGTCGTCAAGCTTCCTCCTCCTCCTCCTCCTCTCTTTCCCAACCCCCGGCCAACGCAGCAAAGCAGCCCTAGATCCGCCATTCCGGATCATGTGGGCCCAGTAGGGGGTCGGCTTACTCATTTTCTACAAGATTGGGAATTTATAACATCGGATCTTTGGGTTCTCAATCTTGTAGAGAATGGGTATGCTCTTCCTTTCCAGGAATTCCCTCCCAATTACCCTCCTTGCCAGGGTTATTGTTCAGAAGACCACCTGCTTCTCTTGCAGGAAGAAGTCCTGGCATTATTTCGAAAGGGTGCAATAGAGGTGGTTCCAGAGCAGGAAAGGGGTCAGGGGTGCTACTCCCGGTATTTCCTGATCCCCAAGAAAGATGGCAGACTTCGGCCAATCCTGGACCTCAGGATTTTGAACCTTTACCTGAAGCAGGAAAAGTTCAAAATGCTCACTCTTGCACAGGTTCTTCAGGCGCTGTTGGAAGAGGACTGGATGGTGTCGATCGACTTGCAAGATGCGTATTTTCATATTCCCATCTTGAAGTCTCACAGAAAGTATCTCCGTTTCACGGTTGGGTCACAGCATTACCAGTTTGTGGTCCTTCCGTTTGGCCTTACTACTGCACCTCGAGTCTTCACCAAGGTGATGGCAGTGGTGGCAGCTCATCTCAGGAGAACGGGGATTCATGTATTTCCGTATCTAGACGACTGGCTGATCAAAGCGGAGTCGCCAGAGAAGGTGCTCCATCATCTGCAAGAGACAACTCAGTTGTTGCACAGGTTGGGTTTTTCGATAAATGTACCCAAGTCTCACCTGGTGCCCTCACAGCGCAACCTGTTCATAGGTGCGGTACTGGACACAACCGTATGTCGTGCATTCCCTCCCCCTCAAAGAATTCGCGACATACGGGAGATGATTCCTTTATTTTACAATGGAGCGGTCGTTCCAGTCCTGAAGGTCCTTCGCCTACTCGGTCTGATGGCTTCATGCATTCTGTTGGTCAACCATGCATGCTGGCACATGAGGGCACTCCAGTGGTGCCTCCGCAGGCAGTGGTATCAGCACAACGGAGATCTCGGGGAGTCAGTGAGGATCTCCAGGGAAGCTGCAGCGGATCTGTCTTGGTGGAGCGTGGAAGGCAATCTGTCACAAGGAAAGCTTTTTCAACTTCATCCAGCGGTGGCCACAGTGATAACGGATGCATCCACTCTCGGGTGGGGTGCTCATCTGGGAGACCTGGAGGTCAAGGGTCTTTGGTCTCCAGAGGAAAGGTTGCTTCACATCAACCTTCTAGAATTGCGGGCGATACGTTTGGCGCTCAAGGCCTTCCTCCCTTCCCTTCGCGGTCAGTCAGTCCAGGTCCTGACGGACAACACGACCGCGATGTGGTACATCAACAAGCAGGGAGGAGTGGGGTCGCAGTGTCTCTGCAGAGAGGCTCTGCGTCTCTGGTCCTGGGTTCAGGACCATCAGATTTGTCTGATGGCAAATCATCTGGCCGGGGTTCTGAACGTTCGTGCAGACAGTCTCAGTCGGCAGTTCTCTGCCGATCACGAGTGGAGGCTTCACCCGGAGGTGGTTCACGACATCTTTCAGATGTGGGGGACACCTCGGGTGGACCTGTTCGCCACTCACGAGAATGCTCACTGCCTGTCATTCTGCAGTCTCCAGTATCCGATGCAAGGAGCCTTGGGGGACGCGTTTCAGTTGAGTTGGGACTCGCAGCTCCTTTACGCGTTTCCTCCCATACCCTTGATTCCTCGGGTTCTGAGGAAGATTCGCCAAGACCGGGCCCAAGTCATATTGATCGCCCCGGATTGGCCAAGAAGGGTGTGGTATTCAGACCTTCTCCACCTCTCCTCTCACCCGCCGCTCCGTCTCCCTTACAGGGCAGATCTCCTCTCTCAGATGGAGGGGCAGGTTCTACACCCCCACCTCCAGACCTTACACCTTCATGCCTGGAGATTGAGCGGGGCAACCTGATTTCTTTTTCTCTCCCTCACGATGTGGTGGATGTCATTTTGTCGGCCAGGCGTGACTCCACTAAGTCCATCTATTCTTATAGGTGGTCTAAATTTGTTGTTTGGTGCAGGGAGAAGTCTATAGACCCTTTGAGGTCCCATTTATCTGATGTGCTCCTGTTTGCCCTTTCCCTGGCCCAGCAGGGGCTTGCTGTTGCCACGGTGAAGGGATATCTGTCTGCGCTGTCGGCATTTATCTGTATGCCTGACCAGCCTTCTCTTTTTAAGTCTCCCATTGTTTTAAGGTTTCTGAAGGGCCTTACTAATAGGTTCCCTCCTACACCCTTTGTTGTGCCTCAGTGGGATTTGAACCTAGTTTTGACATTTTTGATGGGTGCTCCCTTTGAGCCTCTTCACAAGTGTCCCATGAGGCTTCTGACTTTGAAAACGGTTTTTCTCGTTGCAATAACCTCAGCAAGGAGGGTAAGTGAGCTTCAAGCTCTTAGTTCCAAGCCCCCATTCCTGACCATTCATGCTGAACGAATGGTTCTTAGGACCAGGGCTGCTTTTCTGCCTAAGGTGGTGACTCCTTTCCACCTTGGTCAATCCATTACCCTTCCTACCTTTTATCCTCCCCCTCACCCTTCCAAGGAGGAGGAGAGATTACACCGTCTTGACCCCAAGAGGGCGGTGTCTTTTTACTTGGACAGGACAAAAGACTGTCGAGTGGACGACCAGCTCTTCGTTGGCTTTGCTGGCTGCAAGAAAGGAAGAGCGGTCCATAAGAGGACTTTGTCGAGATGGATCGTCCTCTGCATTAAGATCTGCTACTCTTTGGCTGGTAAGGACCCACCAGAGGGTATTAGAGCACATTCGACTAGAGCAAAGTCTGCTACATCTGCTTTGTCTAGAGGTGTACCTGTTGAGGACATTTGCAGAGCCGCGACTTGGGCCTCCCTCCACACTTTCGCGAAGCACTACTGCTTGGATACCGAGGTGAGGAGGGACGGCCATTTCGCTCGCTCTGTCCTCCAAGATTTCTTGGTATAGCAGAGTGGACACCCTCCTCTGGGAGTGGGGACTGCTGTGGGACTCTATTCACAAGGTAAGGAATCCACACGGCAGATGTATCTATCAGAAGAACAAGTTACTTACCTTCGGTAACGCTTTTTCTGGTAGATACTATATCTGCCTGTGGATTCCTCACTGACCCACCCGCCTCCCCGTTGTCCACTCTTCTATGCCAGAGTTTCTATGATGTGTTATTTTATTGTCATGGAAATGTTTATTTCAAATGTTGTTATTGCATTTGCTTCACACTGTGTGTGTTACCTTGTTTCTATACTACGTATACTGTGTATATTTCTACTATCATCGGTCCGTCCGTGTGCCTCGATGGCACGGAAAAAAGGGCGGAACTGATGTCATCACGCCGGCGTGGGCCTGTTATAGGCGCCGGTGACGTCAGCGAGGTCGCGTGCGATGCCGTGCCTCTGTGACGTCCGGATCCACGTCGGCGCGAAGCTACAAAAAGAATTTCCGAATGTTGCTGACGCAAGGGGATATTCACAAGGTGAGGAATCCACAGGCAGATATAGTATCTACCAGAAAAAGCGTTACCGAAGGTAAGTAACTTGTTCACCGCCATCACATTACACATTGAGTGCTTTATAAATTGACTTTTCTCCACTTTCTTATAGTTTCTTTTTCCTGTTTCTTCTTGGGTCTTTTGGTTGCTTATTTTCATACACTTCTTCAAACGTCTTTTTGGGGACAATTATATATTTCCTCCATACCTCCGGAATCCTAGACATTTACACCACTCTTCATTCAATATTTCTCCTATTCATCTTCCTTCAGTTTTGATTTAAATAGATGAAAATTCAACTAAAGAATCAAATTGCCTGTCGGTCAGTTATCATCTTCATTAATCCTTCTTTATCTGGGAAGAGATATTTGATTTTCCTATCCTATTTTTGTTACTAAAATTGCATTTTTACAGTATGCGTACTAAATATCACAGTCAGAAAGTTGAGGCTACTAAATATTAAGGACAAAATATCGAAAAAAATATGGACAGGTTAGTAGTCAAGATTTTCTAAACCTAACCCCAAATATATGTAACTATGCAGTACATTTATCTTCAAGGTACGTAGATGTGGTTTTAGGAATAGAAATACTTCCCTATATGCACTTACTGTCTGATAATAGCCCCTCAATATGTTGCCCACAATATTGTTGTATTTCAAAATTCTTCATGTTGATATTCCGTAGTGCAGTCCTTTTTTATCACTAAAGCCAGTCTTGCTTTTGTAGGGGGAGGGATTGGCCGGTAGTCTCTCTATATATCACTCCTTGGCAGTTGGCAGCAAATTTCCCTTTCTATTCCTTCTCTGTGTCCTACTATTCCTTTCCTGTTTAAGTAATTGTGATAATGGCAGGCTGTTGTTTCTGTTAAGTATTCAATTTCGCTTCATCATCAGTTGGGTGACAAATATCTAATGTTCAAATGTGGGGGAACATGTACTCTCTTTTCAAGGGTGTTCACTGATCAAACATAGCAAGAAGGATCATGTTTAAGATTGCATGCATTGTGTGCATTGTCAAGTAGAAAACTATGCTGAAATATAGCCTAGCCAGGATTAGCCAATCAAAACTAACAAGAACCATGGGCCATATGTATCAACATTCCGTTTTGCGATTCCTAAATAGCGAATTTTAAGGAATCGCTATTTAGAAATTGCAAAATAGTATGTATGTAGAAATTGGCTTCTTTTTAGCGATTTCTTAAGATTCCTTAATTGCGATTAGCAAATTGCTAATCGCAATTAAGGAAAATTTCCCGTTCATTTCTATGGGCCAGGAGGCCCATAGGAATGAAGGGGAAATGTGCGATTCGCAATTTGCTAATCGCAAATAGTGAATATTTTCAAGGGTGCAGGAGTGTCCAAAGGACACCCTGTTGCACCCATGAAATCTGCATGGGTGCACATGTGGTGCACATACATGCCCTAAGGGCATGTATGTGCATCACAAGGCACTTTGAAAAATGAAAAAATATGCATTTTGAAAGGAATTCGCAACTTACCACCAACTAGAAGTTGGTGGTAATTTCCGATTCCTTAAGGCCAATTTGCTATTTTTTTTGGCTTCTTACATTGCATTTAAGGAATCACAAAATTTGCGATTCCTTAAATGCGATCGCAAGATAAGGAATCTCAAATTTTGCAATTCCTTATTTTTCAAGCAGATGTACTTGATACATACCATTTGTCCAAATTGCATTCGCAAACACCGAAATTCTGCGAATCTTGGCGTTTGCAAAGTCAATTTGGCTTGATACATATGGCCCCATGAGATCTGTTAAGACAAGGCAGGTTTCTTCTCCTTAATTAAAAGAAGCAAAATAAAGACGTTGCGTGTTCAGCTACATCAGAGATTTGTATGACTTGTCTGCAGCAGGATGCATATCATAGGTCAGTGCCTTGAAAAAAGATTGATCTGTTCAGAAAATGTCATAACAATTAGTCACAGAATTTGTTGATGGCCAATTGCCTCTTCACTACCTTCACTAAATGGCTGTTTCTTACAAAACTAATATTTGTTCATCTGCTGGAGCCACAGGATTGTGGGGGGTGGTGGTGGTGCTGGAGGGGGGCTTGTACTTTACCTAGAATCACATGATTGATTTATTTGTGAGTTCCTGGAGCTCACTGTTACCATGGGTATTCTTGTGCTACATTGTTGTTTTTCCCAGTGCCAAAGTTGGCATTGTAACCCAGTTCTCTAGTAAAGGTTCCCTCTGTTGGTCCTACCATGGCTGTCTTACTTTCACAGTGCTACTGGTTTCACATATTTACAGTGTGTGACACAGTAAGATGAAGAGATGTTACTAGAAGCACTCCATTGCCTATTAGCCATATGAACTGTAACTCATGTTCCCTAAACAAATATTTGTGTGTTGTCTAATGTGGCAACAAAGGTGACTCGCTCTATGCACCTTTGGTGCTAAGTATTCCAACACGTCCCCTCATCTTTGTAATGAATGGAGGGCTGCACAAGTGTGCCACAGTGGCATCTAACAGTCTGCTAAGCTCACCCTAAATTTTTTGTTTGGTGTGCTTTTTTTTAATGTACTTCTTGGTTGTTTCTTTCCATTAAACTAATTGACAGCTTTACCTGTATTACACCATGACTGCTGCTTCATCTAACAACCTTTTTAACCACACTAGTGCCCCAGCCTCTGCCTTAAGAGGGAAAGTTCTACTACTTTGCCTGTTTTGGGAACAAGGAGATGACGTGATTTGCCCAGATTCACATGACCATTACTTCAGGTGCCAATTGACTCTCGCCGGGTCGTCCTTTGTTGACTGCACATACAAAAGAGTTTGGCAGTAAAGACGTACCCAGTGGTTTGAGAGTGGACACTATCCCCTCAAATTAGAAAGACAGTGGACCCTGTATACACACATGCCATCGCCAGTCTGGCCATTCTGGTATCTTGGTGGCCAGTATATTTTTATTTATTATCACAACTTTGAGCACAGTGACTGATTTTCCAGGTCCTGTTGAATGCCCCTGAACAATCATGGGCAGAAACATGTTGACAATCTATAGGGGTTTATTTGATAAAAACCCTGAGTCCTCTCCTTTTTAATCCTATCCCAGCGGACCACTGAAGGAAATTGATTTGGCCCTCTGGAGATAGTTTTATCCAGCACTTCTTACGCACTCTGCCTATCACTGAGCCTATAACATCCCTTATCCTTAAAACACCTCAGCTCCTCCCCGCAAGGGAATTGTAGCCCACACCATGGCTTTGCAGTCCAGATGTAGGGAAGTGCCTCCTTCACTTCAAGGGAGATTCCTTTGGGTGTCTTGGATGTCCACAGGCCTGTAGAAGAACCTTTATGGAGCACAGGCACAGATGACACAGAAGACTGGCAGGACGACTAGACCAGGAGCAGCAGGCGTCTTCCCAGTTGGATACTCCATTCCCAAAGCGAAGTCCAAAGTACCCAGATGGTTCAAGATGAAGTAGTTTTGGATCTGAATCTTGCCCTTGACGATTCTAGGGACCCACCCACAGGTACGCCCTTAAGTACCCTCAGGAAAGGGTTGGGACAATTCAGGGGTCCCTCCCAGAGGAGGGGGTGGACAGTGGGGAGAAAACTCCCATGTCCTTTGTCCAGTTTCGTGCCAGAGCGGAAGCCAATGACTCAGTGAACTGGTTTCAACTGGAGTAAGCAAGAATGACCTTATATGTGCCCTTCAAAGCAGTCTAGTGGCGCTGGCAAGCGTCCCCACCATGTCCCAATACACTTTTAATTAATTAATTGAGGGTTTCTAACGCGCTAGAATCGACTCCCGAAGGAGTATCTCTGTGCTATAGACCGCTGGGGAACCCGTCCTGGTTTTCCTTGTGAGATGGTCCCTACTGGGTATCTCCAATGTGAAACCAGGCATCCCCGGCGTATGTGTGGGGCCGTTGTGGAGATGAGGCAAGCTAATGCCCAGAGTTGCCGAGTGTGATCCCTAGTTAGAGTAGGCACCGAGGCGAGAATTATCGAGTCCGCTGACCCTGGTCCAAGACCCTGCCACGTCGGGAATTGAACCCTGGTCCCAGGCCATCCTCTGCTCCCAGGTCTGCCACCTCTAACCAGTGAGCCACACCACTCCACACTAAGTCTGTCTGGGCGGTGGTCACACCTCCCTGTGACAGGAAACCTATTGTCCTGCCTTCCCCTGCTCGAGCTTGGCTCAGCAGCAGCAGGAGGGCAAAATTGTGTCTCTGGTCGGCAGCAGCCATATCTTGCTGTCCAGGTCTAGAAGACTGGTACCGGGAGCACTGAGGGCCTCCCGGAGGAGTTTTACAGTGCATGGAATCATACCGGGTATGATTACAACGTTTGATTCCAAAAATGACAGGGTTCGTTAAAGCCAGGTTAGAGTTAGCTATTGCGTAATGACTCATGGCCACTTTATATATCGTAATGGTTGATGCACTTACAACCCGGGAGAATGGACTCCATGGATTGTAGGAGTGTCCTGTTCATAGAGGGGCACCCTCGCACTTATAACCGAGCACCCTTCCTTCAGGATTGAAAGGCCTGGCTTAGGGGTGACTTATAGGTTTTAAATGCAGTGACCTCAGATATGAGGAAAGATATCTGTTGTAAGTTGTATTAGCCCCTGCTTGCACAGGCTGCAATGTCAGACCTTTAGTTACAATTTGAGTGGTCTCCTGTGGGTGGCATAGTATATTTCAGCCCATGGGGGACCTCTGGTTTACCTATTCCCTGGGTACCTTAGTACTAGGAACTTACAAGGGTACATCTGTAGTCAATCTGGGGTGTACCGAAGTACTCACCCTGTCCAATTTAGTAAAGAAGCACAGAGACTGAGGTCCTGATTAGCAGGACCCCATTCAGACTAGTCAGAAAAACATAGCAACGCCAGGCAAAAAGTGGGGGTAGCCATGCAGAAGGATCCTACCTTCCTATATGTACATAGACTCAACTGCAATTGTTTTTTAATAGAGTAATATCAGGTCTGTCCTAATTAAATTCATGTCCGTGTAGATGAACAGCATTTATTATTAAACCACCTTGATTGTTTCAATGTATTGTAAAGATTTTAATTCCAACAAAATATTTTCTACCTTTTAAAAGAACAACAGATTTAGCTCTGTGATTATGTAACAAAAAACGTCTGTCACTTAGCGAATAGGTGCGTTTTTTTTTACCAAAACCGTTTTGGCATTGGTGGAAACTGTGTTCTTTTAAACGGTCACTCTGCCTTTGGCACAATTGGTAGCTTAGTGTTTAACTTCTGGGGCTTTTCAACCTTGTGACAGCCTGAAATGTTATGGTGTTTCAGGAAATTGCCGGTCTCAGTGGCATTGTTGGACGCATAAAAGGTAACTTTATTAAGACATGTTGCAGTAATGTAAATTAATTCATCTTAAAAACATTAACAAATCAACCTCAATATTACTTCAAAGTTTCTGACTGTACTCCTCCCTTAATCTTCCCTAAAGTGTAAACCTTATCCCAAACAACTCCCAGGGCCCCAAAACATCTTTCTTTGTTTTTCATTCTTAGCCCTTCCCTTACTTTCCCCCATCTCGCTCTCCCAAACGTCCCCTAGTCAGCTCCCCATGTCCTGATGCAAAGCCCCAGACTTTGACTTCAGCTCCCCTGTGCTCCAACTCGACCTAACCCCCAAGGGGAGGATATGCCAGTACCTGACTCTCGACATCAAAATTACCACCTACATAACTATACACAAATTGCTGTCAAATTGTGGCATAACTCTTGACATGCCCCGTGATACTGATAAAAGTGTTTGCTCTAACGTTCACTTCCTGCCCATGTGGTGAGGGAGTCAGCAAGAGGCTGAACATATTTCCCTCCTATTCCTAAATATCCTGTCACTTAGTTCCTTCTCTTTTTTCCCCCTGATCGATCACTACACCGTATCACCTCAGTTCATAAGGCTTGTGCTACTAGCATTTCGGGCTGTACTGTTCCCATGAGGCACAGGGTCAGACTGATTTGCATATAGCCATGTTTGAAATGGGGTGGCTGAGTGGGCTAAAGAATGGTGATGGATTAAACCCAGATCAGTTGACTGGGGGTGAGTGTTTGATTTGCTCAAACGCTCCGTCCATCTTCCCCTTTTGTATCGCTTTGTTCGCCCTAAGTGTGGCAGGGTATGCTCAGACGAGAGTCCCTTGCTCACTTGGCCACTGGATTCAAGATAGCCTGGCTGATGAGGATTATGAATCCGAAACCGGTCCCAGGATCCTTGTTTCCGGTCCATGGGAGACATGACTTGGCAGTTCGGGCTGTACTGTTCCCATGAGGCACAGGGTCAGACTGATTTGCATATAGCCATGTTTGAAATGGGGTGGCTGAGTGGGCTAAAGAATGGTGATGGATTAAACCCAGATCAGTTGACTGGGGGTGAGTGTTTGATTTGCTCAAACGCTCCGTCCATCATCCCCTTTTGTATCACTAGCATAAAGCAAGCCAGGGGTCAGACTGGCTTCACTCTTGCTTCCCTCAGGTACTCTCATTCTCTTTTTCCTGTCAAGCTGATTTCGTAACCTAGCAGTCCCATTCAGCTCTATGCTGGACCTCTTGATCTCTTTGCTTTGACAGGGCGAACAGCCTATTAAGGGGCTATGAATCATCAATCACAAAAATGTCAACTCCATATTCAGAACTAGGAATGAATTTGCAGATAAGTTGTGTAAATTCATCGGAACATGATAATATGTCCCTCAACCTTAGGGTCAAACAGTTTCCTTACTACTACATTGCTTAGTAGTAAAAAGAAACCTTAGGGCTTGTGATCTTGATAATAGGGTCCAGGAATCCTAGACCAGTTCTGCATTATTGCCTGTATCGATGAATTTTATTGGATGTCTAAGAGAATCTTTAAACAAAGGCTTCCGATGGACTCCATTCCACCTGCTTATCAAGAGACATTAACTCTGCTCTGTATAAAGCCTGCAGAATAAGCTTACTTATTATTGCCTTTCTTATGGACTCTACTGAGTAGCCCCCGAAGTGAGAGCCAAACCTTGTCAAGGCATTTACTGTTGAATGGAGAGAAATTCCAAACTTTTCTAAATGGACACCCCATTTTAGATTTCTGGCAAATGTAAGGTAAAGGTATTTCAATTCACTTACTTGTACCATTTAGGTACTAAGTAGGTTTCTTAGGTCATTTGGAAAATTAAGAGTTTTTGCTTTCTTCACATTAACAGTAAGGTTGATTCACAAAAGTTATGAAAATGCAAAGCATTGAGTTTTCTCTGCCATCCTACCGGAGTGTAGTCTATCATGACTAGATCATAAGCACACATAAGGCAAAGCACATGGGAATCCCTATGTTTGGAGGAAAATATTTTGCCAGCACAGTTGGAAGAGCAGAATTAAAATGACTAAAAAGAAATGGGGCAAGGACGGACTCCTGCCTTAGACCATTTTCATCTGGGATTTTTTCTAAAAATGCACCTGAACCACTTAATCAGCCTACAGCCAGTTATTAGAATGCAAATGTTGAAGCATAAGCAACAGGACCTGGGGGATACTGTACCTTCTTAATTTCTCCAAAAGAGTGGTCCAATCATCCAGCTTGATAGCAGACCGGAATTCTCCACAGCAACAACAAAGCTTATCTACAGTAGTTGTTGACCTCCTTGCTGCTCCACAAAACACTTGTGATACATTGGCTAGAACAGTAACACAATGGATGACTGTTTCATTTCACAGTAATCACTTCCTTTCAGTGAATGACCTCCTGCACAGACTCTCTTGCTAAAAGCCATCACCACTCCTAAGGCCAGCCCTAAAGGTAGCTGGTACCCAGAACAACTGTGATTCTCCACGTGCCATTGCAAACAACTAGAAAGCTGGTGGAGATACACCTACAACTAAAACGACAGAAGCACCTATAAATCCCCAGTCCGTCTCTGTCACCAGCAAGTTAGATCCTCCATACGTTCAGCTTTTACTGAACGCATTGAGAACAGATCCAACAATGGCAAACAATTTTTCACCCTGGTGAAAGACTTCATCTCCCCACCCCCGGCTCCAGGCCAATCACCCCATCACAGGATATTAGCATCCAGTTTTCCCTCTACTTCAACACAGGTTATGACTACCATGTGCTCCATTTACTCAAAAGCGCAATCAGAACCTTGCTCACACATCATCTTCACCAAGAGACCTCAACCCCATTGCCACCAAACTCATCCCTCACCACAGCAACCTTCACAGACATCTGGAAGCATGCCCCTACCTTCTGAAAAAACCCTCAACAGTTCCGAAGACACTGGAAAACTACAGGCAGATCTCCCAACTCCCTTACCGAGTCAAAGTACTGGAAAAACGTAAAAACAAATGGGTGTTAGATCAACTCAACGACAACCACCTCTTAAACCACTCTCAATCTGGCTGCAACATATTAAAGTTGTTTGGGATACTCACTATTGTGCTGATTCTGATGGAAATGGAGAAGAAACATTAACTCTTCTTGATGGGCCTCCATATGCTTAGTTTCTCAGTCATGTCAGGGATCCCCAATGTTAGTTTTCCTGATTCGAAAAGGTAAAAGAGAAAACGGAGAATGCAACTGCTATTGATGTGCTGATGTCACAGAAATTTACAACTGTGTTAGAAGAAAATGGCTCACATTGCCTCCCTTACTTATGCAGTTATTCAGCATTATGTTACTCCATGCAGGGAAACTGTTGTTGCATGCTAATACTTTTTTCATATTATTTTGTCATTATTACATAGTGATGTAAAATGAGCAACTAACACGAGCAACTAACAATATTATACAATTTCTGTGGATATTAATCTCTTATTAGGTGTTGAATATCCTGCTGTGGTAGAATATGCCCCTTTCCAAAAAATTTCGAAAAAGAAGTTGAAAAAAAAAGATGCTAAGGCCGGAAGCATAGAAGAAGGTAAGCATGCTCAAGGCCCTTTTCAAAGTATGATAACTGTATAAACTATTATGTTGGGTCGTTTTCATTCAACAGGGGCTGAGTACACTTTATGGCTGCCTGGTTATGCATCTTTGGTAGACATCTAATGCAGGTTATTGCGACTCTGGTTTAGGTATGTTGTAGTAGTGTTGCAATGCCATTAACAAACCTCTTTTGGGTTTGATAGATAGAGTAGTATAGTACACTGCAGGTGTATGTATTTGGCGATTGTATTTATTTGGGGAATGGAGGAGATCAGGGAGTCCAAATAGGACTCCTAGGTTCCTTACTTTTTAAGCATTGCATTACACTGAAACACTGCTAGATTGAAACGCTCTTCGAAGGGTGCTGGACCATGGTGTTCTCCTCCATGAAGCAACATCTCAGTTTGGGCTCAGTTCATGTATAAGACGTTCTCTATAAGGGGATCTACACTAATATTCATATATTCATATTCAAATTTAACATCCTCTTGTAGGCCACATTGGCCAAGTTTCAGTTATTCTTCTTGACAAAAGCAGACAATTTCATTATAGAAAATGTACTAAAGAAAAAAAGTGACAAGAAAAGCTTTTTCACAAATATTTCTTAAAACATATGTGAAAGAATAAGAGGGCACTGTAGCTAGATAGGCTGCTGTTGAAAGGGGCAGGAAAACTGACACTACTCCTTCAAGGAGATACACTCATCAGTAAAGCAAGCCCTGTCAGTGACAAATGCTCTGCGTCTTTTTGCCCCAGCACATGATAACAGGTTCCAGGAGAACTGAGCTTGGCCTTTTTTTTGGCTTTCTTTTGTAGTAAAATCTGTCCGACCCTTATCTCTTCACACTTCATCTGTAGGGGTCAGGCTTATTTATTTTCTGTTTTGTAAAAGAAATGTCATCTTGCTTTTTAAAATTACCTTCCAGTGGTAAGCAGAATGCTCAGACTGATCCACATGATCTGTCCCCCTAGTTCTCAACCTTTAGTGAAGTATCCCCACTGTCAATGATATCAAGTCAGGGATAGGGAGATGATTTGCCTCCATGGCCTTCAAGAGTGAGGTGAAAACAGCCAATGTCAAGGAGATCTGAGGAATATGGATAAGGGGTTCCTTCCACGTCACTTCTCATCTATAAGGACTCCTCTAGAGGAAGGTTCAGAGAAAAGTCTACGTATGGAATGCATTGTCACTCCTGGTTTACGTTGAAGATCAGGACAGTTGGCACCTATTCATATTGAAATAGTATTAATGTTGATGCACTCAAGGCATTCAATGTCTAAGTCCGAAAGGCACTCAACACTAAAAACTCTAAGATTATGAACGTTAAAAGAAGTCTTGACATCGAAACATTCATTACTACCCACAACATCAAGACCTGTGCTCCGGGGACCTGTGGTGGTCCACAAATCTTATTTAGGTGGTCTGCGACTGCTTTGCATAGAAAACTAAACACTATTAACATGTTAATAAAGTGTATGTAATTAAAGAAGCAAAATGTAACTTTAAAACTTGTGTAAATCTAAAGGAATTTGAAATTGGAGGTGTTAGATCTAGCACCATTCGTGTGGGTCTCCCTTCCATTTTATGTCTTTACCTCCTGTATTTTGCTGTGTGTTAGGCTCTACTTTTGCTGGTCTAGATGCTTTGGGCACTTTGCCACTGCTGTTCAGAGCCAAAGTGCAAGTGCTCCCTTTGTAAATTGTGTTATGGATTAGTGATTCCATGACTGGCTTATTTGATTTACTTGTCAGACCCTAGTACAGTGCACTATGTGTGCCCAGGGCCTGTAAATCAAATGCTGCTGGTGGGATTGCAGCACTGATTGTGCCACCCACAGAAGCAGCTTATAAAATGTAACTGTGGCCTGCCATTGCAGATCCTGTGTGCAGTCTGGGACTGCCATGCCGACTTGGCAAGTGCACACACTTGCCAGTCCGTAAACCTTCGCTTTTCTACATATTAGTCACCCCTAAGGTAGGCCTAGAGTACCCCTGTGGGCAGGATGCATTGTATGTGAAAGGTAGGACATGCCCTGATGTGTGTGGCATTGCCTGATAGTGAAATACCGCCAATTTTGTTTTTCACTATTGCAAGGCTATCTGTTCCCATGGGACAGAATGGGGAGTTTGTTTATAACATCTTATAAACACAACTAACCCTAGGAAAAAGATAGAAAAGTAAAGTTTAGTATTTCTGAATGTTAAAGTGCATCTTTTAGTGACGGTGATTTCCTGCCAGGAAGCTGCCCCAGTGGAGACAGAACTGGTTTTGGCTGGGTACAGACACTCTCTACCTTCAGAGAACAAAGGATGTTGTGGTATAAATATTGGAGTCCAGACCCCAGAACTTTCGATCACTTCTGGGAAATCAAGAGGAAACTTTGCCAAGGAGAAGAGCTGGATAAGCTGAGGAGGAATACTGCCCATGTGCTGTTTGCTGTCGGGGTTGGCCTGCAGTGGCTGCTTGCTGCCAAGGAAAGGAGAAAAATGACTTTGCTGTTTGCTTTGTCACCTGCTTGAAGATAAGATCTCCAAGGCTTGAAACTGAGCTTGCCTCCTGTTCTGAAGTCTCAGGGACACAAAGACATCATCCCTTCTGTCTCTCTCCATCTGGAACTGCTGTTTCAGTTGCCACAGAAGGAAATCGCAACACCGATGCTGGGGAGCGACGCCGTAACCTGCACGGAAGCCCTGAGCACCATTAGTTCCTACTAATTTCATGGAACTGCAAACTGAGCTCATGAGATTTTTCAGACGGATACGTCTCCAGGCTTTCTTTCAGCTACACCCCACACCAGAAGTGTTTGCTAACACACCTTTTCGCCCTCCCTCTACTTTTCTTCCATCAGCCAGTATGATCCCTGTGGAAGTAGTTACTTTCGAAAAGGTTATCTTGAAAGAACTGCATAACCTTCAGATCAAGAAAAAATGTATCCCTTACAACATTTCAATAAAAGAAAAAAATGCGATTGTCCAACTTAAAAACAATGAGAGTCTAATAATCAAAAGTGCCGATAAGGGTGGTGGAATTGTGCTCCAAGAAAAAACTGCATACATCTTAGAAATTCAACGACAACTAGAAAATAAAGAACATTACAAGAGATTGCCTCACAATCCCACCAAAGAAATACAGGCCTTAATTCAAAAGGTTACCAAGGATGGCCTCAATGCTGGCTTCTTAACCAAAAAGGAATTTAATTTCCTAAATGTAAAGACCCCTAGAACGCCAGTGATTTATACACTTCCCAAAGTGCATAAAGACGCAGACAACCCCCCTGGACGTCCGATCGTCTCTGCATGTGGTTCTATTCTTGAACCTCTAGGCTCTTATGTGAATTATTTTATCAAGGAGTTTGTTCCTACAACTCAATGTTTCATAAAAGATTCTATGCACATGATCAATATGATCGAGCACCATCCCTTTGACCCGACAATAAAGACTCTAGTGACTATGGACCTAGAGTCCCTTTATACCAATATCCCTCAGACAGCAGCATTATTGGTGATTCAAAAGGTTCTAGACTTACGTCCCCGCCCTCACTCTGTGCCCAGCATGTTCATTCTCCAGTTGCTAGAGATTTGTCTCACGAGAAACTTTTTTGTGTTCGATAACATCTTCTACGAACAAATCAAGGGCACCTCAATGGGCGCTATTTTGCCCCAAATCTGGCAGTTCTTTTCATGGACCAACTAGAGACCAATGTGATTCTTAATCCCTCCAATCCATTCTTTACAGGGATACAGTTTTGGCATAGGTATATCGACAACATTTTTATCATCTGGAGACAGGACGTCGATTGCCTACGCCAATTCCTTCATTGGCTAAATAATAACTGTATGGGACTGAAATTTACCATCACTACCAGTAATGAGTCAGTCTCCTTTCTGGATCTCACAATTTTTCATAATGAGGGGTCCCTGCTTACACGACTTTACCGTAAACCCACCGAAAAGAACACCCTCCTAGCCTATAATAGCAACCACCCAAGAGCCTTGCGTGACTCTCTCCCCTATTCCCAATTTTTGCGGATTAGGCGCAACTGCTCCTGCAAGGAAGATTACTTCAAAGAGGCAGCCACTCTATCGGCTAAACTAAAAGAACGGGGGTATCCTAAGAAAATAATTAAAAACGCCTCCAAACGGGCTTGGTATTGTCCACGCGAGATCTTGCTCACCCCCAGACCCAAGACTGATTCAAAACGTATTGCATGTGTCTCTACCTTTTCCCCTGTTTCCCACCAGTTAAGGAAAACCATACTCAAACATTGGCCCATCATTAACTCTGGTAATCTTACCATGGATAAGCCAGTGTTTGCCTTTAAGAAAAACAAAAATTTAAGAGATCACCTCTTTAGGGCAGCTTTACCTAGCGTACCACCTGCCTCCACTCTTGACACTGTATGGGGTCTGTCCCCCATTGTTGGCCACTCAAAATGCGGCGGATGTACTAACTGTAACTTTACGATGGAAGGTAAAAGTTTTACTTTTAACAATGTCACTGTACAGAGCTTTTCCTTTTCAAATTGTAACACGTCTAATGTAATATATTTGATCCAATGCCCTTGTTTAAAAGTTTACATAGGGCAAACCACCCAGAAAGTCAAGATCCGAATTGGACAGCATCGAAGCCGCATGCGCTGTAGTACCCCGAATGCCCCGCTGGTCGAACATTTTACAGCACTCAAACACTCTGAAAATGACATCAGGTGGACTGTACTAAAAGTCTTGAAACTTCCACCCAGAGGAGGCAATATGGGACAATTGTTGAATAAAGAAGAACTGAAGTCCATCATCCAATTCAACTCCATACAAGATGGTCTAAACAGAGCGGAGGATTGGACCAGTCTAGTGTAACTTGTTCAGATTAATGGTTTCAGAACCTTTTATGAGATCTCCATTTTCTGATGTGAGATTCACTTCAGAACAGTATTGAGCCAAGCTACCTGTGGATACTATCATTGTGATGAAAATTTAACTCGCATTTGAGTAGCCATATTTGCTATCATTTTTTAGTGCTTTGATTTACCAATGATTGTTTGTTGTAGCTGAGTATAAGATAGTGTGCACTTAACCTTTCACGTCATCCCCTCACCCTCGATTCACCACTCCAATATGGCGGCCGAATTCCAGTCGCGCTAAGGACCACCATCAGTCCTCTTTTCATTTCAACGCTCCAGGCGATATATGCCCCGATCTCTCGTAGCTCGATACACCAGCTATCACGCTTTCCAGACGGGACCCATCCGCCGCCCGACAGCGTTTACATTGCGGTAAGCCCCCTTCCTTTCTCGCGATTCTGATGCCCCGTGGAATATTAGATTCACTTATTTCCCCCCCCCCACCCTTTCCTTCTTGTAGGAACGCACGGAACAGGCTCGCTCCATCTGGCGCGACCAACTATCACGAAGACGAAGCATTAATTGCATCCTTACTCAGGTAATTCCTGCAAGTAAGCGCAACCATCACGCGCCACCCACTACTTACATGCTATCCTAATATATTCCTTTTTTCAATTAGAGGTCTCACCGTGATCTCCGGATAGGACCCACCCGTTAATTTTCGGGTACACTGGGAGGCTGCCCCACGCATCCTGCTTGGCGCCTCAGGTAAATTTATCTCCAATTTATCTCCACTCGACCCAGGGTGTCCACTCATCACGGCCATACGCCCACATTAGAACCCGCCTAAAACTTTTTTATCTATTCTAGATTTCCTGAAGCCTCCCCCCGCTTGAACCCTCCACGTTGTGACCGCACTTCAACCGAGTGCCCTGGTCAGTATACTAGTCGCTTCTGTGCTCGGCCATATTCTTTGACGCGCTGTAGTTCGGTCACAGGCACTGTTCACGCGCCACTCGTTAATGCTTGCCTTCCGGCTCACTACGCTGCCTCTTATTAGAACAAGCACGATTCACTAGAACGAGCACGTTCTTAATTGTTCACTTATCACTTGCATGCTTCTCCGTTTTCCGCCTCCAAAAATGAGCACCCTAATCAGTGCCTCTTTGCAATATGCAGGATCACATTGTATATAGCCCTTGCACCTTCTAGACCTTACTGAATCTGCACTAGAGAGAACTGAAAATGACATGTTGTAAATATGTATATATTGGTTGAGGTAATTTGTCCTTTTTCCCCCTCTTACCTCCCCCTGTTTAATTTCTACAGGCTGGTATAACCACAAACAGGCAGAATTACATATTTTAGTCCTGAAGATGATACCGATTTAATTTTGGAGATAGGGATCGAAACGTTACGTCGACTGTTTATACAGAACTGCTTCTCCTTATTTTTGTAACATGTGTGGCAGCTACTGTTGGTTAGAGCTTACATAATATTTGAATGCATTGTAAGCCACCTTTTTCTCCAAACTGTTTGCCTGTTATTCTTCCCTTGTACTGTTTTTTCCCCCTGGTCTCGGTACAGGCTTGTGCCCAGTCACCTGTGGCTTGCTCCACTTCTTAAATCCTGTATGCAATTATAAAAATCTTTTGAAATAAACTGCTCCTTGTCCGGCTGGACACTGGAGGTAAAGACACAGTTCTTATTCAAAGCCTGTGCTTATTATTCTGCATGATATTTAAAATAAGCCTTGGACCTTTGTTAGCTTTATAAAGCATCGACCCCGAAGCCACTGCCTGCACCGAAGCCGAGGACACCGCTCGTGACGTCCACGATGCACCGTCCTGACACGCCTCGCATCCCCGACTTCAACGATGCGGTGCTTCGTCAACGTGAAGCCGATCCTCGACGTGGGTGACTCCCAAATCCACTGACATCGCACCGTCGTGAGGAACCAACGCCTCGCCGCCATTCGTGACGTCACCTCCCCGACACAGTAAGGAACCAACGTCTCACCTCCCCTGCGCTGCAGTAAAGAACAGAGGCATTACCCACCCTGGGGTCGTAAGGAACCAACGTCGCAGGCGGCAAACGGAGCATCACCTCCCCAGCGCCGTGCACGGTCTGTGCTTTCATCAATTCCAAGTTACTGTTGTTTGTGGGTCTCCTTGACTCTAGGCCCGACGCAGCGCACCTCGCGGGTGGCGCCAGTCTTTGGGATTTTCATCTGTCAAGACGTCGTAATGACTCCAGATGGAGTTATTGGTTGCTAGATGCTTATTTGAGGGAATAACCCATTTTTAAGGATATTATTGATACTGTATTATGGATTTTTGTCCTTTGGTCTTGTTTTGGTTTAGATAAAGATTACTTATTTTGGTGTGGTGTCCATTTGTAGTTTTTTCACAGTGTTACTGTATGTGTTCATAAATGCTTTACACACTCACTCTGAGATTGCTCATGCCAAGCTACCAAGAGGGTGAGCAGGGGGTATTTTAGAAGTGTATCCCCCTTACCCTGACTAGAAGCAAGGGTCCCTATTGGGACAACGGTACCTACCTCTGCCAACTAGAGACCCCCATTTCTAACAGAAGACTAAAAAGTTAAATCAATATCCTCGGATTGATTTGTGCAAGTAGATCAAACATAACTTAGTTTAGACGATTAGTGGCCTCAATTGAATGTAAAAACCCTTCAACCTTCTAATTGCAAAATATATGTTTTTGAAACTTGTTTGTGAATTAAATTAAATATTTATTCTTTTGTGTATTTGTTTGATGAATGCTTGTTTCTATATTTCATTATGTATTATTTAGTGCTTCAAATCATCAAAAATTCTTAGGTTGTGGTCCCTGGCTTCCAGTAATGAATCAGAGAGGGTCCACGGTTTCCAATATTGGTTCATTGGGGTCCCTGGGGTCCAGTAAGCATTACGTGCGGGTCCATAGAAGGCAAAGGTTAAAAATCACTGATCAAGTGCACTAAGTCTTTTTGTGGAATGGAACTGGAATATCGGAAGTGCTGCAAGCCTTATGGTCACTAGTATTTTCTGCAGATGGTCCAACACCCTCAGGGACCACAACATCCCCGGCACGGTAACAAAAGTCATATCAGCATAAGATACCTTCAACCAGTAGATGTGGCCAGCAAACATTGGCAGCCCCAAATGAACCCCCAGCAGGAGGTAAACAGGAGGTAAACAGTGATTTCCCCCTTCCCCCTCTTCCATACATCACTCCCTTTGGGGGGAGCATCATGAAAAACCTGCAAGAGTGGCAACATATACCGAAAGGCAGATAGGTGCTGAGTGCAACATGGCTGTTCTCTGAGGTTCACGTCATCACCTCTTGCCATTCTTCCAAATAATTCTTCCCATTTCCAATAAGAGAAGCTTCAACAAGAGATCTGCATCCTTTTGCAAAAACAGACCATGGATCTGGCCTCTTTTTCCAAAAATGAAAATGAATTTATTTCAGTTATTTTCTGTTTTGAGAAAAGGTGCTGAACAAGAATTTAGACCTATTCTTGATGTCCAATGAGACAAGAAATTAATTAAAAGCTAAAAATCAGCGAGGTTTGTTGTACACCAAATTTGCCCTCAGCTCGGGCAAGGTCAACTGATCTGTGCAAAACCTGTTCAAGATGCATATTTCCATATTGCAATGATACAGAAACATCAGCATTTTCTGAGGTCTGTTATCTGAAGTCATAATTATCAATACAAGGTCCTTCCATTTTTCAAGTGCATTTTGTTAGTAGGAGGCTTATCTAAAGAGACAAAGGACTCTCACCTTCCCATACTTAGACATTTGGCTGACAAAGATATTAGCTCTCTAAGACGTCATGTCGTATTTTCATAGCACGCTAGACATTCTTATATGCAGGGTCTACAAGTCAAGTTCACAAAGCTCCTTTTCATTCCAGTTATGTCCATTCACCATATGGAAGCCGTACTGGACTAACAGGTGGCATATATATATACTTCACTGGAGAGACCTTTATCTATCTGCCTGCACCACTGAAATCTTCTGAAGGAATCGCAGGTAGTGACTAACCAGATATCCTTGACCCTGGAGCCCATGCCGCCCACTAATCTTCATAGTACCTCACACTCGTCTCCATATGAGGCCTCTTCAGGATTGCCTGGATATCGATGGTGCCATTACTACGACAGTTAGTAGTGCAAAATATCTGGAACACCAGTAGTAGTACAGTCTCCACATGGTGATGTGAGAGGAAGAACCTTCTCAAAGGAGGGCCATTTTATCAGTATATTCTAATACAAACTGCAAAAGATGCTTTTTCCTAACACTTTGGGGCGCTCATATGAATCACCTCTGAGTACAAGGCACCTGATTCTACATACAGAGTCTGCACCCAGCCTATTGAATTTGAGAGCAGTCCACCTGACTTTCAAATCTTTTCTTCCAGCAATAAAGACCAATTACTTGTTTGTTCAGATTGACAACACAACATCACTGACTTCCCGGCACAAGCAGGGAGGGGTGAGATCCAGACTGCTCTCTCTCGAAGCGGAAACAATGTGGACATTGCTCACAGCTAGAGACTTGCAAATTACAGCAGTACATCTTCTAGGTGCTCAAAATGAGGAAGCTGACTCATTCATCACGATTAACCAGGAAAATCACTAGAGGTCATAAGTAGTCAACTGGTACACAAAATCGTTGACATCTGGTGGTATGCGCAAAAAAATCTGTTCGCAATTGCAAAAAAGAGGATATGCTCAGACTTTGCAGCCAGGTAAAACAAACCAGCAACGAAGGGGAATGTCTTTTTTATGTGCATTTCCGCCAATACCCCTTATCCCATCAGTAACCCTCAGAAGTATGCTAATAGTGTAAGAAAAAACTTGAAAGAAATGGGTGGAAACACCAGGCCTTAAGTATAGCCTCACACTAGGCTGGGTGTCAGCCAAACTCACGGGTGGTCAAGATCACAATTTCACGGGGTTCTAGCCCTAGGGGAGCAGCTGCTGGCCAAAATATCACACTATCTCCCACACAAGGGACAGCAGGCTGGTCTGGGCTCAGTTCCCCAGCAAGGCTCAACCGCCGCTACGAGACCTCACAGAGGCGTTGAAATTCAAAATACTGACTCGAGTCCCGTTATTGAAATGGGAAGGGGAGCCGAGAGTATAGCCAATCAGACGAACAGCGGTGTTTTAACCAAGGCCGCTGCCGTCTAAAGACCCTCAGGTGTTCACCTCAGACTAGAAGGCTCCTGCAATTGCGCGCGTCCGCTGAAATTCCTGAGGAGTAATTTCAAGGAACGCAACGCTCAAACTCTCCTCCCACACCCTCTAACGTGGGGAGGAATGTGGAGCATGTAATGTTCTAATTATGACACACAGACGCCGTGTAGTTAGGGTTTATAATTCTTTATTGCGGAGCGCCGGGACTGCCTAGCTGGCCTCAGCGGTCGGCGCCAATGATACAACATGGCCGCCTTCCGCTTCCTGTCCCCCTAGCTTCCTGTTCCGCTATCCGGAACACTAGACCGCTACCACATATCTCCCCCCTTTATGCAATAGCCAACAATATGTAACAAAGTCCTTACTTCCAGTTCATGTCATAATCCTTGAACTTTTCTGGTACCTTTACACTCCTTCCCGCTCTTGTTCTCACCACTTCATTTCCTTCTTCTTCCTGTTCCGTTCCTTTCGACCACCTTCCTGCTTCTCCTCTTTCTCGGACCATTTCCTCTTCACTGCTTTCTTCTTTGCACTCACTCCTCGTACTTCCTCCGGCTGCCCCTTCTCCTTTTCTGTCCTCCACTTACCGCTGTCCTTCTTCTACATTCCCTACACTCCTTCTGCTACGTTCACTTTCGCCTTCGTCATCTACATACTCTGCTCCTTTATCCATCTCGTCTCCCCACTTCAGGATTTTACTGCATTTAGCCATTCTGTCCCATGACCATACTTTCCCATCGCTGAGCAGGGCCGAACGGGCATAGGGTTCCATCACTTTCAGCGGTGGCGAGAATTTGCTTTCTCCTTTTTTCTTTAGGATAGCTAACTTTACTCGAACCCAATCTCCCTTCTCCAGTTCTACTTCCTGGGCATTCCGTCTTCTGTTGTAGTGCGTGGTATATACTTCTTGTGCTTTTTCCAGATTTCTTTTGACCACAGCCGGTGACCACTTACTCTGTATCACTAATTTCCTCCATGCCATGTTGTCTTTGGTGAAGGCTTCTCTTCCTCTCAAAACCTTGAAAGGGCTGTATCCCGTGCTCCCCGGGGTAATCCGATAGGCCCAGATCATCTTCTCCAATTCCTTTTCCCAGTCCAGTCCATCATTGATGGCGCTTGGATGGTGCCCATGATCACACGATTGAAACGTTCCACTTGTCCGTTTCCAGCAGGGTGGTAGATGGGCGTGTGCTTCACTTCTATACCATTCCTGTTGGTGAAGGCAGACCATTTTGCTGACGTGAATTGGGGCCCGTTGTCACACGTGATTATTTTTGGTATACCCTCTCTGACAAAAGTGGTGCGTGAAAAGTGCACCACCGCTTCCGTGTCCACGTTCTCCATGATTTCCACTTCGGGCCATTTTGAATATTTGTCGATGAGAACGACGGCATACTTCTGAGTCCCAGCTTTGTCTAGGATGGGGCCCATAATGTCCACTGATATCATTTCCCAGGGTCCGTCTGGTACCGGGAATTTCCCTAAGAGTGGTCTCAACATGCTTTGTGATTTGTCTGCCTTGGCACATGATTCGCATTGTCGCACGTAACGTTCTATCTGCGCGTCGATGGCCGGCCACCAGTATGCTTGTCTGGCCAATGCTTTCGTCTTTGTAATGCCCTGGTGTCCTTCATGTAGTAGAGACATCAAGTGATCTAGTATGCCCTGTGGTGGGATCACCTTGTCGCATCTGAGCAAGAAAATGGGATTCTCCGCCTTACTTCCCAAAACCTCCTCAGTTCTTCCTTAAGGTGTCTCTTTTCCGGCCATCCATGAATCACGTAGCCTTTGATGGCTTCCAAATCCACGTCTTCTCTGTATGCTTCTTCCCACTCTAAGGCACTGATCACCTCCTCCGTGTCCTGGATTGTGGCAACCACGTATCCATCCCATTCCTGTTTCTCACTGCTCTCTGCCGCATCCATGGCTGCTGCTCTACTCAGAAAGTCCGCCACTTTGTTCTGCGTACCTGGTATGTGTTCCACTTCATACACAAAATCCAACAACCTCAGAGTCATCTTGGCGATTCTTGGTGTTGCGTGATCATGACCACTGGACGTCAGTACTCGGACCAATGGTTTGTGGTCCGTTCTCACCAGGAATTTGGCTCCCCACAAGTACTGCCTGAATTTTTCCATCGCCCATACCACTGCCAGCATCTCCTTCTCAATCACGCTGAACTTCTCTTCATTGGAGGCGAGCGATCTCGAGGCAAAGCAGATCGTCGATGTGTCCCCGTTATCCGATCTCTGCATCAGGACAGCTCCCAAGCCGCGATCACTGGCGTCCGTGGTGAGGATGGACTCCGCCGACGGGTCAAATCCTTTCAGGGGGATGGTGTCACTCATCTCCTGCTTCAGCGCATCAAATTCTGCCTGTTCGTCTTGGTCCCACAGGAATTTGTTCTTTTCCTTGAGCAGTTGGCGCAAGAAATGAGTCTTCGTTGCGAAATGGGGAATAAATTTACTGTAGTACTCGGCCATTCCCAGGAATGACCGAACATCTTCCTTCTTGCCAGGCGTGGGGGCATCCCGGATTGCTGTCACGTTGGATCTTTTGGGCGTTATCCCGGACTCACTCACCTCATGACCGAGGTACGTGACGGAGTGGACACCTAGCTTGCATTTGGACCATTCCGCTGTCAGGCCATTGCAATGTGTGCAGCACTTTGTGGAGTTTCTCGTTGTGGTCTTGTTTCGTTCTTCCCATCACCATGATGTCGTCCTGAAAGAACTGTACACCTCTTATGTTTCTCAGTAACTTGTGCATCAACTTCTGGAAGACCGCCGCCGCTGACGCCAGGCCGAATGGCATCCTCACAAACTCATAGCATCCGAAAGGCGTTATAAAGGAAGTGAGATGGCTGCATGAAGGGTGTAGTCTGATTTGATGGTATGCCGACGACAAATCCACCGTGGAGAAACATTTGATGTCTTTCGTTTTCGCTAGCATTTCATTTATGCGTGGCAAGGGGAATTTATCTATGACAATATTTTTGTTTAGTTCTCTGAGGTCGACACACAGCCGCACCTTGCCGTTGGGTTTCTGGGCTACTAAGCCATTTTGCACTCTCTATAGCCCTGATTATCCCTTCCTTTTCCAGCCTGTCAAGCTCCATTTGTACTGCTTCCCTGCTGCGGAACGGAATGTTCCTAACCTTGTGCACTACAGGTTTAGCTCCTTCCTTGAGTTTGATGAGGTGCTTATATTTTTCCAGTGCTCCTACTTGTCCGTTGAACACTTTGGGGTATGCCTTCTTCCATAGCTCCACGTCATCTTCCTCCTCCTGGTCCATTAGTAGTATTTTCTCAATTCCTCCTGGGTTGAGTTGAATTCCCAACGCCCCTTGGTCTTTCCAACTCAACACTGAGGGGCCTTTCTCCGCGATGTATAGTTTGCAATACGCATGACGGTCCCTAAACTCGAATCGGAGGGGGCAATATCCCAGCATGGGAATGCGCTGTCCTGTATATGTGACTGGCCTCAAATCCATGGGGTGCAGTTTCTCCTCTATCACGGGTGCGAACTTGTCCTCCCACACCTGCCTTTGTACGATGGAAATGGGTGCTCCGCTGTCCGCAATCATCTCCACTGGTACCCCGCCGATGTGCATATCCAACCTAGGTTTGTCTGTGTTTGCCCCTTCCATTTCCAACACTTGGACATCAATGTACAGGAATTCTTCCACGTCTCCGTTTTCTTCGCGGTCACTTGCCTCATTACTTTGCTCTTGGTCCACATAGCGGACTGCAGCACTCTTAGGCTTCCGGCGGCACACTTTCTCATAGTGCCCAAAGATGCTGCAATACGAGCATTTCGCCCTGAACGCGGGGCACGCTTTGTCATTACCTAGATGTGTGGTGCTGCCACATCTGTAGCAGCTCGGTTTACCTCCTTTACCCGTTTTGTTGTCCATCTGGTGGTAGTGGTTGTTGGTCGGCCTCCTGCTTTCTTGATTCCTCTGTGCGTCCCGCTGTCTAGGTCGTTCACTCCTAGAAGTCGTCATAATCTTGCATACCGTTTGTGCCTCTCCTGCCTCTTTTTTGGCTGCCTGGGCACAACGTTTTGATAACTCCGCTTTCTTGACCATGGCCCATATTTCTTTGAGTGGGGCGTCTCCGTTTACCCACAGTTTCTCCTGGATGTGGGCACTGGACGTGTGCATGATAATTTGGTCCCTGATCAACTCGTCATGAAGCGTGCCGAACTTGCACGTGAGAGCCAGCTTCCTCAAGGCCACGACATATTCATCTACCGTCTCTCCGCTCTTCTGCTTCCTCTGAAAGAAGTTGTATCTGTCGATCGCGACACACACTATCGGTCTGTAATGGGCGTCGAGATCTGCAATGGCGTGACTGAAGACATCGGTGTCCGTGGCGACTCTCTCTCCTTTGACTATGGTGTCATACACTCTGATCCCTTCCGGACCTAAGTTATGCAACAGTATCTTCTGCTTCCTCTTGCTTGAAAACGGAGTGTCGCCTTCTTCTTCTAAGGCTTCTAGATAGTTGAGGAAGTACCTTTTCCAGTCTTCCCATTTCATCTCCGGTTCTCCACACTTCGTCAGGAATGGCACCAGCTGGGTGAGGGACGACGATTGCGCCGCCATTTTGGGCACTCCTCTCCTATTGGTGGGCACAGGGATCGTCCGACCGGGTGGGCTCCCCGGCGTCTGCTGCTCCTCTGTGACCCCTTCTCTGCGATCACTGTCGTTACCTTCCTCTTCTTCCTTGACTATGGGATCTCGTAGCGCCGGCCGGCCACCCCCTTCAGATTGGACAGGCAAGCCTGATACCTCCTTTGCTGACTGCTGTTCCGCCAGGTTGCCGGGCACCCCGCTGCTGCTGCCAGGGATGGGTTGCTTCCTCGAGTCCCTGAGTCCTTTGCGCCAGCCCTGTGCAGTACTGCAGTACCTCGCCTTCTCCTGTGTTGTGCCTGCTTCGTGATGCTGCCAAACCGACCCCCCTTGGTTTGGATTGCGAGCTTAGAGCTCTCCGAGGCGAGGAATGTGGGCCCTTTACCCCTCACGTCCTTGGGCTCCGATTCGGCACCTCTGCCACGCTCCGGAATATCAGCGGTGAATTTTACCGTCGGGTGCGTCGTGGTGTGTCTGCGCGCATGCGCGGGTCTAACGACCACTCCTCGTCGCCATTGTAATGTTCTAATTATGACACACAGACGCCGTGTAGTTAGGGTTTATGATTCTTTATTGCAGAGCGCCGGGACTGCCTAGCTGGCCTCAGCGGTCGGCGCCAATGATACAACATGGCCGCCTTCCGCTTCCTGTCCCCCTAGCTTCCTGTTCCGCTATCCGGAACACTAGACCGCTACCACAGAGCACACGCCAGCAGACGCCGCGTAGGGGGGGAGAGATGTCCCACGGCAAAACACCAAAATGCCGGTAAGTGCAGCCGAAGCCAACACTCGATAAAGGAAACGCCACAACATACGTGCGCCCGGCAAATTACATTATTTCAGCAAAAAAGATCTAAGCGCAATAAACTATAGCGCAAAGCCCCATCATTTAAATACAATCTAGAGAGAATCGCGCTGAATAATATGAACAAGAGATCTCAAAGAACAATAAACTAAGCACTAGACAGTCACAAGGAAACTGAAGAGCACTTATCTGGCTGCGTAGCAGCGAAGAAAGAGGAAGAGGGGACACTAACAATGGACTATGTATTGGACTGAGACGCCCAGATTGGTCACTGTCTCCTGTCTCTGATTGGGTTTTGCTATATGTTGTTTTTCTTGACTACTTTCCTTTTGGTTCATGGGAAGGGTAGTCTCTTTGTTAATCCTAAGGCTGCTACACCAATAAAGTGGAGAAAGATTGGCATAAACCTCGCCTCCAGTCCTGACATAGAATTGCATGTAATCGGATACATTGCAAGGCTTCAGGTTTATAAGTGATCGCAATGTCAACTAAGCACCCGGCTGCAGCTATTGCAGTATTAACTTCCTGCTTGAAACTCAGTTCCTTCATATTTTTAAGGAATTCTAATGTTGGTTTTCATTTATGTCTGTTAATCTGCGCTTTAAAACTGCCATTTATCACAATGTTATTGCCTGAGGTCTGCAGTCGTATGATTAGTTCAAGTAATTAATCCAAGAATGAAGACTATAGCCTGGTTGTCTGTAGGTCACTTCTGCAGTGAAAGATCTGGGTGGGTTGATTGTACAGAAAGCATTGAGACACTTGGAAGTACAGAAAAGAATATAAAACAAGAAGTTGTCAGCATGCAGGGCTTGATTTAGAGGTAAACACAGTAGTAGCTCTAACACCAGACATGGCAAACTACGGGTACTGAAGCACCCCCCTCATAGAAAATAATGAAATTAGAGAATCAAAATAAAACCCCATAGGACATACTGTTAAATTAAATTATTTAAAATAAAACGTATAAATAAATATGTTAGTGACAATTTGTTTTGATAAAAATGCACATTTATGATTTATTTTTAAAATATTTTACTACCCGATTCGGAATGGAAAGAATAGTGTAATTATATTGTTTATTCAAATAGAAATAAATGCATCTTAAGTATTTCTATACATCACTTTTAATAATTATTAGTGCATACTCACTTTTTTCTTTAGGTGGGAATCTGTTTTTTAATTTAAATATAAATATATGTTCGTAAATATATTTCCATTAGGTAAAGATTTATTTCAAAATGTTTAATACTGTTGAAGCATTTTGTAGTTTAAATAAATGTATAAAATGAATTTTAAACTAAATGAAACATTAATATTTATATAAAAATATTTTTATATTTATATTCAAGTTAAATGAGCTTTCTTACTTTCGCCCCATAATTTTCAACGCAGAGATCTCAACCTGACTGTAGGGTCTCCATATGGTTGTAAGTTCATTTTAGATTTTTATTTTAAAAACCTAGTACAAAATAAAAAAAGAAATGCTACAGCACTATTAACCTCTTTTTAAAATACATCTTTAATTAATGAAGGTTAATTAAATTAAAATAGCTTTTTTCTGAAGTGTAAATTGAAATATATATTTTATTGTAAGAACAATGAATTATTAGTTGAGGCGGTAAATACCCCCCTCTACTAATAATAACAACATTCCTAGTCCGGGTGAATCACTAAAGTCCCTAAATAAACATGAGCTCAACCCCCTTGTAGCTCTGGCACAGAGCAGACAGACTTAACCTAGAGGAAATGTGTAAAGTATGTATGCAGTACTAAAACAGTAAACAGTTGAAATGCAAAATAATACAAATCCCAAAATTAATTAGACAAATAGAGTAAAATGTAATAAGCAAAATTCCACCAATAAGACAAAAATGACAAAATCCGATAAGAGGAACCAAAGATAAGAATTTTTAACGTTTTAATGAGAAATACTACCAAGAAGCACAAAGTGCCGCCAATGATAGTCGACGGTAGAACAGGACCTAGGCACAATTTGACACTTACGCTTACACCAACAAGGTTCGTCCTGGTCAACCATTTTACCTTCCGAGTGTAGTCCTTTAAGTCCTATTCGCTACAGCTTACAACAACCAGGTTCGTCCTGGTCAACCATTTTACATTCTGAGTTTAGTCCTTTAAGTCCCTATCCACTACATATGTAGACTCCTGAAGCCCCCAAGGACCTAAGGAAAGGCACTGAGAGACTCACAGGGTGGCAGGCAGAGGCCACCAGGTGCGTCCAGTCCAAGTCCAGTTGCCACTGGTTAGCTGGGCAGCTGTAGGAAAAGGCCTCTGGTAGCTTGTTGTGTCCCCGTAGCTTTAACTGGAGGCCAGCCTTATGACCTTTGGAGCCCACCTCTTTGTCCTGGGCCGGCTCCCTTCAGGCCTCAGACAGCAGGCTCACTCTTTTTCTGAGATTCCACAGGTCCAGGAGTGTTCTGAAGTGGATGCCTGGCTACGCCATTTATGTCTGGCATGACCTAGTCAGTGAGAATAACACCTGAGGACGCCCTAACCAATGGGGTAAAGGTTTCCAAGGCTAGCCCTATCCACTTCTGACAAATGCAAGATGGCCAAAGTCTTTGGTGGCTCTAAACTTGAGGTCTGAGAGATGTGTATATGTGTGGGGAGTGTACTCTGGAAATCTTGATGTCCTCTCACATATAACACTAAAATCCAGTTTCGGGCCATCCTTACATGCAACAAACTCAGACAGAAGTCTGGGAGAACAAAGCTGAACTTTCAGCAACCAGATAGTGGATACACACAAATTATTTTGCCACTCAGTTTCCCTCCATTAAAGTGCACACCAAATCTCATATGAACCCAGCCTCCCCCCCCCCCACCACCCCACCCCAGCAGACCTGTCTAATAGGTCTTGTGACTCCAGCAGGATCTGACACTATGATGTCAACTCGAATGAAATTGATCAAGTTTTTGGAACACAGCCCAGAGGCCATCCTTTCAAGGGCACAACAATACCTTCCCACTCCCAAGCCCTTTTGTCTCTGTCTTGGGAGTAATTTAACACCTCATTCACACTCCTTGAACTATTAATTACTGGCTGGCAGATAGGAGAGAGCAAAAAGCAGATTTTGATCTAGGGACTTCAGGCTGGGCAAGGGTGACATTTTAATATTTCCCAAAAATGTTTTACAAATTTGACTTCTCTAGTAAATTGGACTTGTAATAAATATTATTTTTAAAGCAAAAAGTAAATTTATAGCTGTTTGACATTTATTAAACCTTTTATAGTATGTTAATACTTTCATATGGAACAGCAAATCCTGCTACAGTGAAATTAGCTGTGAGGGGCTAGTCACTGTAAGGACATGTCCTAATTTTAAATATGCACACTGCCTTAATTGGAAGTAAGGCTTACTTAGGGGCTTTTAGGCCTGTCAAAGAAGGTTATTTTGGCGGGGCTAATTTGCACTTTAAAGCTGCACAGCCAGGATGCAATAGTAATTTGAGAGACATTCTTTATAGTGGATGGCACAATGAGTGCTGCAGTCCAATGATATAATTTAATCACTTAGGTTTACAGGCCCGGGCACTTGGTGCCATATATAAACCAATCACGTGTATACCAATGTTACCATGTTTAAAGGAGTAACACAAGCACTTTGCGGCTGGTTAGCAGGTGTAAAGTGCACAGAGCTATATAGCAAGCAAAAATAGGGTTCAGCAAAAAGGCAAATAAAAAATCCAGGGTGACAATGCAAAAAGGTCACATTTCCAACACCTTTGCTTCTTGAGGTTTCCCCTTACACTTAGCTGTAAATGACCAGGACTCACCATTGCACATTTGAACTAAATTAAATTTCTGAACCCTCCCAGCTGCTCTTTCTGGGCATACCTCATTCCCAGGCTATCTTATCAACAGACCCAACCCATTGTCTCTGCACTTGGAGCAGTTTTCATAGCTCACTGGGGTCAAGCTCTGACAGGGGCAACTGATGGCAGACTATTCCAGATTAGCCTTTAGGAGGTTCAGTGAGGGAAAAGATAACTTTGTAAAAGTTACTTTAACTAAATCTTATTTTCACCCTTGAATCCAAAGTAAAATTATTGGTGGGGTTGAGACAAGAAGACTTGGGGAAAGGGATGTTCTTTTATTGGGGAGGGCCAATCACATACTCAGGTGGGGCTATACACTTATCAGAGGGGAGGGACAGCTGGAAACCTCTGTATATTACCTGACATGGAGGAGCCCCATATCAGAGGGTTTACTTGGCATATCCATAGCCACCCCGGTGGATTTATATGGCAAAGAAGAAAAGACGCAGGAGGTGTGGACATATGCGTGCAGCCTAGAATGGTACTCTTTAGTAACACAGGCCTACCATGGTTCTTTAGTAAGCCTCTGTGTAAAAGGCCTCAAACCTGCCAACGAAATGTAAGGCAATAATTAATATTTTGAGGGACTCACTGTGGAATATCTGCTTCCTCCAAGGACTAGATCTCCTGATATCAGACTGTGGCAGAATGAAATCAAAATTCTTACTCACCCAATTATTCTCATCCCATGTGTCCAAGGCTGCAGGTGTATTTATTCTTTATAGCAACTCCTTCATGAGTAAGATACATAAAACATTGAGGGAGAGTGGCAGTGGTGGTATTGGAATACGGCAGAAACATGTTCACTGTTGCTTCCATTTACGCTTCTAATTGAGGCCAAGAATGATTACTGAAATTTACTGTCTCTATGGATATCCAAATTTGCAGAAGGGGCAGTAATTGTGGGAGGAGTTTTTAATATAATGATGGATAGTCAGATAGATTGATCATAAACTATATATGATGGAGGAGTAGCGGTTAGTGGGGAATTTAGAAATTGGTTAGCTGAGGAGGGCCTGGTGGATGCCTAGAGAGAGAACACAAAGAGAAAAGTGACTACACATTTAATTCACACTCCCATAAAACCTATGCCCGCAGTGATCACTTCCTTCTGAACCCAGGAATTTTAGCACCATTTTTGGACACTTCCATAGTCTCCATGGCGATATCAGCTCTCCCTTCATTGACATTAATGATATAGCTCCCACAACAGCCCCCCACAGAGACAAGTTGTGGCGTGTACATGAGTTTCTATTGCATTACCCCATTTTTAAAGATCAAATAGGGAAAGCAACATCAAACTACTCAGAAGAGAATGGCAAGCCAGGCATTTCTATGGCAACAATATAGGATGCTATGTCAAAATCAAAATGAGCGGGGTCAAATCAGCTACTGTTAACATTGGTAGGGGCACCTATGTGAAGAACAGACATCAAAGGAATCATGTGGGTAACTGACGCATACAAATTAACGATGTTTCCTGAGGACATCATGATTTGTTTGGAAGCCCTTTGGCCTTTCTCCCTCCCTTACTGGAAGAACTTGATAAATATAGACAGATAGCAGGTTTCAAGACAAACATTTCTAAGCCCTCCTCCTACATGCACTAGCACAACAACAACAGGAACCTCTGAATGAAATAATGTCATTAGATTGGATGGCAGTGACAGACCTCAGCAATAAACTTAGCCATACAACCTCCCAGACAGTAAATGTCAATTAAGCTCCCCTGTTGGCGAGAATAAAAGAGACCTGCAGTCTTAGCATATGAACTACTTCTCGTGGCTGGGGAGGATCACCGCAGTAAAACTCAACATACCACTGTATCCCTTTCAGACTATCCATGTGGCAGTCTCTAAACCTACACTGAAAAAACTGCAAATGGCCATTAACTAATTTATCTAGCAGGGGAATACCACAAGAATAGCCATTAGAACCTTACACTGCTCAGTACAGCAAGGAAGCTTGGCAGTCATGCACACCCTGACATACAATATGGCGGCTCACGTGTGGTTCATGGTAGATTGGTCAAAGTTTGAAAGTGAAAATCAGTGGTGCTATATTGATTAAGTTATAGTTTATACCCCACTATGGCAAGTTCCATGGTTGAAATGTAATAAGAAAAGCTGGGGCTTATGCTCCTCCCCTGTCACCAGGGGCACACTTAGAACATAGGGCAGTGTAGTAAAGAACCCAGCACTGTCCTCCAGGTCCTCACTATACTCTTCTATTTCTTTAACTTTAAGACTTTACGGCAACTATGGAAAAACTATTTTTCCAAAATCGGCACACAAACAAAGTATCAGGGTGGGATATTTGTTCTACAGCAGCCAGATGAAATCCTTTGAAGACATCAAGAAAAAATATAACTTGACAGAACATGACCGGTTCCCTTGTTTGGAGATTTGTCATTGGGTGCTAAGCCCTCGCATTACGTGAAGAGCCATGTGACCACACATCTTTTGATAAGTGGCTCAAAGGCCACATGATAGGCATTTAATATGCACTTTACTCAATTACGTTTTGGGACCTAACATGACTGAGAAAACAGAGGAGGTAGGAGAAAACTTGGGGAAGGTCATATCCCTCAAAAGCTGAGAGAGCTTTTATGATAGAGAGCGTGTCACAGCTTATAACATCTCTTCAAGAGAAACACAGTATAACATTTTTACACTCTGGTATAGATTTGATAACATCAAGATATGGGATAAGTCCAACTCAGATTCCTGTTGGATGGAATGGAGGCATCAATATCATATTTCATTTGCTGTGGATATGCCATAAACTCAGAAGCTATTGGGAAACAGTACTCACTGAGATAGACAAAGCTTTTGAGACATATACTTTTAGGAATCCAGGATTCATCCTACCTGCAATACAATACATTGGGGGAGGTCTTACAAATTACTCTATGGAAAACAGATTACAAAAGCATTAGTCACAGAAAAAAACATGCTATTGGTGAAGTGAGAGACAGTAAGGACCACAGGACTGGATGAATGGTTGAGCCGCCTATTGGAGATATTAGCTAAGGAGAAGATAGCTCTCTCTTTATAGAAACTCAAAACATTCTAAACAGATTGGGCCACACTAATATCTATTCTTTCCAGAGAATATACAGACTTACATTGTCCTAAATACCAAAAGGTGATAAGGCTTTTACCCAACCAAGAAATTAAAAGGGACCAGGGACAAAGATCTTAGCCACTGGTAGTGGTAAACTTTGTTTTTGCTTTCTTGAGTGGTTTTCAACTTGTTGGGCAGGGTAGAGTTGGGGGTAGGGGTTAATTAGCAGAGTTTACTCATTGATTGCAGATTGCTCCTCACTGGTCTATGGTTGTACGCGCTAGTAATTGTTCCATCAACCAATACAAAGATATAAACCTAAGGTTAGTGGTTGAAACATTTCTCTAGCTTGTCCCAAACCAGAGGTAGCAGAATTAATATTATTAATCTGCACTCTAGGGTTCCTCATAGGAGAGCCAGAGCCTTACACAGTGAAAATTCCTTTTCGGGGTTCGCCTCTCTAGGCGAATGCTAACATTGCATTTCTACGTGTCTTACCGTTAAATACTAAGCACCCTACCTTGTGACCTAAAGGCCTACTAAGGGGTGATTTATTCATTTCTGATGGAAACATATGCCTGTGGATTCCTCACCTTTTGAATTACCCCCATGCACAGCATTCCACGGAAACCTTTCTCCATAGCTTGCCAATGTCAATGTCACAATGCATCGGCTCCGCACGCGACTCCGCCTGACGTCATCGGAGGCGTAGGAAAACCTCATTGCTGTGCTGACGTCATTCCCCTTTTATCTGCACCATTGATGCGTAATGGTTTTTTCCAAGCTCTCCATTTCTAGGAGGATTTTTGTGAGTCTCTTGCTGCAACTTTGTTGCTGTTGAAGATGTCTCATACAAGGAAGTTGGGTTTCAAGTAATGTAGGGAATGTGGTGGTCAGATGTCTATTACTGATCCGAATGAAGATCGCCTCTGGTGCTTATAATCAGACCACGACGTTGAGGCTTGTTCGTCATGTCACCAGATGAACCCTAGGGCCTTGAAGGAAAGAGAGACTAAGGGCCCGATTGCGATGTTGGACAGACCGGAGTCCGACATCGCTCTGGAAATGGAAACAAACGACCTCCTGTTGTTGGTTTCAGCCCAGCTATTAGGATCCGACTGAACCCTGTTTGGTCACAATCCTATACGTTGCTATTAGAGCAAGCATTCCAAATGGAATGCTTGCTCTCATAGCAAAGAGCAGAGGTGCAGTTCATCCCTGCACCCCGTGGCTGGCACGGGTGCAGGGATCAACAGGAAGAAACCGTAGGTCCTCCGCACCCATAGGGGCCCTGTTGAGGGCCCCCAAACACAGTTTCCCAATGCCTTTCTGTGTCGGAAAGGGCGGCACAGAGAGGCAGTGAGAAACTGTCATCGTATTCCCTCAGCCGGAAAGAGCTGGCCGAGGATTGCTGAAGGCCTTCCGTATGGCAGACGGGCTCACCAAGCCCATCGTGATCCATTCGGAACGCCTGTTTGGAAAAAGTTCCGACCGACTCCATCAAAATGGGTTGGTCGGAATTTATTCCTAACACAAGATTACGATGAGGTAAAAATGGCTCCCACCGATGGTCGGAGCCATTTCTTGCCTCATCATAATCGGGCCTAAGTTGTTTATGGCCAGGGCTAAAAAGCAGACATGGGGTCGGCAGAAGTCTCGACCTCATTCGAATTTGCTGCCTCCCTACACTTCAAGTTCTTCCAAGAGAAAGCATAAGAAGAAGCGGCACCATGGGTCTTGGCGTCGTTCTTCTACAGATGATTCTCCAAAGACGGATGCCCCAGATCCAAGACCTTGGTGTGGAGAGGAGATATCTCCGTCTCCGTCTCCGAGAATGTCTCCTGCTTCGTCCCCGGCACCGAGGTCTAATACTCCTCCTCCTCCTCTGGCTCCAAAGGCTGCAACTCTACCTCCAGCACTGGGGCCAATGACTCCAACTCCACGACCGGAGCTAGATTTGGTGGTCCCTCATATGGCGCCAGAGCCCTCAAAATCCAGTGTATCCGATGTTCCCAACTCCTGGCTCAGATCCATCCAATTTTCTTAATGCAATGTTCAACATTTTTGCAAAGACTGGAAGTTCATCTGCGGGACCCATGGTTCTTGTTCACTTGGAGGCTTTCCAGCTCACTTCCAGCAGGCTCCTCTCATGCCGGTCATGCCTATGTCTCCGATGGCCTGGCCTTTGCCGGCGCCAAAACAGTCAACAAGTTGCCATCGCAGGAAGGGCGTGACCCTTTGGTGTTGAATGAGCCATCTATGGTGCCGTCTGGATCTGAACTGGCACCAGTTCATCCCCAGCCAATTCCACCTTTGGCTCGTCCTTAGGCACCAGTACCAAAGTCACCAGCACGGCCTCTGGCGCCGCTGACTCTGAGAATTAGAGCCCATAGGGAGGCTCAGAGGTTGTTGGGATTGGAAGGGTATCAGGAAGAGCACAAAGGTGCTGAAGAAGGAAAGATTGTGGATCTGGATCCTGACTTAGAGGAGGACAGTGGATTGGATACCTCCCCTGAGTGGGAGTTAGTGTCTCCTAAGGGTTCGCCACCTCCAGAAGTGACATCTTATCATGCAGTGATGAGCAAGGCTACAGAAATATTGGACTTCCCTCTCCCATTTTCTGAATTGAAGTCTAATATTCTTACAGAGGGACTTAGTCTGCCTCTTCTTCAGAACCTTTATTACCTTTCAATGAGGCATTAACAGAACCTATCTAGTGATCTGGCAAAGCCTATGACCTCTGCTGTGGTTACTAGGTCTGTAGCCAGGAGATATAAGGAGACCAGGCATTTTTATCATCTCACCCCATGCCTGAGAGTCTAGTGGTTAGTTGTCTACTGGTTATTTCCCTAATATGCCTGGAGATAGGGAGTCGAAAGGTTGTGGCAGTCAGCTAAAAAGATAATGTCTTCTGGGAGTATGGCCCTTAAGTCTACTAACACGTCCTGTCTATTGAGGCACAATGTACATGCCTTGATGGACTCAGCGAAGGAAGTTGTTCCGAAGTTGCCGACAGATCTTCAAGGTAATTTTTCTGAACCGTTGTCTGATTCTCCGACGGCTGCCTGTGAGGTTATACAATCATGGCTGGACACTGCGGACTCAATGGCAAGAGCCATGGGCTCTTCTGTGGCTACTAGACATCATACCTGGTTGAGGGGGTCGGGTTTTTAGCCAGATGTCTAGCCTACTCTTTTGGATTAACCATTCAATGGGTCTCGTTTGTTTTGGGCCAAGGTTTACTGCTCTACAGCGATTTAAGGACACCAGGGTGACTGTGAGATCAGACCCAGCCTAAGGACTATAGGCAAGTTGCAGATTTCGCGTCTTCTTGAGAAACCTGTGCTTTCGGAGAAGAAGTTGGCAGCGGCAGCAAAAGCAACAGCAAGGCTCAAATCTTCTTCATAAGAGCTTCAGGGGTAAGGGCAGAGATTGTCTGCATTGTTCTGACCGTAAACAAGCCTCCTCTTCCTCTTCTTCCTCTCCAGCCTTTGTTGCAGGAAAGCCGCTCTAGCTTCACCATCTTAGATCATGCTTGCCCCATGGGAGGACAGGTGACCTATTTTCTGCCTCACTGGAGGTCTGTCACTACAGACCTCTGAGTTTAGACATTGTGGAGAAGGTGTATACCCTTCCAGGAGTATCTCCCTCCTTTACCACGTCGACAAGGCCTTTACTCGAAAGAGCATCTTCTGCTTCTTCAGTAGGAGGTGCAATAGTTTCTTCAAAAGTGTGCAGTAGCACTGGTTCCAGAGCAGGGATGGCGCCAGGGGTGCTATTCCTGGTATTTCCTGATTCCCAAAAAGGGCAGTCATTTATGGCTGATCTTTGACCTCAGGATTCTGAATTCTTTCCTCAAACAGGAAAAGTTCAAAATGTCGGCCCTGGTACAGGTTCTTCTTTCGCTGGAGAAAGAAGATTGGATGATGTGGATCGATTTACATGATGCGTATTTTCACATTTCCATTCTGAAGTAGCATCAGAAGTATCTCCGTTTTATGGTGGAGTCTCAGCATTATTAGTTTGCGGTCCTTCTGTTTGGCCTTACTTAACCACCTCAGGTCTCCACAAATGTGATAGTAGTGGTGGCAGCACATCTCAGAAGGCCGGAAATTCCAGTGTTCCTATATCTAGACAGCTGATTTCTCAAAGCAAAGTCACCAGAGATGGTGTTACACAATTTGCAGTTGACAACACAACTGTTGTTCATCTTGTGATTTTCAATAAATGTACACAAATCACACCTAGGGCCCTCTCAGCACATCCTGTTTATTGGTGCAGTACTGGACATTACTATGAGTCATGTCTTCCCGTCTCCACAGAGGTTTATGACATTCAGGCTATGATTTTACTATTTCAGAAAGGAGTGTTTGTTCCATTCCTAAAAGTCTTGCACCTGCTTGGTCTGTATGCTTCCTGAATTCTGTTGGTCAACCATGCACGCTGGCCTATGAGGGCTCTTCAGTGGTGCCTCTGCAGGCAGTGATTGCAACACAACAGAGATCTTGAGGATTTAGTCAGAATCTCTGGAACCACTGCGGCGGATCTGCATTGGTGGAGTGTTTCAGGCAACCTGTCTTAAGGGAAGCCGTTTCCCCTTCTTCTACGGTGACCACAGTGGTAACGGATGCCTCCACTCTAGTGTGGGGAGCTCATCTGAGGGATCTGGAGGTCAAGGTCTTTGCTCTCCAGAGGAAAAGATTGTTGTACATCAATATTTTGGAATTGTGGGTGATATGACTGGCCTTCAAGGCCTTCCTCCCTTTCATTTGCTATCAGTCAGTTCAGGTCTTAATAGACAACACTACCGCAACGTGGTATATCAACAAACAGGGAGGGGCAGGGTTGTATCTTCTCTGCAAGTTCTGACAGAGTTCGGACAGTCTCAGTCGGACGTATTCAGCCGATTACAAGTAGCGTCTCCATCCAGAAGTGGGGCATCACATTTTTGGGATGTGGGTGTTTCCTCAGTTGGACCTGTTTGCCACTTATGAGAACACACACTGCCCATCATTCTGCAGTCTCCAGTATCTGATGCAGGGAAACTTGGGGGATGCGTTTAAGTTAGATCGGGACTTCCAGCTTTTTCACGCATTTCTCCCATACCCTTTATTCTTTGAGTTCTGATGAAGATGCCCCAAGTTATATTGATAGAGCCAGATTGGCTGAGAGGGGTGTGGTACATGGGCCATCTTTTTCTCTCATTGTGCCTTCCGCTCCGTCTCACTCTCAGGGCAGAACTCCTCTTGCAATCGCAGGGGCAGGTTCTACACCCCCACCTCCACACACTGCATCTTCATGTCCAGAGATTGAACAGGGCAACCTGAGTTCTTTTTCTCTCCCACCTGTCGGCCACAATGAACTTTACCAAAAAGACCGTCTATGCTGGCAGTGGGAAAAATTCATTAAATGGTGTGGAGAGAAACCAATGCCTCTTTAAAAACCCATTTATCAGATGTTTTAAGTTTTGCTCTATCCCTGGCGCAGTAAGATTGCACAGTTAAAGGATATCTATCTGCCTTGTCAGTCATTTCTTTGTTTGCCAGATCAGCTTTCACTTTTTAAATCACCTATAGTTATTAGATTTATAAAGAATCTTACTAATAAGTTTCCTTTCACTTCGTTTATATGGCCTCAGTGGGATCTTAATCATGTTTTTACATTTCTTATGGACTCACCTTTCGAGCCCTTGCATAGTTGCCAATTGAGGCTTCTTTTCTTCAAAACTATATTTTTAGTTGCCATTACGCTGCTAGAAGAGTGAGTGATTTGCAGGCTCTTAGTTCCAAGCCTCCCTTCACATCCTTTCATGCAGATAAGATGGTGCTTAGGATCAGAGCTGCGTTCCTGCCTAAGGTGGTTCCTCCATTCCACCTAGGGCAATCCATTATTTTGCCTACTTTCTACCCCCCTTTAAAGGAGGAGAAGACACATCATTGTTGGGACCTTCTTTATTGAAAGAAACAGAGAGTTCAGATTAGACTACCAGCTGTTCGTTGGATATGTGGCTACGATTAAGGGGAATGCTGTCCACAAGAGAACTTCATCCAGGTGGATAATCCTGTGCATCAAGATTTGCTACGCCATGGCTAAGAAGGAGCCTCCTGAAGGTATTTGTACTCATTCTACCGGAGCTAAATCTACATTGTCTGCTTTGGCTAGAGGTGTCCCTGTATTTGACATCTGCAAAGCTGCAACTTGAGCCTCCCTCCACACTTATGTGAAGCATTATTGCTTGGATTCAGAAGTGAGGTTGGACAGCCATTTTGCTTGTTACGTGTTACAGGATTTCTTTGTATAGGCAGGCACCCTTCGAGTGCGGGACTGCTTGGGGATTCTAATCAAAAGGTGAGGAATCCACAGGCAGATGTTTCCCTCAGAAGAACTTTAGTAATGTATCTGCTTAAGGATTCCTCACTGACCCACTCGCCTCCCCATTGCCTGTCTGCTTATAACGAAAATACATTTCTATATATCATTCATATGAATGTTTCCTATGAGATTTTCTATGTGTCATGAGGATGCTTTGATTTGGAAATTCAGTTTCATGTGGTTATTTCCTTATTATGTTTTGCACTGTACACTATGTATGATTGTTTGAAATGTTGTTGGTTCACCCGTTCGTTCGCCTCGAAGGTTTGGAACTGATGTAGGCACGCCAATAAGGTCTACGTATGGCCCCGGTGACATCACTCGGAGTTGCGTGCGAAGCCGATGCATTGTACGCCCTCGTCGACGGGGTGATCTATGGAGAACTGTTTCTGTGTATTGCTGTGCATGGGGGAAATTCAAAAGCTGAAGAATCCACAGGCAGATACTGCAGCCACCAGAAAAAGTGTTACGGAAGGTAAGTAACTTGTTCAACTAAAGGAAAGGTTTTCCCTGTCAAAATGGTTATTGTGAAATGTAGGACTGCAGGTATAAATTGCCTGAATCCATGTTTCCTTGTCACGCCAGTGGATGGCGCAATAAGTGCAGCAGTCCAGATGTAAAATTTAATTTTCCATGCCACAAGTGTTGTTTCTACAATTTATACGCTGGCCTTTCAGGAGAGTAAAATATGCCAATCAGGGTGTATCCATTGTTTACATGTATAAAGGGTCAGAGCACATACAATGCTCAGTGAACTGCAGTGTCCCAGTGTGCAGGGCCTTAAAACCAGCAGTACAATTCAGCAAAAAATGGGGAAGACCGCGCAGAAAATGACATTTTCTCTTTTTGTGAGGCATTTTCCAAATGTGGTAAATGTCATTACCCCGGTGTGAAATATTTATCACAAGTAAATGCAGCAGTCATGCAAGAGAATTATTAAATGCACAAATCTTCATTTTTAATATTCATTTGCCAACTGTCTGCTCGGGTTTATACCAAAGAGTAAGAAGTGGGCACTGCATGGAAATTCACAAGGATCATTCTCCTGTTGGGTAAATGCTAAAGAGCTTTTGGTTGGTTGCGGACTGAAACATTCATGGCGCTGCTGTGTGACTCTGAGATCACAAACATTGATGACCACATTCTGTCGAAAGCCACTGTAGCTGGTAAGTGATACATAGATATTGATTTGGTATTCTGTCTGTAGACATGTCAAGGACGCAATTCTTTTAATGCATCTTAGTTGATTTGTTGCCAATGGATGGTTTGGTACTGTCTGTAACCTATCTTAGTCTATACATTGTTAAGATTGGGAAGCCAATAAAAAAATAATGATCTTCCGGTGTTTGCTCTTTGTATGTTTGTTATATTGGACAAACCTAGCCTAAAAGCATTAGAGTGTTGAGCATTGGCTCGTAACCTGTGGGTCTTTTCCTTCTCAATAATTTCAGGGTAGGAGGGTGTGGCCTAGTGGGTAATGGCGGCGGACTCGCTCATCTGCGCTCCTACTGTCCACACCGCCTTGGAGCTCAATTATCCTGTCTTTAGAATAGCTGTACCAACAAATTGAGGGGGGTGACCATCCTAGGAGCAACAAGAGACAAAACATACGCTGCTCAAGACACTGAAAAGTGGCGGCGGTCCACTCCGAGAGCTCCGAGCTGAGATTTCTGAGTGTCAAGCAAAATGGCACTGGAAGATGTCTCCTAGGTGCTCCAAAACAGTGGTGCGTCTGGTACCCGTTTGTCCACTGACATAAGGTGCGGAGGACGTGCTCCTGACCTGCTTGTATGAGGAATCATCTGGTGGGGCCTTGGACCAATGCCGGTGGCTGGCAGCTCTTTGAAAGACAGGTGAGGAAGGAGAGCCTGTGAGGGAAACAGCACATATTCCTGGAGAGGCACTTAAGTTACACTGCTCTTAGAGGGCTGGAGGGCCTTGCTGCATCCTCTCCTATCACTGATCGTGGGGCCACCTGGCCTACCGGACAAGAAGCGCCGGGCGAAGGACCAGAGCACCAAGGGAGTTCCCCATGAATGGTATTTTTGACAATCCCTAGTCGCCTTGTGCTGTCGTAGTGACTGTGGAAGCCAGCTTGCAGGCAGTGGGCCATTCAAGATAAGCCTGCTTTCACCTTGCCAAATGCGCTTTGGCTTGACTGCACATTGAACATAGGGACAACACCTTGGTATCCTGCTCCCCATCCCAAGAGCCGCTGAATGAAAGGGGCTACAGGTTTTGCATGATCCATTAGGGAACCTTCCCTAACGAACACCTCACAGAGGCGTTAAGGGCACATATCCCCTACGCCAAGGCTTGAACAGTGGAGTGTGTGACAGCTGCTTTGGACATTTGAGATACATGTGCGCAACACACATTATTGGACCTGCCTGTGATCCCAGTGTAAGCAATGTGTTGCACAACACTCTTGCTGATACCCGTACATGTGCAGAGCACGCAATTATGGTAAAACCTAAATGAACAAAGAACGAACTCCTGTACCTGACTTGTTGGGCATGGGCTGCATGGCAAAGACCCTGGTCTCTGGAGACGACCCATTAGCGACACACACCTCAGCGATCCTTGCTGCCATAAAAGATACAAAACAGACTTTGGAGGTGCAAATAGCTACTGTAGGCAGTGAGGTGGGTATTCTGCACACTGATCACAGGAAATTAGTGGATAGGACCCAGGAGGTAGAAACTAAACTGGACCAGATACACCCGACTGTACAGGATCTGGAGAAGCGATGTGGGCAGTTTGAGAAAGGAATATCCACCCTCACCGACCGTTTTGAGGATGGGGAGGGACTATTTAGAAGATACAATATACAACTGGCGGGGGTTCCAGAAGAGGCGGAATGGCTGAACGTGGAGCTGTTTGTGAAAGACAGGCTGGAAATTACAGTGCTACAAGGCCACCCCTCCTGGTTTTTCTCAGTTGAACGCACAAATAGAAGACCGACAAGGATCCTGGCGCCGGGACAATTCCCTCGACCAGTCATAGCTCGTTTGATGGACTCTAGAGATCGTGACAACATCCTTCAACTGTCCTGTAAACATGGCCCATGGCTGATGGAAGGGAAGGAAGTAAATATCTAACCTAATTACACATGATGGTCCAGAAACAGAGAGGAGCCTTTAAGCCAATAAAGAAAATGTTCCACCAACTAGGAATTAAATACGTCCTCATATTTCCTGCAAAACCTAGAGTGAAGTACAAAGACACAGTGTACTTCTTCTTCTCTGCACAGGAGGCAGGGCAATGTTTGGAGCATCAAGGACTATCAGCTGGACCAGAGGCTCCATCGGAGACTGGATCGGGTTGGCAACCTTGAAATCTAGGTGACAGCGAGTAGTAAACCGCAGATCCTCCCAAATACAAGCTCAGATAAAGCGGGGCCAAGAACGAGTGGTGGAGGCGATCAAAAAACATAAAGGTCTGTTGGATTTTACTAAATGGAGAGCAATAGCACCGGAGGGGAGGGGGAGTGAGTAGGGGTCCCTGGGTTCTAGCTCAGAGATTGATGGTGAAGGACTGCCGATGGTCACCCAATGACGTCTGAACTCATCCTCCTATGCTGTTGACTTTGAGAACTTTCAGTGCCCAAGGTTGTCAGGGGCCAGTGATGGTTGGACTGGGCTTCATCCTAGTACCAATGCTGACTTGATGATATGCTTCGGGGTGGCGCCGGGGGAGCAAGGATGATTAGCAGGTACCCAGAATGGATGAGGTAGTTTGTTTCATTCCAGTAGGCCTACGGACTTCTCTTACGCATGAACAGCATTTAAAAGTTTGTTTTTGAAATGTTACTTTTGATATGATTACACATGTACTGTTAATTGGGGGGGTGGTCATGTTATGGATCACTGCAAGTTAAGGTGGGGGATGTTATGGGGGCTTGTTGACACTGATACACATGCATGTCACACACCCCGGATATATGAAGGACAACATGCCCCCCTGGATCGTGGGGGAAGACCCATTGTATCCCTACCAGATGGCTAGGACACCGACTCAGGATTTAACATTAACACCATGAAATGTTAATGGGATTGGAAATAACGTAAAGAGAGGTCTGGTGACCAAAGACCTTAATAGGTATAAAGCTGATGTCAACTTCTTACAGGGAACTCATATGATGGACGCACAACACAACAGCTTGGGCAGAGGGAAATATAAGGTTGTGTTATATGCACAATACACCTCCGGGTCACGGAGGTGATAATTCTGATCTGAAAATCTATGACTTTTCACACACTTTAGACATGGTCAGACACTCTTGGATGCTATACTATTGTCCTACGTGAATGGGAAGGGAAGACTTTGCTACTTCACAGTGTATCTCTACCACCAGGCCTCCAATCTTTGATGCTCCAAAAGCTGGTACAGGTTCTGACAGGGCTCCCACTGGTCTTTACTTTAGTGGTGGGAGATTTTAATCTTGTCCAAACCCGCAGAAACTCTGTGGAGGTTTACAGAGGCGAAATTCTTAGCACATGGAATCTTGCACCACTCCTCATTGCAGGTGACCTTGAACACCACCAGATGGAGAGAGCCCCATGAGTGGAGATGGCTATGTGCAGATTGGCCAACAAGAAAGTAGTGAAGGCATTCTTCTGGGAAAACGTGGGAACGGTAACTAGTGCAAGTAGGTTTTGAGAAGCTTGTAAGGCCACGCTAAGGGGGGTTGATCATAGCAGGAGAAGTGGGTGACAGGAGGGTCTGTCGTATACACCTGGTGGAATTGGGACATGACATAGAACCTCTAGAGAGAGATCAGACTACTCTGCCAGCATCATATCTCTGGCTGATGCTGGAACGTACACGTACAGAGTACACAGAGGTGATGCGTCATGAGGTTATGCCTTTTTTTAGCCATGCTGACGCAAATATACGAAACTGGGGACAAAGCTCATATGCTGCTGGCATGGCTTGGAAACAGACAAAGAAGTCCATGCACTTCCAGGAGATCCAATCAATGACAGGGGAGACATTGAGGGGCAGCAGGGAATTTGCAGAGTCCTTAGCACACTACATATTAGATTCCCTATTTTGCTTACTGTCCTCGCCACCCAGGTCATTACAATCCTGAGGAGACCCTCAGATTAACAGGGTTGAAACGCCGTCAACACCAAAGGAAGGACAGTCTTTAGGCGAAGGCACCAAAAAATGCCTTGGTCGGTCCTTCTTTATTGTTTTAATAAGCATCAGATGTTATTTAAGATACAAATAACCCTATGAATTTGTTGTATTTGTCTAAGTCACTTCACTGTCACTTTTGAAACGCTGGTTATGGCCGTTTCCTGTTTCACCTGGGGTTGCTCATCACTATCTAAAAAAAACACCTCTTGTTGACAAATATGCGCAGCTGTGTGTATATTTATATATATATATATATTACCTACTGGCGGTCGCCAGTAGGTATATATAGTTAGGATTTTTTCTCTATGGGATTTTTGAAAATTCTATGTCTAATAACTTTGGCGTTTGTGGACGGAATTGGCTGAAATTTTCAGGAAAATGGCACATTTTGTTTCTGAGCAGCCCTTGAAAATTTGGGGGGGGTTCGTCAAGGGGGGCCGAGAAAAAAGGGGGGTCCCAAAACGTGTTTTTAACATTGAGTTTTCCATAGGGCGGTTGGCCTCACTTTTAGCCCGAACGGCTGAATGGATTTGCACGAAACTTGGCAAAATTGTAGGGACTGGTAGCCCGATGTGCCTTTGCTAGGTCTCAATATATGTGCTCCAGTGGATTTTGAGAAATTAACGTTCAAAAAAAGATATATATCTGTAACAGCGGACCGGGCAGCGCTCCGGTTCGCGGACTTTTCGCGGTACGGAGCTTTGTGAAGCGAAGCAGATTGGTTCTCCGGCGTCTGTGAACATTCCAAACAGTCCGTAGCGGCCGCCATCTTGTCTCTCGGTAGGATCGAGAGACAAGAGGAGGCCAAAGCGAAGGGGCAAATGACCATAAGGGGGCATAGTAGATCCTCGCTGACCCCCTAGGTTTGATGTGGAGGTTTTAAAAGGGTCCCGCGGGGCAAAAAAAAATAATAATAATAATAATCGAACGGCTGAATGGATTTGCACGAAACTTGGTAAAATATTAGGGACTGGTAGCCCGATGTGCCTTTGCTAGGTCTCAATATATGTGCTCCAGTGGATTTTGAGAAATTAACGTTCAAAAAAAGATATATATCTGTAACAGCGCTCCGCTTCGCGTAACGGAGGTTTGCGAAGCTGATTGGTTCTCCGGCGTCTGTAAACATTGCAAACAGTCTGTAGCGGCCGCCATCTTGTCTCTCGGTAGGATCGAGAGACAAGAGGAGGCCAAAGCGAAGGGGCAAATGACCATAAGGGGGCATAGTAGATCATCCTTGACATCTTAGGTTTGATGTGGAGGTTTTAAAAGGGCCCCGCGGGGCAAAAAAATAAAAAATAATAATAATCGAACGGCTGAATGGATTTGCACGAAACTTGGCAAAATTGTAGGGACTGGTAGCTCGATGTGCCTTTGCTAGGTCTCAATATATGTGCTTCAGTGGATTTTGAGAAATTAACGTTCAAAAACAAGATATATATCTGTAACAGCGCTCCGCTTCGCGGAGATAAAATTATATCTGTATTACCTAGCTGTTGCTAACACCAGTTAGCGACGGCTAGTAGGAGATAGCGACCATCTTGGGCCCCACTTTGCATGTGAGTGATATTTATCACTAATGACATGCAAAGTGGGCATGCCAAGATGTTAGCGACTGGAAACAGTCGCTAACATCGCTATCTCCTATTATCAACTTTTGGAAATATTCGCGATAAGCGCGAATATCTCCAAAAGCTAGCACCTGCCCTGAGCAGTTCTTAGCCATGTTATCCAATGGGAGGTGGATAACATGGCTAAGAGCATTAGCTCGGTAATGCATGAATATCGCTGAGTTTTCAGCGATATTAATGCATTGCGGTCGTTTTTTATCGTATTTGCGATAAACCTTGATAATAGCAAGGTTTATCTGCGATAATTTCTGACGATGCTTAGCGGTAAAAAAATCGTTGCTAAGCATCGTTAGGGATAAATATCGCTTAACTTTGGTAATATGCCCCAACGTCTGTTAACGTTCGATTCGAAGGAAATCAGGAAGTGTTGAAAAACATTGTCTGCGCCATCTTGTCTTTTTTCAAATGCCACACTTTTGTCGTGCACGGCAGTCATTTTAGATGCCTTGACCAGACCCACTCTGTGCACGCTGTCGATCCTTAGCATGGCTCCCCACCCTCGCAAGCATCTCCCCCAGGCAGTGGTCACCCCCGCTCTCTGTCTTATGCATGGGTAATAAACCTCCCCCCATCTGCGCTGCTCTTCCCTGAGAATCACACCCTGTGCCCGCCCGACACCTCCCTTTCGCCCTATTCACTACCGCACCCTCTGACACTCCTTTTCCTCTGTGTCCGATTGTCCAGGCCGGTGCTAGGGTATCAGCTAGCCCTGCAGATGTAGTTTATGGCCCCAGCTGTAAAGAATCACCCCTCTTCAAAGGAGGTATAGTAGATCAAGGCCCACACTCGATGAGATCCGTCACAGCAGACGCGTTCCTATTATCTGAAAACCATCCTGTATTGTGATTGGGGAGGGGACCGAGCCTGAAGCGGAAGATTCCAGGGATGACTCTTTGTACATCAAAGTTTTTACAATTATGTGTCACATTAAAAATATATAGCACTCCGACAAAGTAGTAAGATTATAAAACTTTAATAACTTATAAATATATACAAGAAAACAAAAACAGTAATAACATATAAACATTTTTAGGGAAAAACAACGAAGTAGCTGTCGGCTGTGCGAATAGTCCCAACGCAGCACAACGTCCAGATTTCTGGCGTGGGGCGTCGCGGGGGGTGGGTCATCAGTAGCAAACTGTTGTGCGAATAGTTCCAAGGCAGCAGAACGATGGCACCAAGGTGATGTCCAGTAAGTTGCCGCACTGGTTTTGGTATCCTACAATGCTGCTCCGAATAACGGCGTGGGGCGCCCCGGGGGAGGCGGCGTGAACGGGCCTCTCCAGGTGGAGTCTCATCTGTTGTAGTGGGGCGCCCCTTTACCGTTTCAGTTGCCATTCCGTCCGTTTTTGGTCCACTGTGTCAAAAGCCGCAATTCAGCTGAGTTGCGCCCACTCTTGCGGTGCAGCGATAGGCGGCTGTCACAGGACTCTCAAAATGGCGGCAGGCTGTTTCCTTTTTGGGCCTGGTCCACTGAAATGGCCCTGGGACACCTTGGAAATCGGACGCTTGTCTGCTAGGTCTTGGACCCCATTCTCGAAAGCGTCCCCTCCGCCTTGAGGATTCATCAAAAGTTTTGGGGGCCCCCGACTCCTGTAGGCTTCTGGTGGGGAGCGGCTGCCATGATTGCTCGCGGAATGACCACGACGGAGCTACGAGATGGTGGTGCTCTCATGCTGACGCCAGCTTCAGTCTGAAACATCCAGAAACAAGGTGGGGCTTTCATCGTTTGGGAAAAAAAAAAGTTTTCATCCAATGAAAAGTGTTGTTTTTAGGTCATATGATCAAGCCTTCCATCATTAGGAAACCAAAAGTAAAATGAACCAATGAAAAGTTTTATAAACAAGTCACATGACCTGTTATGCGGCATAGGGTATAAAATGCGGAGAAAATACGTTGGCACGTGAGGCGGCGTCAGTAGCGGACCGATGTGCGAATAGGCCGAAGGCAACACAACGCGCCAAGATCCGGATGGCACCGAGGTGGTGTCCAGCAAGTTGCAGCACTGGTGTGGCCATCCTACAATGCTGAAAGTCGGCGTGGGGCGCCCCGTTGGCCTGTGAGTTTGCGTCAGTAGCGGACCGATGTGCGAATAGGCCGAAGGCAGCACAACGTGCCAAGATCCGGATGGCACCAAGGTGGTGTCTAGTAAGTTGCCGCACTGGTGTGGCCATCCTACAATGTTGAAAGTCGGCGTGGGGCGCCCCGTTGGCCTGTGAGATGGCGTCAGTAGCGGACCGATGTGCGAATGGGGCCAAAGGCAGCGCAACAATATTTTCGGAATAGAAGACACCACAAGGCGCTGAGATGCCAAGATCCGGATGGCACCGAGGTGGTGTCTAGCAAGTTGTGGCACTGGTGTGGCCATCCTACAATGGTAAAAGTCGGCGTGGGGCGCCCTGTTGGCCTGTGAGATGGTGTCAGTACCGGACTGATGTGCGAATGGGGCCAAAGGCAGCGCAACAATATTTTCTGAGTGACACCACAAGGCGCTGAGATGCCAAGATCCGGATGGCACCGAGGTGATGTCTAGGAAGTTGCTGTACTGGTGTGGCCATCCTACAATGGTAAAAGTCGGAGTGGGGCGCCCTGTTGGCCTGTGAGATGGTGTCAGTTGCGGACCGATGTGCGAATGGGGCCAAAGGCAGCGCAACAATATTTTCTGTATGGAAGATACCACTAGGCGTTGAGATGCCAAGATCCGGATGGCACCGAGGTGATGTCTAGCAAGTTGCTGTACTGGTGTGGTCATCCTACAATGCTGAAACTCGGCGTGGGGCGCCCCATTAGCCTGTGAGATGGCGTCAGTAGCGGACCGATGTGTGAATAGGCCGGAACCAGCACAAGGCGCCAAGATCCGGATGTCACCGTGGTGGTTTCATAGTTGAGAGGCACTTCATCTGCAGTGGGGCGCCGAGATCCGGATGGCACCGAGGTGATGTCTAGCAAGTTGCTGTACTGGTGTGGTCATCCTACAATGCTGAAACTCGGCGTGGGGCGCCCCATTAGTCTGTGAGATGGCGTCAGTAGCGGACCGATGTGCGAATAGGCCGAAGGCAGCACAACGCGCCAAGATCCGGATGTCACCGTGGTGGTTTCATAGTTGAGAGGCACTTCATCTGCAGTGGGGCGCCGAGATCCGGATGGCACCGAGGTGATGTCTAGCAAGTTGCTGTACTGGTGTGGTCATCCTACAATGCTGAAACTCGGCGTGTGGCGCCCCATTAGCCTGTGAGATGGCGTCAGTAGCGGACCGATGTGCGAATGGGGCCAAAGGCAGCGCAACAATTTTTTTGGAATAGAAGAGACCACAAGGCGCTGAGATTCGGTTAGCACCGAGGTGGTGTCTAGCAAGCTATGCAGCTGAGTTGCGTGCGCACTTGCGGCGAATAGGTCGAAGGCAGCATAACAATGTTTTCTGAATAGAAGACACCACAAGGCGTTGAGATTCGGTTACCACCGAGGTGATGTCTAGCAAGTTGCCGCACTGGTGTGGCCATCCTACAATACTGCTCCGAATAACGGCGTGGGGTGCCCGAAGGGGGGGGGGAGGCGGCGTGAACGGGCCTTCCTAGGTGGAGGCTCGTCTGCTGTAGCGGGGCGCCCCTTTACCGTTTCAGTTGCCATTCAGCTGAGTTTCGGCTGCTCTTGATGCTACAGCGACAGGCGGCTGCAACAGGACTCTCAAAATGGCGGCCTGTTCTTTGGATTTGGGCCTGGTCCACTAAAATGGCCCTGGGACACCTTAGAACTCGGACGCTCGATTTTTTTTTCCTTTCCTGTACATGCAAAAAAAGGTAAATGCCCGGTACGTTACACGCTTCATCTGCCACGATGAACTCTCCAGAGGAACCGAAAAAAAATATAGTTATGGTAACTATACCATGCATCGTCATATGGAGAGGTGGCACCAATTAATTATAGTGCTGCATAAAAGAGAGATTTGGAGGAGAACCCCTGACCTGCTAGTACATTCATCAAAGAAGTGGCACTGACAGCATCAGAGGCAAGGGAAACGGTCCCAAATATTTAGAAGAACTTTGGAAAGATTAAAATGACATGTTTAGATTGTGGCAAATTAATTTCATGTGGACAGATGAGTGTTACTCTAATAAATACAGCATATGAACATCATCATAGTCGATGGTTGGTAGAGACATTTTGACTATATCCTGGACCTGCCCGTCCTCGCCCAAAATGGCGCCGGAATAAATGGGACTCGTAACTCCTTGTTGTGTACTGGTTGCAGAACCTTGAAATCACGAGATACGTATGCAGTTTTGAAGCACATGGCGGGCGGGGACGAGAATTGATTGAATATTTCGACATCCCTATTGATATTAAGTTCTGATGTGTTATTGATTACTGTACTATTGAAAGTTCGAATTAACGTCACCCATGGTACTTGCCCGCAAATGTATATCTAGATAATTTTATTGTAACTGGCCCTGTCGTATTTTAATTATAAAATGTACGTCCACCGATTCCGTAACTGTTAGACACCTTAGTTCTTGCAACCTAATGGCCCGCCCGTTACGTTCCTCTACAGTGTAAATGTCTACTCATCATATACGATTACAGTTTGCTCCGTGGCCGGCCCACGTGGTTATAGGCTCGTATTTGTATAATGAAATTTTCACAATAAAGGTTTTTAAAAGAAAACATGGTAGTAGTATATACATTGGTAAAGTTTTTAATAATAGTCACTGTTTTAGAATCATTAAAAGGCAAGTGAAATAAAGCAGACCAATTACATGAAGGGTAAAAGGTATAATACGAAGGAACGCAGTAAAGATAAATGGTCAAGGGCTGTTGTGTTTTCTATTCCTGCAACATAAAGTGATCGATAAGAATCTCATATTCAGGCGTATCGGCGACTAAGACAGCAGGTCGACCCTCTTTTGCTCAACGGCTCCGTCATGGGACGAAGAAACGGTCTTTTTCTCGAAAAAAGAATATATTTTACTTGCAGGACAGTTGTAAATTTTCCGGGAAAGTACATTAGCCTGGAACATTATAACATATATTTAAGAAAAAATAATGTTCGGAAGTAATAAAAAGCGTAATTTTTAGGTCATATGACCAAGCCTTTCATCATTAGAATAAGAAAAGTAAAATGAACCAATGAAAAGTTTTATTAACAAGTCACATGACTTGTTATGCTTACGTTACGCGCTGCGCGCCCCGGATGACTTCCGGATGCGCTAACGCGGCGCGTCATATGACGCATTACGCGACAACGCAGGTCCAGAATATAGTCAAAATGTCTCCACCAACCAGCGGTCGGAACACAACCCCTTTCAGCAGGCTAAATAGTTCAGTTAAATGACAACAGAAGGGACAGGCAACAAGAACCATTAGTCAAAGAGGGGAGGGCTAGTTCTTCTCTACCGGGTTACATTGGGGCGCTACCGGAACTGATCGAATTGGTAGTCTACAGTGTTTCTGGATGTTTCAGACTGAAGCTGGGGTTAGCATGAGAGCAGCACCATTTCGTAGCTCCGTCGTGGCCATTCCGCAACCAATCATGGCAGCCGCTCTTTATCGTTATTTTGGGCGGGGTGGGTGGCGGAGCCGAGCTGTTTTGCAGCCATCATTGTGTGGAGTTCAGTTCATTTCACTAGTTTTGTATTTGTCATGAGGGGTTGTTCCTAATGTTTCTATTTTAGCGAGGTCAAAAAGAGATCCCATTAGTGGCCTACTGATTTTGCTCGATTCCTTTTCTTTTTTTTTTACACGATTTTTCGTTATCTGCAAAGACTAAACAGAGTATTGCGACTCTGTGTTTGTTTGTAAATAGAGAATGAACCAAAGAGAACCAATTCTAAAACAGTAAATACTTGGATAACAATCAATCAAATGGAGAGAGAAGCAGGCACGACGTATTACAACGGGGGCAAAGGCCTGCGTTAACTACCCTTCACTATGTGCAAAGAGAGAGTACTCCTAATAGAAATGAGGGGGGGGGCACCATTCAAAGCAGATCAGTGTGCATAAACACGAAAATGTTTTCACTTACCACGTACTTGACATTCGACAGCTTATGATATTTGCTATTAAAAAACCATTGAAATTCACTGAAAAAACCATAGGTTATAGACCATATATAGTTAGGAATTAGCATTTACAAAACCTTGAAAATTCACTGAAAAAACCATAGGTTATAGACCATATATAGTTAGGAATTAGCATTTAAAAAACCTTATTTTACTCACACAAAACCATTGAAATTCCATATATAGTTAGTTGCACTAACTATATATCGCACACCCGCAATCCACTGCTGATGATGTCACATATTACATCATTCATGACATGGTCAGTGACATCACTGATGACATCACTGATGACATCTCAAATGACATCACTGATGACATCACTGATGACATCTCATTTGACATCAATGACCACATCACTGATGATATCATTCATGTGACAATACAATGCATCTCCTCACATTTTAATATAACCTCTGTTTCACCCAGTGTTAAATACAGAGTATAATTTTTGAAACCATTGACACACCAATACTAGTTACTACATATGTACTCACTGATTCCTACGTCTACACACACATTCACTCATTCACCCATACAATCATTCATACATACAATCACTCATCTTTACAACACTATCATATGCACTCATACACCTATACAGACACTCACACTCTGCCACTCATCCATGGAGTTACTCACACACCTAGTCAGTCCTGTAAAGAATCAATCACACTTCCATTTTCTTGTCTATACAGTTAAACATAGAGCACCTTACATTTTCAAACATATACTAACACATACTTACCTTGTTATACAATCATTGATATAAGTACACATTGATCTGCACAGAGTCACACACCTCCCAGCCAGCCACACACACACTCAGTCTCCCATACAAATACTTGGACAATCAATCAGTAACCCATATAGTTAATCATATAGCTACTGATCAACACATGTAGCAGTTTACAGAACAACAGACATAATGATGCACAAATTAAGACACTTTAGTCACTAACCCATGCACTCAGTGAGACACATTTAATCACTCTCTCATACATTCAGTCATGCACCTACTAAATCCTTTGTCCAGACACTTATACTTCCACTCATTCTTCAATATGTAAGACACATTTTAACTTTACAGAAACATACAGTCACTGGATGTTGTCATCAGTGATGTCATCAGTGATGTCATTTGAGATGTCATCAGTGATGTCACTGACCATGTCATGAATGATGTAATATGTGACATCATCAGCAGTGGATTGCGGGTGTGCGATATATAGTTAGTGCAACTAACTATATATGGAATTTCAATGGTTTTGTGTGAGTAAAATAAGGTTTTTTAAATGCTAATTCCTAACTATATATGGTCTATAACCTATGTTTTTTTCAGTGAATATATATATATATATATATATATATATATATATATATATATATATATATATATATATACATATATATATATATATATATATATATATATATATATATATATATATATATATATATTCACTGAAAAAACCATAGGTTATAGACCATATATAGTTAGGAATTAGCATTTACAAAACCTTATTTTACTCACACAAAACCATTGAAATTCCATATATAGTTAGTTGCACTAACTATATATCGCACACCCGCAATCCACTGCTGATGATGTCACATATATATATATATACATTCACTGAAAAAACCATAGGTTATAGACCATATATAGTTAGGAATTAGCATTTACAAAACCTTATTTTACTCACACAAAACCATTGAAATTCGCATATATAGTTAGTTGCACTAACTATATATCGCGCACCCGCAATCCACTGCTGATCATGTCACATATTACATCATTCATGACATGGTCATTGACATCACTGATGACATCTCAAATGACATCACTGATGACATCTCAAATGACATCACTGATGACATCTCAAATGACATCACTGATGACATCACTGATGACATCTCATCTGACATTACTGATCACATCACTGATGACATCTCATTTGACATTACTGATCACATCACTGTTGACATCATTCATGTGATAATACGATGAACCTCTTCAGACTCTAATATAACCTTAAATACACTCAGTGTAAACAGACACTCACAGACTGTCACTCATCCATGGATTTACTCACACACCTAGTCAGTCATGCAAATAATCAATCACACCTCCATTTCCTCAACTATACAGTTATACACACTTTACTTATTCAAACATATACTAACACATATTTACTCTCTTATACAATCCCTGATACAAGTTCACAATGATCCATACAGCCACTCACACATTCACTGGCTCTTATGCACAGTTATTTATATATGTCAACTCTCACATGTACTGTGTTTTACATATGTACTTACTTTGACATGTAGCACTGAGATATCCATTCACTCACCAATACACTCATGCACACAGTCAACCGCCCATACAGCTGTTTCCACATGCACTTTTGAACCCATACATCTAGTGAATCAACTGCTCACACATCTATGCACAGAGTCATACACCTCCCAGCCACCCACACACTCACTCAGTCTCCCATAAAAATACTTGGGCAACCAATCAATAACCCATATAGTTACTCATATAGCTACTGATCAACACATGCAGCAGTTTACAGAACAACAGACATAATGATGCACAAATTAAGACAGTTTAGTCACTAACCCATGCACTCAGTGAGACACTTTTAATCACTCACTCATACAGTCAGTCATGCACCTACTAAATCCTTCATCCAGACACTTATACATCCACTCATTCTTCAATATGTTAGACATATTTTAACTTTACAGACACATACAGTCACTGGATGTTGTCATCAGTGATGTCATTTGAGATGTCATCAGTGATGTCATCAGTGATGTCACTGACCATGTCATGAATGATGTAATATGTGACATGATCAGCAGTGGATTGCGGGTGCGCGATATATAGTTAGTGCAACTAACTATATATGCGCATTTCAATGGTTTTGTGTGAGTAAAATGAGGTTTTGTAAAGGCTAATTCCTAACTATATATGGTCTATAACCTATGGTTTTTTCAGTGAATTTCAATGGTTTTTTAATAGCAAATATCAAAAGCTGTAAAATGTATTCTTCTTTTAAAGGAAAAATATATTTTATATGTATTTAATATAATTTTTTATGTATTTAAATTTTTTGCGGGAACGAATTTATCAACTATCATGCTGAAGAAGAGTGTGGGGAAAAAAAACAAAGAGGAGGACTAAGAGGAAAGAACAATCAGTTCAAAAATACAATTGCTTTAAAGCATGAAGTACTTTTCCACACATTTACATTTAAATAACCCATATTAGAACATACAAAATATCTACAGAGGAGACGGTGTACATTGAATTTTAGACTCTTCATTGGTACCTACATGTTGATACTTACATCACCCACACAACACAACAGCTCTATTCAGAGCTTCCCTACCTCAAAGCACTCTAAAATATTATTTTACTATTTCCCTTGGTTTTCCCCTTGTTACGCTTTCCGGAACGCTACCCGGTGCGCGGACCGGGCGCTAACCGTGCGAAAATTTGAATTTTTTTTATATATATGGGCCTCCTCAGCCACCCTCAGAAAACCTAGGGGGTCAGGATATTTCTCCCGTGCCCCCTTATACCCATTCCCAACATTGTTTATCCTCCATCTTGTGACTAAATTCGTCCGAAACACAAGATGGCGGACTCCCGTTACGCCACCGGTGAGCTACCCGGTTCGCGTACCGGGTAGCGCTTCCACCGCGAAAAATCGAAAAAAAAATGTATTTTATTTTTTTGCCCCGCGGGGCCCTTTAACTCCTTGGATGCTAAGGCATTTCCCCTGCTGCGCTGGGGGTATCCTAAATCCAATACATTCATGACGAGCTGGGCTCGTCATCAGTGTAGCAGGAGGCTACTGCATGACGAGCCCAGCTCGTCATGAGCGTGGAAGGAGTTAATAGCCCCCACATCAATCCTAGGGGGTCAGGAGGGGTCTACCTTGCCCCCTTTCATTCATTTCCCCCTTCGTTTATTTCCACCTCTTGTCTCTCGATCCTACCGAGAGACAAGATGGCGGCCGCTCCGGACTGTTTAGAATGTTGACAGTCACCGGAGAGCCAATCCGCTTCTCCTCGCGAAGTTCCGTTACGCGTCTGGTACGCGAACCGGGGCGCTAACCGGGACGCTGTCACAGATATATATATTTTTTTGAACGTTAATTTCTCAAAATCCACTGGAGTACATATCTTGAGACCTAGCAAAGGCACATCGGGCAAACAGTCTCTACAATTTTGCCAAGTTTTGTGGAAATCCATTCAGCCGTTCGAGTTAAAAGTGAGTCCAACCACCCTATGGAAAACTCAATGTTAAAAACACGTTTTGGGACCCCCCTTTTTTCTCAGCCCCCGCTTGCCGAACCCCCCCCCAAACTTTTTAGGGGACGCTCAGAAACAAAATGTGCCATTTTCCTGAAAATTTCAGCCAATTCCGTCCATCAACGCCAAAGTTATTCAACATAGAATTTTCAGAAATCCCTATTCAAAAAAATCCTAACTATATATACCTACTGGCGACCGCCAGTAGGTAATATATATACTGATATTTTGTGCAATAACAAAATAATAAATAACTAATTTCGGCTGAACTAGGTGCTCTGAAAACTTGGATCAGACTACAGAATTGTTAAGAAACTCCTAAACTTTGTAACAGATGAATACTGTTTTATTTTTTAACCTTTTTCCTCGATATATTTCCACATGGAAACTTTCTGTGACAAAAAGAAGATTGTTCCTATAATTTACTTCCATGTGAATACCTGTTGGAAGCTAATACTTAAATACTGAGTTCACAGGGACATATGTGTTGCTCTTGTTCTTTACAAATATAAATTTAGCACACTACATGGCCGCCTTCTATGAGCTGAGGATAGAGGCATCGGTTAAGGAGATTATGGACTGTTTACGAGACCGCCCAGTGCGAGCTTTGAATAGGGAACAGCGTGAGTCTCTGGAGTCCGACCTCACTGAATCTGAGATTACTGCTGTACTTGCTCAACTGCAGACTGAGAAAGCCCCTGGCCCCAATGGACTGCCTGCATATTTTTTCTGCAGAATGGCTAGAGGAGTGACCAAGCCACTGTTGCTGATGTTTCGGGAGGCTTTGAGCGTGATATTTATCAACTGACCATGGTATGGCGACATATGTCCTCCTGCCCAAGGCCAGACGACCTAGGCATAAGTGTGACCCATACAGGCCGTTATCGCTACTAAACGCAGATGTAAAGATACTTGCAAAGGGGAAGACCAACAGGTTTCACGTGGTAATATTGGACATGGAACGGGCGGTCAGACTGGCTTCATGCCTTATCACTCAACCAAATTAAACTAACAACACCTCCAAAATAATATGGAAACAACCAGGCGTGGAAGAGAGTCCCTGGGCTATCATATCTCTAGTGCAAATAAAGCATTTGATTCAGTGGAATTGCAATTTGTGTTTTTGCTCCTCAAGAGAATGGGGTTTGGACCACACTACATTAAATGGATCAAATTACTATACGTTCAACATGTAGGAGTTAACAGATTCCTTTCGTAGGAGTCTTCCATTGGCAAGGATACGCGCCAGGGCTGCCTTCTCTCGCCAATGCCATTTGCCCTGGAGTTCGAACCTTTGGCAGCACTGGTACGAGTTGATGCCAGGATTTGGAGTTCGATGGGAGGCTCGGGGTTGGAAGAGCAAATCTCATTGTATGCAGATGACATACTAATGTACCTGACTCGCACAGATGACTCCTTGACCCGGATTCGGGAAATATTCTGTATCTTTGGGTAAATCTCTGGATTTGAGAGAAATTTCACCTTTTCCCAATGAAGGGTTGGAAGCAATGCGCCCAGCTGCTACTACCCCTACGAGTAGAGCCCCACGGGTTAAAATATCTTGGTATCTGGATTACCAGAAATGCAGAGTCATACGTGCAAGCGAACCTTGACCTGCTGATCTAAAAAGTAAAGAAGGATGTGAAACACTGGTCCATGCTGCCTTCATCTTTATTGGGCATAGCATGTTTAAAATGATTGCACTACCTCTGCGGCGGTATGTTTTGCAGAATACCTGATATACGTTCCTGGGAGCCTTTTTTACCCGGGAGAACTTTTTATTGAGGATGGGCGAAGAGCGCGCTCGGATTGAAAGCAGACCCTACAATGCTCTAAATTTGATGGTGGTATTGCGCTTCCCAACATTAGGAAATATTACGAGGCCACACTGGTTTGCGTGCTAAATAACTGGGTCTACATGGATACAGACGACATGGCGATCAGGGTGGACAGATGGGCGATGGCAACTGTTGCATGCATGTCTTTTATGGAGGCAGGCTACACAACAGGACTTGCCCGGCAACAAGTGTGGTTCTAGTAGTTTGGAGGTAATTGCTCAGAGAAATGAAGTGGGAAACAAGGCTCACTCCCAGGACGCAACTGTGGAAAAGCACACGGATACCGTAGGTGACCACATTGCAAGGTTTTTAAGGTTTGGGCAGAATATGAATAACCACATTGGGGGATGTGTGGGAAGCTAATGGTGTCCTTCGCTGTGAATATCTGCAGAAAGAATACCAGATGCTGCCCACTCAATGGGTAAAATATAGGCAGTTAAGACATGCACTCACACACAGCATTGCTAAGGATGAAGAGACCCAGGAAGAGTTTCTGTTAGAGAGTAGGCTGTTAGATGGATTGATCAAACGTAAATTGATCTCCCTGGCGCATGTCACACTGGTATGAAACAACCAGGGGGCACTTGCACACCTCAAAGACTGCTGTGAGCTGGACATTGATGAAATGGAAGTTGAGGATCGGCAAGATGCCCTAGGCTTCTTGCTGAGGGAGCAATCAAGGCCAGCTTTAGGCTAATCCAACTGAAACTTATACAAAGAAAATACTACACTAGGACATTATTGTGTAAGATTGGGAAGGCGAGGGATGCCTTGTGCCTCGTGAAATGCGGTACAGAAGGCACATTTATCCACACCCAGTGACACTGCCAGCACATACGCTACTTCTAGGAATGTGTTACCAGATTCCTGGAGGGAGTGGTAGGGGACACTACATAGGTGACATCTAGATTGGCCCTACTGGTATATGGCAACCCTCGGACCTCACCAAATATCAAAAATTACTGGTGAACCTAGGTTGTTTAGTTGGCAAGCGGGATATTACCCAGAAGTGGGGCTGTGAGACTACCCTTCTTTCAGGCAGTGGAAGGAAGGGATGGACCACTGCAAAATCATAGAACATGAGGCATACAAGAGTAGAGGTTGCAAGAAGATGTTTGAGAAGGTCTTGGGCATGTGGGACTTGGAGATGTAGGTCCAGCTGGTATGCAATAGGAATTATGAATGAAGTTGTGGCATAGGTGGATGGGATGGTGTGACAATGGGTGGGATGAGGAAACATTGAAATTGGCATATACTGATGAAATGATAACTTGTAAATGGGTCAGTGTAATGTTCAAATGTCGTTATTGTTCTAGACAAATGCAAATAAGATTATTTTTTTTTTAAATAATAATTTCAGAGTATATTTTGTGGTCTTGGCCATGTCTAAGACTTTGAACCTTTTAACTGTTTATTCCCTTACAGCAGTTTCCTGAAATATTTGGATACATTATATAACAGTTTTAGTACTAATTAATTTTATGTTTTTCTTTGTAGATCCAGAATATAAAACCTTTTTAGAAAATTATTGCGCAGATAACGAGAAAGTCAACGCCAATCCTGAGACTATGCTGGGAGAAATAGAAGCCAAAACAAAAGATTTTATTGGTCTGTTTTATTTTACTTACTACTCCTAATATACATTGGGTTTGTTGGCAGGTCGTGCATTTATTTGCAAACTATCAATTTGTCTGAATTGTTGCAGTTTTGGCATGTCTGCCAACTACTAAAGAGAATCTTTGTATGTCCCAACCAATTAAAATGTTGTTTATTAATAGGCTCTACAGCGGCGTTCTGAAAAACAGTGCCATGCATTAGGTTCTCTTTCTTTAACTAAATGCTATGGGTAAATGATAAATTCCGCCCTGCCGGCGGATGTCGCAGAGTTTTGCCCACTCCGCATTAGTCTTGTAACACGGAGTTCCGGCAAAACTCCACCAACCACCGCAGGATTTTTTCACGCGCAGCTCGCCAACTCTAAGTTGGCGAGCAGGAATTGGTGTCCCCTAGTGCAATTTTCAGGTACTAGGATGGCACCCAGCGACATTTTCTCAGCGCAGAAGGTGCAAGCAGTCATGACTGTACGTTGTGAGAAAGCTGCTGCTTGAGTAGGAAATCTGCTCAAGCAGCAGTAAAGAAACAGAATCTTGCAGAGGTTTTATGTAACGTCACGAGTTCCACCCACCCCTACTAAATACTTGATTTTCTCCCTGGTCTGCCTGTTTCCAGCCTCAACAAACATTATGTTTATTGTTGAAATATTTAGCTAAAACTTTCTCAGATAACAAAGTTTACATCACCACTTTTCCAATATTAGCATAAAGCCTGACAATATTAAATCAACTCTGTTCTTCAAAAACCTAATGCTGACCCTGAGGTCTTGTTCAGCTACAAACCTATTTATGTTTGGCCTCCATTACATATCAGAATGACTTGAAACGGTAGTCACATCACATCGATCCACACTTTTTGAAACCATTAATTTGTTGTATGATTTTTAGTCAGGATTTCAACCTCAATGGAATAAAGAAGCAACCATTTTAAACTGCAGAAAAGTGCTTCACACAAGGGACACACATGAAGCGTGTGCGTTCATATTCCTTGACATTTCCTTAGCATTCGACTCAACTGAGCATAAATCCCTCGTCGACTAGCTGATGTCAAATGCCGCAAAGGTGGGGTTAGCCCAAAAATGTTTCATTTTATTCCTAAGAGGCGCCTGAAAGGGATTTTGTTTCAAAATTCTTACTTTAGTGTGCTATACACAAAATTACTTAGTGGTTCAATCCAAATTGATTCTGAACCTTTGAACAATCAGAGCATATGTCAGATTAAAGAATGTTAGCACTCAATAAATGAGAAAAAAATGTTGAAAAAACACAGGAATATCTTTTTTCAAAAAGTACAATGTTTTTATATAGATAACATACAAGAGGATACAATCAAAGAAACATTATATAGCAAAACACCATGAAAGAGGAATGGACAAATCAACCTACAGTTCATGAATGTATACAACTATTCCAAAATGATTAGAGTAACATGTCTAGAGATACAAAGTACAGTTACTAATATACAATAAATATTTGGGAAATAGATGGGGGAGTCGCCAGTGATTGTGCTACGTACAGATCAAATTAACGAGCAAACTTTCTTTTAAGCCTTACACTCGAAGTGAGGTTTTCTAGCTCATGTATATAGTTGCAAATTGCACTTTTTCAACTGTAAGTTGCACCACTTTATGAAAAGAGTCCATGAAACAATAGATATACGAATGTCCGTCCAGTGTTGAGAAAAATCAAAATTCTTTACTGTTCTTTGTAGTGTTGACAACTGTACACCAAATAGCCAATGCGTTTCGTTCTTCATCAGTGCTGTAAAACAACATTTATCCCCTTCGATGCTCATGACGAGCTCAGCTCGTCATGAGGTATACCTCTCGTGTGCTCATGACGAGCTGAGCTCGTCATGACCACACTCATTTCCATTATGGCCCAGCACAGCAGAGGAATCTTTTGAGCACCCAAGGTGTTAAAAACACTTATATAATACATTGTAATGAAATGCATAATACTATGCAAATAATTAATTACATATAGACAGTTATTATCATTACATAAAAGACAGGAGAGCCTAAATCATCTACAAAAGATTTCAGATACTCTCACTTTTTTCCTTAAAAACCTCACAGATATTTGCATTTATGAATTGAATTTAGCAACACTCACTTATATTACCTTTATATCTATTTTCAGATAAAATTATTCGTACTTGTCGGTATTCCTTATTTGAACATTGCAAAAAACACAACATCACATAATTATCCAATAGTTGGACTTAGTGCTTACCAAAATTTCGAGAGTTCTGCATTGCATCTCAGCATTTGGAAAGAAGATAGAAACCAGAGAATTTTAAAGGGCATTCCCAGGTGCTCAGCTAAAATATCCTAACTACAACCGATCCAATTTCATCGAATAAAATCCTTATATTGGAATCTATACCTATCATATATTATAACAAAATTGCACCTACCAAGACAAATAGATGTATCCTAATTCCGACCCAAATATGCGAGCGTAATCATCTACTGTGCTCCACCGCTCTTTTGTTTAAAGTGACTTCAGGCAGAGACTACTTACGTCTAATTGTGCCTGCAAGATATCAAGAAGGAGAAAGGAAAGGTATAGTCAAATCAACAACACTATGAATGCACCCTAATATAATAATTCTAACCCTGTCAAAAAAAATGAGAGAGAGATGATACAAATATCCATATCCTCCCTAGGACCTATCATGGCTCAATACTCCAAATGATTTTATTATGGTGATATGTCCCCAATTTAATCCCAGCCTTTCCCGCTGGTCTCACGACCCAGTAAAACGAGCACCCGCTTACCCATTCAACAAACTGCATCAGGTTAAAATCTAGCTCAAAATGCAAAAAATAACAACAGCTGATGTGCCTGCTATAAAAATATACACCTTTAAACGTCTGATCTGATTTTACTTCTTGTATAGTATATATCCAGTTGTTTCTAGAATCACAAACCAAATTCATGGCTAATGCATATTTAGATGGTTACAAATTACATGTTCCCATTTTTTGGATACCTAGTTTCTCTGAAAACATCTTCTGTTCTCAAACCCTCATAATTATCCAATACCAGAGCGCAAGGCCATTTACGGTACTATCGCTAAATGCAATATATTAATTTTTAAATTAAAGCTTGTCTCTGACCGATTCCACCAGACTCAAACATAAAATTGCTGTGCCCGACATTGTACTATAAAAGGGCCCCCACATCCCATCCACTCGATGTTTTATTTTCCAAACAAATGCGGTTAAAACAAACCCCATTTCAGAAATGACTTCAGACGGTTGCACTATCAACAATTCTCCCGTCACAGTGTTATAAAGGCAAACAGTAACGCCATTATTCTTTAAAAAAGGCCCACGCCTCATATATACATAACTAAATAGGGAGCACACTCGCCAAAAAGCCTCGTACTCCCGCTCCGTAGCCAACAAATTTTGTAATATACAAGCGAAAAAAGCCCGACCTAGCACCTCTTATTTAAACACCTGGTTGCGTCAGGTGGCGTCAACGTAAACCGTTACAGCCAAGTGTCAAGATACCCGGGTTAGGGACCAATCAAAAATTCCTATTACATCCTTTCAATTTCAAAAGGGGATGTTACAATGAAAGTGGGAGGGATAATTAGATTTCATTCAATGCACAGAAATACCCATGCTAACCCTCAAGCACCCAATAATGCTCCATAAAGTAGAAAAAACCCACAAAATTCCATCAATCCCCATGCACATATAACAAAGATAATGGGGTGCAATTTTATTGAACTTTAACTACCGCTTGTTCCGTCATGGTCGAAAAAAACGCCTGTCAACATACACACTTGTAAGCCTTCCCAAAAACCAAGGGCACATTCCTCCCTGGTTGGGCATAGCTCAATCGGCAAATACAGAGTACCACAACTCCCACGACCAGGGGTTCAAAACTCCCATCATGTATTTAAGAAACCCCAATTGTAAATTGTCAAACTATTATTATTGCTTCCTTTTGGTCACAAAAAAGAGCTTTCGAGATAACTTATAGATAAGTAACAAATAAGGAAGACACAGACTTCTGTTTATCCTTTTAGTCACAAAGGAAAGATTACGAAATACAAGATGGGTAGGTAACCATTACGGAAAACACCAACTCCTATTGATCCTTAGAGGCCTGAAGGAAAAATATTGGGCTACAATGTAATGGGCTTTAACCAACCGCACATGCAATTGGAATAAGTAGCAGACGAGCATCAGCTCAGACATACATATCAGCGCAGATCGCGGATAATTATTTCCGTTCTAAGATATGGCTCAGATAGCAGAGAAAGAGTATAACAACTCCCACAGCCAAGAGTTCAAATTTCCCCAGAGGGTACAGGACAATCGAAAGTTCAGTAGCACTCAGTCCTTTACATTGGGCATATGTTCATTTCTAGTAGAATCACGTACAATTTTGTATCATTAAGAATTACATATTGGGTCCACATTATATTGATAAATGTAAAATCCATATTTAATCCCTCAATAGACACCACCATATAACCAAATTATTACATTCACAATTTTATATAATGGCATTTTCATTTATCTACATGGGCAAATCAACACATTAAATCTTGCTGCACCATTTGTTAGTTTTATCCACAATATATTCAGACCCTTTATTTTAAAATTACACATAGGTAATTAGCCACATTACTTTTTTAAATCATCCTACCCAATTTTCAGCTTCTGATGATAATGTTGTTCTCCCTAATATGTCAATTTACCTTAAAACATACAAATATCCAGAAAACCACATAAAAGACCACATAAAGTAATGTAACTCCTCGTCAGTATTATGTCCCATCTTGGTACATCGTAACCGGCAGATCCAACCTGCCTCATTTTGGCAAAGGGACAGCTCCCTGTCCCCCCTCTCATTCTCAAAGGGATATGATCTATGCCATGGAACCAAACTTCTGGTCTTCCTCCATGACACTCCCTCATAGTGCAGTCATGGGATATCTAGTATCCTGATGCCGGATCGCCCTTATATGGTCTTGAATTCTGGTTTTAAGTGTCCAAGGTTGTGCTGCCCATATATATATTATTTCAGTGCCACCCAATTACATATGTAACAAAAGTGGTTTTACATGTTATCATATGTCACATTTTATAGACCCGAGAGGTGTTATAACTAAATTCTTTGAGTCTGTTTTTGCCGAATTGGCATACATTACAATCTGTACATGTAAAAAAAACATTCACTTAAGTGGCAGCCAAGTATTACTTATCATTTTAGAGATCACGTAACTGGGACACAAGAGATCTCTCAATGTCCTTCCTCTTCGATAAGTCACTTATGGTTTTGTTGACATTTCCCCCATTACTCCTGGCACTTCCTGCAGCAATTTCCAATGTTTTTAGAGAATTTTATAGATATCCTGACTATGAGGCCTATTAGGATGGCGGACGGACCTGCGTCCGTCCGCCACCCCGAGGTGGAGAGACCGTCCACAGGGGCAGCAGCGGTCCCTCCGTTGCAATTAGGATGTGACCGCCACCCTGGCGGTCACATCGCGTATCTTTAACCTTGCGGCGGGTGCTGCTTGAAGCAGCACCCACCGCAAGGTTAAAAATGCATGATTTGCCTGCCGCTTTGTGCATGTAAATGCAGGGGGGTACCATAGGTGCACCCCCACCCCCCCTTCACCCTGGGGGCCCACAAGGGGCGCCCAGAAGCAAAGTTCCACATGCTTTTCTACGGCGGAAAAGCCGCCGCGGAAAAGCATGTTTCAACGCACATCATAATTTGGCCGCGGCGGTGAATCCGCAACCTCCGGGCCGGCGGTGGCTTCCACCGGCCCGGAGGATGTGGATTCACCGGCATTATAATCTACCCCTATGTTTGTTATATTTTGGAAAAAAATTAATTGAAGACCCAGTCTTTTGGCTAGCATTAGCAGTACCACGCTCTTGTAATGTGGATTCCCTGGATTTCTGTATTGCTTTCCTTTCCGCATTATCTAATGCCTTTTGCTTATAGCCTCTGTTCTCAAATATTTTCCTAGTTATCTTTAGGTTTTCTCTAAACAAATTGGTATCGCTGCAGATCCTACGCACCCTCAACATCAAATTGCATATCGACTGATGCTCCATATTAAATAAAGCATCAAGAGATTTAACGCTAGAGTGAACTTTGAAACAGTGAAGTCTCTTGTTGAATTTGTCTCCATACCAAGACTCATCTGGGTCCCATTTCATTACCGACCGTTACAAAGGGTCTCGGTTATATGCAAATTGGTTGAACGTCCTGAGGATGGTCTGACGGACAAACGCCACAACAGACCGAAACGCTGACTCCCTCTTCTATTTCCCAAATATTTATTGTTTATTAGTAACTGTAATTTGTGTCTCTAGATATGTTACTCTACTCATTTTGGAATAGATGTATACATTCATGAACTGTAGGTTGTATTTGTCCATTCCTCTTTCATGGTGTTTTGCTATATTAATTTTCTTTGATTGTATCCTCTTGAATTTTATCTATATAAAAAGTTTGTACTTTTTGAAAAAAGATATTCCTGTGTTTTTTCGACATTATTTTCTCATTTATTGCGTGTTAACATTCTTTAATGTTCACTAAGACTCTTAAGGACAGAGAAAGGAGGTTGGCATTATTTCTGATGAATAAAGAGAATGTTACTCCTTGTAGAGGAGATGCCCCCTCTTCAGTGGAAGATTCTGTGACAAGTGCCCGACTAAGCTCTTCATGAAGCCAGTGCATAAAAGGAGACTTGTTTAGTTTCCCGAGCATGATTTATTTGGTAAAGGGCTTGCAGCTACCTCATCTGCTGACAAATCTGAGTATAAACGCTATTGTGACCCAACTGTGGCAAAGAAAAAGAAGAAATTCGCAGAAGAAATCTTTTTGAGACTGTCGACGACAAAATCATTGTCGACGTCGAAGATGTTGACAATGTCTTCACCGTAGACTACTACTCCGTCGTCTACAACTTTGCCGCTGTCTGTGAAGGCACAGTTGACTACGAAGACAAAGCCACCACTGACTGTTTCATCAACGGCAAAGACCATTCCGTCGAAGGTGATCAACGTCGACGGCAAGATCACCTTACTATCGACGATGAAGACTATGCCGTCAATGTTGATGACCATACCAACGACGTCAGTGACCATATCATTGACGGCGATGACAGTATCATCGACAGCATCACCGTTGGAGTCCTCACAATCAATGAAGATTATGTGAAGTGATGTTTTTTCACCTTTAAGGGTGATGGATGTGCATCCATTGCAATTATTGCACTCAGATCAAAAAGAAGAGGCTAGTGATTATGTCTCACTGCCAGCTTGCTGCCAATGCAATTGGATGTGAGATATGTCCCAGATTTTGAAGAGGATGCAATGGAGGATGAGGAGTCCTACAGTGAATATGTGTTTAAGCTGGAGTACAGGTCTGGAAGTATTCGAATGGATTTAAGTCAGAAACCACCTAGATATTACAGAGAGCCAGATGTAGTCCAAATGCCAACGGCCTTCTTATCTACATTGCAGCAAATGATAGATACTTTTACAAAATTATTGTTGCACCACCATCTAATAATCCTAACATGGGGTTAACTGCTGCTCCCACCCTCCTGCCTCCTCAACCTGGGCCTTTGCCTGTTTTACCTGCTAAGCAGCCATCTCCACCACCACCTCCTCCAACACCATGGGTATCGGTCCACGGAGAGGACATGGATGATGCTCTAATGGCTATACCTCTTCAGATGTAGAAGAAGAGGAAGGTGAACTGCCATCAGAGGGTGATGGAAGGAAAGATGATGATAGAAATGTTATTGTCCCAAGTGGAAGCGATGGGCCAATTCCACAGCATGCTACAGATGATATCTCTAAAATTCATTCGTGGATGACCTCTATAGATCAATTATGTTTTGTTTTCTATATGACTTCAAAGAGCAACCTTGGAAATCCATTAAATTCATACCTATTCTTAACTATGTCTTGTCAGAAGCTCTGAAATTGAAGAAGACACTGGCTACCATTCCAGAGGTAATAGCTTGTCTGGAAAAGAAATACAGAGCACCATATTTAGCTCTGGCTTGCCTCACTGGTCATACTAGGCCGGTTTCATTCATTGGTTCAGCAGCTCAGAGAACGACCAAGACCCCAATAACACCATTGTCTAATTTGTCAGACAAAAATAACAAACATATTGACAATCTGGGTCAGAGAATTTTTTCAATGGCATCAACCTCAAGACAGCAAATGCCCTGGCGATTCTAGGTTGGTACGATCGCCAGATGTGGCATGACAAAGCTCCATCACTGGATCTTATTCCTGAGGATAAGAATGAAACAGCAAGAGCTATTATAAAGGAAGGAAATCAACCTCTTCTTCCATTACTGATTGTGAGGAACTACTCACCGATGCGGCCCCATGGGCGGGAATTCTCCGTGATCAGGCTCAAGACCAACACAAGGAAACTCCCGATCCGCATCCATGCCGTCTTTTCGTCTCCCTACAGAGAGCTGGGAGTCAGGACCCGGAAGAGGATGGCAGCAACCCCGGAAGTCATCGCGGAGGACCAATGAAATTGGCGGTGTGCGAGGAAGAGGGCGGGCACTTGCACGAAGCTGGAGAGCGGGAGAAGACGTCGGGAGGAGCAGCAAAGACGGAGACACCCTGCGGAGAGACCAGCACGGAGAAGCCCAGGAGAGGAGATATTGAGGGAGAAGAAACAGACGAGTCCTGGTGTGAAGAGTGATGGATTCCACCGGAGGACGCTGAAGAGCGGCCGCATTCTCTGAAGAGTTTGCGGCAGGGGCCGGTGAGTGAGGGAGTACAACGAGGACTGGAGGGAGGTGGGAAGGTAACTGAGGGTTGCGGGAGGAGAGTAATGTAGGTGGCAGATTGCACTGTTTGTCATGCTGATGCCTATTGCTGTAAGTGCGACCTGTAACAAAACCCTGAATCTGGTTATTATTTTCATTTGCTCAATATAATGAGATGACCCGAGTCTACCTCTATTAGGGTCTATTGTGGTTTAAAGTTCTTAGTTGGACGACGTGGGATCCATACTTGATTTCCCTTTCCCCCCTCACTAGCCCCTTCCCTTCCATAGCACTGATTCCAAGCTCTAATTGTGCCTAATACTGAACACATCCAAGGTGTGGTGACGGGTTACCCCACTTGATATTTAGGAAACTGGTGTTCTGACGGCTCCTTCTCTTTCCTCTTTTATGAGCCTCCGGGGAACCCCCTTCGACTCCGAAGACGAGGAGCCTGAACCATCGCCCTCCACCCCAATATTTAAAGAGGAAGAATCACCTGAAGAGGACTTTTGTGACGCCCGGACATCTGTTTTACCTGAACCTAAGCTTGTTGAAAATGTAACTCTACCTGTTCGTAAATTCATCCAGCCTCCTCGCCTGTATATTAAACCTGCGCTCCCACACTGATGCAGTGATGAGTGTTTCAAAAACTGTTCTTTTCCAGTTGTCAGAAGGCAAGGCTGGTTAAGTTCTACAGCCTTCCGTACTGATGTCCAAGCTAAAATCCTGGACATGCCTTTTGATGGGCTCACTCTTTTTGGTAACATGTTGATGAAGCTCTGCATGGCCTTAATACCTACACAGATACAGCTAGGACTGTTCCAGTATCACATATTTGGGTCCTCTATTTTTCGTGACTCACGGGGATCACAAAATGCCAGAGCAGGTTTTTACCAGTATGGACCATAACACCCTTATTATCCTCAAAGACAGTCTGGATATGGTCAAGGATATTCCATTACTGGAAACCAAAGGCAAACTTACGGAAGGTTTGAAGAAAGGAAAAGGATTCCTCACAAATTTGAACCAGAGATAATCAGATGAGAGCTTGACTCCCAGCTCAGCCCCTCTTTTCTGTCTGGTCCTCAGATGTTCGTGGGGGGAATTTCCTTTTTTGCTCCTGCATATATAATATATCTCAATACAATGGGGTTTTACAAATTGTCCAGTCAGGTCATACGTTGAAGTTCATCCAGAGACTCCCAGTCTATCCATCAAGAAAGGAACATCATCTTCATTTGAAGGAGCTTCAAATGGAAATTCTCCTGCTTCTTTCCAAGGAAGCCATAGAAATGGTCCCCAGATCGCGAAGAAATCAAGGTTTCCATTCTAGGTTCTTCCTAATAAAGAAGAAACCTGGTCAATAGAGTCTAATACTGGACCTTGGAGAGTTGAAAATGTTTCTAAAGAAGCAGTCATTTTGGATGCTCACTCTGCAGGAAATCCTCTTGATGATTCAGGAATGGGATTTTATGACCTCCTTGAACCGTTGGAATGCGTACTTCCACATAACAATTACCGAAAACACAGGATGTACTTACCAGCTACAGGTGCTCCCTTCTGGGCTCAAATCCTCACCAAATATATTCACCAAATGTCTTTCTCCAGTTGCAGGTTTTCTCAGGAGTGAGGGTCACCAGGTGTTTCCATACCTTGATAACTGGTTAGTCAAATCGCCATCCTGAGAAAAATCAAGGGCTTCCACAAAGGCTTGAATCAATCTCTTCTGAAAAGCAATCAAAGTGAGGCAATACAAACCCTAATAGGTAAGATGGCCTCATGTATAGGTCTCATTCATTTTTTCAGGCTTCATTTGAGACCTGATAAGCAGGAGCTGGATTCCCAATGGACGCAGGTGCAAGTCACATGGAAAGATATGGACTGCGTCACATGGCGCTTGAAACCAGCTCAGATCTGGTGAAGTAATCCATAAAACTTAACTGCAGGTCTTGCTTTCCTATCTATAACAGAAAGACTGTTTATTCGCCATGGATGTGTCAATGGACAGATGGGGAGCCCACCTTCAACAATAGGAGTGGTCAGATGCAGAGAATACACTCCACATCAATGCATTGGAACTCCGCTGCATAAGACTGGGTTTACAAGTGTTCCTTCCCAGATTGGCAGGAAAGCCAGTCCTTCCCAGATTAGCAGGTCAGCTGGTCCTAGTCAGAACAGAAAACACAATTTCCATGTTCTACAAAGTCAAGCAAGGAGGAACATGGTCCAGGATCTTTTCAGAAGAAGCTCAGTTTCTGTGGAACTGGGTCATTTGTCACAGGCTAGACGTTGCTGTGGAAGATCTGCCAGAATGATCAGGCGGATGCCCTCAGACGGCATGTGACAGATTGTCACGAGTGGGAACTAGAGCACAATTGATCTTTTGCCACTCCAAGTCACACGAAATGTCCGTGCCACGCAAGCAGGTTCTGGGATCCAGGGATGATGGTCAATGCTCTTTCGATCAGTCAGTCCAAGATATTTGCCTACTACTTTCCTCTTTTTCCCTAGAGCCCCAGGGTTTTAAAGAAAGCGAAGATAGACCTTTGCAAGGTGTGCACAGAGATGGAAACCCCTGCATAGAGCAGGTTTTCAGCTCATTGTTTGGAGGCCATGCCCAGCCAACGTCCAATGATTTCATGTCGGTAGCAGTCTCATAAGTCTCTCAAATTTGTTTTTGCGAGAGTGGGAGGTCACCTCCAATATTGCTGGGCCCTATGCCCCACACTCCCTCCTGGCTCCCCAAGGCTCATTTGATAGTCGGCGGGGATGGGCTGAAAGCTTGTCTCCTTAACCTGCCCCTTCAAGATCCTGCTGCCTCCTCACACAGTGAAAGTGGTTTCAAAGTTGTCAGATCTGTATCCACATAATATGGTCCTATATTTTCATTCCAATAGATTCCCAAGATGGCAACTGATGACCATAGTACACATTTTAACCAGCGGCGGCACCTATGCAGTGGCGGAGGAGCATCACCCTACAGGCTCAGAGCCAGCAGCTGAAAAATATAACAATATTTCATTACCATTTTATTTTTCAGCTGCTGGCTGAGCCAGCATGTGTAGGGAGGGGTAGGGCCATGGGAGGGAGGAAGAATGGAGTGCAGTACGCACTTCTAAGTGGGAATGTCTTTTTGGCTGGCAATCTTAAACCGGGCCAAACAGACATGCGCATTCAGGTTTCTCTAACCCGGCTGTATACCTCAGCTGGGTGGAGAAACAGCACATACTCCTTGTGCCTAAGTGGAGTGTCAAACCAGCCTGCTCAGGCCAATCCTATAGCTGCTCTCATAATATGAGAGCAGCGTTTGGATTGTCTGAAGAGTCTGTCCCAGGGAGTGTGGGAGCAGCAGGAGAATGGAGGATCCCCAAAGAGCGTGGCAGCCACAGGATCAGTTTTTTTTTAATTGTATATTTTTAATTCAACCCCCCCCCCTCCACCACCACCACTGTTTCTGCCCTGCTGCCCCGCCACTGCACATTGGCAGCAGCTGCAACTGATCTTAACCAATGCCAGGCCTATTTACAAATGATACATTTGGTCGTAAACATATCATGACAACCAAGTTTACTTGCGCATGCCAGGAATTAACAAAGGGATTCCTGGCAGGTATTAACCCTTTCAGGTATTTGTCAGTGGTGATGGGTTCAAAGCGATCTCCTCACAACACACCCGCCCCTCCTAAGACGGTACAAGTACTTTAAAAATTGGGAGGTTTGTGTAACCACATAGTATGGCCTTATATTATAATTCCATCTGAGCCCCATGATCATCTTAAAGTTATGAGAGCAAAGCTACAGCCAACTATTACAAATGGCTTGCCTATCACCAGGGGGAAAGTTGGTAAACTATTAGACCTATTAGTAATTAAGACTTATAAAACAATTTTTGGGATCCCCAGATCAGTTAGCCAAGCAGAAATAAGATTGGAGTTTGGCCTCTAAATACCTGCTATGGTGTTGCAACGGTCATTTTTGAAATGCATTTATTCTATGTTTTCATCTGACCCTGTTTCCTTAGCGAACATCTGTTGGCTTGAAAAAAATTATTCTGCCTATACTGTCACCTGGCAATCCTACATTTCAACTTGCCTTCGGTGTTTTGGTCTGCAGATAGGGCACACCGAATTGACAATGCCCAACTTTAAACAAATTTAAAAAAAAGAAATCCAAGTCAACTCCCTTAATGCGGATAAAACAACCTTAGCGGCAAAAACTCATGCATGGTTTGTGATTAATTCACATCAGTCTCTGCAAATCCAGCTGTACCTGAATGCCTATTTCTCGGCCCTAATAAAAGATACATTTCTAAAAATTATATTGGGTATAAACCTAACTAAGAAGGGTATGCCGACCTGGATTCAGCAAAGGCCAAGTACTAATTGTAGACTGTGTGAGTGGCCACATGAAACCCTTTTGCATATAGTATGTGCGTGCCCTAATTTGCTTAAAATTTGCTGCACACTTTTAAAACCCCTATTTCTTAAGACTGGGGTAACTTCGGTCCTTTAGGCCCTTATTTTATGTCTATCGGGTGAGTCGATTCCACTTCTATGTCAATTGACAAAGTTTTTTGCTATTGCTGCAAAATTATTGGTAACAGCTGTTTAAGGGTTATCTTAATGAATCATGAATTATTGTGGTTGTTTTAAGGTCGCTGGCCCAATAGAAATTATGAAAATACTGACACTTTCATTGCTTATTTGCACAGTGCAGTCATCCTGAACGATTTAGTGCCTATGCTGCTATCGTAATTTGATCCAAAAGGAATTATGAAAACACTGATGCACTTTCTTAGCTTGTTTGCACAGTGGTACTCAATGCGTATATATTCTATGCACTAGGACAACCTTAGATAGTAGGTTCTTAAATTATACAGAGACACCTTACTGCTCACTTGCACTTTGAAACGTAATGATACAGTTTGTGTTCATAGGTATTTTATAGCATATTTGCACAATGTAATATCATGTTAACTGTTTTTATTGTATATTCCTGAGTGTAACTATAATTTGCTAGTAGATGTTATTACGTTCATTTTAAAAGATGTTTACAAGTGTTTTCAATATTCCGGTACGGCATGTAACCATAGATAACATTCTTTTTGTACAGGCGCTTATTGTCTAAAGAAACTGGAATAGTGTCTCTTTTATATAGTTCTGTTTTAAAGTTTTAATTGCAATGATTTTTTTTTCATCAAGCAATAAAAAATCAATTCAATTTATCTGAACCCCAAGACAGCAATATATGGCCATAACCCACATTTTAACCATTGTCGGGCCTATTCTCAAGACATAAATGTGGTCGTAATCATGTTTACGGCCAAACTGACATTACGCCTGCCAGCAGTAATTGACAAAGTGATTCCAGCAAGGTGCAAGCCCTTTCAGGTGTGCACAGATCTCCACCATGGGTTTCAAGTTCTCGGCAAATATTCAAGCAAAATAAAGTCCTCTGTTTTTTCTTGACTTATAGAAGCATACTTGTGTAAAGGCTGCATGTTAAATTGTATTATTTTTGTTTTAGCCAGAAGATCAACTCCTCTCTTGGAATTTATTAAAAACAGAAAATTAGAAAAGCAGGTAGGCATACATTTTAAGCACGTTTTTTTTCTGATCACACAAGTTCAAATTCAAGAAGTTATCCGGAGACCCATCCATTAAAAATGTGTTTGCATTTTATTTCTATAGAAAATCAGAGAAGAAAAAAGAGAAGAGAGGAGAAAAAGGGAACTAGAGAAAAAACGCATCCGAGAGGAAGAAAAACGAAAGCGTAAAGATGATGAAAGACGAAAAAGGAAAGAGTCTGAGAAGCAAAGAAAAGTTTCAGAAAAAGATACACAGATTCAGGTTAAATTACTTCTAATTCGTCGAAAATTCGCAATGGTGAAATCCTAAATAAATTTTGTTTTACTAGTAATATTAGAATTTGGAGCTGTTTTGTTTCATGCTTTGTTTTTCCTTAAAATATCAACGAATAACCACAACAATCGACTCAGTATTTCTAGTAGCTTTTGTGATGACCCAGGACATTAAAAATATATATTAAGAAAGCAAAAATAACTACCTTATCAATCCAGGCCCTTATCATTTTGAGGAATTCTCCAACTGTTCCTTACAACTGCTCAAAAGTAAGCCCTTGGGAAATGCTTCTTTGTTATTATAGAGGGCAGTATGAGATACTTTAATGGCATATAGTTAGAAAAGTATTGCCGAAGAAAATACACTTAAAGCCATTCCGAGTTCTTTAGTGAATATAACAATGGGAAGAAATTGTATTCTCTTGTTTATACTGGTTTTTTTATCTGCATTTTTAGAGCGTGAGTGTTTGATTGATGCATGACAGTACTGTTGGCCTTGTTTTGCCAACTTTATGGCTTTTCAGTTGCAGTCCTATGATGGTGATAGGACGCTGCCTAAATGAAATACCAGTATTTGTAAAGCACACAGCTACCTCCAAAGTGGTGTCTCTGCACTGGGGACCAGCAGGAAGATTAAGCGAGCTATAGCCCAGAGTCACATGGTGCTTGGGTAATCTGCCGCCGGCACCGGGGATTGAAATGTGAACCCCATAGTCCTTAGTCAGGCACCCTGGCCGCTGCGCCACACTTCTTCCACTACTTCCTACTGTCCTGTATGAGCATGACCAATCTTAGGCATGGTTAGAGTGATGACGTGTGGTGCTGTTGGTTACAGCATACTGATGGATATCCAATGACGACTAAAAATGGTATAACGATGGGCAGTTGGATGTATGTGAAACAGGCTGTCCATAATTGGGGAGAGGAGTTGGCCTAACATCTCGGGCGGTCAACCTCGAATCTGGGGAACTGGGTTCGAGTCTCGGCAATAACGCTGAACATCCTGTGATTCTGGGTATATCACTTAATCTCCCCTGCCTAACAAAATAAATGAATGTGTCCTCATGTTATGCAACTGGTGCTATGTAAAGTGCTCTGATACCTGATTCGGGTCAAGTACGTGCTATATAAATCTCTGTAAAAAAAAAAAAATTGTACTGACTGAGATGATGCTTAGTGAGTCTTAGGCAGGATGGTGTGTTCATCCGGAAATATTGTTTAACGTAAAGCTACTGCATATGCATGTGTGGTGTTAAGCACAACCAGATCTGTTAAAATTGCAGATGTGACCACTAAATATGGGGCTTATGGCATTTCCCTCTAGAGGATAAGTGGCATACAAACGTGAACCAAGCGACAATGGATAATGTGGATACAGTTTGATTAAGAGTTGCAGCACTTGTACAAAGAAAATGAAAGAGACTGCATCATCGGTTTTAGCTGAGTTGTAAAGCAAAGTGCATGCCTTCTTGGCCCAGGAATCTTATTGAGGCCTTCTCTAGAAAACACACAAAATATTTGTTTCCCTGCACCCACTCTGCTGGTAACTTAGCACCGAGGACCTTGGGGATCACATCTGGTGTATATTAACAGCCTTGAGCAGTGTCCCCATGTTACAAAGAGGGAAACAAGTTAAATAGTTGTACATGCTTTTCTGACTAAATAATTGTGTTGTGAAGAAGCTTGTAGAAGGCTTGGGACGAATCATTACCTCTACGTCCCTCGTCCTCGACCCAGTCATCACTAATGAGGTATCCCACAAGACAGGAAACAAAACAGGAAACGCCTTTAGGCTCCACCCTCCCCTCCTGCCAGGTGCTATATTACACCCAACCACTAGAAGCACATCCTGATTTGTTTCCTGTCGGTGGCTAGCATTAAACCCCAGCTCCTAACACGCACTATCTTGGAGAAACGGCCGCTTTTCTCAGCACATGACTAATGGGCAAGTGAAATACACAAACCAATCCGTGACCATCAAGTCCTTGAAAATCATGACCTGGAATGTCGCAGGACTCAAAACACTGTTACAAAATCATGTTGCAGTGACATTCCTGGAAGAGGCAGATATTATCTGCATACAAGAATCATGGGCGACTAATCCTCTCTCACTAAGAGGATACGCAGAACACGGCAAACCTGCAACAAAGACCAACATATTCGGAAGACCATCAGGGGGGATGTGTGTCTATATCAAGCACTCGCTGGAATTAGAATTCAAGGAAATAAATAACCTGCCCAACATGCTCCAGGCGGGCATCCTGAAAGGCCCCCTTTCGATCAACGAACCTCTTCTATCTTGGTGATCAATATCTACCACAACCCGCATGGGTCTACAGCCGATTTGTCTACGTTAATAAATCATCTAGAGGCCCTGCTATTACAATTCCCGGCGTTGGATTGCATCATTCTCGGTGACCTCAATATCCACAATATAGGAGTCACACCTCCACAAAGTCACCAATCCGGGGCCACCAAGGCACTGAACGCCCTATTAAAATCTTACAAACTGGCGACAGCACATTCTGTCCATCTAAAGAACAGGCCAGGGGCCTTTGTCGCTCCCACGTACAACAACCAGACCACGATTGACTATATCATCTTAAGTGACAATCTGCAACCTTTGATGTCGGATTACTCTGTTCACCAGCGCAGGGACAGCGATCACGCCGCCTTAATAATTACACTGAACTTGACAGCAAACTCACGCCATAGGCTACAATACATTGGGGCTGCAAACGGCAAGCAACTGATAAAGCTACCTAGAAGAATTAAATGGGGGCAGACAGCAACCATCACGTTCAATAATTGGACAAACTCGTGGGCAGGCTGGCCACCGAGTGACCACACAAATGGCGCTATAGTAACATGGGATGGAATCACCGGGACCTTAGCGGTTATACTTCGAGGGGACACAGCAAGGGTAACCCGTTGGCACCCACCATCCACACTCGGATTCAATCGGGCAATTAAAGAAAGCGCCAAAAATCTGAACAAAAAACGAAAAGTGCACCGGAAAAATGGCACAGCTTCAGACAAAAAACAGCTACAAGAGGCCGCAAGAAGCCATTCGAAGAAGGTGTATGCCGCAAAACGCGAACATTGCGAAGCACAATGGCTGAAAATCTTTGACCTGCTGAGCCCTGGGAAATCACAAGAATTTTGGAGCTATTTAAGCAATCTCGGACGATGTCCAAATCACAGAGAAAACTCCCTCGAGGACTCCACCTGGTTTGCCCACGTAAAAACCCTATACAATGAAGACCAAGCCGCCCTTCATTCTAAGAATGCATCTACAGCAAGAGAAGAGCCAGATTCCACCACCCACATGAAGGCCCTGCCTGGAAAACTACTAGTGTAGAAGCTCCTCTTCTCATGTACGAGAGGAGGAGATTTTGATGGGGAGAGTATCCGGGATTGCCTTGGGGCTGTTTTCCATTGGTTCCAACTGAACAGCCTCAAGTGCAATTCCGAGAAATCTGAGGTACTCTTCTTTGGGTGTGATACCGAGCCAAATTGGCAGGCCTGGTGGCCCATTGACATGTTTCCTCCGTCTTGTTCCTCCAAAATGGCTAAGAACTTGGGGGTCAAGATGGACAATGGGCTTACCTTAAAATCCCAGATTCTCGGGGTGTCGGGCACCTGTTTTGGCCTCCTCAGGATGCTGCGGAGGTTCCTTCCCCTGCTGTCTGAGGAGCACAGGAGGCTGACGGTACAGGCTCTTATCGGGTCCAGGTTAGATTATTCTAACAACCTCTACCTGGGCCTGCCAGAGTACCTGCTGCAACGGCTCCAAGTGGTGCAGAACGCTGCCGCAAGAGCCATTTTTGGCTTAAATAGGCGGGCTAGTGCAACGGGGCTGTTGAAGACCTTGCACTGGCTTCCAGTCCGGAAACGGATTGCCTTTAAGGCTCTGACCCTGGCCTATAAGGCCCTTCATGCGGTGGGAGCAAAATATCTTCAAAGGAGACTGACTTTTTATCATCCGACTCGCTCTTTGAGGTCGGAGTCTCTGTTCCTGGCGGTTGTTCCGCGAGTGAAGAGAGCCCGTTTGGGTGGTCGCTCCTTTGGTTTACTTGCACCGCAGTTGTGGAACTCCCTGCCGCTCTCTCTGCGGGGAGCAACCAGCTTACTTGCCTTCAGGAAGGGCCTTAAAACGTGGTTGTTTACTCAGTAGATCTTATTTTGTATGCTTTTCTGGTTTTCTTTTTCTTTTTTTTCTTTTTCTCTTCCCCTTCTTTTAAACGTGTTATGTTATTATGATGCAGCTCTCCTTTACTAAAAGCGCCGGGATACTCTTTTTGAGTCGCCGTGCGCTATACAAAAGATTAAATAACATAACATAACATAACATAACATAGTGTCCACAATTAAAAAAAAAAATCAGGCATAATGGCACACCGGGCCCCACGGGCCTCCCAGGACTATTGTTTAAAGCGAACATAGAATTCTGGGCCGAAAACCTGACCCACCTATATGCCGAATGCTGGCTCCTGGGAGATGTGCCAGACTCCTGGAGAGGCTCGCTCTTACACCCAATCCATAAGAAAGGGCCTAAATCAGACCCGTCTAACTATCGAATGATTTCCCTCCTGGACATCGAGGGCAAAGCCTATGCCAGTGCCATCTTGACAGATCTTGCAGACTGGGCAAGTGAAGAAGGTCTTCTGCCCCTCTGCCAAACCGGATTCAGACCCGGGTCTTCAACCGTGGATAACATCACTGCTCTTTCTTACCTGGCCCACCAAGCTCGGTTGCGCAAGAGTCTCCCTTTATTCGCCTGCTTCATCGACTACTCTGCAGCGTTCGATGGGGTAGACCGCGCTATCCTATGGAGAAAGCTGGCCCAATGGAACATTAACCCGACCCTGTTAAGAGCAATCCAGTCGTTGTATCAAAAAACTTGGGTCCGAATTAAACTTTCGAGCGACTTTGCATCTGAGAAGATTGACACGGATCGAGGTCTAAAACAGGGGTGCGTTCTAGCACCACTGTTGTTTAATCTATACACAGCAGACATGGAGATAGCCCTGTCCGGGGCAGCCCTAGCCACTCCAAGGATCGGTGGAACCAAAATCCAGTTCATGCAATACGCTGACGATCTGGTACTCCTGGATCACACTAAGACAGGCTTGCAAAAGGCGTTGACCGCCCTGGCAATTTTCAATGACAAGAACCGGCTGTTAGCTAACCCTTCCAAGTCAAAGATAGTAATCTTTGATCGTTACCCAAACAAAAAACTAGCCAAATGGAGACTTGGCCACCTGTCTTTGGAAAGCACACAGCAATACACTTATTTGGGTGTCTGCTATCACGAGTCGGGGCTTTCTGGCGCTCATTTAAAGAAAATCCAAAGCAAAGGGAAAACCATCACCTATGCGCTCTGCAAATTACAAGCCATCTTACATAGCCCATCGACAATGGCCATCCAAAGAGTACTTAAGGCAAAACTAATGCCGGCCCTCAATTATGCCCAACAAGCGGTTCCCGGGCAAGCTCAATAAGGAACTGGAAAAAATCAACTGCAGAGCGTATAAGAAATTATTCTTACTACCGAAGTGCACCAGAATACCCTTGTCCGCCTAGAATTTTCGCTCAACCAACAAAAACTGGAAGAGATGGCAGCTCTGAGCAAATATTACTTTCTCATAATAGCGGCACAAGACAAGACACTAAAGGCAGTTCTGAAATATATTTTCAGGGAACCCGGGAACCCTTGGTCAACCACCCTCACCATGGGGAAGGAACTCCTCAACCTCACCACCGATCATTGGAACCCCGAGCTAGTTGATTATACGGCAATTAAAAACGCCATCAAAAAACAAGTACGTATCCGTTCCCGGGAACTGGATTTGGAGTCATTGGCAAAACGAGATTTCCATGAGTCCCTATGCCTGCCGCACACAGTGCATAATCCCAAATACCATCTTATGCAGGCTGTGGGCCGTTCGGCCCATCACAAGATTTTAGCCTACAGACTACACCCCTTGCCCATTAAAGAACTATATGCACTCGAACGACAGGACTGGGATTCCCGGAATTCAGGCTCTGCAATTACAAACGCGAGTCGCTGGCTCATCTATTACTTTGCTGCCCGACCTTGCGCGCAGCACGTAGCCTTTATCTCAGGCCAATCCTATGACAAATGGGGTCACGTTCCGCAAAGGAGGCGGTCTATCAACTATATACATTGACCATAGTAAAGCAAATGGCCTCATTTGGAAAGTTTATCCAACAGACACGGTCCAAGCTGATGGCCACCCAGGGCACAAACGATTAGAGACTTTGCAGACGCACACGGGGCTGCCTTTGCATAGACACTATTCTCTTGAGCTTATCAGCGTCCAGGGATCCACTATATAGACTTACCAGCCGACTCACTTGCTGTTTTAATCTTTTTGTAATTTTGTACTCTGTTTTTAATGTAATGGTTTTGAGTAACCAAACAATAAAAATCAATCAATCAATCTGTCGGTGGTTTACTTGATGGGAGACGCTTGGGTGAGTGCCGGGCACTTACCTGCTTCGCTTGTCCTGTGGCTTCCTCCTCTGCTGGGCTTTGGGGGCTCCCGTGGACCGTCGTGGGATGCTATGGAGTTGGGCTGCTGGGCTTCCCTGTCTTCTCCTGGGCTCGGGAGGCCTGTGTTGCGGGGCTCCACGGGTCTCCCTGTTCTTGCTGCCCTGTTTTCCTGCTGCGAGATGTCCGGGTCGGTGTGGATGTTGCAGACCTCCGTTTTCGCTGGTTCCCGGTCCTCTGTGCCTCCTGGATCGATTTGGACTCCTGCTGCGGCTGGCGGTGTTTTGGGCGTGTTTTTGTTACGTCCCCCCCCCGGGGGCGTTCCTGTCCTCTGGCCTGCTTGTGCTTGTGCTGGCTCTGCCACCGTGGGAGCGGGCTCGTACTGCTGGGCTTCGTCTCTCCCATTCCCGGGATCACTCTCCTTGCTTCGGGTCCGGGGCTGTCGGTGTTCGTGCCCGGCCCCCGCGTTGGCTGCGGGGGCCGGGGCGTCCTGTGGTTTCGGCACAGGCCCGCCTTTCCTTCGGACGCCTGGGTGTGCTCGGGCGTGCCTGTTGTTCCGCTGGGCGCTCTTCCTGCGAGGGTTTCCTTGCAGGCCCGCGCTTGCTGTTGGCCGCCGGTTCCCTTTTGGGTGACGCCCCATTCCACGACTGGAGCCTCGGCGGATGCTCAAGGATAGCAGCCAGGAAGACGGGCGCCACCTGTCTGCTCCAGCCGCGGGGCCCGTTGCCTTTGGCCAGGCTTTGCATTTCGGCCACGGAGCTGTGGCCCAAAGGTGAGTCTTGTACCTTTTGTTGTGCCCGCCCTCACAGGCCGGGGTTCGGATCATGCCGATATTGTGCTTGTATTTCCATGTGGTGCATTTCTATGTCGGACATCGGTTTTGATTCTGTGCGAGCTTCTGCTGTGTCCTTGGGTTCCTCTGTTGCTGCCCGTCGGACCCTGTTGCTGCGGGATTGGAAGACGGACGCGGCTCCTCTTTCCATTGCCTTTGGGTTGCCTTTTTACTGGTGCCCGTCTGTTTGGTGGCTCTCTTGAGGGTGTGCTACTTTGGGTCTGCTTATGCATTCCTTGTCTTTCGTCTTCTTCCGTCCCGTGGGGATTCCTCCTTCTCCAGTGCCGGGTCGTTGCCCCGACCTTCCGGGTTTCGGCTGTCTTCCTTCGGGAGTCGGCGTGGCCTTGGCCGGTCTTTTCCACGGTAGTTTCGGGAGGCTTCCCTGCGGGGTGCTGGGTCTGGCCCGCCTTGGTGGGGGACTTCGCCTGGTTTTTCCTGCTTGGCGTTTGACGTATTCCGTCCTATGGGTGCTGGCTGTTTTGTCTCGGGGTTCCGGATCATGTTCCTGTCCCCCCCCCTTCCGGGGTGGTGGTGTCTCCGACTCCTCGGGACGCCTCCCGCAGTCTGGCCGTGCTTGAGAGTCGGCGCGCTTGCGGTTGTCCCTGTGCCTTGGGGCGTTCTGGGGATAGGTGTCTGCTCCGCCATCTGCCTTCGGGGTCTGGGCTCGTTTGTGTCGCAAGTCCCGTTCGTACTGGGGACTCTCCTGTGTGTGTTTCCACGGATCCAGTCCGAGTGGGTGTTCTCCACTCTTGTTCTCCAGTACGCTTTCTTCATGTTCGCTTGGCTGTGGGGGTTCAGGGTTTCCTGGGCCTCTGCCTGGGGGGTCGGCTCTGGCACTTCTACCTTTTTCCTTTTGGTCTGCGGTCCGCCCTCCCCCCCCCATGGGTGTTCGCCGCGGTGGTGGCTCCCTTGGGGGCACATCTCCATCTCCTGGGAGTGTCCGTGTTCCCCTGTCTGGACGACTGGATGGTCTGGGCCCCGTCTCTGGTGGTCTTGTCCGGCCACTTTTCTCTTGACCGTGTCTATGCTCAGGGTTCATGGGTTCTTGCTTCCCTTGCCGTAGTGTCTTCTTGCGCCTGCCGCCCGGTGGTCCTTCATCGGGCCGTGTTCGTCTCTGTGCTGGTCACGCTGTTTTTTGCCGGACTCCCGGATTCTTTGTTTCCAGTCGTTGTGTCTGATGTGGTTGTCCCTTGCTACGGCTGCCCTCCTTTAGGGGCTGGAGGTTCGGGGTCATGTGGATGCTTCTGTCTTCCCCGTCCCCTGGCCGGTGTTCATCTGCGTTCTCTGCTGTGGCATGTTCAGCGGTGGGTCTCCTTTTTCCTGTCTTGGTCTATGCTGTTCCTGTGCCTGTCTCGCTGGCCATTGTAGCTGCTCTCCTTTGGTGGCTGTTTTCTTCCCACCTTGCCGAGGTGATGTGTGTCCATTTGCCTCCCCCTCTGGTTTGTCCACGGATGCCTGTGCTTCCGGCTGGGGTGTGGCTTTGGTTCGTTGGCCGGTGCAGGCCCGTTGGCTTCCGTCGGAGTCCCGCAGGTCATTCGGCGGCGGGGGCTCTCTGCCTTGGAGGGGGCGCTTCGCTTCTTCCGTTTTCGTCAGTGGGGTTGCCGTGTTCTGGTGAGTTTGGTCGACTGGGTGGCGGTGACCTTCGTCTTTCTCCTGGGCGGGTCCCGCAGTTCCTCCCGGTGTCTGGCGGCCTGCTCATTTCGGATTGGGCTGGGCAGCTTCTTCTGGCACTCTCTGCTCAGCACCTTCGGGGTGTGGACACCATGGTGGCGGTCTTCTTGTGTCGGGGGTTTCCTTCGTCTCTGCCCCTGTATCTGGCTCCCCGGACCTTTCGGATGCTTTGCATGAGGTTCGAGGCTCCGCCTCTGCCTTGTTTGCCTCCCGTTCCCCTGCCCTGGTTCCCCTGTTCTGCTCCAGGTCCCCGGAGCGGGGCGCCTGGCGAGGGGGGGGGGGGGGGTGTTTGCCTTGTTTCTCCGGTGGCCTCCTTGGCTTCTTTCTGCCTTTCCTCCCTTCCCTCCGTTTCCCGCCTTCTTGCTGCGGGTTTGGCGGGGGGGGAGCTCTGGTGGTGGCTGTTCTCCCGCGCTTGCCCGGGTGGTCTAGGCTTCCTCTGTTGCTGGGTCTGACTGTGGGTCCTCCTTGGATTCTACCCCACTGCCCTTTTCCTCTGGGGTCCCCGTCTTCCGCCCTTCTGGTTCCTCTCTCCTTGGCGGTCTGGTGGTTGTGCGGTTGTCTTTTGGGGTCCTTGGTCTGCCCGACCGCGTTTTGTCCGTGTTGTGGGCCTCTCGTGGGAGTCCGCTTTGGCTTCTTGTTCCTTGCGCTGGCCTTCTTTTCCTCTCTTGTTCTGTCTCCTGCTTGTTGGGGTACTTACGGCCTTGCGTTGTTCTTCCCCGTTTTTGCTTCTTCTTTGGATCTGCAACGTGCCTTGTCTGTTTCGGTTGCTGGGTTTGCGGGGTTTCGGTCCTCTGGCTCCCTCTTTGTGTCCTTCAGTTTGGCTGGTCGGGGTGAGGGTGCCTCCCGTCTTCCTTTGGGTCGCTGGGTTGCGGGCGTCTTCGCTCGGGCTTCACTCGGTGCTGGTTTGCCTTGTCCTGCTGGGGTTCGGGCACGTTCCACTCGGGGCGTGTCTGCCTCGTGAGCTGTTTTTTCCTGTTTTCTCTTGGTGCTGTCTGTCGGGCTGTCTCTTGGACCTCTGACTCCGCTTTGTGGGTCTCTGCCGGTTGCGTTGTGCCCTTTCACAACCGGACCATTTTTGGCCGTGGGGAGTTGCAGGCTGTGGGGGTTGCCCCCTCGCTTTGTGTCTGTGTGTTTTACGCTTTCACTTGCTGCACTCGTTTGTGTCTGGTCTGTGTTTGCTGTGTTGGGTGTGCCAATGGCCTTCTTGGGCGTTGCTTTGGTATGCCTCATTAGTGATGACTGGGTCGAGGACGAGGGACGTAGAGGTAAGGCTATGATTACTTTTAGGTAATCCCCATTACTCTTAGTCCTACTCGTCCTCGACCCAGTCATACTTCCCGCCCTCCCTCCCTGTCCAGGCCTTTGTTCCTTGGTGTGTCAGGATGTGCTTCTAGTGGTTGGGTGTAATATAGCACCTGGCAGGAGGGGGGGTGGAGCCTAAAAGCGTTTCCTGTTTTGTTTCCTGTCTTGTGGGATACCTCATTAGTGATGATTGGGTCGAGGATGAGTAGGACTAAGAATAATGGGGATTACCCCAAAGTAGCGGTAGGTTGCAGTTCAAAAGAGGTTTTGAGCTGGCTCCCAGGGCACTAGTTGAGGTGCTGTGTTTCCAGCTAAACTTATTCACTGTTTCCTTGAAATCAAATAAACAGATAACTTCTCTTTCCTTTGATTAAATGGCTTCTTTATTATCAATGTTTCATTTCACAACGGTTATTTTTTAGCCAACTGCCATGTATTCCTTTATAAATGGCTATCTTTCTTTACATTCATTTTGTTCATCAATCCCAATCCCAATGCATTTCGGCAATCAATATGCCTTCATCAAGGGAATATCTGTAAAGCAAACAGCATTTGTTCAGATATGATAAACTTAGAAACCAGAATTTTCCTACCATCCACCCCTATAAATGCTACTGCATTTACTCTGGCGCTTTCGATACTGTGTTTCAGTGGCTATGTGTTTGATTTACTGATGTTCGATTTATTACAGTTATGTTTTATCTCTATGTGTCTGTTCTATGAATGTGGTAGTGTTCACTGTGGATAATCATTTAGCTCGCATGAAATTAACTCCCCCGTTATTTTATCCTTCCCCGGGGTTTGATTTCATGTGCTGCATCGTACAAGGATGTTGTCAAAATGTAACAAACCTCCCTGACTTTTCCTGTGTAATTCACATGTGTTTAATTTTCTAACATGCGGCATTCTATCTGTGGCGTCTTGTGTTTGTAAGCCCTTCCATTAGCTAAAAGTGGCGTTGGTTTCTTACAAAACACTTAATCAGTGCTCAGGGGCTCTTACCGTATAACCGGCGTGGCGCTCAATACAATGTGTTCTGTTCTATCGCGGCTCGGATTACGTGCTGTCTTCCGACGTTGTTAGGCTTATGGCGTCGTTGGTTGCTAATGTAGGGGGTGGGATACCTCTTTGATCGGGATCGGTGTGGTTAATAATGTTATGTTAGAAGAAAAAAACGCGTCGCTCGACATATTTGGGTCACCAGTAGGTGGCGGGTTAATGCGTGTGAACTGGTGTGTTCATAATGTGCTGTCAGAAAAAAGTCATGGAGGATAATTTAGTACTAAATATACCAAAGTGCCCATTAAACAAATCACAGATACAAACCTTGCAAAAAGGAACATCTTACGTACCCACAGCACACACAAATCATTTAGAATTGGAGATCAGCTTATTCAAATTGACCAGGAAAATAAGATTGAGACATTTTTTTTGACAACGTTATGACAGACACAAAGAGATGATGACCAACTAAAGGGATTAAGAACTACCAGCACCTATATGCCTATATGGATAGCCATTCATAAAGGAATACATGGCAGTTGGCTAAAAAATAACCGATGTGAAATGAAACATTGATAATAAAGAAGCCATTTAATCAAAGGAAAGAGAAGTTATCTGTTTATTTGATTTCAAGGAAACAGCTAATAAGTTTAGCTGGAAACACAGCACCTCAACTAGTGCCCTGGGAGCCAGCTCAAAACGTCTTTTGAACTGCAACCTACCGCCATAGGCACAGTATACCAGTAAAGGAAATCACCCAATAAATAAGGCTGTGCACGCCAACTACTAATAATTAACATTTGGAACCTACTCAACGACGTAGCACGTCATTACCCATCATGCAGTACGAAGAGATAACACAACTCACTGAAAGCAGACGGAAACATTCGCATTCGCGGAAGAAGCCAGCACAAGGATATATTCCTTGATACAAGATGAAACGACGGAATTTACTACCACCAAAACCAAAGAACAACATATTAAAAAACTACTGTACTATACAAGAAAAGAGATAGACCAACGCCAGCATGCTTGCACCTTGGTCAGGTATCATAAGGCACAGAGGATTCCGAGGGGCCTTTGAATATCCCTGAAACCTTCCCTCTGCAAGAACTCTAAACAATTCACAGAAAAGTGGTTTGCCATTTTAAATAAATGTAGCCTGGACTTAATCCTTTTGATAATAGAAGAATTGTCAAAAATACTGGAAGAACTCAGAATGGATATAGATAAGACTAAACAAGAAGTTAACAAGTTGATTTCACCAGAAGAAATGACCACAATACTTGAAGACATCAATAAACAACTATCCAAACACACACAGGAAGTAAATGATAGGAAGATACGCAAGTATAGACGAGACACCATCGACTATAAACTTGAAGAGGTTTATACATGGGCAGATATATACGCGAGAAAGAGGCAAAGTAAAACGTACACTTCGCAAACAGACACGTCGTCTACTGAGAGCGACCCATCAGCCACTAGTAAACAACGGGGGAGAAACGGACAACAACAAGGGCAAGAACAAGCCAGCACGTCATCCAAGGGGCCTTTTTTAGAAAGAGGCCACGGCAAAAGGGAAGACCCAGGAGGGGACAAGGCAAAAGAAAAAGACAAGGAACCTCCCCAGACGAGGAACGTCACGGCCAAGAAAGACAAGACCAAGAAAAACTTGAACTAAAAAACATGGAGGATAATTTAGTACTAAATATATCAAAGTGCCCATTAAACAAATCATAGATACAAACCTTGCAAAAAGGAACATCTTACGTACCCACAGCACACACAAATCATTTAGAATTGGAAATCAGCTTATTCAAATTGACCAGGAAAATAAGATTGAGAAATTTTTTTGACAACGTTATAACAGACACACGACAAAGGGATGATGACCAACTAAAGGGATTAAGAACTACCAGCACCTATATGGCTCCTATAAGCCATAGGACTATAGATTTATTAGAGAAATTGTGCAAGCAAGATCTTCAGAAACTGAATCCAAACAAAAGAAGCAAACATATCAATATGTCTCAAAAGGAATACGGAATACTTAAAAGCATCAGCAACAACGATCAAATATTATGTCAAAAGGCAGATAAAGGAGGAGCCCTCGTGATTTTAGACAAAGCATACTATGAGTTACAAGTAGAAAGCCACTTGGGAGATGAGAACACCTATATGCCTTTGGATTCCAATCCCATTCAAGAAATTAAAAACATTCTAGAGATTATTTTACAGAAAGCGTTCACCAATGGGATCATACAAGGCAAAGTCAAACAGTATTTAACCCAAGAGAATCCTGTTAATCCGAGTTTTTATATGGTACCAAAAGTACATAAAAATTTACAAGAGTCCCCATGTCGACCCATTGTATCGACCAGAGGAAGCATCCACGAGCCAGTTGGGAAATTTCTGGATAAATATTTACAACCGAGCGTCATCATCACCAAATCTCACATATAGGACACCACAGACTTCCTCAATAAATTGTCCACCCTACAAGCAGAAGATAGTCAAAACCTGATCATGGCAACCATCGATGTTAGGGCGTTGTATACGTCAATACCTCATAAACAAGGCTTGGAAGCTGTTGAAAGAGCACTATTATCCAGCAAATACGAACATGATATGCAAGAATTCCTAATGGAATTAATGGAATTCACATTAATGCACAGCTACTTTTCATACAATGACAGATGGTATTTACAAAAGAGCGGGTCATCAATGGGCAACTGTGCGGCGCCAGCCTATGCCAACATCTACATGAGCGTATTTGAGGAAAACTACATTCTACTGAAGGAATCATGGAAATCGAACATTCAACTGTATGTACGATTTATAGACGACATATTTGTAATCTGGAAAGGGTCGAAAGAATCCTTACACAATCAGATAATCCAACTAAATGGTGTTGACGAGAGAATACAATTCACGTGGGAAATTCAGGAAGATACCATCCATTTTCTAGATGTTGAAATCACGAAGAAAATGACAGGTTTCACCACAAACATCTTTAGAAAACCTACTGACAGAAACAATATCCTTAGATACGAGAGCTTCCATCCTCCGTCATTAAAAGAACATCTACCGTATTCTCAATTGTTAAGGGTGAAGCGAGTGGTCTCGGAACCTGAAGAACAACACACACAAATGAAGCTAATGTTATCCCATTTCAAACAAAGAGGATACCCTGAACAGACTCTACAACAAGCTGAGCAGAGAGCACAGCTCAAGTCTAGAGAAGAACTTCTCAAAACACAAACACAAAAATCATAACAACGCATAACGTGCGTCAGCAAATTTTCCAATATGAGTGGCCACTTTAAAAGGATCATTAGAAAACATTGGGCTATATTACAAGCAGAACCGGATTCACAGACATCATTCATCCACAAACCGTTATTTGCACACACCAGATCAAGAAACATAGGAGAACTACTAAAAACATCCAAAGATACACAGACAAGAAAAAAAAATTCAGGAACACAACCATGTCACAACTGCAGTACTTGCAATAACATAATGAGGGGTTCGGTGATCACACACCCCACGAAAGGAAATAACATAACACTCAAAGTGAATGCAACATGCGACACTACCAACATCATCTACATGTTGAATTGCCCGTGCGGCAAAGCCTACATAGGCCAAACTGAAAGAAAACTTAAGGTTCGACTTAACGAACAAAAAAGCAACATCAGGACAAAAATGATGAAATCCACCATAGCCACTCATTTTGTAGAAGCCAAACATCAAATCAGTCAACTGAGAGCATGCATTATTGAGACTGTGGAAAAAAGAGAAGGCATGGACAACAAGAACACTTAATTAAAAAGGAAAAATCACTGGATTTATTTCCTTAACACTATGAAACCCTATGAGTTAAATGACAGAGTAGAATATTTGTGTTATTTGTAAATAATGATTACGTGATTCATAATGTCTGACCTAGATTTCACTAGAAGGGCGACTACACTAACCTACCAGTGACATGTTATGTTGTATCCACAAAGTAACATTCACACGCAACTAAGTTACACCACAGAGTAGCAGGCGGGAACTCGCTCCCGAGCTCCCAGCGGCGGCTACATAGTTTCACGTAAGTTAAACTTTACACTCACGCATCGTCGATGCTTTATACAGATTTGACTTTTTTCTGACAGCACATTATGAACACACCAGTTCATACGCATTAACCTGCCACCTACTGGTGAACCAAATATGTCGAGCGACGCATTTTTTTCTTCTAACATAACTTTATTAACCACACCGATCCCGATCAAAGAGGGATCCCACCCCCTACATTAGCAACCAACTACGCCATAAGCGTAACGACGTCGGAAGACAGCGCGTAAGCCGAGCCGCGATAGAACAGAACACATCGTATTGAACCACGCCGGTTACACGGTAAGAGCCCTTGAGCACTGATTAAGTGTTTTGTAAGAAACCGACGCCACTTTTAGCTAATGGAAGGGCTTACAAACACAAGACGCCACAGATAGAATGCCGCATGTTAGAAAATTAAACACATGTGAATTACACAGGAAAAGTCACAGAGGTTTTTTACATTTTGACAACATCCTTGTACGATACAGCACGTGAAACCAAACCCCAGGGAGGGATAAAATAACGGGGGAGTAAATTTTATGCGAGCTAAATGATTATCCACAGTGAACACTACCACATTGATAGAACAGACACATAGAGATAAAACATAACTGTAAGAAACCGAACATCATTAAATCAAACACATAGCCACTGAAACACAGTATCGAAAGCGCCAGAGTAAATGCAGTAGCATTTATAGGGGTGGATGGTAGGAAAATTCCGGTTTCTAAGTTTATCATATCTGAACAAATGCTGTTTGCTTTACAGATATTCCCTTGATGAAGGCATATTGATTGCCGAAATGCATTGGGATTGGGATTGATGAACAAAATGAATGTAAAGAAAGATAGCCATTTATAAAGGAATACATGGCAGTCGGCTAAAAAATAACCGATGTGAAATGAAACATTGATAATAAAGAAGCCATTTAATCAAAGGAAAGAGAAGTTATCTGTTTATTTGATTTCAAGGAAACAGCTAATAAGTTTAGCTGGAAACACAGCACCTCAACTAGTGCCCTGGGAGCCAGCTCAAAACGTCTTTTGAACTGCAACCTACCGCCATATTGCATACACTCCAGAGTGGGGAGTGATTCCCGGGAGGCACAGTATACCAGTAAAACAAATCACCCAATAAATAAGGCTGTGCACGCCAACTACTAATGATTACCCAAAAGTAATCATAGCAGTCCTAATTTCCAGTTTATAAATCTTTCTCTGAAAACTAGCAAACACCAAAACGCACCTTTCAAAATATGATATTCCAAATACAAGCGCTTTCTCAAGTGCTTAATGTCTCAGAATAACTAGGGTGAATTCATTGGAGAGCCACCATGCATGTGGAATAACTGCTACACCAGAAAAACATCAAGAGTTCAGGGAAAGACTCTTCAGTGTGAAGCAGCGAGCAATGGAAGGAAGAGTTTTCACAATCTTTATCAAGTATGTGAAGGAAGAAGACGAGGCAGGAATACAGGCCAGAAGCACTACAAACCCAGGGACACAGCGCAATAGTGCACGAAGGGTTGTTGAGTCGAGAGGCAGAATCTGCCCTTGCTCAACTAGTATGAAACAACGGGCTAGAAGGACAGAATGAAAGGGTTTGAAAAGGGGACAATAGGACTCGACTGACCAAATGGCACAGAATACATAAATGCTCATGGCCTGGGGAAGAAGGAGTGCTTCCATCTTAAATTGTCTGAGGGGTCCCCAGAAATAATTTTTTAGATATCTTCATTTAAGTTTTAGAAATAAAAATACAAGTACGGTGCGACAGTGCTTTGTAGATCAACAACCAGCTAGCTGAAGCCGTAGGAGTCCCACACTAACAGCAAAATACAGTTGATGATAGCGATTTGGGAAGTTAGGGCGGTTTAGGAGAGGAGAGGAGGGAGGGTAAAAAAGAAGAGGGTATTACTGGAAGAGGGGGGAATAGTCATGAAACAGAGATCCCTAGTGATCAGCTGCGGGTGACAGTGCCCACCACGAGTGATGCAAACATTCCCATGCAGGTGCAAGTGCATGGGTTCCTCCCTGTCAAATGATGAACAATGATTTAGTCAGTGCTCATACCCAGTCAGAGGTCCGCATGCAGGAACAGGAATGCAGAGGCATCGCATTGCGGCGCAGAAAAGGATCTCAGTCATACAGGACTGACCATGGTCACATATCGTTGTTCAGGAATGGGGCTCAGACCTATAGGTAGGTCTCGAGTTTGTCTGATAGCTTATAGATAGCTTATAGATAAGCCTCTCTTATGAGGCAGTTTTAAACATTTCTGTAAACCATTATGCATGCGTGGGTTTATGTGGGGAGCGCCAGTGGCAAGGAAGGGAAAGGTCCTCAATCAATCTCTCCAGAATGCAACTTTGATGGGTCTGAGAAAAGTGTTCTTACAAACACACATATTTATTTATTTGAAAGTTTTCTTATAGCGCAACCATGACCCTAGCGGGTATCAGATCGCTTTACAAATTTACAGAGAGCAGAGCAATATTAACAAGGATAACATATTCAAGAAGAAATAAAGGATAAGGTAGTACCAAAGAAAGGGAGGGTAAGCTTTACAATGTGCAGAGATCAGCTGAGATGAACCAACAGAAAAACAAAAATATCATAGTCAAGAAAACTGCTTGAGGTAATGTCGAGAATAAAGAGGGTAATGTCAGGACCTATAAGTTGAAAACACTAATGTAGCCGGTGAGAAGTAGTCATGAGTGTGATTGAAGAATCGGGATAGGTATCTTAGGATCTAGAGCAGAAATGTGTTCATAAGGAGTACTTTGACTTTTATCTTGAAGGATACAGTTCAGGATTCATTCTGTCTTCAGAGGGCAAGGAGTTCCAAATTCTCTGGGGCAATCCTAGAGAAATATCGGTTGTAAGTTTTCTTGTGGAATTGCTGTGGTTTCAAAAGAAAGGTGTTGGCACTTCTGAATCATCTGGAGCCACCAGAAAGTTCAAGCTTCTGAGCGAGATACCTAGAGGTTTTGAAATGGAGGGCTTTATGTGTCATGCAGGCATTTTCTAGCTGGATTCTTGCTTCGTAAGGGAGCCTGTTGAGGGATTTCAGATCGGGGTAGTATCGCTGTTTCTTTTTGAGCTGGTGATGAGCCTTGCACCAGAGTTGAGCAAGGCCCTTAGAGGAGCCATTTTGGATGTGGGCAATCCAGAGGGCATTGCATTTTCATACTCCAACCCTGGAATCACTAGGGCTTGCACTGCTTGCTTGAAGTCGTTGGGGGGAGGGTTTTAATTTTCCTAGAATGTTAATTTAGTGATTCGCTCCTTTGGTGGTGGGACTGATGAGCTTCTGCATGTTGAAGTTCTTGTCGATAGCTAATCCCAATGATCTCCCTGAGTCAATGACTTCTTGTGGAATGAAGTTGAGGGCTGTTAGATGTTGCAACCATTCTTCAATGGCAGGTGACTAGTTGGGTGGAGTGATTAAGAGGAGTTCAGGATTTTTGAGTATTAAGTTTGAGGTGCTTGGATGCTAGCCAATGTTCAGTTTTCTGTATAGTTGTGTTGAGGGAACTAATGTCTTCTGGGGAAGAGACTTTAAGTATAGCTGGGTATCGTCAGCGTACACGTGGTAGTGGATTTTGGATGAACTCAGAATTTCCAATAGAGGCTCCATGAACAGGTTTAAGAGAGTGGGCAAAAGTGAGGATCCCTCTGGGACACCTAATGTGGGCAGAGTTGTCTGCGATAGAGCGTGATTTACAGTGAATCCTTGAGCCCCGTTGTAGAGATAAGGGTGCCTACCTTCCAAACGGGCTGTGAACGGACGGGCTGCTGCGGGACGCACCCTCTCATCTGTTGCCTCGCATCGGAGCTTGACCCCACGCCTCGCGGCCCCCGCTCCGCGGGGGCCGCTCGAGTGCTTGCTCCTTCCTGCACCCCTGCCTGTGGGGACCCTCAAGACCAGCGGACCAGGGACTAAGCCGCTTCCAGCAGGGCTGCGCGACTGCGAGGACCAGCGGGCAGTGCGATAATCTGCCACAGCTGGTCCTCTTCCCGCCGACTCCTCCCTGGCCCCTGAAATTGAGGCCGGACTACCGCCGAGTGTGTGCCTACCTTCCAAACGGGCTGTGAACGGACGGGCTGCTGCGGGACGCACCCTCTCATCTGTTGCCTCGCATCGGAGCTTGACCCCACGGGGCCGCTCGAGTGCTTGCTCCTTCCTGCACCCCTGCCTGTGGGGACCCTCAAGACCAGCGGACCAGGGACTAAGCCGCTTCCAGCAAGGCTGCGGGACTGCGAGGACCAGCGGGCAGTGCGATAATCTGCCACAGCTGGTCCTCTTCCCGCCGACTCCTCCCTGGCCCCTGAAATTAGGGGTGGGGCTACACTAACAGGAACCATATAGGTGGATAATCATTTCCGGCCCGCGGGACGCGCGCGGACGCGAGCGGGCGAAGACCGGGCAAAGAGCGGGCCGTTCTAGGCCGTTAGAGGCTGGTAGAGACCGGACCGGGCCTCCTCTCTGACGTCCCGTATCCCACGGCCCCTCCTTGTCTCACTGCATTATGGCGACCAGGGTCTCAAGGAGTAAAGCTGTACATCAGTGTTCAAGTACTTTGGAAAAATTCTTCCCTAAGGCCAGTGCTCTAGCCAATAAATGCCCGCCAGCGCTGGACACTCAGCACGAGATGGGCTCTGATAACGTGACATTGGATTCCACGGACTCTTCAATCGATGTTAGCACCCCTCTACTTGTGGACGCCACCCATCTGTCACTCTTGGACAGCATCGACCAGACTATTGAGTCAGTCCTGCAACAATTAAGAACCCCATCAAACCAGCAGAGGGATAGAGACTCACCACGGCCATCCGGGATCGCTGATCCCTCTCTTAATGAGGATTGTATGGGAACTGAGTCGCAGGAAGTGGGCCAGGTTGTTCTCCTCACAGATCCCGTAAGTAGTGGAGTGGAACAACCACCGAAAAGGAAAAGGACGAGGAAACTAAAAAGGGCAAAGAGGGCCAAAGTTGACACAACCGAGCAAAATCTGGATGCCAGCACAGACATCTCGGCCTCCCCTGAGGTTACTTCCCCAGGGTTTAGGGCGGACCATTCAGACTCTTCATTAGCTACGGCCTTACCAGTGCATTCAGGCCCATTTATATTTGGTGGGGCACCCTCCAACAATACAGACACGCTTATCAGCTTATTTACAGACATCTTTAAGAACTTGCTGAACCCTCTCTCTGTTAAACTGGATGCTATAGAGGCTAGACTGTTGGCCATAGAAAATATTCATAAAAGGAACAGTCCTATGTTGGCCCCAAATGCTCCAAGAGCCCCCCGGGAGTCGACTGGGAACACACCGTCGACTTCTGAAATGACCTCCCAGGCTTCAAATGTGGTTCCAGTCCAGTTAGGGGCCCTGCATAGCAAAAACGGTGCTTCTGCCCCACAAACGCACCCACTGCCATCCCAAACGTCAAGGCCTCCTGTTCCTGCTCCCAGGAGATCTAAGCAACCTGCATCGTCCCAACCGATGAAAGATGAGAACTCTGCCAACGGTCCTACCGGCAACACCACTAGCCCCCATGCTAGGCATAGGGTGGTCAACCTGCCCCCAGAAGCAGTACCCTACACGGCGATCATGGTGGGAGTGCCTGAGCTCACCGGTGACACAAGGGAGCCGCAGGACTCTTTACGTAATAAGGTAATAAGTTGGCTTAATATCAACAGGCCTCTTCCTCCGAATTTGAGAGGTGAGGTTCTGATGGTCAGGAGGATCCCATGGATTGGTTTTACCCAAAAGAACAGGGCGGGGGATTGCATCATTGTCAGTTTCAAAAGCCCTCAGGTCGCCACCTATATTTGTAACTGGCTTGTAAGACCTGACAAGTCCACCATCGAACTAGTACCTCTCTCACACTTCTACCCAAATGTTTGCAACACGGAGGTGGGGAGGGAGCAGGGGTGGACTAGAGTAGGCTTTGCTGTAGATGGCTCACGCTACAGGCCAAAGCACTATATACCTCCCGTTCCTGGTAATTTCATTCACCGCAATAGATATTCCTGTCTTGATCAAGTGGACTGACCACAAAAGGGGGACACTCTACTGAGTCCTGGAAAGCTAGTTTGTGGGGTCCTAAGTAGGGGGGGATTGAGTGCTGTTCCTGTAACTGATTGCGGGCCACAGGACACCGCAAAAGAATGAAGGGGTACCCTGGAAGGCATCCCGGGTCAAGAAGGGCCACTATTTGGTACTTGGATTGGTCATTGTGTGCAATTAGCGGAGGTGGATGCATCACCTATCACTCCGGTAACTACCAATGGCCCGCAAGACGCTGACCCCCCCATAGCCACTGCGCCATCTTCCCCCGGAGGTCCAGGACCACCACCACAAGATCCAGGGTTGAGAATTCTCTCCTGGAATGTGGCAGGGATCGCAAATAAGGAAGGCACACCGGAGTGGGATCTCCTGTTAAGTGCCAGCGATATCCTCCTTTTTCAGGAGACATGGGCGAGGGAACCACAAACTAGAAGAGGGTTCGAAATTTTTGAAATCCCAGCAAAGTGGAGCGGGAGGGGGAGGCCGTCGGGAGGCCTGGCAATCTGGATAGCGAGTCACATTGGGTGTCAGGCGGAAAAGATGCACACGTTTTCGCAGGACATCCAGTGCGTGCTGCTTACATGGCCTGGTAATTCTTCTTGGGCCATTGTTAACGTTTACTCGCGACCAGTTGCCGCGCCAAACGAATCACCTACTCTAAACGAGCTGTCCTCCTTCCTAGGCCAACTGTCAGGTGACCATAAGATAGTGTTGGGAGGGGACTTTAATTGCCATTTCGAACCCCTAGAAGGTCTAAAGGAGGGTGCCCTCACTGCTGAGGATGATTACTGGGGGGTTCCACCCTCGTCTTCGCCCAACCCCAAAGCCTGGACCCCACTAGCAGTACAACTCACGTCCCTTACCTTGAATTTTGCACTGAGGGCATGTAATGGTCGTACCCTGTCCGATACCCCCTCAGTGTGCACTTTCAACAGAAAGGGCCATGAGTCGAGGCTGGATTATATAATGCTGGATATTACACTGTGGCCAAAAGTCCTTGACTTCAGGGTGTTAACAAGGTCGGATAGCGACCACAATGCCCTCCGTTTAGAGATCCAGCATCCTCTGCCCCTAGCGGGCTCGTCCGCCAATACTGGCGGAGAGGATCAGGGGGATATGCTCCTTACCACAAACAGGCGTCGGGTTAAATGGGGAAAGCTTCTAAGCTCAGAAGATGCCATAAATAAGCTATATGGCCTGGCACTCCCCTGGTTCAAGGAGGTGGACGCGCTCCTAAACGAACCAAGATCCCCGGACTATAATGAGAAATTAGCTAACATTCACCAGGAACTAGCGAGGGATCTTGCAGAGGTGTTCCATCCGGTAGTACCAACCCGAAGGAAAAAGACTCGTGCCCCCACTTGGTATACCCCCTCCTGCAGGGCAATCAAATCTGAGCTTATTGCCACAATCAAGGAGGGGTCAAATAAGGGTAAGGTTCGAGACCTTAGGAGGGAGTATAAAGCAGCAATGGCCAATGCAAGGGCAGAGTGGGACTGGAATCACTGGCATGAACTGTCTGAAGCCCTAAAAGCTAGAGATTCTAGGAAATTCTGGGCCCTGGTAAATAATGGGATGGGGGAACTTAAAACAGCAATTGAACCTAACATTGCCCCCTCGCTTTGGGAGGCCCATTTCGGGGCACTTTACCAAGACACTACTTCCTGGCCAGATGGAGTGCTGGCAGTGTCTACAAGTGCCCCGGACACGGCCCTGGAATTTTCTTTAGGGGAGGTGGTGTCTGCTCTGGAGCGCCTAACGCTGGGGAAGGCACCGGGCCTGGATAGGCTACCGGGGGATCTTTTTAGGCATCATCCAGACATCTGGGGCCCGTACCTCCTTATTCTCTTTAATGCCATCTTAGGAGGTATGGCGGTCCCCGGCTCTTGGCTGGGGGCAGAGATTGTACCGATTCATAAGAAGGGGTCTCCTCTGCTCCCGGCCAATTATAGGCCGATTAGCCTGATAGATGTACCCCAAAAGCTTTTTGCGCGCCTCATTCTCAACCATCTGCTAGATTGGGTAGAGGACAATGACATTATGAGCCCCCTCCAGGCTGGCTTCAGAAAGAACACGTCGACCATGGACCAGATTTTCCGCCTCCTCCTCCTCTATTGGAAGACGGTGACGTTAGAGGGGGGAAGGCTGTACATGGTCTTCGTGGATCTGAGGTCAGCCTTTGACCTAGTCCCGCGCAGAAAATTGTGGGAGGTCTTGGAAAAGTTAGGAGTACCCCCTCAACTACTCAGCATTATAACCAGGCTGCATGAGAACAACTATGCACAGGTGAGGTGTGGGAGGGATGGCAAGCTTTCGCCCAGGTTTCAGTCCATCGAGGAGTCAGGCAGGGCTGTGTCCTGGCACCGACCCTGTTTTGTCTTTTCATTAACAGCGTTATATTGCATCTAGATAACATTAAGGACAGTGATGCCCCACTTCTGGCAGGCAGGAGGGTCCCGGCAGTAATGTTTGCTGACGATACCCTCCTGCTTTCCAAATCCCCCATGGGGATCCAGAGGATCATGAATGGATTTGGTCTTTTCTGTCGCCAACACGGGTTGGAGGTGAATACAGAAAAGACCAAGTTCATGATTTTCAATCCTCCCAAAAAAGCCAGACCAAATCCCACCTTGGGAACCGCTAGCCTTGAAAGGGTTTCTACCTTCATATATTTGGGGGTAACACTCCAGGAAAACCTCTCATGGGACTGCCAGATAGCCAGATCAAGGGTAAAACTGTCCCAGCTATCGGGTGCAATTTTGAAGGTGGCAAACACCTCCACTTTTAAGCCTTTAAGCCCGGCCCTGGAAACATATAGGACCCAAGCTAAGGCAGCAGCCTTGTACGGCAGTGAGTTATGGGGCTATAAAGCAGGGAAAGACTTGGCAGGAGTAGAAAACAGTTTTTTAAGACGCTTACTTGGACTCCCGCAAGGCTCGCCACTTTTGCCCTTAAGACTAGACATGGGTCTTCCCTCCATCGCTGAAGAGCTTGTGTCAAAGCCCGTGAAGTTCTGGCACCGGCTATGGTCCACTAACGAACTATACCATTACAGACAGGACCTTATTCATGTCATGAGCCTGAACCGCAACAGCAAAATTCCTTGGCTCGCTTATGTCAAGAATGAACTGCTCAGTATGAACTTGTCAGAGCTTTGGGACGATCCTGTTCGAGGTTGCCAAAGGATTTCCCGTAAAGCCCTGACCCAAATGTACAAGGACAAGAGCCTGTCATTCATGGTTAATGCTCACAATAGCGGCACTCTGACTGCGCGTTTTATGGAAGCCAAAAATTCTTATGTTTTTGAACCTTTCATGGATTATATCTTCCCTGTACTGGCGAGAAAACTGTTTGTGCAATGGAGGATTGGCACACTCCCTACTAAAACCTTCACTTCCAAATGGTCTAATGGGGGTGACAAACTGTGCCCATGCTGCAATACCCATGAGGAAGATGACCTTCATATAATGTTTGTATGCCCTGCCTACCACAGACCCAGGAAATACTGGATAGCACCGCTTTGCAGGAACCTGGGGTTCAGGAACTACTTACAGGCATACAGGGTTATGAAAACTAGCACTCTGGGACACATTGTGTTTGCCATATCCAAATGTCTAATGGCAGCATGGATAATCAGAAAGAAAATAGCCCCCTGAACCTGGTAATGTCTTGCACTCTCTATTCCTCGCTGGACGAGAAGAGACTCTTTTTTATGTATTTTACATTGTATTTTAAATGTATGTATTCTTTTATTGCATCTTTTATGGTCTATATGGCCGAAATAAAGAATTTTTGGACTTGGACTTGGATAAGAGGTAAACCAGTTAAGGACTGAATCTGCTAGTCCGATACAGTGTGTCAAAAGGTCTAGTAGGTTGTCATGCTTAACCGTATCAAATGATGAAGATAAGTCAAGGAGAATTAAAAGGCAAGATTGGTTCTGATCCTGCATTTTAGTGCATCATCCACTATGTGTGTCATAGCTGATTCGGTGCTGTGCCCTGGACGGAAGCCGGATTGAAATTGGTCTAATAGGTAGACTTGGTTGATGTGGTTACAGAGTTGTATGTGAACACATTTTTCAAGGGGCTTTCCCAGGGTAGGAATATTGGAGATAGACGGGAAGTTGTTTAAGTCAGTTTGATCAGCTTTAGGTTGTTTTTAGGATGGGAGAAACCTGACTGGTCTTTAGGCAGTCTGGGATAGCGCTTTGAAGGAGGGAGGCATTAATAATCTTGGTCCAAGTGGGAGTAATGAGGGTATGATCTCCTTGAAGAAGTTGGGAGGTAGAGGGTCTTTGAAGTGGTTATCGAGTTTCAGCGTTAATAGAATCTTGTGAATGGCATTTTCCTCAAAAGTTTTGAAAGAGTTCCATGAGGCTTTGCTTTTGGGGAAGTGCTCAGGGGGACACAAGGGAAGAGTAGTCCAGGAGGCTGCGAGGATGTTTTGAGGTGGGAGAGGACGTTGTTCCAAGGCCATCTGCAGATCATGTCTCATGCTTTCTGTCTTCGTAAGAAAGAAGGAGGTGAATTCCTTGCAGTTTGGTAATGGACTAGATCCAGCAATGGACTGATTGGGTGTGCAGTTCGATTGTTCTTTTATGAGTTCCAAAATGTTCAAGGTTGATTACTGGCTTGATCCAGGAGGTTTCTGAAGAAGGTTGCATCCGATATTCTGATGCTTTTGTGGTATCTGTTCCTCAATGATCTCAGGTGCTTGAGGTGTTCAGGGAACAGAGCTGATCTTTCAGTTAGCCTTAAATTGCGTCTTGCTATATTGAGGGTACCATTATATCAAGGTTTGGAATCTTTTGTGAGCGCTCTTTTTAGTTGTAATGGAGCGATCAAGTCCAAACCAGTCTCCATGGAGCAAGTGGAGTGATTTGTAAGATCATGGGCATCCAGCCTCTCTCCAGGAGGAGGCAAGATGTTGTGACTGAGAGAGGTCAGTTCATTAAGGTTGATGTTGTGCAGGCTCCATTTCCTGAGTCTGGGTTTCTTTAGTTGAGCTTTATTAGTTATCACAGGTTCTTTGATGAGGATTGTGATGCGGTGTTGGCCGGTCCAATCGCAAGAGAGGATAGATTCCAATTGAATTTAATTGGGCTTCGCAATTATAAGATCTAATGTTGACCCTTTGTTGTGTGTGGACCTGGCAAAAAATTGGGTCAGGTTAAGGTCAAGGAAGGTTTTAAAGCTGGATCATTCAGATCATTCCAGTGAAGGTTGAAGTCTCCAAGGAGGATTTGAGTACATTGTTGACTGGTGTTTGTTACAATGGTTTCCATGATTTGTTCAATGAAACCCACATTTTCTTCAGAGAAAAAATAATGTGCCTAGGTTGTATACCCACCTGTGAAGTACAAAAAAAGTTTAGAAGCTTCCCTTCAAAACTACCTGTAAATATACTGGAATAATCGAATACAAGTTTCCATAGCTGCCTTCAACTGCCACTATAGAGCTTGAGGAGTGGCGGAGCAAAATTTGTGGCAAGTAGTACTAAATACATTTGATGAGCCAAGGGACAGGAATGAGCAGAGTTGCATGAGTGTGTGAGTCGCTCACTGAATAAGGAGCAATCTGGTCTATTGGTTAGTGCTGTCACTCAATCCTGTTGATTCAAAATGAATAGATGTTTGTTGTTGTTATTTTTTGTTTTGAATGTAAACATGTCAATTCAAGATAATGTTTCTTAAATTTTTAGCTACTGAAGAAAAATGTACTGCTCTTCGAGGGGATCCTCATCAATAGTCATAAGCACTGAATAGTCCCACCCACGGGCAAGGTAATAGTTAGAAGGTAAAATGAGATGGTGAGGACTTGGTGATTAAACATATGTAGCTGCAGTGGTGAAGCAAATGCCAAGGACCCTAGTGCAAGCAAGGAAAATAAGCCCTTGCCTGCTGGTTGGGTACTTAAGTATAGTAATAATTACGTTTCGGTGGGCCCCTCTATCCAAAGGGCCCCAGCGTCCTTGTATAGTGTGAAAAGCACAACAACAGACAAGGCAAGGTACTGAAAGTACAGGGAAAACACAAGAGATGCTGTAGACTTGCATTGCAGTGAAGCCTAAGTGACAAAGGGCCAGATGTAGGTAGGGTTTTACCGGTCGGTAACGGCCGAATTCGGCCGTTACCGACCGGTAAAAGGAATTTGAGATGTAGGGGGCAGAATCGGTAAATTTACCGTTCGGTAAATTTACCGATCGGTAATTTTACCGAATCTGTAAATATACCGGTCGGTAAATTTACCGACCGGTATATTTACAGAATCTGTAAAATCGATATGTAGGTGGGACTCTTATGAGTCCCACAAGGCCTAAGAAATCGGTATTTTACCATCAAATTCAATTTGATGGTGAAATACCGATTCAGGTGTGCATGCACATGTGTGCATGCACACCTGTGCCATATGACAGGCAGACCTGCCCTTAGGGCAGGTATGCCTGCCATATGGCCCCCGAACCTTTTTTTGGGTTGCTAGAGGGTGTCAAAGTGACACCCCCTGCACCCTTGCCAAAAATCGGTATTTACCGATCGGTAAATACCGACCGGTAATGCCCCATTCATTCCTATGGGCTTCAAAGCCCATAGGAATGAATGGAGCATTACCGGTCGGTATTTACCGAATCGGTAAATACCGACTTTTAAAGAATCGGTAAATCCACATCTGGATTTACCTACATCTCGGTACTTCATATTTACCGACTCTTAAATACCGAATCGGTAAAATTCGGTATTTAAGAGTCGGTAAATATGATTTACCTACATCTGGCCCATACTTCTTTATAGTGCAGCTGGTGTGAAAGATAGATGGATGCTCTCAGCGCCTGTTCCAGATCAACAAAAATGTTTATAGTAGGATCTTCATTGATAGTCATAAACATTAGAATAATTCCTTGCAGTGTGCGGGGACCACAAAGCACTTTTTTCCCCCACAAATTGTTTCTAAAGAGGATGCATGAATTTAGAAAAGGCCCACTCCAAATTGCCCATCAAGGCCAATTGTTTTCCAAATTTACACTCCTGTACTCAGAATACTATGAACAAAACCATACAGCAGCATCCTTATCCTAGACTGCTGCTAAAATGTGTCTTAAAAGAGAGTAAAAGGAGGCCTGATAGTCATTACATTAGCATAGTGCAAACAAAGGTTGCCTGTAGTCTTAAGAAACCTAGATGTTTTCAAACCCATAATGCACTGTAGTGACAGTTGCCTCACAGAGCCCGTTTTTGACAGATGAGTAGAGTTAAACTCAAGAACCCAACATTGTTGGTATTCATCCCCATGGCCGAGTACAATCCAGGGAGGTGGGAGGGTTTTTCAGGAATTCAAAGAAGATAATTGGAATGCAGAACCAGGACTACAATTATGAGACAGGTTTATCTTCAGAATCAGTACTACAAGTAAAGAACAGGTTTATTCACCAATCACTAACAAAGACATTTACGAGATACAATCGTCTGGGAAGTGGATTGTTTTGAAATAGTTAGATCTGTCTTTATTAGGCTGGAGTGGAGGAGTAATTGTTTAAACTTTCTTATCCATTTTGTCTTGTAAAAGGAAAAAACTTAAAACCCCCTGACATCTAATAAGTGTAAGGAACACTCAGCAGGAGTAGTTGGGTTGCTAAACAATATAGGAAAGTTGATAGGGCTCCACAGCCAATAGAGGTTGCAGTTCACTGGCGCTGTCCCTACGGCAAGTATGTTGCAATGAAGCCTTGTGAATGAGTTTGGATTGCATATAAATTCAGAAGAGTTCAACACTTATCTCCCTGAGAGGAGAAGGAACTTCTATAGGAGAATAGACTATTTTTCAAAACTTCAAGAAATGTCTTTTACCATTGAGAAATCTGAAGAAGGTGACTTGTCCTGAATGCTGTTACTGCCACAAGTTGCACTTTGATAGAGGAGAATTTCAATTTAGCATTATCCAAATGTAAACTAAATGTCAAAAATAATTCTTACTGAAAATCAGTAGAATTAGCACCTTATCGTCAACACCATATACAAACTCTCTTGCATTTCTTAGAGTAATTCTTCCTCTTTGACGTTATTTTCTCTTCTACCAGGATATCTATGCAAATTCAAATGTCCATAATATCTGATCTCAAGAGTAATGCTGCCAAATTCAATTATGTCATAGTCAGATGGCTTATTAGGCTCTGTTTTGTCTGCAGGTTCAGTTTGCACAGAGGCCTCGTGTATGGAGCTAGAGACATTCGAAGAAGGTGCATGTACCTCTACTAACTGAGCCATTTGGGGTTGATTAGTATTACAGTCACTTTGAAGTTCCTTCACTTCACTGCTTGCACTAGAGGAATGAGAGGAAAATCATACAGTAAGGCTACTAACCAGTTCAGCTAAAGGGTATTGTCCAGACATCCTGGTTGCCATTTTCTTGAGGCAAAGCTCCAACATTTTACATTTAGAGCTATGTGAAATAGATCTGTACCTGAAAGAGACTATTAGTTATGGATTCCTTACCTTAGAATTACCCCCAGGCGTCAGACTGGAACCAGAGAATTTTTTTTGTAGCAGTACCTCTGTGTGTCAGTAGGTGGCGTAGGTCAACTCTGCATTGGTCTCTGCGTCGTGATCCCCGGGATGGCGTTGCAATATCTACTTAGACGCCGCCCCTGCGTGCTGACGTAAGGTCTTTCTCTTTCTGCCCCAGCCAGCGCAGATCTGGAGAGAGCGATACCTCAGTCAATTATTGACTATCATTTTTTGACTTTTTGTCAACATCTTTTTCGAGTCGTTCACTCCTGGTGCACAGGGATGTCACATCGGCAGACCGGCTTTAAACCTTGTGACTCCTGTCACAAATGATTGTCGGTTATGGACCCGCACCTTGTGTGCCTGTGGTGCCTGGAGCGCGACCATGACCCAAAGACGTGCTCCGACTGTCGGGCCATGAATACGAAGTCTTTGCGGGAGTGGTCCCGAAAGCTTCTGGAGGCCCGGCAATCAGCTACGCGCCACTCAAGTTCCTGGTCGAAAGGGACGTTGTGGCGTCACCACCAACACTTTTCTTTGAAGTCTTTGTCTTCAGGTAAGTCGGAGAACAAAAAGAAGGCAAAGAAGCACTATCGCTCTCTGCATTCTCTCCGTCCGTTGGCCAACGCAGAGTGGGATGCGGAAGATCATCGTACTTCGGCTCTGCCCGCAGTGCCTACTGGGTCGGTTCCGAGCTTTCCTCCCTTCCAGGGAGACGGAGCGACCCCCGCCCAACTTTTTAGTTTTTACGAAGTCCCTTATTCCATTTTTGGGCAGCCCAACTCCGCCAACGCGCCTTCAGGCCCCCCGGGCTTGGCTGGGGGTTCTAGGTCTTCGATGCACGGCGCCGCAGGTCTCCCAGGGATCCAGGCCGGGATCCGGATTGGCACCGGTCGACCTTACAACACCTCCTCTGGCATCAAATCCATTCACTACTCCTCCGCCCCTCCAACGCCTGATGGGTCCCCAGCCGGCATCCACCGGGCCTCCTCCTCGAATTGGACACGGTGCCGGACCGGCATCGACCGACGCCGGTACTTTTGTACCACTGTTCTACCCTGGTGTTCCTTATCGCCCTGAGTGGCAGCCAGAAGAGGATGAGGAGGACTGGGAGGGGTCTGTTGACCCTTTGGCAGACAGTTGGATGGACCAGACTGGTGAGAGGAGTTGGGTGATGCCAGTGGTCTGGACACCTCTCCAGACCTTGGCATGCTTTCCCCCCTACCTTGGCTACGGAGGAGGGAGCTTCTTACGCTGTGGTATTGCGTAGGGCGGCTGAGGCCTTGAACCTTGAGATTCCTTCGGTGGCGGTCAGGACCAACCTCCTGACCGAGGTGCTTCAACCGACAGTGGTCTCTTCGGAGCCCCTGCTGCAGTTCAACGAGGCCCTCACAGACATCCTTTTGGGAACTTGGTCCAAGCCCAGCACAGCTGCTCCTGTGGATAGGATAATTGCCGGAGGCCACCGCCTGGGCGACCCATTTTCCTCTCCCAACACCCTACCCCGAGAGCTTGGTGGTCCAAGCCTCAACTTCCAAAGGCGCGTTCCCCACTGCTCCCCCAGATAGGGAATCCCAGAAGCTGGATCATCTTGGGAAGAAGATGTTTTCTTCCGCCAGCTAAGGACTGCAGTCACTGAACACCGTATATGTCTCTTGGGCCCTTACACCCTCTCTGTGTGGGACACAGTCATGCAGGGGCTGCCATAATGCCCGGAGGAGGCCAGGGCCGTTCTCTCTGGTGCAGTTGATGAGGGTAGAGATGTAGGGAAGTTTGACATACGATGTGGGCTGGATACCGGCGACTTGCTAGCAGGACGATTTTAACGTCAGTAGCCCTGAGACACTGCGCCTGGCTGAGCTCCACTGGCTTTTCGGGCGATGTCCAATCGACTCTTTGGGACATGCCCTTTGATGGCTGTCGCTTGTTTGGCGACAATGCGGACAACGCGCTCGAGCGCTTTAAGGATTCTAGGGCTACGGCAAGATCCTTGGACCTCGCTACCACCTCTCGCCCCGTGCAGTCTGCTTTTTGCCCCCTTTTTATGGCTACAGAAGGGGTGCCCCACCACATTCCTCCCAGAGCCACAGGCCTGCACAAGCTGCCCAGCCTCTGCGCGGCCGGGAACGTGGGACCCAGCGTCATGGGTCTGGGGGCCAGTGGATGGGCCAGTCCACCAGCGCCCCCTCTGCAGCAGCCTCCAACTTTTCAGGACCACCAGTTGCCAGTGGGAGGCAGGATTCGCCATAACCTCCCCCACTGGCACAACATCACCTCGGACAGGTGGGTTTTGCAGATAGTCCGAAGGGGCTACTCCCTCCCCTTCGAAACTACCCCTACCTCCATGTCACCCACAGTCCATCGCATGTCAGAGGATCATTTGGCCCTTCTCTGTCAGGATGTTACAGCTCTCTGGCCAAGGGAGCTATCGAGCGACTCCCTGTGCCAGAAGTAGGTTTTGGATGTTATTCCCACAACTTCCTGTTACACAAGAAGGACAAAGGCCTGCATCCTATTTTGGATCTCAGAGACGTCAACCGCTTCCTATGGAAGGAGAAGTTCAAAATTTTGACATTGGCTCAGGTCCTGTCTGCCCTCGACCCTGGAGACTGGATGGTAGCGTTGGACTTGCAGGACGCCTATTTTCACATCCCCGTCCTGCCTGCCCACCGTGGTTACCTACGGCTCACGGAAGGCCACAAGCATTTTCAGTTTACCGTGCTCCCCTTTGACCTTACCAGCGCCCCTTGGGTGGTCACGAAGGTGATAACGGTGTTGCAGGTCATCTGTGCAGATCAGGGGTTCCAGTCTTTCCCTATCTCAACGACTGGCTGTTGAAGGCAAATTCGTGCCAGGCTGTCTTCTCCCATCTCCAGACCACGACGGACCTCCTGCATTCACTGGGGTTCACTATCAACTTGTAGAAGTCACACCTGATTCCCTCTCAGAAGCTCATTTTCATACGCGCGGCTCTGGATACAGCACAGTTTCGTGCTTATCCTCCCGAACAGCGGGCTATGATTCCGATCTTTTAGCCTCTATCCCGGGTTTCTGTCAGAATGACCCTGGGGCTGTTGGGCCTGATGGCTACTTGCATCCTGCTGGTGGATCATGCCAGGTGGCATATGCAGGCTCTGCAGTGGGACCAGAAGTTCTAGTGGGCACAGCATTAGGGGAATCTTTCTGATTGCGTCCAGATCTCAGAGGGCACTGCACACCAATTACAGTGGTAGCTAACGAACCAGGATTGGGTCAACGGCAGATCCCTCTCCCTTCCCCAATCTGAGTTCACAGTGGCGCACAGATGCATCACTTCTGGGTGGGGCGGCCACATGGGGGAGGTGGAGATCAGAGGCCTCTGGTCTCAGGCAGAGTCCGGGCTCCACATCAACCTTCTGGAGCTCCGGGCGATTCGTCTTGCATTGAAGGCATTCCCTCCCTCTGTTCGGGGAAGAGTAGTGTAGGTGTTCACAGATAGCAACACTGCCATGTGGTACTGCAACAAACAGGGCGGGGTCAAGTTTTGGGCCCTATGTCAACAGGCTCTTCGCCTTTGGACATGGCTGGAACATTAGGGCATGTCCCTGGTAGATCAACACCTGGGAGGTTTCCTGAACGCCAGGGCAGACAAACTCAGCCGCAGGGGCATGATGGGTCACGAATGGCGTCTTCATTCAGAGGTGGTGCAAGGTCCCTTTCAGCAGTGGGAAGAACCTTGGTTAGATCTGTTCGCCACATAAGAGAACACGCAATGTCAGCAGTTCTGTGCGTTGGAATTTCCAAGGCGGCACTTGCTCAGCGATGCTTTTCGTTGCGAGTGGAGTTGTGGTCTTCTATATGCCTTTCCGCCTATACCACTTCTACCAAGAGTACTGAGGAAGATCAAGTACGACCAGGCCCAAGTCATTCATGTGGCTCTGGATTGGGCACAAAGAGTCTGGTATCCCGAGCTTTTGCACATGACCATCTATCCTCCGATCAGACTGCCTCTTCAGGAGGATCTTCTGTTGCAGCAGCAGGGGACGGTCCTCCACCCGAACCTGTCCAGCCTCCCCCACCTTGCGTGGAGATTGAGCGTCAACAGTTGACAGCTTTCGACCTTCCTCCCGAAGTCTGTAATGTAATTTTGGCAGCCAGGCAGCTCTCCACTATAACGGTATACGCCTGTAGATGGAACAAATTTGTGGCATGGTGCACAGCAAAGGCTGTGGATCCCCTTTCTGCCCCTCTATCAGAACTTCTCCTCTTCATTCTTTCTTTGGCCCAGCAGAGCTCAGCTCTGGGCACCCTCAAAGGCTATATTTCTGCCTTACTTTGGTTTCCTTATCAGCCTTCTCTTTTCAAGTCCCCTATTGTAAATAGATTTCTTAAGGGCATTACTCACCTATTTCCTCCTATTCACTTCGTAATGCCCCAGTGGGACTTGAATCTGGTTCTAACATACCTTATGTGTGCTCCTTTGGAGCCATTACATAATTGTCCTCTCAGACTCTTGACTCTCAAGACTGCTTTTCTGGTTGCCATCTCCTCTGCTCGCAGGGTGAGTGATCTTCAGGCTCTTTCTTATAAAGCTCCTTTCCTTGCTGTTCATCCAGACAAGGTTGTCTTTGAACTTGACCTATTTTTCTTCCCAAAGTCGTTACCTCTTTCCACATAGGACAGACCATCACCTTGCCCACCTTCTTCCCGCCCCATCACCCTTCCAAGGAGGAAGATAGACTCCACCGTCTGGATCTAAAACGTGTGCTATCTTTTCTTCTGGATCGCAGAAAGCAATTCCGGGGTGGATGATCAACTCTTTGTCGGCTATGTGGGTGCCAAAAAAGGTCAGCCGTGCAGACACGGACCATCTCTCGACGGGTCGTTCTTTGCATTAAAATATCTTATTCCTTGGAAAAAAAGGAGCCACTGCGCGCCCACACCACCAGGGCGACGGAGGCCACTACTTCTTTGGAACGTGGAGTCCCCCCGGTGACATTTGCCAGGCAGCCATGTTCACAAAACACTACTGCCTGGACAGCCAAGTCCAGAGAGAGGGCTTCTTTGACCGTTCAGTTCTACAGGACTTTCTTGTGTAAACTTGGTTCGCAGACCCATCTCCGAGATTGGTATTGCTGGGGTATCTATGCTAAGGTAAGGAATCAATAACTAATAGTCTCTTTCAGATGAACAAGTTACTTACCTTCGGTAATGATATATCTGTAAGAGACATATATTAGATATAGATTCCTTACCGCCCCACTCACCCTCCTCGTTCTGCGAAATGACTACTAGAGTAAGAGACTCCCTTTCAGGGTTCTCGTTTTGTGAACCAGTGGTCAGTGTCTTGCATAGTTCTGTGCTCCTGGTGTTGATTGTCGTGTAAAGAACTGACATCACTGCGCAAGGACGGCGTCTAAGTAGATCCCGCAACGTCATCCCGGCGATCGCGATGACGATCGTGGAGTCGACCGACACCACCTACTGACTGCAAGAGTACGACTATGAAAAAATTTCTCTGGATCCAGTCTGCCGCCTGGGAGTGATTCTAAGGTAAGAATTCTATATCTAATATATGTCTCTTACAGATATATCTTCACTGAAGGTAAGTAACTTGTTCATCTAGGAAACCTTAGAGAAGGAATATATCTTGCAGTGCCTTGTCACCTATAACTTATTTGTAATTTTCTTCAAAGAATCTGCCCTTTGCTTTTGCTGCCCCAAAAGATGGTCTGCCTTTATAAAAGGGTTCCGGGCTAGAAACTGCTACCAGATGTGATTTAGAGTGTCCAGTAACAGTAGTCTCGACATTGTGTCATCGTGCTTGTTTAAGTAGAACATCGTGGTGTTATGGTGTGCACTAAGATCTGATCCGCTGTCAAAGATGGATGGAATACCTTTAGAACTAAGTGGACTGCTCTCAGCTCCAGAAAGATTATGTGGTATACAGTTTCTTTCAGAGTCTATAAACTATGACCAGACAGACATACTAGGTGAGTACACCATCCCAAGAATGAGTCATCCATTACCGTTGTCTGTGTAGGAAGATCTTGCTGAAACAGGACTTCTTGCATTAGATTGCTTGCTCAGCAACACCAGTCTAGGGTCTTCTGTACTGATTCAGGCAAGTTGAGCTTTTCATCCCCAGGGGTTCTCCTTCTGAATCCATTCCTTGCCCAAACATTGTTGTAGTAGCTTCAAATGAAGTATTGTATTGTGTACAGTTGTGGTGTATAAATACATTGCAGAAAGGAGGAATGAGATTTGATGGACTGTTGGATTTCAGGATCTCTTGAGAAGTTGGCAGTTTTCGAAGGTGGATACTACTCTGTCCTCTGAAGGAAACACTCTCACCTATTTTGTGCCTAAGATCGCGTCCAAATAAGTCAGGGTTTCAACCAGAGTTAGTGTTATTTTTGTTAATTGATCAAGGCATTGTGGTCTAGATATCTTTGAGTAGATGTACATTATATATATATTACCTACTGGCGGTCGCCAGTAGGTAGTTATAGTTAGGATTGTTTTCCATAGGGAAATCGCAACATTCTATTGGGAATAACTTTGGCGCCGGTTGAGGACTCTTCCTGAAATTTTCCTTAACTTTGCCTCGTGGCGCTCCGGTCCTTCCCTGAAAGTTTGGGGGGGGATTCGTCAAGCGGGGGCCGAGATAAAAGGGGGGTCCCAAAACATGTAGTCCCCATGTTAATTTCCATAGGGCGGTTGGACTCACTTTTAGCCCGAACGGCTGAATGGATTTCCACCAAAATTGGCAAAATTGTAGGGACTGGTACCCCAATGTGCCTTTGCTATGTCTCAAGATATATGCTCCAGTGGTTTTTACGAAAATTAACTTTGAAAAAAAATATATTGGGCTACATTGGGCTATATATATGTTAGAGCCCAAATGTAGCCCAATGTAGCCCAATGTAGCCCAAAGATGGCCACCAGAGACAAAAAAAACACATGTAGCCCAAATATCAGCCAGATGTAGCCCAACTATAGCCCAATGACAGAATGTCCCAGAGTGTTCTAAAGAACAACTAGAGCGCTAACAGTCTTACTTATGACAAAAGTATGGCACACCTGAAGTCATCTTGATTGGAATAAAGTGTTAACACTTAAAACATTTAATTTGCAAAGGAACAAAATGAGGGGGTTCATTTTGCCATAGAAATTATGATTAGTGCTGAAGAAAGAAAAATTAGGGCACATTTTGAGGAACTTCTCAAATCCTCTTATATTTCATTAAAAAAATTATGATATGCAGTCTCCCAAGATGGCCACCAGAGACAAAAGAGCCCAATTGTAGCCCAAATATCAGCCAGATGTAGCCCAACTATAGCCCAATGACAGAATGTCCCAAAGTGTTCTAAAGAACAACTAGAACGCTAACAGTCTTACTTATGACAAAAGTATGGCACACCTGAAGTCATCTTGATTGGAATAAAGTGGTAACACTTAATACATTTAATTTGAAAAGGAACAAAATGAGGGGTTTCATTTTGCCATAGAAATTTTATATATATATATATATATATATATATATTCACTGAAAAAACCATAGGTTACACACCAGTTATAGTTAGGAATTAGCATTTAAAAAACCTTTGAAATTCACTGAAAAAACCATAGGTTTCACACCAGTTATAGTTAGCTGGAAATTTTACTCGCATAAAACCATTGAAATTCCCACGTTATAGTTAGTTGGACTCACTATAACTTGCACGTCTGCAATGCACTGCTGATGACGTCACATATTACATCACTCATTCATATATTTAAATATTTAAACATTACTCGCTAATGTATGTATTCACTAAGATACACTTAATAAGCCAGTTAACCAATCAATTTTTTTTTTTAAAACACTGTCATGAGTGATGTAATATGTGACGTCATCAGCAGTGCATTGCAGACGAGCAAGTTATAGTGAGTCCAACTAACTATAACGTGGGAATATATATATATATATATATATATATATATATATATTACCTACTGTAAATCCGCAACATTCTATTGGGAATAACTTTGGCGCCGGTAGACGAATCTTCGCAAATTTCTCAAAGAAGATGGCCCGCTCCGCTCTGCTCCTTCCCTGAAAGTTTGGGGGTGATTTGTCAAGCGGGGCCGAGATAAAAGGGAGGTCCCAAAACGTGTTTTCCCCATGTTAATTTCCATAGGGCGGTTGGACTCACTTTTAGCCCGAACGGCTGAATGGATTCCCACGAAACTTGGCAAAATTGTAGGGACTGGTAGCCCGATGTGCCTTTGCTATGTCTCAAGATATGTGCTCCAGAGGATTTTGAGTAATTTAGGTTAAAAAAAATATATATATCTATAAGCGCGCCCCGGTACGCGCACCGGGGCGCGTACCAGCGCGCTACGCGAGTTCGCGAGCGGAAAGCTGATTGGCTCTCGGGTGTCTGTAAACATTCGAAACAGTCCGGAGCGGCCGCCATCTTGTGTCTCGGTAGGATCGAGACACAAGAGGTGGCAAAAACAAAGGGGGAAATGACCATAAGGGGGCAGAGTAGACTCCCCCTGACCCCCTAGGTTTGATGTGGGGGATATAAAAGGGCCCCGCGGGACAAAAATAAAAAATTTAAAAAATTCGATTTGTGCGGGGGGAGCGCCCGGTACGCGCACCGGGGAGCGTACCATGGGGAAAAAAGAATGACGGATTTTTTTTTAAATGTAGCCTTTTTTATAAATTGGAGGTAGTTCTAAAAAGAACTGTTTTTTTTCTTCTTTTTGTTGTTTTATATTTTTTTACATGTTTTTTTGAACATTTTGTACTTTTTTTGGCTTTTATGAACTATTTTATATTTTTTTGGGTTATTTTTATGGGGAGAAACAAAAAACAGGGAATAGTAAACGGCTCAACTGGAGCAAAAAAAAATAAGGAAAAAATGATGGTTTTTTGGGGCAATTGTGGTTGTCACCAGCACGGTTGATGAGCTTTATGCTCTGCTCACCATAGGTGATGGTCTTACCACAAAAAATACAAGTGATCTTGAATTCACCAAACTGTGGTTGTATGTTTGGGACCATCTCCCTTGTCTCTGGTCCCGATGGAGTGGGTTGCTTTCTTTTGGAGGTGCTGGGTGAAGATTGGGGAGGGTTACTGGCCAGTTCTCTCACCTCTGCCGCAGCATAGTTGTTGGGATGCTTGCGCTGCATGTGCCGAATCATGGTGTTATTGCCAAATGAATATTTCTTATTAGGGTTCCCTCTTGAAAGTTCAGAACCACAGATTTTACAAGTCACCTTTGGCGCATTCACTTTCTTCTTGTCCTCAGGGATGGAAAAAAACTCCCATACAATGTGCTGCTTTGGCCTATATGGGGTATTGTCTTCTGGCAGAAATGTCCTACTCCCCTCCTCCTCCTCCTCTTCTTCTTCTTGACCACCAATGTGATGTTGTGGTGGTCCTCTTGCTGGTGGTGGTGGTGGTGGTGGTGCAGATGCTCCAGCTGCTGCTGCTACTGTAGCCATTTTAAAGTACAAAATATTAGTCACAGATTTCCAAACAGGTCTTCCTCAGTCAAAGGACAAAGTCAGAATAAGGAAAAAAGGTGGGGGCTTTCATCATTTGGAAAAAAAAATGTCCTGGACCAATGAAAAGTGTTATTTTCAGGTCACATGACCCGGGCTTTCATCATTTGGAAACCAAAACTGTTCTGCACCAATCAAAAGTGTTATTTTCAGGTCACATGACCCGACGCGCTTACGGTACGCGACCCCGGGCGCGCCCGGAGGCACGCCCCGGGGCGCGTCGCGTAAGCGCGTCGGATGCTTACGTTGCGCGATCGTATGCGCTCGAGTGCTTCCGGGTGCGCTTAGGCCGTGCGTACCACGCGGACGCGGCTACGCGATACGTCACGATTATCTTTTCGTTCGCGGCAATAGCGAAAACGGGACGCTCCCCGGTACGCGCCCCGGGGCGCACCGCAAAATTGCGCTGACCGGGGCGCTCCCCGGTACGCGCCCCGGGAGCGCTCCATGGCAAAATTTTTTTTAAAAAATAGTATTATATAAATATACAATATAGGATTCATTATAAAAAATATTACATTTCATAGGTTTGAGGCCCTATATATAGTTAGGAATTAGCATTTACAAAACCTATGAAATTCACTGAAAAAAACATAGGTTTCACACCTGTTATAGTTAGGTATTAGCATTTAAAAAACCTATGAAATTCACTGAAAAAACCATAGGTTTCACACCAGTTATAGTAGCTGGAAATTTTACTCGCATAAAACCATTGAAATTCCCACGTTATAGTTAGTTGGACTCACTATAACTTGCGCGTGCAATGCACTGCTGATGACGTCACATATTACATCACTCATGACATGGTCAGTGACATCACTCATGACGTCACTGATGACACCATCCTTGTGACAGAGTGACAGACCTCCTTTCACTGAAATGTAACCCTTGAAACACATATTCAAAAATAAAAACTAACATTTTCAAAAAAATGGAGATAGCCATACCAGTTACAACAACCAATTCAATTATACCACCATCTACATACTCATGCACTCATTCACCAACAGTTCTATATAGTCACTCATACATATACTCACTCTTCATATGAAGTGATACACCTATACATCCTCTTACACACCGACAGTCATCCTAAAGATACTCTCACACATACTCACATATGCAAATAAACTATTGAACATCCATTTATTTGCATATACAGCTACACACACACTACCACTTTACTTCTAAGGAAACTTACACATACTTACTCTCTTAAACAATCACTTATAGAAACACATACTAATTTAAACAGGAACTCTTACAATTCCTCACTCTCACATATACTCACTTATATAGATCAATCTTCACATATACTAGATTAAAACATATGTAGTTACTGATAAACACACTAGTGAGACAGTCATTCACTCACTAACACACACATATACACACTCATCCACCCATACAGTCCTGCACATATGCTGTCTTCAAAACACATACAAAGAGAGAGTCAGTCATTCATGCATCTATGTGCTCAGTAATACCCCCACCAAACCATACAAACCCTCATACTGATATTAAAAAAAACATCTAATAACCCATATACATACACATGTAGCAACTCACCAACCCATGCAGGCACTTATACACAAAGTGAAACACTAATACATATATTTGAATATTTAAACATTAGTCTCTAATATATGTATTCACTAAGATACACTTAATAAACCAGTTAACCAATCAATTAAAAAAACAAAACATCCATGTAAACACTTATTTAAACATTTATTCTTCCATCAACTTTTATATATACATATATAACACATATTTATTTTTTAAAAAGAGACACATTCACTGGATGGTGTCATCAGTGATGTCATGAGTGATGTCACTGACCATGTCATGAGTGATGTAATATGTGACGTCATCAGCAGTGCATTGCACGCGCAAGTTATAGTGAGTCCAACTAACTATAACGTGGGAATTTCAATGGTTTTATGCGAGTAAAATTTCCAGCTTACTGTAACTTGTGTGAAACCTATGGTTTTTTCAGTGAATTTAATAGGTTTTTTAAATGCTATTTCCTACATATAACTGGTGTGAAACCTATGGTTTTTTCAGTGAATATATATATATATGTGTATATATATATATATATATATATATATATATATATATATATATATATATATATATATATATTTATAGGCTCTTTCATTGCAAGTGGACTGCTACCATCACCACGCATTTGGGGACGGTCAGAGGAGCACCAAATGGAAGGACACTTAATTGTAAGTGTGTTTTCTCAATCAGAAAACAAACAGACACATCCTGTAGATCTACTGCACACATTCAGTCTCCTGTCTTCACTTGTGGCAAGATTTGATATAATGCTACCATTCTGAATTTCTCTAACCTTACCTTTTTGTTGGCTATATGTAGGTCTAGAGTGAGACTGAAATCCTTTTTTGTGCCTGTCGTTTTAAGAAGAATCTTTAATATATACCTTTTCCTTTTGAAGATTGAGGACCAATTGTATTCTGTTATTCTTTAGCAGTAGCTGTTACGTTTTGCAAGTAGGCTATTTGGTGTAATGGCGTAAATACTTGGTATGGGGGAGAGGGTGTTTTCTGAAAACAGAGCATGCACTAATGCACTATTTAATTTATTTAATTTATTTATTTGAGTTTTATATAGTGCTGGCTAGACCCGGAGGAATCAGAGCGCTTTACATAAGGGAACAGCGTGTTACAAGTTGCAAAAGTTTCAGAATGAATAAATATACTATACAGGAGTGGTTTAACGAACACAAAAATCAGGATCAGAAAGATCAGGGAAGGCTAGTAATCCACAGGAAAGAGACAGCAGCGGGGAAGAAAACAAGGCAAATGTCCAAAGACCGGCTGGGTAGGTGACGACCATAGCGGTGTGCTAGAGCCAATCTCTCCTATAACTGTCGGAGCAGCTCCACCAGGAATCGGCCATGTATGCGTTTCGGGCTCCGCCAGAATAAAGTGAGGATCAGGAGTTGATCAAAAGGCTAGAATCCAAAGACGGAAGGTGGGAGCTGGCGAGGATGTCAGGATAGGAGAAGGAATGTGGTTTGGCAGCCATTTTAAAGTCAGGCATGTCGAGTCTGTTAGTCTCCATGACTCAGTAGCTAGTTCAAGTTGCCACAAGTTCTAAGGTTAGTTAAATTCGCTATGTGATTAATCCTGGAAGAACATCAGGACCCTCTTGGCAGAAGTTACATCTACCCTTACCTGCGAAAATACTATTGCGGGCACCATTTTAGAGTCAGGTTCAGCGAGTAAATATGAGAGTATTTGCAGGGAAATTATAGGGGATTTAAAAAGACTTGAGCAGGTCAACAAGCCCGTATTAGGATCAGATATGGCTTCCTACGGGGGCACCCAAAAACCTACTTCGCAGATTGGGGTGATGGTTGGTGCATGACCCCACTAAGGGAAAATAATCCACCAAATTAACAGCCATGTTTTCAGTGAGGAAGTTTGGTATCTTCAGTATGTGCTCAGCAGACTGTGGTCCTTGAGGCATTAATGAATGTCTATATTTGCACTGCCATGTGTGAACGTTGCCACCCTCCCAAAAACATGCTTCAGATGTGTGCTCTAAGGAACCCAGCCATGTGTGAGGCATCTGGCCATTTCAACTGTGGTACCTTTTATCTCAGAGCTTATGATTAGTGTGGTTACGTTCTTTTAGCCTCCAGTTTAAGGGGTTTCTCAGGAGTTTTCTCTGCTAGTGCAGATAAGAGTGTGTCCCAGATTATGTCAGCCCACCAGGTTTTTGTTTCTGTTGTTCAGTGTTCAGAAAGAGCTCTGTTTTCAGCCTTGGTCCATTTATTTAATTTGGTAGCCATGTGTGAGCATATTCAGAACTTCCATGCCATGGCTATCTGCCTCCTAGACAATATGACAGCCAAGTCAACTAACATGCACTCCTATTTTTATCTTTGGTCTTACCATCAGGGCATGCAGGTATGTGTTGTACATACAAATATGAGACATACCTGTAAGTGTTTTGACTAGGTCCATAAATGGGCATGCCATAGCATGTGGAAGAAAACCACATCCCTGCATCACATTTTGAGCAGGTATTTGGTACCACAAGATAGATCCTATGTAATTACAGTCAGACACGTTTTTTTGCAGGATTTTATCATGTAAATCTAGCATACCTCAACACTCCTGTGGGGAATGCAAAGTTCAAAACTTTGGGTCCATATATCAACTCCCTCCCAAGGACTCCCACACATACATCTCTCAGTAGTTCCAGTGTAACTCTGATCATTCCCTGTGTGGCCTGATATATTACCAAAACCATCCTTTCCTTGCCCAGGGTAAGATGCACATACAACACCTCACATGTTTGGGGATCAACGGCATCCCAGGTTTCTCAGACTGGCCTGGTGAATCAACTATTGGTTAAGAATTGCTTCTTTTGTAAGGGGTATGCTTGTCTACTGTATGCAGTTTGCCACCATCAAAGAACTCTCTCAACCTCAAAACACCTGACACTGTCCACACTGTAGTGTTAGTGATTCTTATCAATTGGTTAAATTTGGGATAACTCCACAATGATATGTCAGTTTCAGATTTCATGCGTGTCTCCAGCAATTTCAATCAGTGTTCATCAATCTAGTTTTGCTGTGTTTCTGAAACTGGCATTCCAAAAGCGATGCTCCACACATCGAATACTGCACGAAGTGAGAGTCCACTGCATCTGGTATATCAAAACACCTAGCCAGTCAATGTAATTTTGTTGACAGGTGGTAAGATTCATAATCCTGGGCCGCTAGGAGTTTCATAAATACCCCTTGGTTTTCAGCCACCACCATAGATTACCTCGGAGAAGTTAAGAGTTTTATAGGTTTGTTGGGGCAGTATCACAAGTATATTAGTAAGGAAATATAAGAAATGTGGTAACACCATCATTGTCAAATGTACTATTCTACCTAGTACTGAAAAGGGCATACTCTACCAGAAGGCAATTGACCGTTGGGTCATATGTAATGTTTTAATAATTTTTCTATCACTTACTGGACCTCCAAGTATCATAAGGTTTCAGTTTCTAGTCTAGGGAATAGGATGCATAGATCATGTGCATTTACTAAATGAAGGAATGAGGACAAACATCGCTTATTTTTTTGTTCACCTGCGACACTATGGAAAGTCTGTCAATATGTCTATAACCGCTTTGAGAACAACAGATGTATCCCTGTGATATAGCAGCACATTGTCCTCTTAAGTTTAATTATGTATGAGTAATCATCCAGAAATCCCGGAAACCCCTCCCATTTAGACACCTTTAGTTAGGACTGTATTGCTATAGGCAACTGGAGTCCACCAGGTGGGGAGCACCCTATCCTTTCTCCCTCTGTACTGGCAATGGATCTGATATAACATGCCCACTTGCAGACATAGAATCTCAGTACAATAAACACATCCAGACCACGATCTTATCCCTAAATCCATCTCTGTCCTAATCATGAACAAATATTTCTCCATGTCGGCAGTGGCTTCAGCTGGTAACTGTGCATCAACCACGGAGTTGTTAAGCAGATGGAATGCATGTCTTGCATTCAGTTTTCAGGGCTGTACATGTACACCTAATCCAGAACTGGGTCTTCTACTGATAAAACTGTTTTCGAAAGCCATGATGTGACCATACAATGGAATATGTGATAGGTAATTACCCTTGAGAAGCTGCACCTTCTCTGGAGGAAAAAGCCAATGGCGTAAAAAACACCTTACTGATGAAGTCTTCACAGGGTTAGAGAAAACCATGAGTCAGAAATCCAGACAAAGAAGTCCCAAAAGCAAAGAGTCAGGATCAGCAAGTGGAGGGAGGGATGAAACATGTGAAAGAACATAAGCTTTGTTGCGACTCAGCCTCCAACCAGACTGAGGCCTTTAACTAGTAAAAGAACAGGAAAATTAAATGACATCAACCACTGCATGAAAGGAAAAATAATAGATTGGGAAAGTCAGGAAGAAATCAAGGGAGGGACAGCTATGATGGAAGGAAGGAGAAAAGAAAAAAGGGCAAACCCTGATATAGACTAAGGGCCCGATGTAGGTCACCAAATACCGGTCGGTAACGGCCGAATTCGGCCGTTACCGACCGGTATTTGGTGATTGAGATGTAGGGGCCAATATTTTACACAATCGGTAAATTTACCGAATCAGTACATTTACCGATTCTGTAAAATACCGAATCGGTAATTTTACCGATTCTGTAAATTCCACATGTAGGTAGCACTGTTTACAGTGCTACAGGCCTTCAGAATTCGGTATTTTACCACCCAATCCTATTGGGTGGTAAAATATCGAATACAGGTGTGCATGCACATCTGTGCATGGACACCTGTGCCATGTGACACACAGACATGCCCTTAGGGCATGTATGTGTGCTACATGACACACAAGCCTGGAATTGGGGTGCTAGAGGGTGTCAAAGTGACACCCCCTGCACCCTTGCAGGATTCGGTATTTACCGAATCGGTAAATACCGATTTGGTATTTCCCATTGATTCCTATGGGCTTCAAGGCCCATAGGAATCAATGGGAAATAGCAATTCGGTATTTACCGATTCGGTAAATACCGACTCGTACAGATTCGGTAATTTATCACCTACATCTGCCTGCTTCAGATTTACCGACTCTTAAATACCGAATCGGTATGATTCGGTATTTAAGAGTCGGTAAATCTGAATTACCTACATCGGGCCCTAGGTGTGAAGCAGCTTTAAAAAGCAGCTACATACCCTCAGGCAGGTGATAGCAGTTTTGGAATTGAAGAGAGAAGGAGCGGCAGAGTCCAGGAGCACAAGAGGAAGCAGCCCCAGATGAGAAACTCCCCTAGCCCGAAGCCTTTGGCTTCATATGGTGTCTTGCGAGCTCCAGGAATCACTGGACACTGAAAAGCACCCCAGTTCTCGGGCGTCCAGGCGGTTGAGAAGCCACAAACGCACCATCAGTAATATGCTTTAAATGTCTTTCATATGTGATCTTCAATCTTCTCTCATTTGCCCAAGTTATTAAAGTAGTCCGGGCTCTCTGCATACTAACCGCAGTGTGATCAAAGTTCAACATTTCAAGAAACTATCTGGAATCTCCTTCCTGAACTATGGTCTCGATCTCAGTCACTTTAAGACATTGCCAAACATCCAAATTTCCAAAGGTGTTAATACTCATGGCACATCAGAGAACTGGTCCTGGAGCTTCATGACACTCAAGTGAAACTGTGATGTCCCCATATAAGTGAAAACAAAGAAAAAGCTTCTGTTGGGATCAGCTTATTCTTCCAAAAATTAAAGCATGTTCCCGGAGGTGACTTGGCTACTGGCTATTTAATACTTTCCTGAAAATATGCAGATGATGCCTTACAGTTTTAATTTAGGCCTACTTTCTTTTCACAACTAGACAATGTAAACTTTATACTTACTTACCCTTTATTTGTAAGTACGACTCAAAGTCAAAATAAGCTTTATTCAACTTTTTTGTTAATATCATAAAAGTATACAAACACAATACAAAGTATCATAAAAAGACATAAAAAACAAATTTGCTAAGGATCACATTATAGTCAACCATCGCAAACAGCGCAAATGGTGGACTTTCATCTAATCATTACAAAATCATTAAAGAAATTCAAGGGCTTCCTGCAAATTTGCACCGCTCATAAGTAAAGTGCCATGATACTGCAAATAGGTGGAGTAGGTAAATATTGCAGAAACAAGAATGCAGGATGACATTGTACACAATTTTCTTCTCTCAACATAAGTGATATTAAACTCTTCCTCAAAGCTTTATAAAATTAACATAAGAAAACAATATGCATCCTACTTTGGTATGCCAAATTATCACAAGCGCATTTTGCTAGTGTCGCAGACCAGTCGTTTGTAGTTGGAAAGCTGGTCAAGTGATGGAATATATCCAATCTAAACCGAGTTAAAACAAACCTATGTCGGACGTTGTACAAAAACCTGAGATATGGTTGCAAGTGATCAATGTCATTGACCCCCAAAGTGTAGAGGAGCTCTGTAGATGCGAGACTAATGCATTTTAGTGTGGTGATGCAGACAACAGCACTAAAATGTGTTATTCGAACCCTTTAAGCGTAGTACTTGGCAGGGCTGGAGTTTCTTTCTCCCTGGCTTAGAGAAATAGTACTCTAGCCCTTCCTTAACCCTGGTAACTAACCCCTTGTCAGCCAACACTGCATGCTACTCTGGATTCTTTTCTTTCTGAGGCAGATTCCTCGCCGTATGCTTTTTGCTCTGGCTTCAGACTGGACCCGTAAACTTTTCAGGTGTACTTTGTGTGGGAAAGTAGGTTCTGCTTCTTATGGTTACCCCCACTTTTTGCTTGATGTTACATTGTTTTTTACTAGTCTGACTGGGATCCTGCTAATCAGGACCCCAGTCTATCTGCTTTCTCCTTAAAATGTCATGCATGTACTTAGGTACACTCCAGATTGGATACTGGGGCACCCTTGTCAGTTCATAGTATATGGTACACATGTACCCAGGGCATAGGTACCCCAGAGGCCTCCCATGGGCTGAATCATGGATTATGCCACCCACGAAAGGCCATGCAAAATGGAAGTACAGGCCTGCCATTGCAGCCAGTGTAAGCTGGTGCCTGCACCACTTACTTTAGATATAGGTTTACTATATCTATAGGTCACTACACTTAAAACATATAAGTCACCCCTATAGCAGGCCTTGACAATCCTGAAGGCAGGGTGCTGGGTTTTCTGTGAGAGGGTGCCCCTGCATGAGCAGAGCCCATCTGCAGCCTTCGGAGACCATTCTCCCGGGCTGTCTGTGACGCAGCCAGACATATGGTAGAGGTGCATTATATCCTCGCGGTAAATGCCATGTCGTGTTTGGTTTCAAACACCCTGGAATCATACCTCCACACCGGTAACCGGTGTGGGTGGTATGATTTCACCCTTCTGAAGTGAGCTTCGTGGGGTCACTGGTCTTCCCGGTACCAGCCTTCTCGACCTGGACAACTCAAAATGGTTGCTGCCGACCAGAGGCACATTTCTGCCATCCTGCTGCTGAGCCAAGCTCAAGCAGGGAAAGGCAGAATAATAGGCATCCTGTCACAGGGAGGTGTGACCACCTCCCAGACAGGATTTAGTGTATTGGGGACGGGTGGGTGCACTTCCAAAGTGCCTGAAAGTCTGCATCTGGGGCACACTTGGTGTCACTGTGCATAGTCCAGTTCAAACCTGTTCTGGGAGCCGTTGGCTCCTGCTCTGGCACGAACCTGGACAAAGGACATGGGAGTAATCTCCCCTCTGTCTTGACCCTCCCCTAGGAGAGTCCCCTGAATCCGTCCAACCCTCTCCGAGGATACATAAGGGCTTACCTGGCTGTATGACCTTAGATTTGAAATGTCCAACCCTCTCCTGTGGATAGATAAGGGTTTACATGGCTGTAGGACCTTAGATGTGACGTGGACAAGATTCTGAACAAGAAACCACTGACCTTCAATTGTCTGGACACTCTGGACTTCGCTGGACATCAACTGGGCCGACTTCATCCCCCTCTCCGTCACTGCATCATCTGTGTCTGTGCAACATACAGGCTCCGTGCAGGACCTGTGGAGCATCAAGGACACTAGAAGTAAAAGACGGATTCCGCTCCCTCACTCCACTAGCATTCGCCTGAACTGGTGTGGGGTTGTGCCACCCATCTCAATCTTACCCCTGAAGTCGACCGACTTCGGAGCTGATTCTGCATCTAGTTCTAACAAAACCTGAGTTTATGGAGCCTTCAAACACGTCATCTCAGATCGAAGAGTTATACGTTGCCAAGCTCTGTCTCTAAGGATCTCTGCCAACACCGTCTGGTGCACCTTCAGTTACCACAGAGCTAAGTAGCCTTCCACCTGAGATACCACCAGCAGGTTCGCCCTAGGCGCTAGCTGGACTCTCCACTTTTACATTTCCTCTTGTTCCCACTCAGCTGTGTACGAGATTTATTTACACCGGTTGCAGGCCTTGTTTGAAAATGTGTTCTTTCTTTTGGCCAGACAGCCCATTTTGGGTAAGTGGTTACAGCCCTTCCCACCCACTGCATTAGAGACATAGGGTCTCATAATGAGGTAACTGGATTTTGGATTGGTAACTCCATCAACTCCCAAACTCCCTTTCCCTCTCCAATATCCCCACACCATACCCCAAAGTGTAGAGGGAATAAGTGGATACATGTTGTTCCCCATTTCTTGTAGAGTATCACCTGGAGTCTGCGGCTGCTTTTAGCAACTGCTGTCTCCAGTTGAGAAACAACAGTTCTGCGGAATGTCACAGATCTTGTAATTCCAACAGGAGCTGGGAATTCTTGTAATTGGAATTCTCTGGGACCACTTCAATCAAGACCTTGGTTTTCTATATGGAAATAGAGGAAATGCTCAGAGACATGTTGCTTGTAAATGTGTAACTACATGATATTGATATACAATCTTTTGACTAGCCATACATCTTGTAAGGAGTTGTCATCATATATGTATGTTTAGATCTTTCAGTGTTGTTTGAAAAATCTTTTTAGCTGAGAACAAACTAATCAATTGGTAAAAATATTGCTCTATGACTTATGTATTTAGGTTGTTTGTGATTTTTTTGACAGCGTATGTAATTGTACCCACATATGCAGAAACTTCATGGTTTTGTAATAGCGCATTTGGAAAAAGATTACAATTTTAATAGGGTTTACATACTTTACTTGCAGCTCTTAAAAAAGTCTGATAGGGGTGATGAGTCATCCACCGAAAAAGCAGATGAGAAAGAAGAATCCGAAATGGACGATTTTAAATGGGAAAAATCTCCGGCATCTGCAATCCTAAAATCCAGACAATCAGGAAGTTGTGTTAAAGATGCCCAAGAAAAGTAAGTCCAATTTTAGTTTAACATTTAACATTTTACCAACATTTGTTTTCCCACGCTTAGTTTTTTTAATGTCTTACCTTTAATAGAATTCCATTCTAGTATATTTTTCAATGTGTTATTACATTCAAGGAGGGCATTGAAGAGCAAGCACAACGTCTTTATTGTTGAAAAATTCAATTGCCAGCTAATGGGTAACCTCTATACACTCTTCTCCAAAACTATGTTTCTGATAGATACATCTGCCAGTGGATTCCTCACCTTGTGAATATCCCCCTGCGCAGCAGCCAATTGGAAACTTTTGTAGCTCTCCACGCCGGCGAGGTCATGGACGACGTCACAGAGGGTACGACTCCGCTGACGTCACTGGATCCATAATAGGGCCTCGTCAGCGTGATGACGTCAGTTCTCTTTTTTCCACGCCGTCGACGCCAACGGTTTCTTGGGACTCTCCATAGTTACATTGTTGTTATTGTTGTTCTTGTCTGTTCTTCTCGTTTCCTTTCGAAGATGTCTGGGAGGAAATCTGGTTTCAAGCCCTGCAGGGAGGGTGGGAAGCAGATGTCCATTACTGATCCGCACGAGGACTGCATATGGTGCTTGTCTTCCGATCACGACGTCGATGGATGTGCGTGTTGCAGGAGGATGACCTCTAAGGCTTTAAAGGAAAGGGAAGCAAAGTTGTTCATTATTAAAATGAAGAAGAGTAAGAAGGCGAGTAAAAGAAGATCGAGGTCGAGGTCGAGATCTCGTTCCGAGTCCAGTTCGGGCTCGAAGTCGGCGTCAGGACATTCAAAGTCGAAGAGGCATAAGAGAAAGAAGTACTCTTCAAGGCGTCACTCTGATAAGGAACCGGCGCCGAAGTCGTCTTCTCCTCGACGTCGCAGTAGTGATGTCGATCCTTCTCATTCAAAACCGGGCTCGCCAGAGAAGGAAGTGTCTCCTGAAGTCGAGGTCTCTCGTTCTCCGACACCGGCACCATCGGATTCGGCCCATTCTTTGGATCCGGGTGAAGCCGAGCCAGAGCAAGAAGATCAGAAGCAGCCTGAAGAGGTTCCTTTGTCGGCGCCGAAGGGCCCGACTCCAGGTACACTGGCTTCGGAGCCGGCGCCGGGAAATTATCCCCCTTTTCCGGCTCCAGGCCAAGACCCATCACACTATCTGAACGCAATGTATGTTGTCTTTGCAAGGGCTATGTACCCTTCTGGTGCACCTGCGGGCCCCATGGGTCCTTTTGCCTTTAATTTGGGTGTCCCTAAGGCATATGCCCAGGCTCCATGTATGCCCTTTCTTCCAGCGACGCCGTCCTGGAATTTTCCGGCGCCGTACCAAGAATCTCCGACGCCGTATCGAGAATCTCCCACGCCGTATCGAGAATCTCCGGCGCCATATCGAGAATATCCGGCGCCGTCTGCTCGTCCTCGTTCGGTGCTAGCTGCGCCGTCGGATCCACGTTCGACGCCGGTTCCGAATCCGATGAAGTCGGTTGTGGATCCATCGACTCCGGTCCCGAGGATCCGCTCCAGAAGGACATGGAGGAAGGTGAACTTCCTGATTCTGAGGACTATTTTGCGGAATTGAAAGATGCAAGTGGTCTTGATGTCTCCCCTGAGTGGGATTTTTCTTCTGGTCCAGATGCTCCTTCTAAGGAGGTTGTCCCATATCACACAGTTGTGAGAAAAGCTGCGGAGTTATTGGACATTAATCTTCCAACCACTGAATTTAAGTCCAATCTATTGACTGAAGTGTTGCATTCTCCTTCCTCTGTGACTGAGCCTTTGTTACCATTTAATGAGGCAATTCTGGAGCCGGTGTTGGAGGTTTGGAAAAATCCTTTATCTGCTCCTGCAGTCTCTAGGACTGTGGCACGGAGATATAGAGTGGCACCGGAGGATCCAGAATTTTTGTCAGCTCACCCTTCACCTGAGAACCTTGTGGTTCAGGCGGCTTGCTCAAAGAAGTTTTCAGGAGCTTTTCCGCAGGTTCCAGCTGACAAGGAATCAAAAAGGATTGACCAGTCCGCTAAGAAGGTGTTCTCATCAGCGAGCATGGCGCTGAAGTCATCAAATGCAACTTGTCTGATGGGAAGGTATATCCATGCCTTGATGGATTCCTCTAAACAGTTGCTGCCAAAACTTTCTGATGATGACAGGAAGAACTTTCAGGAGGTTTTGGATGATACCCAAGCTGCTGCGCGCCAATTCATTCAAAGTGGCCTGGATACAGCTGACTGGGTGGCTAGGATTATGGGTTCTGCAGTGGCTACGAGAAGGGGAGCTTGGTTGAAGTCTTCAGACTTTTCACAAGATGTGCAGGCTACTTTGTTGGACTTACCATTTGACGGTACGGGTCTGTTTGGTAAGAAGGCTGATGCCGCACTTGAAAGATTCAAAGATAGTAAGGCCACAGCAAGATCACTTGGCTTGCAGTCCCAGTCTAGAGGATCCTTTCGTAAATACAGAGGATTCAGGAAGTCATCCTTACGTTCGCAAGGGCAGCCTCGTCAGCAGCAACAGCAGCAGCAATAAAATACGCTGTATAAGTCTTATAGAGGAAGAAACAGAGGTCGTCCACGTGGTAGCCAACCCTCCTCCTCCTCTTCCTCTACCTCTCCTCCTATCACCACAGCAAAGCAGCCCTAGATTCCCCATTCCCAGTCATGTTGGTCCTGTTGGGGGTCGGCTTACCCATTTTCTGCGGGACTGGGAATCGGTCACTACAGACCAATGGGTTCTCAATCTTGTGGCAAATGGGTATGCTCTTCCCTTTAGGGAATTCCCTCCAACTTACCCTCCTTGTCAATGGGCTTGCTCAGAGGAACATCTCCGTCTCCTTCAGGAGGAGGTTCTGTCTTTGTTAAAGAAAGGTGCGATAGAGGTGGTTCCAGAGCAGGAAAGGGGTCAGGGATGCTACTCCCGGTATTTCCTGATTCCCAAGAAGGATGGCAGGCTTCGTCCAATCCTGGATCTCAGGATCTTGAATCTTTATCTGAAACAAGAGAAGTTCAAGATGCTTACCCTTGCGCAGGTTCTTCAGGCGCTGCTGGAAGAAGACTGGATGGTGTCGCTCGACTTGCAGGACGCGTATTTTCACATCCCAATCCTGAAGTCGCACAGGAAGTATCTCCGTTTTACGGTGGGGTCTCAACACTACCAGTTTGCGGTCCTTCCGTTTGGTCTTACTACTGCGCCTCGAGTCTTCACCATGGTGATGGCAGTGGTGGCAGCCCATCTCAGGAGGTTGGGGATTCCTGTATTCCCCTATCTGGACGACTGGCTGATCAAAGCAGAGTCTCCAGAGAAGGTGCTCCATCATCTGCAAGAGACAACTCAGTTGTTGTACAGGTTGGGTTTTTCGATAAATGTACCCAAGTCTCACCTGGTGCCCTCGCAGCGCAACCTGTTTATAGGGGCAGTACTGGACACTACTGTTTGTCGGGCATTCCCTCCTCCTCAAAGGATTCTCGACATTCAGAAATTATTCCTTTGTTTTACAATGGAGCGGTCGTTCCAGTCCTGAAGGTCCTTCGCCTGCTCGGTCTGTTTGCTTCCTGCATTCTGCCAGTCAACCATGCACGCTGGCACATGAGGGCGCTTCAGTGGTGCCTCCGCAGGCAGTGGTATCAGCACAATGGAGATCTCGGGGAGTCTGTGAGGATCTCCAGAGAAACTGCAGCGGATCTGTCTTGGTGGAGCGTGGAGGGCAATCTGTCTCAAGGAAAGCCCTTTCATCTGCCCCCATCAGTTGCCACAGTGATCACAGATGCCTCCACTCTAGGGTGGGGTGCTCATCTGGGAGATCTGGAGATCAAGTGTCTTTGGTCTCCAGAGGAAAGGTTGCTTCACATCAACCTTCTGGAATTGAGGGCGATTTGTTTGGCACTCAAGGCCTTCCTCCCATCCCTTCAGTTGGTTCAGGTCCTGACGGACAACACAACCACGATGTGGTATGACGGACAACACAACCACGATGTGGTATGTCAACAAGCAGGGAGGAGTGGGGTCGCAGTGTCTCTGCAGAGAGGCTCTGCGTCTCTGGTCCTGGGTTCAGGACCACCAGATTTGTCTGATGGCAAATCATCTGGCCGGAGTTCTGAACGTTCGCGCAGACAGTCTCAGTCAGCAGTTCTCAGCCGACCACGAGTGGAGGCTTCACCCAGAGGTGGTTCGTCACGTCTTCCGGACGTGGGGAACTCCTCAGGTGGACCTGTTCGCCACTCACGAGAATGCTCACTGCCCCTCATTCTGCAGTCTCCAGTATCCATTGCAGGGAGCTTTGGGGGACGCGTTTCAGTTGAGTTGGGGCTCACATCTCCTTTACGCGTTTCCTCCCATACCCTTGATTCCTCGGGTTCTGAGGAAGATTCGCCGAGACCGGGCCCAAGTTATATTGGTCACCCCGGATTGGCCAAGAAGGGTGTGGTACACAGATCTGCTCCACCTCTCCTCGTGCCCGCCGCTCGTGTCTCCCTCTCAGGGCGGATCTCCTCTCTCAGATGGAGGGTGCGGTTCTACACCCCCACCTCCAGACCTTACACCTTCATGTCTGGAGATTGAACGGGGCAACCTGAATTCCTTTTCTCTCCTGCCTGATGTGGTGGATGTAATTCTTTCGGCCAGGCGTCTTTCCACCAAGTCCATCTATTCCTATAGGTGGTCCAAATTTGTTTCCTGGTGTGGAGAGAAATCTTTTGACTCCTTGAGAGCTCGTTTGTCTAACATACTTCAGATTGCTCTTTATTTGGCCCAGCAGGGTTTTGCTGTGGCGACTGTAAAGGGTTATTTATCGGCCTTGTCGGCTTTCCTTTGTTTGCTGGACCAGCCGTCATTATTTAAGTCACCTATTGTATTACTCTTTATAAAAGGTCTTACCAGCAAATTCCCTCCAACTCCATTTATTGTGCCGCAATGGGACTTGAATCTTGTCTTGACCTTCTTGATGGGTTCACCCTTTGAATCTTTACACAAGTGTCCCATGAGACTTCTGTCTTTTAAGACGGTCTATCTTGTTGCAATTACCTCGGCAAGGAGGGTAAGTGAGCTTCAAGCTCTTAGTTCGAAACCCCCATTCCTGACCATTCATGCTGAGAGAATGGTACTTAGGACCAGGGCTGCTATTCTGCCTAAGGTGGTAAATCCCTTCCATCTGGGGCAGTCCATTACCCTTCCTACCTTTTATCCTCCCCCTCACCCTTCCAAGGAGGAGGAGCGGCTTCACCGCCTAGACCCTAAGAGGGCGGTGAGTTTCTACCTCGATAGGACTAAATACTATCCTGTGGACGACCAGCTTTTTGTTGGATTTGCTGGCTGTAAGAAGGGGAAAGCGGTGCACAAGCGCACGCTGTCGAGATGGATTATCCTGTGTATAAAGATCTGCTACGCCCTGGCTGCTAAGGAACCTCCAGAGGGTATAAGGGCTCATTCTACTAGAGCAAAGTCATCAACATCTGCTTTGGCTAGAGGTATACCTTTAGAGGATATTTGTAGAGCCGCAACAACGGCCCCTCGCGGCGGGATGCCTGACTTTCACCTTGTGGATACCCTGCTATCTCACAGGGGAATACCAGGAAGGGTTCCCTAAGCAAGCGCCGGGAAACCCACTGCGGGTAGCTGTGCGCTATATAAGCTCAACTACATTTACATTTACAACTTGGGCTTCCCTCCACACGTTTGCGAAGCATTACTGCTTTTGGATACTGAGGTGAGGAGGGACGGCCACTTTGCGCGCTCTGTCCTCCAGGATTTCTTGGTATAGCAGAGTGGACACCCTCCTCCGGGAGTGGGGACTGCTGTGGGATTCTATTCACAAGGTGAGGAATCCCCTGGCAGATGTATCTATCAGAAGAACAAGTTACTTACCTTCGGTAACGCTTTTTCTGGTAGATGCAGTATCTGCCTGTGGATTCCTCACTGACCCACCGGCCTCCCCGTTGTCCACTCTTCTATACCTGCTATGTGTATATTTGAATGTTTTTTTATAATGGATGTATTATATATTCATGCATATTGCATTGTTTTCACACTATGTGTGTTGGTCTGAATACTGTGTACTATCCGCGCGTCAGTTCTTCTTTTTTCCGCGCCAGTTAGCGCAGATCCGAAGAGCAGTACTCCGGTCTTTTGACCAAGTTTTTTGTTAACTCTAACTCTTTCTTCAGGTGCCGGTAGGATGCCCGGGTTTAAGAGTTGCGACGGGTGCGACCGCCTGATGTCGGTCACCGACCACCATCGACTCTGCCTCCGGTGTCTGGGCGCGGACCACGACGTGGAGTCCTGCGTCGACTGCCGGGCCTTGACTAGTAAAGCTAGGCGGGAGCGGTCCCGCAAGCTGCTCGAGCTCCGAGTGTCGGCCCCGCGTCGAGAGCGGTCCCGGTCCGGTTGGAGGTCGAGGGAGCGGTCGAGAGAACGATCGCGGAGCCGCCATGAGCGCTCCGGGAGTCGCCACCATTCCTCCGGTTCATCAGGTAAGCGACACAAGAAGTCGGGGCGTCGTCATCGTACCCCCGACTCCCCCCGACGCCCGCGTGATGCGGCCGGGGGTTCGGGTGGCCCCACCCCCGCGGCCCCGCGTGGGTCGCCGACGCCGTCTGCCCCATACCCGTCGGTCCCTGGGGAAGGCGCGTCGCGCGAGGAGATTGAGGAGTTCCTCATGGCTATGAGGGCGATGTCTCCTCCGGCGGGGTCTACGGCGCCTGCGGGCCCGTCGGTCCCGTCTGGGAGCCCGAGCGGTTCGGGTGCACCTGCCCCGACGCCGCCGGGTGCTCCGGCCCCGGTGCCGCTGGGCCCTTCAGGGTCGTCGCCGGCTGGTCAACCGGCCTCTCCGGCGCCGATTCCATTGGGGCAACCCATGGTGCCGCCTCCGCGCGGCGCCGTGACTCCGCCGTCGGTTCCGGCCGGCGCCGCGCGGCGCCACCCCCGTTCCCTCTCTGACTCCTGACGCGGAGTCGGACCGGCATCGTCCGACGCCGAGTCCGGCGCCGTTGGGGCCCCTTGGCTCCGAGGAGCCGGTCTATATCGTCGACTCCAACTATGGCGATGAGGACGATTATGGAGAGGGTTGGGAGGGGTCTGAGGACCCTTTGTCACGAGCATGCCAGTACGATGTGGACTGGGTGGGTGACTTAGGTGATGCCAGTGGTCTGGACGAGTCGCCCAACCCTGGGTTTGTCTCGCCTTCCCCTGTGGCGTCGGAGGCTGGGGCTGCCTATTCGGTGGTACTGATGAGGGCTGCCAAAGCCTTGAGCCTTGAGCTCCCCGTCGCTAAGGTGAAACCTAACATCCTCACCAAGGTATTTAAACCGCAGTCATGCCCCCAGGAGCCTCTGCTGCCGTTTAATGAAGCCCTGACGGATGTCCTTTTGGGCACCTGGTCCAGGCCCGCTTCCGGTTCACCGGTTGACCGGAACGTTGCCAGGCGTCACCGTCCGTGTTCGAACGACCCTGCCTTCCTTTCCACCCATCCCTCCCCGGAGAGTCTGGTGATCCAAGCCTCCACTTCCCAGTCCGCATTCCCGTCGGCCCCGCCCGATCGGGAATCTAAGCGATATGACCAATTTGGCAAGAAGGTCTTTTCGTCTTTGAGTGCAGGACTGCGGTCTTGCAATACTGCATGTCTCTTGGGCCGCTACACCCACTCTCTGTGGGACACGGTCGCGGAGTGTCTGCCGCAATGCCCGCAGGAGGTGCGGGACAAGCTCAATCAGGCCTTGGTTGAAGGCCGGGACGTGGCGAGGTATTCAATACGGTGTGGTCTTGACACGACCGACTCGCTGGGACGGGCTATGTCCACGACGGTGGCGATTCGTCGCCATGCTTGGCTGAGATCCGCCAACTTCTCGCCGGATGTCCAGAATGCCCTCATGGACATGCCTTTCGATGGCAGTCGCCTGTTCGGTGACAAAGCGGACAACGCGCTTGAGCGCTTCAAGGACTCCAGGGTCACGGCCAAGTCCTTGGGTCTTTCGACCCAGCGCCAGCAGACGGGTTCGTTTCGCCCCTTTCGTGGCCACGGAAGGGGCGGTCCCACACGTGCTGCCAGCCACGCACCGCAGAACGCTCCTCAGCGCGGTGGCGGCCGTGGATTCCGCCGGGGTGGCGGTAGAGGACAGCGGCGAGGTCAGTCCACACCTCCCCCCGCAGCAGCCTCTAAATCTTCCTAGTCCGAGCTTTCAGGCCCATGTGACGCCAGTGGGTGGCAGGGTTCGCCATCACCACTCCGGCTGGCACACGATTACGTCGGACAGGTGGGTGCTGCAGCTCGTCCGAAGGGGCTACTCCCTCCCCTTCGAGTCCACTCCTCCAGCCATGCCACCGCAGAACCACCGCGTGTCGGGGGACCACTTGACACTTCTGCAGGAGGAAGTTACGGCCCTCTTGGCCAAGGGGGCCATCGAGCGCGTTCCTGGGCCAGAAGTAGGGTGTGGTTGCTACTCCCACTACTTTCTGGTACCCAAGAAGGACAAAGGGGGCCTACGTCCTATCTTGGACCTACGGAACGTCAACGGCTTCCTCCGGAAGGAGAAGTTCAAGATGTTGACTTTGGCTCAGGTCTTGGCTGCTCTAGACCCACAAGACTGGATGGTAGCGTTGGACTTGCAGGATGCGTATTTTCACATCCCCGTCCTGCCGGCCCACCGGCGTTACCTGCGGTTCACGGTAGGCCACGGGCACTTTCAGTTTATCGTGCTCCCATTCGGCCTTACCAGCGCCCCACGGGTGTTCACAAAAGTGATGGCGGTGGTCGCAGCTCATCTGCGCCGGTTAGGGGTTTCAGTCTTCCCCTACCTCGACGACTGGTTGTTGAAGGCGGGCTCGCCCCAGACAGTCGTCCACCACCTTCAGATGACGGCAGACCTCCTGCACGAGCTGGGGTTTTCCATCAATGTGCCGAAATCACACCTGTGTCCCTCTCAAAAGCTCCTTTTCATCGGAGCAGTTCTCGACTCGGCGCAGTTTCGGGTTTATCCTCCGGAACGGCGGGTCCGGGATATTCAGGCTCTGATTCCCATCTTTCAGCCGTTGTCCCGGGTTTCGGTCAGGTTGACGCTGCGGCTTCTGGGGCTGATGGCCTCCTGCATCCTTCTGGTGCATCACGCCAGATGGCGGATGCGGGCTCTGCAGTGGGACCTGAAGTTTCAGTGGGCCCAGCATCAGGGCAACCTGTCCGACCATGTCCTGATCTCGGAGGGCACTGCGAGACAGTTGCAGTGGTGGCTTACGGACCGCGATTGGGTCAGGGGCAGATCCCTCTCCCTTCCCCAACCGGAGCACGTAGTTGTGACGGACGCGTCCCTCCAGGGCTGGGGAGGCCACTTGGGAGAGGCGGAGATCAGAGGCATCTGGTCTCCGGCGGAGTCCCGGCTCCATATCAACATGTTGGAGCTGCGGGCGATTCGCCTAGCACTGAAGGCATTCCTCCCCTTTGTCAACGGGAGTGTAGTGCAGGTGTTCACGGACAACACCACCGCCATGTGGTACTGCAACAAACAGGGCGGTGTGGGGTCGTGGACCCTTTGCCAGGAGGCTCTGCGCCTCTGGCAATGGCTGGAATGTCAGGGCGTGACTCTGACGGTTCAACACCTGGCAGGTTCTCTGAACGCCAGGGCGGACGAACTCAGCCGTCGGTGCTCGGTGGATCACGAATGGCGTCTGAACTCGGACGTGGCGAACGGCCTCTTTCAGCAATGGGGAGAGCCTTGGTTAGATCTATTCGCCACAGAAGAGAACGCGCAATGTCATCAGTTCTGCGCGTTGGAGTTTCCAAGACGGCACTCGCTCGGCGACGCCTTTCGGCGCGAGTGGAGTTGTGGTCTGTTGTACGCCTTTCCGCCTATACCACTTCTGCCCAGAGTGCTGAAGAAGATCAGGCGTGACCGGGCCCAAGTTATCCTTGTGGCTCCGGACTGGGCTCGAAGATACTGGTATCCCGAGCTACTCAGCATGTCAGTCGGTCCCTCGATCCGCCTGCCTCTTCAGGAGGACCTTCTGTTGCAGCAGCAGGGGACGGTCCTCCACCCGAACCTGTCCAGCCTCCACCTCCATGCATGGAGATTGAGCGGCGACAGTTGAGGCCATTCGACTTGCCTCCTGAAGTCTGTGATGTGATTCTGGCAGCCAGGCGTCCCTCCACAAAGTCGGTATACGCCTGCCGGTGGAACAGATTTGTGGCATGGTGCACAGCTAAGGCTGTGGATCCCCTTTCTGCCCCTCTTTCCGAGGTTCTCCTCTTCCTTCTTTCTCTTGCCCAGCAGGGCTCTGCTCTGGGCACTATCAAGGGCTACCTTTCTGCCCTTTCCGCCTTCTTAAGGCTACCTGATCAGCCATCTTTATTCAAGTACCCTATTGTACTGAGATTCTTGAAAGGCATCACGCACATGTATCCACCTGTTCCGTTCGTGATGCCTCAGTGGGACTTGAATCTGGTTCTGACATTCTTGATGTGTGCTCCCTTTGAGCCGCTTCATTCCTGTCCTCTCCGTCTTCTCACTTTAAAGACGGCCTTCCTGGTTGCCATCACCTCTGCCAGGAGAGTGAGTGAGCTCCAGGCTCTTTCTGTCAAACCTCCTTTATTGTCAGTTCATCCTGACAAGGTGGTTCTTAGGACTAGACCTTCTTTCCTGCCCAAAGTAGTTTCTGCTTTTCACATCGGGCAGTCCATCACCTTACCCTCCTTCTTCCCGCCTCCGCATCCTTAAAAAGATGAAGAGCGGCTCCATCGTCTGGACCCAAAACGTGCGCTTTCATTTTATATGGATCGCACACGCCAGTTCCGGGTGGATGACCAACTGTTTGTTGGCTACGTGGGTGAGAAGAAGGGAAGGGCGGTACAGAAACGAACCATCTCTCGGTGGGTCGTCCTGTGTATCAAAGCATGCTACTCTTTGGCTCGGAAGGAGCCTCCGGTTGGGCTGAGGGCCCATTCCACTCGGGCCACGGCGGCTACTACTGCCCTGGGCCGGGGAGTCCCTTTGCAGGACATTTGCCAGGCGGCTACGTGGGCCTCGCTGCACACCTTTGCGAGGCATTACTGCCTGGACAGTCAAGTCCGGAGGGACGGCTTCTTTGGCCGTTCGGTCCTCCAGGATTTTCTGGTGTAGGATTGTATTGGTTCGCAGACCCACCGCCGGGGTTGGTATTGCTGGGGTATCTATTCTAAGGTAAGGAATCTAATACTAACCTGTTTCTTTCAGATGAACAAGTTACTTACCTTCGGTAACGATATATCTGTAAGAAACAGTAGTTAGTATTAGATTCCTTACCGCCCCACCCGTCCTCCCCGTTCTGCGACCTGATACCTAGGGTTAAGGACATCCCTTTCAGGGCCCTAGTTTCAAATGGCACCAGTGTTAGTTCTCACATGGCTCTGCGTGTTCTGGCGCGGAAAAGCTGTGTGCAAAGAACTGACGTCAGCGCGCGGAGGCGGCGTCTATATACTCCAGCGACGTCATCACGGCGCACGACGCCGACGACGCGGAGCCGCAGGGGACGCCTGCAGACGACGCCTACCGACGCGCAGGGGTACTGCTACGCAAAAGTTTCCGGATCCAGACTGACGCCTGGGGATATTCTAAGGTAAGGAATCTAATACTAACTACTGTTTCTTACAGATATATCGTTACCGAAGGTAAGTAACTTGTTCACTATGTATACTATTACTGTTTATGTCTGTCCGTCCGTGTGACTCGGGAGCACGGAAGAATAGGGCGGACCTGATGTCATCACGCCGACGATGCCCTATTATCAGCGGGGTCGCGAGCGGAGTCGTACCTTCTGTGACGCCGTCCATGACCTCGCCGGCGTGGAGAGCTACAAAAGTTTCTGATTGGCTGCTGCGCAGGGGGATATTCACAAGGTGAGGAATCCACAGGCAGATACTGTATCTACCATAAAAAGCGTTACCAAAGGTAAGTAACTTGTTCATTTTGCCCCAGCAGTTTTTCTTCATCAATATATAGAGAAACAGAGAAAAAAATGTGTTTTTTGTTTTGCGGATGCTTATACATTTGTGAAGTTGTCTTTTTTCTTGTAGACCACATTGTCTAGCGAGATAGGAAGATAAAAATGTTCTCTTCTTCACCACAGAGAATGTAAATAAGGAATGCACTTTTCTGCTGTAATTTGAGTTTATAGATTTTCATTAACAGACATTTATTTTAGGATATATGACTCTTTGACTGCCCTATTAATGTGTGTTTTTTTGTTAGGTGATAATGTAATTTAAAGCATTCATTTTAAAATTTAAAAAAACCCTGAAATTCACCAGTTGTAGTTATTTGAGCTAATCATAATTTGCGGCCCTGTCATGATGCACTGCTTAGGACCTCAGATATTATATCACTCATGACAAGTTCAATGAAATCATTAATGACATCACGGATGGCATCTCCAATGGCATAATTGACGATAACTCTCACCATATAGCTATTGAATTTACTGTACAAAGCAGTGCAGCCTTTGAAACATGTAAATAACTAATAAATAGCACAGAACAGTGTAAAGTGTGCATTATATAAATATAAGTGCTTATATAAGATAGTTTTATGGCATGAAAAGATATAGTACCTACAACCTACAGCGCTCACCCTTAGCTCTAATTACATATATATTATATGTATATATATTATGTATGCATGTAATGATATTCTGTAGCCATTGGGAGGGGTTCAGTTACCTGTTACAGTAACCAGCATGTTATGAAGTAAACAATTTGCCTCATATGTCATGGCTTAGACAAAGTCTGCAGTGAATAATATTTTTTTAAATACATTTTGCATGGACTAATGTAGGTGGACCAAATTTACTTGACAGGTTGTGACATATATTTGAGTTAAGCACTGCACCAGACCATCATAGTCTTAATAGAATACACTGTGTAACCTTAAGCTTTATGCATTTTAAATATGAGTATGCACATGTTTTCTATTTTATTTTATTTTCTTTCTTTCATTAGTCCTGCATTTATGCACTTGTCAACACTGTTTAACCCCATATGCAACTTTTATGTCTATGGTTGTGTGAGTATACATTACTACTGCCCATGTGTAGGTTATAGTATATGTTACATAGAGTATAAAGTGGTAACCAAAATGGCGCTCCACAGATTGAAAAAGGCTGTTTTTCAGCCAAAACGCATGTCTCTGGGTTGCTGGGTCGTGAAAGGCCTGGCTCATTAAAGTGGATCTATTTCTCCAGTATCTGCGTTCATGGCCTCTTCTTAAGTGTGATGGGAGGAAGTTTGAATATATATATGTATTTACCAGTGGTGGTCGCCAGTGGGAGTTTTTTTTTGTTTGCTAAAGTCTTAGGGACCGGTTGACGAATGTTCACAAAACTTTTCCCTAAAAGTTCAGCCACCTCAGCTCTTTCCTGGAAAGTTTTAGGGCGATCCCAAAAGCGGGGCTGGAAAAATTTGGAGCGGGGTGGTGGTTGGCAAACACATTTTCGATGTTTATTTTCCCATAGGAAAATTAGACACAGGTACAGCCGCAACAGATGAATGGAATCACGCCAAATTTGACAGAAAACAAGATCTTGGTCCAGAAAGCATTCTTTTTGTAATTTTGTGTAATTCTGTTCAGTAGTTTTAGAGAAAGGAATGTTTAAATTATATAGATATTTCACACCGCAGAGCTAACAGATCTAGAGATAATATATGATTGATTGCCATTATGTCCACAAAGATATGATGGCAGCCATTTTAGGACTCAGTTACTTAAACATCTGTTTTCAAAATAAGTAAAAAATAAAATAAAAGGGGGCAGGGTGGCACACCCTGCCTCCCTGGGCCTGATAGACCTGATGAAGGGGGCAGGGTGGGACACCCTGCCTCCCTGGGCCTGATAGACCTGATGAAGAGAGCGGAGTTCGGAGGGATCCCCCATGGCCAAAAACATTAAGAATTTTTTTTACTGCAAATTCACAGATTATCTGTTGTCATTTTTATTTTCTAAAAAAAGCGTGGGCTTGAACACTTTTAGCCCCTTGCCAGCCTGGTGTGGGCCAGGGAGTGGGGATGCCACATAATATTTTAAAAGGAGAGGGGGGCATGCAGCTCCTTCCCCCAAGTCTTATCTAGGCCACGGACACCACATCCCCCAGGGCTGATTGTTTTATAAAGGGGAGGGGGCCTGTGCCCCAAGCCCATTTCCAGACTCCTGGGACCCCAACCAGGGACAGAGTAAAAAGTTATGAGGAAGAGGACTTGCTGTTCTCCTTCACAAGCCTCATTGAGACCCCTGGAGGACTGCATCCTGAGGGGCTGTACATAGAAATTTAGGGGACGGGCATGAGGCCCCCTCACCTCAAGCCATGGTATGACTCTGGGGACACCATCACTTAGTGCTGGCTCAGTTACAATGTCCCCGGGACCCCATACCCAAAGACACTGTTGTTTTCCTGCCCGCCAGACGCAGGCAGGGGCTGCTTGAAGGGAGCCAGCAGAGAGGCGGGGTCCGTGGGAACCAGGACACCCCCCATAAATTCACGGGAATAATAATCCACGAGCCTCCGAACCTGCTCAATTATTCTTCACTGCTTCTAGCAAGAAGCACCCCATAATGCAGTTCATGGGCTGATTTTTCTATTTGTTTCTACTGATGGTGCAATTTGGGCAAGGACACCACCGCCATATTTTGTAAGTGTTGTGGGGTCTGCAGGGAGTGCTTTAACTCCCACAAATACTGTTTTTAAATATTATCAGAGTTAGTACTGTTGTTCTTAAGCTTGGGAATGTAGGGATTCCTTGGGGTTAGTTTTATGACTGCGTTATATGGCTTGAGAAATTTAAAAAAAAGACTGACACGTTTAATATTTTTCATTATAAATTCTTTGTTGAAATGTTCATTGACAAAAGCAATAAGCTTGTTTTTGTACTATATATATATATATCCGATAAGGGGGGTAACCTGGTGATCTGGCCTAAACTAGACTATATTCGGGAGGCAAAGCGCCAACTCGAAGACCCTCTTTGTTACACCATATCATCACAAAAAGAATATGAGAATGCTATCACTAGACTCCACAAGATGTTAAGTCAATGGAAAAGAGAGAGCTTGATTTCATCTGAAGAATACAAATTTATGTACATTAATTTTCCTATCTTGCCCTCTCTTTACCTCATCCCGAAAGTGCATAAGGATGTTCAACCTATACCTGGTAGGCCCATTGTATCGGCCATTGGCAGCGTGGGTGAGAAAGTGGGTGAATATATCGACTTTTTCCTTCAGGATTTTGTGAAACATCTCCCCAGCTTCATCCGAGATACCAGTGACTTTATTACAAAAATTTCTACCATCAAGTGGGACAGTGATATGTGGCTTATCTCTTTAGACGTAGAGGCATTGTATACTAGTATTGACCATTTGCAAGGACTCTCCGCCATACAATATTACCTCTCTAGCAGGCCAATTATGTATTATGAGCACAACAAAGTCATCTTAAGCCTTATAGAATGGTGTCTTTACAATAATTTTTTCTCCTTTGGCAAAGAAATATACAAACAATTGAGGGGAGTGGCGATGGGGGCCTGCTTCTCTCCTAGCTATGCGTGCTTGCACGTTGGCTGGTGGGAGGAGCAGGTCCTCAATGTTCGCCATAAAGCTTGTGTTGATAGACATGTTATGTGCTTATTAAGATATATTGATGATATATTTATTGCCTGGAGAGGTAGTAAAGAGGAAGCCCTTCTGTTTATCAAAGATATCAACAACAATCTATTCAATTTAAACTTCACAGCACATATTGATAAGACCAGAATCCAATTTCTGGATGTTGAAGTGTATGTTGTTGATAATACACTACATACAACACTACATAGAAAACTGACAGCGGGCAATGCTACTTTGCACGCCACAAGCATGCACCCGAGACACACCATTTCAGGAATCCCGTATGGCGAAATTTTGAGACTTAAACGGATTTGTAGCTCCCCAGAAGATTACAACAACTGTGTAGGAGACCTCATGATGAGACTAAGAGCTCGGGGTTATTCGGGCACTATCTTAAAAGCAGCCATGAACAAATCCTTGTCCAGATCGAGGGAAAGTCTCTTTCCAACATCTACGCCTAATACTGAAGATTCCAACATTATCGAGCCCCAGTTGGAATGCCCACGTCTAATTACTACATACAGCAGGGAGGACAGAAAAATTAGAGCCATTTTAAATAAGAATTGGCCAATAGTGTTAAGTGACCCAATACTGAACACTAGATTACCAGCTACCCCTACTGTGACCTTTAGACGGGCCAAAACCATGGGTAACTCTTTGGATAAAACAGCTCCTGAGTTAAAAGTGAAAAAACCTTGGTTGCGTCCAACTAGAGGCTTCTACAGGTGCACGAGCTGTCGGGCTTGCAAATTTGGCACTACAACCACACACTACTCTACCCCTTTTAGCACTATTTCTAAACCTATTACTGGTCATTATACCTGCAGGACAGATCACGCTGTGTATGTCTTGGCATGCACCTGTGGGCTTAGATATGTTGGCAGCACTAAGCTCCAGGTGCATGTCCGGATACTACAGCATCTGCGGGCCATATTACATAGCGACCCAGCATATCCGGTTGCCCGGCATTTCAAACGGGTACACAACAAGGATTTAAAACATCTTAGCTATTTTGTCATCGGAGCTGTACCAGTTTTGAAAAGAGGGGGAGATCAAGAATTACAGCTAAGAAAACTTGAGTCTCGATTTATCCTTGAGCTGGATAGTCGTTGGCCTAATGGGCTCAATAACATTGAAGAAATGCACCATTATCTATAAACATCTAGGTTTTGGGTTGCAATTTCTTAATGAGCCAGTGGGTGTCCTTCTAGTTTTCGGTTCTATATGTGGACTCCGGCCCTCTAGTTAGGTTCCCTATTAGAGGGCACAATATACTGTGTTTCCATTCGTGAGGCCTCATTATGAAGTATTAGTGTAATGTTTGTGTGCCATATGATTTCTGAGCGTTAAGATTTCACTAGTACTGTATTTCATCATATACTTCCTTCCAGATTATCAATATTTTACATATTAGATTCATCCTGACACTAGAGAGTCTAGTCTGTGTTTGCTAGGAAGAGTTGAAATGTACATGCTTGTAAATATTTGTGTATCAATTCGTATGTTTGCTCATTATTATGTATTAATTAATTTTTTGGTATAGGGGTCATTTTTGTATAATATGGATATTTGAGTTTGTTGGCTTTTTGATAAGAGAATGTATTTGTGTATATATATGAAATATGGAATTATTTTTACACATTTTCGTTTTTAAACAATTTTGATATCCACTTTTACCATTAATAACTTTTTAGAGAACCTGTTAGTAAACACAGCTAAGATCTGTGAATCTATGAAATTGAAAAAGTTAATCAATAAGTAGCATTAGGTATCTCTAGTGTTATGGTAACGCGGCTTCTCCTTGCACTTAGCACCTCCTAAATATATTTCCAATTTGATGCACTTTTTTATACACTTATTTGCACTTTAGACTTTCGCTGCTACAATGCATTATTTTGCACACAAAAAGTATATTATAGAATAATTGTGGTTGCCAGATAACCTTTTTACAATGTGATTTTTAGAAGAGAATTGGATTTAACCAGGAATTGCATTGACTCTATGTACTATGTGTGAAAAAAACAAAGAAAGACTAGTGGCGCTAGTATGTTTTCACTATTTGTTGCTCACCGGTGATCACCACTAGGGGGCGGTGATATTGTCACTATAAGCATATAAAAAAGCACTATTACCTTTAAACATGTTGCAGCGTGATCAAGGGCTTTGCAGCTCGAAACGCGTCGCTGGTTCTGTTTTTGGAATAAAACCATCTGTTGCTGACTTTGCTGGTCCGTTCCTCATTTCATGCTGGCGTGGAGGCGGTGTCTGCGAGCGCAGAGCGTGCTGAGGAGGAGCTGTTAATTTCATATATATATATATATATATTCACTGAAAAAAACATAGGTTTCTGGGACGTTATAGTTACAAATTAGCTTTTAAAAAAAACGTTGAAATTCATTGAAAAAAAACGTAGGTTTTATGGACATTATAGTTAGTTGGACATTTCACTCATACAAAACCATAGACATTCCGCTGTTATAGTTAGTTGAGCTAACTATACTCACGCCCCCGCAATGCACTGCTGATGACATCACATATTACATCGTTCATGACATGGTCAGTGGCATCACTGATGACATCACTGATGACATCTCAAATGTGAAATGTCCAACTAACTATAACGTCCCTGAAACCTATGGTTTTTTATGTGAATTTCAAAGGTTTTTTAAATGCTAATTTGTAACTATATCTGTGAATGTGAATGGTTTTTTAAATGCTAATTTCTAACTATGTCTAAAAAAGTAGGACATGTACAGGAAGAGGAAGACAAGAGCAGAAAGAAGTAAGACAAATGCTGAGAGAGTCAACAGAAGTCCAGAAAGACAAAGAAAAGTGCAGGAAGAAGCAAGAGATGTGCAGAAAGAACCTCCAGATGAGCAGAAAGTCCTCCTGTGCCCCTAACGTTTTATTGACGGGTACTGGTGGTAACTGACTCTGACTAACCAGGACCAGATCCAGTGCTATGCTAAAAGACACTTAGAATACAGTGAAAACACCTACATACACTAGGGAACACTATGCATTGGGGTACCCCTGTGATTAGCATGACCTCCTCTGTATTTGCCATGAGTTAGTGCCTGGGTCATTGCTTGAGTACATGGGTACTGAGTGGATGATTAGAGTACTACAAGGAGAGTGCATGGTGAATTTATAAGTGCTTGGGTTTTGGCAGACTGATTGCATTAGTACACGCATGTCACATCAGGCCGCGCCGCCTCCCTTCACCACAGTGCACACTCGCCCCCTATCGGGTTCTAAGTTGGGGGATTAATTCCCCTTGAATCCTGAGGGTCCCTGGGGGCCAACTAGCCCACCAGATACTTCCAGTAACTGCCACAGAGCTGCGTTGCAGAGAGGTGATCTGGGGCCTTGCCCCTTTTTACACCTCTCTGCAACGCAACTCTGTGGAGCTTACTGGACGTACCTGATGGGCTAGTTGACCCTCAGGGACTCTCAGGATTCAAGGTGACAATCCTTCAACTTGTCACATCGGGCCACGCCCCCTCCCTGCACCACTGTGCAAACGCACCCCCTGGTGCATTGTAAATTGGGGGATTAAGTCCCCTTGAGTCCTGAGGGTCCCTGGGGGCCAACTAGCCCACCAGCTACATCCAGAAAGAGCCACAGAGCTGCGTAGCAGAGAGGTGGTCCAAGGCCATGCCCCCTTTTTACACCACTCTGCAACGTAGCTCTGTGGCGCTTTCTGGATGTAGCTGGTGGGCTAGTTGGCCCCCAGGGACCCTCCGGATTCAAGGGGACTTAATCCCCCAACTTGAAACGCGCCACAGGGCGTGTTTGCACACGTGGCCACGCCCCCCTCCCTGCACCACTGTGCAAACGCGCCCCCTGGAGAGTTGTAATTTGGAGGATTACATCCCCTTAAGTCCTGAGGGTCCCCTGCTACAGGAACACGGGATCCCGCTCGGATACTTGCAGCTCGCTATCAGTCTTCCTACTTCGAAATCGAAAACTCACTGCGAGGGAGCACACACGCTCAATTGTTTCACTGCAGCGGCTGGGGGCGGAATCCCATGGGCGGAATTACCCTTTATGAGCTTTACAGAGCTCCGTCTTCACCCGCCGCCAATACTGAGTGACCCACTCACTTTTAAATCAGAACAGATCCGGCAGAAACTCACACACGAGTTTCAGATCGGATCTTGGAGTCCGTGACCTTGACTCCTTTCTTCACCTGGTCTCGAGCCCGGCCGGGTTGGAAATATCACCGGCCTAGCGACCTTTCTTTTTTCACCTGAACATTTACAGCCCTGCGGAGTCGCATTGCTATGCGACGAAACGCATGTCGGATGGCTACAAAGAACATTAAAAGAAGACTTGTTCTAAAGACATTGTGGTTTCTCTGTTGGCAACATATGTATTACTGTGTGTAATTGTGTCCACTTGACACAGAATAGTGAAAGAGACAACTACTAAATTTTGATACTCCTTGGTTGTGTGCATTAGGTTTTCGCTTTCTGTTATGTATACGTATGTTGTTCTTTGAACACAAGCATTCGAGGGGTTAGAGGGCTTATCCCCCCACCTGTGTGCACCAACACTCACCACCAATATCCTTTCTACAATCTTTGCATCCACTTTAGCAGAGCGCCCATTCCCTTCACTAAAAAACCCTTTCTTACAGATATCCCCTTGAGTCCTGATGGTCCCTGTGGGCCAACTAGCCCACCAGGTACCTCCAGTAAGCACCACAGAGCTGCGATGCAGAGAGGTGTAAAAAGGGGCATGGCCTTTGAACAATTGTCTGCAACACAGCTCCCTGGCTCATACTGGAGGTACCTGGTGGGCTAGTTGGCCCCCAGGGACCCTCAGGATTGAAGGAGACTTAATCCCCCAATTTACAATGTGCCGGGGGTGTGTTTGCACACTTGCTATGTCAGACCCTGCCCCCTCCCTGCACCACTGTGCTAACGTGAGGCCTTGTACCACCTCTCTGCAACACATCTCCTTGGCGCTTACTGGAGGTACCTGGTGGGCTAGTTGGCCCCCAGGGACCCTCAGGATTGAAGGAGACTTAATCCCCCAATTTACAATGTGCCTGGGGGTGCGTTTGCACACTTGCTATGTCGGGCCCCGCCCCCTCCCTGCACCACTGTGCTATTGTGCCAAAATTTAAAAAAGAAAAAAAAATTGGGGGACCCCCTGAGCAGGCCTAGGGGGTCAGGGTGTTGCTACCCGGCCCCCTTCTCTTGTTTTATGCCTTGCTTCTCTGTTTTCTAGCGACTCACATCTACCGAGCCACAAGATGGCTGCCAACACCTCCTGGTTTGGAGTGTTGGCAGCCAATCACAGTGAAGCTCGTGTACAGGACTTAGCCTCCGCCCACATATCAAAACCTTTATTTTTCAATTTTCTCAGCAACTACTGAACGGATTTATACCATTTAAACGAAAGGTCACTTTCTGACCCACGCACTACCTTCGTGCCAAATTTGGGGTAACTCCGTTCAGTAGTTTCGGCTGTAGCCTTGCACAAAGTTTCCTATGGGAAAATGTTTTTTTGAAATTCTCAAAAACTACTGAACGGATTTACACCATTTAAAAAAAAGGTCTCTTTCTGAGCCAAGCTCTACCTTTCTGCCAAATTTGGGGTAATTCCGGGCATCAGTTCAGGCTGTAGCTCGTCGCAAAAATTCCTATGTAAATTAACATGGGGTAAACAACTCCAAAGTTATAAGCAAATCAAAAAATGCTTTTCCTATGGAAACTAGGTTATAACTATAACTATATCCAAGTAATCCAAACCAGAGGAATGAAGCAGCCCACCAATTCCGTTACGAGTTATTTAATCGTGAAAAAACAACGTGTTTCAGGCGAGGCGGCCTTTGTCAAGTTGCCCAAGTGGCTCCAGGCAAAACATTAAGTACAGATGGTGTCATAATAGACATGAAAGAGTTACTACAATGTGAAAATGTAGGTCATTGAGTTAGTGTCCTGAAAATAAACATAAATTGTTGCATAACAATTACCATTCCGTAAAATGCGAAACAAATTAAATTGAGTTGAAGCTGGAATGCAGTGCAAATACACCCCCATTGGCAGCATAATCAATACGAGCATGTAAAATAAATCGAAACATTGTCACCTTAATGTTACATGGATTTATACCCAATGTATTTTTTCATTCAATGCAAATGCTAGGTGGATGTTATACATTCCTCAATACATGAAAGCAGAAAAGCACAGTTAATTTACAGCAATTCCGCCATTTGAGCAATCATGATCATGTGACCTTGTCGGTAGAAAAAGAATCTATAAGCATAATACAGATTTGTAGTATAGGGCGGTATTGATTTCTCCGCCACATACAATTTCAATTCATAGAATGGTTGATAGAACAATCAGTCAGTAAAGAAAAAAATAATAAAGCAAAAGCAGAATAATAATGTGCCTAAAACACCAGGATATTATTATAAATTAATACCGATGGCATATGCCACAAGTTGTCCTGGATAGCCAGCTTGGGATAAAAATGTGCATATCAGCATTTTAGTGTTTTCAATATGTGCAATGTGATTGGCGGGCGATTTCATACAGTGCTATTCATCCTATAGCGAATGGTCTCCAGCCAGTCATATAGCAAACCGTAAGCTGTCAAACACACCACATGTGCAGTAAATTCACAGATATGAACACAAAATCAGATTACCTATAAATCATTCCTGAATCGTGGGCCAGTGCCCAGCTAGTGTATGTATGGATCGCCACAGGTCCTGACCATTTATACGTTCACCCAAAAATAAAAAATAGAGATAAGAAACCCTTATCGAAAAGGAGAGAAAACAGAAAAGAAAATGCATCTCAGTATTAATAAACATTACAATAAAAAGGACAAATGTCCTTTTGAGTAATCATGCATGCAGAGGTAGTATAGGAAAATGGGCCATTATGTACCTCTATGTGTGCACAGTTCTTCCTCCCTATTTAGCCCGAAAGGCATCCTGGTATTATCCCTTATTATGGGTGTCTTTCATAGATTCACATGCCTGAATCATTCCCCGTCGTGGAGACGGGAGCCTCTGATCCAGTATTATGGGTGTCTTTCATAGATTCACATGCCTGAATCATTCCCCGTCGTCGAGATGGGAGCCTCCGGTACATAGAAAAGTAATGTCCTATAAACATACACAGAGAAAAGTAGGCCTAAGGGCCTAACCTTAGTAGCCTATCTATGTCCTTTTGTAAAAAGGACCAATCTCCAGAAGGTAGCCAATCAGATACCACCTCCCTCTAGAACCTTCCTGTCAGGAGCCTCAGTCTCTCAGATTTTCTACCGCACGTTGTGCTAGGGAGTCTCCACCTGAGTTCTCCTCAGGTTTCCTAGTTTAATCTCTTTTCCTCAGAAATTGGATATTTCTTTCATTAATCATCAATGGCTGATCAACAGAAGAAGGGTCTCTTCAGAGCTTGCTCTTCTTGTGGTAAGAAGAGGCTCCACGTCGATGACAAGCATGAAACCTGTCTATACTGTCTTTATCCAGACCATTCTCCTAAGGAATGTAGAATTTGTAGAACATTCTCTACAAAAACCCTAAAAGACAGAGAAGGAAGGCTGCTACTCTGGTTGAACAGGCTGAAAACCAGAGACGACCTGGAGTGTTCAGAGGACGCTGAGATGGCTTCAGTTTCCTCTAAATTATCCTTGAAGAGGCCAAGGGTTGCTTCCCCTAGCCCTGCAGACGTTCCTCCTAAAAAGACTATCAAAAAGTCTTCAGAGGCAAAATCTACAACGTCTGACAAGGAGGTTCCTGCCTTCAGGAAGCCTGCGCCGTCGTCGAAGACGATTTCGTCGACGTTTCCCTCAGCGCTGAAGAAAACCGTCTCTACAGTCTATGTTTCTACATCGACGACGGCGTCGTCAGCATCTTCATCGACGACGACGACTACTCCATCGTCGACGGCTGGTAAGCCTGTGTCGTCGATTATTCGCATTAAAAAGCACTCGACGTTGATTAAGATTCCGTCTACGACGTTGACGACGACATCAGCGTCGACGACGAAACCAAAACCGTCGACGCCTGCACCGTCGACGAAGACACCCTCGTCGGCCAGCCGACCGACGACGGTGAAGACATCGACGACGACGACGACACCGTCGTCGAGCGCTCCATCGGCGATGAAGACACCGTCGACGAGCGCACCATCAACGACGGGACCGTCGACGAAGGGACCGTCGACGTAAACACCATCGGCAATCGGAATTCAGTAGTCGACGACACCGTCGACGACGCCGTCGACGACACCACCGTCGATGCTATGGAAACAATCAGACTTGATTTCTCCGTCGTCAGCGGCCAGTCAGCTGTCTTCAATTCCACCAACCAAAAAGAGTACGAAAAATCCAATTACACCAGATTTAACGTCTCCAAGCAGGATGCAAAAATTACCCCCATCTTGTCTGCTGCAAGACGAGGAATCGGATGATGACCAGTACGGTCAGGCCACCAGTCCTTCAGATCTCATAGTCCAGTGCCAAAGCACAGATGAGGATGGCGATGAAGTGGTTTTTACGGAGGAGACTGTACATTCACAGGTCCAGATGCAAGTCGCACCTATGGTATGCCTTCCGGTGTCTATAGTCTCAGACCTACAGTTCTTGATCCAAGACTACAAAAAACGATTTCCTGAATCGACATCGGCCCCTTCAACGGAGAAGGCTCCAGCTACATCTGGACCGACACCATCCCCAAGACCTAGACCGTCACCTTTGGTGATCCGTCAGGAGAGAGAACATATCCCGTCTTCTGACGACGAGGGCGAGGAACCAGAAGAAGGGGAGGTACGGGACGACCTGTCCGACCATAGGGACGATAAGGACTACATTGCTCCTTCTACGGCCACACCTGAGCCCACTACCTCGGCCAGTGGACATTGGCGGATTTCACAATTTAGTGGAGAGAGCGGCCACAAGATACCATATGACTATAGAATCCCATGAAACAGACTGTTTCCTATATGATTTTAAAGACCCGGTTAGGAAAACAACCAGATCAATTCCTATCATTGATCACATATGGGAACGAGGGAAACAACTGATGCAGACACCAGCCTCGGTCTCTGCAGTGGTACCTCGACTTGACAAGAAGTATAAGGCACCAACAACAGCACCAGCCTGCCTTACTGGGCATCCCAAGCCAGATTCCGTGGTTACCCAGGCGGCTCAAAAGAACTCTAGGAATTCGTCATCCTCATTGTCAGCTCCACCAGACAAGGAAGGCAGGAAACTAGACAGTATTGGCACACGCTTTTCCACCACGTCGGCCATGACTGTCAAAGTAGCTAATGCCATTGCGCTACTAGGACGCTACAACAGGCAATTGTGGGAGGATATTGCCCCATATCTGACGGAACTGCCTGATAATTTGAAGGAGGAAGTTCAATCTCTCCTTAAGGAGGGCCAAACATCGGCATCAGAACTTATTGATTGTGCTGTAGATGTTGCAATGACCGGCTTCAGACAGCTAGCAGGAGCCGCGGTCTTGCGAAGACAGGGGTGGCTTAAAGCAACATCCTTTCGTCAAGAGGTCCAAACTAAAGTACTCGACATGCCCTACGATGGCCAGCACCTCTTTGGGGAGAAAATCGACGAGGCCTTACAAACAATCAAAAAAGATACGGACATGGCACGAGCGCTTGGCACGTTGCAGTTTAAAAACCAGTCCTTTCGAGGGAACAGGGGTAGAGTTCAGCCCTCTTACAGAGGATCGTACCAGAGCAAATCCTCATACTCCTATAACCAAGGCCGATCGCAATACCAGCAGCGACAACAGCAACAAGGTCGCCAGACCTCTTACGGAAGGTCCAACTACAGGGGAAAAAAACAGAGGAAACCCACTGGCGAATGCCAATGACCGTTTCCAGCAGCCAGTCCGTCCACCATCTCGTTCTTTCAAACTTGGAGGAAAACTAACACACTTCCTCCACAATTGGAGATCAATAACAACGGATCGGTGGGTGCTCCAATTGTTGGAATCCAATTCAATTCCCCCGATAACTCCTCCTCGCAAGCTTCAAAACGGACATTTACGATTACTCCTTCAAGAGGTCTCTTCAATGTTAAAGAAAGGAGCAATAGAACGAGTCCCATCAGCTCAGAAAGGGAAGGGATTTTATTCCCCCTTCTTTCTAATACAAAAGAAAGGGAAGAAATGGAGGCCCATCCTAGATCTCAGGGCACTCAATACATTCTTGAAGAGTCAATCATTCCGTATGGTGACTATCCAGGAGAACTTGGGGTCACTAGAGGAAGGAGACTTTATGACGTCTTTAGACCTGCAAGACGCATATTATCACATCCCTATTCACAAACGCCACAGGAAATTCCTCAGATTCGCAGCAGCGGGTCAGCACTACCAATTCTGTGTCCTCCCATTCGGCCTCAAATCGGCACCTCGAATTTTCACCAAGTGCCTCTCCCCTGTGGCAGCTTTCCTACGACAGCATGGACACCAAGTCTTCCCCTACCTGGACGACTGGCTGGTGAAAGCACCATCTATGAAAGGCGCTGCAGAGTCCTCCAACGCCTGTCTCAATATTTTCCAGCAACTGGGCCTGACGCTCAATCACGAGAAGTCTACCTTACAGCCCTCCCGAGTTCTTACCTTTCTTGGGGCAACTTTGAATACGGAATGTTCAAAAGCATTCCCATCTCAGGAGAGGAAGCACAAGCTGATTACTCTGGCCACCGCAGTGGCCGCGAAGAAAACCCTACTGGTCCGTACTTTCAAGTCCCTCCTGGGGATGATGTCCTCATGTATCCTGCTTATTCCACACTGTCGGCTCAGAATGCGCCCCCTGCAGTAGGCCTTGACCAGGCAGTGGACTCAGAGCACAGGCTCTTTCGAGGATCACATCGTGATTACTCAGCAAATGACCAAGGCCTTGCTCTGGTAGAGGACGCCCAAGAACCTCTCGCAAGGACTACCATTCTTGCTGCCTGCAGCTCCACACGTAATAACTACGGATGCCTCCCTAGAGGGATGGGGAGCGGTCCTTCAAGAATTGCAGATCAGCGGCAAGTGGACGGACCAGGAACAGCAGGTCCATATCAACCTCCTAGAGCTGAGGGCAGTTTTCTATCTCTGCAGGCTTTCCTCCCGCGCATCAAAAACTCCCCAGTGCTTGTCAGAACCGACAACACCACGACAATGCACTACTTGAACAAGCAGGGAGGGACACGTTCGCTAACACTATCTCGCGAATCGCAGAAAATTTGGAACTGGCTTGTGCTCCACAATATCACGCTGACAGTGGAGTATGTCACAGGCAAGGACAACGTCATAGCAGATGCTCTAAGCAGACAGAGATCGCTGTCCCACGAATGGGAACTCGAACAAAAAGTGCTGAACCGCATCTTTTCGGAATGGGGGAGACCGCAGATCGACCTCTTTGCCACCAGGGAGAACGCCAAATGCCGCAACTTCGCAAGTTGGCATCCCCAGTAACGGTCCCTCGGAAATGCATTTTTCATCGCCTGGCGCAACGTGTTTGCGTACGCATTTCCGCCATTTCCCCTGATACCAAGAGTCCTTCGGAAAATGAAAACGGAGCACTGCACCCTGATTCTCATTGCCCCGTTCTGGCCGAGGCAGCATTGGTTCACGGACCTCCATCGCCTCTCAGTCCAACCGCCAATCCGTCTGGGCCAACATCCATCTCTGCTCACGATGTCCAACGGCCAAATACTGCACCCGCATTTGACATCACTCAGATTATCGGCATGGCTCCTGAGTACCGAGAGTTCTACCAACTAGACATTCCGCAGGAGTGCAAGGATGTCCTCGCAAAAGCAAGAGCAGACAGCACAAACAAGACCTATTCCTTAAAGTGCAAACGCTTTTGCATTTGGTGTAAGGACAAAGGTCTCCATCCCTTTCAGGTTACTCCGGAGCAGCTCCTACCATATCTGTTACACCTGGCACAATCGAGACTTGCGCATGCCTCTATCAGAGTCCATCTGGCAGCAATTTCCCGGTTTACGAGAACTTCAAAAGGGCCCTCTCTCTGGTCCCACAGGTTAATAAAGCAATTCCTTAAGGGGCTCTACAGATCCTTTCCTCGACCACGGAGAGTTCCACCAACATGGCATCTCAATGTAGTTCTCAACCAATTGATGAAACACCCTTTTGAGCCCATCCACAGGGCAGATGTCAAATACATCTCCTGGAAGACAGCCCTCCTATTGGCTCAGACCTCAGCTAGAAGGGTCAGCGAACTACAGGCTCTTTCCATACAACATCCCTTCATGCAGTTCAAGGAAGACAGAGTGATTTTAAGAACTAATCCTCGATTTATTCCTAAGGTCCAGTCGGACTTCCATTTAAATGAACCCCTAGTCCTCCGATCATTCTTCCCAAATCCCAATACTGCAGCTGAAAAATCCCTGCACTCTTTGGACCTGAAGAGGTGTCTTAAATTTTACCTTGACAAAACAAAACATTTCAGGAAAACTAATCAGCTTTTCATCGCTTTCAGCAGACTGATGAAAGGCATGCCACTTTCCAAACAAAGTATTTCACGTTGGATATCCTCTGCAATTGCCTTTTGCCATGACAAAGCCAGACGGCCATTGCACTCCAAAGTAAGAGCTCATTCTACAAGAGCTGTGTCCACATCGGCAGCGCTATTCGCTGGGGTGCCGATACTGGACATTTGCAGGCAGCCACCTGGAAGTCGCCGCACACCTTTACCAGGCACTACTGCCTGCATACGGAACTGATGCAGGATGCAGCTGTGGGCCAGGCTGTGCTTCGCCATCTATTCCAGTGAGGTGAGCCTTCCTCCTTCCCACCATCCTTGGCTGGTATGCACATTTATTTACTTACTTCTTGTTACTTGTTGATGGTTTTTAGTCGCATGATATGTATTATCTCAGACGGCTTATGCTGTTCCATCAGAAATGTGCATAATGTATTGCTTGCTACTCTGATTCAGGCATGTGAATCTATGAAAGACACCCATATTACTGGATAAGAAATGCGTTACTTACCTGTAACTGCAGTTATCCAGTATTGGTGTCTTTCATAGATTCACATGCAACCCTCCCGCCTCCCCTGGAAGGTCTCACTTCTCTCTCTAACATGTATTACGCCTACCTAGCTTGGTGCGTACGAAAATCTGAGAGACTGAGGCTCCTGACAGGAAGGTTCTAGAGGGGGGTGGTAGCTGATTGGCTACCTTCTGGAGTTTGGTCCTTTTTACAAAAGGACATAGATAGGCTACTAAGGTTAGGCCCTTAGGCCTACTTTTCTCTGTGTATGTCTATAGGACATTACTTTTCTTTGTACCGGAGGCTCCCGTCTCGACGACGGGGAATGATTCAGGCATGTGAATCTATGATAGACACCCATAATACTGGATCGTAGGCTCCCGTCTCGACGACGGGGAATGATTCAGACATGTGAATCTATGAAAGACACCAATACTGGATAACTGCAGTTACAGGTAAGTAACGCATTTCTTAAGATCGATTATGTACCTGGATTCGAGAATACGTAGGTGTTTATCCCTTTCACGTCCTCGTATGGGTTTAATTACTCTGTCAATTCCACAGAAACGAAGTAGTTTATTATTGCAGTTGTGAGAATTATAGAAATGTCTCACTACGTGATAGCTAAAATCCATATTGATTATAGCCCTTTGGTGTTCTAGGATGCATTTTTTTAGCTGGAATTTGGTGCTTCCTATATAACTAAGACAGCAAGGACACTCTAAAAGGTAAACTACAAATTCTGTGGTTCAAGTAATGAATTTGGCAATTGATCTGTCTTTTCCATCATGTTTTTTTAAGGTTTTGCAGCTAGTGGTAAATTTACATGCTTTACAGGAATTCCCGGGGTCTCAACAAATCTACGTGCTCTAGGCACTGTGGCTAGTCAAGTCGTGAATGTTATACCATTTTTTAGTATATGGTTCGGTCTACCCCTGGAGCCCGCTGTGTATTGTGCTACTTACTAATGTTCTATTGATTCAGTATTGTGTGCTTTATGTTCCAATCTTGTGCAGAGATTAGTAGAGAGTGTTATATTAATAAATACATATTTGTATATAACTACTGTGTGGTTCTCCTTTTATTTAGTCATTCAGGAGGTGATAAGCTGGTAAAACAAGCTGCTTCACATTCCGTCAAGATTAAGCCTGAATGCTTAATCTTGAAGGAATGTAAAGCAGCTTGTTTTGCTCTCCACAGCTACCACTAGGATAGCTTTCTAAAGGTTATCTTTGACCTCATAAATCATAAGGGTCTTGTGGACTGGTACAGGGTGCCCACTTTAATTAGTGGACAGCATATACCAGGCCACCTTCTCACATTGGTGTGCAGCGGTTGGGATTCATGCTTGCTATTGTTTTACCAGATAAATCTCATTGAGTGATTAACTGAAAACCACTAAGTATTAGGTACATATAATACATTAAGATTTGAATAAGTAAGTTCTACTGAACTTGGAGTTGGGTAAGCCAAGGGTCTAGCACACCCTTTCTCCAACTCAAGAGAGTTTAGTCACCACGACGTTAGGTAGGTGCCTACACCACATAACACTAGTTTGTCTTCTAGACGAGAAGCCGGTGGCTTTCTGCCATCTAGGTACAATGGCTTCTCATTTCAAGAATTAAAAGCCATATGTGGCTAGGAAGTTAAGGACAGGGAGAAGTGCCAACATCCAACGTCTCATTGAGGTGTTACTCTTTTATGACATTAGGAAGACCCCAGGGTCTGATGAGGTAGAAAGAGCGGGTGGGGCAGTGAATGAGGATAGGCTAGGAGGTCTCACCTTCTTTGACCTAGAATCAAACCCTGACCGGGAGGATCAAGATGATTCTAACCTAGCCTGTCAGGATCTGGAAGAGAATGGAGAAGGCCTTGAGGGCCCCTCTTTAATCCTCCTGGTAGAATACAGAGTTTACCTTGGAGACCTAGGTCTCCCTCTGAATAATCTAGACACTCGGGTACTTCTGTAGGGACCTCCATATCCAATAAGAGAGATACCCCTGATGGCAGACAGTGCCAATTACTAGAGAATGAGAAAGTCAAGCTTAGTTTCAAGAGAGAGCAATTGGCACTACATAAGGAACCCTTAGAGCTCCAGAGACCTAGTAAGAAATTGGGACTAGAGTCCATGGTGGCAGCAACAGTGTTCCGAGGGTTAAGGAGTATACTCATGATCATAGGAACCTGAACAATATAGTCTCTCCCTACCGGAGTGGGGATGTCATCCACAAATGGATAAGTGCTCTAGTAGTGTAGGGTTCAGAGGGGCCCTCAGGAGCAGTGGGCAGCTATCTTGTGGCTCTCCTTTGCTGACAAAGGTAGAGATAAGCTCCTCACTGTTAAAAAAGAGGATGCTGACAATTATTCAGTCCTGAAGAGTGCTCTCATTGATAGGTTTGGCTTAACCACTGAACAGTACAGGATTAAGTTCAGAGACACCCAGAAGACACAGACTCAGAACTGGGTAGACTTTGTAGATTGTTTTACTAAGGCTCTTGAAGGCTGGTTACTTGGCAGTAAAGTGAATGATTTTAAAGGATTGTGCAATTATGAGGGAGCAGATCCTTAACAATTGCCAAAATCAGTTGTTGCATCAGTATTTGGCTGACTCAGATCTGACCTCCCCCCAAGAATTGGGAAAGAAGGCAGACAAATGGGTCAGAACCAGGGTGAAGCAGAAAGCTCAGAACAAAGGTGGTGACTCAAAGAAGCAAGATGTTAAAACTTCAGATAAGGGTGGGGAAAAGGGTAAAGACCAGAAGTCTTCACAAGGGCCCCAAAAACCTGCATCTGGAGGGGAGTCACAATCTAACAAGGGAAAAGGCTAAATGAAATCTTGGCGTCATATCTGTAAAGAGAAGACCCATTGGACAAAAGATGCCAATTGTCAAAGGGCCAATGATTCTACTCCATGCACCACTGCTCGCAAGGCAACTGTTTGAAGTGGTGGTACAGGGAACAAGGGTATAGTAGAGTTGACCCTGGGTTCTGAGATGGATTCTGGCCTAGTCAGAATTCCAACTCAGGCTGTTTTAGTCTGTGATGGAGGCAAGGATATTGCCTCCTTATTTGTCATTCCTAGTAATCTGGGCAAATACAGGCAACGGCCCTTGATAAATGGTAAGGAGGCCATTGCATATAGGGACCCAGGAGCAGGTGTCACAATGCTGACAAAAGATCTTGTGGGCACTGACCAGATCATACCTGGGGAAATGTACCAAGTGACCAATGCTAGCAATGTCAGAACAGACCATTCCCTGGCAGTTGTTAATTTCAGCTTGGGGGGGGGGGTAACTGGCCCTAAGAAGGTTGTGGTTAGCTCAGACCTTCCTGTGGAATGCTTGTTGGGCAATCATTTGGAGATTTCAGCTTGGGCTGAAGTGGAAATCAGGACACATGCTGAAATGTTGGGCATATCTGCAGATGTGTTTGCAATGACTAGCTCACTGGCAGAAATGTCTTCCACTGAACCGGCCCTGGATCCTGGAATATTTGACCAGGTGCCTTCCAAGAGGAGGAGTAGTAGAGGTGAGGCAGTGTCTTCCCCCCCTGCCGCAGAGTGAGGATCAGTCTCCTGAGGGAGATGATCTCAGTCCCTGTGAAGGTACTGCCTCAGAGGAACTTGAACCTGATCAGGTTGAGTTCTTGGGGACAGGGCCCCCTTCCAGGACAGATCTGTGCCAGGAGCAGCTGAGCTGCCCCTCTCTTGAACCCCTTAGACAGCAAGCTGCTGCTGAGGATGCTGGGAGGGCCAGTGGGTCCCACAGGACCACCAGGAGGTTGGTTATACCTCTGAAGTTTAGAGGCTTCCTAATAACATTGGCACATGGCATCCCATTAGCAGGACATTTAGGCCAAGGTAAGACCTGGGATAGGCTTGTCCCTCACTTTCACTGGCCTCACATGTCTGAGGACACAAAGGAGTTTTGTTGCTGCTGTACTACTTGCCAAGCCAGTGGTAAGGCAGGTGGTTCTACAAAGCCCCCCCTGATACCACTACCTGTGGTGGGGGTTCCCTTTAGGAGGTTTGGGATTGCTATTGTTGGTCCCATTAATCCTCTAACTGCATCTGGGCACATATTTATACTAGTGGTGGTGGACTATGCCACTAGATATCCAGAGGCAATACCTCTTAGGACTACCACAGCTCCTGCTGTGGCTAGACCTCTCCTGGGAATCTTTTCCAGAGTGGTTTTCTCTAAGGAGGTAGTATCAGACCGAGGTGAAAACTTTATGTCTGGTTATCTGAATGCTATGTGGAGTGAATTACAAATTCACCACACCCTATCACCCACAATGAAATGGGTTAGTTGAGAGATTCAACAAAAGCCTCAAGGGCATGATAAAAGGTCTCCCTGAAAAGCTTAGGCATAGGTGGGATATCCTTTTGCCCTGCATTCTCTTTGCCTACAGAGAGGTTTCTCAGAAGGGGGTTGGTTACAGCCCAATTGAACTTCTGTTTGGAAATCCCGTTAGGGGTCCCTTATGTTTGGTGAAGGAGGGATGAGCATTACCTTTCAAACACCTAAATAAGACATAGTGGACTATGTACTTGGTCTCCGCTCCAGGATGGCTGACTACATGAAGAAGGCATCCAAAAACCTTGAGGCTTGCCAGGAATTACAAAACGCCTGGCATGCCCAAAAGGCTGTTTTGACTGTGTATCAGCCAGGACAGTAGGTATGGGTGCTGGAGCCTGTGGCCCCAGCAGCTCTCAAAGAAAAGTGGAGTGGGCCCCATACCATACTTGAGAAGACGGACGAGGTTACCTACCTGGTGGACCTTGGAATTTCCCAGGAGCCTCCGTAGGGTGCTCCATGTGAACAGCCTCAAGCCATATGTGGACAGGGCAGACATGGGCTTGCTCATGGTTACTGATGGAGGACATGAGGAAGAGAGTGATCCACTCACTGACCTCCTCTCACAGAACCCTGATGATGGTTCAGTTGATGGAGTAGCCTTGGCAGGCAGCCTCACTGAACAGCAACAGACTGATTGCAGGAAGGTCCTCAATCAGTATAGACACATGTTTTCACTCCAAGTCAGACTACCTTGTGTACACATGAGGTGGACACAGGTGACAGTCTGCTTGTTAAAAATAAGATTTACAGGCAACCTGATCATGTCAGGGACTGTATCAGGGCGGACGTCCAGAAGATGTTGGAACTGGGAGTGATTGAGCCCTCAGATAGCCCTTGGGCTAGTTCAGTAGTCTTGGTACCAAAACCTCACACCCAGGGTGGTAAGAGAGATGAGGTTCTGTGTTGACTACAGGAGACTCATTGCAGTCACTAGGACTGATGCTCATCCAATTCCAAGGGCAGATTAACTTATTGACACTTTGGCCTTTGCCAAGTTCTTAAGTACATTTGACCAGACAGCTGGGTGCTGACAAATCAGATTAGCTGAGGAGGCTAAACCAAAAACAGCATTCTCAACCCTTAGTGGGCATTACCAATTTGTGGTGATGCCTTTTGGTCTGAAGAATGCACCTGCCACATTTCAAAGGCTGGAGAATAAAGTTCTCACAGGTCTGGAAGCCTATAGTGCATGATATTGCTGTCTTTAGCTCCACCTGGGAGGATCACCAGGTCCACCTGAGAGATGTTTTGGAGGCCCTGCAAAAGGCAGGCCTCACTATCAAGGCCATCAAGTGCCGGATAGGGCAGAGTAAGGTTGTATACCTGGGCCACCTTTTGGGTGGAGGCCAGGTTCAACCATTGCAGAGCAAAATCCAACCAGTCATGGATTGGGTTGCTCCAACCACCCAGACTCAGGTCAGAGCTTTCTTGGACCTGACTGGGTACTACAGGAGGTTTGTCAAAGGATATGGATCCATGGTGACCCCTTTGAGTGACTTAATTTCCAAAAGAATGCCGAACAAAGTTCAGTGGAAAGTTAGCTGTCAAAAAGCATTTGATGACCTGAAGCAGGCCATGTGCACTGCTCCCATTCTGCAAAGTCCTGACTATTCCAAACAATTCATTGTCCAAACTGATGCATCTGAGTTGGGGGTAGGGGCTGTGTTATCACAACTGAATGAAGCGGGTCAGGACCAGCCAGTAGCTTTCATAAGCAGAAGGCTGACCCCCAGACAGAAACATTGGTCCGTTATTGAGAGGGAAGCCTTTAATGTGGTTTGGGCTCTGAAGAAGCTAAGGCCATACTTGTTTGGCATTCACTTCATTGTTCAGACAGACCATAATCCCATTTTATGGCTAGAAACAGATGAAGGGTGAAAACCCCAAACTTTTGAGGTGGTCCATTTCCCTACACAGGATGGACTATACAGTGGAACATAGACCTGGGAGTAACCATGCCAATGCCGATGGACTCTCCAGATATTTCCACTTACCAACTGACCCCTATGCACCCGGCTCTTCTGAGAGAGGTAACACAGGTACTCCGATACTCACTGGTGGGTTGGCTTTAGAACCTCCTATGTTCCAAAGGGTTTTCTTGAAGTCCTCGTAGAAGTGTCCTTAAACTGTAACATTGCAACCACGACTTTCCTATAGAGTTGTACGGAGCACCTGGTCGTGTTTCCTCACTGCACCCTTCCTCCATGGGCTCCCTGTATCACTGCCTTGGGCGGTTCCTCAGGGTCCCATCGATTCTACATGCTCTAGGCACTGTGTCTAGTCAAGTCTTGAATGTTATATCATTTTTTTAGTATATGGTTTGGTCTCCCCTGGAGCCCGCTGTATATTGTGCTACTTACAAATGTTCTATTGATTCAGTATTGTGTGCTTTATGTTCTAACCTTGTGTAGAGATTAGTAGAGAATGTTACATTAATAAATACATATTTTTATATAACTACTGTGTGATTCTCCTTTCATTTAGTCATTCAGGAGGTGATAGTCTGGTAAAACAAGCTGCTTTACATTCCTTCAAGATTACGCCTGAAGGCTGCTCTCCACAGCTACCACTAGGATAGCTTTCTAAAGGTTATCTTTGACCTCATACATCATAAGGGTTGTGTGGACTGGTACAGGGTGCCCACTTTAATTAGTGGACAGCATATACCAGGCCACCTTCTCACACGCCCTATATCACGAATCTGTATTATGCTTATAGATTCTCTTTCTATCGACAAGGTCACATGATCATGATTGCTCGAATGGCGGAAGTGCCGTGAATTAACTGCTTTTCTGCTTTATCCACCTAGCATTTGCATCGGATGAAACAATACATGGGGCGTAAATCCATGTAGCAATAAGGTGACCATGTTTCGATTTGTTTTACATGCTCGTATTGACTTTGCTGCATTAGGGGGCGTATTTGCACTGCATTCCAGCTTCAACTCAATTTAATGTGCTCCTCATTTTACGGTATGGTAATTGTAATGTAACAATTTATGTTTATTTTCTGATACATACATCTACCAGTGGATTCCTCACCTTGTGAATATCCCCCTTGCGTCAGCAACATTCGGAAATTCTTTTGTAGCTTTGCGCCGACGTGGACGACGTCATAGAGGCACGGCATCGCATGTGACTCCGCTGACGTAACCGACACCATAATAGGCCCACGCCGGCGTGATGACATTAGTTCCCTTTTTTCCGCGTCGTCGACGCTAACGGTTTCGGGGAATCTCTGTAGCTAGTTGGTAACTTTGTTGCTGTTTTCTCTATTTTCCTGCTTCTTTGTGTCTCTAGTGATGTCGACTAAGAAGACCGGGTTCAAGCCTTGTAAGGAGTGCGGCAAGATGATGTCTATCACGGACCCGCACGAGGAATGTATCTGGTGCCTGAGTTCAGACCATGATGTCGACGGCTGCTCTTCGTGTAGAAGAATGAACCCGAAGGCGCTTCGTGAGAGGGAGACCAAGCTTCTGATGGCGAAGTTGAGAGGTAGTAGAGAAAAGAAGACTTTGAGATCACCTTCGAGTAGGGCGAGGTCGAAGTCGAGGTTGAGGTCGCGTTCAAGATCCCGTACGGCGTCGCCTTCGAGGTGTTTGTCTGATCATGCTTCGAAGTCGAAGAAAAAACATAAGAAACTAAGGCATGGGTCTCAACATCACTCCGGTAAGGATTCGGACTCGAGACCGAAGTCGTCTAAGAAGAAGCATGGGAAAGATTTTGTGTCTCCATCGCCAGAAGTCCTGGATCCAGAAGGTGAGGCTTCGCCTTTGGAATCGCGAGCTCATTCTCCGACTCCGGTTCCGAATCCATCTCCGGTGCCGTCCCCGGCTCGAGAGGATGAAGAGGTCCCTTTAAATGAGGGTTCAGTACCTGTGGATGAAGAGGCGAATCCTGAGCCTTTAAAAGGTCAGTCTGAGGGTTCTCACCCTCCTTTCCCGGCCCCAGGTCAAGACCCTTCGGCATTCTTAAATGCTATGTATGGTGTCTTTTCCAGAGCATGGTACCCCTCTGGTGCACCTTCGGGTCCTATGGGTCCTCTGGCTTTTATTTAGGAGTTCCCCACTCCTATGCTCCAGCTCCCTTTATGCCTTTCATGCCGGCTCCGACGCTGCCTTGGCAGTACTCGGCTCCGCCGAGGTCTTCGACGCCGATACCGACGTCGCCTGCTCCGAGTCGACCTCTTGAACAGCGCCCTGAGTCTTCGGAGTCGATCCCGACGTCGACCCCGGCTCCGTCTGAGTCGTTCACGGATCCGACGGCGCGTCTGTTGAAGGAGAGATCTAGGAGGGATGCTCAGCGCCTCTTGGAAGAACAAAGGTATAGGGAGGCTGAGGCTGAGATGGAGGAAGGTGAGCTTCAAGATGATTGTTTTGAAGATCTAGCAGAGGCTAGTGGCCTGGAGATTTCTCCTGAATGGGAGCTGCCATCTGTATCTGATGCTCCTTCAAAGGATGTTAAGCCATACCACATGGTCATGAGGAAGGCTGCAGAACTTTTGAATTTAACTTTGCCTACAGTCAAATTTATATCTAATCTTCTGACTGAGGTTCTCCATTCCCCAAGTTCTGTAATTGAGCCATTGCTCCCTTTTAATGAGGCTTTAACTAAGCCTATTTTGGAGGTTTGGAGCAAGCCTCTAACAGCTCCTGCAGTGTCTAAAAGTGTTGCAAGGAGGTATAGTGTTGCGCCTGGCAACCCTGAATTTTTAACGTCACATCCTTCGCCTGAAAGTCTTGTTATTCAGGCAGCCTGTTCTAAAAAGACTGTGGGCGTATTTCCTCAAGTGCCTGGGGATAAGGATGCCAAGAAACAGGACCAGACTGCTAAGAAATTCTTTTCTTCAGCAAGTATGGCTTTAAAGTCAACTAATGCCACTTGTCTTATGGGGAGATATATTCATGCCCTTATGGATTCGCTGCATCTGTTGGCTCCTAAAATTCCTGATGACAACAGGAAGGATTTTGAGGAAGTGTTGACTGATGCACAGGCTGCTGCACGCCAGGTGATCCAGAGTGGGCTGGACACTGCTGATTTGGTTGCTCGCATCATGGGAACCGCTGTTGCCTCTAGGAGATCTGCCTGGCTGAAGTCATCGGACTTTTCGGCGGATGTTCAGGCCGCTTTATTGGATCTGCCTTTTGACGGTGTTGGACTTTTTGGAAAAAAAGCTGACGCAGCCTTAGAGAGATTTAAGGACAGTAGGGCTACTGCCAAATCTTTGGGGCTGCAGACCAGGGGTTCATCTACCAAAGGTATAGAGGTTTTGGACATTCTTCCTTTCGCCCCTACCGGCAAGGTCAGCAGCAGCAGCAGCAGCAAAACCCTCTGTACAGGTCTTACAGGGGTAAGCAAAGAGCTTGTCATCAAGGACGTCAGGCCTCCTCCTCCTCCACCTCTTCCAACCCCCCAGCCACAGAAAAGCAGCCCTAGATCCGCCATTCAGGATCATGCGGGTCCTGTAGGGGGTTGGCTTACCTATTTTCTACGGGATTTGGAATCGGTTACATCAGATCTTTGGGTTCTCAAACTCGTAGAAAATGGGTATGCTCTTCCCTTTTGGGAATTCCCTCCAAATTCCCCTCCTTGCCAAGGTTTTTGCACGGAGGAACACCTGTTACTCTTGCAGGAGGAAGTCCAGACACTGTTAAGAAAGGGTGCGATTGAGTTGGTTCCAGAGCAGGAAAGGGGTCAGGGAGACTACTCCCGGTATTTCCCGATACCCAAGAAGGATGGCAGGCTTCGTCCCATCCTGGATCTCAGGATCTTGAACCTTTACCTGAAACAGGAGAAGTTCAAGATGCTCACCCTTGCACAGGTTCTTCAAGCGCTGATGGAAGAAGACTGGATGGTGTCAATAAACTTGCAGGATGCATATTTTCACATCCCTATCCTGCAGTCGCACAGGAAGTATCTCTGTTTTACGGTGGGTTCACAGCACTACCAGTTTGTGGTCCTACCGTTTGGTCTTACTACTGCGCCTCAAGTTTTCACCAAGGTGATGGCTGTGGAGGCGGCACATCTCAGAAGATCGGGGATACCGGTATTCCCGTATCTGGACGATTGGCTGATCAAAGCCAAATCCCCAGAGATAGTGCTCCATCATTTGCAAGAAACAACTCAGTTGTTACACAGGTTGGGTTTTTTTGATAAATGTACCCAAATCTCACCTGGTGCCCTCCCAGCGCAACCTGTTCATAGGTGCTGTACTGGACACAACTGTGTGTCGTGCATTCCCTCCACCTCAAAGGATTCACGACATACAGGAGTTGATTCCTTTATTTCACAATGGAGCGGTCGTTCCAGTTCTGAAGGTCCTTCGCCTGCTCGGTCTGATGGCTTCCTGCATTCTGTTGCTAAACCATGCATGCTGGCACATGAGGGCGCTCCAGTGGTGCCTCCGCAGGCAGTGGTATCAGCACAACGGAGATCTCAGGGAGTCTCCAGAGGAAAGGTTGCTTCACATCAACCTTCTGGAATTGCGGGTGATACGTTTGGCACTCAAGGCCTTCCTCCCTTCCCTTCGTGGTCGGTCGGTTCAAGTCCTGACGGACAACACAACCGCGATGTGGTATGTCAACAAACAGGGAGGAGTAGAGTCGCAGTGTCTCTGCAGAGAGGCTCTGCGTCTCTGGTCCTGGTTTCAGGACCATCAGATTTGTCTGATGGCAAATCATCTGGCCAGGGTTCTGAACGTGTGTGCAGACAGTCTCAGTCGGCAGTTCTCGGCCGACCACTAGTGGAGGCTTCATCCAGAAGTGGTTTGTCACGTCTTTCGGACGTTGGGGACTCCTCAGGTGGACCTGTTCGGCACTCACGAGAATGCTCACTGCCTGTCTTTCTGCATCCTCCAGTATCCAATGCGGGGAGCCTTGGGGGACGCGTTTCAGTTGAGTTGGGACTCATGGCTCCTTTACGCGTTTGCCCCATACCCTTGATTCCTCGAGTTCTGAGGAAGATTCGCCAAGACCGGGCCCAAGTTATATGGATCGCCCCGGATTGGCCAAGAAGGGTGTGGTACACCGATCTTCTCCACCTCTCCTCCTACCCGCCGCTCCGTCTCCCTTTCAGGGCAGATCTCCTCTCTCAGAAGGAGGGGCAGATTCTATACCCCCACCTCCAGACCTTACACCTTCATGCCTGGAGAATGAACGGGGCAACCTGAATTCCTTTCTCTCCCACACGATGTGGTGGATGTCATTCTTTCGGCCAGGCGTGACTCCACTAAATCTATCTATTCATACAGATGGTTTAAATTTGTCTCTTGGTGTGGAGAGAAGTCCCTTGACCCTTTGAAGGCTCGTTTGTCTGATATACTACAGTTTGCTCTTTCTTTTGCGCAGCAAGGTTTTGCTGTGGCTACAGTCAAGGGCTATCTTTCGGCATTGTCGGCATTTCTCTGTTTGCCGGACCAGCCGTCTCTATTCAAATCTACTGTAGTTTTAAGGTTTCTTAAGGGTCTCACTAATAAATTCCCTCCTACTCCTTTTATTGTGCCTCAATGGGACTTAAATCTTGTCTTAACCTACTTGATGGGTTCTCCCTTTGAACCCTTGCACAAGTGTCCCATGAGACTTTTGTCTTTTAAGACGGTCTTCCTGGTCGCAATTACCTCGGCAAGGAGGGTAAGTGAGCTTCAAGCTCTTAGTTCAAAGCCCCCATTCTTGACCATTCATGCTGAAAGAATGGTTCTTAGGACCAGGGCTGCTTTTCTGCCTAAGGTGGTAACTCCCTTCCATCTAGGACAGTCTTTTACCCTTCCTACCTTTTATCCTCCTCCTCACCCTTCCAAGGAGGAGGAGAGACTACACCGTCTGGACCCTAAGAGGGCGGTGAGCTTTTATCTCGATAGGACAAAAGACTATCGTGTGGATGACCAGCTTTTTGTGGGATTTGCTGGCAGCAAGAAAGGAAGAGCCGTGCACAAGCGCACTCTTTCAAGATGGATTATTCTATGCATCAAGATCTGCTACTCCAGGGTGGGTAAGGACCCTCCAGAGGGTATAAGAGCTCACTCTACTAGAGCAAAGTCATCAACATCTGCTTTGTCTAGAGGTGTACCTGTTGGGGACATTTGTAGAGCAGCGACATGGGCCTCCCTCCACACTTTTACAAAGCATTACTGCTTGGATAGCGAGATGAGGAGGGACGGCCATTTTGCGCGCTCTGTCCTTCAAGATTTTCTGGTATAGGAGAGTGGACACCCTCCTCTGGGAGTGGGGACTGCTGTGGGACTCTATTCACATGGTGAGGAATCCACTGCAGATGTATCTATCAGAAGAACAAGTTACTTACCTTCGGTAACGCTTTTTCTGGTAGATGCAGTATCTGCCTGTGGATTCCTCACTGACCCACCCGCCTCCCCGTTGTCCACTCTTCTATAGCTGAGTTACTGTAATGTAATGTATATATATTTTATTGTAAAGGAAATGTTTTGTTTCAATTGCTTTCCTGCATTTGCTTCACACTGTGTGTGTTATCTTGACATTTATGTACTGTGTATACTTTGTATATATCTACTGTCATTGGTCCGTCTGTGTGCCTCGAAGGCACCAAAAAAGGGCGGAACTGATGTCCTCACACCGGCGTGGGCCTATTATGGTGTCGGTGACGTAAGCGGAGTCACGCGCGATGCCGTGCCTCTATGATGTCGTCCGCGTCGGCGCGAAGCTACAAAAGAATTTCCAAATGTTGCTGACGCAAGGGGGATATTCACAAGGTGAGGAATGCACAGGCAGATACTGTATTGTGACGGGGTAGACTGCCCTTCCAATGGACAGGACAATGATCACGACTGGTGGTCGGCTGTTCCACTTTTACCAGCTTCTATCCCCTCTCAGCAGCAGCCCGCCCCTTATGCATTCGAGGACTGGCCTTGTGAACCAGGTGGATGGGACGCCGCGATCGAAAATGACCATGGCGCCTTTAACTGGGGATTCCAAGATGACGAGACTCCTCCCCACAGAGACGTCATCGCGGGAGCCTTACAAAAGGAGGGACGAACCAGGAAGACGCCGGACGGCGATTCCCCGGAGGTAGAGGAAGGAGACGGTGAGCTGAGAAGTGAAGAGGGACCGAAGACTACGAACAAAGAGGACCGTGCACGGCAGACCGGAGACGGCCGCGACAAGCCAGAAGGCCAACGGTTCTGCGATTCGCCCCGCCACGCTCCCGCGGGAGGAGCGTGGCTTAACAAGGTATGGGGCACAGTATTGGGTTGGGTGGGGCGGCGCTACCAACCTACTGAGTAAATAAGCCCAGCTGTATATTTTGTATAGTCGACTACCATTCCCCTTCACGAGCACTAAACCAACGTCTCACGAACCTGTATAAATCACTGTCACTTGTGCACTTGGTTTCCCTCACCCCCGGCACTGTTTATTATCAAACCGGACGTCTCCCTAAATCCCTTTTCTTTTCTTCTTTGGGGTGCCGGTTTCCAAAGACGTGCCTAACATCCCGCCCCGCCAGACAACCTGGAGTACCCACAAAACATCAAGACGGACCCAGCTGTATTTGCAAGGGAAAGACTAACGAGTAGGAGCAGAAAGGCATATCTAAAAATAAAACCTTCTTTGAGATCACTCATCAAAGTCTCTGGCTCCGTGACTCCCCCCCCTGTTGCCCCAACGCAACCCCCCACACTGGTGTCAGAAGTGGGATTGTCATCACAGCCCGTCTGCACAACAGAGATGGACGCCCTAATCCAGCACATCATCAAGGGGCAAGAGAAACTAGAGTGGGCGGTCGAACGGCAGCTCTCATCGGCCCAGGCAGATCGAGACCTATTTAAGAACACTATCACGGCCCACATCGAAAGCCTGCAAAAAAATGTGCCGCCTCCCAATGTGTCCATACCTGCAGAGAACCGCGTACATGTCCCAAACCCCTCGGGGATTGCGTTGCAGAAATATTTACAAGGAGAGGATCCCAATGAATTCCTTCTAAACTTTGAGAGGGCAGCCAGAGCACTGGGATGGCCAGAAGAGAAATGGCCCTTTTTTTTGGCCCCGTTATTGACGGGCAAGGCTCAATTCGCCTATCAGGTGGCCAACCCCAGAGGCAATGCCCCATATCAGTTAATAAAAGAATAAAAGAGGTGAGACTGGATCACCTAGGACTGGACTCCGAAGCCTACAGAGTCCGCTTTAGAAAAGAGCGGGGAACACCGGGCCAAAATCCCAAAACCCTTTTTTTTCACCTGAAACTGGCTGCAGACAAGTGGCTAAAGCCCGAGTCCAGTACTAAGGAGGATGTCATGTCTAAAATATATCTGGAGCAGTTTATGGAGGCTCTCCCATATGCCTCACAGAGATGGCTTGGGCAACATTCAGGACTCAGCATAGAACAAGCCATTGAAATGGCAGCCAACTACGCCAGAGCACAACCCCGTTCTACGGGCTGGGAACATGAAAAAGCGACCAAGCCTTTGCCTATCGTTAAGATGGAAAAGAAACCACAACCTCTGTTGGACTTCTCAAGACCTAAGCCTCATAGGAAAGAATCTCCATTGATTAAGGGGCCGCAGTGTTTTGAATGTGGCGAATGGGGCCACATTGCCCGCCTATGCCCCCGGAAACGAGCCCCAGAAGAACCCATGGAGGTGGGGTATCTTCCCAAAACAGTCCTCTACTCCCCCGAAATAGGAACATTGTTCTATGTAAGTATGAGGATGAATGGTTATGAGATGAAAGCACTCTTAGATTCAGGGTGTAAGCAGTCAGTGGTCCAAGAACGCTATATACACCCCAGCCAATGTGTTCCCGGGACAGTCGTACACATTAGGTGTGTGCATGGGGACATAAAACCCTACCCCTTAGCAAAAGTGATCATTGACCTCCCTGATAGAGAACCCTGTACAATAAAGGTAGGAGTAGTAGACTCTCTTCCCGAGGACATGATTCTAGGGGTGGACAACCCGGAGTTTCTCTCCCTGTTTAAGAAAACCATTGATAAGCCTTTTTCAGTAAGAACAGGTCCTGTCCCTACTCTTATCACTCCAGAGCCCTGGGTCATAGACCGAAGTTTCCGATTCGCCCAAAAGGAAGACAGGACATTATACAATGCATGGGAAAGCGAACATATGGTACAGGACAGGCAAACCCCCGTTTACCCCCGGTTTGTCATACATAAGGAGTTAATATATAGAGAGAGCAAAGAGGGAAGCAATGCCCAACTATTGGTACCCCTGTCCTTCCGTGAACAAGTGTTGTTCTTCGCCCATGCACACCTCACTGCTGGACATTCCGGGAAGGAAAAGACCACTGACAGCGTCTTAAGACATTTCTTTTGTCCTGGTATATACAAGGATGTAGAGAACTATTGCCAGAAATGCGACATCAGCCAAAGACGAAATATCCACCGACCCCCGGCAGCTCCATCATTGGCACCCCATTCAAGAGGGTGGGTATGGACTTGATAGGGCCCTTGCCAAAGTCCTCAAAGGGACATACCTACGCTCTCGTAATCGTGGACTATGCAACAAGGTTCATAGAAGCCTTCCCCCTGAGAACCACGACTACAGCAAACATAGCGGAAAAATTTGTGGAATTGTTTTCCAGGGTCGGCTTCCCTAAAGAGGTCTTTACCGACCAGGGCACGCCGTTTACATCGCGTCTGATGAAGGAGGTCTGTCGAACACTGGACATCTGCCACTTGAAAACCTCGATATACCATCCCCAAACCGATGGACTCGTGGAGCGGTATAACCAGTCTCTTAAAAATACCCTGAAAAAGATGCTGATGTCTGAAGGGCCTGGGTGGGACCGCTTACTTCCCTTGGCTCTGTACGTCCTCAGGGCTCAGAAACAGAGCAGTCTAGGCTGCTCAGCTTTCGAACTTCTTTATGGACGCCAACCAAGGTCGTTATTGGAGATGACGAAAGAGATGTGGGAAGCCGAAACAGAACAGGAGCAGAAGTCTCTACTCGAATACACCCTCCATCTGAGGTCCAAATTGGGCAAGCTATGAAGCCTCGCGGATACCAATCTTGAACAGAACCAGGGGAAGCAGAAGAAATATTATGACATGGGCAAGAAATTAAGGAGAATGAAGGTTGACGACTGGGCGTTGGTCCTCTTGCCTTCTATCTCTAGCAATGGAAAGAGCGAGTGGTCAGGCCCCTATAAAGTGATTGGCACGATAGGAGATACCACCTACAAACTAAGAATCTCACCCTCGAAAACACAAATTATCACATCAACCTCCTAAAGAAAGGGGTTGGTCCTGCACCCCGAGGAGCAAACCTGGCTGTACCCGCAGATCCAAAGAAGTTGACCACAGTAGATCACTTGGTCGTGAATGAAGAACTTGCCTTCCAGAAGAGGGAGGAACTCAAGAAAGTACTATCCCCCTTCTCGGAGATCTCCTCTCATTTACCAGGGAAAACAACCCTAGTGGAACATAACATCGACACTCCTCCTGGGAAAGTGGTAAAACAACAACCTTATCGTATCCCAGCAGCTCGAAGGGAGGCAGTGAGACAAGAAGTCCGGTACATGCTGAAACTTGGGGTAATCAGGCCCTCGAAGAGCAATTGGACCTCTCCTATCGTGATGGTGCCGAAGCCGGATGGGTCTAAGCGCTGCTGTATGGATTTCAGGGCACTCAATGCCATCTCTACCTTTTATGCCTACCCGATACCCCGAGTCGACGAACTCATTGAGAAGCTCGGAGATGCTGCATACATTACCACCCTGGACCTCACGAAGGGGTACTGACAGGTGCCCTCCGTGAGGAGGACCGGAAGAAAACCGCCTTCATCACAGACGAAGGATTGTATGAGTTCACTGTCCTGCCCTTCGGTCTCCATGGGGCGCCGGCCACCTTTCAGCGCCTCATGAATACCGTTCTACGGCCATACCTATCGTTTAGTTCGGCGTATCTAGACGATATAGTGATATACAGCCGCACATGGAAAGAGCATCTTGAACACCTACACATCATTCTAACGGCTCTGAAACAGGCAGGTCTCCACATTAATGCCAAGAAGTCCCGCGCCGCCTTTTCCAGAGTCAACTATCTAGGATACGTCCTTGGGGACGGCACTATCGCCCCGCAAATTGAAAAAATAAAAGCCATTGATAAAACAACCTTCCCCTCCAACAAAAGAGATCTCAGAACCTTTTTAGGCTTAATCGGATATTACCGTAGGTTTATCCCTAGATTCGCTGCAGTGGCTGCCCCCCTTTCTGACCTCCAGCGAAAGGACATAAAAACCAGAGAGTTGGAGAACCCCTCGCAGGGAGCACTGCACGCCTTTGAGAGCCTAAAACAGATTCTAACCACGTCCCCGGTCCTGGCGTCACCTGACTTCTCCAAACCGTTCACACTCGCCACGGATGCTTCCAGTGTAGGGATTGGGGCTGTCTTATCCCAGATAGGGGGGGACGGGCTAGAGCATCCTATACTGTACGTCAGCCGTAAACTATTTCCCCGAGAGTGCCAGTATTCCACCATTGAAAGGGAGTGTCTGGCCATTAAGTGGGCCATTGACAAGCTGCAATACTACTTAGAGGGTAGACCATTCATCCTCCATACTGACCATGCTCCCTTGAAGTGGATGTATAGGAACAAGAGTCTCAATCCGAGGGTGCTCAGATGGTTTCTGTCCATCCAGCCTTATTCCTTTACTATGCACCATAAAAAGGGAACGGAGAACGGTAATGCAGACTTCCTGTCCAGGGTGTTCCCTCTCCCCGATCGGGAGAAACCATGGGGGGAGGGATGTGACGGGGTAGACTTCCAATGGTCAGGACAATGATCACGACTGGTGGTCGGCTGTTCCGCTTTTACCAGCTTCTATCCCCTCTCAGCAGCAGCCCGCCCCTAATGCATTCGAGGACTGGCCATGTGAACCGGGTGGATGGGACGCCGCGATCGAAAATGACCATGGCTCCTTTAACTGGGGATTCCAAGATGACGAGACTCCTCCCCACAGAGACGTCATCGTGGGAGCGTCACAAAAGGAGGGACGAACCAGGAAGACGCCGGACGGCGATTCCTCGGAGGTAGAGGAAGGAGACGGTGAGCTGAGAAGTGAAGAGGGACCGAAGACTACGAACAAAGAGGACCGTGCACGGCAGACCGGAGACGGCCGCGACAAGCCAGAAGGCCAACAGTTCTGCGATTCGCCCCGCCACGCTCCCGCGGGAGGAGCGTGGCTTAACAAGGTATGGGGCACAGTATTGGGTTGGGTGGGGCGGCGCTACCAACCTACTGAGTAAATAAGCCCAGCTGTATATTTTGTATAGTCGACTACCATTCCCCTTCACGAGCACTAAGCCAACGTCTCACGAACCTGTATAAAGCACTGTCACTTGTGCACTTGGTTTCCCTCACCCTGTTTATTATCAAACCGGACGTCTCCCTAAATCCCTTTTCTTTTCTTCCTTTGGGGTGCCGGTTTCCAAAGACGTGCCTAACAACCCGCCCCGCCGGACAACCTGGAGTACCCACAAAACATCAAGACGGACCCAGCTGTATTTGCAAGGGAAAGACTAACGAGCAGGAGCAGAAGGCCTATCTAAAAATAAAACCTTCTTTGAGATCACTCATCAAAGTCTCTGGCTCCGTGACTCCCCCCCCCCTGTTGCCCCAACGCAACCCCCCACATGTATCTACCAGAAAAAGCGTTACCGAAGGTAAGTAACTAGTTCTAGTTCTTCAGGATACTAACCCCAATGAAATACATTTTCACGTTGTAGTAACTCTTTCATGTCTATTATGACATCATCTGTACTTAATGGTTTGCCTGGAGCCGCTTGGGTAACTTGACAAAGGTCGCTTCGACTGAAATGCATTGTTTTTCAAGATTAAATCACTCATAATGGAATTGGTGTGCTGCTTCATTCCTTTTGGTTTAGATTATTTGGATTATTGTGGCTTTCTGCCGCCACTGCTGGCACCGACAGGCATAGGCAGGTGTACAGCGTTCTGGCGGATACTTGGAACATTTATTTATATAAATGCTTGCAGAGGGCGCAACCTCATTGAATTCATTGTCTATTTAGATAATGGGCTTTTTTAGAATTATCACCAAACTAGATGTGATTTATTCTTTATAATGTTATAATGATTGATTTTTTCATGATTTGCCCTTGTTTACACATATATTCAACAATTTGTAAATATGGAATGATGTTGCACACTGCAAGATGGCGCTCACCAAAATGATGATGGCGACCAGTCCTATTTCCTTTTTTTCCCCATTGAATCACGTGTCGTTGCTCTGTATATGAATGCTACAGTGTTGCACCAAAGTAATGACATTGACAAAGGGGTTTCCCGAAACGCGTCTGTGCGAAGTAAAATAAAGTGAATTCTGACAAAAGCCACCCCGTGAGTGCCGATTTCCTTCCTTCCCGGCTGGGAGAGAGGGGATCTTGGAGCGTTTTATATATATATATATATATGTCCAACACCTTCTCCACACGAAAGAAGCGAGACCCACTTGAGGATTAGATAGGGAGACTTTATTTAGCCGCTCTTGCAGAGGTGAACAGGCACAACGTTCTTGCGGCGTATGCATTTCGGCATCCCGCCTCGTCAGCGCCGCTTGCGTGTCTGTGTGAGAGCAGGGCGTCACAGCTCGATTTAAATATCCCGCCCTCTCTCTTAACTAATGAGCTGCTGACCCCCAGGTGAGTATGTTCCAACACCTGACTTAGTTCTGGCGCGCCTTACACCAATGGCGCCTCCAAGTTCCAGAATGCACTGTTCTTGTCGTCATCCGGTAATGGGGTCAAAATTGCATGCTCCGAGTTCTTCCTCCAGCCAGCGGCCACGTCTCCCATATCCCCAATCAAACCTCCTCCAACATTGCCAGGAGATATGTCCGCGGGGGCACCAGCAAGGGATTGCTTAACCCATCTAGCAGAGAAATCCGCTGTATCGCCTCTGTCACTCCCGGCATTTGGAGGTGGACCACAGTAATCCCAGTAACCTGGAAAGCGAGAAATCCACTCAAGGCGGTGACCAATGTAAACCGGATCTGCATTGTGGTGTGGGGGTCTCCAGCGCGATACTGGCCACTCGCGCATTAACATGTCCAACACCTTCTCCACACGAAAGAAGCGAGACCCACTTGAGGATTAGATAGGGAGACTTTATTTAGCCACTCTTGCAGAGGTGAACAGGCATAACGTTCTTGCGGCGTATGCATTTCGGCATCCCGCCTCGTCAGCGCCGCTTGCGTGTCTGTGTGAGAGCAGGGCGTCACAGCTCGATTTAAATATCCCGCCCTCTCTCTTAACTAATGAGCTGCTGACCCCCAGGTGAGTATGTTCCAACACCTGACTTAGTTCTGGCGCGCCTTACACCAATGGCGCCTCCAAGTTCCAGAATGCACTGTTCTTGTCGTCATCCGGTAATGGGGTCAAAATTGCATGCTCCGAGTTCTTCCTCCAGCCAGTGGCCACATCTCCCATATCCCCAATCACACCTTCTCCAACATTGCCAGGAGATATGTCCGCGGGGGCACCAGCAAGGGATTACTTAACCCATCTAGCAGATAAATCCGCTGTATCGCCTCTGTCACTCCCGGCATTTGGAGGTGGACCACAGTAATCCCAGTAACCTGGAAAGCGAGAAATCCACTCAAGGCGGTGACCAATGTAAACCGGATCTGCATTGTGGTGTGGGAGTCTCCAGCGCGATACTGGCCACTCGCGCATTAACATGTCCAACACCTTCTCCACACGAAAGAAGCGAGACCCACTTGAGGATTAGATAGGGAGACTTTATTTAGCCGCTCTTGCAGAGGTGAACAGGCACAACGTTCTTGCGGCGTATGCATTTCGGCATCCCGCCTCGTCAGCGCCGCTTGCGTGTCTGTGTGAGAGCAGGGCGTCACAGCTCGATTTAAATATCCCGCCCTCTCTCTTAACTAATGAGCTGCTGACCCCCAGGTGAGTATGTTCCAACACCTGACTTAGTTCTGGCGCGCCTTACACCAATGGCGCCTCCAAGTTCCAGAATGCACTGTTCTTGTCGTCATCCGGTAATGGGGTCAAAATTGCATGCTCCGAGTTCTTCCTCCAGCCAGCGGCCACGTCTCCCATATCCTCAATCACACCTCCTCCAACATTGCCAGGAGATATGTCCGCGGGGGCACCAGCAAGGGATTGCTTAACCCATCTAGCAGATAAATCCGCTGTATCGCCTCTGTCACTCCCGGCATTTGGAGGTGGACCACAGTAATCCCAGTAACCTGGAAAGCGAGAAATCCACTCAAGGCGGTGACCAATGTAAACCGGATCTGCATTGTGGTGTGGGGGTCTCCAGCGTGATACTGGCCACTCGCGCATTAACATGCCCAACACCTTCTCCACACGAAAGAAGCGAGACCCACTTGAGGATTAGATAGGGAGACTTTATTTAGCCACTCTTGCAGAGGTGAACAGGCACAACGTTCTTGCGGCGTATGCATTTCGGCATCCCGCCTCGTCAGCGCCGCTTGCGTGTCTGTGTGAGAGCAGGGCGTCACAGCTCGATTTAAATATTACGCCCTCTCTCTTAACTAATGAGCTGCTGACCCCCAGGTGAGTATGTTCCAACACCTGACTTAGTTCTGGCGCGCCTTACACCAATGGCGCCTCCAAGTTCCAGAATGCACTGTTCTTGTCGTCATCCGGTAATGGGGTCAAAATTGCATGCTCCGAGTTCTTCCACCAGCCAGCGGCCACGTCTCCCATATCCCCAATCACACCTCCTCCAACATTGCCAGGAGATATGTCCGCGGGGGCACCAGCAAGGGATTGAAAAGCATCCCCCTGAGTGCAACATCTTTGAAGTAATAAAGGAGTTGTGAGCGGGACATAAAGCGGTCGGACCATGACCGCAAATTGCACCTGCCCAAGTGAGTGCTTCCGTTCTTTTTGGTCATTGGAAGCATGAGAATGTATATATATATATATTCACTGAAAAAACCATAGGTTATAGACCATATATAGTTAGGAATTAGCATTTAAAAAACCTTATTTTACTCACACAAAACCATTGAAATTCCATATATAGTTAGTTGCACTAACTATATATCGCGCACCCGCAATCCACTGCTGATCATGTCACATATTACATCATTCATGACATGGTCAGTGACATCACTGATGACATCACTGATGACATCTCAAATGACATCAGTGAATTTCAATGGTTTTTTAATAGCAAATATCATAAGCTGTCGAATGTCAAGTACGTGGTAAGTAAAAACATTTTCGTGTTTATGCACACTGATCTGCTTTGAATGCTGCCCCCCACCCCTCATTTCTATTAGGAGTACTCTCTCTTTGCAGATAGTGAAGGGTAGTTAACGCAGGCCTTTGCCCCCGTTGTAATCCATCGTGCCTGCTTCTCTCTCCATTTGATTGATTGTTCTCTTTGGTTCATTCTCTATTTACAAACAAGCACAGAGTCGCAATACTCTGTTTAGTCTTTGCAGATAGCGAAAAATCGTGTAAAAAAACAAAAGGAATCGAGCAAAATCAGTAGGCCACTAATGGGATCTCTTTTTGACCTCCCTAAAATAGAAACATTAGGAACAACCTGTTGATAATACCAATGTGTATGTACATAAGCGGCGTTCATTTGTGTTCACAGTACCCCTTCTTGATTGTTTGAATCGAGCATTGAATTGTTCGAAGTTGGTTCTCTTAAGAATCTTCTCTGCCTGCAAACGAGGAAGAATAGGAATATTCTCTCTCCCTTTGCAGATAGTGAAGGGTAGGTAACGCAAACCTTTAACACGTCGTGCCTATTTCGTTCCTCATTGATTGATTGTTTCCCCAAACATTGACTGTTTGGGAATTGGTTCTTTTTGGAGGTATTCCCTGTTTGCAAATATACGTAGGAAAATCTTTGCAAATAGTGAAAGGGTACGTAATGCGGACCTTTCTCCCCCGTTGTAATCTGTCATGCCTATCTACTCCCCACTGATTGATGCACCTGTTTCACCCGGACCATTTACTAGAGATACGTCATCTGGCCCGACCAGAGAGCACCCCTAGTGAAAAGGACATATGCAATAATAACGAAGTGATCACTGTATCCTGTTAACAGAAACTTTAGCATGAAACAACCTGGAAAGAAAAGAATAGGAAAACGAAAATCAGTAGGCCACTGACGAACATGAACTTTTATTAAACAACGAACAAAGAAACGATAACATAACGTAATGATAAAACCTATTAATGTCCTAGAAACAAGAAAACGTTAGAAATATGCCAGTGGTGAGAGACCAGAAAAACAGTAAGAGAAACCAAATCACCCCTCGCTGTCCCACCGCCTGCCACGCCAAAAAAATCGATAGACTAGGGAAAATGCAAGTCAGTAGAACATCCGCCCCCACTCTGGAAACTTCCAAGGTGGGGCAGGGTTGCGGCTACGCCCAGCCGGGAGCAGCCCATATAAGGCGGGTCCTGCTGCCACGCCTCGGCCAGGAGATCCTAACGTAGGGTGTAGCCGGAGGAGAGGCCGAGGCCAGCGGGACCCGGCCAGGGGATTGCCTTTACAACGCTGAAGAGTTGCAGGGGGGGGGAATGTCTCCTTGACCCTCCCCTCTCTCTCCCAGTCCGGCCGCGGTGGCCCTTGAGAGTTGCAGGTAGTCCCGCCACATGCTCTTCCGGTCCGGCCACCAACGGTCGGGGGGCCGAGGCCGACGGGATCCGGCTGCAGCCGATAAACCAAGAAACCCGTTCATGGGGCCAGAGCCAGGGGCGTCCGGCCGACATCCACCGGAAGCCCGGCCCGAAGACGGACGGGACACTTCTTCTCTCTTGAATAATGGCTGCGACAACACTGGGGGGGGATGTCTTGCACATGCCTCCGACCCCCCCCCCCTCGTCCTCATCGCCTGGTCCGGCCATAACAAATCTCAAGCGAGACGCCGTGGGGTGCACTGGGAGGGAGAGACGATGCGAACAGGCCTCTCCCGCCTCCCCAGTGGAGGCTTCCCACCTGCACCCTCAGCGCTCCAGGCGCCCGGAAAAGGGTTCTTCCACTGTGGCGATGCTGCAACGTCTCGCCCGGCAGGGTGGAGCCCGGCAGGGTGGAGCCCGTCCGCTCATTTGACCCCGTGATCGCCAGTAGCTACCGAACTCTCAAAATGGCGGTCGACCTGGCAAGAGCGGGCCCAGCATAAAGAAATGGCCCGGTCACTGGTTGACTCCACCACCGTAGTCCTCCACGACCTTGAAGATTCTACAGGAGCCGCGGGAGTCTCCGACCCCCGCAGACACCCCCGATGGGGAATGACTGCCATGATTGCCCGTGGAGTGACGAAACTGTATCCGCGGGACGTCGGCGCTCCCATGCTGGCGCCAGCCTCACTTTGAATTACTAGAATCCTGCAGACCTCAGTTCCGGTGAAAGCACAGTGTGACCCGGTAGGAAAAATTGTTGCACCCCCTCCCCTTTTTGACTGATAGTTCAAACCACCGATCCTTTCCTTTGCCCTTTTAACGGAACTTTGGACTGCCTCCCCCTCTTTTACATTTTCTAGAGAAAACAAAACATTAACCACTACATTAGCATAGCAGTTGACACCAGAACTGTTTTCAAATTGAAAACCAACAACATCTTCAACAGAATCCTTTTTGTTTCTGCTGTGACCCTGCTACAGCACAGGCATTGTCCCCAGCAGTAATTCTGCAATGCCGGTAAGAATAGCTGTGGTGCCTACTGGACTCACTCACCCCCGCGGCGCCCCACGCCGTTATTTGCTGGGCGGCAACTTACTAGACATCACTTTCGTGCCATCTAGATTTCAGCGCGTTCTGGCGCCTTGGAACTATTCGCACAACAGACTGCTACTGACGACCCACCCCCAGGCAACATCTTCTGAATTTTCATAATTTGAAAGAACTAGTAACATGTCCTCATCAGGAATTCAAAAGAAATTGCCACGGTCTCTTCGTTGTTTAAATGTTTTTACTGTTTTGTTTTGTTGTATATATTTATATATTATTAAAGTTTTATATTCCTACTACTTTGTTGGAGTGCTATATATTTTTAATGTGACACATAATTGTAAAAACTTTGATGTACAAAGAGTCATTCCTGGAATCTTCCGCTTCAGGCTCGGTCCCCTCCCCAATCACAATACAGGATGGTTTTCAGATAGTAGGAACACGTGTGGTGTGACGGATCTCATCGGGTGTGGGCCTTGATCTACTATAACTCCTTTGAAGAGGGGTGATTCTTTACAGCTGGAGCCATAAACTACATCTGCAGGGCTAGCTGATAGCCTGGACAATCGGACACAGAGGAAGAGGAGTGTCAGAGGGTGCGGTAGTGAATAGGGCGAAAGGGAGGTGTCGGGCGGGCACAGAGTGTGATTCTCAGGGAAGAGCAGCGCAGATGGGGGGAGGTTTATTGCCCATTCATAAGACAGAGAGCGGGGGTGACCAGTGCCTGGGGAAGATGCTTGCGAGGGTGGGGAGCCATGCTACGAATCGACAGCGTGCAGAGAGTGGGTCTGGTCAAGGCATCTAAAATGGCTGCCGTGCATGACAAAAGTGTGGCATTTCAAAAAAGGCAAGATGGCGCAAACAATGTTTTTCAACACTTCCTCATTTCCTTCGAATCGAACGTTAACAGACGTTGGTGCATATTACCAAAGTTAAGCGATATTTATCGCTAACGATGCTTACCAACGAATTTTTTACCGCTAAGCATCGTCAGAAATTATCGAAGATAAACCTTGCTATTATCAAGGTTTATCGCAAATGCGATAAAAAACGGCCGCAATGCATGAATATCGCTAAAAAGTCCGCGATATTCATGCATTACCGAGCTAATGCTCTTAGCCATGTTATCCACCTCCCATTGGAACACATGGCTAAGAACTGCTCAGGGCAGGTGTTACTTTTTGGAGATATTCGCGCTTAGCGCGAATATCTCCAAAAGTTGGTAATAGGAGATAGATATCTTGCATGTTGTAATGCAAATTATTGTGGTATATGGAACTCATACCATAATCTCTCAGGAAAGCAGAAACTGAACCTTTTGGGACCGCCTGAAAAGGCCTAGGGGGTGAGGGGTACTCTACTTTGCCCCCTTTTCACGTTCCGAACTATTTTATTTTACTCTCTTCTGTAATTACACAAAATAGCAGCGATAAGATGCATCGGAGACACACAGTGAGAGAAAGGAGGCCGGAGATGAAGAAGAGATCTCAAATACACATTGGAGATAATATAGTGGCAGAAGGGAAGTAAATATGAGTAAACTTACCATGTAACATAAAAATGTTGCACTCTATACTATAAGTCTCATTTTATACTACAATCACTTCGCTACAACCTCATAAATTAAAAATAAAAATGAATAATGTCTCAAACAATTTTTGATTTCTAAATATAAATTTATTCTTCAGAATTTTCTAAATTTGAAAGAACTAGTAACATGTCCTCATCAGCAATTTCCTCATGAAAAGTCTGCAATGATGATTCTTGTAACTCTATGGTCTCCAAACAATCGATAAATTCGCCATCAACAGATTGATCAAAAAAATCATTCAAGTCATCTCCTCCTTGTGACAATATTTCATTATTGGTGCTGTCAATTTCAATCAATGTAGTGGAATCATTCAAGTCATCTCCTCCTTGTGACAATATTTCATTATTGGTGCTGTCAATTTCAATCAATGTAGTGGAATCATTCAAGTCATCTCCTCGTGACAATATTTCATTATTGGTGCTCTCAATTTCAATCAATGTAGTGGAATCATTCAAGTCATCTCCTCCTTGTGACAATATTTCATTATTGGTGCTGTCCATTTCAATCAATCTAATGGAATCATACAAGTCATCTCCTCCTTGTGACAATATTTCATTATTGGTGCTCTCAATTTCAATCAATGTAGTGGAATCATTCAAGTCATCTCCTCCTTGTGACAATATTTCATTATTGGTGCTGTCCATTTCAATCAATCTAATGGAATCATACAAGTCATCTCCTCCTTGTGACAATATTTCATTATTGGTGCTCTCAATTTCAATCAATGTAGTGGACAATTCAAAAGAAATTGCCACGGTCTCTTCATTGTGAGCCATTTTATTTTGAAATTGCTTGCTGTAAATTGCAGAAAAAAATAATCACTTTCATTTATCGTTTTTAGTAATACATAATATAAAACTAACTTTATCAAGTATTTAGTATAACAGAACGACTGCAAATAAATAACAGAAAACATTTTTCAAATTATCTTCAAGTGTACAACATAGTTCCCCTTACAAAGAAATTGCCACGGTCTCTTCATTGTGAGCCATTTTATTTTGAAATTGCTTGCTGTAAATTGCAGAAAAAAATAATCACTTTCATTTATCGTTTTTAGTAATACATAATATAAAACTAACTTTATCAAGTATTTAGTATAACAGAAGGACTGCAAATAAATAACAGAAAACATTTTTCAAATTATCTTCAAGTGTACAACATAGTTCCCCTTACAAATTAACAACTCACCTTTTTAAAAGTAGGAGAAGTGTTAGTACTGTGTAAATCAAACACCAGAAATTCACCACCAAAAATTCCTCACAAATGTACCTCAGACAGTAGTATCACAAAATGGCTGTGGTTTCCTCTCATTTGACATATATACATAACCAATTAACTTTCATCACACACAAATACAAAACCAAAGTAACATTTTAATTGGTTCTAAATTTCAACACTTTCAAATGTGTTTTCCCCATGCAATTTTCCATAGGACATTTACATACGTCTACAGCCTGAATGGCTGAACGGAATTACACCAAACTTGGCAAAATGGTACATCAAACCTAAGAGGTCAGGAAGGATCTACTATGCCCCCTTATGGTCATTTCCCCCTTCGCTTTGGCCTCCTCTTGTCTCTCGATCCTACCGAGAGACAAGATGGCGGCCGCTACGGACTGTTTGGAATGTTGACAGACGCCGGAGAACCAATCAGCTTCGCAAAGCTCCGTAACGCGAAAAGTACGCGAAGCGGAGCGCTGTTACAGATATATATCTTTTTTTGAACGTTAATTTCTCAAAATCCACTGGAGCACATATATTGAGACCTAGCAAAGGCACATCGGGCTACCAGTCCCTAATATTTTGCCAAGTTTCGTGCAAATCCATTCAGCCGTTCGATTATTGATATTTAGATACGTCTACAGCCTGAATGGCTGAACGGAATTACACCAAACTTGGCAAAATGGTACATCAAACCTAAGAGGTCAGGGAGGATCTACTATGCCCCCTTATGGTCATTTGCCCCTTCGCTTTCGCCTCCTCTTGTCTCTCGATCCTACCGAGAGACAAGATGGCGGCCGCTACGGACTGTTTGGAATGTTGACAGACGCCGGAGAACCAATCAGCTTCGCTTCACAAAGCTCCGTTGCGCGAAAAGTACGCGAACTGGAGCGCTGCCCGGTCCGCTGTTACAGATATATATCTTTTTTTAAACGTTAATTTCTCAAAATCCACTGGAGCACATATATTGAGACCTACAAAAGGCACATCGGGCTACCAGTCCCTACAATTTTGCCAAGTTTCGTGCAAATCCATTCAGCCGTTCGGGCTAAAAGTGAGGCCAACCGCCCTATGGAAAACTCAATGTTAAAAACACGTTTTGGGACCCCCCTTTTTTCTCGACCCCCCCTGGACGAACCCCCCCCAATTTTCAGGGGCTGCTCAGAAACAAAATGTGCAATTTTCCTGAAAATTTCAGCCAATTCCGTCCACAAACGCCAAAGTTATTAGACATAGAATTTTCAAAAAACCCATAGAGAAAAAATCCTAACTATATATACCTACTGGCGACCGCCAGTAGGTAATATATATTAGTTTAGGAGGTTCACCAACTGCATAATACCAGCTTTGGTGCAAATGTTTTGAAATTCATTTTTTGATCGAGCGGCATGTATTTATTCCTTTTGTATATTTTGATGAAAGCAAGCTTCATTTATTTTGCAGGCTTTTTTATCATAGGAATTGTATTTATATTTGCCTAGGTCTTGGCTATATTGTGAATTTTTATTCAATGCTTTGAATCCATAGGATGTTTTCTATGTTTATTCATGCGGGTCATGCTGGCAACCAATCATGTAACATGTTTATGAGCACTTAGCACTTTAAAAATCAAGTGCTCCCTTTCTAGCGTTGTGTGATCAAGGCCTCTGGGCAGGCCGAAACGTTATGATGGTGGCCAGAAAAACAAATACATAATTTTTTCACCTGCAAGCTGCGTCTGCTCTCGTTTCCTTCTCTGGTGGTGTCCTGAGGACTGCGGGATTGCTTGCTGTGTATATATATATATATATATATATATATATATATATTACCAACTGGCGATAGCCAGTAGGTATATATAGTTAGGATTGATTTCCATAGGGAAATCGCAACATTCTATTGGGAATAACTTTGGCGCCGGTTGAGGAATCTGCCTGAATTTTTCAGCAACTTTGCCTCGCGGCGCTCCGGTCCTTCCCTGAAAGTTTGGGGGGATCCGTCAAGCGGGGGCCGAGATAAAAGGGGGGTCCCAAAACGTGTTTTCCCCATGTTAATTTCCATAGGGCGGTCGGTCGCACTTTTAGCTCGAACGGCTGAATGGATTTTCACCAAATTTGGCAAAATTGTAGGGACTGGTAGCCCGATGTGCCTTTGCTATGTCTCAAGATATGTGCTCCAGTGGATTTTGAGTAATTTAGGTTCAAAATTTTTTATATATCTATAGCAGCTTACGTGTAAGCTTACGTGTAAGCTTACTGTAAGCTTACCTTTTGAGCTCGAGATGCATTCTGCCAATGTCTGTCAACACTCCAAAACAGAAACTGTTGGCAGCCATCTTGTGCCTCGGTAGACTGAGGCACAGGAAAGCAGAAAAACAAACGTGTAGAACTCAAAAAAGGGGCAGGGTAGAAGCACCCCGACCCCCTAGACCTGCTCAGGGGGTCCCACAAGGACCCCCAAGGCAAACATTATTTTTTTTTTAAATCGCGGGGTACGCGCACGGTACGCGTACCCCGACATTTACAAAAAAAAAACATTTTTTTTTTTTTTTGCCTTTGGGGTCTTTGTGGGACCCCCTGAGCAGGCCTAGGGGGTCGGGGTGATTCTACTCTGGCCCCTTTGCGAGTTTCACACCTTTGTTTCACTGCTTTCTTGTGCCTTGGTTCTAACAAGGCACAAGATGGCTGCCAACACTTCCTGGTTTTGACAGACAGTGGCAGCCAATCAGCATGCCTTCCCGAGAAAGCTGCATGGTCATTGGCTGTCAACACTTCTATCCAGGAGGTGTTTGACATCTATCTTGTGCTAGTGTTGACAGACAGTGACAGCCAATCAGCATGCCTTCCCGAGAAAGCTGCATGCTCATTGGCTGTCAACACTTCTAACCAGGAAGTGTTGGCATCCATCTTGGGTCTTAATAGACTGAGGCACAAAAAAGCAGAAAAACAAACGTGTAGAACACAAAAAGGGGGCAGGGTAGAAACACCCTGACCCCTTAGGGTGCTCAGGTGGTCCCACTAGGATATTAATATATTTAAACGTTATCCGCTAATAGAATTAGCATTTAAAAAACCTTTGAAATTCACTGAAAAAACCATAGGTATCAGGCCATATATAGTTAGGAATTAGCATTTAAAAAACCTTTGAAATTCACTGAAAAAAACATAGGTTTCAGGCCTTATATAGTTAGGAATTAGCATTTAAAAAACCTTGCAAATTCACTGAAAAAACCATAGGTTTCAGGCCTTATATAGTTAGGAATTAGCATTTAAAAAACCTTTGAAATTCACTGAAAAAACCGCAGGTTTCAGAGCTTATATAGTTAGGAATTAGCATTAAAAAAACGTCTGAATATATAAAAACGTTATCCGCTAATAGAATTAGCATTTAAAAAACCTTGCAAATTCACTGAAAAAAACATAGGTTTCAGGCCATATATAGTTAGGAATTAGCATTTAAAAAACCTTGCAAATTCACTGAAAAAACCATAGGTTTCAGGTCATATATAGTTAGGTATTAGCATTTAAAAAACCTTGGAAATTCACTGAAAAAACCATAGGTTTCAGGTCATATATAGTTAGGTATTAGCATTTAAAAAACCATTGAAATTCACTCAAAAAACTATAAGTTTTAGTGGTGTTATAGTTAGCTGGACATTTTACTCATACAAAACCATTGAAATTGCTCCTATATAGTTAGTTGGACTAACTATATTTCGCGCACCCGCAATCCACTGCTGATGATGTCACATATTACATCATTCATGACATGGTCAGTGACATCACTGATGACATCACTGATGACATCTCAAATGACATCACTGATGACATCACTGATGACATCTCATTTGACATCACTGATCATATCACTGATGATATCATTCATGTAATAATACGATGCACCTCCTCACACTCTAATATAACCTTAATATAACCTAGGTCTACACACACATCCACTCATTCACCCATACAATCACTCATACATACAGTCACTCATCAATACAATACTATCATATGCACTTATACACCTATAGAGACACTCACACACTTTCACTCATCCAAGGAGTTTCTCACACACCTAGTCAGTCATGCAAAGAATCAATCACACTCCCATTTCCTCATCTATACAGTTATACACACAACACCTTACTTATTCAAACATATACTAACACATACTTACTCTCTTAAACAATCACTGATACAAGTACACATTGATCCATACAGCCACTTGCATAATCACTGGCTCTCATGTATAGGCATTTATATATACCAACTCTCACATGCACTGTGTTTTACATATGTACTTACTTGGACATGTAGCACTGAGATATACATTCACTCACTAACACACCAATGCACACAGTAAACCGCCCATACAGCTGTTTCCACACCTCCCAGTCACCCACACACAGACACAGTCTCATATACAAATACTTGGGCAACCAATCAATGACCCATATAGCCACTCATATAGCTACTGATCAACATATACAGCATCTTACACAACAGCAGACATACTGATGCACACATTCAGACAGTTTAGTCACTAACCCATGCATTCAGTAAGACACATTTAATCACTCACTCACTCATACAGTCAGTCACGCACCTACTAAATCCTTCATCCAGACACTTATACATCTACTCATTCTTCAATATGTAAAACATATTTAAACTTTACAGAAACACACAGTCACTGGATGATGTCATCAGTGATGTCATCAGTGATGTCATTTGAGATGTCATCAGTGATGTCATCAGTGATGTCAGTGACCATGTCATGAATGATGTAATATGTGACATCATCAGCAGTGGATTGCGGGTGCGCGAAATATAGTTAGTCCAACTAACTATATAGGAGCAATTTCAATGGTTTTGTATGAGTAAAATGTCCAGCTAACTATAACACCACTAAAACTTATAGTTTTTTGAGTGAATTTCAATGGTTTTTTAAATGCTAATACCTAACTATATATGACCTGAAACCTATGGTTTTTTCAGTGATATATATATATATATATAATGGGTGCCCAGTCTCGTATTTGACTGCCCCCACTCCCTGTCTCCAACATGGCGAATGGTAGCTGCAGCCTACACAGGGACCAAGACGAATGCTGTTTGTTTGCAGAAACCTTGAGCTTCCCAACTTACCCGGAGCCAGCACCGACCCTATGGTTTTTCTCACTCCCTCATTTGACCTACCCCAGCAACGCCGACACAGTGCCTGCTGGGATCTGAAGTCCAATATACCTGGCTTGGACTCCTATTGGTCAGTCGACAGCTGCAGGGGGAGGAGACTGTGGTGCAGGCGGGTACTTTACACGGGTCAAGAGTTACAGGGAAGTACTCTCAACAGCGTTGGCCGCTGAGTAAGGCAATCTACGCCGAAATGCATTCGCCGCCGCTGGGACTTCTGCAAATAAATTTGTGTCCTGTTCTGAACCCCCTGTGTGGCCTCTGCTCTTTTCTACAGGGAGGGAGTTCGCGTCATATATACTGTGCAAGCCTGATGCACAGAACAGATGGCCCTGCAGCAAGAAGTGACTCGGGAATTTTGAAGGCAACCTGCTGCTCGCAGCAACTACTAACTGAGGTATCAGTATTTCCCGAAGACCACCGGTAACCATGGGAAGGATTTGGAGAGGACAGAGACATTGATGCTCTAATGGGCGCCCAGTCTCGTATTTGACTGCCCCCACTCCCTGTCTCCAACATGGCGAATGGTAGCTGCAGCCTACACAGGGACCAAGACGAATGCTGTTTGTTTGCAGAAACCTTGAGCTTCCCAACTTACCCGGAGCCAGCACCGACCCTATGGTTTTTCTCACTCCCTCATTTGACCTACCCCAGCAACGCCGACATAGTGCCTGCTGGGATCTGAAGTCCAATATACCTGGCTTGGACTCCTATTGGTCAGTCGACAGCTGCAGGGGGAGGAGACTGTGGTGCAGGCGGGTACTTTACACGGGTCAAGAGTTACAGGGAAGTACTCTCAACAGCGTTGGGCGCTGAGGAAGGCAATCTACGCCGAAATGCATTCGCCGCCGCTGGGACTTCTGCAAATACATTTGTGTCCTGTTCTGAACCCCCTGTGTGGCCTCTGCTCTTTTCTGCAGGGAGGGAGTTCGCGTCATATATACTGTGCAAGCCTGATGCACAGAACAGATGGCCCTGCAGCAAGAAGTGACTCAGGAATTTTGAAGGCAACCTGCTGCTCGCAGCAACTACTAACTGAGGTATCAGTATTTCCCGAAGACCACCGGTAACCATGGGAAGGATTTGGAGAGGACAGAGACATTGATGCTCTAATGGGCGCCCAGTCTCGTATTTGACTGCCCCCACTCCCTGTCTCCAACATGGCGAATGGTAGCTGCAGCCTACACAGGGACCAAGACGAATGCTGTTTGTTTGCAGAAACCTTGAGCTTCCCAACTTACCCGGAGCCAGCACCGACCCTATGGTTTTTCTCACTCCCTCATTTGACCTACCCCAGCAACGCCGACACAGTGCCTGCTGGGATCTGAAGTCCAATATACCTGGCTTGGACTCCTATTGGTCAGTCGACAGCTGCAGGGGGAGGAGACTGTGGTGCAGGCGGGTACTTTACACGGGTCAAGAGTTACAGGGAAGTACTCTCAACAGCGTTGGGCGCTGAGGAAGGCAATCTACGCCGAAATACATTCGCCGCCGCTGGGACTTCTGCAAATAAATTTGTGTCCTGTTCTGAACCCCCTTGTGGCCTCTGCTCTTTCCTACAGGGAGGGAGTTCGCGTCATATATACTGTGCAAGCCTGATGCACAGAACAGATGGCCCTGCAGCAAGAAGTGACTCGGGAATTTTGAAGGCAACCTGCTGCTCGCAGCAACTACTAACTGAGGTATCAGTATTTCCCGAAGACCACCGGTAACCATGGGAAGGATTTGGAGAGGACAGAGACATTGATGCTCTAATGGGCGCCCAGTCTCGTATTTGACTGCCCCCACTCCCTGTCTCCAACATGGCGAATGGTAGCTGGAGCCTACACAGGGACCAAGACGAATGCTGTTTGTTTGCCGAAACCGTGAGCTTCCCAACTTACCCGGAGCCAGCACCGACCCTATGGTTTTTCTCACTCCCTCATTTGACCTACCCCAGCAACGCCGACACAGTGCCTGCTGGGATCTGAAGTCCAATATACCTGGCTTGGACTCCTATTGGTCAGTCGACAGCTGCAGGGGGAGGAGACTGTGGTGCAGGCGGGTACTTTACACGGGTCAAGAGTTACAGGGAAGTACTCTCAACAGCGTTGGGCGCTGAGGAAGGCAATCTACGCCGAAATGCATTCGCCGCCACTGGGACTTCTGCAAATAAATTTGTGTCCTGTTCTGAACCCCCTGTGTGGCCTCTACTCTTTTCTACAGGGAGGGAGTTCGCGTCATATATACTGTACAAGCCTGATGCACAGAACAGATGGCCCTGCAGCAAGAAGTGACTCGGGAATTTTGAAGGCAACCTGCTGCTCGCAGCAACTACTAACTGAGGTATCAGTATTTCCCGAAGACCACCGGTAACCATGGGAAGGATTTGGAGAGGACAGAGACATTGATGCTCTAATGGGCGCCCAGTCTCGTATTTGACTGCCCCCACTCCCTGTCTCCAACATGGCGAATGGTAGCTGCAGCCTACACAGGGACCAAGACGAATGCTGTTTGTTTGCAGAAACCTTGAGCTTCCCAACTTACCCGGAGCCAGCACCGACCCTATGGTTTTTCTCCCTCCCTCATTTGACCTACCCCAGCAACGTCGACACAGTGCCTGCTGGGATCTGAAGTCCAATATACCTGGCTTGGACTCCTATTGGTCAGTCGACAGCTGCAGGGGGAGGAGACTGTGGTGCAGGCGGGTACTTTACACGGGTCAAGAGTTACAGGGAAGTACTCTCAACAGCGTTGGGCGCTGAGGAAGGCAATCTATGCCGAAATGCATTCGCCGCCGCTGGGACTTCTGCAAATAAATTTGTGTCCTGTTCTGAACCCCCTGTGTGGCCTCTGCTCTTTTCTACAGGGAGGGAGTTCGCGTCATATATATATATATATATATATATATATATATATCCACAAAAAGGGTCCAAACATGAAGACGCACACTATCAGCGGGTGCTCAGCGCAGGGGTCGGAACCCAGACCCATATTTCATTTACGTGCTTTCCAAAAGACGCGGCACTCAAGGGAAGTTTAGATGTTCAAAAAGTGTTTATTTAGTCAAGCTCAACCAACGCGTTTCAGCCTCCACGGCTTTGATCACGGTAGGTGAGTCCCTTCTTTGTTACACTCTTTATACCCCCACATGATCTTAAGATGTTGCATTGTGGGTATCGTAGTGCACAAGTTCTGAGAATGTTCGTGTTAATTAAAAAAAGGGGACGAATACATGTTCTTTGTACACAGGGTGACATGTCTAATCAAATACAAAACGTTAGGATATAGTATCCTATTTATAAGCAAAAATTTTTAATCTTAAAGTAATGGTATAGTACACCACTTAATTATTCATTGGCATCATTAAAGTTCTCTATAGTGTAAAGACATCATAAAGCACTGACATCTGGGGGTGAAGCAAGTAATAGTACATTTAGACCCCTGGGAAAAAGAAAAAGAAAAAGAAAAAGAAAAAGAAAAAGAAAGGAGAAGGAGAGGAGAAAATAAAGGATAGTTAAGAAAAAAGAAAAAGAGAAGACAGGGAGGTTTTATAAACATTTCTTGTGGCTTGTCAGAACAAACTCCTCATTCTAGATGAAAAAAGATTTTTGAAAGCTATATCATTGTTTATTCGAGGTGAACGGCAAGTTCCTCATCAAAGTTCATCCCTCTCGGCATCTTTGTTTTCAACCGGATGATATATCGGGATTCTAATTGGCGTAGTTCCCTTTTTCGATTTCCACCACGTTCTTTGGGCAAGATGGTATCAATCCCATAGTATTGCATGGCACGCCAATCGCCATTTTGGCAGGCAATCATATGTTTGGCAGTATTTAAGCAATGTCTTTATTCTTCACCGCTCGAATGTGTTCCAGAATGCGCTTCTTTAATGGGCAGATTGTGCTGCCTATGTATTTCTGACCGCATTTGCACTCTATAACATACACAACGTATTGTGTTGTGCATGTTATTTTCTGTTTCACTTGTATTGTGTTGCCATTGGGGTCCAAAATTGATTTTGTGTTTTTCCCAATCTTACAAGCCTTGCAAGAATTACACTTGGTGAAGCCTTTTCGTTGTTCCTCTAGCCAATTCATCTTTTCTTTTACCTCGAAATGGCTGTTTACAAGAATGTCTTTCAAGGATCTTGTTTTCCTATATGTTGTTGTAGGTTTGGTTCCAATCAGTTCTCCTATGTCTGGATCTTTTGCAATCAAATGCCAATGTTTCCGCATTTTGCTCATAATGGCTCCGCTTTCTTTACTGTATGTCGTTACAAATCTCGGAATTGATTGGGCCTTTTGTTGTTCTACTTTACTTTGAGGAATCAAAGTGTCAATCCTTGGTATACCATCAATTTTTTTCTTGTTTCACAACAATGTATGGTTTTGGTATCCTCTTTCTTTAAATCTTAGAATCGTTTCCTGCATTTTCTCTTCTGCATCTTCTGGTTGGGAGCAGTTTCGTTTCATACGCATGAGTTCTCCAAAAGGAATACTATTCAGCAGGGGTTTGGGGTGAAAGCTGGTCCCGTGCAGTATGCTGTTTGTTGATGTTTTCTTTCTATAGAGTGTAGAATGTATCTTATCATCCTCTATATACACAAGTGTATCAAGGAACGGGAGCTTTGTGCGACTTGTTTCATATGTGAAAGATAGTCCCAGTTGGTTGTTTGCTAACTTTCTGTAGTAATCCTGAAATTGCTTTTCATTTCCATTCAATATTACAAACAAGTCGTCTATGAAACGAACCCACAAAATAATTCTTTCAAGATCTTCTGAGTTTTCTGGATCCCAGGCTACAGTCTTTTCCCACCACCCCATGGTGATGTTCGCTTAGTTCACTATGAACGAGATGCCATGGCTGTGCCACAGAGTTGTTTAAACAAGTCTTTATTGAAGTAAAAGATGTTATTGGTCAGACACATTTCGATCATAGTTAAAAGCATCTGTGTGTGGTTCATCTCAGATACCTTCCTTTGGTTGAGATAGTATTGACAAGCTTTCAGGCCTATTTCATGTCGTATTGAGGTATAGAGCGATACTGCATCTATTGTTATCATCAGGTATTGTTTGTTCCACACAACGCCATCCAGGATCCTTAAAAAACCACCAGTATCCCTGATGTAGGAGCTTAGGTTTTTGGCAATGGGGGCTAGGAACTGATCCACAAATTCTGACATATTCTCATATAAGGAGTTGCAGGAAGAAACAATAGGTCTACCAGGAGGATGGAATAAAGTCTTATGAATTTTAGGTAGAAAACAAATGGTTGGGATAACAGGGAAATCGTTGGTGAGAAATTTGAGTTCATCATCATTGATCAAATTTTCATTTCGCCATTGGGTTAACTTGGTTTGTAAATCCAGCATCATTTTGTTGATTGGATTCGTCTTTAGTCTACTGTAATTAGAGGTCTCATTTAATTGTCTGTAGGCTTCAAAAAGATAGTCTTCAGTGTCCATAATCACAGTGTTGCCACCCTTGTCTGCGGGTTTTATTATTATTTTGTTATTTTCTTTCAGATTTTTAATGGCTTCACGTTCTTTTTTGCTCAAATTTTCCCTTTTGTCATCCTGTCTGCAATTCGGTAATTTCTCCAGCTCTTCAAGAACTGCTTCACTAAATTGGTCGAAGCGGTTGCCAGGAGGTAAAACTGGGCAATACCTTGACTTCCTTTTTAGCCCACTCTTTACTGTAGCATCCGTTTCGATAGCAAGTTCGGCTAATATTTCTCCTTCTGTCATGTCATTATCCTCTAAGTCATATAAGAGGTCAAAGATTGTTTTTAAGTCTTGTACTTGTTCAATACTAATCGAGGGTTCCACTGCCCCTTCTATTTCTTCGGACGGTTCTTCTGGTATATTGGTCATCTTCTTATTCTTGGCATGAATTTTCGCAAGTTTGAGTTTGCGTATATATTTGTAGAGGTCTATTTTTACTTGAGTACGATTTGCATGACTCTCAGGACAAAATGATAGTCCCTTATTCAGGACTGCTTCATCCTCTGGTGTCAAAGTGTAACTGGACAGATTCACTATCAGGTTGCCTTTATCTATTTGCGGTTGCGTAGAGGATATTGTCTTCTTTCTTTTACCGCGTCTGGTTTTTCTGGTGCTGGCGAGGCATTCTTTCCTCTTCCTCGGCCTGGATTCACGTTCTTCCCGCGGCCTCTTGTTCTGGATAATGTTTGGTCTACATACATCCATTTCATCTCCTCTAAAAAGTTGGCTTTTGGTCCCGATGGGGTTCTGCCGCTCTGTTCATTCTCGCTGACATCAGATTCACTAGCACTCATACTACCTCCCCTTTGTACTGGTGGTAGTGGATAGTTTTTCTTTAATGTTTCGAAGCGCTTTGCAAATGTGAGAATCCTTCCAAATCGATAATCTTGTTCATCTCTAATGAATTTACGTTTTTTTCTTTCTTGGATTTCCACCTCATATTTTTCCAATCTTAAATCCATATCTTTGCGCAATTTCGAAGTTTCCTCTTTTGCATTACTCTCCAGAATTATACTTTTCAGTTCTTCCAGCTCTTTGGTTATATCTAGTATATCTGTTTTTGCGTGCTTTATCAAAATTCGCATCATATTCATTGAGCAATGTGTATTATTTTCTGCCCAGTCCTCAAGTAAAGCACTTTTAGTATCCGGGTGTGTTGGTATCGTAAAAATCCGTAGACCTCTAGGAATTCTATTCACTTCCAAGTAATTTTCCAAAGCCAGAATCTCCCAGCTCTTGTTTATCTCCTTTCGGTATAATCTTTCAAGTTTGATGAATTGTTGTTTTAATGTCAAATCCGTTGCAGTTGTCACGTTTACTTCACTACTCTCTTGTGCAACTGTTGCCTCTGACACTTGGAATAATGATGCCGCTGTGGTAGCGCGTTTCCCTTTCCGCGCTTCCATGTCACTCGTGCACTTTCTCACTTGAGCTTGTGTAATTTAACGACTTAAAAGTTCAAGAAACTTCCCCCACTTCGCTTCCCGGAGACGCGCCAGCCGTAATGTATACAAAACTGACTTTTACAGCCTCCCAGGCAAGCGATGGCCGCTTCGTGCAACAGAAGAGAAAGGCTTTACAATCAGCTGTCTTCACTCACCTAAACGGAGTCTCCCGTGCGGGCGGCGTCCTCCGGCCCCGTCCTCCGGCGCTCAACGTTTCAAGGCAAGTCCGTGTTTCATTCCTCAGTTAGGCTCTGTTGCTCGGGTGCAGTCTTGCTGATTAATGTCCACAAAAAGGGTCCAAACATGAAGACGCACACTATCAGCGGGTGCTCAGCGCAGGGGTCGGACCCAGACCCATATTTCATTTACGTGCTTTCCAAAAGACGCGGCACCTAACGTTTTGTATTTGATTAGACATGTCACCCTGTGTACAAAGAACATGTATTCGTCCCCTTTTTTTAATTAACACGAACATTCTCAGAACTTGTGCACTACGATACCCACAATGCAACATCTTAAGATCATGTGGGGGTATAAAGAGTGTAACAAAGAAGGGACTCACCTACCGTGATCAAAGCCGTGGAGGCTGAAACGCATCGGTTGAGCTTGACTAAATAAACACTTTTTGAACATCTAAACTTCCCTTGAGTGCCGCGTCTTTTGGAAAGCATCTACGAAAGTACATTCCAAGCACCAGTGTCGCATAATATGCTTGATACATTTGAGGTAATGGTCAGGAAAGACCTTCAGGCATTGGATTACAAAAGAAAACGACAAAACAACTTAACCAAACAAGAACAACACACCATAAACAATTTGGCGAATGATGCATCCTTAACCATACAACCTGCGGACAAGGGCGGTGCATTGGTATTGATGGACACAGCGTTTTATGACCAAAAAGTCAATGAACATGTGGCAGATCTGAACACATACCTCAAATTACCATCAGACCCCACAGGGACATTACAGCACATGTTGAGTGATATACTTAAAACAGCTACAGACAATGAATGGATCGATGAGCAAACCTCAGCATATCTCACGCAAAAGAACCCCAGACGTCCAAATCTTTATATGATCCCAAAGATTCACAAACACCCGACAAACCCTCCGTTCAGACCGATAGTATCAGGTTGCGGGTCTATCTTTGACCCCCTTGGTCGCTTTATTGATTATTACCTACAACAGTTTGTTCAAGGCTGGGGATCATACATACGGGACACGACAGATTTTCTCAATAAACTGAAATGGATTGAGGAAGGGTTTCAACAACATTGGATAATGTGCACCATAGACGTGGTGGCACTATATACCTCTATACCTCACCACGCAGGACTGGAATCCATCGAATGGGCACTGCTCAAAATGGATAATGTACCAATGAACAAAAAAAATTTTTTGATACAGTTACTAAAATTTTGTCTTCATAACAGCTATTTCATATGGAAGAATGAGTACTTTGCACAACTGAACGGGACATCTATGGGCTTTGCAGGGGCTCCTGCGTATGCAAATACCTTCATGGCACAGTATGAGGCGAATCATTTGATGTCATTGAGAGAATGGTCACATGTCAAAATGTATAGTCGATTCATTGACGATGTGTTTTTGATTTGGGATGATACACAAGAAACCCTCGAACAATTAATAATGACTTTGAATCAAGTGGACACCAGGATACAATTTACTCACAAGATCAGCAAAACAGTCATAGATTACTTAGACGTCAGAATCACTAAAACACAACACGGCTTTGCAACAGCACTATATACGAAACCCACTGACCGCAACAGCGCTCTTGACTACATGAGTTTTCATCCTAAGAGTCTCATAAAGAATTTACCAGTATCCCAATTTATTAGGATTAAACGCATATGTTCGGACCCTCAAGAGTGTCAAGCCACACTAGAGAAACAGACTCATAAATATATGGAAAGAGGATATCCAGCGGAAGTATTAGAGCAACAACTAAACAGAGTACAATCGATGAACAGATTGGATTTATTGAAACCAAGCGTGAAGAGAACACATGACAAAATGGTATTTGTTACTAAGTACACAACTTTATCGACAAAAATCAGAGATATAATTAACAAAAGATGGGAACTTCTATCAGTGGAACCAGACTTCCATGGCATTTTCAAAGAACTTCCAGTACACGCATATACAAGAGGACCAAACTTGAGAACAAGGCTCAAACATAAACAACCTCCTGAGAATCCAGCAATATACAAGGGCACAACAAGATGTTTGAATTGCACTAACTGCAACAACGTGATCACAGGGAGCACGTGTAGACATCCAACCACAGGGAAACTTACTCAATTAAAACATACCAGTGATTGTAACACCAATAATGTGGTATATGCAATTAAATGCCCATGCGGGAAAATGTACATAGGCAAAACGGAACGAAAGGTGAAAATACGCATAACGGAACATAAAAGTAGAATCCGCAATCAGAACTTAACTTCTCCATTAGTCCTTCATTGGAGAGATGAGAAACATTCCATTTCGCAACTGAGATTCTTCATTATTGAAAAAGTACCAGTAAAGCAAGGGATTGATAATCACCAGAGACTAATGCAAAGAGAACTTTTCTGGATCAGATACTTCAAAACACTAGCCCCAACGGGGCTCAATGACAAATACGACCTATCATGTTATCTATAAATAACTTTTGAGCGCCTACATTACAATAATCACCTCCATTGATATAATAACCATTATAATACTACTAGTTCAAACACAATATACTGTAGGATGAGAACATTACATGGGGTCATAGTAGTATTGTATTATTCTTATGATCTAATGTTGTATATGTTAACTAGTAATTGTGTATTAGATTTAGCATCATAGTTGCAAAAGTGTTTATTATGGAGCATAACATTAATATCAATGACTGTTTAATGTTTGAATTATCAGGGACACCACCGATGGTCCCTCAGGGACACTCACACAAATATTCATCTAACCTGAGCACATTTTCATTAACAACATTAGGATTTGCAGAGCTTCACATTCCCACACAGTGGGACGTTTGATCACAGGATAACCGCACTTTAGAGCACCTAATTGATTCGTGCGATATTTTTCATGCAGGCTGCGTTCTATGTTCATTTATTTATTTTTACATTGGGTCTTTGCTCATTATTTTTCTTGGTAATTACCATATTAAGTAAATGAACTTTTTTCCAGAACACTTTTCTCCAGAACATTTAAGAGTGCATCGTGACAATTTTCACGAAGGACTTGGTTAACACAACGATAATCCGTCTTTAGATCGCGTTAGTTATGAGGTTTCCTCAAATGAAGTATACAGTATTAAGCTGATCGCCGTGGGTTTAATATCATGAGATAAACAGCATTCAATGCACCACACAGTAAGCTACAGGACCAACACTAACATGGCGGCTATAGTAGCAAACACTTCGGGTTGAGGCTGGACAGCCAGTCCGTTGTCTATGTTTACAACTCCACATCTCGGCGGAGTTTGCGGAGTTTTAATGGCGACCGCAGACAATGGGGGAAACCTAACGACAGCAACGTGAGCAGGAAATTAATTACGGAGAGAACCTTTGGCATATCAGGTACGCAATAGGCAGTGATAGGATATAACTCTCAGTCCCCAACTAGCCCCGGAATGAGTATAGTAAGAATATCTTTTTTCTCACCATACAGATCACAATTAATGGTGAAGACAAGGTAAGGCCTTTCAGACCAACAGTTAGAGTAACCCTATTCTCGAGTGGCTTATTTTTATTTTTGGGTCCTGATAGGTTTTACATTCTTTTTATTGCAGAGAGTACCGAACACGCTCATCAGGTACGTTTAATTAGATTCTTCAGTGTCAAACTAGTTGACAGTTGATGTTAAGCATCTAATCTACATAGATATTTACCATTATTTACAGCGTTCCATTTTGAATAATAGAGTGAGGCGAACACATTCGTATATCTACTACTACTGATATAAGGTAGGATTATGACACATTATCTAGTTACATACCCCCACGAACTATCACAGAAATGAATTTCACACATTTCTATATGTTTTTATTACAGAGCTGCCCCTGACGAAGGCACTGTAGAGGTGCCGAAATGCATTGGGCTCACTTGTAAATTTATGTACATGAAGTGGATAAATTTAAGCAATGCCAAAGTATTGTAAATGTTGAAATTGTAAAAAGCATTAATGTCAATGTGATTAAGGAAATGAATCATATGCTTGTGTTATGAAGATTGTAAATAACATATGAGCACATTTATTGACATAAAAGATACAATAATCAAAATTATAAACAGAAATTAAAGAATAATAATACCACAACAGCAAAAGTCTTATGAGTAATTAAGGTGCGGAGCACCACGTGAACAGTGCACGATTGGGTGGGTCCAACAACCCATCATAACCTATTCAGATACCACAGGACTGACTACCCTGATCAATCGCAGCACCGTTGGAAAAAATTGAAAAAATTGAAAAACTTGATAAAATACGGAGTGCTCCTCACGCCCTTCATTTATTTATATTACTTGAGGACTGGGCAGAAAATAATACACATTGCTCAATGAATATGATGCGAATTTTGATAAAGCACGCAAAAACAGATATACTAGATATAACCAAAGAGCTGGAAGAACTGGAAAGTATAATTCTGGAGAGTAATGCAAAAGAGGAAACTTCGAAATTGCGCAAAGATATGGATTTAAGATTAGAAAAATATGAGGTGGAAATCCAAGAAAGAAAAAAACGTAAATTCATTAGAGATGAACAAGATTATCGATTTGGAAGGATTCTCACGTTTGCAAAGCGCTTCGAAACATTAAAGAAAAACTATCCACTACCACCAGTACAAAGGGGAGGTAGTATGAGTGCTAGTGAATCTGATGTCAGCGAGAATGAACAGAGCGGCAGAACCCCATCGGTACCAAAAGCCAACTTTTTAGAGGAGATGAAATGGATGTATGTAGACCAAACATTATCCAGAACAAGAGGCCGCGGGAAGAACGTGAATCCAGGCCGAGGAAGAGGAAAGAATGCCTCGCCAGCACCAGAAAAACCAGACGCGGTAAAAGAAAGAAGACAATATCCTCTACGCAACCGCAAATAGATAAAGGCAACCTGATAGTGAATCTGTCCAGTTACACTTTGACACCAGAGGATGAAGCAGTCCCGAATAAGGGACTATCATTTTGTCCTGAGAGTCATGCAGATCGTACTCAAGTAAAAATAGACCTCTACAAATATATACGCAAACTCAAACTTGCGAAAATTCATGCCAAGAATAAGAAGATGACCAATATACCAGAAGAACCGTCCGAAGAAATAGAAGGGGCAGTGGAACCCTCGATTAGTATTGAACAAGTACAAGACTTAAAAACAATCTTTGACCTCTTATATGACTTAGAGGATAATGACATGACAGAAGGAGAAATATTAGCCGAACTTGCTATCGAAACGGATGCTACAGTAAAGAGTGGGCTAAAAAGGAAGTCACGGTATTGCCCAGTTTTACCTCCTGGCAACCGCTTCGACCAATTTAGTGAAACAGTTCTTGAAGAGCTGGAGAAATTACTGAATTGCAGACAGGATGACAAAAGGGAAAATTTGAGCAAAAAAGAACGTGAAGCCATTAAAAATCTGAAAGAAAATAACAAAATAATAATAAAACCCACAGACAAGGGTGGCAACACTGTGATTATGGACACTGAAGACTATCTTTTTGAAGCCTACAGACAATTAAATGAGACCTCTAATTACAGTAGACTAAAGACGAATCCAATCAACAAAATGATGCTGGATTTACAAACCAAGTTAACCCAATGGCGAAATGAAAATTTGATCAATGATGATGAACTCAAATTTCTCACCAACGATTTCCCTGTTATCCCAACCATTTATTTTCTACCTAACATTCATAAGACTTTATTTCATCCTCCTGGTAGACCTATTGTTTCTTCCTGCAACTCCTTATATGAGAATATGTCAGAATTTGTGGATCAGTTCCTAGCCCCCATTGCCAAAAACCTAAGCTCCTACATCAGGGATACTGGTGATTTTTTAAGGATCCTGGATGGCGTTGTGTGGAACAAACAATACCTGATGATAACAATAGATGCAGTATCGCTCTATACCTCAATACGACATGAAATAGGCCTGAAAGCTTGTCAATACTATCTCAACCAAAGGAAGGTATCTGAGATGAAACACACACAGATGCTTTTAACTATGATCGAAATGTGTCTGACCAATAACATCTTTTACTTCAATAAAGACTTGTTTAAACAACTCTGTGGCACAGCCATGGGCATCTCGTTCTCAGTGAACTACGCGAACATCACCATGGGGTGGTGGGAAAAGACTGTAGCCTGGGATCCAGAAAACTCAGAAGATCTTGAAATAATTATTTTGTGGGTTCGTTTCATAGACGACTTGTTTGTAATATGGAATGGAAATGAAAAGCAATTTCAAGATTACTACACAAAGTTAGCAAACAACCAACTGGGACTATCTTTCACATATGAAACAAGTCGCACAAAGCTCCCGTTCCTTGATACACTTGTGTATATAGAGGATAATAAGATACATTCTACACTCTATAGAAAGAAAACATCAACAAACAGCATACTGCACGGGACCAGCTTTCACCCCAAACCCCTGCTGAATAGTATTCCTTTTGGAGAACTTATGCGTATGAAACGAAACTGCTCCCAACCAGAAGATGCAGAAGAGAAAATGCAGGAAACGATTCTAAGATTTAAAGAAAGAGGATACCAAAACCATACATTGTTGCGAAACAAGAAAAAAATTGATGGTATACCAAGGATTGACACTTTGATTCCTAAAAGTAAAGTAGAACAACAAAAGGCCCAATCAATTCCGAGATGTGTAACGACATACAGTAAAGAAAGCGGAGCCATTATGAGCAAAATGCGGAAACATTGGCATTTGATTGCAAAAGATCCAGACATAGGAGAACTGATTGGTACCAAACCTACAACAACATATAGGAAAACAAGATCCTTGAAAGACATTCTTGTAAACAGCCATTTCGAGGTAAAAGAAAAGATGAATTGGCTAGAGGAACAACAAAAAGGCTTCACCAAGTGTAATTCTTGCAAGGCTTGTAAGATTGGGAAAAACACAAAATCAATTTTGGACCCCAATGGCAACACAATACAAGTGAAACAGAAAATAACATGCACAACACAATACGTTGTGTATGTTATAGAGTACAAATGCGGTCAGAAATACATAGGCAGCACAATCTGCCCATTAAAGAAGCGCATTCTGGAACACATTCGAGCGGTGAAGAATAAAGACATTGCTTATACTACGGCCAAACATATGATTGCCTGCCAAAATGGCGATTGGCGTGCCATGCAATACTATGGGATTGATACCATCTTGCCCAAATAACGTGGTGGAAATCGAAAAAGGGAACTACGCCAATTAGAATCCCAATATATCATCCGGTTGAAAACAAAGATGCCGAGAGGGATGAACTTTGATGAGGAACTTGCCGTTCACCTCGAATAAACAATGATATAGCTTTCAAAAATCTTTTTTCATCTAGAATGAGGAGTTTGTTCTGACAAGCCACAAGAAATGTTTATAAAACCTCCCTGTCTTCTCTTTTTCTTTTTTCTTAACTATCCTTTATTTTCTCCTCTCCTTCTCCTTTCTTTTTCTTTTTCTTTTTCCCAGGGGTCTAAATGTACTATTACTTGCTTCACCCCCAGATGTCAGTGCTTTATGATGTCTTTACACTATAGAGAACTTTAATGATGCCAATGAATAATTAAGTGGTGTACTATACCATTACTTTAAGATTAACATTTTTTGCTTATAAATAGGATACTATATCCTAACGTTTTGTATTTGATTAGACATGTCACCCTGTGTACAAAGAACATGTATTCGTCCCCTTTTTTTAATTAACACGAACATTCTCAGAACTTGTGCACTACGATACCCACAATGCAACATCTTAAGATCATGTGGGGGTATAAAGAGTGTAACAAAGAAGGGACTCACCTACCGTGATCAAAGCCGTGGAGGCTGAAACGCGTCGGTTGAGCTTGACTAAATAAACACTTTTTGAACATCTAAACTTCCCTTGAGTGCCGCGTCTTTTGGAAAGCATATATATATATATATATATATATATATACAGCCAATCCTGTTTACCACCATACAAAATCAGGCACCGACTCCGTGGGATAAAGTTTCAAGGATAGTCTTTATTCCATACGATTTATATATATATATATATATATATATATATATATATATATATATATATATATATATATATATATATAATATTATGCTCAGATCCAAGTGTGCACTTGAAGTGCACAAAGAAAATCGCACACCGTGAAGGTTGAAATGCAAGGTCTTTATTTTGTTTACAGCAACAGACGCGTTTCGGCGGAAGTGCCTTTTTCGATGTTACCGGCACTAATGTCAAACACCATGTTTTATTTGCATTCACATTGTCAAAGTTGAGGAAGGACTCGCGTACCACTTCAAACGTGGGCGCCATTTTGTAGCATGTTGTGATATATGTACAAATGATCAATAATTTGACAATTTATCATCTAAAAGGTGTTTCATGATTCATTATTTAGTTAAATAACATTTATGAATCAGAGATAAGCAACAATAGTTGACTACATCACTTTATGCCACAGATTGCTATATTTCACCATAGATGAAAACTTTGCTAATAGAGCCGTGGATCGGCTAATATCCTTCCATATACCATCCCAATCACACCATGGATCAGGATAGGTTATAACTAACTAATCATGAACAATTGGAATGCGTGAACATATTGCTGTATAATTATATAAAGAATTCATCTAGGTGCATGTCAAAACAAGGCAAAACATCACATTTCAAATATCCAATATTGGTACATTAATATATTTCTCAATTCATTGCTACTATATACACAACAGGACCCTTAGGACCCTTAGAAAATGGACCCACAGACAATAATTCATTCATCTAAGATGCTCTAGTCAAAGCCTATCTTTGGACACCCCGTTTTCATGTTTTATAACATACTGTGATTTTACCTCAGTTTTTAGCCTATGTGGACTGTCAGTTCCTCCCCACAGTTTAAACCATACGGGTGTTTGGTGTGCAGGTCGATGATGTAACGTGATTCTAACGTGCGCAACTTCTTCAGTCTATCTCCACCCCATGCACTCTGAACTACACAGTCCAAACCAAAATATTGTAGCTGGTTGCGGTCTCTACTGTGTTTATCTGCAAAATTTATATGTATATATATACATATATATATATGTATATATATGTATATCCACAAATGCGTTGTTTCCGGAATTCCTTTAAACAACAGCACCATGGGCCAAACTTCTTTCAGCATGACGACTTATTAGGCAATACCACAAAAGAGTGGTGTTGCCTAATAAATTGTCACGCTGAAAGAAGTTTGAGCTGTGGTGTTGTTGTTTTACGGAATTTTGGAAACAACGCATTTGTGGATTTGGATGGGTTCGCCAGCCCGCCAGGGCCTGCCAATATATATATATATATATATATATATTTCATGGCATGAGGCACAAATGTGAATTAAGTCCCCTTTTGATGGTTAAACTTGATCTGTTTTAAAACTGTAGAAAGTAGCTTGCACAGTATTGTGTAGACACTCCAGCAGTGAAGGATAAGAAAGGAAATCTAGTGGACATGATTTCTAATGTGCTACACGTGAGAGGTATGGTGACTAAACCAGTATATAATGCATTTATCTCATATCTTCAACTTTCCCTGTGAAGCGGCTGATTTCTGAAATGAGTCGTTATATTAATTCCACTCATTTGGGGAAATAGTCAAACTAGAGAGACTAGATTCAGTTCAAAGAACCAATTATTAACCACATTCTGCATTTTTAGGTGTTCGGGTTGAGACACCCAAAGCATTCCTTTCATACTGACCCAAGTTCTCGTTGCCGGAGGAACTATATGATTCAGTCCCTTGTATGGAATGCATTCATAAAAATGTAAAACATTACCCTTTACTTGAATTTTAACCTTTGTTGATGAAATGGAGGATGCTGATTGAATCTGCAGGTTTTTGTTCAACGGAACTTTAAATCAACTGTATATGTATCATTATTGGCATTACATGTGTATTTGTAAAGCACACATTCACCCAGAAAGGTGTCTTAGTGCTGAATAACATAATAATAAGATTAATAATAGTACTCATTTTATCAACCTCAGAAGAATGAAAGGCTGAGTGGACTCACCAGGATTTGAACTTGTGACCATGAGGTCAAACACTGGTCCCTATTGTGAATGCATTAGTCCACCAAGCCACCAGACCTGGCATACATGTGTTGATATCCAGTACTCTCTCAATAGTCTTTTGCATAATCACACCCTCAAACTGTGTAACTATCTGTTTTGACCAATTAAAAACTGAAATTTTAATTGTGCCTAGTTTGTCACCTATGGCGACATTATTCTGGTTGCCTTCTGGCCACGGTCAGCCTACCACTTCTCTTTAAACTCCTAAGAAATCTTGGTGCTCTAGTCACAAAAAATCTGAAATTTACTCTTGTAGGTTTTCTCCTACATTCAAAGTAAATGTCAAACTTTTTGGGAATTCTCAACGGATTCCTGGAGAAAGCCTATATTTATTTTCTGTATTCCATCTATGAACATGCAGAGGCCTTTTTGCATATGTAATTGTTCATCCTGTACATGTTACACATGTCTATGTGCAATGCTGTAGTGCAGATGCCCTTTAAAATGTTTCTTTCTCCATTGGAAAAATATTTTCTGGTTCAAGAAGTTCCTCCTTCTTTACCCCCATCAGTTATGGGAATGTTCTATCCCCATTTTCACTTTTGATATGGATTTACAGGAACATTGGTGTTCAAGCTGGGTATGGGCCATGGAAAAGTGAGTAAATACTCACATACATATTAGTTTGTGCGTGTGCACAAACTTCCCAGAGCATTCAAACCCCAGAACGCACTCTACGCACCCATGGGAGAAGATTTTCCGACTTCATATTGTAAGTGTAAGTAGATATTTTTTGAAATGTAAATCAACATATTGAGAATACCAAATGTGGATTAACACTTTTATATCAAGTTATTTGCGCAACTAACTTGAAATTAGTGCACACTTAGCCTTTTTAGGTCTCGCCTAGGCAGCGCTTGCACTGTCTCTTCGAGGCATGCTGTATTCAGGGATGGACTTTAAGCTCTGCCCATTTCCTCGCCATCTTTTAAATTGCCTCCTCTTACCACTTTATGGTGCTCTGTGAGCACTCTTTTAATATTAGGTCTCATTTGGTGGCTTGCTGGCGCACCTGCTTCCACTTATTATACAGCATGGCACACATTTTTTTCATATCTGCACAGTGCCGCTTTCACTTTAAATTTAAGGAGCAACATAGCAGTGCGTATTTCTTACATTTTCCTCCACAACACCACTTCAATTGAAATGTAATGCATGGCAGAGGTTTACGCCATGCTTTAATACTGCGTCTTTCTTTCATTTTTCTCCTCTGCACTGCTTTCAATTGAAATGTAAGGCGTGGCAGAGGTGAGCGCAGTGCTTTAACACATACCATAACCCACTACTGCATAGTTACAATTCTTTATTGCAGACTGGCAAACCAATGAATTGCCTTCCCAAATGTGCTCAGCCGACAATAACCCCCCTCCCACAGTTCACTGTTTTTCCAATTTGCTCTCCTGCCCATGCCTCTCATCTCCCCACCCCTCCTCCATAGTCAACCACTTACCTTGCTGCTGTCTCCAGAGCACTGCTCGTTTGTCACAGCAGCCAATCATTGTGAGACTGGCAATCTTTTAAAAAACATAAGGCTTTTTAATTATTTAAATAAAGTTGAACATTTCAACTATACTTTCGGTTCATTTTCTTTATCCGGTTTCACAAATCTCCAGCGCTCCATGGCCAATATGGTGGGCTCAGGACTCGTAGGGGCGTATCGAAGTATCCCTGCCCTTCAATGCACAAGTTAGTGTTTTCATGGCTCAACACGGCACCCGCTTCATGGACACCATGCTTTCACTTCTACATCTCCATAGCACATGCTTCACGGATGCCAAGCTTCACGCTAAGTTCTTAAAATGTAATAAGTCAGCGTCACAGCTTGCAATCGCTTCCTCTCCCCCACAACAGTTGCGCTTCTGGTTTAAGCATGGTGAATAGCTGACCAAGTGTCACGTGTGTCTCAGCTGAGGGCGGCAGCAGACTGTTATTACGTCCCTGCTGTCCCTTCAGCCCCATACTTATAGGTGCATCACAACAAAAAATGGGGCAGGCAGCCGAGCCCAGAGAGGAGGCAGTACCTACCACATTACAATTCAGCACTAGGCTGTTCAGAGCAGGCGGCATGCAAGTCGAGGAGCCACGGTGCACAGCACTGCTTCCAAGCAGCCAACCCGACTGACAACATCTCCAAAGCTCCATTTTCATTCCCCCTCCACCTTATTGTTCTACCCAATCACAAACCCATGCAAAGGCGACAGATCTATTCAATTTCCTTCCTGCAGCAACACAACGAGGAGCCTGTTTTGTATGTGGTCAAATTAAACGCAGGCACTTAAACTGTTAACAGTCTTTCTTAGTCAAAAGTACTGCTTTTTCACATTTCTGGTGTGAATTATGCTTCAGTGACACTTTCGGCAGCCTCCGAGGCTAGTGTAAAAGGAAGAACATTGCCATTTACAATGCCAGTAGCTCTAACTTTCACAAATGAGAGAACGATTGCATTCTCAGGCACAGACACAGACCAAGCCCTTCTGGCCTATGCAACCACAAACGTATCAGGAGGTCATCTTTATCAGTTCCAGCTTCGTGTCAGCATGCATCAGTGATGTGTAAGTAGATGAAGTCAACGTAGCCTATACCAACCACCATAATGTATAGTTCTCAGGAGGCCACGGTTCATTTCACCTTCATTTCTTGCATACTTTTGGCCCACTGGGGATACAGATGGCCTTTCTCCAAAAGTGGAATATCTTAGTTCTTCGTCTTGCTTTGGGAATGCACGGGATATGTGTTTGGAACGGGGTCACACCCTCATGTTTTTATTGTTTAATGATACAATTCAGTTGTATTAGCGAAATGTTAAGGGAGTGGACAGTCACATAAGTTGATATTAACCATATTTCAGTTGATATAAAACTTAAACCTGCTTCACGGAGCTTGAATCAAAGATTGTCAAAAAGGTTTGTGTTGTTTCCACCCAAAAATCTGAAAAGTAAATTTCTTATCCAAATTTTCAGTTTGTTTTTTCACATTCAAACTCGGATCCAATCATCGGCCAAGGCTCTTGTGTCAGTATTTGTTTAGTGTGCTTTACATTCGAATGTTTTATTGTTTCTTACAACGAACAGCAATGCATGCGTATGTCTGTAGGTCAGAGGAGATAAAAAACCTTCAACCATTTCGATATTTAGTGTCATTTTTTTCCATTCTTTAATTATTTTAAATAAAATGCTAACCAGTAACGAAAAGAACGGCATAAAATTAGAATTCATGACGAATAAAGAAAATAAATGTACTTACAGTACAAAGTATATTCATACTCAAAAACTTCATTTGCATATTACGATTAAAGTATAAGTATAGATACATGAAAAAGCATGAGGAGGTGGACAAACGGTGAACGGTGTTTGCTTCGAGTGTCTAACTGCAGGTTCTGAGTCAATGGCTTGATGGCATTCATGGGCAGCACAACAGCAATAGTGGCTCATGAACTGAGCCAATAAATCCAGCTTCTCTTCGAGAAGAGGTCATAGTGAAATGCATGGAATAACAGAGGTTGTATGTCATGTACAAATAATATTGTGCCCTAAATATCATTCACATCAATATAGTCCTCTTGGTTGTAGATTTCCTGTCATTAACTCCAATGGGCGATATTCCTGTAGACTAAATGTATGTCAGATAATATTTATACTAAATGATTTTCTGACAACCACATTCTGACAACATAGCAGATTTCTTACCATAGTTTTTTGTAGCTTGGCACGGTTGAGGGACAATTCCCATGGAATCCCATCAGGAGGAGGGCTTTGGACACACAAACTGCAAGTGGTCTTTTTCGTTTAAAACATTCTAGTAGACAGCATCTTTGGCTCCCCATCATTCAAAATGTTTTAGACAAGCTTCAACCTGGTTTCATTATGTTTATATAAACGTAGAAGTTGGGTGTCATCTGCATATATTTAGAATAGGGATCAGCATGCCATGCTCTGCTGCAGAAAGATTAAAAAGCAAAGAAGACAAACCTGATCATCCAAACTAAACTAAACAGTCCTGAGCCAAGAGCTGGAAGGGCATAATGACAAATGTCCCCCAGCTCTGGAAAAAAACGAAATGTATGCATGTATGTGGTTTTTGTATCGCATATAACAGCCACACCGAGTGGAGTGCAGTACAGGGACAAAGGCAATGATTTAGTGAATCAGTGATTGGAGATGCAGCTGGATCTGGGAGCAGAAGTGAACTTTATTATGATGTACGGTTCTGTAAAGGGACGCATCTTCTGCTCCTTCCTAAGCAGGAGTAGGGTTGGAGCAGATTGGAAACAGGATGCTGTTTGAGATCCTGGGTTCATAGATGCAAAAGGCCTCTTTCCTTGTGTTTTCATGTTTTACACTAAAGGACTCACCCATCGATAGATCTAGCAAACAAGGTGGTATACATAGATTTAGTATGTTCTATGCGACAACAGTTATAAAACATATGGGCGCAACTCAGAAAACGCAGGAGTTTATAGTCTAGTATTTACTGATGTAGATGCAGGCCTACATTTTGAGTGAAATTTGGATTTCAATCGAATTCAAAGATTTCAAGGAGTAGTTCTGCAACTCTGGCACTGTTGTAGGATCTCAGAAGTAATCATATGAATTTTCATTTAGGAACATTTTTTTCTATCTGAGAAGCTTTTTGTCCTTATTCCTCATATATGTTGCTTTTTTCTGTTCAATTCACATAAGCACCCTTAACATGAGTAAATCCGTGCACTTTTTCAGGGCAGGATACAACCTTCAAAAAGTTTGTTACTACCCAGAACCTTGGATGTTGGAGCTTGCATATAGTCACTAGTGATTAGTTTTGCCCATATTCAAATGACACTTTACTGGTGGCATTTCTGTGTGTGAAAATCCTGTTTAAGAAGACAATATCCAACCATTTTTTAATTCTGTGAATTAGGTATAGGTTTTTGCCTTCATGAATGACATAATCTGTGCAACTGAGTTTCACCTAGGTGTACAGATACATTTGTAATCATTACATTCTTTTCAGCAGGTTTCAAAGTGAAAGTGACAAAGAGCAAAGGGATACAGAGAAGAGGTTTCATGAGAAAGAACCAGAAAGGCCAAGGTATTGGCTAGATGATGGCAGAAAACACAGGAACAACTATGAGTTTGACAAGTTTGTGAGAAGAAATGAAGAAGATTTCAAATGGGGAAAAGGATATAACCACGACCGAGGGAAGAAGGGGAGCCACAGCTACAGCTTCAGTATGGAGTCGCTTGACAAACTGGGTAAAGAGGACAAGTGTGTGACATCCAAAAAGGAGCGAATAAGAAATAAGGTTCTTTTATTCTTTTGGGATAATTTTTCATACGAAAAATATTCCCCTATGGCGAAGTTTTTACCCGTGCAGAAAAGAATTATAAACACGCTATTTTTACAAAAAGGCATACTTCTAATGAAATTGTTATGAGAGCTGGTCTTTGTGAACCCACTCTGGTTAATTACATCACACAGTGTGCAACATCTATTTCTATACCTTTGGAACCAATTATTTTGAGTGTTTCTTAACTGTGTTGTAATCAGTAAACACATTTCTAAAGAATAACAGGGAACAAAGACTGGCGCTTGGGTAATGGGAGAGGGATTGACGACAACAAAGGCTTGTTAATGTCATTCAGTGTTCTTTTTAATTTAAGGAACGCTGGTTTGAGTCGTGTGCCCTGAAAAGGCTGTACTGGACTGGGTTGACAGCAGGCCCTTCGAGCACGATTGTATTGTGTTGTATTGTAATATTATGTGGCACTTTATGCTCCGTGTGGGGTGCCAAAACAATGGGAGTGTGGGGTGTGTGGCAGAGTGTTGTATTTGTTGTGATCCTATGTAAGAAGTATGTTGGTTTCTCTCATGTACAGCTAGAGAAGTGCTGTTATTTTGTCTATAATTAGCTGGTGGTTAGAATTTTCGCTCAGGTTTTGTGTTATGTTTTTGGGTTCAAGTATGCTAGACACCAGAGGAAAGAGGGGCAACAGGGTGCTGTGCACATCCACACTTGAAATTGGGTGTAATCTGTGAATGCCCACTAATCCAAATGGCAACATGCACAATATGGAGATGGATCAAATGAGTACACTTATGCCAGGTGGGCAAGAGTAGGAGTTGGTGACTTAAGCAGTAGTCATGCACCTTTTTAAAGGCTGCGATACTGCCTGGGACTGTATAAATATCCCTTATAAGAGAGGAAAGAATTGGAACCGCCATCAAGGTTGGCCCTCTGAGCAGAAACTACACAAACGTTAAAAAAGACCAAGATTCCACCTATGCCAGCCAGGCTGAAGGAGGTCACAATTGTGAGCAGGGATTAGCAACCCTATCCCATCCCATGTTCCCAAAGGTGGATGAGTAACATTGGGGCACACCCTACTGAGAGATTAGACACTTGTAGTTTGATGCCTTGACAGCGCAATACTGAATCACTCAGGCCCAATGCTTCTTAGATCCCCAAGACGATTGCTCTTCACATGAAGCTCCTCCTGCCATTCTAGAATTTCCTCCCTGTGAGAAACTGGATAACTGGTTGAGAGGGGTTAAAACCTACGCAAGCAACAACCACAATCCTTGTCAGGGTGTGGGACAAGCAAACCCCAAATTAACCTGTGTTTAACCCTCTGGTATCTTGGCACAGACCAGTCAGGCTTGGCTTAGAGGCAATGTGTAAAGTATTAATGCTGCACTTCAAACAGTAATAAAGTGAAAACACAACATAAGAAAAGTTTCACACCAATAAAAAAAATTAGTGCAACATGTTATAGCTAAATGAAGACCAAACTGACAAAAATCCAATTAGTTAAACCGGAGATTTGCAATTTTAAAGATTTAAGTGAAAATAGCACCGAAAAGCCGAAAGTGCCACTCACGGCTATCTGGCCGTGCGTGACTGGGCGAAAGTCATAAGTTCAGGCCAACTGTGATGGCGTGCAGGTCGGATACAGAGACCTGGTTACTCCTGCTGAAAAGTGCCTTCTCAGTCCAGCACAAAGAGTTCATTTAGTAGTGGAGGGGACCCCGAGGAGCAGAGAAGTGCACAAACTGTCATTGATGTACTGTGAAGAGCAGGCCGGGAGTCCTGTTTGGTTGTCGCTATAGCACGAATATTCTATTGACGTCAGCAGGTTGGCCGGAGCTTCTCGGTGGTGCTCACTGTGAGCGTTCAAGGCTGGAGCACAAAGGGTCAGGCTCACTGACGTTCGCATAGGCAGGCTGTGCGAATAACAAGGTTTTGGCGCCAACAGAACCATTTGCGGTTGTGAAGAACCCACCAACTTCAATTCAGCCTCTCTGAGGCCACACCCAGGGTCCAGGACATATGGAGCACCACTTAGGGGTCTGGGGCTTGCTCCAGCTGGGTATGGGTGCTGGTGGTTGGAAGCCTGTTTTGTCTCTGTGGTTGGCTCTGAACAGGAGGCCAGCAAACTAGCTCTTGGAGTCACTCTGGGAGTCCTAAGTTCAGGTGCAGGTTCAATGCCTCTGACTAAGTCAGCAGGGCAGAAATTCAGCAAGACAGCAGTCCAGCAAGGCAATAGTCCAGTAGGGCAGTGGTTCAGCAGAGTGGCAGTCCTTTCAGCAGCACAACAGTCTTCCTTCTTGGCAGCGCCTCCACCGGTGAAGAAGTGTACTGAAGTCCAATATTGGTGTCTAAGTCCAAAATGTATACTAGGTGCCTCCTTTGAAGTGGGAGAAGCTTCTAGAGGTTTTGCTTTGTAGTGTACAGGTTTCCTGCCTCCCCTGTGCTGCCTTCATGCTAACTGCATGCGGTTTGCAGCCTTTTGTGTGGAGGCAGGACACAACATATTCAAATGTAGGTAGGGCTGTGCCTAGCTCAGCCCTCCTATCCTGCCAGTGATCACCCATCCAGGCACACCTAAGCTCTCTGCTGTATGTGGCTGTCTAGGAGGAATACACAAAGCCTAACTGTTAGAAATGCCCAGTCTTGTAACCCGGCTTCAGGCTCTAAATGGCTAAGGCAGGAAAAAGCCAACTTTCTAAATGTTTTTGACAAGCAAGTGCCAGTACTGACTCTTCTGATAGATACATCTGCCGTGTGGATTCCTCACCTTGTGAATATCCCCCTTGCGTCAGCAACGTTCGGAAATTTTCTTCGTAGCACGCCGGCGTGGACGACGTCACAGGAGCACGACATCGCGCGTGACTCCGTCTGACGTCACCGACTCCTTATTAGCCCCACGTCGGCGTGATGACGTCAGTTCCCTTTTTTCCGCGTCGTCGACGCTAACGGTTTCTGGGATCTTCTGCGACACATAATATCTTTTTTGTTTTACTGTTTCTAAATTGAGTAATTCTTCTTCGTCGAGAATGTCATCAAGGAAGACAGGATTCAAACAGTGCGGGTCTTGTGCTCGTATGATGTCCATTACCGATACGCATAACGATTGTTTATGGTGTCTTGGATCGGATCACGATGTTAAAAACTGTCGTTCCTGCTTCAAGATGAATCCTAAAGCGTTAAGAGAACGTGAAGCTAAACTTCTTCTTGCAAAGGTAAAGGGAAAAGAGACTGGGAGATCTTCAAGGTCGACGTCCAGACGCTCGAAGTCGAGACAGAAGTCGCGTTCGAAGTCGAGGTCGGCTTCGAGGTCGAGGTCCAGAGCAAGGTCTAGATCCAGAGAGAGGTCGAGGTCCGGATCCAAGTCGGCTTCGGGTCATGCTTCAAGCTCCTCGAGGAAGAAGCACAAGAGGAGGAAACATAGCTCTAGACATCATTCTGGAAAGGAGTCTTCGGATTCGAAAAAGAAGTCTCGTAAACATCATAAGGACTTCGTATCTCCTTCTCCTCTGCAGTCTCTTGAGGGTTCTCCGATTCCGGAACAAGAGCCGAATCCGGAGTCGCACCATTCTTCGGAACAGGAAGAAGAAGAAGATGTTCCTCGAGCTCCGACTCCCATAGTAGTCCCTGTAGATCAATAGGACCAGAATGAACCGATGTCGGAGCGACCTCCTTCGGAACATCCAGTAGGTTCGTACCCTCCTTTCCATGGTCCTGGACAGGACCCCTCGCATTTCCTTATGCGATGTTTGGGGTTCATACGAGAGCAATGTACCCCACTGGTGCACCGGCTGGTCCCATGGGTCCATTATCTTACAACTTGGGCATTCCTCAAACTTACGCCCCAGCTCCGTTTATGCCGTTTATGCCAGCGCCTTTTACACCTTGGCTCGGTACGGCTCCACCGAGGTCATCGACTCTGCGTACGGCTTCGCCGGCTCCGGATCGACCTCGTGATTTGGATCGAGGTGCCACGCCAGTTCGTGAGTCTCGTCCTACAGCGACCCCGGCTCCTCGTTCGACGCCGAATCCGACTCCGTCGGAGTCGTTACCGGATCCATCGACTTCGGTTCGTATGGAGTGGTCGAGACGCAGAGCCCAGCGTCTCTTGGAGGAAAAAGGGTGTGAAGATTCTGATGTAGAAGAAGGTGAACTTCTAGATCAAGGGGACTGTTTTGAAGACCTACATAGTGCTAGTGGTCTGGAACTCTCTCCTGAGTGGGGTTTGCCATCAGTTTCTGATGCACCATCTAAGGACGTGGCGCCCTACCATGTTGTTATTAGGAAAGCTGCAGATCTTCTCAATTTGAATTTACCTACTGTTGAGTACAAACCTAACATCCTCACAGAGGTTTTACACTCTCCTTCTTCTATTATAGAGCCTACACTTCCATTTACTGAGGCTTTAACTGAACCGATAATGGAGGTCTGGAAGAGACCATTGACTGCTCCTGCGGTTTCCAGTTCTGTAGCAAGACGCTACAGGGTGGCACCTGGTGACCCCGAGTTTCTCTCTTCTCATCCTTCACCGGAGAGTCTGATTGTACAGGCTGCTTGTTCAAACAGGTCGCGGTACAAAAGGGGGTGGTGATGGACGGAGCATCTGAAACAATCAAACACTCACACCCAGTCAAAAGATCTGGGTTTAATCCATCACCATTCTTTAGCCCACTCTGCCACCCCAGTTCAGACATGGCTATATGCAAATCAGTCTGACCCTGTGCCTCATGGGAACAGTCCAGCCCGAACTGCCAAGCCATGCCTTCCCTGGACCGGAAACAAGCTTCCGAGGACCGGTTTCTGGCATTCCAGCCGTCTTCAGCCCGGCTTGCTTGAATCCAGTGGCAAAGTGAGCAAGGGACTCACGTCTGAGCATACCCTGCCACACTTATGGCGGCCAAAAGCGGTACAAAAGGGGGTGGTGATGGACGGAGCATCTGAAACAATCAAACACTCACACCCAGTTAAAAGATCTGGGTTTAATCCATCACCATTCTTTAGCCCACTCTGCCACCCCAGTTCAGACATGGCTATATGCAAATCAGTCTTACCCTGTGCCTCATGGGAACAGTCCAGCCCGAACTGCCAAGCCATGCCTTTCCTGGACCGGAAACAAGCTTCCGAGGACCGGTTTCTGGCATTCCAGCCGTCTTCAGCCCGGCTTGCTTGAATCCAGTGGCAAAGTGAGCAAGGGACTCACGTCTTAGCATACCCTGCCACACTTATGGCGTCCAAAAGCGGTACAAAAGGGGGTGGTGATGGACGGAGCATCTGAAACAATCAAACACTCACACCCAGTCAAAAGATCTGGGTTTAATCCATCACCATTCTTTAGCCCACTCTGCCACCCCAGTTCAGACATGGCTATATGCAAATCAGTCTGACCCTGTGCCTCATGGGAACAGTCCAGCCCGAACTGCCAAGCCATGCCTTCCCTGGACCGGAAACAAGCTTCCGAGGACCGGTTTCTGGCATTCCAGCCGTCTTCAGCCCGGCTTGCTTGAATCCAGTGGCAAAGTGAGCAAGGGACTCACGTCTGAGCATACCCTGCCACACCACTGGAGTCAAGCTATCCAGGCTGATGAAGGCTGATAGCCAGAAACCGGTCCTTCGATGCTTGATTCCGGTCTGGGAAAGACATGGCTTGGTAGTTCGGACTGGACTGTTCCCATGAGGCACAGGGTCAGAGCTGATTTGCATATAGCCAGTGTCTAACCCAGGGTGGTGTGGAGTGCAAAAAAACGATGGATTTAGGCCCAGATCCTTGTACTGGGGTGAATGTATGACATTGTTCTACATTCTGTCCATCAACTGTGTTTTTTGCAATTTTCACGCCGAGTGTGCTGGGGATGCTCAAACGTGAGACCCAGGCTCTCCACACCACTGGAGTCAAGCTATCCAGGCTGATGAAGGCTGATAGCCAGAAACCGGTCCTTCGATGCTTGATTCCGGTCTGGGAATGACATGGCTTGGTAGTTCGGACTGGACTGTTCCCATGAGGCACAGGGTCAGAGCTGATTTGCATATAGCCAGTGTTTAACCCAGGGTGGTGTGGAGTGCAAAAAAACGATGGATTTAGGCCCAGATCCTTGTACTGGGGTGAATGTATGACATTGTTCTACATTCTGTCCATCAACTGTGTTTTTTGCAATTTTCACCCCGAGTGTGCTGGGGATGCTCAGACGTGAGTCCCAGGCTCTCCACACCACTGGAGTCAAGCTATCCAGGCTGATGAAGGCTGATAGCCAGAAACCGGTCCTTCGATGCTTGATTCCGGTCTGGGAAAGACATGGCTTGGTAGTTCGGACTGGACTGTTCCCATGAGGCACAGGGTCAGAGCTGATTTGCATATAGCCAGTGTCTAACCCAGGGTGGTGTGGAGTGCAAAAACACAATGGATTTAGGACCAGATCCTTGTACTGGGGCGAATGTATGACATTGTTCTACATTCTGTCCATCAACTGTGTTTTTTGCAATTTTCACCCCGAGTGTGCTGGGGATGCTCAGACGTGAGTCCCAGGCTCTCCACACCACTGGAGTCAAGCTATCCAGGCCGATGAAGGCTGATAGCCAGAAACCCGTCCTTCGATGCTTGATTCCGGTCTGGGAAAGACATGGCTTGGTAGTTCGGACTGGACTGTTCCCATGAGGCACAGGGTCAGAGCTGATTTGCATATAGCCAGTGTCTAACCCAGGGTGGTGTGGAGTGCAAAAAAACGATGGATTTAGGCCCAGATCCTTGTACTGGGGTGAATGTATGACATTGTTCTACATTCTGTCCATCAACTGTGTTTTTTGCAATTTTCACCCCGAGTGTGCTGGGGATGCTCAGACGTGAGTCCCAGGCTCTCCACACCACTGGAGTCAAGCTATCCAGGCTGATGAAGGCTGATAGCCAGAAACCGGTCCTTCGATGCTTGATTCCGGTCTGGGAAAGACATGGCTTGGTAGTTCGGACTGGACTGTTCCCATGAGGCACAGGGTCAGAGCTGATTTGCATATAGCCAGTGTCTAACCCAGGGTGGTGTGGAGTGCAAAAACACGATGGATTTAGGACCAGATCCTTGTACTGGGGTGAATGTATGACATTGTTCTACATTCTGTCCATCAACTGTGTTTTTTGCAATTTTCACCCCGAGTGTGCTGGGGATGCTCAGACGTGAGTCCCAGGCTCTCCACACCACTGGAGTCAAGCTATCCAGGCTGATGAAGGCTGATAGCCAGAAACCGGTCCTTCGATGCTTGATTCCGGTCTGGGAAAGACATGGCTTGGTAGTTCGGACTGGACTGTTCCCATGAGGCACAGGGTCAGAGCTGATTTGCATATAGCCAGTGTCTAACCAAGGGTGGTGTGGAGTGCAAAAAAACGATGGATTTAGGCCCAGATCCTTGTACTGGGGTGAATGTATGACATTGTTTTACATTCTGTCCATCAACTGTGTTTTTTGCAATTTTCACCCCGAGTGTGCTGGGGATGCTCAGACGTGAGTCCCAGGCTCTCCACACCACTGGAGTCAATCTATCCAGGCTGATGAAGGCTGATAGCCAGAAACCGGTCCTTCGATGCTTGATTCCGGTCTGGGAAAGACATGGCTTGGTAGTTCGGACTGGACTGTTCCCATGAGGCACAGGGTCAGAGCTGATTTGCATATAGCCAGTGTCTAACCCAGGGTGGTGTGGAGTGCAAAAAAACGATGGATTTAGGCCCAGATCCTTGTACTGGGGTGAATGTATGACATTATTCTACATTCTGTCCATCAACTGTGTTTTTTGCAATTTTCACCCCGAGTGTGCTGGGGATGCTCAGACGTGAGTCCCAGGCTCTCCACGCCACTGGAGTCAAGCTATCCAGGCTGATGAAGGCTGATAGCCAGAAACCGGTCCTTCGATGCTTGATTCCGGTCTGGGAAAGACATGGCTTGGTAGTTCGGACTGGACTGTTCCCATGAGGCACAGGGTCAGAGCTGATTTGCATATAGCCAGTGTCTAACCCAGGGTGGTGTGGAGTGCAAAAAAACGATGGATTTAGGCCCAGATCCTTGTACTGGGGTGAATGTATGACATTGTTCTACATTCTGTCCATCAACTGTGTTTTTTGCAATTTTCACCCCGAGTGTGCTGGGGATGCTCAGACGTGAGTCCCAGGCTCTCCACACCACTGGAGTCAAGCTATCCAGGCTGATGAAGGCTGATAGCCAGAAACCGGTCCTTCGATGCTTGATTCCGGTCTGGGAAAGACATGGCTTGGTAGTTCGGACTGGACTGTTCCCATGAGGCACAGGGTCAGAGCTGATTTGCATATAGCAAGTGTCTAACCCAGGGTGGTGTGGAGTGCAAAAAAACGATGGATTTAGGCCTAGATCCTTGTACTGGGGTGAATGTATGACATTGTTCTACATTCTGTCCATCAACTGTGTTTTTTGCAATTTTCACCCCGAGTGTGCTGGGGATGCTCAGACGTGAGTCCCAGGCTCTCCACACCACTGGAGTCAAGCTATCCAGGCCGATGAAGGCTGATAGCCAGAAACCCGTCCTTCGATGCTTGATTCCGGTCTGGGAAAGACATGGCTTGATAGTTCGGACTGGACTGTTCCCATGAGGCACAGGGTCGGAGCTGATTTGCATATAGCCAGTGTCTAACCCAGGGTGGTGTGGAGTGCAAAAAAGCGATGGATTTAGGCCCAGATCCTTGTAATGGGGTGAATGTATGACATTGTTCTACATTCTGTCCATCAACTGTGTTTTTTGTAATTTTCACCCCGAGTGTGCTGGGGATGCTCAGACGTGAGTCCCAGGCTCTCCACACCACTGGAGTCAAGCTATCCTGGCTGATGAAGGCTGATAGCCAGAAACCGGTCCTTCGATGCTTGATTCCGGTCTGGGAAAGACATGGCTAGGTTGTTCGGACTGGACTGTTCCCATGAGGCACAGGGTCAGAGCAGATTTGCATATAGCCAGTGTCTAACCCAGGGTGGTGTGGAGTGCAAAAAACGATGGATTTAGGCCCAGATCCTTGTACTGGGGTGAATGTATGACATTGTTCTACATTCTGTCCATCAACTGTGTTTTTTGCAATTTTCACCCCGAGTGTGCTGGGGATGCTCAGACGTGAGTCCCAGGCTCTCCACACCACTGGAGTCAAGCTATCCAGGCTGATGAAGGCTGATAGCCAGAAACCGGTCCTTCGATGCTTGATTCCGGTCTGGGAAAGACATGGCTTGGTAGTTCGGACTGGACTGTTCCCATGAGGCACAGGGTCAGAGCTGATTTGCATATAGCCAGTGTCTAACCCAGGGTGGTGTGGAGTGCAAAAAAACGATGGATTTAGGCCCAGATCCTTGTACTGGGGTGAATGTATGACATTGTTCTACATTCTGTCCATCAACTGTGTTTTTTGCAATTTTCACCCCGAGTGTGCTGGGGATGCTCAGACGTGAGTCCCAGGCTCTCCACACCACTGGAGTCAAGCTATCTAGACTGATGAAGGCTGATAGCCAGAAACTGGTCCTTCGATGCTTGATTCCGGTCTGGGAAAGACATGGCTTGATAGTTCGGACTGGACTGTTCCCATGAGGCACAGGGTCGGAGCTGATTTGCATATAGCCAGTGTCTAACCCAGGGTGGTGTGGAGTGCAAAAAAACGATGGATTTAGGCCCAGATCCTTGTACTCGGGTGAATGTATGACATTGTTCTACATTCTGTCCATCAACTGTGTTTTTTGCCATTTTCACCCGAGTGTGCTGGGGATGCTTAGACGTGAGTCCCAGGCTCTCCACACCACTGGAGTCAAGCTATCCAGGCTGATGAAGACTGATAGCCAGAAACCGGTCCTTCGATGCTTGATTCCGGTCTGGGAAAGACATGGCTTGGTAGTTCGGACTGGACTGTTCCCATGAGGCACAGGGTCGGAGCTGATTTGCATATAGCCAGTGTCTATCCCAGGGTGGTGTGGAGTGCAAAAAAACGATGGATTTAGGCCCAGATCCTTGTACTGGGGTGAATGTATGACATTGTTCTACATTCTGTCCATCAACTGTGTTTTTTGCAATTTTCACCCCGAGTGTGCTGGGGATGCTCAGACGTGAGTCCCAGGCTCTCCACACCACTGGAGTCAAGCTATCCAGGCTGATGATGACTGATAGCCAGAAACCGGTCCTTCGATGCTTGATTCCGGTCTGGGAAAGACATGGCTTGGTAGTTCGGACTGGACTGTTCCCATGAGGCACAGGGTCAGAGCTGATTTGCATATAGCCAGTGTCTAACCCAGGGTGGTGTGGAGTGCAAAAAAACGATGGATTTAGGCCCAGATCCTTGTACTGGGGTGAATGTATGACATTGTTCTACATTCTGTCCATCAACTGTGTTTTTTGCAATTTTCACCCCGAGTGTGCTGGGGATGCTCAGATGTGAGTCCCAGGCTCTCCACACCACTGGAGTCAAGCTATCCAGGCTGATGAAGGCTGATAGCCAGAAACCGGTCCTTTGATGCTTGATTCCGGTCTGGGAAAGACATGGCTTGGTAGTTCGGGCTGGACTGTTCCCATGAGGCACAGGGTCAGAGCTGATTTGCATATAGCCCGTGTCTAACCCAGGGTGGTGTGGAGTGCAAAAAAACGATGGATTTAGGCCCAGATCCTTGTACTGGGGTGAATGTATGACATTGTTCTACATTCTGTCCATCAACTGTGTTTTTTGCAATTTTCACCCCGAGTGTGCTGGGGATGCTCAGACGTGAGTCCCAGGCTCTCCACACCACTGGAGTCAAGCTATCCAGGCTGATGAAGGCTGATAGCCAGAAACCGGTCCTTCGATGCTTGATTCCGGTCTGGGAAAGACATGGCTTAGTAGTTCGGACTGGACTGTTCCCATGAGGCACAGGGTCAGAGCTGATTTGCATATAGCCCGTGTCTAACCCAGGGTGGTGTGGAGTGCAAAAAAACGATGGATTTAGGCCCAGATCCTTGTACTGGGGTGAATGTATGACATTGTTCTACATTCTGTCCATCAACTGTGTTTTTTGCAATTTTCACCCCGAGTGTGCTGGGGATGCTCAGACGTGAGTCCCAGGCTCTCCACACCACTGGAGTCAAGCTATCCAGGCTGATGAAGGCTGATAGCCAGAAACCGGTCCTTCGATGCTTGATTCCGGTCTGGGAAAGACATGGCTTGGTAGTTCGGACTGGACTGTTCCCATGAGGCACAGGGTCAGAGCTGATTTGCATATAGCCAGTGTCTAACCCAGGGTGGTGTGGAGTGCAAAAAAACGATGGATTTAGGCCCAGATCCTTGTACTGGGGTGAATGTATGACATTGTTCTACATTCTCTCCATCAACTGTGTTTTTTGCAATTTTCACCCCGAGTGTGCTGGGGATGCTCAGACGTGAGTCCCAGGCTCTCCACACCACTGGAGTCAAGCTATCCAGGCTGATGAAGGCTGATAGCCAGAAACCGGTCCTTCGATGCTTGATTCCGGTCTGGGAAAGACATGGCTTGGTAGTTCGGACTGGACTGTTCCCATGAGGCACAGGGTCAGAGCTGATTTGCATATAGCCAGTGTCTAACCCAGGGTGATGTGGAGTGCAAAAAAACGATGGATTTAGGCCCAGATCCTTGTACTGGGGTGAATGTATGACATTGTTCTACATTCTGTCCATCAACTGTGTTTTTTGCAATTTTCACCCCGAGTGTGCTGGGGATGCTCAGACGTGAGTCCCAGGCTCTCCACACCACTGGAGTCAAGCTATCCAGGCTGATGAAGGTTGATAGCCAGAAACCGGTCCTTCGATGCTTGATTCCGGTCTGGGAAAGACATGGCTTGGTAGTTCGGACTGGACTGTTCCCATGAGGCACAGGGTCAGAGCTGATTTGCATATAGCCAGTGTCTAACCCAGGGTGGTGTGGAGTGCAAAAAAAGATGGATTTAGGCCCAGATCCTTGTACTGGGGTGAATGTATGACATTGTTCTACATTCTGTCCATCAACTGTGTTTTGTTCAAATAGGTCTGCAGGTTCTTTCCCTCAGGTTCCGGCAGACAAGGATTCTAAAAAGTTGGATCAATCTGCAAAGAATTTTTTTTCCTCAGGTAGCATGGCTCTAAAGTCTACTAATGCCACTTGCCTTTTGGGGAGATATGTTCATGCTTTGATGGACTCTGTGAAACAATTGTCATCTAAGCTTCCAGAGGAGGATAAAAAGAACTTTAATGAAGTGGTCTCCGATACTCAAGCTGCAGCCCGCTTGGTAATTCAGAGTGGCATGGACACAGCTGATTCTGTTGCCAGGATTATGGGCTCTACTGTTGCCACCAGAAGGGCCGCATGGCTGAAATCCTCTGATTTCTCTGCAGATGTACAATCCACATTGATGGACTTACCTTTTGACGGGACTGGCCTTTTTGGAAAGAAGGCGGATGTCGCTTTGGAAAGATTCAAAGATAGCCGGGCTACTGCAAGATCTTTGGGTCTCCAGACAAGAGGTTCTACCACCAGGAAGTTTAGAGGGTTTGGTAGATCCTCCTTACGTCCCTTCAGACAAGGCCAACAGCAGCAGCAGCAGCAGCAAAACCCTCTGTACAAATCCTATAGAGGTAGACAGAAGGTTCGTGGGCGTGGACGTCAAGTCTCCTCTCCCTCTACTTCCTACAATAATACCCAACCCCCACCTGCATCAGCAAAGCAGCCCTAGATCCACCATTCTGGATCATGTGGGTCCGGTAGGGGGTCGGCTTACTCATTTTCTACGAGATTGGGAATTGGTTACATCAGATCTTTGGGTTCTCAATCTCGTAGAGAATGGGTATGCACTTCCTTTTCAGGAGTTCCCTCCCAATTACCCTCTTTGCCAAGGTTATTGTTCGGAGGACCACCTTCTTCTCTTGCAGGAAGAAGTCCTGGCACTGTTCCGAAAAGGGCGATAGAGGTGGTTCCAGAGCAGGAAAGGGGTCAGGGGTGCTACTCCCGGTATTTCCTGATACCCAAGAAGGATGGCAGGCTTCGGCCAATCCTGGACCTCAGGATTTTGAACCTCTATCTCAAACAGGAGAAGTTCAAAATGCTCACACTTGCACAGGTTCTTCAAGCGCTAATGGAAGAAGACTGGATGGTGTCGATCGACTTGCAGGATGCGTATTTTCACATCCCCATTCTGAAGTCGCACAGAAAGTATCTCCGTTTTACGGTGGGATCGCAGCACTACCAGTTTGCGGTCCTTCCTTTTGGGCTTACTACTGCGCCTCGAGTTTTCACCAAGGTGATGGCAGTGGTACCTGCGCATCTCAGGAGATCGGGGATTCCTGTGTTCCCCTATCTGGACGACTGGCTGATCAAAGCGGAGTCGCCGGAGAAGGTGCTCCATCATCTGCAAGAGACAACTCAGTTGTTGCACAGGTTGGGTTTTTCGATAAATGTACCCAAGTCTCACCTGGTGCCCTCCCAGCGCAACCTGTTCATAGGTGTGGTACTGGACACTACTGTATGTCGTGCATTCCCTCCACCTCAAAGGATTTGCGACATACAGGAAATGATTCCTTTATTCTTCAATGGAGCGGTTGTTCCAGTCCAGAAGGTCCTTCGCCTGCTCGGTCTGATGGCTTCATGCATTCTGTTGGTCAATCATGCACGCTGGCACATGAGGGCACTCCAGTGGTGCCTCCGCAGACAGTGGTATCAGCACAACGGAGATCTCAGGGAGTCAGTGAGAATCTCCAGAGAAGCTGCGGCGGATCTGTCATGGTGGAGTGTGGAAGGCAATCTGTCTCAGGGAAAGCCTTTCCAACTACCTCCATCTGTTGCCACAGTGATAACGGATGGATCCACTCTCGGGTGGGGTGCTCATCTGGGGGACCTGGAGGTCAAGGGTCTTTGGTCTCCAGGGGTAAGGTTGCTTCACATCAACCTTCTAGAATTGCGGGTGATACGTCTGGCGCTCAAGGCCTTCCTCCCTCCCCTTCGCGGTCGGTCGATTCAGGTCCTGACGGACAACACGACCGCGATGTGGTACATCAACAAGCAGGGAGGAGTGGGGTTGCAGTGTCTCTGCAGAGAGGCTCTGCGTCTCTGGTCCTGGGTTCAGGACCATCAGATTTGTCTGATGGCAAATCATCTGGCCGGGGTTCAGAACGTTCGTGCAGACATTCTCAGTCGGCAGTTCTCTGCCGACCACGAGTGGAGGCTTCACCCGGAGGTGGTTCACGACATCTTTCAGATGTGGGGGACTCCTCAGGTAGACATTTTCGCCACTCACGAGAATGCTCACTGCCTGTCATTCTGCAGTCTCCAGTATCCGATGCAAGAAACCTTGGGGGATGCGTTTCAGTTGAGTTGGGACTCGCAACTCCTTTACGCTTTTCCTCCCATACCTTTGATTCCTCGGGTTCTGAGGAAAATTCGCCAAGACCGGGCCCAAGTTATATTGATCGCCCCGGATTGGCCAAGAAGGGTGTGGTTCTCAGACCTTCTCCACCTCTCCTCTCACCCGCCGCTACGTCTCCCTCACAGGGCAGACCTCCTCTCTCAGATGGAGGGGCAGGTTCTACACCCCCACCTCCAGACATTACACCTTCATGCCCGGAGATTGAACGGGGCAACTTGAATTCTTTTTCTCTCCCTCACGATGTGGTGGATGTCATTCTTTCTGCCAGGCGTGACTCCACTAAGTCCATCTATTCGTATAGGTGGTCTAAATTTGTCTCTTGGTGTAGGGAGAGGGACGTTGACCCTTTGAAGGCTCATTTGTCTGACATTTTGCAGTTTGCTCTTTCTCTAGCGCAGCAAGGATTTGCTGTGGCTACGGTTAAGGGGTATCTTTCGGCTTTGTCGGCATTTCTCTGTTTGCCGGATCAGCCTTCTCTTTTTAAGTCTCCCGTGGTTTTAAGATTTGTGAAGGGACTCACTAATAAGTTCCCTCCAACTCCTTTTGTTGTTCCTCATTGGGATTTGAATCTTGTGCTGACCTTTTTGATGGGTTCTCCCTTCGAACCCTTGCACAAGTGTCCCATGAGACTTCTTTCTTTTAAAACGGTCTTCTTGGTTGCAATCACCTCGGCAAGGAGGGTGAGTGAGCTTCAGGCTCTTAGTTCAAGGCCCCCATTCCTGACCATTCATGCTGAAAGATTGGTTCTTCGGACCAGGGCTGCTTTTCTGCCTAAGGTGGTAACTCCCTTCCATCTAGGACAATTAATTACCCTTCCTACCTTCTATCCTCCCCCTCACCCATCTAAGGAGGAAGAGAGACTGCACCGTCTGGACCCTAAGAGGGCGGTGTCTTTTTATCTGGACAGAACTAAAGACTTCCGGATGGACGACCAGCTGTTTGTTGGTTTTGCTGGCTGTAAGAAGGGCAGAGCGGTGCACAAGCGCACACTTTCCAGGTGGATAATCCTGTGCATCAAGATTTGCTACTCCTTGGCAGGTAAGGACCCTCCTGAGGGTATTAGAGCACATTCAACTAGAGCAAACTCTGCAACATCTGCTTTGTATAGGGGGGTACCTGTTGAAGACATTTGCAGAGCCGCGACTTGGGCCTCCCTCCACACTTTTGCGAAGCATTACTGCTTGGACACCGAGGTGAGGAGGGACGGCCATTTCGCGCGCTCTGTCCTCCAAGATTTCCTGGTATAGCAGAGTGGGCACCCTCCTCCGGGAGTGGGGACTGCTGTGGGATTCTATTCACAAGGTGAGGAATCCACACGGCAGATGTATCTATCAGAAGAACAAGTTACTTACCTTCGGTAACGCTTTTTCTGGTAGATACAATATCTGCCTGTGGATTCCTCACATGCCCACCCGCCTCCCCGTTGTCCACTCTGTTATACCTGGTTTTTATGTGTATATATATTTAGCTATTTCTGCTGCATACTTTGTGTGCGGTTTTGATTTGTTTGTACTGTGTACATTGTATATTTGCATATTTGCTGTCGTTGGTCCGTCCGGGTGCCTCGAAGGCACGGAAAAAAGGGCGGAACTGACGAGGTGCATACAATTAATATTGATCTTAGCTACCCCGGCGGTATGTGTAATCTATGCAACTACATCACCCACAATCCTTTAGTTTTGACAGGAAGTTTTGAAAATCATGTGACTTTGCACAACCACGCCTTATAGGTAGTTGGGAGTGAGTGATTATTGACCGTGATCAAGCCGTCTGTAGGCGGTGAAACGCGTTGGTAACTAACTGCAAGAACTATGGTGCAATAAAGAATTGGAAAAGCAAAGATCCTCTCGAGTGCGTGCTCATTGCCTGCAAGGGTATTTTTGGAAATTGAATTCGGCGGGGCTCTGCCGAGGAACACGCACCGGTAACAGAGCGCCAGGGGTCAACCAAACTGAGCCAAGTTGTGGAAAAAAAAAATATATATATATATATATATATATATATATATATATATATATATATATATATATATATATATATATATATTCACTGAAAAAAACATAGGTTATAGACCATATATAGTTAGGAATTAGCATTTACAAAACCTTGAAAATTCACTGAAAAAACCATAGGTTATAGACCATATATAGTTAGGAATTAGCATTTACAAAACCTTGAAAATTCACTGAAAAAACCATAGGTTATAGACCATATATCGTTAGGAATTAGCATTTAAAAAACCTTATTTTACCCACACAAAACCATTGAAATTCCATATATAGTTAGTTGCACTAACTATATATCGCGCACCCGCAATCCACTGCTGATGATGTCACATATTACATCATTCATGACATGGTCAGTGACATCACTGATGACATCACTGATGACATCTCAAATGACATCACTGATGACATGACTGATAACAACATCCAGTGATTTTTTGTTTCTGTACAGTTTAAATATGTCTTACATATTGAAGAATGAGTGGATGTGTAAGTGTCTGGACGAAGGATTTAGTAGGTGCATGACTGACTGTATGAGTGAGTGATTAAATGTGTCTCACTGAGTGCATGGGTTAGTGACTAAACTGTCTTAATTTGTGCATCATTATGTCTGTTGTTCTGTAAACTGCTGCATGTGTTGATCAGTAGCTATATGAGTAACTATATGGGTTATTGATTGATTGCCCAAGTATTTGTATGGGAGACTGAGTGTGTGTGTGGCTGGCTGGGAGGTGTGTGACTCTGTGCAGATCAATGTGTACTTGTATCAATGATTGTATAAGAAGGTAAGTATGTGTTAGTATATGTTTGAAAATGTAAGGTGCTCTATGTTTAACTGTATAGACAAGAAAATGGAAGTGTCATTGATTCTTTACAGGACTGACTAGGTGTGTGAGTAACTCCATGGATGAGTGGCAGACTGTGAGTGTCTGTATAGGTGTATGAGTGCATATGATAGTGTTGTAAAGATGAGTGATTGTATGTTTGAATGATTGTATGGGTGAATGAGTGAAGGTGTGTGTAGACGTAGGAATCAGTGAGTGCGTATGTAGTAACTAGTATTGCTGTGTCAATGGTTTCAAAAATTATACTCTGTATTTAACACTGGGTGAAACAGAGGTTATATTAAAATGTGAGGAGATGCATTGTATTGTCACATGAATGATATCATCAGTGATGTGGTCATTGATGTCAAATGAGATGTCATCAGTGATGTCATCAGTGATGTCATTTGAGATGTCATCAGTGATGTCATCAGTGATGTCACTGACCATGTCATGAATGATGTAATATGTGACATCATCAGCAGTGGATTGCGGGTGCGCGATATATAGTTAGTGCAACTAACTATATATGGAATTTCAATGGTTTTGTGTGGGTAAAATAAGGTTTTTTAAATGCTAATTCCTAACGATATATGGTCTATAACCTATGGTTTTTTCAGTGAATTTTCAAGGTTTTGTAAATGCTAATTCCTAACTATATATGGTCTATAACCTATGGTTTTTTCAGTGAATTTTCAAGGTTTTGTAAATGCTAATTCCTAACTATATATGGTCTATAACCTATGGTTTTTTCAGTGAATTTCAATGGTTTTTTAATAGCAAATATCATAAGCTGTCGAATGTCAAGTACGTGGTAAGTAAAAACATTTTCGTGTTTATGCACACTGATCTGCTTTGAATGCTGCCCCCCCCCCTCATTTCTATTAGGAGTACTCTCTCTTTGCAGATAGTGAAAGGTAGTTAACGCAGGCCTTTGCCCCCGTTGTAATACGTCGTGCCTGCTTCTCTCTCCATTTGATTGATTGTTATCCAAGCATTTACTGTTTTAGAATTGGTTCTCTTTGGTTCATTCTCTATTTACAAACAAACACAGAGTCGCAATACCCTGTTTAGTCTTTGCAGATAACGAAAAATCGTGTAAAAAAGCAAAAGGAATCGAGCAAAATCAGTAGGCCACTAATGGGATCTCTTTTTGACCTCGCTAAAATAGAAACATTAAGAACAACCCCTCATGACAAATACGAAACTAGTGAGATGAACTGAACTCCACACCATGATGGCTGCAATACAGCTCGGCTCCGCCTCCCACCCCGCCCAAAATAACGATAAAGAGCGGCTGCCATGATTGCTCGCGGAATGGCCACGACGGAGCTACGAAATGGTGGTGCTCTCATGCTAACGCCAGCTTCAGTCTGCAACATCCAGAAACACTGTAGACTACCAATTCGATCAGTTCCGGTAGCGCCCCAATGTAACCCGGTAGAGAAGAACTAGCCCTCCCCTCTTTGACTGATGGTTCTTGTTGCCTGTCCCTTCTGTTGTCATTTAACTATTTAGCCTGCTGAAAGGGGTTGTGTTCCGACCGCTGGTTGGTGGAGACATTTTGACTATATTCTGGACCTGCGTTGTCGCGTAATGCGTCATATGACGAGCCGCGTTAGCGCATCCGGAAGTCATCCGGGGCGCGACGCGCAGCGCGTAACGTAAGCATAACAGGTCATGTGACTTGTTAATAAAACTTTTCATTGGTTCATTTTACTTTTCTTATTCTAATGATGAAAGGCTTGGTCATATGACCTAAAAATTACGCTTTTTATTACTTCCGAACATTATTTTTTCTTAAAAAATATGTTATAATGTTCCAGGCTAATGTACTTTCCCGGAAAATTTACAACTGTCCTGCAAGTAAAATATATTCTTTTTTCGAGAAAAAGGGCGTTTCTTGGTCCCATGACGGAGCCGTTGAGCAAAAGAGGGTCGACCTGCTGTCTTAGTCGCCGATACGCCTGAATATGAGATTCTTATCGATCACTTTATGTTGCAGGAGTAGAAAACACAACAGCCCTTGACCATTTATCTTTACTGCGTTCCTGCGTATTATACCTTTTACCCTTCATGTGATTGGTCTGCTTTATTTCATTTGCCTTTTAATGATTCTAAAACAGTGACTATTATTAAAAACTTTACCAATGTATATACTACTACCATGTTTTCTTTTAAAAACCTTTATTGTGAAAATTTCATTATACAAATACGAGCCTATAACCACGTGGGCCGGCCACGGAGCAAACTGTAATCGTATATGATGAGTAGACATTTACACTGTAGAGGAACGTAACGGGCGGGCCATTAGGTTGCAAGAACTAAGGTGTCTAACAGTTGCGGAATCGGTGGACGTACATTTTATAATTAAAATACGACAGGGCCAGTTACAATAAAATTATCTAGATATACATTTGCGGGCAAGTACCATGCGTGACGTTAATTCGAACTTTCAATAGTACAGTAATCAATAACACATCAGAACTTAATATCAATAGGGATGTCGAAATACTCAATCAATTCTCGTCCCCGCCCACCATGTGCTTCAAAACTGCATACGTATCTCGTGATTTCAAGGTTCTGCAACCAGTACACAACAAGGAGTTACGAGTCCCATTTATTCCGGCGCCATTTTGGGCGAGGACAGGCAGGTCCAGGATATAGTCAAAATGTCTCTACCAACCATCGACTATGATGATGTTCATATGCTGTATTTATAGAGTAACACTCATCTGTCCACATGAAATTAATTTGCCACTATCTAAACATGTCATTTTAATCTTTGCAAAGTTCTTCTAAATATTTGGGACCGTTTCCCTTGCCTCTGATGCTGTCAGTGCCACTTCTTTGATGAATGTACTGGCAGGTCGGGGGTTCTCCTCCAAATCTCTCTTTTATGCAGCACTATAATTAATTGGTGCCACCTCTCCATATGACGATGCATGGTATAGTTACCATAACTATATTTTTTTTCGGTTCCTCTGGAGAGTACATCGTGGCAGATGAAGCGTATAACGTACCGGGCATTTACCTTTTTTTGCATGTAGAGGAAAGGAAAAAAAAATTGAGCGTCCGAGTTCTAAGGTGTCCCAGGGCCATTTTAGTGGACCAGGCCTAAATCCAAAGAACAGGCCGCCATTTTGAGAGTCCTGTTGCAGCCGCCTGTCGCTGTAGCATCAAGAGCGGCCAAAACTCAGCTGAATGGCAACTGAAACGGTAAAGGGGCGCCCCACTACAGCAGACGAGCCTCCACCTAGGAAGGCCCGTTCACGCCGCCTCCCCCCCCCCCTTCGGGCACCCCACGCCGTTATTCGGAGCAGTATTGTAGGATGGCCACACCAGTGCAGCAACTTGCTAGACACCACCTCTGTGGTAACCGAATCTCAGCGCCTTGTGGTGTCTTCTATTCAGAAAACATTGTTGTGCTGCCTTCGACCTATTCGCCGCAAGTGCGCACGCAACTCAGCTGCATAGCTTGCTAGACACCACCTCGGTGCTAACCGAATCTCAGCGCCTTGTGGTGTCTTCTATTCCAAAAATATTGTTGCGCTGCCTTTGGCCCCATTCGCACATCGGTCCGCTACTGCCGCCATCTCACAGGCCAACGGGGCGCCCCACGCCGACTTTCAGCATTGTAGGATGGCCACACCAGTGCACCTTACTAGACACCACCTCGGTGCCATCCGGATCTTGAAATCTCAGCGCCTTGTGGTGTCTTCTATTCAGAAAATATTGTTGCGCTGCCTTTGGCCCCATTCGCACATCGGTCCGCTACTGACGCCATCTCACAGGCTAATGGGGCGCCCCACGCCGAGTTTCAGCATTGTAGGATGGCCACACCAGTACAGCAACTTGCTAGACTTCACCTCGGTCCCATCCGGAACTTGGCACCTCAGCGCCTTGTGGTGTCTTCTAGTCAGAAAATATTGTTGCGCTGCCTTTGGCCCCATTCGCACATCGGTCCGCTACTGACACCATCTCACAGGCCAACAGGGCGCCCCACGCCGACTTTTACCATTGTAGGATGGCCACACCAGTGCCACAACTTGCTAGACACCACCTCGGTGCCATCCGGATGTTGGCATCTCAGCGCCTTGTGGTGTCTTCTATTCCGAAAATATTGTTGCGCTGCCTTTGGCCCCATTCGCACATCGGTCCGCTACTGACGCCATCTCACAGGCCAACGGGGCGCCCCACGCCGACTTTCAACATTGTAGGATGGCCACACCAGTGCGGCAACTTACTAGACACCACCTCGGTGCCTTCCGGATCTTGGCGCGTTGTGCTGCCTTCGGCCTATTCGCACATCGGTCCGCTACTGACGCGAACTCACAGGCCAACGGGGCGCCCCACGCCGACTTTCAGCATTGTAGGATGGCCACACCAGTGCTGCAACTTGCTGGACACCACCTCGGTGCCATCCGGATCTTGGCGCGTTGTGTTGCCTTCGGCCTATTCGCACATCGGTCCGCTACTGACGCCGCCTCACGTGCCAACGTATTTTCTCCGCATTTTATACCCTATGCCGCATAACAGGTCATGTGACTTGTTTTAAAACTTTTCATTGGTTCATTTTACTTTTGGTTTCCTAATGATGGAAGGCTTGATCATATGACCTAAAAATAACACTTTTCATTGGATGAAAACTTTTTTTTTCCCCAAACGATGAAAGACCCACCTTGTTTCTGGATGTTTCAGACTGAAGCTGGCGTCAGCATGAAAGCACCACCATCTCGTGGCTCCGTCGTGGTCATTCCGCGAGCAATCATGGCAGCCGCTCCCCACCGGAAGCCTACAGGAGTCGGGGGCCCCCAAGACTTTTGTAGAATCCTCAAGGCGGAGGGGACGCTTTCGAGAATGGGGTCCAAGACCTAGCAGACAGTCGTCCGATTTCCAAGGTGGCCCAGGGCCATTTCAGTGGACCAGGCCCAAAAAGAAAAGAGCCTGCCGCCATTTTGAGAGTCCTGTGGCAGCCGCCTATCGCTGCACCGCAAGAGTGGGCGCAACTCAGCTGAATTGCGGCTTTTGACACAGTGGCCAAAAGCGGACGGAATGGCAACTGAAACGGTAAAGGGGCGCCCCACTACAACAGACGAGACTCCACCTGGAGAGGCCCATTCACGCCGCCCCCCCCCCCCCCCGGGCGCCCCACGCCGTTATTCGGAGCAGCATTGTAGGATACCAAAACCAGTGCGGCAACTTACTGGACATCACCTTGGTGCCATCGTTCTGCTGCCTTGGAACTATTCGCACAACAGTTTGCTACTGATGACCCACCCCCCGCGACGCCCCACGCCGGATGCCGAAATCAGTGCGGCACCCAGGCAACATCACCTGGGTGCCGTCCAGCAATCTGGACGTTGTGCTGCGTTGGGACTATTCGCACAGCCGACCGCTACTTCGTTGTTTTTCCCTAAAAATGTTTATATGTTTTTACTGTTTTTGTTTTGTTGTATATATTTATAAGTTATTAAAGTTTTATAATCTTACTACTTTGTTGGAGTGCTATATATTTTTAATGTGACACATAATTGTAAAAACTTTGATGTACAAAGAGTCATCCCTGGAATCTTCCGCTTCAGGCTCGGTCCCCTCCCCAATCACAATACAGGATGGTTTTCAGATAGTAGGAACGCGTGTGCTGTGACGGATCTCATCGAGTGTGGGCCTTGATCTACTATAACTCCTTTGAAGAGGGGTGATTCTTTACAGCTGGGGCCATAAACTACATCTGCAGGGCTAGCTGATAGCCTAGGACCGGCCTGGACAATCGGACACAGAGGAAAAGGAGTGTCAGAGGGTGCGGTAGTGAATAGGGCGAAAGGGAGGTGTCGGGCGGGCACAGGGTGTGATTCTCAGGGAAGAGCAGCGCAGATGGGGGGAGGTTTATTACCCATGCATAAGACAGAGAGCGGGGGTGACCAGTGCCTGGGGGAGATGCTTGCGAGGGTGGGGAGCCATGCTAAGGATCGACAGCGTGCAGAGAGTGGGTCTGGTCAAGTCATCTAAAATGGCTGCCGTGCACGACAAAAGTGTGGCATTTGAAAAAAGGCAAGATGGCGCAGACAATGTTTTTCAACACTTCCTGATTTCCTTCGAATCGAACGTTAACAGACGTTGGGGCATATTACCAAAGTTAAGCGATATTTATCCCTAACGATGCTTAGCAACGATTTTTTTACCGCTAAGCATCGTCAGAAATTATCGCAGATAAACCTTGCTATTATCAAGGTTTATCGCAAATGCCATAAAAAACGACCGCAATGCATTAATATCGCTGAAAACTCAGCGATATTCATGCATTACCAAGCTAATGCTCTTAGCCATGTTATCCACCTCCCTTTGGATAACATGGCTAAGAACTGCTCAGGGCAGGTGGTAGCTTTTGGAGATATTCGCGCTTAGCGCGAATATCTCCAAAAGTTGGTAATAGGAGATAGCGATGTTAGCGACTGTTTCAAGTCGCTAACATCTTGGCATGCCCACTTTGCATGTCATTAGTGATAAATATCACTGACATGCAAAGTGGGGCCCAAGATGGTCGCTATCTCCTACTAGCGGTCGCTAACTGGTGTTAGCAACAGCTAGGTAATACAGAGATCATTTTATCTCCGCGAAGCGGAGCGCTGTTACAGATATATATCTTTTTTTGAACGTTAATTTCTCAAAATCCACTGAAGCACATATATTGAGACCTAGCAAAGGCACATCGAGCTACCAGTCCCTACAATTTTGCCAAGTTTCGTGCAAATCCATTCAGCCGTTCGATTATTATTATTATTTTTTTTTTTGCCCCGCGGGGCCCTTTTAAAACCTCCACATCAAACCTAGGGGGTCAGGGAGGATCTACTATGCCCCCTTATGGTCATTTGCCCCTTCGCTTTGGCCTCCTCTTGTCTCTCGATCCTACCGAGAGACAAGATGGCGGCCGCTACGGACTGTTTGGAATGTTTACAGACGCCGGAGAACCAATCAGCTTCGCAAAGCTCCGTTACGCGAAAAGTACGCGAAGCGGAGCGCTGTTACAGATATATATCTTTTTTTTAACGTTAATTTCTCAAAATCCACTGGAGCACATATATTGAGACCTAGCAAAGGCACATCGGGCTACCAGTCCCTACAATTTTGCCAAGTTTCGTGCAAATCCATTCAGCCGTTCGATTATTATTATTATTTATTTTTTTTGCCCCGCGGGGCCCTTTTAAAACCTCCACATCAAACCTAGGGGGTCAGCGAGGATCTACTATGCCCCCTTATGGTCATTTGCCCCTTCGCTTTGGCCTCCTCTTGTCTCTCGATCCTACCGAGAGACAAGATGGCGGCCGCTACGGACTGTTTGGAATGTTTACAGACGCCGGAGAACCAATCAGCTTCGCTTCACAAAGCTCCATAACGCGTAAAGTCCGCGAACCGGAGCGCTGCCTGGTCCGCTGTTACAGATATATATCTTTTTTTGAACGTTAATTTCTCAAAATCCACTGGAGCACATATATTGAGACCTAGCAAAGGCACATCGGGCTACCAGTCCCTACAATTTTGCCAAGTTTCGTGCAAATCCATTCAGCCGTTCGGGCTAAAAGTGAGGCCAACCGCCCTATGGAAAACTCAATGTTAAAAACACGTTTTGGGACCCCCCTTTTTTCTCGGCCCCCCCTTGACGAACCCCCCCCCAAATTTTCAGGGGCTGCTCAGAAACAAAATGTTCCATTTTCCTGAAAATTTCAGCCAATTCCGTCCACAAACGCCAAAGTTATTAGACATAGAATTTTCAAAAATCCCATAGAGCAAAAATCCTAACTATACCTACTGGCGACCGCCAGTAGGTAATATATATAGCGAAGTCCACAAACGCCAAAGTTATTAGACATAGAATTTTCAAAAATCCCATAGAGAAAAAATCCTAACTATATATACCTACTGGCGACCGCCAGTAGGTAATATATATATATATATATATATATATATATTACCTACTGGCGGTCGCCAGTAGGTATATATAGTTAGGATTTTTTCTCTATGGGATTTTTGAAAATTCTATGTCTAATAACTTTGGCGTTTGTGGACGGAATTGGCTGAAATTTTCAGGAAAATTGTACATTTTGTTTCTGAGCAGACTCTGAAAATTTGGGGGGGGTTCGTCAAGGGGGGGCCGAGACAAAAGGGGGGTCCCAAAACGCATTTTTCCCATGTTAATTTCCATAGGGCGGTTGGACTCACTTTTAGCTCGAACGGCTGAATGGATTTGCACGAAACTTGGCAAAATTGTAGGGACTGGTAGCCCGATGTGCCTTTGCTAGGTCTCAATATATGTGCTCCAGTGGATTTTGAGAAATTAACGTTCAAAAAAAGATATATATCTGTGACAGCGCTCCGGGCAGCGCTCTGCTTCGCGTACTTTTCGCGTTACGGAGCTTTGCGAAGCGAAGCTGATTGGCTCTCCGGTGTCTGTAAACATTCCAAACAGTCCGTAGCGGCCGCCATCTTGTCTCTCTGTAGGATCGAGAGACAAGAGGAGGCCAAAGCGAAGGGGCAAATGACCATAAGGGGGCATAGTAGATCCTCCCTGACCCCCTAGGTTTGATGTAGAGGTTTTAAAAGGGCCCCGCGGGGCAAAAAAAAAAAATCGAACGGGTGAATGGATTTGCATGAAACTTGGCAAAATTGTAGGGACCGGTAGCCCGATGTGCCTTTGCTGGGTCTCAATATATGTGCTGCAGTGGATTTTGAGAAATTAACGTTCAAAAAAAGATATATATCTGTGACAGCGTCCCGGGTAGCGCTCCGTTTCGCGTACTTTTCGCGTTACGGAGCTTTGCGAAGCGAAGCTGATTGGCTCTCCGGTGTCTGTAAACATTCCAAACAGTACGGAGCTGCCGCCATCTTGTCTCTCGGTAGGATCGAGAGACAAGAGGAGGCCAAAGCGAAGGGGCAAATGACCATAAGGGGGCATAGTAGATCCTCCCTGACCCCATAGGTTTGATGTGGAGGCTTTAAAAGGGCTCCGCGGGGCAAAAAAAAAAAAAAAAAAAAACGGTTTTTTTTTGGTGGGGTGCGCCCAGTTAGCGTAACGGGAAGCGGACTGGGGAGCGTACTACAAGGAAACAAGAATGATTGACTTTTAACTTATTGTATGTTTATAGACTTTTTTTTTTACTTTTTTTTCTGCTGAGTGACGTGTCGGCCTATCTCCAGAGGATGCAGTCCCTACCATCTCGGCGTTTAAGCCCAGGGGGACCGGTAGTGTGGGAGAGATAACGTCTGTTAACGTTCGATTCGAAGGAAATCAGGAAGTGTTGAAAAACATTGTCTGCGCCATCTTGCCTTTTTTCAAATGCCACACTTTTGTCGTGCACGGCAGCCATTTTAGATGCCTTGACCAGACCCACTCTCTGCACGCTGTCGATCCTTAGCATGGCTCCCCACTCTCGCAAGCATCTCCCCCAGGCACTGGTCACCCCCGCTCTCTGTCTTATGCATGAGCAATAAACCTCCCCCCATCTGCGCTGCTCTTCCCTGAGAATCACACTCTGTGCCCGCCCGACACCTCCCTTTCGCCCTATTCACTACCGCACCCTCTGACACTCCTCTTCCTCTGTGTCCGATTGTCCAGGCCGGTCCCAGGCTATCAGGTAGCCCTGCAGATGTACTTTATGGCCCCAGCTGTAAAGAATCACCCCTCTTCAAAGGAGTTACAGTAGATCAAGGCCCCCACCCGATGAGATCCGTTACACCACACGCGTTCCTACTATCTGAAAACCATCCTGTATTGTGATTGGGGAGGGGACCGAGCCTGAAGTGGAAGATTCCAGGGATGCCTCTTTGTACATCAAAGTTTTTACAATTATGTGTCACATGAAAAATATATAGCACTCCAACAAAGTAGTAGGATTATAAAACTTTAATAACTTATAAATATAAACAACGCAACAAAAACAGTAAAAACATTTAAATATTTTTAGGAAAAAAGAAGGAACAATGGTCAGTAGCGGTCGGTTGTGCGAATAGTCCCAAGGCAGCACAACGTCCTGAGTTCTGGACGGCACCCAGGTGATGTTGCCTGGGTGCCGCACTGGTTTTGGGAATCCTACAATGCTGCTCCGAATAACGGCGTGGGGCGTCCCGGGGGTTGGCTCGTCAGTAGCGGTCTGTTGTGCGAATAGTCCCAATGCAGCAGAACGCGCTGAGATGTGGATGGCACCCAGGTGATGTCAAGTAAGTTGCCGCACTGGTTTTGTTATCCCACAATGCTGCTCCGAATAACGGCGTGGGGCGCCCCGGGGGGGGGGTGAGGCGGCGTGAACGGGCCTCCCCAGGTGGAGGCTCGTCTGCTGTAGTGGGGCGCCCCTTTACCGTTTCAGTTGCCATTCCGCCCGCTTTTGGTACACTGTGTCAAAATCCGCCATTCAGCTGAGTTGCGCCCACTCTTGCGGTGCAGCGATAGGCGGCTGCCACAGGACTCTCAAAATGGCGGCAGGCTCTTTCCTTTTTGGGCCTGGTCCACTGAAATGGCCCTGGGACACCTTGGAAATCGGACGCTTGTCTGCTAGGTCTTGGACCCCATTCTCGAAAGCGTCCCCTCAGCCTTGAGGATTCTACAAAAGTCTTGGGGGCCCCCGACTCCTGCAGGCTTCCGGTGGGGAGCGGCTGCCATGATTGCTCGCGGAATGACCACGACGGAGCCACGAGATGGTGGTGCTCTCATGCTGACGCCAGCTTCAGTCTGAAACATCCAGAAACAAGCGAAAAAAAAAAAGTTTTCATCCAATGAAAAGTGTTATTTTTAGGTCATATGATCAAGCCTTCCATCATTAGGAAACCAAAAGTGAAATGAACCAATGAAAAGTTTTATAAAGAAGTCACATGACCTGTTATGCGGCATAGGGTATAAAAAAGCGTAGAAAATCCGTTGGCACGTGAGGCGGCGTCAGTAGCGGACCGATGTGCGAATAGGCCGAAGGCAGCACAACGCGCCAAGATCCGGATGGCACCGAGGTGGTGTCTAGCAAGTTGCCGCACTGGTGTGGCCATCCTACAATGCTGAAAGTCGGCGTGGGGCGCCCCGTTGGCCTGTGAGATGGCGTCAGTAGCGGACCGATGTGCGAATAGGGCCAAAGGCAGCGCAACGCGCCAAGATCCGGATGGCAACGAGGTGGTGTCTAGCAAGTTGCCGCACTGGTGTGGTCATCCTACAATGCTGTGCCGAAAGTCGGCGTGGGGTGCCCCGTTGGCCTGTGAGTTCGCGTCAGTAGCGGACCGATGTGCGAATAGGCCGAAGGCAGCACAACGCGCCAAGATCCGGATGGCACCTAGGTGGTGTCTAGCAAGTTGCCGCACTGGTGTGGCCATCCTACAATGCTGAAAGTCGGCGTGGGGCGCCCCGTTGGCCTGTGAGTTCGCGTCAGTAGCGGACCGATGTGCGAATAGGCCGAAGGCAGCACAACGCGCTAAGATCCGGATGGCACCGAGGTGGTGTCTAGCAAGTTGCCGCACTGGTGTGGCCATCCTACAATGCTGAAAGTCGGCGTGGGGCGCCCCGTTGGCCTGTGAGTTCGCGTCAGTAGCGGACCGATGTGCGAATAGGCCGAAGGCAGCACAACCCGCCAAGATCCGGATGGCACCGAGGTGGTGTCTAGCAAGTTGCCGCACTGGTGTGGCCATCCTACAATGCTGAAAGTCGGCGTGGGGCACCCCGTTGGCCTGTGAGATGGCGTCAGTAGCGGACCGATGTGCGAATAGGGCCAAAGGCAGCGCAACGCGCCAAGATCCGGATGGCAACGAGGTGGTGTCTAGCAAGTTGCCGCACTGGTGTGGTCATCCTACAATGCTGTGCCGAAAGTCGGCGTGGGGCGCTCCGTTGGCCTGTGAGTTCGCGTCAGTCAGTGGGGGTTGTTTGAGGATCTGACTGCATTGGAAAGCTATGTGATGCTGTGCGTCGCCCCCAAGATGAAGGTTCCTCGGCTTCAGTGGGGCGCCCCTTGGTGTTTCACTCGCTATGCAGCTGAGTTGCGTGCGCACTTGCGGCGAATAGGTCGAAGGCAGCACAACAATATTTTCTGAATAGAAGACACCACAAGGCGCTGAGATTCGGTTGGCACCGAGGTGGTGTCTAGCAAGTTGCCGCACTGGTGTGGCCATCCTACAATCCTGCTCCGAATAACGGCGTGGGGTGCCCGAAGGGGGGGGGGAGGCGGCGTGAACGGGCCTTCCCAGGTGGAGGCTCGTCTGCTGTAGTGGGGCGCCCCTTTACCGTTTCAGTTGCCATTCAGCTGAGTTTCGGCCGCTCTTGATGCTACAGCGACAGGCGGCTGCAACAGGACTCTCAAAATGGCAGCCTGTTCTTTGGATTTGGGCCTGGTCCACTAAAATGGCCCTGGGACACCTTAGAACTCGGACGCTCGAATTTTTTTTCCTTTCCTCTACATGCAAAAAAGGTAAATGCCCGGTACGTTACCTGCCTCATCTGCCACGATGTACTCTCCAGAGGAACCGAAAAAAAATATAGTTATGGTAACTATACCATGCATCGTCATATGGAGAGGTGGCACCGATTAATTATAGTGCTGCACAAAAGAGAGATTTGGAGGAGAACCCCCGACCTGCCAGTACATTCACCAAAGAAGTGGCACTGACAGCATCAGAGGCAAGGGAAACGGTCCCAAATATTTAGAAGAACTTTGAAAAGATTAAAATGACATGTTTAGATTGTGGCAAATTAATTTCATGTGGACAGATGAGTGTTACTCTAATAAATACAGCATATGAACATCATCATAGTCGATGGTTGGTAGAGACATTTTGACTATATCCTGGACCTGCCCGTCCTCGCCCAAAATGGCGCCGGAATAAATGGGACTCGTAACTCCTTGTTGTGTACTGGTTGCTGAACCTTGAAATCACGAGATTCGTATGCAGTTTTGAAGCACATGGCGGGCGGGGACGAGAATTGATTGAATATTTCGACATCCCTATTGATATTAAGTTCTGATGTGTTATTGATTACTGTACTATTGAAAGTTCGAATTAACGTCACCCATGGTACTTGCCCGCAAATGTATATCTAGATAATTTTATTGTAACTGGCTCTGTCGTATTTTAATTATAAAATGTACGTCCACCGATTCCGCAACTGTTAGACACCTTAGTTCTTGCAACCTAATGGCCCGTCCGTTACGTTCCTCTACAGTGTAAATGTCTACTCATCATATACGATTACAGTTTGCTCCGTGGCCGGCCCACGTGGTTATAGGCCCGTATTTGTATACTGACATTTTCACAATAAAGGTTTTTTTAAAAAAACATGGTAGTAGTATTTACATTGGTAAAGTTTTTAATAATAGTCACTGTTTTAGAATCAGTAAAAGGCAAGTGAAATAAAGCAGTCCAATTACATGAAGGGTAAAAGGTATAATACGCAGGAACGCAGTAAAGATAAATGGTCAAGGGCTGTTGTGTTTCTACTTCTGCAACATAAAGTGATCGATAAGAATCTGATATTCAGGCGTATCGGCGACTAAGACAGCAGGCCGAGCCTCTTTTGCTCAACGGCTCCGTCATGGGACGAAGAAACGCCCTTTTTCTCGAAAAAGGAATATATTTTACTTGCAGGACAGTTGTAAATTTTCCGGGAAAGTACATTAGCCTGGAACATTATAACATATGTTTAAGAAAAAATAATGTTCGAAAGTAATAAAAAGCGTAATTTTTAGGTCATATGACCAAGCCTTTCATCATTAGAATAAGAAAAGTAAAATGAACCAATGAAAAGTTTTATTAACAAGTCACATGACCTGTTATGCTTACGTTACGCGCTGCGCGCCGCGCCTCGGATCGCTTCCGGGAAGCTGCGCTTCGCGCACCGGAGCACTTCCGGATGCGCTAACGCGGCGCGTCATATGACGCATCACGCGACAACGCAGGTCCAGAATATAGTCAAAATGTCTCCACCAACCAGCGGTCGGAACACAACCCCTTTCAGCAGGCTAAATAGTTCTGTTAAATGACAACAGAAGGGACGGGCAACAAGAACCATCAGTCAAAGAGGGGAGGGCAAGTTTTTCTCTACCGGGTCACGTTGGGGCGCTACCGGAACTGATCGAATTGGTAGTCTACAGTGTTTCTGGATGTTTCAGACTGAAGCTGGCGTTAGCATGAGAGCACCACCATTTCGTAGCTCCGTCGTGGCCATTCCACGAGCAATCATGCTAGCCGCTCCCCACCAGAAGCCTGCGGGAGTCGGGGGCCCCCAAGACTTTTGTAGAATCTTCAAGGCTGAGGGGACGCTTTCGAGAATGGAGCCCAAGCTCTAGCAGACAAGCGTCCGAGTTCCAAGGTGTCGCAGGCCCATTTTAGTGGACCATGCCCAAATCTGAAGAGCCGGCCGCCATTTTGAGAGTCCTGTGGCAGCCGCCTATCGCTGCACCGCAAGAGCGGGAGCAACTCAAGTGCATGGTGAGCGAGACGCTGTAGTCGAAAGAGCGGGCGGTAAACAGCTGAATAGCGGAAGAGGCACAGTGTAGCAAAAGCGGGCGGAATGGCAACTGAAACGGTAAAGGGGCGCCCCACTACAGCGTGTCTTTAGGTGAAACGGATTGTGGGACAAGGTCAAGAATGGAAGAGTCACCAAAAGGCAAAAAGTTCCGCTTGACCCCGGGAGCCGGCTACCTATGTCGGGGGCGATCTCAGGCCACACCAGGGCAACACGACTTGCGGAGGGGGCCGGAGCCAAGCGCCCCCTCCGAGTCCGCGCCATGACACCGTCCCTCGGGGGCCTCCGTCAAGCGGTTCAGGGTGGCACCGCATCACATTGTTTTCAAATGCAGTCACGTCCTCAAACAACCCCCACTTACATTGAGAATAGTGAAGCTGTAGCAAGTGCAAATAGGCTTCAGACAGTGTTACAAGCACTCCTCAAAACTTTGAACTATCAGAGTGCATGAGTTTCATGCTCGATCGATTGAGCTAGCCGGATCGGGCAACAAAAAGTATAAAATAGTTATGTAAATAGTTATTTAATAAAATGTTTTACCCTGTTACTTTGCTGGTGTGTTGTATATATTTGTAATATTTGCATAGAGTTTATCGTTATTTTGGGCGGGGTGGGTGGCGGAGCCGAGCTGTCTTGCAGCCATCATGGTGTGGAGTTCAGTTCATCTCACTAGTTTCGTATTTCTCATGAGGGGTTGTTCCTAATATTTCTATTTTAGCGAGGTCAAAAAGAGATTCCATTAGTGGCCTACTGATTTTGCTCGATTCCTTTTGTTTTTTTACACGATTTTTCGCTATCTGCAAAGACTAAACAGAGTATTGCGACTCTGTGCTTGTTTGTAAATAGAGAATGAACCAAAGAGAACCAATTCTAAAACAGTAAATGCTTGGATAACAATCAATCAAATGGAGAGAGAAGCAGGCACGACGGATTACAACGGGGGCAAAGGCCTGCGTTAACTACCCTTCACTATCTGCAAAGAGAGAGTACTCCTAATAGAAATGAGGGGGGGGGCAGCATTCAAAGCAGATCAGTGTGCATAAACACGAAAATGTTTTTTATTACCACGTACTTGACATTCGACAGCTTATGATATTTGCTATTAAAAACCATTGAAATTCACTGTAAAAAACCATAGGTTATACACCATATATAGTTAGGAATTGGCATTTACAAAACCTTGAAAATTCACTGAAAAAAACATAGGTTATAGACCATATATAGTTAGGAATTAGCATTTAAAAAACCTTTTTTTACTCACACAAACCATTGAAATTCCATATATAGTTAATAGTACTAACTATATATCGCGCACCCGCAATCCACTGCTGATCATGTCACATATTACATCATTCATGACATGGTCAGTGACATCACTGATGACATCACTGATGACATCACTGATGACATCTCATTTGACATCAATGATCACATAACTGATGATATCATTCATGTGACAATACAATGCATCTCCTCACACTTTAATATAACCTCTGTTACACCCAGTGTTAAATACAGAGTATAATTTTTGAAACCTTTGACACACCAATACTAGTTACTACATACGCACTCACTAATTCCTACGTCTACACACACATTCACTCATTCACCCATACAATCATTCATACATACAATCACTCATCTTTACAACACTATCATATGCACTCATACACCTATACAGACACTCACACTCTGCCACTCATCCATGGAGTTACTCACACACCTAGTCAGTCCTGTAAAGAATCAATCACACTTCCATTTTCTCATCTTTACAGTTAAACATAGAACACCTTACATTTTCAAACATATACTACACACATACTTACTCTCTTATACAATCACTGATACAAGTACACATTGATCTGCACAGAGTCACACACCTCCCAGCCAGCCACACACACACTCAGTCTCCCATACAAATACTTGGGCAATCAATCAATAACCCATATAGTTACTCATATAGCTACTGATCAACACATGCAGCAGTTTACAGAACAACAGACATAATGATGCACAAATTAAGACAGTTTAGTCACTAACCCATGCACTCAGTGAGACATATTTAATCACTCACTCATACAGTCAGTCATGCACCTACTAAATCCTTCATCCAGACACTTATACATCCACTCATTCTTCAATATGTAGGACATATTTAAACTTTACAGAAACATAAAATTACTGGATGTTTTTTTTTAGTGATGTCATCAGTGATGTCATTTGAGATGTCATCAGTGATGTCATCAGTGATGTCACTGACCATGTCATGAATGATGTAATATGTGACATGATCAGCAGTGGATTGCGGGTGCGCGATATATAGTTAGTACTACTAACTATATATGGAATTTCAATGGTTTTGTGTGAGTAAAAAAAGGTTTTTTAAATGCTAATTCCTAACTATATATGGTCTATAACCTATGGTTTTTTCAGTGAATTTTCTATATATATATATACATATATATTACCTACTGGCGGTCGCCAGTAGGTATATATAGTTAGGATTTTTTCTCTATGGGACTTTTGAAAATTCTATGTCTAATAACTTTGGCGTTTGTGGACGGAATTGGCTGAAATTTTCAGGAAAATGGCACATTTTGTTTCTGAGCAGCCCCTGAAAATTGGGGGGGGGGGTTCGTCCAGGGGGGGTCGAGAAAAAAGGGGGGTCCCAAAACGTGTTTTTAACATTGAGTTTTCCATAGGGCGGTTGGCCTCACTTTTAGCCCGAACGGCTGAATGGATTTGCACGAAACTTGGCAAAATTGTAGGGACTGGTAGCCCGATGTGCCTTTTGTAGGTCTCAATATATGTGCTACAGTGGATTTTGAGAAATTAACGTTTAAAAAAAGATATATATCTGTAACAGCGGACCGGGCAGCGCTCCAGTACGCGTACTTTTCGTGCAACGGAGCTTTGTGAAGCGAAGCTGATTGGTTCTCCGGCGTCTGTAAACATTCCAAACAGTCCGTAGCGGCCGCCATCTTGTCTCTCGGTAGGATCGAGAGACAAGAGGAGGCCAAAGCGAAGGGGCAAATGACCATAAGGGGGCATAGTAGATCCTCGCTGACCCCCTAGGTTTGATGTGGAGGTTTTAAAAGGGCCCCGCGGGGCAAAAAAAATAAATAATAATAATAATCGAACGGCTGAATGGATTTGCACGAAACTTGGTAAAATATTAGGGACTGGTAGCCCGATGTGCCTTTGCTAGGTCTCAATATATGTGCTCCAGTGGATTTTGAGAAATTAACGTTCAAAAAAAGATATATATCTGTAACAGCGCTCCGCTTCGCGTAACGGAGGTTTGCGAAGCTGATTGGTTCTCCGGCGTCTGTAAACATTGCAAACAGTCCGTAGCGGCCGCCATCTTGTCTCTCGGTAGGATCGAGAGACAAGAGGAGGCCAAAGCGAAGGGGCAAATGACCATAAGGGGGCATAGTAGATCCTCCTTGACCTCTTAGGTTTGATGTGGAGGTTTTAAAAGGGCCCGCGAGGCAAAAAAAAAATAAATAATAATAATCGAACGGCTGAATGGATTTGCACGAAACTTGGCAAAATTGTAGGGACTGGTAGTCCGATGTGCCTTTGCTAGGTCTCAATATATGTGCTCCAGTGGATTTTGAGAAATTAACGTTCAAAAAAAGATATATATCTGTAACAGCGCTCCGCTTCGCGGAGATAAAATTATATCTGTATTACCTAGCTGTTGCTAACACCAGTTAGCGACGGCTAGTAGGAGATAGCGACATCTTGGGCCCCACTTTGCATGTGAGTGATATTTATCACTAATGACATGCAAAGTGGGCATGCCAAGATGTTAGCGACTGGAAACAGTCGCTAACATCGCTATCTCCTATTATCAACTTTTGGAAATATTCGCGATAAGCGCGAATATCTCCAAAAGCTAGCACCTGCCCTGAGCAGTTCTAAGGCATGTTATCCAATGGGAGGTGGATAACATGGCTAAGAGCATTAGCTCGGTAATGCATGAATATCGCTGAGTTTTCAGCGATATTAATGCATTGCGGTCGTTTTTTATCGTATTTGCGATAAACCTTGATAATAGCAAGGTTTATCTGCGATAATTTCTGACGATGCTTAGCGGTAAAAAAATCGTTGCTAAGCATCGTTAGGGATAAATATCGCTTAACTTTGGTAATATGCCCCAACGTCTGTTAACGTTCGATTCGAAGGAAATCAGGAAGTGTTGAAAAACATTGTCTGCGCCATCTTGCCTTTTTTCAAATGCCACACTTTTGTCGTGCACGGCAGTCATTTTAGATGCCTTGACCAGACCCACTCTGTGCACGCTGTCAATCCTTAGCATGACTCCCCACCCTCGCAAGCATCTCCACCAGGCAGTGGTCACCCCCGCTCTCTGTCTTATGCATGGGTAATAAACCACCCCCCATCTGCGCTGCTCTTCCCTGAGAATCACACCCTGTGCCCGCCCGACACCTCCCTTTCGCCCTATTCACTACCGCACCCTCTGACACTCCTTTTCCTCTGTGTCCGATTGTCCAGGCCGGTCCTAGGGTATCAGCTAGCCCTGCAGATGTAGTTTATGGCCCCAGCTGTAAAGAATCACCCCTCTTCAAAGGAGTTATAGTAGATCAAGGCCCACACTCGATGAGATCCGTCACAGCAGACGCGTTCCTATTATCTGAAAACCATCCTGTATTGTGATTGGGGAGGGGACCGAGCCTCAAGCGGAAGATTCCAGGGATGACTCTTTGTACATCAAAGTTTTTACAATTATGTGTCACATTAAAAATATATAGCACTCCAACAAAGTAGTAAGATTATAAAACTTTAATAACTTATAAATATATACAAGAAAACAAAAACAGTAATAACATATAAACATTTTTAGGGAAAAACAACGAAGTAGCGGTCGGCTGTGCGAATAGTCCCAACGCAGCACAACGTCCAGATTTCTGGCGTGGGGCGTCGCGGGGGGTGGGTCATCAGTAGCAAACTGTTGTGCGAATAGTTCCAAGGCAGCAGAACGATGGCACCAAGGTGATGTCCAGTAAGTTGCCGCACTGGTTTTGGTATCCTACAATGCTGCTCCGAATAACGGCGTGGGGCGCCCCGGGGGAGGCGGCGTGAACGGGCCTCTCCAGGTGGAGTGTCATCTGTTGTACTGGGGCGCCCCTTTACCGTTTCAGTTGCCATTCCGTCCGTTTTTGGTCCACTGTGTCAAAAGCCGCAATTCAGCTGAGTTGCGCCCACTCTTGCGGTGCAGCGATAGGCGGCTGTCACATGACTCTCAAAATGGCGGCAGGCTCTTTCCTTTTTGGGCCTGGTCCACTGAAATGGCCCTGGGACACCTTGGAAATCGGACGCTTGTCTGCTAGGTCTTGGACCCCATTCTCGAAAGCGTCCCCTCCGCCTTGAGGATTTATCAAAAGTTTTGGGGGCCCCGACTCCTGTAGGCTTCTGGTGGGGAGCGGTTGCCATGATTGCTCGCGGAATGACCACGACGGAGCTACGAGATGGTGGTGCTCTCATGCTGAAGCCAGCTTCAGTCTGAAACATCCAGAAACAAGGTGGGGCTTTCATCGTTTGGGAAAAAAAAAAAGTTTTCATCCAATGAAAAGTGTTGTTTTTAGGTCATATGATCAAGCCTTCCATCATTAGGAAACCAAAAGTAAAATGAACCAATGAAAAGTTTTATAAACAAGTCACATGACCTGTTATGCGGCATAGGGTATAAAATGCGAAGAAAATACGTTGGCACTTGAGGCGGCGTCAGTAGCGGACCGATGTGCGAATAGGCCGAAGGCAATACAACGCGCCAAGATCCGGATGGCACCGAGGTGGTGTCCAGCAAGTTGCAGCACTGGTGTGGCCATCCTACAATGCTGAAAGTCGGCGTGGGGCGCCCCGTTGGCCTGTGAGTTTGCGTCAGTAGCGGACCGATGTGCGAATAGGCCGAAGGCAGCACAACGCGCCAAGATCCGGATGGCACCGAGGTGGTGTCTAGTAAGTTGCCGCACTGGTGTGGCCATCCTACAATGTTGAAAGTCGGCATGGGGCGCCCCGTTGGCCTGTGAGATGGCGGCAGTAGCGGACCGATGTGCGAATGGGGCCAAAGGCAGCGCAACAATATTTTCGGAATAGAAGACACCACAAGGCGCTGAGATGCCAAGATCCGGATGGCACCGAGGTGGTGTCTAGCAAGTTGTGGCACTGGTGTGGCCATCCTACAATGGTAAAAGTCGGCGTGGGGCGCCCTGTTGGCCTGTGAGATGGTGTCAGTAGCGGACTGATGTGCGAATGGGGCCAAAGGCAGCGCAACAATATTTTCTGACTGACACCACAAGGCGCTGAGATGCCAAGATCCGGATGGCACCGAGGTGATGTCTAAGTTGCGGACCGATGTGCGAATGGGGTCAAAGGCAGCGCAACAATATTTTCTGTATGGAAGATACCACTAGGCGTTGAGATGCCAAGATCCGGATGGCACCGAGGTGATGTCTAGCAAGTTGCTGTACTGGTGTGGCCATCCTACAATGGTAAAAGTCGGCGTGGGGCGCCCTGTTGGCTTGTGAGATGGTGTCAGTTGCAGACCGATGTGCGAATGGGGCCAAAGGCAGCGCAACAATATTTTCTGTATGGAAGATACCACTAGGCGTTGAGATGCCAAGATCCGGATGGCACCGAGGTGATGTCTAGCAAGTTGCTGTACTGGTGTGGTCATCCTACAATGCTGAAACTCGGCGTGGGGCGCCCTATTAGCCTGTGAGATGGCGTCAGTAGCGGACCGATGTGTGAATGGGGCAAAGGTAGCGCAAGAATATTTTCTGAATAGAAGACACCACAAGGCGCTGAGATGCCAAGATCCGGATGGCACCGAGGTGGTGTCTAGTAAGGTGCACTGGTGTGGTCATCCTACAATGCTGAAACTCGGCGTGGGGCGCCCCATTAGTCTGTGAGATGGCGTCAGTAGCGGACCGATGTGCGAATAGGCCGAAGGCAGCACAACGCGCCAAGATCCGGATGTCACCGTGGTGGTTTCATAGTTGAGAGGCACTTCATCTGCAGTGGGGCGCCGAGATCCGGATGGCACCGAGGTGATGTCTAGCAAGTTGCTGTACTGGTGTGGTCATCCTACAATGCTGAAACTCGGCGTGGGGCGCCCCATTAGCCTGTGAGATGGCGTCAGTAGCGGACCGATGTGCGAATAGGCCGAAGGCAGCACAACGCGCCAAGATCCGGATGTCACCGTGGTGGTTTCATAGTTGAGAGGCACTTCATCTGCAGTGGGGCGCCAAGATCCGGATGGCACCGAGGTGATGTCTAGCAAGTTGCTGTACTGGTGTGGTCATCCTACAATGCTGAAACTCGGCGTGGGGCGCCCCATTAGCCTGTGAGATGGCGTCAGTAGCGGACCGATGTGCGAATGGGGCCAAAGGCAGCGCAACAATATTTTCTGAAGAGAAGACACCAAAAGGCGCTGAGATTGCAAGATCCGGATGGCACCGAGGTGGTGTCTAGCAAGCTATGCAGTTGAGTTGTGTGCGCACTTGCGGCGAATAGGTCGAAGGCAGCATAACAATGTTTTCTGAATAGAAGACACCACAAGGCGTTGAGATTCGGTTACCACCGAGGTGATGTCTAGCAAGTTGCCGCACTGGTGTGGCCATCCTACAATACTGCTCCGAATAACGGCGTGGGGTGCCCGAAGGGGGGGGGGGGAGGCGGCGTGAACGGGCCTTCCTAGGTGGAGGCTCGTCTGCTGTAGTGGGGCGCCCCTTTACCGTTTCAGTTGCCATTCAGCTGAGTTTCGGCTGCTCTTGATGCTACAGCGACAGGCGGCTGCAACAGGACTCTCAAAATGGCGGCCTGTTCTTTGGATTTGGGCCTGGTCCACTAAAATGGCCCTGGGACACCTTAGAACTCGGACGCTCAATTTTTTTTTCCTTTCCTGTACATGCAAAAAAAGGTAAATGCCCGGTACGTTACACGCTTCATCTGCCACGATGAACTCTCCAGAGGAACCGAAAAAAATATAGTTATGGTAACTATACCATGCATCGTCATATGGAGAGGTGGCACCAATTAATTATAGTGCTGCATAAAAGAGAGATTTGGAGGAGAACCCCTGACCTGCTAGTACATTCATCAAAGAAGTGGCACTGACAGCATCAGAGGCAAGGGAAACGGTCCCAAATATTTAGAAGAACTTTGGAAAGATTAAAATGACATGTTTAGATTGTGGCAAATTAATTTCATGTGGACAGATGAGTGTTACTCTAATAAATACAGCATATGAACATCATCATAGTCGATGGTTGGTAGAGACATTTTGACTATATCCTGGACCTGCCCGTCCTCGCCCAAAATGGCGCCGGAATAAATGGGACTCGTAACTCCTTGTTGTGTACTGGTTGCAGAACCTTGAAATCACGAGATACGTATGCAGTTTTGAAGCACATGGCGGGCGGGGACGAGAATTGATTGAATATTTCGACATCCCTATTGATATTAAGTTCTGATGTGTTATTGATTACTGTACTATTGAAAGTTCGAATTAACGTCACCCATGGTACTTGCCCGCAAATGTATATCTAGATAATTTTATTGTAACTGGCCCTGTCGTATTTTAATTATAAAATGTACGTCCACCGATTCCGTAACTGTTAGACACCTTAGTTCTTGCAACCTAATGGCCCGCCCGTTACGTTCCTCTACAGTGTAAATGTCTACTCATCATATACGATTACAGTTTGCTCCGTGGCCGGCCCACGTGGTTATAGGCTCGTATTTGTATAATGAAATTTTCACAATAAAGGTTTTTAAAAGAAAACATGGTAGTAGTATATACATTGGTAAAGTTTTTAATAATAGTCACTGTTTTAGAATCATTAAAAGGCAAGTGAAATAAAGCAGGCCAATTACATGAAGGGTAAAAGGTATAATACGAAGGAACGCAGTAAAGATAAATGGTCAAGGGCCGTTGTGTTTTCTATTCCTGCAACATAAAGTGATCGATAAGAATCTCATATTCAGGCGTATCGGCGACTAAGACAGCAGGTCGACCCTCTTTTGCTCAACGGCTCCGTCATGGGATGAAGAAACGCTCTTTTTCTCGAAAAAAGAATATATTTTACTTGCAGGACAGTTGTAAATTTTCCGGGAAAGTACATTAGCCTGGAACATTATAACATATATTTAAGAAAAAATAATGTTCGGAAGTAATAAAAAGCGTAATTTTTAGGTCATATGACCAAGCCTTTCATCATTAGAATAAGAAAAGTAAAATGAACCAATGAAAAGTTTTATTAACAAGTCACATGACTTGTTATGCTTACGTTACGCGCTGCGCGCCCCGGATGACTTCCGGATGCGCTAACGCGGCGCGTCATATGACGCATTACGCGACAACGCAGGTCCAGAATATAGTCAAAATGTCTCCACCAACCAGCGGTCGGAACACAACCCCTTTCAGCAGGCTAAATAGTTCTGTTAAATGACAACAGAAGGGACAGGCAACAAGAAACATCAGTCAAAGAGGGGAGGGCTAGTTCTTCTCTACCGGGTTACATTGGGGCGCTACCGGAACTGATCGAATTGGTAGTCTACAGTGTTTCTGGATGTTTCAGACTGAAGCTGGGGTTAGCATGAGAGCAGTACCATTTCGTAGCTCCGTCGTGGCCATTCCGCAACCAATCATGGCAGCCGCTCTTTATCGTTATTTTGGGCGGGGTGGGTGGCGGAGCCGAGCTGTTTTGCAGCCATCATTGTGTGGAGTTCAGTTCATTTCACTAGTTTTGTATTTTTCATGAGGGGTTGTTCCTAATGTTTCTATTTTAGCGAGGTCAAAAAGAGATCCCGTTAGTGGCCTACTGATTTTGCTCGATTCCTTTTCTTTTTTTTTTACACGATTTTTCGTTATCTGCAAAGACTAAACAGAGTATTGCGGCTCTGTGTTTGTTTGTAAATAGAGAATGAACCAAAGAGAACCAATTCTAAAACAGTAAATACTTGGATAACAATCAATCAAATGGAGAGAGAAGCAGGCACGACGTATTACAACGGGGGCAAAGGCCTGCGTTAACTACCCTTCACTATGTGCAAAGAGAGAGTACTCCTAATAGAAATGAGGGGGGGGGGCACCATTCAAAGCAGATCAGTGTGCATAAACACGAAAATGTTTTCACTTACCACGTACTTGACATTCGACAGCTTATGATATTTGCTATTAAAAAACCATTGAAATTCACTGAAAAAACCATAGGTTATAGACCATATATAGTTAGGAATTAGCATTTACAAAACCTTGAAAATTCACTGAAAAAACCATAGGTTATAGACCATATATAGTTAGGAATTAGCATTTAAAAAACCTTATTTTACTCACACAAAACCATTGAAATTCCATATATAGTTAGTTGCACTAACTATATATCGCGCACCTGCAATCCACTGCTGATGATGTCACATATTACATCATTCATGACATGGTCAGTGACATCACTGATGACATCACTGATGACATCACTGATGACATCTCAAATGACATCACTGATGACATCACTGATGACATCTCATTTGACATCAATGACCACATCACTGATGATATCATTCATGTGACAATACAATGCATCTCCTCACATTTTAATATAACCTCTGTTTCACCCAGTGTTAAATACAGAGTATAATTTTTGAAACCATTGACACACCAATACTAGTTACTACATATGTACTCACTGATTCCTACGTCTACACACACATTCACTCATTCACCCATACAATCATTCATACATACAATCACTCATCTTTACAACACTATCATATGCACTCATACACCTATACAGACACTCACACTCTGCCACTCATCCATGGAGTTACTCACACACCTAGTCAGTCCTGTAAAGAATCAATCACACTTCCATTTTCTTGTCTATACAGTTAAACATAGAGCACCTTACATTTTCAAACATATACTAACACATACTTACCTTGTTATACAATCATTGATATAAGTACACATTGATCTGCACAGAGTCACACACCTCCCAGCCAGCCACACACACACTCAGTCTCCCATACAAATACTTGGACAATCAATCAGTAACCCATATAGTTAATCATATAGCTACTGATCAACACATGCAGCAGTTTACAGAACAACAGACATAATGATGCACAAATTAAGACACTTTAGTCACTAACCCATGCACTCAGTGAGACACATTTAATCACTCACTCATACATTCAGTCATGCACCTACTAAATCCTTTGTCCAGACACTTATACTTCCACTCATTCTTCAATATGTAAGACACATTTTACCTTTACAGAAACATACAGTCACTGGATGTTGTCATCAGTGATGTCATCAGTGATGTCATTTGAGATGTCATCAGTGATGTCATCAGTGATGTCACTGACCATGTCATGAATGATGTAATATGTGACTTCATCAGCAGTGGATTGCAGGTGCGCGATATATAGTTAGTGCAACTAACTATATATGGAATTTCAATGGTTTTGTGTGAGTAAAATAAGGTTTTTTAAATGCTAATTCCTAACTATATATGGTCTATAACCTATGGTTTTTTCAGTGAATATATATATATATATATATATATATATATATGGTCTATAACCTATGGTTTTTTCAGTGAATATATATATATATATATATATATTCACTGAAAAAAACCATAGGTTATAGACCATATATAGTTAGGAATTAGCATTTAAAAAACCTTATTTTACTCACACAAAACCATTGAAATTCCATATATAGTTAGTTGCACTAACTATATATCGCGCACCCGCAATCCACTGCTGATCATGTCACATATTACATCATTCATGACATGGTCAGTGACATCACTGATGACATCACTGATGACATCTCAAATGACATCACTGATGACATCACTGATGACAACATCCAGTGACTGTATGTTTCTGTAAAGTTAAAATATGTCTTACATATTGAAGAATGAGTGGATGTATAAGTGTCTGGATGAAGGATTTAGTAGGTGCGTGACTGACTGTATGAGTGAGTGATTAAATGTGTCTCACTGAATGCATGGGTTAGTGACTAAACTGTCTTAATTTGTGCATCATTATGTCTGTTGTGATGTAAACTGCTGCATGTGTTGATCATTAGCTATACGAGAGGCTATATGTGTTATTAATTGGTTGCCCAAGTATTTCTATGGGAGATTGAGTTTGTGTGGGGGTGGCTGGAAGGTGTGTGACTCTATGCATAGATGTGTGAGCAGTTTATTCACTAGGTGTATGAGTTCAAGACTGCATGTGGAAACAGCTACATGGGCAGTTGACTGTGTGCATGAGTGTATTGATGAGTGAATGGATATCTCAATGCTACATGTCATAGTAAGTACATATGTTAAACACAGTACATGTGAGAGTTGGCATATATAAATAACTGTGCATGAGAGCCACTGAATGAGTGAGTGGTTGTATCGATCATTGTGAACTTGTATCAGGGATTGTATAAGAGAGTAAATATGTGTTAGTATATGTTTCAATAAGTAAGGTGTGTTTAACTGTATAGTTGAAGAAATGGAGGTGAGATTGTTTCTTTGCATGACTGACTGGGTGTGTGAGTAACTCCATGGATGAGTGGCAGTGTGTGAGTGTCTGTATACACTGAGTGTATCTAAGGTTATATTAGAGTCTGAAGAGGTTTATCGTATTAGCACAAGAATGATGTCAAATGAGATGTCATCAGTGATGTCATCAGTGATGTCATTTGAGATGTCATCAGTGATGTCATCAGTGATGTCACTGACCATGTCATGAATGATGTAATATGTGACATGATCAGCAGTGGATTGCGGGTGCGTGATATATAGTTAGTGCAACTAACTATATATGGAATTTCAATGGTTTTGTGTGAGTAAAATAAGGTTTTTTAAATGCTAATTCCTAACTATATATGGTCTATAACCTATGGTTTTTTCAGTGAATTTCAATGGTTTTTTAATAGCAAATATCATAAGCTGTCGAATGTCAAGTACGTGGTAAGTAAAAACATTTTCGTGTTTATGCACACTGATCTGCTTTGAATGCTGCCCCCCACCCCTCATTTCTATTAGGAGTACTCTCTCTTTGCAAATAGTGAAGGGTAGTTAACGCAGGCCTTTGCCCCCGTTGCCCCCGTTGTAATCCGTCGTGCCTGCTTCTTTCTCCATTTGATTGATTGTTCTCTTTGGTTCATTCTCTATTTACAAACAAGCACAGAGTCGCAATACTCTGTTTAGTCTTTGCAGATAGCGAAAAATCGTGTAAAAAAACAAAAGGAATCGAGCAAAATCAGTAGGCCACTAATGGGATCTCTTTTTGACCTCCCTAAAATAGAAACATTAGGAATAACTGTTGATAATACCAATGTGTATGTACATAAGCGGCGTTCATTTGTGTTCACAGTACCCCTTGTTGATTGTTTGAATCGAGCATTGAATTGTTCGAAGTTGATTCTCTTAAGAATCTTCTCTGCCTGCAAACGAGGAAGAATAGGAATATTCTCTCTCCCTTTGCAGATAGTGAAGGGTAGGTAACGCAAACCTTTAACACGTCGTGCCTATTTCGTTCCTCATTGATTGATTGTTTCCCCAAACATTGACTGTTTGGGAATTAGTTCTTTTTGGAGGTATTCCCTGTTTGCAAATATACGTAGGAAAATCTTTGCAAATAGTGAAAGGGTACGTAATGCGGATCTTTCTCCCCCGTTGTAATCTGTCATGCCTATCTACTCCCCACTGATTGATGCACCTGTTTCACCCGGACCATTTACTAGAGATACGTCATCTGGCCCGACCAGAGAGCACCCCTAGTGAAAAGGACATATGCAATAATAACGAAGTGATCACTGTATCCTGTTAACAGAAACTTTAGCATGAAACAACCTGGAAAGAAAAGAATAGGAAAACGAAAATCAGTAGGCCACTGATGAACATGAACTTTTATTAAACAACGAACAAAGAAACGATAACATAACGTAATGATAAAACCTATTAATGTCCTAGAAACAAGAAAACGTTAAAATATGCCAGTGGTGAGAGACCAGAAAAACAGTAAGAGAAACCAAATCACCCCTCGCTGTCCCACCGCCTGCCACGCCAAAAAAATCGATAGACTAGGGAAAATGCAAGTCAGTAGAACATCCGCCCCCACTCTGGAAACTTCCAAGGTGGGGCAGGGTTGCGGCTACGCCCAGCCGGGAGCAGCCCATATAAGGCGGGTCCTGCTGCCACGCCTCGGCCAGGAGATCCTAACGTAGGGTGTAGCCGGAGGAGAGGCCGAGGCCAGCGGGACCCGGCCAGGGGATTGCCTTTACAACGCTGAACAGTTGCAGGGGGGGGGAATGTCTCCTCGACCCTCCCCTCTCTCTCCCAGCCCGGCCGCGGTGGCCCTTGACAGTTTCAGGTAGTCCCGCCACATGCTCTTCCGGTCCGGCCACCAACGGTCGGGGGGCCGAGGCCGACGGGATCCGGCTGCAGCCGATAAACCAAGAAACCCGTTCATGGGGCAGAGCCAGGGGCGTCCGGCCGACATCTACCGGAAGCCCGGCCCGAAGACGGACGGGACACTTCTTCTTTCTTGAATAATGGCTGCGACAACACTGGGGGGGGATGTCTTGCACATGCCTCCGACCCCCCCCCCCTCGTCCTCATCGCCTGGTCCGGCCATAACAAATCTCAAGCGAGACGCCGTGGGCTGCACTGGGAGGGAGAGACGGTGCGAACAGGCCTCTCCCGCCTCCCCAGGTGGAGGCTTCCCAGCTGCACCCTCAGCGCTCCAGGCGCCCGGAAAAGGGTTCTTCCACTGTGGCCATGCTGCAACGTCTCGCCCGGCAGGGTGGAGCCCGTCCGCTCATTTGACCCCGCGATCGCCAGTAGCTACCGAACTCTCAAAATGGCGGTCGACCTGGCAAGAGCGGGCCCAGCATAAAGAAATGGCCCGGTCACTGGTTGACTCCACCACCGTAGTCCTCCACGACCTTGAAGATTCTAGAGGAGCCGCGGGAGTCTCCGACCCCCGATGGGGAATGACTGCCATGATCGCCCGTGGAGTGACGAAACTGTATCCGCGGGACGTCGGCGCTCCCATGCTGGCGCCAGCCTCACTTTGAATTACTAGAATCCTGCAGACCTCAGTTCCGGTGAAAGCACAGTGTGACCCGGTAGGAAAAATTGTTGCACCCCCTCCCCTTTTTGACTGATAGTTCAAACCACCGATCCTTTCCTTTGCCCTTTTAACGGAACTTTGGACTGCCTCCCCCTCTTTTACATTTTCTAGCGAAAACAAAACATTAACCACTACATTAGCATAGCAGTTGACACCAGAACTGTATTCAAATTGAAAACCAACAACATCTTCAACAGAATCCTTTTTGTTTCTGCTGTGACCCTGCTACAGCACAGGCATTGTCCCCAGCAGTAATTCTGCAATGCCGGTAAGAATAGCTGTGGTGCCTACTGGACTCACTCACCCCCGCGGCGCCCCACGCCGTTATTTGCTGGGCGGCAACTTACTAGACATCACTTTCGTGCCATCTAGATTTCAACGCGTTCTGCTGCCTTGGAACTATTCGCACAACAGACTGCTACTGACGACCCACCCCCAGGCAACATCTTCTGAATTTTCATAATTTGAAAGAACTAGTAACATGTCCTCATCAGGAATTCAAAAGAAATTGCCACGGTCTCTTCGTTGTTTAAATGTTTTTACTGTTTTTGTTTTGTTGTATATATTTATATGTTATTAAAGTTTTATATTCCTACTACTTTGTTGGAGTGCTATATATTTTTAATGTGACACATAATTGTAAAAACTTTGATGTACAAAGAGTCATTCCTGGAATCTTCCGCTTCAGGCTCGGTCCCCTCCCCAATCACAATACAGGATGGTTTTCAGATAGTAAGAACACGTGTGGTGTGACTGATCTCATCGGGTGTGGGCCTTGATCTACTATAACTCCTTTGAAGAGGGGTGATTCTTTACAGCTGGGGCCATAAACTACATCTGCAGGGCTAGGTGATAGCCTGGACAATCGGACACAGAGGAAGAGGAGTGTCAGAGGGTGCGGTAGTGAATAGGGCGAAAGGAAGGTGTCGGGCGGGCACAGAGTGTGATTTTCAGGGAAGAGCAGCGCAGATGGGGGGAGGTTTATTGCCGATGCATAAGACAGAGAGCGGGGGTGACCAGTGCCTGGGGAAGATGCTTGCGAGGGTGGGGAGCCATGCTACGAATCGACAGCGTGCAGAGAGTGGGTCTGGTCAAGGCATCTAAAATGGCTGCCGTGCACGACAAAAGTGTGGCATTTCAAAAAAGGCAAGATGGCGCAGACTATGTTTTTCAACACTTCCTCATTTCCTTCGAATCGAACGTTAACAGACGTTGGTGCATATTACCAAAGTTAAGCGATATTTATCGCTAACGATGCTTACCAACGAATTTTTTACCGCTAAGCATCGTCAGAAATTATCGAAGATAAACCTTGCTATTATCAAGGTTTATCGCAAATGCGATAATAAACGGCCGCAATGCATGAATATCGCTAAAAAGTCAGCGATATTCATGCATTACCGAGCTAATGCTCTTAGCCATGTTATCCACCTCCCATTGGATAACATGGCTAAGAACTGCTCAGGGCAGGTGTTACTTTTTGGAGATATTCGCGCTTAGCGCGAATATCTCAAAGTTGGTAATAGGAGATAGATATCTTGCATGTTGTAATGCAAATTATTGTGGTATATGGAACTCATACCATAATCTCTCAGGAAAGCAGAAACTGATCCTTTTGGGACCGCCTAAAAAGGCCTAGGGGGTGAGGGGTACTCTACTTTGCCCCCTTTTCACGTTCCGAACTATTTTATTTTACTCTCTTCTGTAATTACACAAAATAGCAGTGATAAGATGCATCGGAGACACACAGTGAGAGAAAGGAGGCCGGAGATGAAGAAGAGATGTCAAATACACATTGGAGATAATATAGTGGCAGAAGGGAAGTAAATATGAGTAAACTTACCATGTAACATAAAAATGTTGCACTCTATACTATAAGTCTCATTTTATACTACAATCACTTCGCTACAACCTCATAAATTAAAAATAAAAATGAATAATGTCTCAAACAATTTTTGATTTCTAAATATAAATTTATTCTTCAGAATTTTCTAAATTTGAAAGAACTAGTAACATGTCCTCATCAGCAATTTCCTCATGAAAAGTCTGCAATGATGATTCTTGTAACTCTATGGTCTCCAAACATTCGATAAATTCGCCATCAACAGATTGATCAAAAAAATCATTCAAGTCATCTCCTCCTTGTGACAATATTTCATTATTGGTGCTGTCAATTTCAATCAATGTAGTGGAATCATTCAAGTCATCTCCTCGTGACAATATTTCATTATTGGTGCTCTCAATTTCAATCAATGTAGTGGAATCATTCAAGTCATCTCCTCCTTGTGACAATATTTCATTATTGGTGCTGTCCATTTCAATCAATCTAATGGAATCATACAAGCCATCTCCTCCTTGTGACAATATTTCATTATTGGTGCTCTCAATTTCAATCAATGTAGTGGAATCATTCAAGTCATCTCCTTGTTACAATATTTCATTATTGGTGCTGTCCATTTCAATCAATCTAATGGAATCATACAAGTCATCTCCTCCTTGTGACAATATTTCATTATTGGTGCTCTCAATTTCAATCAATGTAGTGGACAATTCAAAAGAAATTGCCACGGTCTCTTCATTGTGAGCCATTTTATTTTGAAATTGCTTGCTGTAAATTGCAGAAAAAAATAATCACTTTCATTTATCGTTTTTAGTAATACATAATATAAAACTAACTTTATCAAGTATTTAGTATAACAGAAGGACTGCAAATAAATAACAGAAAACATTTTTCAAATTATCTTCAAGTGTACAACATAGTTCCCCTTACAAATTAACAACTCACCTTTTTAAAAGTAGGAGAAGTGTTAGTACTGTGTAAATCAAACACCAGAAATTCACCACCAAAACTTCCTCACAAATGTACCTCAGACAGTAGTATCACAAAATGGCTGTGGTTTCCTCTCATTTGACATATATACATAACCAATTAACTTTCATCACACACAAATACAAAACCAAAGTAACATTTTAATTGGTTCTAAATTTCAACACTTTCAAATGTGTTTTCCCCATGCAATTTTCCATAGGACATTTACATACGTCTACAGCCTGAATGGCTGAACGGAATTACACCAAACTTGGCAAAATGGTACATCAAACCTAAGAGGTCAGGAAGGATCTACTATGCCCCCTTATGGTCATTTCCCCCTTCGCTTTGGCCTCCTCTTGTCTCTCAATCCTACCGAGAGACAAGATGGCGGCCGCTACGGACTGTTTGGAATGTTGACAGACGCCGGAGAACCAATCAGCTTCGCAAAGCTCCGTAACGCGAAAAGTACGCGAAGCGGAGCGCTGTTACAGATATATATCTTTTTTTGAACGTTAATTTCTCAAAATCCACTGGAGCACACATATTGAGACCTAGCAAAGGCACATCGGGCTACCAGTCCCTAATATTTTACCAAGTTTCGTGCAAATCCATTCAGCCGTTCGATTATTATTATTTTTTTTTTTTTTTGCCCCGCGGGGCCCTTTTAAAACCTCCACATCAAACCTAGGGGGTCAGCGAGGATCTACTATGCCCCCTTATGGTCATTTGCCCCTTCGCTTTGGCCTCCTCTTGTCTCTTGATCCTACCGAGAGACAAGATGGCGGCCGCTACGGACTGTTTGGAATGTTTACAGACGCCGGAGAACCAATCAGCTTCGCTTCACAAAGCTCCGTTGCGCGAAAAGTACGCGTACTGGAGCGCTGCCCGGTCCGCTGTTACAGATATATATCTTTTTTTAAACGTTAATTTCTCAAAATCCACTGTAGCACATATATTGAGACCTACAAAAGGCACATCGGGCTACCAGTCCCTACAATTTTGCCAAGTTTCGTGCAAATCCATTCAGCCGTTCGGGCTAAAAGTGAGGCCAACCGCCCTATGGAAAACTCAATGTTAAAAACACGTTTTGGGACCCCCCTTTTTTCTCGACCCCCCCCCTGGACGAACCCCCCCCCAATTTTCAGGGGCTGCTCAGAAACAAAATGTGCCATTTTCCTGAAAATTTCAGCCAATTCCGTCCACAAACGCCAAAGTTATTTGACATAGAATTTTCAAAAATCCCATAGAGAAAAAATCCTAACTATATATACCTACTGGCGACCGCCAGTAGGTAATATATATATATATATATATAAATATATATAATTAGTAACCGGGACTATGTTTTCAGATGCAGAACGCCGCACAGCGGCAAAAGACATGTTTAAACAGCGCGATAAGCGTGAGAGGCCCAATGAAGATGTGCCAGTGTTAGATCCACATAAAGCAAAAATTAAGGAGACGATGATGAAGCTAGAACGGTTGCATGAGCGTGAGACACGCAAATGGTGGGAAGCCACAAGCCTCACTAGCTATGTTGAAGAAAAGAGAGTACCACGGGGGCTCAGGGTCCACACTGTTCCATCATATGAGAACCCTGACCCCCAGTTACTCACAGATTGGGAACAGCATACTGCAACATATACAGAAGGCACCCTGAAAATATTAATCAAGTACGCCTGGAGTGACCGTGACAAGGCATTGGAGGAGATTAAAATCTTGGAAGAGAAACTTGAGGAGGAATCAGACAAGGAATTAGTGCTCAAATTGAAGACGGAAATGAAAGTGCGTCTCACTAAGTATGAGCAGAAAATACGCACGAGAAAACAGGAAAAATATCAGAGGGACGAGAATGATTACCAGCAGGGACGCGTCTTAACATACGCAAGGAAGTATGATGCATCGCGTCAAGCACTACAAGCGAAAACCTCCTCAGCACCTGAAATCCCCACGTCCGAATCGGATGTGACCGAAGGCGAATCAGGGGATGAACAACAACAAGCAAGGGGGCCACCCACAACACGCCAAAAGTCACGATCAACTGAACAGACTGACAGTGGAAAGACCCGTTTTCACCAGGAGTACGATATCATCAAGGGAACATGGCTAAGAGATGGCAAGACGAAACCACCAGACATGGCGGATCCATCGCAGAAAACAACAAGAAAAAGAGGCGGACAAGGAGAGGAGGCGGCGGCAACAAACGATGGCGGAAAGGGAAGAGGCAGAGCCAAGTCCAACAACTGGAGCAACCGAACACGAGGAACCAAGAAATGAGTCAGACAGTAGAAACCACCAGTGAAAATCTAACGGTGGTTAACCTATCTGAAAGAATCTTAACTGAGACCGAAACCAACTTACTTAGTCTTGGGCTCACTTTCTGCCCCAGTACTCCACTTGAGTATACCCAGACGAGGATAGACCTCTTCAGATTTACACGCAAGTTAAAGTTACATAAGTACTTCAAACTACGGCCCCATTTGAAAGAAAAAGGAGGAGTAGGAATTAGGGCAACAGCAACGGATGCCCTGGTGGGAAGAGAGATTGAATCTCTCGAAACACTTGAAGAACTGCGTGAAGAAGTAAACACACTGAACCCATCTGGATCCCTGAATAGAGGTCAAAGGGCTCTCGCTCTTGGTATCGAACAAGATCGCGAGGAGAGTGGATATAAACCTCCATCAATTTTTATCCCACAGATGCCCTGGGATGCGATCGATGCCTTCTCGGAGGCCATGACACAAGATCTCATGCAATACAGGAAAGTAAATCATCCAATAAAACACAACATTACTGAACAACAAAAAATGGCCCTGCAACATCTTACGAAGGATGAAAAAATCATCATTAAACCTTCGGATAAAGGGGGTAATGTTGTGATCCTTACCAGAGAATACTACAGATCTGAAGCATTACGCCAACTATCCGATACCAAGTTTTATGTCAAATGCAATAACGAGGTATATTCGGAAAGTATCCGGAATTATGACAAACTGATAGGGAAATGGCACCAGTGCAACATGCTGAGCAAAGATGAATTTCTCTTTCTCCGGACTACCCAACCACTCACACCGACCTTCTACCATCTGCCAAAATTACATAAGGACAGTCAATTCCCCCCAGGCCGTCCAATTGTCTCATCGATCGGCAGTTTAACTGAAAAAATGTCCAAGTTCATAGACAAGTTCCTTTTTCCGTTGGTTACAATACTTCCCTCGTATGTACGAGACACCAAGGCTTTCTTGAACTTAATACGAACTGTGAACTGGGACAAGGAGTGCCTATTGATTGTACTAGACATTACCAGTCTATATACTGTCATTGATCATCGACAGGGCTTAGAGGCAATTGGACACTTCTTGAACTTAAGACAATTGAGGTTTATGACCCATAATATCATGATTCTTGAGTTCATTGATTTCTGTCTGAACAATAACATATTCTTATTTGAGGATCAATTGTTTAGACAAGTGTCTGGGACAGCGATGGGTACCTGCTTCGCTCCCAGCTACGCGAATCTTTTCGTGGGCTGGTGGGAGGAGCAGGTGCCCAGGAGCTGCAAGGTGGATGGAGAGGAGGGAAGGACGGAGGGTTGGTTCAGGTATATCGATGACCTGTTTATCATTTGGCGGGGCTCAACAGTAACAGCACAAGCCTATATTGATCTATTGAATGACAATGCCTATAATTTACATTTTTCGGGGACTGTTAGTTCGGCGTCTGCCGAATATCTGGACCTGAAAGTGTTTTCGCATAACCAGCAGATCCATACAGCATTACATAGAAAAACAACAGCTGGTAATTCAACTCTTTTCGCCAGTAGCAGCCATCCGCCTCAATTGATCAAAAGCATTCCTTACGGAGAGTTACTCCGTCTCCGTAGGAACTGCTCAAGAATCGAAGATTTTGATAAGGCAGCTTATGATTGTGTTAACAGGTTCAAAGCTCGGGGTTATGGAGAATCTATTTTGAAAAATACCTTAAAAAAAGTTAGGGCTATCCCTAGAGATTCACTGATTACCCCCAAACCTTCTACCAAGAAAGTTGAGGATGGCAAGGGGAAATTCAGACTCATAACTCCCTTTTCGGCTGGAGCCAAGGATCTTAGATCTATGCTGCGGAGAAATTGGCACATTCTTAAAACAGATAGTACCATCAAAAATGACCTACCAACCCACCCACTTGTAACCTTTAACAAGACCAGATCTTTAAGAGACCATCTGGTGACTAGCCACTTAGAGAAACCACTCCCCAAAAGCAATACTTTAAGAACCATGAGCGGGTTTTTCCCCTGTGGGAAATGCAAAGCCTGCGCTGGGAGCAAAAGAGTTCTCACAGTGGAGAACCAAGAGACGGGCAAGATACTGCGTATAAAACAGTTCATCACCTGCAGCACCCCCCTAGCAGTGTATTGTTTAGTGTGCCCTTGTGGCCTTCGCTACATAGGGAGCACTATCAATATGCTGAAACTGCGGATCCTAGAACATCTTAGAGCTATCGATAAGGCCGATCAAGCATATCCGGTAGCCCGGCATTTTGCCGAGAAACATAACAGAGACCGCAACCAGCTTCAATACTTTGGCCTGGATACCATCAAAACCAATGCCAGAGGGGGGGATTGCTTGCGACGCCTGCGGAGGCTCGAGTCGCGTTACATCATAGACCTCTCCACGAAGTGGCCTAAAGGGATGAATAGTGGGGAAGAATTGGTGGTCCATCTAGGCGAATAGCAGCTATACTGTCTCATGATCCAAGTCTATTCTGTATTCTCTGAAACTTAATGGATCACACTGTATATATCATTGTATATAAATGGTTGCTTGTGTACATATTGTATAGTGGTGCATAGTCGTAGGAGGGGTGTGGTGATACATTGATTTCCTTTCCAATTTAGGCATATGCATTTTTACCATTATGAAGAATTTGTTTTTGTACACACGCCACAAGTGGTATTCTGTTAGGTTCAAAGGGCTCTTTGTTTCCTACGTTGCGTATCTAAATCAACGCTCAACTAGATTTTTATTTACCACTTATAGGATGTTTTTCATCTCGCCATTTCTTTTCCTCTTTTTGGAATCTCACACGCTTTTGCCCTGTTTATGACATGTTGAAGGTTAATAATCTTTTTTGATGCATATAAAATGTATAATAGGATGTATATACAGTCACCTCTCTTCAGTTTAGAGGACCATTGCCGATCCACGGCTTGATCTAGTAATGTATAGTACATTATTTGTAAATTATTATGTATCCCCCATATGAGCATTGCTACCTATCCAAGGTTTGATAGAGGGTTAAGATTTACATTTTAGCCATTGTGGTATTATGTATATAACTGACCATTCTAAGATGGCGCTCACTGGGTGATCTGCAGTCCTCTGTCGATGTCGACTGAGAGGTGTTCCCTTTATACTTTGCAAGGTATATGTATGACCGGTTAACGTGTGCAAAACACATACACACTGACGAAGGCCAAGTGCTGAAACGCGTCTGTGGCGAGCTTGTAGTTAATAAACTACTGTGTGTGACGAGTATCCCTCGAGTGCTGTCTTTTCTTTTCCTGGAATTGGATCTGAACGAGCGTGATATATATATATATATATATATATATATATAGAGAGAGAGAGAGAGAGAGGCAATATTTTATAGTTTATTCATTTTAGACTGTATTTGTTTCTAAAAACTTTCTTAAAACTATATTGCAGCAGCTATAACAGAAACTGCTACCTACATTTCTAAGAATTGAGGAAAAGTGCAACTTGATCGGCTTATATTATTAAAATAAAACAGCGTCGCTATAAAACTCAAGGGGCTTTCATTACTCGTGATACTTCCTACTGGCAGTTGCCTCTCCGAGGCTAGCTATTTTGAGCACAAGGGGAAGTAGGCTGTGTCTGTGCGAGAACACAATACTAGCAGCAGTAAGTGAAGGCTTATTTGAACCTTCAATCTGCAACCTGGGTGAAGTTTCTCTTTCTCTCTCTATAGCCACTTCAAGAAGCTTTTATAATATCAGCCACGGATCTTATCTCACCTGAGGAATTTCTGAGATAAACTTTATACATCATTGTGTTCGTTTTAAGATGCATGGATTTTCCAAAGTCAGTCTGGAAGGCCAGGTACATGCCAGATTTTTAAGATAACTACATTTATCTAAAGGGTATATGCTACAAATCTGGCCCTCCAGGACCGACTTTGGAGAACCCTGGTATAAACAAATACATCAATTTAGACTACATTGTTTATCTTACTGTTGTTATCTTACCTTAAAATATAAATACCATGCTACCTGTCTCTGACTCATGTCGTCTTAGGTGCTTTTATTTTTGTCCTTTTCTGAATAATTTGACGCCTTCACAGGTTCCTAAAAAGATAGTGACATGCAGTATCTAGGTCAGAGATACATGGGCCAATCATAAGGCAGACAAAAATATGTCCATTTCTGTAAAAATCGCCTAATCATTTGCTCCATCTTTAGCTCATGTTTACCTAAAGTGTTCTCTGCCTAACCTTGAGTCAGAGATAACAAGGAACGTGTATCAGACTTATGTCAGCTTAGCTGTTTGCAAAGTCATTGTTTATATTAATTGACACGTTCATTAGTTCTATGAAAGATAATGACATGCAATATCTGGGCCAAAGGAAAACAAGCTAGGTAAAATGGAGACTCCATCTAAAATGGAACCTGTTCTGTATGTGTTTAAGCAATCTAAAACTAAATAAAGAAACCTAAAAGCAAGTTATTAAAATAGATAAAATAATTGAATTACGGACAGGGCCGGACAGGCCGTAGCGGGCACCAGGCGTTTCCCCAGTGGACCGCCAGGGTGGGGGCTGGTTTTGGGCCCCTTGGGGCCGTTTTTGTTACCGGGGGCCAGCAATATGCAGCCCAAGCAAACATCTCAGCCGTAACCACCTCCCCCCACTCTCCTCCCCGAGGTAGGCCAGCCGAGCACTTTGCAACGGCCGGTTTCAGATCCCGGTCCGGCCCTGATTATGGAGGGAAACTCACATAAGATTGATGACAGTCCTGGATTAATTACTGAACTAAGCAATCACTAAATAATTACTGATTCTCTTCCAGGGGATCCTCATCAAAGTCATAAGCATTAGAATATTCCCGCCCATGTGCAATTCATCACTTGTTACATGTTCAATAACATGTTTTCAAACTGAAATGGAAAAGGGTTCTCTGCACTGGAAGATATGATATTTACAATACTCCATCGCATTTCAGCAGAAACCTCCAACCCAGAAACTGTGACAGATACATTTCTTTCATGACGGCGAACTCACCTAGGAGCTCTGTCCATAAAAGGTTGCCACCCTGTTTATTACTTGAATCTCAGGGCAGATCATCTGGCTTTTATGGATCAATTCTGTTTATTAATACTGCCTTCTCAATTGAATACACAGCAAGTCCCCTACAACCCCAGGGGGTGGCTGCGCTCAGATGCAAACAACCAAAATAGGTTAAGACACAGCTTTCACCTACAACCCTGGGGCCAGCAGCGTGGTTAAGGCAATTACGAAAAAACAAACAAACAAGCATGGAAGAAAAGAAAAATCATCTGACTTATTGAGCCTTCCTAATGTCCCTGATGACTTTCAAGGTACTAATTCAAGCAGCCACCACAACCATGCACTGCCTGAATCAACATGAGGCGTGATATTAACACCATTGTCACTGAAGTTGAAGAAAATCTGTTTGTGTTCCTTGGTGAGGGACCTATCAATAGCAGTGGTTCCCTTGCCCAGAATCCTGAATCAACAGGCACATTTTCTGAGATGATTTCATTGAAAGAGTTTTTTTTTAAAGAAGAGTATGGGCACGAACATCTTATATATACAGCAGTTAATATGCGTAATTCCGTTCCTTTTTTAATTTTGTAATCCCCTCTCCAGCAACCCCTCCCCCAAAAAACTCCTCCCATCCCTTTTCACGTGGATGGCCATGTCCTATATATTTATATTTAAGGCAAGCACAAATCCCCAACCCTTTACAAAATTAATTCAAGTCTCAACAGTTATCCCAAGTTTCATTAAGTCAAGTTCAATGCTCCTAATTGTAGTGAACGTGTTAGGCCTCCTTTTAGCCCTAGTAGGTGTTCAATCAGAGGCTGCCATATTTTGGGGAATTTCTTCCTTTAGTCCATAAGACCAGCCCTAAGAACGCTCCTGTCATAGAGAAATATCAGCTTTTTAGTTTGTATGAAAACATGGTAGCCAAAGCCTACAACTGAGCCATGGGTATCATGATTTTTCGTTAAGTACCAGTCATGCATCACCTAACACAGGAAAACATAATGAGTGGAAAATGGTTATAAGTGATATGTAACATTCGGACCTTCCAGAAATTTGGATTGCCCCAAATGCCAGACGATTGTGCAGGTATTTCAGCAAAAAATATATATTTGTTTGCTAATTACATACAATAGTAACTCTAAATGTTCACCATTACAAAGGATAAAGGTGATTTATTACCACCCTTCACTGCTACTTTTGTCTAATGAAGAATGGTATTCCACATTTGTGGGTGGGAGTATTGCACCGAAAAACAGTAGGCAAAAACCTTAATATTAAGTTTATTCCTAAATCCACCTTAACGGAAGTTTGGCATGTAGGTACTGGTTCACTTCAGGGACTCTTAGCACATAGGGGAATCACCCAAAAGTAAGACATGTTTAAAAACTAGTACCACAGAAATCCAGTGAGGTGTGATCTCAATGGGTCTCATTGCTTTTGGGTTTTTTTATTCACAAAGAATGCCCTGCACACGTCAATATATTGCTAAAATTACTATTTTTTAGATTCATGTGACAACAAAACTACATTTTCTTCCATTGCCAAATGTCCTACCATATTGTATTGCCACAGTTTTTAAAAAACATCACAATGCTACCCCCTTTTTTTGAGGTTTTTTTTTACAAAAGAAGTTTGCCATGAGGGGTGGCTGGAGTTCATATCCTTACAATGTCCTATTAGAATCTAAGGCAACTTGTCTCATACCCCTTTTTTTATCCATAGTATACTACAATCTTCAAACTTACTTAAAAGCTATTTTCTCATGTTTATTTTACTTGTCCTAAAAAACTGACATTTTCTTACAACACAAAATGTCCTATCATCCTGCGTTTCCACAGATCTTCTTATAAGAATGATACCAAACATATATGGATGGCAAACATTTCCATCATGTTTACATTTCATAAAACACTGACATTTGCTGTACATGGGACATATCCTTCTATCTGTAATCCTCACACTTTCTTTAAAAACTGTACCTCAAGTATGTTTATAGGTATGTTGCCCCTTGTGGCATAGGAGTCAACCTAAACAACAACCTTGTCAAGATGACTTTGGAAGTGCATTTTTCACTGTAGTATGGGATAGCTCCACGTTTTGGTCCACGGGATGCCTGCCCCCAAATAAATCTGAATAGATGTCTGAACTGGGGTGGAGGAGTGAGCTAAAGAATGATGATGGATTAAACCCAGATCAGTTGACTGGGGGTGAGTGCTTGCAATGTTTAACACTCCGTCCATCACCCCCTTTGGTTTTCCCAAATAAATCTCAGCCTCAGAAATTTTATAAGGCTAGAGTCCCAAGGAAATCCCGAGAAGTGTGGCTGGTGTGGATCGCACTTTTTACCTATAATGCTGTGCAAATGTAATAAAACACAGACTTTTGCTTCAAAAATGTATTACCATATTTCTGACTAAACCAGTATCCCATATATATGGATGTACATATCGGTCAAATTGTTGTGCCACAAACTGCCCTGAGAGAAGGTCATGTGACCCTCCATAATCCTTTGAGAAACAGAGAAGCCTTTTCAGCACTGGAAAATTTTTTGCATCAAGGGATATCCCAGAGGCACATCCGTGAGACCAAGTCTGCATTGGCAAGTGGCCGTATGCTCTTCCCCCGTCAACTTAAAATCCTGCCAGTCAATTGCAATCGAAAGAGCTTTCCCACCACTGAAAATATTAAACCCGTAAACAATACGCCCTAGACTCTACTGGTAAAAAGCTAAATGGCAACTACCAACTGAAAAACTGACTGAATGTCACACAGACAAGCCTTTTTGCTCTGGAAAAAAGAAAATGTCTATGAATTGGTCAGAGGCACACCAGCTTGTTCCAGACCTTTGTTGGTGAAGATCAGATGACCTTTCCCAACTGATAGTGCTGCCGTCTTTTTAGCCTGGTAAGAACCAAAGGGAAACTACCCATTCATTCCACATCCTGCACTACAGAGAGCAACACATTTCACCATGTGAAACCTTGCCACATCATGATCCTCTCCCACATACTGCAACCGACCCACCAAGCATAAGGAACCTGAGGAAGCCCATCAACACTTTGCTCATCATTGACCTCACAGCAAGACAGTATATACATCCACCTACTAATGCTCATGAATTACACTCAGCTGTCCAGCACACAGCAGCACAGACAACATCTTTGCAGCTAATAATGAAGTTCTTAAATTGTTTTGGTAAACCCTCAACTTATGATCAAAAACTGCTTCCCAGCAACACTGAGTCTACATAAATTTAGGCACCTGCACGTGAATGTACTAAAGCTGTAGCTTTTCTGTGTTCCATGGTTGTAGGAAGCTGGCTCTGTATATTCTATCCCAAAATGTGGTACAGTGTGCACAGAGTCCCGTGGATACCCAAAGACTTTACAGAGGCTCACGTAGATAATACTAATGCTCTCTTTTGTGGTGGTGTGGGTGAGCAGCTGGGCTTATCAGAAGGCAGTGCTAATCATTTAGTGTACATGCACAGGCAATAAATGAGACACACACTCAATGACTAAATCTGAGACCAATAGTGAACAAAAATAATACTCTTGGTATATTTATTTATAGAACCAAAGATATTTTGATGCTTGTAAATACATTTTGCAATATCAATGCTCTTCAGTCTAAAAAGTGAACACAATGCATTTTTCAACAATACATTGTTATCCTACAGGAGGAAACTCAATCAGCAATATCCAGGTAAGTAAAGGATTTACGATATTGAGCTTCTGGAAAAAATAATCAGGACCAAGTAAGGTTCAGGGAAGTGACAAAACTGCACGGCCAGCGGCACTGGGGCGGCCCGGTAAAGAGGTCAAACTCTGTATCTGGTTTTAATGTTATCTATTGGAGAAATGGTGCAATCTAAGTGATACTACTTACAGGTAAGTAGAACGGTTTGGTACCTAGTCTCCGGCGGTTAAGGTAAGCACAAAGGGGGGGCCACAAGGCAGCACCAAACTTGCAGCTCCAGTGGCAATGGGGCGGCAGGGTGCAGAGTGCCAAAAAGTGGGGGGCAACCATGCCAAAAAGGGTACTTTCCTACAATGGTGACCTTCCTCCCTCCCCTCCAGGGGGCAATGATATTATTTTGCCTGATATCACCACTACTGTCAATTATACAAGCAAACAGGAAGTATGGGTTCATGGGCCTGTTATTGGAAGGCAATTTGTATGTGCACATTGTTCCTTGTAGTGGCCCATCTTTCATTTTGTGAAAGTTTTCCTAACTTGTTCCCTCCCACTAAGTTTTTTTTCCACAGATTTGAACCTTGTTTTCACTTTCCCAGTGGTGTCTCCATTCAACCTGATGCCCAGTTACCCAAATCGACTTACTTTAAAAACAGTTCTCTTGGTATCTTGCAATTTATGTCCTGCTTCAATAAAGCATTCTCAGAATGCAATTAGGTGAGCTCTTGAGCTTGTTGCTGAAAGGCAGCTGCAATATCCACATTTGGGTTCATTGTGGTTGTGATCCGAAGAACTCTGAGAAGTCGCATCCTGTAAAGAGCTGCACAAGAAATACTCTTCCGGGCCTAGTTTCTTTGCTTGCCCAAGATATTGGTGACTCCTTTCAGTAGCCACGGTCCCTTCCCTTTATGTATTGACGTGTGAAGAAAAGGTTACTCTTCGGGCCTTGTTTCTTGCTTGCCCAAGATATTGATGACTCTTCTCAGTAGCCACAGTCCCTTCCCTTACTGTATTGACATGTGAAGAGCAGGTGACTGCTTGAAAGAAATCACAGCTCCTAGTAGAAAAATACCTGATGGCATAAAAAAATCCCAGGTGCAGTAAAGTAGAGGCATTAACAGAAGGGAAGGGGGTCCAAGGAATAAGGAGAGAGAGGTATTAAATCAGGAATAGCAATGGTAAGAAAACTTGCAAAGTTTCTAGGAGTGTGGAACTGTCAAAGAACTTGACTGCATCGCGAAGCAGTATGTCTCACAAAATACCTTCTTTTGTATGATGCAGGCAGGAGCAGTAAGTTTACGCCAGGTTGGAATGGTCTATTCCATAGGAAACCTTGAGGCCATCCATCTTCAAAAGGAGAATGAAGTGGCCTCACTTGATCTTAGGAAGCGATTCCCATTAAAGGATTCCAGGAACTTATTGCATCCTTTTGTTAGAAAGAGCTGCTACGCCCATAGCACTTAGCCAGAATCTGAGCCTATTCGACCAGTCAAACCAGAGGTGAGTAACACATGCCTCAAGGAAATAGCAGCTGCCAACTGTCACTACCTGTAGAGTGCAATACCTCTCTGCCTCATCAGGTGAGGAGGAATTGCAAGCCGGCGACATCACATGCAACAGCAGAGTCGCAACAGGTGCCTTGGCACACTAGGTTGTGACATTGAAGAGTCTTTGTTTGGGGGGGAAACCTTTCCGAAAACTGTCTGAAGCCGGAAAAGGATTATTAGAAAGGTGAGGAATCTGTGGTAATAATATTTCTCCAGCATTGGGTAATCTTTCATAGATTCACATGCTTGAATGATTCCCTGTCGTCGAAGTGGGAGGGCCACAGTATCATAGTAAAGCAGTTTCTATCAGTATAATAGACTGTAAATGTAAAGCAAGGTTCAGCTTAATAGCCTACCTATGTCCTTTTTAAGAAAGGACCAAAGTTGAACAATCACAAATCAGGTCACAGCACCCTTAAAACACTACCAGCAGAAGTTTCTTCCCTCAGAGTCTCCCTGAGCTCGTCTCAGTTCTTAAGCTTTGGTGATTTCCAAATTGATTTTTGTCTGTTCCAGTATGTAAGAACTGGCCAAGAAATATTCTGTAGACCTTGTGCCACCTGTGGTAAGAAAAGGCTTCATTCAGAAGATCCTCATAAATAATGTATGTATTGCCTTTATCCATCCCACAAGGTGAAAGATACTAAATATGCAGATATTTTTCTAACAAAACCCTCAAAGACCGTGAGGGAAACATTTAACTATGGTTGCAGAAACTGAAATCTAAAACTGATGCAGTTTCCGAGGAGGAAAGTAGTGAGTGTTCTACTTCCTCACTGACTTCCAAGAAGAGGAAAAGGTCTCACCATGAGTTCTCTAACAGAAGCAAGAAAGCCTTTAAAAAGACCCACCATAAAACTGACAAGGCTTCTCTTGTGAGGAAAAAAGAAAAAGGGCTTCTACAGACTCTAAATCTGAGCCTTCTACTCCATCTACATCCCTGTCATTGAATCCTTGATCCTCCTCTGAACGGTTTAGAAAAAGACCAAACTAATTGGAAAAATGTTGCCAATGCCATCAATGCCATCAACACCATCGTCCCAGCGCTAAACGCAGAGATTGATCACTGAAAATTAATAAATGCAATATAGGCTAATCTTTCTTGAAAATAAAGTTTTCCTGATCCTTCTTAAAGGTTAAAACAGAGATGGCTCTGCGGTGCCTAAATGGGAGCGCATTCCAAAGTTTAGATGTAAAAACTGGAAAGATATTCCTCCCTGTCTGGCTTTAGAACGTTTTGGGACTTGCAAACATATACGATTGTTAGCCCTTAGTCCTCGACATTGCTTGTATGGGTGAAGACTCTTTTTAAAGTAGGCAATGCCCTCCCCTGAAATGGCCGTAAATGCAAGAGTAAGAGCTTTGAATTGAATTCACTTTTTGACAGGCAGTCAATGAAGTTGTTTCAGATGAGGTGGCATAGACTGCCGGTACGGAGTTCTTTGGATCAGTCTAGCTGCTGCATTTTGGACCATTTGATATCTTTCAATTTTATAGGCAGGAAGACCCAGATAAAGACTATTTGCATAGTTCAAACAGGAGGTTACTAATGAGTGGACCACTGTCTTATGTGTATGCTCCGGAATCAAATGCAGAAACTTCTTTAGTGATTTCAGTTTGGCAAAGCAGATTGATGACACTTGTTTCATTTGGGTGGAGAAAGAGAGGCTTGATTCAAATACTATACCAGGTTTCTATCTGTGAAAGCAGGGGTTGGGGGTGTATACATTTCTTCAGGCCACCAAAGACTAGGAAGAGGTAGGTAGCATGAACCAAAGCAAAGAACTCAGTTTTGTCAGAATTCAATTTGAGAAAATTGACGTGCATCCAACCAGCGACTCCCTTTACACATTCCTTGGGTTTATTGAAGGCGGCGTCTGAGTGTTACTGGAATGACAATAGTAGTTGGGTGTCGTTCACATAAGACACCACCTGCATACCCCAGGACTCAATGAGCTTGGACAGCGATTCCAGGTAGAGCTTGAAAAAATTAGGATTCAGAACTAAGCCCTGCGGAACACTAAATAGAAGGAGCTTAGGGTGGGATGAGAAAGGATGAAGAAAAACCTGCTGGGATTCATTCTACAGAAACAATTTTAGACAAGAAAAGTCCATGCCTTGTAAGCAAGCCCCACTAAGTCTATTCAGAAGGGCGGCACGTGAGACCATAATCACCATCGTCGACTGAACAGAGTCCAGATGTTCTTTAATATATTCAGTCGCTTCCAACAAGGCAGTTTCAGTACTCATACCTTGTTGGAAGCAAGACTGTGAGTTGTGCAGCTAGCCATTAGCTTCTAGAAAGGAGGAAACTTGGCCACTACCAATTTTCCAGAATTTTGGGTGCTGCTGGTAGAAGTGAGATAGGGCCATAATTACTCAAGATGGCCGGATCTACCATATGCTACTAAAGTAAGGACTGGAGGAAAGCTTGTTTCCGATGAGAAGGGAAATATCCAACCTCTCAGGAGGTGTTCAGTATTTTATTGAACAACAGGTTGATAGTGGAGGCAAATAATTGTAAGATCCGAGTAGGGCAGGGATCTGCTGGAGATCCTGATTTACATTTCTCAAGCTCTTTCTGTGGAGGTTCCTCTCAAATTATAGGAACATTTGAGAATAGATGTCTCTGTTCTACCCTTGAGTCTACCCGTACCGCTGGTGTTTTTCTTGTTGGAAAGGTAGCATACATTTTCTGAATTTTATCTCATGAAAAATTTGATAAATCATCACAAAGTTCACAAGAAGGGCAGATTTTACTATTTACAAGCGAGAAAAAAATTGACATTTTTGATACCTCTCAAGGTATTTGAGGCTGTCGGATTGGATAGGAAAAATACTCTGTGTGCTTTGCGGGAAGATTTGCAGAAATTTCTCAGAGCTTCTTTGAATTGATCTTTGGCCTTCAGACAATATCATTTTCTCCAGTGTCGCCTGAAGTTTTTACATCCGCTCTTTTCTTCTTTTAACGCGCGAGAGAACCACAGGGCTTCTCATAAGCAATCTTTACCTCAAGTTCAAAGTTCTGTATAGACACAACAGCCGCTGTCTTCTATATATTCTCTTCTAATGTACATATCACGGCATGGAATCTATACATACAAGAGCCGCTGAAAACTAAAATATGGAGATGACAACAGCAAGGGGAAAAGCAATATCAAGCAAGAAAAGCAGCCTTCTCACATTCTTATAAAAGGTGTAACTCAAACAATAGTCACTCTCAAGAGATAGACCTAATACAATTTTTTTTTTTAGAAATACATATTTATTTTTATAATACAATTTCGGACTCCCCATCATCAAAATCCATATCAAGTACCAGACTCACACATAAAAAAAATCATGCACAATCATTCAAGCGAAACATCCAATCCAGACATTAAAAACATCATTCAGACTCTAAAATAACATTAAGTACACCTGTTTATCTGCTGGTATGTATCACAGGGTGATCTACAATAATATCATTCAATATACATCCAATACATATATCAACTTCATCAGCATAGAATTACTGACAGACATAAAGCAAAGTCATGAAAATAGGCGCATTTTCTTGACTAAACCTTGAATATTACATCACGACTTACATAAAACTGTGCATCCACTATGATACTCTCTGATAGCCATTCTTACAATTGGTACATACTCAATTTGTATTATGTATGCACTAACATTACTTTACTGCAAGATATATGCATATGGAAATGCGCATACATATGACTGAACTGTGGTAGATGAACCATTTACACCTATAGTGGCGGGGTCACCACTGCTTAACAACAGTGAAATTGAGCCCTGTACACTTTGCCCTCAGCGTCGCACACACTAGTTGTTCGCTGAAAGAGGTGATCATGTTATCTACTAGATGGCTTATTAGGGCAAGCCAGTGCACTGTTGATTTGGGAGGAAAGTGTGGGAGGTGGGGCAAAGGGGTTGTTGAGACAAATTCAGTCGCTAAGAATTTTATAATGGAGCCCCTTGTTTTGTCAAAGCATGGTAGCGTGTGTTTAACTCTCGCCACCAGTTTCTCCATACCGACAATCTCCAATAAGTTATGCAACCAATCTCCCATAATGTATGCAACCAATCTAGTCGGGACATTTTTAGTACCACAGCAGGATGTGTTTGGCAGCCCCCAGAGCCAAAGTAATAGCCTGCCCCCGGCAAGATCTTAAAGGGTAGGTCAATGCATTCAGCAGTCCCAGTAATATGTAGCTAGGGAACCTAGGCATTTCTCTGTCATAAGTGTTGTCAATATCTGACAGAACAGCCACCCAAAACTGCAGAATCTTCGGTCATCGCCCCAGCAGGTGTATAAGTGTGCCCTCCTGACCGCAGCAATGCCAGCACTGAGAGTCCCCCCTGGCTTCCAGCGGGCCACCCCGATCAGGGTATAGTACCAATAGTAGGCTATTTTAAGAAACATTTCTTAACCTGCGGTGCGCATGAAGAAGCCCTAGCCCTGGAATAATATCCTGTTATTCCTTAAAGTGAAAATTCACGCTCACATTCAGACTCCCACCTGCGCTGGGGTTTTGGTGTGTTGTAGCGGTGTGATAAGCAAGGAGTATATATCTGACAGCAAGCGTTTTTCCGATTGGCAGGTGATAAAACCTTTTTTCAAAATCTGTCAGTGGGCGACCAGTGTGTGGGCAGATGTGGGGCTGCGAGACCCAGTGCCTCAGGGGAAATGTATTGCCAGTATGCCTCGCTAGGTAAGCCATAACCAGAGTGGAGCTAGGCAAAGTCCATCACCTCGTCGGCTCAAAGAGGTCTCCAATTCTTTTACAGTTAGCCTCTTGCCACTTAGAATAGCTATCACCTTCCATTGCTAGTGGGAAGTCTGGATGGCCTATGAATGGAGTCAGGGATGAGGTGCACGTGGAGAGAGGTCGTTCTTCTTGTACTGTGTCCCACACTCCCACTGTGGGACTGGTGAAATATACACCCCAGCAGGCCGGTATTTTTTAAGTACCCAGGGTATTTACCAGATATGGATCCCGGCAACAGCAATTTTTAATAAAGCACTAATTTTTCTCAGAGGTGTATCTATACCATTCTATCATGTTGCGTAATTGGGGTGCCTGGTAATATCTGTCTAGGTGGGGAATTCCCAACCCACTATCCTTCTGTTCAAGGTATGTCTGAGTACGGACCGTACAGGCTCTCTTCCCAACCCATATAAAGTCCCCCACAAGATGTTGCAACGATAAAGTTTGCATAACATATAAGATACAGGGGAGTAAGGTCATTTTAACCACTGCTAGTCTACCTAGCCAGGATAGTGTATGTCTTTTCCTGGTCGAGTGTTCCGCCCTAGCAGTGGCAAGGAGGGTGGAGTAGTTCTCCCTGGATTTTCGCTCGCTCGTAGGGAAATTCTGGTGTCCCAGATATGTCACTCCATTGGTTGCCCAGGCAAAGGGGAATATAGTCACCAGTCGTATCTGATCGGCTCTAGGGATAGTCAGACTAAGGTCATGCATTTTCTGTAGGTTGATCTTAAAAGCAGACACTAAATATCTTCTATTTCATGCAAGGGGGAGGGAAATAAGGAGGCGAACGGTTTTGTTAAGATAAGCATAACATCCTCCGCATAGAGCGATATATTATGCTCCCTATCTCCCATGCGGATCCCTGCGATAGAGCTGTGTTGGCAAATTTGTTCTGCAAAAGGCTCCATATAGAGTGCAACTAATAAGGGAGATAGGGGACACCCCTGCTGGATGACCGGCGAAATCCCAAAGAGGCGGTATGAGATACCTTTAACCCAGACCTTGGCCTCAGGTACGGTATAATTACAGCTAACCCAATGCTGAAATCTCTCCCCCAGTCCAAATCTAGTAAGCACCATATGCAGGTAGGCCCAATGTACCCTGTCAAAAGCCTTTTTGGCATTGACCGACATAAACAAAGTATTTAGAGTGGCCATAGATTCGACAGCTTTAGCCACCACAGAGTTTTGCCACAATATTTCCCTCTGGCTGGCGTCCTGTCTGCATCTAACATCTTTAAAGCCGGACACAAAATTGAAGATCATGAACCACCTGTTCACTTTTTCAGTCCTTTTCAGACCTCAAACAGACTGTGAGATAAAACATATGAAGAACAAGGATGAAACTTTGAAGGGGTGGGTTTGGAGGAAAAGAAGATATTTTATAGATCTCTGTGCAGACTTCTAGGACCACATATACATCAGAGACAAATTGTTCAAACCCCTTGGTGGTTCTACCACAAGCAAACCACAAGGGCAGCAACAATAGTGCACTTAACAATGTCCAAGCAGAGTAAGAGGTGCGTAATAACATCAATGGCTTTTTTCTTCAGGAAAAATTACGTTTCAATCAAAACAATGACTTCACCACCTATCCTCTGTTACCCACTATCATGGGATGGAGTGTGTCCAATCATCTTGCAGTGTGAAGACTAATAACTCACGGATGGGTACCACAAATCATTCGGAATTCTATGTCAGGACCGGAGGCGAGGATTATGCATTACTTTCTTCACTTTATTCACAGCAGCCATTCAAAGTTAAACAAAACCAACATTCCCATGAGTCATAGGGAATAACAGTCAAAACAATAGAGTGTCCATAGACAGATAGTCCTCTTCCAATGCACCAATCACGCGGCTCCTAGGAGAATATAGTCCTCTGTCCCGCTTTACTCTTCCTCTTTCTTTGCTGCTGCACCCAGATAAGTGTTGCCCTTTTTGCCTTTCTGAATGGCATGCTATGTTAGGCCCTTTGCGGTGTTACTATGTGAGAATTGCCAGTTTTGTGATGTGTCTCATTTGTCATGACGCGTTTTCACGTGTGACTTGCCAGTGTCTGCTGCGCTTACCTTGATTGTGCCATTTTGGGGGCTTCAGCGTCCCGCTTGACTGCGCTGCATCTCTTGCCGGTTGGTTTGGTTTTGCCTTTGTTCCGTTTCTCACCGTGGCATTTTGATCCGTTTCTCGCTTTGCTTATATTGCGAGCCGACCGCTACTCGTGTTTGCTCGCCCGGCCGTGGGAGTCTTCTGTCCCCCTAATGGGTCTCCTCAGTGGTGCGGCTCACAGCGCCTTCCTCTCGCCGCTAGAAGGCGCTGAAATGCGTCCTCTCGTTCGCCGTGTCCCGAAATTCCGCGCATTCCACGCATAGCTGATCGGAGACACGGGCGAACACTGGAGCCTTTGCCTGCCAGTATGCCACGCTGGCCAGGGCTTCCCAAGCCCTTCCTGCTCCTTCGTCCAGTGACGGCGGTGCTCCAGCGACCCTCAGCCCCCGCCGTCCAAGTGGCCTAGAGATTCCAGGGTGGATCTGGACGCTTTTGCCTGCCTTAAACAGGCGTTTTTGACTAGCAAGACTTTGCAGGTGTCCTTAGCGCCCCTAGGGGACGACACTACAGGGGACGCAGATGATGAGCCCATCCTGCCCCTGGCTCCCGGCGCATCCGGATCCGGTTCCCGATCCCCAGAACCTTTGTGCAGACATGCTTGATCCAGATGATGTCCTGCACCCCCAGTCTTCGGACTGGGCCCCCTCAGAGAAAGTGGCCCAGTATGTGGCAAGTAGGATTCGCCAGCCGTTAGAGGCTGCAACCAGGAGCTGCCTGAGGGCGGATTACCCCCGTCCTAAGCTGGAAGGGAAGGTGGAGGCTACGCCCGAGATTGATCAGCGCATGGCCACCTTCCTCCAAAAGTTTGTTAAAGACTCGAAGAGGGGTATTGATAGGTCCTGGCTCGCTTGCCAGGACAAGCTCCTCAATGCCCTATGCCCCATTACTAAGATTTTAGATTCGGTCGAGGAGGCCAAGCAGTCAGGGTCCCTTATTTCGCCAGAGAACCTCTCCGCTTGGGCCCAACTCGTTGTGGTCTTCCTTGGGAACGCCAACTGCGCACTCTCCACCGAAAGGCGCAGGAGCCTCCTTATCAAGGTTGATCCCAATCTTGGGGTCTTAGCCAATTCGGAGGCTGGACCCCTGGCCCAAGGGGGTCCCTTTATCAGGAAGCTGGACAAGTTTGTAAGTACTTTCACGTCCCTGGACAAGGCCCAATCCTCGATTCGCAAGGTCTTCCGCCCCCAGGTTTTCCGGGGGGCCGGAAGAGGTAGGGGGCGCTCGTTCATCCGTCCCAACCAGGGCAGGGGGCAAGGTGGTCAATAGCAAGATCAAGCCAGATTGGGGAACTTTTACCCGACCAGAGGACGTCGTGGGAAAGGCAGAGGCGGTGGAGCCTCCAACTCTTCCGGTGAGTGGTCTCCCTTCTTCCCTTCTAAAAGTGGGGGACCGTCTGGCGCATTTTTTACAGGCCTGGACTTCTGTCACCGGAGACGCCTGTGTTCTGCAAATTGTCCAGGGATTTCGCATAGAGTTCCACGGAGATCCCTCGCAACTGGTTCCCCGCGCCCTCTCTCCTTCTCGGCCTCGGACGCCGCCCTGGTCTACCTGGTCGACCTGCAGATCTCCTCGACAAAGGGGCTATCGTGGAGTCCGTTTTTCTTAGCAATCTCTTTTTAATCTCTTTTTAGTGGACAAGTCGGCCGGTACGCAGCGCCCGGTCATCAACTTGCGGGAATTCAATGGGTGGCTGGTGTACCGCCACTTCAAGATGGAGGGAATCCATCCGCTGCGCCACCATCGATTGGTTGGCGCGCCTCGACCTGAAGGACGCCCACCTTACGATTCCCATTTTTACACCTCACAGGCAGTTCCTTCAATTTGCCTGGCGGGACAGAGTGTACGAGTTCACGACTTTACCTTTCGTCCTGTCCTCCGCACCCTGGTGCTTCACCAAGGTCCTGGGGCAGGTGATCGAACGCCTGCGGGCATCAGGTATGTGTCTGATTGGCTACCTGGACGACATCCTGTTGATGGCGCAGTGTCCCTGAGCCTTATCGCGGCAGTTGCAGACAGCAGTCAACCTCCTTCAGAGCTTGGGCTTCGTGGTCAACGAGGCGAAGTCCACACTGGTGGTGGTGTTTTTTCGGTTAGTAATCGACTTCGTGGAGTCCACTCTCAGCCTTCCTTCTCGAATAATGACAAAGATATTTAACGAAATTCTAAAAACCTAGCTCAGTCACCCCTGTCGCTCCGTCTGCTTGCCCAGATTCTGGGGCTTTGTCGGCCTCCATCCAGGCGATCTTCCCAGGCCCTCTTCGTTACAGGGCCCTCCAGCGCCTCACGGCCCTCTCCGCCGACGCCAGAGAGGAACTCCATTGGTGGCTGTCCAACATGGAAGCCTGGAACAGGTGGGGGATTTCCACTCACGTCACTTCCACGACGCGAGCCAGTGGAAACTTCACCCGAATGTTTTCGCGGACCTCTAGAGCATCTGGGGTCCATTCTCGACAGACCTCTTCACCTCACGTCTGGACTTTCAGCTTCCCCGGTTCTTCAGTTGGAGGCCAGATCCAGTGGCGGCGGCCACGGATGCATTCCTGCAGGATTGGAAGGAAGAGGTGGGCTACGCCTTTCCCCGTTGGCCATGTTAACCAGAGTTTCGGCTCAGGTCCGTCGCCAAGGAGCGGACATAGTCCTGATATTGCCCATATGGAGGTCTCAAGTCTGGTTTCCGGTTCTTCTGGAACTTTGTTGGGATTTTCCAATCCCACTCCCCAGCTTTCCGAATCATCTGCTCAGTCCACACAGAGTTCCCCATCCTCTCATCACACAGGGATCCCTGACTCTGATGGCGTGACAGATTACAGGGGACGATGGGCTGTCCCGGGCCTTTCGGGTGCGGCTGAGAAATACATGTCCAAAGCCTGGGCCGGTAGTACAATCAAGCGCTATCGTTCCTCGTGGCGACGATGGGTTCGCTGGTGTATGTGACTGGGTTTCAATCCCGTGGCAGCAGATTTAACGGCTATATTGAATTTTTTAGCGGCTTTGGCGGAAGAAGGTTTGGCTTGCAGAACTATCAATACCTTTCGGTCTGCTATATCTGCTGGCCACAACATAGTGGATGACTCTTCGGTGGGCAAACATCCCTTGGTTTGTCATCTTCTTCGAGGCATCTGCCTTTCTTTGCCTCCCGAGCCGCGTTACTCTTAGTTGTGGGACGTTAACCAGGTTCTCAAATTGTTCTTGTCATGATAACCCAATAGATTTTTGTCCAGAAAGGATATGTTCGCGAAGCTGGCAATGCTCCTTTGTCTCATCTCTTGAAACGTGTTTCAGATGTGCATGCTCTGGATGTCTCGGGTAGGATCTATTCTCCTTCCGGGGTGACCTTCACAATCCGTCAGGTCACGAAATGCAGAACAACGTCCATTTTGTATCCTGCTTTCCCGGACTCCCCTAAGTTGTGTCTTGTTGCTTGCCTCCAGGCTTTTGAGGAAATGTCGGAGGAGTTCCACCCTCCAGGTGAGCGGCAGTTGCTCTTTGCGCTCAAAAGGCCTCTTAGGGCAGTCTTATCCCCCACGATCGCCCGTTGAGTCTGTTGGGTGATGCAGGAGGCCGGTATTGATTTGAGGCTTTTTGGTGCCCACTCGGCCCGCGGGGCCATGGCCTTGAAAGCGTTTGCCCTGGGAGCTCGCCTGAAGGACATTCTGAATGCTGCAGATTGGTCTTCCGACTCCACCTTTAAACGGTTTATTTTAAGTCGGTGCTAGATATGGCACATCTGGTGGTCAGTAAACTTTAAACAAGCATAATCCTCGCCTCCGGCCCTGACATAGATTGAAAAATGTCCTAGCTAACGTAACGGAAAGTTGCAATTCTATTAAGGACCCAGAGGCGAGGATTATCCCACCCTGGGTACCTGTTTAAGGTTTTTTACCCGCCCTCATATTAGGGTAAGTAATTGACTTTGCTCTTGGATGATTCCTTTATGTTCTGTGCTCATAAGCTGCGATTTAGTGCTCATATGCTGTGCTCTTGTGCTCAGATGCAGGGTTTCTCTCCTTGACAGGGTTAATCCTTAACCATAGCTGTCGCTTACATTGTGCTTTGCTTCTGCAGGCGATTCCGGCAAACAGGACTCATGATGATCTTGACAAATGCTGGCTTCGAGCGACGAAAGAGGGAGAGTAAAGAGGTACACAGGACCTCATACTCCTAGGAGCCCCGTGATTGGTGCATTGGAAGACGACTATCTGTCTATGGACACTCTATTGTTTTGACTGTTATTCCCATGACTCATGGGAATGTTGTTTTTGTTTAATTTTGAATGGCTGTTGTGAATAAAATGAAGACAGTTATGCATAATCCTCGCCTCTGGGTCCTTAATAAAATTGAAACTTTCTGTTACGTTAGTTTGGAAATTTTTCACTCTACACCCTTCAGTTCAGATTCCCTCCTCCTGCAATCCCTACAAAACCTGTGCAAAAAAAACAACTGTGTGTTTAATGATTGGTAGTCACATTTCTTCTTCAAATAAAATAAGAAATAGAGTTAGTTCCTCAATCTCTAAAAGGAAAAGGTATTTTATCCAGATATATCTTTGTCCACAAAAGGGGTCCCAAGAAAGAATTTGAACGAAATACCGGACCTGAGACAAGTTAACAAATACACGGAAAGGCAGAAGTTTAGAACATTGACTTTACATCACAAATTTCCAAAACGTATGAAAGGGGTTTGGATGTGTCGGTGGATTTACAAGATGCTTATTTTCTGAAAATGCCTGAGATTCATCATAGGCAAAGGTCACTATCAGTATAAAATACTTCCCATCAGACTGAAATCGGCTCCAAAAATATTTTTGAAATGTACAGCTGTAGTGACAGTCCATCCATGTAGTCAAAGGATTTACATCTACCTTTCCTCAGTGACTGGTTAATTAAAGCTCCCGCAATGGAACAGATGCATCAAGACTTCAACAGTTACTACTTTGTCCGGGTCTTCATGTCAACTTCAACAATCAGCTTTGACACATATGCAAGCTCTTGCCTGGGATCAACTCTAAGCTCAGACCAGAGAGAGAGAAGTGTCTACTTCAGAGGTCAGAGTGGCTACCATCTTTCAGAAATGCTGTCAGCTTCTTTGTAGGGGCTGCATTCGAATGAGAGGAAGATGTTGGGGAGTTTACTCTGCAAGAGGAGTATGTTTGCCAATTTGATGTTGCTGATGTGCATCCTGATGGTGTTTACCTTCCAAACAAAAGAAGTGATTGATGGCATTGCATTTGTCTATTGATTGTGAGATATGTGATTTAGCGAGGGGGTTGGCGCAGTGCTTAACTGTCTTGAACAGCGATTTACTTATGTTGCTTGCTTTGCTTCAGGTTGTCTTGTAGAAGGTGGCATTAGCTATGTGATGAGGAATCTGAGTGTAGATCAGAATGTATCAAGTTGGGTCAGGGTTGGCAAGGGCTTTGGTCCGTATCAATTTATTTTCTTGTCTTTATTATCCTCTTTGCCGCGGGGCTAATTCCCCCACGGCGCTGGGGGGGGGGAGGGGGCACGCGCAGCACCACGGTACTTGTGACGAGCTCAGCCCGCCACACTGCATGGTGGCGCTGTGCTGATGACGAGTTGGGCTTGTCATGACCACGCCCGTTTTTTAGAACGCTCAGCACCGTGGGGTAATTAGCCCCGCGTGTCATGACGAGCTCAGCTTGTCATCAGCACACGGCCTCAGTGCCTCATGGCAAGCTGAGCTCGTCATGAGCATGCAAGGAGCTAAGTGCGTTGGCTTTCTCAGGGTTATTTTAAGTAACGAGATTGTGACAGTTTGGGTTTAAGGGATTATATTTTGAGAGATATTGTTTCAGGGCTATGTGCCCAAACATCAGGCCGCTTTTCTGTGTTTGCTTATAGCTGGATTCTTTTAGACTCAGGTGTTAATATGGGGCAGAAAACCATCCAGGCACAAATAATATTTGCATTGGACATGTTTTTGAAATCGATTTACACTGGTGGTAAATTACATAGGAGTAACATGTTCACATGGAATATGCACTCCTTTTGCATACATTCACATCACAGTTTTTACATTTTGAGCAAAAAATGAGCATCCTTCATTGGCGGTTAGATCAAAATAGGCGCTAGAGTCAAAATGGACCCAAAGAAAACTGGCACTGGTTTGCCACTTTGCACTCAGTTTAAAAAGACAGTATTTAGGGTCTCAAATTATAGAGCACATATTGCATGAATGAGTGTAAAATTGAAGGAGGTCGAATGTGACCCAAATGAATAATTGTTTTTATTATACATTACTTTATTTGTGGACCAAGTAATCTCCATACACTGGTTGTTAAAAGAATCACCCACTGAGTAGCTCAATTTTAGAACATATTTTTGAGTGTGTATTTATTGAACTCAAAGTGCTTGGTTCATAAACATCTTGCAAGTAGACGAGAGCCTTTCAGTAACAAAAATTCATAAAAATATTTAATCCCTCTGGTCAACATTTTTAAATTGTTTGACATAAAATACTCGAGAAGAAGACATACACTTTTGCGGTTTGAAATGTTTTAATCTTTTCCTTGGCTATTCTTTTTTATCAAAGTATAACAACATTTTTTTTCCTTCTTTGCAGGATCGTCCAGCAATGCTGCTATACCAACCAGGGGTTCGCAGTCTCACCCATACCGAATTTACAAGTAAAGCATCCGAGTGTTGTGAGAACTCCTCGGTGGAGGCCTCCGACCAGAAGCAAGAGTTCGGCAACTCAGTTAAAGGCGACTCGAATGAGGGTGAAGATGCGGTTATATAGACAAAGAATGCAAATTTGACAAAAATACAGCTACATAAGTTGTTTTGTGGTAAACATTTGACGTCACCACAACGCGACCGGCGCACGAGCCATAGGAAAAGTTCTAGAACAATGCTATATTTATTCGGGGGGAAAAAGGGTTCTGAGAAAAATAAAGAAAGGTTTGTATTGCTGCAACCACACCTGCGAAGAGGCACATTTCTGTAGGAGTCGTGTACCGCGTCTGCAATATTTTGTTGGAACGAACATACTCTTTACTAGAACTCTAAATTAAAAAAATATATATGTTCTCGTATACATGTATACTGTCACCCCGTTAATGAACATACTCTTTACTAGAACTCTAAATTAAAAAAAATGTTCTCGTAAACATGTATAATGTCACCCCGTTAAGATGTGTGGCACTTAGAGCAATAAAAATGCCTTCAACTAACTTAACTTTTTAGGTCCTCTAAATGAGTTCGTGGTTTACTATAATTAAATAATTTACAAATTCATATGGAATAACTTGGTAGCTATTAGTGCCATCATTATTTTGTGACTGGAGATCGGTATTTTATGGCTGGGGATTATAATAAGTGTATGTTTAATATTATTTATTCCCTCTGCTGTTTGACCTTTTTTTCTTTCACACATTTTTGAGGTTCATCGAGACGTGCATTTTTGTTTTTTGAATGACTTAGCATTCGGTCCTTGGTTTACAAAAGAGTATAATTCATGCTTTAGGTTGCTGCATTTTATAGCTATTTCAACGTGACTGCACTGTTACTATATTTTCATAGTTACAGATTTGGAATATTTTGTTGACATTTTGTCTGAAGGCACAAAGGAAGATGGAAAGACCATAGCTTCTATTTATGTGTTTTGCTTGCGCGAAACCTAGAGCTTCCTCATCGTGGAAAATCTTTTAATGTTTATTCATTTTTTACACTGATTTTTTTCCCATGTAATCAGATATAGCAAGTTTTTTGATCTAGACTTGAAAAACCATTAATTTGATTTTTAGAAAAAGATTAACTATAATAAACAGTGAATTCCTATTTAGCGTGATCTGATAAATGTCTTATTTAACACTTGTGTGGCTGGTTTGTTAAGTAATGTTGTGTTAAACTATGATGAATTGTGTTATAGTATATGTTAGTGAGTGGTGTATGCCACTGCGTTAGGAAGGCCATGCGATCCCACAAAGGACAGTAACTAGGATAGCACAATAATTGCAACAAGATCATAGAAGACAGAAATGCATTTCTAAAGGATACTTGTACTCACAGATTCCTTACATGATCTTTTCTCCCCAGATGGAAGGCTAGACCCAGGAAACTTTCTCTACCTGTCAGACTGAAGCTGGAATATTTTTCAATAGGAGTCATTTAACAGGCCTACGTGTGGCTGAACGACATTGACTGCATGGGCACACAACACCAGAAGTAATGTCAGTGCAGGGTTAAAACTCCAGAAGAGTTGGAAACATAATTTCCTTTATTTACACACACTCACAGACAAGAGATGCGGAGCCAAGATTGATTTTTATGTCTATATCTCGATGCTTTATTATTTTAACTTCAAAATTAAGGTGTATGTCTTTTCCCAATGTGTCTGGTTTTAAGCCCTAGGGCTCAGTGTGGTACAGTTTTGTCAGATTTTTTATTTTGAAATCGCTGTCTTCATTGTTTTTACTTCGGATTTACTAATACATTGGATCCAATGACATCAAATTATTACTTCACATTTGAAGGTGTTAAAAAAAAAAATGCAACCTTTAATATCTTATCGCTATACGGATGTGAGACACAGCAAGGCTTCTGTATGGTGCCCGTAATACTACCAGGTGTTTCACATGTATACCAGTCTTCCCGCTCATGATGTTGCAGTACTTTGCAAGCTTCGTTTTGGGGCACCGTTAAAGCAGTACCAATACTTGTGAAGGAGGCTTGTAGGGGAACATGACACCATGCTGTTGAAGCTTGTAGATTGGGCCTCTGTTGAGGGTCCAGCTGGGGGGGCTGACTTCTCACAGAGAGAAAAATAGCACCATATCTTAGTAGATATTGTTTTTTTTTCTTTCTCACTATTATGGAACACAGCAGAGCATGTTTGGGTGCTGCACCATGCCACACAAATACTAGTAAATTTTCCCTTAAAATATAGTCACACGCGTTCGCTGTTAGCCACATACATGAAAAACAGCAATTTTTTTCTGTTTTTAAACCAACAAAGGTGATTCTGAAAAGAACGTTTTGTTGCTTTGTATACTGTTTTCAATTTATTCTGAAAGGTTCCTGGTTTTGATTGGAAAAAAATATATATATCTTTATTGATTTTTTTAGGACACGCAAGCAGCAGTTTTAAGCATTGACAATGAAAAACATTGCATGTAATAATTTCAACTGTATCCCCCCACTCTGACCCGACACAAAAGCACACATGTGACTCATGGAAATAAGTGTTCTGCAATTTTGTACGTTTCTTTCTCATTCATCATCTTGAGATGTATAACCGCTGCCCCTGTGACCTCCTTTCCTGCAGTAGTAAACAAACCCGCACCCTATCACATATATTACATCTAGTGACTCGGTTGTTCTGGTTGCGCTTATTGCCAGCTGACTGCCACGCATTGCTCACACTGCCATAATTTCTGTTTTGTGATAGTAACGCTTATTTCCAGCTGATTGCCACGCTCGCACAGCCATAATTTTGCTTTGTGATAGTAGCGCTTATTGGCAGACTTGCTCGCACTGCCGAATATTGAATCATCGTAGCGCTTGAAGTATCAGACCGTGATTTGTGATTTACTGTTCCATTATTATTTGATGTGCCACTCGCTTTGCCTGCTGTAATAATTGTTGCCTGACTGTGCTGCCCAGTGTTCATAGCGCTTAATTAAGGTCGTGCCCCAATCTCGTCCTGTTTCGCTTTTGGCCTGCGGCCATTTTGTTGTTTGTTGTTGTGACTCCCAGCCCGGCTCTCCACCCCGCTCCCGCCTCCCAGCTGCTCCTCCCTCGCCCCACCCCCCTCCTCTATCCACTTATGACAGATGCTTTTGCGCGCAGCGTTCACGCGCAGCGGTCGCGCCCCACGCGCTCCGAAGGTGCGCCAAAGGTAAGCCTGTCTATGCCCGTCCGCGCCTGGACCGCGCCCAGCGCCAGACCCCCTGGCCCCCGCAAACCCCACTCCACCCGCATTATGTACGACGCCGCTACCCTATCAACACTTAACCCCGGCAGACTCCAAAACTGCAACCTAGCCGCCCCAGGACAAACCCATGGACCCTTCACATGCCATTCCTGCAAGTTCGACTTTATCAGACCCAACACCAAATTCACGATCTCCAAACAGAGCTCCGTCACTAACCATCTAAAGTGCATCCTACTCAACACCCGCTCGGTCCATAGACACTCCATTGAACTTTGGAACCTACTCGACACTACATCACCGGACGTCGCCTTCCTTACAGAAACCTGGATGAACGCCTCATCAGCGCCCGACATCGCCATAGCCATCCCGGACGACTACAAGATCATCCGAAAGGACCGCACCAACAAAATAGGAGGAGGCATTGCCATCGTCCATAAGAACACCATCCGCATCACGACCAGTTCCGACGATAACCTCGCTAACGCCGAACACCTTCACTTCCAGATCCACACCGACCCCAAGACCACACTCAGAGGCACCCTCATCTACAGACCACCAGGTCCCTGAAAACAATTCAGCGAAGACATCACCAACTTCATCAGCCCACACGCCCTCCCCTCCGAGGACTACATTCTACTGGGAGACCTCAACTTCCACCTGGAAAAGAAAAACGACAGCAACACCTCCACCCTTCTGGACAACCTGGCCAATCTCGGACTCAAACAACTTGTTGACACCCCCACTCACTTGGCAGGACACACGCTCGACCCTATCTTCACTTCCAGCAAGCACATCTCCTTCGATCACATCACAGCTCTCCATTGGACGGACCACAGCTGCGTTCACTTCAACTACAAAAAGACCACGACCCACAACCCCCCACAACCTATTCCATGAAGAAATTGGAACAAAATTACCACCGACCAGATCTTCACATCGCTTCACCAGAACACTCCTGCTAAATCATCGGACCCTAACCAAGCAGCCACCAACCTCACACAATGGATCACCCACAGCGCCGACGAACTAGCACCCTTGAAATACCATAAAATCAAGCAAGGTAGCAAAAAAGCCCCCTGGTTCAACGATGACCTTAAAAAATCCAAGAAGTTCTGTCGCACCCTCGAGAAAACCTGGAGAAAAAACCCAACCACTGACAACCTGACCACTTTCAAGAACGCCAACCGCAAACACCACCAACTGATCCGATCCACCAAGAAATCAGCATTCAAGGATCGCCTTGACAACAGCGCCCAAAACAGCAAGGAACTATTCAACATCGTCAAAGAATTTACCAATTCCACCCCCGGCACCAACGACATCACTCCCTCCCAAGACCTCTGCGACTCTCTATCCTCTTTCTTTCACAACAAAATCGCCGACATACATAACAGCTTCAAAAACCAGCCCGAAGACCACTCCACTCCACCCACCTCCGAACCAAATCCGCACTCTAACAACCTTTGCGACTGGAACGCAATCACCACTGAAGACACCATCCGCCTGATGAACTCCATCCACTCAGGATCGCCAACCGACCCATGTCCCCACCACATTTTCAACAAAGCAGACTCCATCATCGCACCCCATCTCCGCGACGTCATCAACTGCTCCTTCAACTCCGCTACCTTCCCGGAAAGCTGGAAACATGCCGAACTCAGCGCCCTTCTGAAGAAGCCCACAGCAGACCCCACTGAACTTAAGAACTACCGCCCCATCTCGCTCCTCCCATTCCCAGCCAAAGTCATTGAAAAAGCCGTCAACAGTCAGCTCGCCGCCTTCCTTGAATCCAACAAATCCCTCGACCCCTCACAGTCCGGCTTCCGAACCAAACACAGCACCGAAACCGCCCTCATCGCAGCAACAGACGACATTCAAACTCTACTAGACAACGGAGAAACAGCCGCCCTCATCCTACTTGACCTTTCCGCAGCCTTCGACACAGTCTTTATTAAAACCCTCATACAAAGCCTCAGCAACGTCGGAATACAAGGAAAAGCATTGGACTGGATCATCTCGTTCCTCGCCGGAAGAACCCAGAGAGTCCGTCTCCCCCCTTTTAGATCAGAGGCCACCGAAGTCATCTGCGGCGTGCCTCAAGGATCATCACTCAGTCCCACCCTCTTCAACGTATACATGAGTCCCCTCGCATCCATCGCGTGCCAATACAACCTCAACATCATCTCCTATGCAGACGACACCCAGCTGATCCTCTCCCTCACCAAAGATCCAAACACCGCCAAAACCAACTTACACGAAGGAATGAAAGAAGTAGCCGAGTGGATGAATAACAGCTGTTTAAAACTAAACTCGGACAAAACGGAAGTTCTCATATTAAGTTCATCCCCCTCTGCCTGGGACGACTCATGGTGGCCACCGGCCCTGGGAACCGCACCCATACCTATGGATCACGCACGTAACCTGGGCTTCATCCTGGACTCCTCCCTCTCGATGACCAGACAAGTCAACGCCGGCTCATCATCATGCTTCAACATCCTACACATGCTCAAAAAAATCTTCCGTTGGATCCCCACCGTAACAAGAAAGACGGTCACCCAGGCACTGGTCACAAGCCGACTGGATTACGGAAACACCCTTTACGCCGGAACCACAGCCAAACTACAAAAAAAACTCCAATGCATCCAAAACGCCTCAGCCAGACTCATACTGGACATCCCCCGTCAAGCTCACATTTCCGCTCACCTGAAAGACCTCCACTGGCTCCCCGTCAACAAGAGAATAACGTTTCGTCTCTTCACCCACGCACACAAAGCCCTCTACGACCTAGGACCCGAATGCCTCAACACGCGACTGTCCTTCTACACCCCCACCCGCCAATTACGATCGTCCAATCAAGCCCTCGCCGCAATTCCGCGATTCCATAGATCCACTATGGGGGGAAGATCCTTCTCCTACTTAGTGGCCAAAACATGGAATTCTCTCCCCACCCACATCCGCCTTACACAGAACCATCTCTCCTTCAGAAAGCAACTCAAAACTTGGATATTCGATAAGTAAAACTCCCCCCCTCCCTCAAGCGCCTTGAGACCCTATGGGAGAGGTGTGGCGCCGCGGCCAGGGCGACTGACGTTGGAATCTGGGGACCACGGTTCGATCCCCGGCTCCGGCGGCAGGTTAGCCCAGCACCATGTGACTCTGGGCAATAGCTCGCTTAATCTTCCCGACGGCCCCCAGCGCCTAGAGACCCTTACGGGTGATTGTGCGCTTTACAAATGTGGACTTTATGGGTGAGTAGTGCGCTATACAAATTTCTGAACTTGAACTTCTGGTGATTGTTGGGTATCCATCCTCTCCCTGGGCTCTGTAAGCTTGCTCAGCATGTCTTCCCACAGTTTTAACTCTTCCTCCAATTTATCATCAGTGCGCACTTCCCTCATTCATCTCTCGTCCTCTAGTGCCCATTCCTTCACATCGATTCGTCAGCATGTATAAGTAGGCGTCTAAGGGGTGAGCCCGTGGATTGCCAGTTGGCATTTACCTAGTACCAGTGCCAGAGAGGCAAATCAATATCTGATCCTTCCTCTCTTGCTGCACGGTATGAGCCCCAACACCCAGTGGCTGGGCATATTTCCTATAGCTGTGTTGGTAACCCTTTTTAAGGTGGTCTCCACCTCCCGCCAGAATGGTTATATGGAGCCTCACCCCCAGATGATGTGTGGTAATGTGGCTCTAGTGTGTTGCACTGAACACAGGTGGGTGACCTCTTTATGTCTATTTTGTGTAACCTTTCTGGTGTGAGATACGTGCGGTGCAAAAAGTTAAAGTGGATCCATTTAAATCTCGCATTACTCGCTATGTGTTGCACCAGTGCACATGTTCGCCCCCATTCCTTCTCTGGTAATGGCTCGGGCAACTACTCATTCCATCGCTGCCTAGCCGTTGGTGGGATTTTTTGCCAGACTGCCTTTAGAGCACTATAGAGTTGAGATATCAAGTGTTGTGTCTGGGTAGCCCCAGCAGCATATCTAAGGTATGGCTGGTCTGGTGTGTGTCCAGGAAGCATGGCTATATTGCCTTGCAATCCCCATCGGTTTCGCAAACTGTAGGAACTGTTCACCTCCTATGCTGAATGTCTCTCTAGCTTGTTGAGGTAATAAACTTATCTCCGTGGTACACTGCCCAGTGTGGTGCAATCCCCTCCTTCCATCTTCTCAATGACATGTTCTGTTTAATCTGTCGGTAGGGCTGTAACTACTGCAAGGGAAGAGCACTAGAGTATGGGAACCAATTGAGACTCATTTTGCCATAACGTCCGATGCCTCCGTCACCCTCCAAGCTATATACTGAAATTTGGCAGTCTACCTCGCCCCCTTCATTAGACACACTGGTAATGATTCAATTTATATTGGCCCTTCTAAAAGTCTTTACTCCCAGTTCCCTACATTCCCGCCCCACATTGTATATTCAAGCTGAGCTGCCAGATAATAAAGCTCTATTTCTGATGGACACATCTGCCTGTGGATTCCTCACCTTTTGAATTACTCCTTGACAGCATTCCATGGAAACTTTTCTCTATTGCTCTCCCACATCGACGAGGACGTCACAATGGAATGGCTCAGCTTGCGACCCCACGCGACCTCATCGGAGCCATAAGAAGACCTCGTCGGCGTGCTGATGTCAGTTGCCTTATTTACGCGCTGTTGATGCTTTACGCTTTCTGCAGGGCTCTCCATTTCTGAGTGTTTCTTTGTTACAGGTTCTCCTGAAATTGTAGCAGTGCAAAGGCTGCACAGAAGAAATCTGGTTTTAACACAACTCGATAATCCTACACTCATATAGTCTTGCTATGACTGAGCCATACCTGAATCATACAGTTATATAATTTCCACACAGCCTATGACAGTAACGGGTGCTCTTACTCCTCTTGGCATACGCTTAGTATAGAAAAAGACATATTACAAACGTTCTTTCTTTCTATCGCCCTTTTCTGCTCCACCTTAAGAAAACACATTGAAACATACCATAGGAAAAAACACCAGGAAAACCAAAATTAGGAGCCAATCCAAGGAAGTCATATAAAGAAACATAGAGCAATTACTTCATTCTCTCGCAAAAAATATTCCAATAGTCAAGGAAGAAGCAAGTTCTGTATCCACTGGTTATCCAACGGGAATAATGCAGAGTAAATCCTCAGTGAATATCAACCCAAATTATAGCTTTTCAAATTGTGTATTTCCATAATCCATAGGCCAGTACCTCCTGAAGCAAATATTAATTAACATGATCCTTAGGCAAGGTAACCTGAAGGCAAACAGTTCAGCTGAGTCCGGGAAAGGAAAACGGCAGTTCAGAGAAAAGCACCTGGGGTGATGAAACCTCGTATCACTGCTCGGTGCCTGTCGAAAGACTGGAATAACCGCCTTCCTGATTTCCCCTTGGAAGGCAGATCTTTACCTACTTTCTACCCTCCTCTCACCCTTCCAAGGATGAGTAGTGCTTTCACCACCTGGACCCTAAGAGGGCAGTCAGCTTCTACTTGGACAGGACTAAAGACTTCAGGTTGGACAACCAACTCTTCATTGGGTATGAGGGCAAGATGAAGGGCAAGGCTGTCCACAAGAGAACGCTGTCCGGGTGAATGATCCTCTGCATCAAGAGCTGCTGCGCCTTGGCCAAGAAGAAGCCTTCTGATGGTATTCGACCTCATTCCCCTAGAGCTAAGTCTTCTTCATCTGCTTTAGCTAGAGGTGTCCCTGTTGTAGACATCTGCAAGGTGGCAAATTGGGCCCCCTCCACACTGTTGCTAATCATTATTGCTCAGACTCAGAGGTGAGAAGGGACAGCCATGTTACACGTTTTGTGCTGCAAGATTCTTTTGGTGTAGGTAGGCAGGGACCCTCCGGGAGCGGGACTGCTTGGGGGTTCAATTCAAAAGGTGAGGAATCCACGGATGTATGACATTACAACGCATGCTTTTACAACGCATGCCTTTACAACGCATAGTGCTTTGGGGCGCTGGATAGTGAATTGTTTAATTTACTATTCCAACTCCAGTCCCCGTGGATAGTAGGGAAGGTGTTGGATAGTAAATTAAACCTATTCCGTATCCTAGAGCGCCCCCCAGCGCAATGCGTTTTAATGGTTTGCGTTGTAAAAGTTACGTCGTAAAGGCACTGCGTGGTAAAAGTTGCGTTGTAAAGGATGTTTCCCGGAATCCACAGGCAGATGTATCCACCAGAAGAACAAGTTACTTACCTTCGGTAATGCTTTTTCTGGTAGATACAGTATCTGCCTTTTGGATTCCTCACTGACCCACCCGCCTCCCGGTTGCCTGCCTGTTTATACTGAAGAAATAATTGGTGTGAAATTCATGTATTTTATTGTTATTTGAAATAATATTATGTTTGCCACTAGGAAATGTCTATATTTTAGAATTTCCAATTTCTTTTCTTCTTTAAATCATGTACTGTGTTTACTTGAGGAAATGTTGTATACTGTGTATACTTGTGAAATGGATGTATGACGTTACAACGCATACTTTTACCACGCCTACCATTACCACGCATTTTTTACAACGCAGGATCCATTACAACGCATACCATTACCACGCATGTATTTACAACGCATATACCTTTACAACGCATACAATTACAACGTAAGTATTGGTAAGTATATAATATTTTTAAATATTTATTTTAATTAAAATTAATATAATGTAATTTAATTTAATTTAATTAATTTAATTTAATTTAATTTAATTAATTGAATTTAATTTAATCAATTTAATTTAATGTAATTTAAATTTAATTATATTTAATTTTTACCCTGTACCCTTTTACCCAAAAACCCCAAACTGACTCTGAACCCAAAAAATACCCCTTTTACCCAAAAACCCAAAACTGACCCTGAACCCTAAAAATACCCCTTTACCCAAAAACCCAAAACTGACCCTGAACCCTAAAAATACCCCTTTACCCAAAAACTGAAAACTGACCCTGAACCCTAAAAATACTCCTTTACCCAAAAACTGAAAACTCACCCTGAACCCTAAAAATACCCCTTTACCCAAAAACTGAAAACTGACCCTAAACCCTAAAAATACCCCTTTACCCAAAAACTGAAAACTGACCCTGAACCCTAAAAATACCCCTTTACCCAAAAACTGAAAACTGACCCTGAACCCTAAAAATACCCCTTTACCCAAAAACTGAAAACTGACCCTAAACCCTAAAAATACCCCTTTACCCAAAAACTGAAAACTGACCCTAAACCCTAAAAATACCCCTTTACCCAAAAACTGAAAACTGACCCTGAACCCTAAAAATACCCCTTTACCCAAAAACCCAAAACTGACCCTGAACCCTAAAAATACCCCTTTACCCAAACACCCAAAACTGACCCTGAACCCTAAAAATACCCCTTTACCCAAAAACCCAAAACTGACCCTGAACCCTAAAAATACCCCTTTACCAAAAAACCCAAATAATATATATATATTTTTATTTATTTATATTTTTTATTTAAACCATTGCACAATTTACACAGTTCATTATAGATTCTTCAACCATCCATTGTATTCAATTATCGTATTACATCATACATAATGGAAAGTAAAGAAGAGAAAAAAAAAAAAAAAAAGAAAAAAGAAAAGGCAGTTTAGATTTCATTAAGCAACATATCAGCATCAACTCAGGTTATTTGCTTATTTCATTTGCCGTGTCATGAGCTGTTCAAGTCTCACAAATCCAGTCCTTCCTTCCATCTTATTATGGGATCCCATATCCTTAACCCCAAGCTTCTCCCTTTCCTACCTTTCCGGGCGTATATGTTCTTTTCCAAGTTATAGGTTGATAACAAGTTCGACAGCCAAACTTGCATTCCTGGGGGGTTTTTATCTAACCAAGCCCTAGCTAGACATAACCTAAAGACAGCCATTGCAACAAAGATGAATTCTCTCTGCATAACATTAGTATCTGTAGCTATCCCGAGGAGTATTTCTGGAGGTTTTAAAGTAATCTGGATATTAAGAGTGGCATCCAGAAACTGCTCTATATCCTTTATCACTGTCTTTATCTGTGGGCATAGTGCAAATAGATGTATTAAATCTGCATCGGGGGAGGAACATCTTGGGCATGTGGTGCCTGTAGTACCCCCCCATTTTGCTATTTTTGCAGGGGTAAAGTAGAGCGAATAAAGTGTTTTATACTGCTGCGATTGCAGCGGAGCTGAGCACAGAAGAGTTCGCCCTAAGTCCAGCGACTCCTTAAACCAACAGGGTTCCCCTTCTAGCCTCTCTGCCCACTTTTCGCCATGTTTATCCATGTCATCTGGTTTACTTGCTACCAGCTCTGCATAAAAGCACCGTATTGAGCAGTCTCCCCCCAATCTTATTTTCTCGAGGATTTCTACTTTAGCAAACCCTATGCTTCCACCTTGCTTATTCCCAAGAAAACTTCTTAGCTGAAAAAATTTAAAAAGGTCCCTCCTATCTAACCCAAATTTGGTCATTAGCTCCGTGAATTGAAGCATCCCTTCCTTATTCCTCACATCTCCAAGCTGAACTATCCCCTTTTCCACCCAGCCTGCCATTGTAATGTCGCCGAAGATCTGCCTTGGGAGAGAGATGTTTTTATATAGTCTCGTATACCAGTTGTATCGGCCCAACCCAAGTTTTTTCATCACTGCAATCCAAACCTTAGTAGCAGCTTGTACTGTCTTGAACCTAGTTCTTTTAAAATACGCAAAATCAATACATTTGAGGAAGGAGTTCTCTACCTCCTGTCCCAGCACAGTAGAATATATCCTGGATGAGTCATTCATTGTTCTAACGTCTACACCTCCCCCCCCTATCAATCCCCGCATATATTGGAGTGCAGATGCCCAATAGTATAATCTAAAATCGGGCACCCCCCACCCCCCCTTTTCTCTGGGAAGGGACATAAAGCGATATGCCCTTCGGGTCTTGCCATGGGCCCAAATAAATCTATTCAGAATTTTTTCCAGATCATTAAACCATTTTAGCTCAAAAAATAAAGGTATTGTCCTAAACAAATACAAAATTTTCGGTAAAATTAACATTTTTATAACGTTAGTGCAGCCTACTAATGACAGGTGCAAATTATTCATACGTACTAAATCGGACTTGACTTTTAACATGAGTGGCGCAAGATTGTTTTGTACCAACTCATCCAAATTAGATGTGATTGCAACCCCCAAGTATATAGCAGAGTCTACAACTCTTTGATCATTAAATACACTGTGTTGATTGCATACAATTTGGGTTTTGGAGCTGTTCAGGCTATAACCAGATATTTGCCCGAATCTTTGAGCTTCAGCCTCAATTTCCACTAAGGCCATACTAGGATTAGGAGTCAAGATAGCAATGTCATCCGCGTAAGCTAGTGTCTTTATTACGCATCCATTCAACCTTACTGGGGGGATTCTTATATTGCTTTCAAATACCCCTTTACCCAAAAACTGAAAACTGACCCTAAACCCTAAAAATACCCCTTTACCCAAAAACTGAAAACTGACCCTGAACCCTAAAAATACCCCTTTACCCAAAAACCCAAAACTGACCCTGAACCCTAAAAATACCCCTTTACCCAAACACCCAAAACTGACCCTGAACCCTAAAAATACCCCTTTACCCAAAAACCCAAAACTGACCCTGAACCCTAAAAATACCCCTTTACCAAAAAACCCAAATAATATATATATATTTTTATTTATTTATATTTTTTATTTAAACCATTGCACAATTTACACAGTTCATTATAGATTCTTCAACCATCCATTGTATTCAATTATCGTATTACATCATACATAATGGAAAGTAAAGAAGAGAAAAAAAAAAAAAAAAAGAAAAAAGAAAAGGCAGTTTAGATTTCATTAAGCAACATATCAGCATCAACTCAGGTTATTTGCTTATTTCATTTGCCGTGTCATGAGCTGTTCAAGTCTCACAAATCCAGTCCTTCCTTCCATCTTATTATGGGATCCCATATCCTTAACCCCAAGCTTCTCCCTTTCCTACCTTTCCGGGCGTATATGTTCTTTTCCAAGTTATAGGTTGATAACAAGTTCGACAGCCAAACTTGCATTCCTGGGGGGTTTTTATCTAACCAAGCCCTAGCTAGACATAACCTAAAGACAGCCATTGCAACAAAGATGAATTCTCTCTGCATAACATTAGTATCTGTAGCTATCCCGAGGAGTATTTCTGGAGGTTTTAAAGTAATCTGGATATTAAGAGTGGCATCCAGAAACTGCTCTATATCCTTTATCACTGTCTTTATCTGTGGGCATAGTGCAAATAGATGTATTAAATCTGCATCGGGGGAGGAACATCTTGGGCATGTGGTGCCTGTAGTACCCCCCCATTTTGCTATTTTTGCAGGGGTAAAGTAGAGCGAATAAAGTGTTTTATACTGCTGCGATTGCAGCGGAGCTGAGCACAGAAGAGTTCGCCCTAAGTCCAGCGACTCCTTAAACCAACAGGGTTCCCCTTCTAGCCTCTCTGCCCACTTTTCGCCATGTTTATCCATGTCATCTGGTTTACTTGCTACCAGCTCTGCATAAAAGCACCGTATTGAGCAGTCTCCCCCCAATCTTATTTTCTCGAGGATTTCTACTTTAGCAAACCCTATGCTTCCACCTTGCTTATTCCCAAGAAAACTTCTTAGCTGAAAAAATTTAAAAAGGTCCCTCCTATCTAACCCAAATTTGGTCATTAGCTCCGTGAATTGAAGCATCCCTTCCTTATTCCTCACATCTCCAAGCTGAACTATCCCCTTTTCCACCCAGCCTGCCATTGTAATGTCGCCGAAGATCTGCCTTGGGAGAGAGATGTTTTTATATAGTCTCGTATACCAGTTGTATCGGCCCAACCCAAGTTTTTTCATCACTGCAATCCAAACCTTAGTAGCAGCTTGTACTGTCTTGAACCTAGTTCTTTTAAAATACGCAAAATCAATACATTTGAGGAAGGAGTTCTCTACCTCCTGTCCCAGCACAGTAGAATATATCCTGGATGAGTCATTCATTGTTCTAACGTCTACACCTCCCCCCCCTATCAATCCCCGCATATATTGGAGTGCAGATGCCCAATAGTATAATCTAAAATCGGGCACCCCCCACCCCCCCTTTTCTCTGGGAAGGGACATAAAGCGATATGCCCTTCGGGTCTTGCCATGGGCCCAAATAAATCTATTCAGAATTTTTTCCAGATCATTAAACCATTTTAGCTCAAAAAATAAAGGTATTGTCCTAAACAAATACAAAATTTTCGGTAAAATTAACATTTTTATAACGTTAGTGCAGCCTACTAATGACAGGTGCAAATTATTCATACGTACTAAATCGGACTTGACTTTTAACATGAGTGGCGCAAGATTGTTTTGTACCAACTCATCCAAATTAGATGTGATTGCAACCCCCAAGTATATAGCAGAGTCTACAACTCTTTGATCATTAAATACACTGTGTTGATTGCATACAATTTGGGTTTTGGAGCTGTTCAGGCTATAACCAGATATTTGCCCGAATCTTTGAGCTTCAGCCTCAATTTCCACTAAGGCCATACTAGGATTAGGAGTCAAGATAGCAATGTCATCCGCGTAAGCTAGTGTCTTTATTACGCATCCATTCAACCTTACTGGGGGGATTCTTATATTGCTTTCAATTTTCCTTATCAAGGGATCTAGGTAAAGAGCAAATAATAATGGTGATGCCGGGCAGCCCTGTCTAGTCCCTCTCCCAATCGTAACCGCTAGTGATTTGCCTCTATTTACTCTAATCCTTGCTGTAGGGTTTTTATAAAGTGTCTTCGTTGCCATTACAAAACTATTTCCAAATCCATTCCATTTTAGTATTTGCCATAGATATTCCCAGGACACTCTATCGAAAGCCTTTTCGGCGTCTAAAAATAGTGCTGCAAGAGGGTCCCCCATGCCATTTGCTGCATCAAATGCTGTAATAACTTGTCTGGTGTGTTGCGTTGTGCCTTTGCCGGGAATAAAACCATGCTGAGTATGACTTACCAACCCCTCTATTACTCCCGCCAGTCTTGTCGCTACAATCTTAGAGTATATCTTCGCATCAGCATTCAACAATGTGATAGGTCTGTATGATCCTGGGAGTGTTGGAATTTTCCCTTTTTTTAAAATGACAATAATATCTGCTTCCCCCCATGTCTCGGGTAATTTATCCCCTTTCTGTGCCTCCATCATGACATTGAACATTTCCAAACCCACTGTTTGATAAAAGACCTTGTAAAACTCCACCGGGATCTGATCTGGCCCGGCAGCTTTACCGGCCGGGAGCATGCTTATAGCCATGATAAATTCCTCTAGGGCAAAGGGGGAATCCAAGCTGTCTCTCTCATCTACCGTCAGACCTGGATCGACATTCTCCCTTAAATAATTTTCCATCTCACCCACCGTTCCCGTGCTATCCCTGGTATATAATTTTTCATAAAACTGCCTAAATACCTCTCTCACTCTATCTGCTTCAGTTACCAAAGTTCCGTTCTCATTCATAATCTCGACAATATCCGATGCAGCTAGTCTCTGTCTGGTACGTACTGCCAAAAGATGGCCTATCTTCTCGCTCAGCTCATACGCATCCTCTCTTTTAGACAGATAATTCTCTGCTGCTTTTTTAGAGATACTTTCCGTCACCTCTGCCCTGAGTGCCACTATTTTTAACAGATGATCTTCTATTGGTGCCCTATTTCTTAAAGCCTGCGCCAGGTCCTCCTCCACCCTTATCAGTTTTTGTACCACTTCGCTAATTTTGAGTCTTGTTCTTTTCTGTGCTGAAAACACATAAGACATTGTTTCTCCCCGTACTCCTGCCTTAAAGGCATCCCAGACTACTCCCACTGGGGCTGAATCTTTATTAATTTCCCAGTATGATCTAATCCATCCTGTCATATGACCCCTATAGCCTTCATCTTTCAGCAGAGCTCTGTCAAAAGTCCACTGTCTATCTTTTGTTTGTGCCTGACCCAGATTAATCGTTAAAACCAAGGGACTGTGGTCTGAAACAATTCGAGGCTGTTTCTCTATCTGTACCTCTGATAACAGGGAGTGTGAGATCAGGAAGTAATCCAGCCTAACAAGTACTTTATGTGGGGCCGAATAAAATGTACTGCTATCGATACTTGGTTTTATTTTTATCCATGGGTCTACTAAAGAGTTATTTACTACCATAGCTGATAATGCCCTATGGGTTCTCTTTTTTCTTCCTGTATAAGTGGCCCCAATTTGACCAAATGAACTAGTAGGATCATGAATATTAAGATCTCCACAGCATATAATTGGCTCAGGCCACAGTGCCAGCTCTGTATCTAAGAATTGAAAGAGGTCTGGGTCATCTTCCGTAGACCCATACACAGAGACTATGGTGCATTTTTCCCCCTTAAATTTTATTTCTATTATAACCCATCTTCCCCACTTATCTTCTGCCTTCCTTATTACTACCACATCAGAGGGTCTTCCTAGTACCGCCACTCCTCTGTGTTTTGTCTCTTGCGTAACCCTAGCTGACTCATTATATAGCTCTTGGAAGCTTCAACATGCGTTTTGTAGTGTAGTTACTATCTTCCCAATAGGCTCTGCGCATTGGAATAATACCTACAGCAGTAAAGGCCTAGGCCAGACGTTAACTAGGTCTACTACTGTTGATACTAGACTTAAGTTTTGGGTTTGCCAGCATAGCTCAGAGTTCGCTAGAAACTTTCTCGAATGTTCAGGAAAGAATTAACTCCCCTGATTAGACAAGAAGGGATTTAGTTTCTGACAACCATAGAACATGACAACTTTGCTCTCCCCTAATCAAGAGTGTATCTCCAGAGTCGTGTGAGCACAAGGCAATTATTTTACTCAGTCAGTACGTGCATTCTTAGTCTCATCAGATTGTAGAGAAAAGGAAGAGACGGGCGTGTTCAATAAAAAGGTGTTATTTATTGATCAGTCTCTTTTCTCGTACAAGAGAAATGGATCGATATTATTGCAATACTTATAGTTAAGTAAAGTGCATACATTAAAAGCAATAGTATAAAATAATACTGTAAAAACATTGATATGGTTTCTGAGCCATATGATGTTTAAAATGATTAAAATATATTTACATACACATATACATTTGACTAAACGTACTCAACTGGTGTTTCTAAATACGCCTACCCCGTGTACCTGACCTAAGTCTAATGCGTGGGCGGGAATAGAAAGTTACAGTTTAAGTTAAGTTTGTTTTTGCCAAGTGAATAACTAAAGAATTCTCTGTGAGGGGTTATTCAGTTCTGTACCTGGAAGTTAGGATGAATGAGGAATGGTATCTCTTTCTCTGGTCTCGATATTCCAGGCTGCCTGCGAGGGCTGCCCGAAAGCGCCGGTGCTGGGTCTCTCGGTAGGAGATAGCAGCGCGTCTCTCAGCGCGTCAGGAAGGCGGGGCTGCTGCCAGCGGGGTCTGCTCTGCTTCTGGGCTTCGGCAAGTATGGCTGCTCCGTCTCGTCACCACGCGTGTGTTTGCATAGGGCAAGATCGGCAATATTTATACCTTAAAGGTGCCGGGATTGACGTAAGGATGGACATAGATACGTCAATAAAGATGTCATACGACTTGCTCGTTAGCACATTCTTTTACTGAAGTTCTCTGTGAAATCAAAACAATGGCCGCACGGATTTTCCAGGTTGTCATAGGTTTGATTTGTTATGAGAACGTTGTATGCCTTATCAGGGGCTGGAGGAATGTCGCTTGTCTAATTAGATCTCAAGCGTTATGACCTAATCAGATAACACGTTCCTGTGCCGTAGTGTGACTGCGTCAGATAACGGTATCTGCATCATGGGGGCTTTTCTTGCCTCATGGGCTGACTGTTAGTTAACTTGATAGTTAGTTTAACCAGAATAGGGTCAGGAATAGGGGGATCGATTCAGAACCTATAGGAATACATGACACCCACTCCACGCTAACTATGGTCATATTTACTAATCTATGCATAGTATAACATAGTACAACATACTATAGAGTATAGTGTATACCTCACCACCCCAAAATACATTAATGCATTTTGAAATTTTCAAATATACTGAAAAATTGCAGTCATATATATTGTATGCACTTAAGCTATGAATTAAACGCTAAAGTAAACACGCATTTGTAGACATTATTGCTTAATTGGTATATGAGAAATACACATGAAATGGCTCTTAATATGGCTATACAGAAAGAAAGTTCGAGACCATTTCATCACATAATAAAATATTTGTGAACATACCAGCGGGCAACTAAAGTTTATAAAGTATCTAAAAATAGAAATCTTAGTTCTCTAGGAATAGTTTCTTACTTTAAGCAGAAGATAAGTGTCCCGAAAATTTTGTAAAAAATAATTTGGGGCTGCTAAAAAATTGTTGTCCGTGAACTGGTGGGAAAAATTGTTCATGTGACTTTATTTTTAAAGTAGAAGGCCGAATTCAGGGAACGCCGTGTGCGAGCTTGCTCAAAAGTCTCTATTTCTGTTCTGGAGAGAACATCATATCATTAAGGCTTTCGAAAAAACTGTCAACAGCTTCATGGGAAAGTTCCACTAAGTCGGAAATAGGTGTAACCATGCATTCGTGCGCATGATTGTCTCCATTGACATTCTGATTCGCATTGCTGACAGAAGGTCGTACCTGATCGATGCTGCTTTCATCTTGAACTTCACTACTCTTCAATCGTAGTGGTGAAGATTCCACGAATGCCGTCATCAGGATTGGCAGCCTTTGAGGGCAGCACAAAGCGTGAACCTTGGTAGGAACCAACAATGTATCTGCATCCACTGGCGCATCCGATTGTAGCGTCAGACATGTGTCTAACACGCATTCTTCTCCGCATAGCAGACACCTCAATACAGGTAAAACACATCTTTGCCACATTGGTCGAAATGATAGAAACCAAGTCATGTTCAGGTCTCTAAGCCGGGAGAGTCCCAGGATTTTTGATATCCGGTCCCGGTATCCAATGGCTAGGATTGTTTCTTCCATTGTCGCGAGAGTTTGATCTGTGACATGGGTTGCCATAACGAAAAATAAGGACTAAGAATAGGATTCCTGCAATTAGTCCCAGGATCAGGGGAAGTCCGCCAAAAATCGAATGGACGAAATCTGGAAAAATACCCAGTATGGCTTTGAATGGTGTTAATGCCATCGAAAATACTGTCTTAAATACCTTTGAGACCCCAGTGGTATCAGAAATATTTAAGATTTCGCTCAGGATTTCCGCGAAATGTACGGGGGAATTAGTCGATAATAATGTATGTATCTCTGCAGTCGTCCTTGCGACTTGTAGATCATACGTTTCTTTTGATGACGTGAGCCTTGTAGGCATCTGAAGAAGCACTGTTTTCATTCTGCTTAAAGTATCTATTCGAATAGAAGTAATTTTCAAACTGGGCCATGCCCTTGCCTCCCTGTCTGGAAAGGAGCTGGGGAACAAAGAACGTCCACAGCACTTGACCTTCGCAGTCGTAGTGACTAGATAAGGAGTCCCGGGCATAAGACTACAGCATCTGCGGTCTACAATAAGAATGTAACTCCCATTATAGAGTCTTTGAAAGAATGGTTCTATTTCTGTTGCAGGTGCGCCTTGCTGGTGACATGAAAGGTTGTATGAATTCCCTTCACAGGCTCCATGCAAACTAATTCCGTTACACAGAAGCGTGCCGCTTAGTGACATCGCACAATTGTTGCCACTAAGAAACACTTTCTGTCCTTTATTACTGACACATGCATGTGAATAGGGCAGGTTCCAAGTTGTTTTAAGGTACCCCTTCCCCAATTTCTCGTACATGCCAGCCTGTATATATTTTTGGCAGTATTGAAACCTGAAGGTTGAGATTGGAATATTTATGATTCCGTGGATTATCCATTCACTGACAGGTCGTTCTGACATTGTCATTGGTAATCTTTCTAGTTTTTCAATGCTCAAGATTGTATAATCAGCACCCTTTTGCGCCATACCGATTTGTCTATCAGTAAGGTTAAAGATTTGGAATAGTGACGTTGTGTTGATTAAACGCCAAGGCACATAGCCTGAACGCAGATTTTGTAACGTCCAGCCAAGCTGTACAATAGAACGCAATTGTGACTGACCATGTTGTAATAACAGTAAGTCTTGCGATAATATATCGATTGCTGAAGACACAATGCTGTCTAATGAAAAAATTCTGGAGGACAGAGTCATTAACCCATTGTCCACTACAGAAAGTGATTTTTCCAAATGAATACGGTCAATTTCCCGTATTCTTTCTGCTGTTTCAATTTGATTAACCTTCCAGGCCTCATTGTATGCTGCATATACAGAGGCTGCTATGAAACGCTTTTGACGCTGTTTGCGTGGTCCCATTATGAAATCACGCAAGTCAGCACCATCAGTAAGTAAAGTTAGGTGTTGCTTAATTTCAGGCAGTGTGGAAGTTTGTAGCCACTGAAGGCATAATTTGCCCACACTGTAGGTTGTTATTATCCCTGGGTGATGTCTTTGGGGATATCTAGGGTCTGGCCTGGTCATTTTGAACCCCTGTGTTTTATTCAGGAATCTGTCTTGACAGTTATTTGTATCTGTGGGCCAGATTAACCATTGTTTCCAATCAGGATGTGTTCTGTTTTGGTTTAATATATGGTTTACGTCTATCTCTTCATCCGTATCCGAGCTATTGCTAAACATTGTTGGCTTTGGAATAGACGGTTTATTTAAATCTTTGATTTTGGCTAGGCCAAGACAGGTGGTTTGTTGAACAGTGTCATTTAAAAATATCATTTGTTCTGGGATCATGCAAGCTCTAAACAAAGCTTCTAAACCCTGTACTTGCCATTCTTTTGTACCCCAAACACTTTTCAAATCAACATTTTTGTCCCAATAATCAAATCCAAAAGTATTCATTTCTTCGAAGAATGAATCTGAATATATCAACTTTGTGTTGGTTATCATGGTTTTCATCCCTGTCTTGTTTGACAATTTAAAATAGAATGTTTCAGCATTACTTGTGTTAAAACCTGAAAAATATGAATATTTGTCGTAAACGGTTCTTGAGCTCCCTTTTGGAGGTGTTGCACAATGTTCCCATTGATTATAATTTAAAACATTTCTAGGTTGTGCAGATTTATGTAAAAAATGGTTACCATAGTGGTTATAGCAATTCATACTATCATAATTTGTAGAACCTTGCAAATAATCATGTTTTGTAAATTTAGCAGACATTACTAAGTCAGACATCATGTTATTAATGCTTTCGAAGTCCCAATCATCAGCAAATGAGTTTGGTTTTGCAAAGTCACTCAAGGAGATCTTGATTTGGTGTGGATATTTCAGGATCTCGACCGGACCATAAATTTCATAGTCAGTGTTGTCCCAGGCTACCCCACCAGGTATAGGATTGGCTGTGAAGTTGGCTGAAGAAAGTTCTCTTTTCTCGACGTGTGAAGATGTGTGTGGTTTGAGGATCAAGTTGATGTTCTGACTTGCTGTGTCCATTTTAGCATATTTTCCCTCAATGAAGCGTCCCAAAGTTAATACCATGATGAGCCAAAGTATGAGGATAAATGCACCAAAACCCACCCAAAATTCAATCCATGGAGAAATCAGATATGTTTCTTTCAGTTGGTTCAAAAGTTCCTTAGCTTTGTCTTTAAAGGATTTTGATGATGGCTGTGTCTTTGATTCACTGAGGCTTTCAGAGGAATCATCGAAGTTGATGAAGTAGCCGGATGCAGTTCTGTCAATTGTTCCAATTGGTTCAGGATTTCTGTTTCTTGCATTTTCACTTGGTACTTCATTATAGATTGGTGTGTCTCTGCTAAATGTTTTTATTTGGGTTTTCAGAGGTCTTAGTTCTATTGCATTGTTGCATAGTCCTTGTTGTTCTTCTGTAGGCGTTTCGAATGTGATGAGCCTCTTCGTTAGGACCTCTGTACTGGTAGCAAACCTTGGTGTTCTGCTACTTATTGGGAGTCCACTTGGCCTACTGTTTGTTATCGGCCACATGTTGTGGTTTTACCAGGTCGATGGATACAACTCGGTTCTCCTTTTTACCAGCAAGTGGCGGTAGTACAACTGATCTTGTCCCGTTGACGGACAAGACAGGAACTGCTTTTCTGTAAGAAGGCCCAAATTCCTTCTTTACCGTGATCTTCTCCCTGACTAGATCCCCGACTTTTGGAATCCAGACAGGTCTTGCTGGGACAGGTGGTGATTCTTCAGTGGTTGTTGGCTGTTGTTTCAACTGTATGTTGCTCAGGTCTTTTCTTGTTTTGTTTAAGTCCTGCAAAATAGCCAAACGGTCTTTGACATCAAAGCTTTTTTCTTTAACCACTGAAGTCTGACTGTCGAGGTCAGAGATAATCATTCTAGTTCCAAATAATAATTCGTACGGACTGAATCCCTTCAGAGAATTTCTTGGCAAGTTATTTAGACTACGTTGGACACTTATTAGATGTTCGACCTACCCAGCTCCCGAACCTAATATCCTTTCCATTATAGATTGCTTTCTGCCTTGGTTTTTTCTTTACACCATCCCGTACCCTCAGGAAGGAAGTGAGAAGATTCCCGCTGGGCTGTGCTCATTCGGCCATGTTTCCCCCCCGGCCGGAGGGCTTGAGTGAAAACAATGGTCGAACGTAGCATGCTCTTAGCGTATATGCCATTTAGACTTGCAAATCTTTGTATAACAGTCCGGACGTCAGCCGAGTGCTGAGGATCGACATTATAAGTGGAAACTAGCCTGTATATGTTAATCGCAAGCCCTGCTTTTTACTGGTGATATTATCTGCCTTGATACGACGAGGTATTAAACTGTTTCTCTCCCCACTGCGATCTCTGTTGCAGTTTGGGCAGTTTTTTACAAACATGGTGTGATGCAGGCTCATGCCTGGCCACCAGTACAGTGATTGTAATTCTTCCAGAGAATCTTTCAGTTTGAGGTGTCCAAGACCCTCACCCATGTGTGCGTCTGCGATTAACAAGCTTCTCCTGTCCATGTTTGGAATCACTCTATCCCCCACTCCAGGGATTCGAGCAAAAGGGACGGATTTTGCATCGATTATGTATGTATAATTGAGTGGATAGTTGATCGGTAACGCTGAGCAGTCGCCTTTTGATGACGTTTTCACTGCCAGCACTGTTTCACCGTCAATGTATTTTAATGTACGCTTTTTTCGAACTACGGGAGCCGTTTTAGTTGCTGCCGCTGTGGCTGTTTCAGCCAATGAATTCCCTGCAACGTGAACGCCATCACGCTGATGACTCAGTGAGTGTGTCACGTGAGTCCTTGGTAGTTCTTTTTGTAAAAGAGCTATTTGTTCCCAGAGCAATTTCTGCTTTATTGGTGCATCTGTGTCATCTTTGTAACCGTTCTGAATCCATGTCTGCAAATCCTTGTTATATGATTTGACGCAGTAATATGAATCTGACACTATAAGTGTCGGGAATTCGCGATCCGCATTATCTAGCGCCATTTTCAATGCTATTATTTCAGTTTGTTGTTCTGAATTAGTTTCAACTGAGTGTGTTTTTGTTAATAGAGGTCTTAGTTTACCTCCGCGCCACACTTCTTTTGTAATCTCACATGTGGGGTTGTATGCTTGTTCTCCCCAAACGGAGGGTTGAGCATGTCCGTCTGTATAGATTACACAGGCGTAATGTCGTAGAGGCAGAATGTCGATTGGCAGAGGATACGTCTTTTCATATTTTAGATTTTTTAATTCTTCTAGTTATGGATCAAAGTAGTAGTATACTTTGTCCGTTGTGATTGAATTCATCCATTGTATCCATTCCGGATTCAATGTTGTTGTTGGTAAATTACACGGTGTTGTTAGTGCCTCAAAGGCTGATTCTGCTGTTCTGACTGTGATATGTCTACCGTCAGCTATGTCTTTTTCTCTAGCTATTGCGGTTTGAACTGCACGAATGATTTTTTCTGTATTACTGAATTTCTGTTCAGCTTCTGTGTACAAGTGTGATTTGAATGCAATTGGTACCTTTTCTCCCTCATTAGAGGTCAGGTATGTGAATCCGCATCTCCCTGGGATGACTCGAATCACAAGATTGCGTGTGTTATCACGTGTTTCTAATTTTGTTTTAATTAGCATGTCTGTTTGTAAGGATCTCAAAATTTCTGTGTGTGTTTGAGTCCAATTGGATCTTTTAAAGTCTGGTTTAATTAGATCATAAAGGGGTTTGACCCTTTCTGCGTAATTTGCAATGTATGTTCTTCCGAAATTTAGGAAGCCTAGAATTGACTGTAGGTTTTTTAGTGTTTTAGGAGCTTGGATTACGGCACATTTCTCTAGGAAATTGTCTGCCAGGCTTTTACCTTCACTTGATAACTCATATCCTAAGAATAGGACTGTCAGATGGGCAATTCTGGATTTTTTAAAGTTGAATTTGTAACCCTCTGCTGCGAACCCAAGTATTATGGTGTTCACTCTTTTCAAGTGAGTATCCAAGTCATCGTCTGTTAAGTAAATGTCATCGACATAAGATAATGCTTCATCATCATATAGCTGTAGTAATTCTGTTACTCTCGCTGAGAATACCCCCGGGCTGTTCTTGTACCCCTGGGCTAACCGACAGAATTGTTTTTGAGTGCCATTTACTGAGAATGCAGTTAAATATCTGCTCTCTGGTGCTATGTTTTGACAAAAGAATCCATTGGAGATGTCCAAGGTTGTTTTGTATTTTTTGCGCACTATGTTATTCATTAGTGCAGCACTGTGTGAGTTTTGCACTGCAAAGGTTTTGCAACATGTGTTAAGGTGTCGGTAATCCAAAACTAGACGATATGAATTGTCTGGTTTGGAGACCGGAAACAAAGGGTTGTTCATTTGTGAGGTGCAAGTTTCAATCACCCCCTGGTATTCTAGCTGATCTAGTATTTCATTTACCTGTTTTTTAGCTTCTTGCTTAATTGGGTACTGCCTTTGTGCAGTAGGTTGTGATTTTAACTGGATTTTGTGAGGAGGAGAGTCCTCATCCCATCCTACATGATTTTTATATAAAGCAGGTGCTAAGGCCACTGCCCACTTTCTAGCAAGTGTGTATTTTTTATGAATCGGGATTTGATTCGAGAAGGCAGGCATAATTACTTCTTCGCCATGAGGGCACTCCCTGACAAACTCTGGTGGCCAGTCTTTTTCAGCTAGAAGGATATCATAGCCCTTGGAGAGGTTATCCCAAAATAGTCCCCTTATTTTCCTAGTCTTATCTCCCTCTATACGTAATGTTATCTCGTATATCTTGTGGGGTTTGCTAACTCTGGTGTCTGCAGTTTCCACTTGAAGATATTCATTCCTGTCCACTGTCTCCAGATGATTCATAAGGACTTTGCGAGCTATGCTCACTTCTGCTGCGCTGTCTAGCATTGTCTGAGCCCACTCTCCGTTTTTCAGTTGTGTCCTCAGTATTCTCGGCATTGTTAACTACCTTGATACTGGCTACCTTCTTTTTTGGAAATTGTAATTTCTTTTTTTGTTGAGCAGGTTCCTTGTCTTTGGACTTGGCGTGCTCTTCTCTTTGTTCTGATCGTCCTCTTCTTTCCGATTTCTGCGAGGAAGTCTGAAAAGATTGAGAGGGACGTGTATCAATGTCTTGATATCTATCAGGTTTTTTAATATTATCCCTATTTCTAAGGTTATATCTTTTCCCAGAGGGGTCACTCTGGGGTGACCTGTGTCTCTGGTTCGGAGATTTCTCCCTTCGCCTAGGAGACCTTCCTCGGGACTGGAATTTCTTTTCTTTTGGATTGGATTGTTTGTTTCCATCCCAGTTCTTTTTTGGTGAATTATTATTAAAAAATATTTTTTCTGGACTTTCAGTCAGTTGCGGTTTTACTGGTATTCCACCTAAACTATCTCTACCTAGTTCTTCATAGGATTTTTCTATGATTCTGGCAATTTCAGCTGGTTGGTCTGCTATATCTGTCTCTTTTAACCTCTGGCGGATCGCCACGTTTGCTGCTTCACCTTTTATATTGGCTAATAATATAGCCGAGACCTGCTTGAAGTCTTTCAGTAATTTCATACCAAGAGTTAAAGCTGGTTCTGGACCGTATTCGTCTTGAATTTGTTTTAGCACATCTGGTATCACCGAAATGGATGGAACACCGTGCGTTTTTGTGTAGATTGAAGCAAAGACTGTACCCCAAGTGTCACAGTCCTCTATGTGTGGTGCGATTCCCATTGGGAGACATATAGTCAGAATCCTGTGTTTTTCTAGTGGGGTGGTGTCAGGAAACACCGCCTCTATTTGGGTGATTTTCTGTGCCAACCAGAATGGTATCTGTTCCCGTTTAGCCGGAACTTTACCTAGGCAGGATTGGATGTTCTGTGGTGTGATTTTATTTGTGTTCCCCTGGTGAGGGGTCAGCTGTGGAAGTTTAATCGCTGGCTGAATTGTTGAAGTCCGCATTACATACTGGACTAATTGTCTATGAATTGTTAGTAATTGTTTTAGCTGTATTAACAGCTCTCCTGTAGACATTCCTTCGATGTCTGGGTGTGGTGTGTATCCGGCTAAGACCGGCCACGTTGTTCCTGGCCTACCTAAAGGACCGAGCCTGGTGATGTGATTATTATGTATTAGGGCGCCATCAAATAAGAGCAAATGCTCTTGGAATTTGAGTGGTACTTCCACCTCCTCGAAAGGAGTGTAAATGTCAGGTGGAACCTCTATTTTGTAATAGTGGAAGTACTTTGTTACAGCATTTGCTGCTGGAAAATGTATCCATGTATAGTATACCTCTGCCTGCCGATATTCGTGTGCCTCAATTACGAATATGACTGTGCCACCTCTAGGTGTCAGTCCATTTTCTATAAGTTTTAAGGTTATAGATTTCCTTTTGGCGACCGGGATGAGTATTATATCCCCGTCCGCATCTAGTGCTGCAGTATCAGCTGCTGCTATTTCAGCTGCTAATCTAACTGCCTCTCTTTCTTCATCACTGTCTCCCATTTTAGCGACAGGATGGTATTATGTTTGTTTGCAGATCAGGTTTCTTATGGAACAAAGATTAGATGCACAATATTTTGGAACAGTGTATCCTTCAACGTTGACTAAACCAAGAACCTTACATAGGAGTTCCCTCCTGCGAGGTTTTGGAGGATATTACCTTTCACCCACTCCAGACGTCTTTGGAGTATTTGGGAAAAGGGGTCTGAGTGAGAAAGCACGACTGAGTTACTCTAAATGTCTTACGTTAGTTTTATCGCCCTTTCCAAACGCGTTGGGCGCCATGTAGTGTAGTTCCTATCTTCCCAATAGGCTCTGCGCATTGGAATAATACCTACAGCAGTAAAGGCCTAGGCCAGACGTTAACTAGGTCTACTACTGTCGATACTAGACTTAAGTTTTGGGTTTGCCAGCATAGCTCAGAGTTCGCTAGAAACTTTCTCGAATGTTCAGGAAAGAATTAACTCCCCTGATTAGACAAGAAGGGATTTAGTTTCTGACAACCATAGAACATGACAACTTTGCTCTCCCCTAATCAAGAGTGTATCTCCAGAGTCGTGTGAGCACAAGGCAATTATTTTACTCAGTCAGTACGTGCATTCTTAGTCTCATCAGATTGTAGAGAAAAGGAAGAGACGGGCGTGTTCAATAAAAAGGTGTTATTTATTGATCAGTCTCTTTTCTCGTACAAGAGAAATGGATCGATATTATTGCAATACTTATAGTTAAGTAAAGTGCATACATTAAAAGCAATAGTATAAAATAATACTGTAAAAACATTGATATGGTTTCTGAGCCATATGATGTTTAAAATGATTAAAATATATTTACATACACATATACATTTGACTAAACGTACTCAACTGGTGTTTCTAAATACGCCTACCCCGTGTACCTGACCTAAGTCTAATGCGTGGGCGGGAATAGAAAGTTACAGTTTAAGTTAAGTTTGTTTTTGCCAAGTGAATAACTAAAGAATTCTCTGTGAGGGGTTATTCAGTTCTGTACCTGGAAGTTAGGATGAATGAGGAATGGTATCTCTTTCTCTGGTCTCGATATTCCAGGCTGCCTGCGAGGGCTGCCCGAAAGCGCCGGTGCTGGGTCTCTCGGTAGGAGATAGCAGCGCGTCTCTCAGCGCGTCAGGAAGGCGGGGCTGCTGCCAGCGGGGTCTGCTCTGCTTCTGGGCTTCGGCAAGTATGGCTGCTCCGTCTCGTCACCACTCGTGTGTTTGCATAGGGCAAGATCGGCAATATTTATACCTTAAAGGTGCCGGGATTGACGTAAGGATGGACATAGATACGTCAATAAAGATGTCATACGACTTGCTCGTTAGCACATTCTTTTACTGAAGTTCTCTGTGAAATCAAAACAATGGCCGCACGGATTTTCCAGGTTGTCATAGGTTTGATTTGTTATGAGAACGTCGTATGCCTTATCAGGGGCTGGAGGAATGTCGCTTGTCTAATTAGATCTCAAGCGTTATGACCTAATCAGATAACACGTTCCTGTGCCGTAGTGTGACTGCGTCAGATAACGGTATCTGCATCATGGGGGCTTTTCTTGCCTCATGGGCTGACTGTTAGTTAACTTGATAGTTAGTTTAACCAGAATAGGGTCAGGAATAGGGGGATCGATTCAGAACCTATAGGAATACATGACAGTTTCTTGGAGGCAGACCAAATCCAGCTTGAGTGTCCTAAGTAGTGCCGCCACCTTTAATCTTTTCCCCAGATCATTCAGACCGCACACATTAATAGTAGCTATCCTACAGGTCATTTACCTAAATCGTTTATTTTACCCAACTCCATAACCCATTCCGTGTCAGGCATTTTATTCTCATAGAAAACCTGATATGTATCGTGAGGTCTCATCCTTTCTATTGTTGAATACCAATAAGAATTCTTTACTTGTGATCTGAAATGTGCTTTTTTGTGCTGTTTCTTCCATAGTTTCACTCTTTTTTTTTGTTTTTTTAACCCTCCCTACCCCCCCTCTTCCCCTACTCCCGCCCTCCCCTGGCTCTGAACCCCTCCCCCCTCCCCCCCTTTACAGGCAAATAGGTCCGGCAGACCTATGTGTAGCCGCTTTTGAGTTGCGACAGTCGCAACCCCCCTCAGCCTATTGACTCATAGGCTGCCAACCTTCCTGAAGCACCTTTGGATCAGTCGGACACTCATACTCGATCGATCATTCATCCTTCATTCTTGCATTATATACCTTATATACAATACTTGTAAACCATCCTCAATGATAATTATAGCATTTATCCCCCTTTCTTGCTTTTCAGCTCTTCAATAAACTGCTGCACTTTAATTTCTGAGTTAAACATACTTATTCTGCCTTTTGTCACTACTTTCAGCCTAGCGGGGAAGAGGAGATACGCTTCTGACCCTAGTGCCTGTAGTGGTGTGATCAGCTGTCTCAGCCTCCATCTTCTCTCTACTGTGGCATGGCAGAAGTCGGGCCTAGCAAAGAATGAGGACCCCTCAAAAACTCTTTTAGAATCCGGTCTGGCCTTAGCTATGATCTCCTCTCTTAGCAAGAAGTTCCCCACGTTTACCAAAATCGCTCTGGGGTAGGAGCCCTGACTATTCTGGCTATTCTTCCCCGCTCCTCGCTTTAGTGTGAAAGGATATCTGTGTGCCCGCTGAATCTCTTTCTCCCAGTCCCATTCCGACTCTGGGAAGGCCCCCTTCAGTAAGTTCACTACATATCGCCTCGTATCTTGCCCTTCAATCCCCTCTGCCACACCCAAAAGTCTAACGTTATTTCTTCGCTGTCGATTTTCAAAATCTTCCAGCTTCCATTGGAAATCTTCTGATCGCTTTTCCTGATCTGTTTTAAAGGTCTTAAAGTCCCCCATGTCGTCTTCCAGTTTGCCTGTCCGTTCTTCAGCTTCCGTAACTCTTTCCGCTAGTTCATCGTATAATTTGTTCATTTTCCTCATTGTATTCTGAATTTATTTTTTTAGCATCTTGCCTTGCTCTCCGGCTTTCCGCTCTCGCCTCAGACTGCATTTGTTTAAGGGTGTTAAACAGAAGCTCTACGGGCATCTGTTGCGCTGTCCCCTCAGGGTTTACAGGTGGGTTTACAGGATTATTGCCATCCTCTTCCTGATATGCCTGAGAGGTCGCTGAATAGTCCCATACTAATTTCCTTTGCGCTCCCTCAAAGCCCTCTGTTAACTGTCTTGAAAGCCTTAGTGATTTCCTTTTCCTTTTCTGGGTGGTGTCTCTGTCTGAGCCGGAGTCAGAGCCCGAGCCCGAGCCAACGCCAGAACCAGAGACTGAGAGCTCCTGTGAGCCCCTATCGCTTGTCAGCTCTATCTCAGATTCCTCATTCAGGGAGTAGAAGCAGTCCCCTTCTGCAGAGCCTGCTTCTGCCATCCCTTCTTTACTTACGAGGCTAAGGGCACTTCCTCAAGTCTTGGAGGGCTCTCCCCCTCCCATTGTTAATAACATCTCTTGCTCAACCAGCATGAGGGCTCCCAACATATCCGCTTTCCCAGGCTCAAAATCGCTCTCTACCATGCTCTTTCCAATATTGGCACTACAGTCGGAATTTAGGGCTGAGTTAATGATTTTACCTCCTGGTGTTGTTTCCTGTGCCCTTTGCGCTGGTGAGCCAGCAGTAGGTATGGCCACGGACTGCTCCAGCCGCAGCTCTCTCCTCTGGTCGGAGCTGCAATGTTGCCTAGCAACCACGGCCTCAGCGTTCACTGCGTCCTCGAGGACGCCTTGGCGGAGATCCCTCACATCGCTCTCGCCGCTCACGCCGTCTCCAGGGTTGCCGGTGTCCTGCATACCATTGAAGCCTTTGATGTCCTTAGCGCCTCTGCTGCCAGAATTCTCCTCCGCAGATCGCACCGGTAATTTCGATGTAAAGGCCTCTGCTACGGAAGGCTGTCTTGATGCTGCCTCTTTGCCTTTCTGCTTTTCGTCGTTCTTTCCCGCTCTGCTTGCCATCACAGCGCGCGTACTCACAGCGCTCCCTTGACCCGGCTTGGGTCTCTGCTCCGTCTTGTGTTCCGCTTTCTTTTTTACCGCGGGTGGGATTCCTGGCTTCATGATGACACCGGGATTACGAGGGGGCCTGTTTAAATCATCAGTATCCCCGAGTACTCCTGGCAGAGCCTTTTCCTTCTCTCTCTCCTGCCTCGGTGTTCTCGCTGGCATTTTGGCAACTTGCGCCTGCGATCTCTTTTTTAAACTAGTCGAGCTCATCAGAGTTTTGACGCTTTTCTTCAGCCAGGCAACTCCTTGATGACATCTGCGAAGGTAGACTGTAGCTGTCCCCGTACTGGGTAGACTGTATGCCCTAGATAAACAGCCTATGCTGAGCAGCTTAGCACTAACCCATAGCGCCCATTCATGCGCCATTCAGGGTGATCGGCATCTTAATCATGCTTTTCAAAAACTCCAGGGCTGAGGAGGGCAGAGGTGCGACTGCTTACAGCAACCCAGCGTCGGCCATCTTGCCTCCCTCAACACCGTAGCCCAAATAATATTTTTAATAAAATAATATACTTACCAATATTTACGTTGTAATGGTATGCGTTGTAAAAGTACCTGCGTTGTAAATACATGCGTGGTAATGGTATGCGTTGTAATGGATCCTGCGTTGTAAAAAATGCGTGGTAATGGTAGGTCGTGGTAAAAGTTGCGTTGTAAAGGTTGTTTACCTTGTGAAATGTCACCTGTTGGCACGGAACAAATGGGTGGAACTGACGTCAGCACGCCAACGAGGTCTTCTTATGGCTCTGATGATGTTGTGCAGGGTTGGGAGCAGAGCCGTTCCATTTTGACGTCTCATTGACATGCAAGAGCTATGGAAAAAGGTTTCCTTGGAATATTGCGCAAGGGGTAATTCAAAAGGTGAGGAATCCACAGGCAGATACTGTATCTATAAGAAAAAGCATTATAGAAGGTAAGTATCTTGTTTGTCTGGCAGGCCCAAGCCTCCCTCTGTCTCTTTTTAGCATTGCCACCTGAACTCTGCTTCATTTACTCGCCCACACTAATGAGATCAACAAACTATCTAAGTCCTGTAAAGGTGTCCTAGGAATCAGGCTTAGTGAATTTTGGCTCGTATACAGGCATTGTGGGAGAAATAACATGGTTGCCACTGCCATCCTTCCAATCACCGAAAGTAGCAGGCTGTTTCAGATTTGGACCGGGCTGTGGAGGCTCTCCACTATCCTCCCCATGTTGTAATCATTTTGTTAGTGCTGAGTGTTCGCCACACGAATGCCCAGGTATCAGATGCTGTCTGAGTTCGATACTATATTGTAGGTCCTCCATCATACTTTTTGCCAGAGAAGCCAGAGAAAATAATAAGGGTTTCTCCTGCTTTTTCTGGTGTCCCAACACCTTACCAAACCGATGTAGCTCGGCCAAGAAGTAGGAGACCGATGTCTCAGGCTGAGTCAGACACACCAGGCGTACAACAACACCACGTGATTCATTGTTCCCAGTTGGATTCTCCAGGGTCCCAGTGCGTTTGACAGTCTTTCTGGCAAGGGCTCGACAGCCAAGACAAATAGTAATGGTCAAAGTGGACATCCCTGCCTTTAGCCCCTGTACACTGAACATCTATGGGAGACCATGCCCTGGATCATACTCAAGCCGTTTGATCAGAGTACAGCAAGCGAACCCATGACTGAAACCCGAACCCATGACTGAAACCCAAAACCCATCCACTCTAGGACTGCGAACATAAACGCCCAGTCCAGGGTGTCAAACGCTTTTTCTATGGCAAGGGAACTGGTACCCCCTCCATATCCTTGCCCTGCAGCACATGACTGAGTCGTCTCATGTCAATATGAGTGCCACGTCCTGGAAAGACGCTGCACTGGTCTTTGTGTGCCAGTGTTTCCATCACTCGATTGAGTCTCTTAACTAGAACTTTAGCTAGAATTGTAGTATCGACATTGATCATGGAGAGGGGTCTATAGGACCCCCAATAACTCTGGGTCACTTGCTGTCTGTAGATTCCTTCATTGAGGCATGGAATCTGCCCACCTGTCCAGCTTCATTGTAGACCTTGAGGAGCCAATCAATCAGTTTCCCTCAGAACATGGCATAGAACTCTGTAGGCAACTCATCCATCCCTGTGTCTTCTCTCTGGACATGCCCTGTGAAGCTTCTGACAGCTCATCTGACTGTAAATCTTTCTCTAGTTCTAACACCTGAGCCCGGGAGAGCCTTGATATCATGATGCCCTCCAGAAAAGTACATATTGCATCAGACTAAAGAGCCTGTGGCCTCCTGTACAATTCTCTGTGGTACCTTCCCAGGGCCTAGTTGATGGACTGCTGAGTTATCAGTCTTGTTTCGTCCACATCCCCTAGGGTGAGTATAGTGTGAGTTAGCCGTTCTCTTTGTAATAGTCAGGCCATCATTTGGCCCGTTTGTTGCTGTATACATTGAGTCATTGTCGGTTGTACGACCCAGCCTGTCAAGTGCATCCCAGGTCCCAGTCACTTCATGATGTACATCTTTAAAGAGCTATGGCTGTGGTGCCCTCTCTCTCTATGGCAGCCAATCAGTCTTTTGCTCGCCGCAAGTTGTTTTGTAACTGCCGGCGCAGCCTACAAGCAGTTCCCATGCATTCCCCCTCCAAGTCATATTCCATGTAGGTGTCTAAATATTCCTAGTCTAAAAGCAAGGTCACTGAGTCCCTCTGGATTCCGATGCCATGTGGGTATACATGCTCGTTGCAAGTTGTTAGTGTAGGTGAGCAGAAGTGGTGAGTGATCAGAGAGTCTGTACCTGAGAGAACAGGTACCTATCCAGCCTTCTTGAGGTGCTGTGTACCTCAGAGTAGTGGGAGAACTCCCTAGTGTGTGGATGTTATTCCCCCCAAATGGCCCTGTAGCCCGCGTCTTCCATTAGCCGCCTAATTTGCATGACATACCTGATTTTGTGCAATATCTCAGGGGTGCCTTCCATTTGCCCATCCAGTATGCTATGAAAGTCTCCCACCCACCATATTGGGACACCAAGGTAGCGTAAAATGTGATCATAGACTTTATGAAAGAACCCCCAATTGTCTGAGTTTGGTGCATATGTGTATACTAGGCACACGTTAGCACCATTGAGCATGCCATGCAGCACAATATAACACCCTTCTACATCAACCATGTAACTCGTGTATCAGTAGGGCACCCCTGGGGCTATCCATATTGACACCCCTTTAACAAATGCTGAGTATGTTGCAGAGAAAAACTGTCCTCTCTGATTCCTACTTACTTTGTGTTCTTCTTTGGCAAGAAGGTGCGTTTCCTGAAGGAATGCTATCTGAACGGCATATCTCCTGAGGTATGAGAGATTCCTGTGTCATTTGGTGTGATCATTCATGCCCCGGACATTCCACTTAGGTAGTGGCAACTTCACATAAGTAGTGACTTTTCGACCATACCCTTTTCAGCCCGCCACGCCTGTAAGCCTTCCTTTCCCATGGTATCCATCTGTGACCTTGTATGTGCAATGAATATAGTACGTACCCTATTGTGTGCCATTTGGTGCAAAAGAACTCCCCCCTCCTTCCCCGGGTAAACAAACACCATATGAAATCTCAAACTTGTGTTTCACCAAAGGGCCACCTGATTTAGCGGGCAGCATAAACCACCCCTCTGGAGCAATTTTATCCATAGAAAAACATAGAAAAATTCTGTTAAGTACTACGGTCTCTGTCTATACTTACGCAGAAGGGTGCAGCCCCTGTGCTCAGGGCCAGTATGCTGCCCTCTGGAGGTCGACGCCTCAGCAGATGAGTGGTACCGGGAGAATGTGAGGTACAGCAAAAGGGCCAAGCACATCTCCACACTCCACGACTCCCCGCTCCCTACTGTTGTAGTTGGCCTTCAGGTTCAGGAGGTTGATGTATGTGATGGTCTCACCTCATAGGTGGTATCTTTCGGCTGGAACTGGCCACTCTGCAGCCGTCTGTCTGCTAGTACCCCTACTGCCAGTGTGGCCTCCCTTGTCGGGGCATGCGTCAGCCCTTCTCCACTTTCCAGCCAGGCCCAGGCCACCTCTGGTGTAGTAGAGAATTTGACCCTGCCCTGGTGCAACACCTTTAGCTTGGCTGGTTATGGAAGCATTTATTTCAAGTTCATGGTTCTGAGCTTACCTTTGATTGTAAGAAAGGATTTGTGTAGGCCTTGAACTTTCTGCGTTTATTCTGGGCACACCGTGATAATGTAGTTCTCCAATTTGATTCTCCGGTTTATCTGAGCATTTGGAGCAGAACATCTTTGTCTTTATAATTAAGGATTTGGGCTATAAAGGCCCTAGGTGTTGCCCCCAGCAGTAACTCTGGTGGCAATGTGCCATGCACTCTCTCTTAGTGAACATCCTAGATAAACCTTCTGATAGATACATCTGCCGTGTGGATTCCTCACCTTGTGAATATCCCCTTGCGTCAGCAACATTCGGAAATTCTTTTTGTAGCCTCGCGCCGACGTGGACTTGGACGTCATAGAGACACGGCATCACACGCGACTCCGCTGTCGTCACTGACGCCTATAATAGGCCCACGCCGGCGTGATGACATCAGTTCCCTTTTTTCCGCGTCGTCGACGCTAACGGTTTCGGGAATCTCAGTAGCCAACTGGTACTTTGTTGCCTTTTTGTTACCGCTTTCTGCTTCTTTGTTTCTTGTCTCTTCGACGATATCGACAAAGAAGACCGGCTTCAAGCCCTGCAGGGAGTGCGAAAAAATGATGTCCATAACTGACCCGCACGAAGGCTGTATTTGGTGTTTGAGCTCTGATCACGACGTCGATGGATGTTCGTCTTGTCGGAAGATGAACCCGAAGGCCCTGAGGGAAAGAGAGACCAAGCTCCTGATAGCGAAGCTGAAGGCTGGAAAAGGAAAATCATCGAGGTCTCGTTCTCGAAGGGCGAGGTCGAGGTCAAAGTCAAGATCCGGATCTCGAGAGGAGTCGTCTTCGAGGTCTGCTTCGGACCATGCTTCGAAGTCGAAGAGGAAGCATAAGAAGAGGAGGAATGAGTCCCAACGTTGTTCCGGTAAGGAGTCGGGCTCGAGGTCGAGGTCACCGAAGAAGGTACGTTCTAAGGTGGTTACGCTGGATGTCTCAGAACCTGAAGGTGAGGCCTCGCCTTCGGAGTCGCGCGTGCAGTCGCCGACTCCGGCTTCGAATCCGTCTCCGGCGCCGTCCCTGGCCCGAGAAGAGGAAGAGGTTCAGGTGGATGTGGATTCCGCGCCTACCGAAGAGCCGAATCCGAACCCTCCACAAGACCAGCCTGAGGATTTACAGCCACCCTTTCCAACCCCAGGCCAGGACCCATCGGCGTTTCTGAACGCTATGTGTGGCGTCTTTTCAAGGGCGTGGTACCCCTCTGGCGCACCTTCGGGTCCCATGGGTCCGCTGGCTTTCAATCTAGGAGTCCCTCACTCCTATCCTCCTGCTCCATTCATGCCCTATATGCCGGCTCCGACGCCGCCATGGCAATTTCCGGCTCTGCCGAAGCCGTCGACGCCGGTTCCGGCGTCGCCCGCTCCAGATCGGCCTCGAGAGCATCCCGCTGGGCCATCGGGTTCGATACCGACGTCGATCCCGGCTCCGTTGGAGTCATTGGTGGATCCAGCTGCGAGGCGTGTGAAGGAGAGGTCCAGAAGGGAGGCTCAACGCCTTTTGGAAGAGCGAAGGTATATGGATTCACATCCTGATATGGAGGAGGGTGAATTGGAGGAGGACTGTTTTGACAAACTGGCTGACTCTGGTAGCCTGGATTTCTCTCAGGAGTGGGAGTTGCCTTCAGGCTCTGATACACCTTCTAAGGATGTCCAGCCTTATCATATGGTGATGAGGAAGGCTGCAGAACTTCTGCAATTGACTTTGCCAACGGTGGAGTTTAAATCCAATCTTCTCACTGAGGTTTTACATTCGCCTAGTTCTGTGGTAAAACCATTGCTTCCGTTTAATGACGCCTTAACGGAGCCCATTTTGGAGGTGTGGAAGAAACCACTGTCAGCCCCTGCGGTATCTAAGAGTGTGGAAAGAAGGTACAGGGTTGCACCTGAAGACCCTGCTTTTTTGACATCTCATCTGTCACCAGAGAGTCTAGTCATTCAAGCAGCCTGCTCCAAAAAGAATGTGAGTGCCTTTCCCCAGGTCCCCTGTGAAAAAGAGGCAAAGAAACATGACCAGGTTGCTAAAAAGACCTTCTCCTCTGCAAGCATGGCGTTGAAGTCGACTAATGCCACTTGTCTGATGGGGAGGTATGTGCATGCCCTTATGGATTCTTTGCGTACAATAGCTCCTAAGATTCCTGATGCTAAAAGGAAGGATTTTGAGGAGGTAATTACGGATGCACAGGCAGTGGCTCGCCAAGTGATACAGAGTGGTCTGGACACTGGGGACTCGGTGGCACGTATCATGGGCACTGCTGTCGCCACTAGAAGATCAGCCTGGCTGAAATCCTCAGACTTTTCGGCGGATGTTCAGGCGACTTTGCTGGATCTGCCGTTTGATGGATCTGGTCTCTTTGGGAAGAAAGCTGATACGGCCCTGGAGAGATTTAAACACAGTAGGGCGACTGCTTCAGAGGCTCTTCGACCAATAGGCGATTCAGGGGTTTTGGTCGCTCTTCCTTTCGCAATTACCTACAAGGTCAGCAGCAGCAACAGCAGCAGCAGCAAAATTCCATGTACAGGTCGTACAGGGGAAAGCAAAGGGCGCGTCCTCGTGGACGTCAAGCCTCTTTCTCCTCCACTTCCTCCAACCCTCCTGCCTCAGAAAAGCAGTCCTAGATCCGCCATTCAGGATCATGTGGGTCCGGTGGGGGGTCGGCTTACCCATTTTCTACAGGATTGGGAATCGGTTACATCAGATCTTTGGGTTCTCAATCTTGTAGAAAATGGGTATGCCCTTCCCTTTTGGGAATTCCCTCCCAATTACCCGCCTTGCCAGGATTTTTGCACTGAGGAACATCTGTTTCTTCTGCAGGAGGAAGTGCTGACACTGTTACGAAAGGGTGCGATAGAGGTGGTCCCAGAGCAGGAAAGGGGTCAGGGATGCTACTCCCGGTATTTCCTGATTCCCAAGAAGGATGGCAGACTTCGTCCAATCCTGGATCTCAGGATCTTGAATCTCTATCTGAAACAGGAGAAATTTAAGATGCTCACCCTTGCTCAGGTTCTTCAAGCGCTGCTAGAAGAAGACTGGATGGTGTTGCTCGACTTGCAGGATGCGTACTTTCACATCCCAATCCTGAAGTCGCACAGGAAGTATCTCCGTTTTACGGTGGGATTGCAACACTATCAGTTTGCGGTCCTTCCATTTGGACTTACTACTGCCCCTCGACTCTTCACCAAGGTGATGGCGGTGGTGGCAGCGCATCTCAGAAGGTCGGGGATTCCAGTATTCCCCTATTTGGACGACTGGCTGATCAAAGCAGAGTCGTCAGAGAGAGTGCTCCATCATCTGCAAGAGACAACCCAGTTGTTGTACAGGTTGGGTTTTTCGATAAATGTACCCAAGTCTCACCTGGTGCCCTCCCAGCGCAACCTGTTCATAGGTGCTGTACTGGACACAACTGTATGTTGTGCATTCCCTCCACCTCAACGGATTCGCGACATACAGGAAATGATTCCTTTATTTTACAATGGAGCGGTCGTTCCAGTCCTGAAGGTCCTTCGTCTGCTCGGTCTGATGGCTTCCTGCATTCTGTTGGTCAACCATGCACGCTGGCACATGAGGGCGCTCCAGTGGTGCCTCCGCAGGCAGTGGTATCAACACAACGGAGATCTCGGAGTCAGTGAGGATCTCCAGAGAAGCTGCGGCGGATCTGTCTTGGTGGGGCGTGGAAGGCAACCTGTCTCAAGGGAAGCCTTTTCATCTGCCTCCATCGGTTGCCACAGTGATAACGGATGCATCCACTCTAGGGTGGGGTGCTCATCTGGGGGATCTGGCGGTCAAGGGTCTTTGGTCTCTGGTCTCCAGAGGAAAGGTTGCTTCATATCAACCTTCTAGAACTGCGGGCAATACGTTTGGCGCTCAAGGCCTTCCTCCCTTCCCTTCGCGGTCGGTCGGTCCAAGTCCTGACGGACAACACGACCGCGATGTGGTACATCAACAAGCAGGGAGGAGTGGGGTCGCAGTGTCTATGCAGAGAGGCTCTGCGTCTCTGGTCCTGGGTTCAGGACCATCAGATTTGTCTGATGGCGAATCATCTGGCCGGAGTTCTGAACGTGCGTGCAGACAGTCTCAGTCGCCAGTTCTCGGCCGACCACGAGTGGAGGCTTCACCCGGAGGTGGTTCGTCGGGTCTTTCGGACGTGGGGGACTCCTCAGGTGGACCTGTTCGCCACTCACGAGAATGCTCACTGCCTGTCATTCTGCAGTCTCCAGTATCCGATGCAAGGAGCCTTGGGGGACGCGTTTCAGTTGAGTTGGGGCGGACAACTCCTTTACGCATTTCCTCCCATACCTTTGATTCCTCGGGTTCTGAGGAAGATTCGCCAAGACCGGGCCCAAGTCATATTGGTCGCTCCAGACTGGCCAAGAAGGGTGTGGTATACAGATCTTCTCGACCTCTCCTCTCACCAGCCGCTCCGTCTCCCTCTCAGGGCAGACCTCCTCTCTCAGATGGAGGGGCAGGTTCTACACCCCCACCTCCAGACATTACACCTTCATGCCTGGAGATTGAACGGGGCAACCTGAATTCCTTTTCTCTCCCGCCTGACGTGGTGGATGTCATCTTGTCAGCCAGGCGTGACTCCACTAAGTCCATCTATTCTTATAGATGGTCAAAATTTGTCTATTTCGTCCAGTCATCCAGAGACCACACTATTATGAGATGTCTTTGATCTATTTCTGGGATGAGCCCGAGTCCCCGCTATAGTCCATTTGCCAGCGGCGTCACTAGGGGGGTGCGGGGGGTGCGGACCGCACCGGGTGTCACCCCATCTGGGGTGACACCAATCTAGTAAGTTAGCTGCCTGCCTGGCTGGCCGCCACTACTGCTTTGATTAGTCGCCGCATACCCAGCAGTTTGAGTCCCAGGGCCAGGGCCGTCAATCTAATTAGCACTGCCAATGATGACGGCCCTGGCCTGGGACAGCCCCCGCGCGCTGTGAGCAGTGCGCATCTGCTGCTGACGCGTCACGGCGGTCACGCGCCCACCAGAGGTCGGGGAGATTAGAGTGCATTCGTCCGTGGTGCGTCGTCGTGAGAGTAAAGAATTAATACCGACGACGACATCACCAGAGCAGAGACCACCATCATTCGGTCGTTCTTCTTACTTTTGATGATATCGTGTTTGGATTCCCGAGCGCCGTCGTGGTCTCTCCAGTCTCCCCTTCAAATTTGGGACGGTGAGAGAGAGAGAAATAATATTTATTTATTAGAATACTACGGTGTGGCTCCCCATCAAGAACTACGGTTATGGGTTTTCAAGCAAAAATTCAGGAGCTTCCTGCTCTGAAATGCTCGATTCCGCCTTCAGGATGCGGATTTTTTCAAACTATGGGCCAATTTGTACAATCATTTGTACATGTAAATTTGATTTATACACAACCTCAGTGTAATATTAAGCTGGATTCATGTGGTTTCCTAGGATAGTTTGGGAACACTTACAAACGTGAGTTTGTGGGAGGTCCCAAAGCCCTCCGACTCTGGAAAGGGTCAAAGATTCACTCTGTCCTGTCAATGTCTGATGTGTGTCCTTATTCAGGGCCGGAAAGGGGAAGGAATAGACCAGACGTCGTGTGTTTGCATGTGAAGGCGGTTTCTCCATCGGTGTGCAGATTTTCCAAGTCGAGAAAAAAAAACAAATATACTGTGCCATTGCAAAAAATCACTGCCAGATTTCAAAACGCGTATCTATACACCTTACTTTCAGAATAGGGGTTTGTATTCGTAAAAAAACAAAAGCTGTTTAGAAATCGTCCATAAAGCTATTTGCACATGTAAGCTGGTCCGACCTCTGCAAATACATCCGAGAATATGGCCCGATGTTTTCCCTTTGTAGTTTACCGAGGTCTGAGAGCCCTAATGCTTCTAGTGCACATTGAGCACTATACCATACTGCATGAACTTACTAAATTAAAAATGTGGCACACAAATGAACTGATTATGATTCAGTTAGCACATGTTTTTTTTACTGGCACAAACGAACGAAAACACGACCCTCTTTGGGCGGGTGCACCACCAGGCTAAAGCTTTCTTCCTTCCTTATTTTGGCAGTCACGATAGGCCTGGGCCCGGCCCCCCCACCACACCTCATGTCATCATGTGCCCCCTGATAAGTGCGACTTGTGAACGCTGATTATTTGAAAACACGGTGTAGACAGTCACAAAACAAACTCTCATCACCACCTAGTAATCAGGGCAGGGCTCTGAAAGAGATTATCCTTTTAAATCAACACCCTCGATGTGGACATGAAATTTTAGACCGCCAAGATGCAGCCAGGCTGGCATTTGGAAGAACTAACAAAAGAAGGACGTTCTTAGCATTCAGCTAGGCCTTCTGTGCTGTGCAATTCCTCCCAACAATTGCAGCCATGGCGAGACTGTTGTTCTAAAGGAAAAGGGTGCAACTCATGTATAGGAAGTGTTTTCCTGCTGTACTGTACCCTGCCAGCCGGTCAGAGGGAGCCTGTTCTTACCAAACACCATGAGCGGGGCCTGCCGCCTGCATGCTAATTCCAAAGGTCTCCCCAGTCCCCACCCTTTTTTAAGTCGTTATAGGGGTGGGGGGTTCAGACAGTTAGTATCACAGGCACCACCCTATGACACGCTAGAGTGGGGTACCTTACCATCCCAGCCCCCACAAGGTCTCAAGTCGGGCCACTCGAAAAGCAGTAACCATTGAAGCCCACCTTTCAGCCACCTTCAAGCGCCACTGCCCACTGCCGGACACCTGTCTGCTTCACACTGCCCTGTAGGGCGGCCGACCCTGAAGCTGGAGAGCCAGGTTGCTGTCTCTGCAGGGAGGCCCAACACACAGAGCTTCATTCTGGCCAAATCGCACATCTCCCTCCCTGTGCCTAAACATGAAGGAGCCCCCCTGTAATATATAGGTGAAGAAACAACTCTCTCCCCCCATCTGTACTTGATCGATCCCTTCAATCGTTGTGAACACAATGTTGTGCAGATTCAATACAACCGGTATTCGCACAATCTATGGGTTTATAATGCTAAACGGAGGGTGTTGTTTCCGCAGTGTTCATCGTGTCTCTTTTGTAAAGCAGTACGGATGTCTAAGGTGGTTATTTAGACAGACCGTGTTCTGTCTGGATGTACAGTGGGCGTTTTGTTTCACAAAAGGTGTAACCCATGCTCCTTCTAGCACAATAGGAATGCAGGCAGGCACATCTCATGGTGTGCCCAATGGGGGTGATGCTCTACAGAAAGACTATCAGATTTTGTGCACTTGATCCTCTTCAGATTAACACAGTGGGTGTGTGGACAAATCTACCTGGGTGGGAATATAACGATGCTCTCCAGTTGACAAAAAGGGCACCTTGGCAGATCTTTTGAGTGAGTGTTGCCGGGGACTGCGCGGTAATGGCATTTTGTTTGCTTTGATACTTGCAGAAGTGCCACCATTGCCTACGAACGTAACGTTTGTTATTGTGCTTGAGTGTCTACCATATATTGCAGTATTATACCTCTTCTAATTGTATTTCTTTTTCTCTCGAGCATACTTCACTTTAAAATAGTTTATTGGGATTAGACTGTAGACACCTACTGCAGAGATCTTTGTTTACCCAACAAATTCCAAAGCATTGTAGCTGTAAGATAACTCTTTGGTGGTGAATACACTTGCTGGCGAGATCTGTGTGCAGTCTAGTTACAGGCCGGCATGACTCATACAAAGTATAAAGAGACAGAGTTAATGTGATGTCATGATGTCCCAGCTGCAAAGTGAAGCATACACCATGCAGGTCACAGATTTGTATTTTACGTAGGAAGCTCAGCAAGTTACTGCTTTCATTGCAGGCATTCTTGAGTGAGATAGGTCTCAGGTTACCATCCTTGTAATATACCTGCTTAATGAATTATGAACCATCTTTAAGGAATTGCATGCTAACTGCAAGGTATAACTTTAGAAACAGTGCTTTTTGCTCAGTATTCAAAATTTTCACAATAGTGTTCCTTTAGTAATAACGACGCATTAGTAATTGCTTTTATACACTGTTATTAGTTTAATTACTCGTGTAGATAATGCATCTGGCATTCAGACAGTGGATGTGAAGCTCTTACATTCAGGGATTGGAAAATTCAAAACCTGCCTTCAGTCATAGTTTGTCTTTTAAGCACTTGTAACCTGCACACATGTCACTTTTTCCTCCTGCAATGCACCGTTTGCAACCTCATGTATTTTGTTTGCTCACAATTGTCACTTTTACCTCTTGTAACTTAACGTTTACTTTTGTAATTTGTTCACTTGTAATTTTCTCCTCATGTTTCATTACTGTTCCTATTGTAAAGCGCTCTGACATCTTTGGGTAAAGTCCGCGCTATATAAAAACGCATAAATAAATAGAAGACCCTGTCCGGTCCCGCCCTTCCAGCCTCCTAAGCTAGTCCTGACCCGGGCGGTGCACTATGGCCTTTGTAAATATAGGAACTAAATTTACAAACTTTACTAAGGATTCTGTCCGGTCCAGTTTTTTGCCATCTGTGTCCACTGGCGCTCGGAGCGGAGGAGGTCCATGCGGTAAGTCGTGAGGGGGTGACACCATGAGCTACCCGCACCGGGTGACACCAACCCTAGTGACGCCACTGCATTTGCTCCTGATGTACCTCAGAACCCACACAGAATAACATCCACTGCAGAGTTCCTGCCTCCTGGGTAGATGATCGAGATCCCCAATCCCACCCTCCGCGTGTGTCCCCCCTCCCAGCTTCCACAGCGCCTTATTCTAGTTGTATAATATGCTAGGGCGCCTCAAGTGCCCCCTTCTCCATGCCCAGTGCCCTCCCCCAGACATTCCTGGCTCACATGCGTCTCGCACAGTGTCGTGTGCTCACTGTCTCTATTGTGCAAATATGTCTGGTACAGACCCCAAAAATTCTTAGGCCGACTCATGGGTGGGAGTAACTCGCTATAAGTGTCTGATTGCGTGCAACAGTATAACATGTCCCTGACCCACCTAACTTTGGTCGGGGATGGGCCTCTCATCCAGCAACAGGCAACAACCCGTCTGGCAATCAGTAGACCCATATCTGTCAGCCGGCGCAAGGCCACTGGCAGCGTCTTAGAATATCCCAACAGAGCTAGCGCAGGGTTTGGGGGTAGGTCTGTGTCCAGTATCACACTCATTTTCGAAAACACCTCCTGCCAGAATTTGTTAATGCCCGGGCAACTCCACGCCATATGCATGAAATCCGCCACCTGCACGTGACACCGCTCACACTCTGCTGTTTGTCTGAGGCCATACCTATGTAGCCTCTCTGGCGTGTAATATATTCGCTGGAGGAATTTGAAATGGATCAGTCTGTGTCGTCCGTTAAGAGACAGTTTCCTTGTGTTGGAACAGCAATATTTCCACATGTCATCATCAATCTGTATTTGCAGATCATGCTGCCACGCCATTCTGGCTTTCGAGAGCTGATGTACCTTATGTCGGGTCCCTATCCTCACCAAATTCGTTACCAGCTTCTGGGGAGAATCTGTTTTGATCACGTATGTAAGCTCCGGGGTTTCCGGGGGCTCCGCCATGTCTTGACCTTTTTATTGGGTGCTCCCTTTGAGCCTCTTCACAATTGTCCTATGAGGCTTTTGACTCTTAAGACAGTCTTCCTCGTTGCAATAACCTCAGCAAGGAGGGTAAGTGAGCTTCAAGCTCATAGTTCCAAGCCCCCTTTCCTGTCCATTCATGCTGATCGAATGGTTCTTAGGACCAGGGCTGCTTTTCTCCCAAAGGTGGTGACTCCTTTCCACCTTGGTCAATCCATTACCCTCCCGACCTTTTATCCTCCCCCACACCCTTCCAAGGAGGAGGAGAGATTACACCGTCTGGACCCCAAGAGGGCGGTGTCCTTTTACCTGGACAGAACTAAAGACTGTCGTTTGGATGACCAGCTCTTCATTGGGTTTGCTGGCTGCAAAAGAGGAAGAGTGGTCCATAAAAGAACATTGTCAAGATGGATCGTCCTATGTATAAAGATCTGCTACTCTTTGGCCGGTAAGGAACCACCAGAGGGCATAAGGGCTCATTCTACAAGAGCTAAATCTTCAACCTCAGCATTAGCTAGAGGTGTTCCAGTAGAGGACATTTGTAGGGCGGTACCTTGGTCTTCCCTCCACACTTACTGCTTGGATTCCGAAGTCAGGAGGGACGGCCACTTTGCGCACTCTGTCCTTCAGGATTTCCTGGTTTAGAAGAGTGGACACCCTCCTCCAGGAGTGGGGACTGCTGTGGGACTCTATTCACAAGGTGGGGAATCCACACGGCAGATGTATCTATCAGAAGAACAAGTTACTTACCTTCGGTAACGCTTTTTCTGGTAGATACAATATCTGCTTGTGGATTCCTCACTGACCCACCCGCCTCCCCGTTGTCCACCCTTCTATACCAGAATATCTGTATTGTATTTATTTTATGGTTAATAAAATGTGTTATTTCGAATGTTTGCTTACATTTGCTTCACACTGAGTGTGTTATTTTGACTATCGTGTACTGTGTATACTATGTACATTACTACTGTCATTGGTCCGTCCGTGTGCCTCGAAGGCACGGAAAAAAGGGCGGAACTGATGTCATCACGCCGGCCTGGGCCTATTATAGAGTTCCTTCTTCGTCGATGAATCCGTCGACGAGGTAGCCGTCATAGACTATGCCATCGTAGACGCGCAGTCATAGATGACCATACCTCCTTAAAAGAGATGACAGACTCGGTGGATCTCCTCCTTCGTTGACGAGTTCGTCGACAAGATGTCCGTCAGAGAGTATGCCGTCGTAGACGAGCAGTCATAGATGAGGCCGTCGTAGACTACTCGTAGACAAGGCCGTCGACGCCGTCGTAGACTAGCCTTCGTAGCTGAGTCCGTCGTAGATGAGGTCATCATAGACTAGACCATCCTAGACGAGGCTATCGTAGACGAGTCCCTCGTAGACTAGGCCATCGTAGACGAGGCCCACGTAGACGAGGCCCGCGTAGATGAGGCCATCTTAGGCTAGGCCATCTTAGAGAAGGCCCTGGTCGACCAGACAGGCTGTCATAGACGATGTCTTCAATGACTATGCCGCCGTAGACGAGTCCTCGAAGATGAGCCTACGTAGATGAGGCTATCGTCGATACCGTAGACAGGGCGTCGTAGGCGAGCAGTCGACTCCTTAGACTAGCCCTTGTAGACGAGGCCGTCATGGACTAGGCCGTCGTAGACTAGGACATCGTAGACTAGGCCATCGAGCACTAGGCCTTCGTAGACGACTAGGCCATCGATCATTAGGCCTCCATAGAGTAGGCCAGTAGACTAGGACATCGTAGACTATAGATTAGGCCATTGTAGACTAGGTCCTCATAGAATAGGCACTGTAGACTAGGCCCTGTAGACGCTGTAGACAGGCTGCCGTGGACGGGCTGCCGTAGACAGGCTGTCATAGACGCGCCCACTAAAATGCGCCTTCGTAGATGACCCACTAAAATGCGCCTTCGTAGATGAGGCCATGCGCCTTCATAGATGAGGCCATCATCGTAGATGAGGCCATCATCGAAACCGTAGACAGGCCGTAGACATGCCGATTAGTCTTCGAGATGAAGCCCTCATTGATACCGTAGACAGGCCTTCGTTCCGAGAGGCTGTCGTCGATGGTTGCGTCGGCGACGTCGATGGTCTCGTCGTCGACGGCGATGGTCTTGACGTCGACGGTCTTGACGTCGACGGTCTCGCCGTCGACTGCCTCGTCGTCGACGGTCCTCGCTGACTTCGACTGCCTGGTCGTCGACGGTCCACGCTGACGTCGACGGCCTTCGCCGTCGACTGTCCTCGCCGTCGACGGTCCTCGCCGTCGACGGTCCTCGCCGTCGTCGGTCCTCGCCGTCGACTGTCTCCTCGCCGTCGACGGTCCTCGCCGTCGACGGTCCTCGCCGTCGCTGTCGTCGACGGTGCTCGTCGTCGACGGTGCTCGTCGTCGACGGTGCTCGTCGTCGTCGACGGTCCTCGCCGTCGTCGACGGTTTTGAAGTCGACGTCCATGGTGTCGTCGACGGCCTCGTCGTCGACGTCGATGTCCTCGTCGACGACGCTCCAATCGTCGACGTCGACGGTGTCGCCGTCGACGTCTATGGTCTCGTCGTCGACGTCATCGTCGACGCTGTCGTCGTTGTCGACGCTCACATTGCAATGATGATGGTTTTGACGTCGATGGCTGCTTAGGCTGTACCTCAGGAGGTATAGACGACGCCTTTCTGAACGATCCTATGACCAGAGGAGGGGATATAGACGGCTCATACGTCGTCTATGTTGTCCGATAATTCTCCAAAGCAAGTCCTTTACTCTCCTTTCCCACAGAGTGGGGAGATCCTTGAAGGACTGCGCCCGGAAGACCCTTGAGCGGTCTTTTTTGGGGCCTTCTCAGGATGGTACCCTGAGGAATGAGTCTGAGGAGATTCTCTATTGAGGTCTCCTGGACTTTGAGGGCAACACCTCATCGCAGTAACTGGAGAAATAAATAACCTCCTTTCTGGCCTTAACCATATTAACAGCCTCTGTTCACGACCCTTCAAAAGTCACTTGAAAAAGCAACATACCTTGTAGCCTTTGGTCTGTGAGTGTGAGGAACCGAGCAGAGCCACCTCTTGGAACAAGAAGTGCAGGCTCCAAACAGAATTCTTCCGTTCTTTCCCTTGTTAAACCTTCTTTAAAGAAAGTATTTGAAGATACAGAATGTATTTGAAGATAATCCATAGTAGAAAAGCCAAATTAAGTTAAAAAAAACACAGAATCTGAGCAGAGCTCAGAGGAGACTCCCTTAGCACAACGTGCGGTAGAAAATCTGAGGGACTGAGGCTCCTCCCAGGAAGGTTCTAGAGGGAGGTCGGAGCTGATTGGCTGACTGGGAGAGTTTGGTCCTTTTTACATAAGGACTAAGAAAGGCTACTAAGGGGAGGCCCTTAGGCCTATTTTCTCTATGTATGTCTATAGGACATTACTTTTTTATGTACCGGAGGCTCCCGTCTCGACGACGGGGAATGATTCAGGCATGTGAATCCATGAAAGACACCAATACTGGATAACTGCTGTTACAGGTAAGTAACGCATTTCTCGCGTGTAATGCCGTGTCTCTATGACGTCCAAGTCCACGTCGGCGCGAGGCTACGAAAAGAATTTCCGAATGTTGCTGACGCAAGGGGATATTCACAAGGTGAGGAATCCACAGGCAGATATTGCATCTACCAGAAAAAGCGTTACCAAAGGTAAGTAACTTGTTCTTCAAGTATCACACACTATGTCTGCTCGATCTGCCCTCTGCATCCTCCACCCTGGATACCACAGTATGTTTCATCTGCGACAGCGTGTGGACCAAGGCCCTCAGATCTTTGAACTCCTCCCGTAGGGCCACCACATTTTGATGGGTCTTTTGGCTCTTTCTCTGACCTTACGGAGGTCCGCTTTGAGCAGAATAACTTCTATGGCCATTGAATCCATTTTGAGTTCCAGGGCTTGTCTTGATTATTGAATCGCGGTTAGGGTCTTCACTCCAGTGGGCTTGGTCTATTCAGCATTCTGTCCAGATGGGCCATTCGTGGCCGCCTGCACTTGTTTTGTTCCTCCAGTATACTGCTCTATACAAGTTTGTTAAGAGCCTCTGGGTGGTTTATCGTTGCCCATGCTCTTGAAATATGTATTCCTTGATTGGACTAAGTTGATGGTTCAACGACCCTCACTGCCAAATTCCCAATCGCATTCGGAGTCAGTCGCCTCTTCAGGGGGGTTGCACTGGTTTCTGAGGTAAAGGGGACAGCAGTGTAAGTGACACAGATGAGCCCCCCAATACATTTGTCTGTCTACTCCTGTGTGCCTTGTGGCGCAAGGTAGACCCCCACACTGTACCCCTATGTCTGTTCTAAGTTGCAAACTCCTTCCCTCTTCCCGCTGTGCTCGGATTAGCTCTCAGGCTGCAGCATGCAGCAGGCCGGCCCTATCCCTCTATGTGGGTGGCCCCACGCCACCCCGGCTATGACCTTCCATTTGTCTCCTAGGGTCGGGAAGAACATCAAGGGCCACACTGCGGCACCAGGCCCTCCGTGTGCTCCCAGCCATAGGCCACATTGGAGGTTGCCCACCAGGGTGTCCTCTGCTCAGCTAGTCGTGCCGCTCATTCACAGCTCCAGCAACAGGAGGCCGCTCCTCTCCAGCCGCTTCCGAGGTTGGCCTTACCCTCTGATGATTTCTGGCCCCTCCAATCTCTGCAGGGCATGGCCAGCTGACAGCAGCCAGACCCCGATAGTCAGGAGACAACAGGCGCTGTCTACACCAGTCTCTGCCCTCGGATCCACAATTTTGTGCTGGGTGCGATGTGATGCCTCTCAGTGCAGCTTAGCAAACCCTGCCATTTGTATTAATGCTCACAGTGCATCACCTGTGGTGTCAATAGTAGTAGTTGTCTTGGTCCATTTGCCTCCAATCAGGCCTGGATGTCTTGGATTATTGTGAGCCCCGTAGGAACACAGGACTAACGCTTCTATGCAGCCATCTTGTTATACCCCACCTTCTGGTTTTGCGGGTTAACTGAAAAAAATTGCAAAACAGGTTACCAGAAAATGAGAGAAAAAATGTACTGCCTGGTTTTAATAAGCTCAGGCACGCTGCTCGCCCACAGATATCACCTTACCACAGTAGACACAGTGCCATTCTTGCAAGGTAAGGTGCAGATTCCTACTTTTGGCTTCAATGACATCCTGGGAAACAGAGCTCCATGTGGCACAGCAAGCTGGAGGGCAAAGGAATAGGATGCCATCTTCTACCTGTCTTCTCCATTTAGCTGCATTACAGTGGTGGGTATGCCCTGCATTGAGATACTTGGACAGTGCCATGGCTGAATTCCTTGTGCTGTTCTTCAGCCTGTATGAAGCAAATCTCCCAGACAGTGGACTCAGGAGTTTTTTTTATTTTTTTCTTCAACATCCTTGGCCTGTTCAGGTTGTCTTTCTCCTTCTGACACCATTTTTCTTGAAGTACTCAAATGAATACCCAAAAGGTGAAATCTCACATGAAACAATTGCACACACTGCAGAAGGTGTGTACATTGTCAAGTAGAGAATCATAATGATAATTATGAGGTAACATCTACTTCAGAATGAAAAAATACAGTGATAGGAATCAATCAAAAATGTTTTACTAGGAGACATTGGCATTGTAATACTTTTGTTGGCTATTGTAACCCATCAAAATGCAAAATTTTTAATCTCTCCAAGAAGATGTCACAGTATTTTGTTGTTGACAGTATAACCCTAAGTTCAAAGTATTGAAAGAAGGACCCTAGTTTAGAAAAAAAGATCTGGGTATCACAGTTTATTAGGCTGAATATTTGGAACAGAAATATCATGGACCAAAATATTGTGTCAAGAATATTGAGGACTCAAATATTGTGAAGGTTATTTTCTATAGGTAAGCAAAGTTTTACTGTATATAACACCACATATATGTACCTAGATGTGGAATCAAGACTGGTAAATCTATCCTTACCTATTCACACTTACCTTCTTGATATTTTGGGCGTCAATATTTTTGACATGATATTATGTCCACTCTATATTTCTGTTTCCGATATTCTGTCAGTGATCCGGTCCCACTGTAATTTTCCTTATTACGCGAACCCGAAAAACAAAGGTTTCATGAGAGTTGTGCGACACTATGTCATTGTCTCTGTGGGTAGTCCAAAAAAATTAAATAACATGAAAGCAATCAACTGATTGGGGACAGTGTACACTCCTTAAAAAAATAAGCTAACTGATTTCAGAAATAAAGGGAAAGCAATTTACTAAACACCATTTACACATCACTATTTTTGAGCAGAGATTGCTGTTCACACAATCCATCTGCATCACGGTTTTGGAACATATTCCAGTATAGCAGCCACCTGTCAGTCCACCCACAGGGCCTACTCTTGCTGGAAATTCACAGGACAATGATGATTTTGTAGTGCTGCCACAGCACCACCTGCTGCTTGTCCGGAATATGTAGTTTGTAAATTCTTCTTGCTACCAGCCAGGCAAAAGAAAATCAATTCCCGAAATGGTACCTGCACATTGGTTTACACAGGGCAACCTGAACAGTACGTTGTGTGCACTAGTGGTTTGTGGAAACACTTGTGTGTGATCCACCCTCCTCATATTGGCAAGGCAGAGATTGAGGCACAAAATCAGGAAGAAAATGACCTGCAAGAAACAGCACAAGTACTGCAACAACAACAATGGGGAAGCCTCTCAGAAAGCATCCGCACATTAGTAGAGACTGCCCAGGGTTAATATCTGATGTTACAATGCAAACCATTACAACACATACATTTACAACACAATTTTTACAACACAAAACACATTACAATGCACGTTTTCACAACGCATGTACTTAAAACGCATATCAATGGAGTAGTAATAAATTAACACCTACAACGAATTTGTTTACTACACATACATTTACACCGAAAAATAATAAAATTAGTCACTTAGCTGCTGGCACAGGATGTGAGGAAAATAGGGGTTTGGGTGGGGAAGTAATTTAAAACGGTGAGACATAAAAATTAATACTCGAGTATAAATTGTAATACCCCCAGAAGTATATCCCAAAAAATAATCAAATATTAACGCAAATTTTGGTTCGGTATGTTGTATATTTAATGTTTTAAGTTGAATTATTAAAATAGCAGATACATAAAATTAATACTCCAGTATTATTTTAACTACAACAACAGTTTTACATTTGAAAAAACATTACCACTGTATTGTAATAATTATGAATACATTTATAATATTCAAGTATGAATTTTAATTATATTATTTAATTTTGGAAAGAAATATGTAAATATATCCAATTAGACCAAATACTAAGAATGTTGAATTATTGTTTGAAGCTGTTAAATAAAAACTGTTTATTTCAAATTCAAAAACAAGTTTAAATTTTGACAATGCCCGAAAAATTAAAAAAAATATAAATTAGTATAACTACTAATATAACTACTAATATAAAATACATTATAAATATTACATCATATACAAAAAATACAAGATTAAACAAACAAAACAACTTTTATGATAAAAACCGAGAAAGTAATTGCCTTGTACAAACCAAGCCAAAAAGTGTCCTTCAATTATGTCTATGACACTGCCGAGCAAGCACCTACACAAAATAGCTACCATTCCGACACAAAACATAATAAAAGTTTTTTTAAATTTCAAAAATAAAAATAAACTTTCACTCAGTGTTTGAAATGCATAATAAATAGGATTCCAAAACATATTTCATTTTTTAAAATAGTTTACCACACACAAACCTATAAATTCACCCATCACCATTTTGCATTCAGTTATACACTAACAGCTAAGTTGAAAACATGGTGAAATTCGCGGACCAAAGAGAATACCAACTCATTCAGAAACATCAACCTTCTGAACCAAGTAAGTATATAACTAAAGTATATGGCCGCTAACTGTAACCAACATTACTTTAAAATTGAAGTAATATTTTTTTTAATTAATTACAGACTGAGCTAGTAAGTAACAAAACCTACTTTAAAGGGCTCAAGTTTTTCTTTTCAACTAAAATATTTTCTGATAGAAGACGAAAGGGCAATTAATATTCTTTTAATATGCTTTATTGAAATAAAATAGGTGAATATTCCTAAAAGAATGTTACTTTGAAAAACTTTTCATTACAAATGTTATGTTAAAAACTAATAAATTATAATAGAACAAAATTAATTGAGTACTCCTACAAAAAAATTAAATAAGTATATAACAATTATTTTTGCAAAAAAAAAGGTTTCACCTAGGGAGGTGTAAATGGAGGTACTGATAAGCTTTGTGCAAAGCTTTAGAGTATAATTAATAAATTAAACTGCAAAAGGCAAACATGTTTTCGATAACTTTCAAATTAATATAATATAAAATAAAAAAGAGTTTGAAAATATAAGACAAAAGAACAACTTCAGACTAACACACATACACAAGTTTTTTTTCAACTCTTTTTTCACAGGTTCAATAAATAACAGGTGAAAGGAATTTAAAACACATTTGAAAGCCCGTATTAAGACATCAGACAGGTAAGCCCAAAAATAACAAGCACAATTGATATTTTTTAAATAAAAGTACAGCATGTATATCGAAAAGCATAATATTGTTTTAATATCTGTTTAAAGTATGTTTTTAAAAAATTATTTGTACATCAGAGATTGTGTTGGTCAATGAAATAGGACTAAATTTAAATTCTAACTACAATGTATGTAAAGCAAAAACATGCTATTCTGACACCCAAGAGTATTTGCAGCAGGAAATGTGCTGGACAGTTAATAATAACCCTAACATATTCTTATTTCAAAGGGTGCATGCAGTAGAGAAATGTGCTAAACACTGGATGAGGGCCAAAAACTATTCTAACTCGAAAGAGTGCTTGCAACAGGGAAAGTGGTGGATAGTGAACAAAGGCCCAAAGAATATTGTAACTTCAAAAAGTGCATGCAGCAGGTAAAGTGCTGGACTATGTACAAGGGACAAAAAATATTCTAACTCCAAAGGGTACTTGAAGCAGAGAAAATGCTGGATAGTGGATGGGTCCCAGAAAATATTCTGAATCCAAAGGGTGCTGGCAGCAGGGCAAATGCTGGATAGTGGATGATTCCCCCAAAAATATTTTAACTCCAAAGGTGGCATCCGTCAGAGAATGTGCTGGACACTGGATGAGGGCCAAGCAATATTCTAACTTTAAAGGGTGCTTGCCACAGGGAAAGTGCTGGACAGTGTTTGTAAGGCAAATAACTGATCTAACTCCAAACAGTATTTGCAACAGGAAATGTGATGGACAGAGGAAGGGGGATCCTATAAATAAAATTAACACTAAAGAATCCAAATAAACCACAAATTATGTTTATGCTATTAAGTTAAACACATTGTCAATACAAACATTTCCACTTTTACTTTTAAAATTACCAACAAAATATTTTAAAGCTAAAAAATCAAGACAACAAAGTCAACAAAAATACAAGAAAATGAATACACAACTACAGAAGAAGAATTGAAATAAACCTTCGCAAAGTGAGAAATAACAGAAAAACGTAAAAAAGTAAATATTCTTCAAGTAACAGGTAAACAGCAGTTCTTTTATGAAAACAGCAATGCAACATTATTTTCCTTAAACAACGATAAAACCATAACTTTGACTTGTCTGAAAACACAATGAAACCATTAACCTTTGCTGGTTTAAAAATGTGTCTTCTTTTCAACAATAGAAACTTCATTTAAACATGCACAATAAAGTTTTGACTTAATAATGAATGTTTGCACCAAAGAAACTTAATGGCAGTAAAAGATTTCCAAAAACTATTTTAAATCCAAAGTACATGTGCAGCAGAGAATATACTCAACAGTGAATGTGGGTCAAAATACTATTCAAAATACAAAGAGTATTTACCACTAAAGATGTGCTTCACAGTATGGATTTACAAATACTCTATTCCAAATCCAAAATGCACATCCAGCAGGGAAACTCGTGGACAATAAAATAAATAGAGAAAGCTGTTCTAAATTCAAACTGTGTCTGCAACAAATAATATAATGGACAGTGATAGTTGAACAAATACTAAACTAACTCAAACAACCAAATTAATGCAACACCTATTTTTTATCAAATGTTAAAAACACAATTTCAAATAAAAAATATAAAAGTACGTCTTCTTTTTTAGTGAAACCCAACTTTAAAAAGAAGACAGCGGAAAGAAAAAGGCAGAAAGAATACAACAAAAACAATTTCTCAAAACCAGGCAAACATTTGAAAGAAATTTTGCAAATGTGAGTACTTTGAAACTAACCTAAAAGATAACCGTTTTTCTTATAACAGAAAGGTAGAAGCATGTTTTCAAAACATCACTTCAACAAGTAACAGAAATTACAAACAATACATCATTTTGCCATCTTTACAATTTATTCCTCTTCACAGCAAAACTAACTTTCTGCCCGAAATCTAAATAAAGTTTTGTAAAAGTAAAAAAGTACAGCACTGTCTCTTAACAGGATAAACATTTTTATTCTAAATAAAACACTTTTCTAAACTTATTCTCCTCACTTTTTCAGAAATTTTCACTATGGAATCAAACAAAGAAGCAAAATACATAACATCTAGGAAGGGAAATCGACTTTTGAAACACGCAGGCTACCTGAAGAAATCACACAACACCTAGGGGATCATTAGAATGACGGGCGGACTTTGTCCGCCTGTCATCCTACCGGTGAATGGGACCACCCGCCATAAGGGTGCTTCCCGCATTTTTAGCATTGCGGCCAGCACCGCCGGCCGCAATGCTAAAAATGCACGTTGTGCATTTTAATGCACAACATGACAGGCACTGCGAGGTACCTGTCATGTTGTGCATTGAAACGCAGGGGACCCCCATGTGCACCCCACCCCCCGGAGTCCGCAGGGGGACTCCACATGCCTTTCCGTAGCGGCAAGGCATTCACAAATGCCAGTCCTAATATGGCTGGCGGTGTCTGATAGACACCGCCACCATATACAACCCTTTTCCACCCCGGTCGCAAGGCGACCAGGGTGGAAAAGCAGCAGACAGTCTTTCCGTCCGCCGCGGTCCCCACGCCATGGTAATATGGCCGGGGGGAAATGGGTGGTGGGCAGGCTAGGATGTCGGGCGGATCGCCACCGCCTGCATGGCAGTGGCGATCCGCCCGACATCCTAATGGGCCCTCAAGTGTGCGTCCAGTAGTATTGATTCCAGATGAATGTCCTCTGCAGACAGCTGCTTACACAATGCTCCCACAACAGTATTGAAAGTTTCTCTGGCACTTTAAGAAACTGGCACTCTAAGTTCTACCTGGACATTCTACTCCAGATAACATTACATCAGGAGATTAACATTACACAACTTTTTCTTCATGGAAAAAGAAAAACAAATAACATAATAAATAACATAAAAATAACAAATAGGAGATTTCACTAAAGCACGTTTAGCAACAATGAGAATTACCTCAGATGTTCTACTTTACAGATGTTTCCAACACTCCACACAGTTCCATTCTCTAATACAACCACGTTACGTCTGACCTCAACAACCTTCAATGGGGTGGAAAATGTACTGTCTCCCTTTATCATTCATTCAAAAGTACTTTATTCGTGTTTTTTCACAAAACCATAAAAGTGCACAATACATTATATGTTTATGGTTGGTTAAAAAGAACGACAAGTTAAAATCTATATTGATTAAAACAGGTATAGCCTGACATTAAAAGGAAAATCCATCTGTTTCACATTATAAAAAGCAACATTCAGTTCTATACATCCAGACATTTTCTGTAATTCATTGCACTTTTTAAGAAACCGATCACATGGGGTATACAATCTAATTTTAACAGTTGTAAGTAAAGGAGTGCGGGGCGTGCGTGTACAAAGAGCGTTCTTTTTAAAATAGGCTTAAGGTAAAAAGCTCTGGGGAATTCATAATATTTACAAAAAAACATAAAATGCAGCAAATCCTGCGAGACAAACTGTCGCAGCCGCAGGGTTTTAGCACTGTTCCTCTGTGCCTTCCCCTTGGCTCTGCTATTAAAATATGAAACAAGTTAAACCTAAACCTAGTTACTAAGAAGCGCTCATACGCTGTTAATGGCAATAGGAGGTAAGGTTCCACTCCGGGCAAGGTTTTAAGCATCATATGTAGACGCGCATTGTACTTTGTCATGTCCTTTTCCTGCCTTTCCATTACTTTTCGTGTGGTGAAAGACTTTTTGATGTACACTACGTCACTTATGGTAATACCTTCCGGGTTTAAAAACAAGTCCAGACGCCCCTCATTCCCAAATCTGTTTTTTTGATACTTCAGCCAGGGGATCTTGGTCATACAGTCTAGGCTCATTGTCTCTTTCAGAAGACTGTGCGTTAATCTGAGCTGCTTGTTGAGCCAACATTGTAGCCAAAAGATGAGAGGTCGCAAAGACAGGGTGTCGCTGATAAAAGGCTGACCAGTCTCTTCGTGCACAGACATGTTCGAAGTCCCCTGTGGGACACACAGGAGCTGTTTTAAAAATTTATTTTCAACCACCTGTAGTCCCTCAAGGTTACAATAACCCCATAACTCGCTTCCGTAGGAAGCTATCGCGATGCTTTTTGCACGGTAAACCTTCAGCATGGCTCCCACAGGTCTTTTGCCCATTCTCCCGGCAAAGTCAAATAGTGCAGAGTTAGCCCTTATAACTTCTCCCCTCTTTTAGTTCAGAAGTGGGGCCCAATTCAACTGGTGATCAAAAAAGACACAGAGATAGGAGAAAGTGGTACACATAGGCACCGTGGTGCCGTTAACTCTAAAATGGTGCTTTTTTCCGCTAGTTTCCCCATCTGCATCACGTAAGATTTTGTATTGTTTATGAATAGGTCGCGGCTGGCCATAAACCTGTGGAATGTGTCAAGTAAAGTTTGTAACCCTTTCGGGGTGCGGGCCAGGAGGACGGCATCGTCAGCATAAAGCAGGACGGGCAGTCCCCGACGGCCCACATAAGGATAATCCGCCCCTGTGTCCACCAATGTCTCTTCAAGGTCGTTTATGTATAGGTTAAAAAGAAAGGGTGCCAGGATGCACCCCTGCCTGACACCCTGACTTGTTCTAAAATACTTTGTTACCTTGAGGTCCATTGTGTATCTTACGTTTGCCCTTGTGTCTCTATGAAGGCCTTTTAAAAAGTTCACCAGTTTCTGCTCTACCCCCATGGCCTCCATGGACTGCCACAGCTTTCCCCGGTTGACACAGTCAAAGGCCGAGGAAAGGTCTATGAAGGCCATGTAGATAGTCCCGGAACGTGCGAGGGTGTATTTGCCCAATATCAAATAAAGGTTTAGGCATTGTGCCACGGTCGAATGCCCAGTCCGGAACCCGTACTGGGCGTCTGAAATTATCTGCTTCTCCTCTGCCCACGAGGTCAGCCTCTTGAGTATAACATCCCCTAGGACTTTTACGATAGAGTCGATCAAGGAGATGGGCCTATAATTTAGGGTGCTGTTTCGATCTCCCTTCTTGAGCACTGGTACGAATGTTGATAGACCCCATGAGGGTGGGCAACCCTTTTTCGCTGCAGCGTTTCCCACTGCTGTTAAGATTGGGGCCCAGAAATGGGGACTGAATTTAAAAAGATCAGGGGGGATACCATCTGGGCCAGGGGCCTTCTTGTTCGAGAGATTATTGATTCCCTCTATCGTTTCCGCAACTGAGAATGTCGTGGAGGCCACTACCATCTCCACTGTTGGTAGATCAGGGCATAGCACAGTATCTTTGAAGATTGTAGCAAAATGGGACACCCACTCATCCTCTGTGATATTTGATCACACCTCATTCGTCCCTGTCATTAATAAGGGTGAGCGATTAATTGTGGACCAGAATCTAGAGGAACTACCCAGGGTGGCAGGATCCAGAAGTTCCTTCCAGAGATCATTTTTCAATTCCTTTTTCCTATTAGCCAGTACACTTTTATAGGTAAAACGAAGTGTACGGATCCTACATCGATCCCGAGGATTTATTTTGAGGGCCTTTTTTTGTCTGGATGCCTTGGAGCAATTATGACAGAACCATTTGGGGTCTCCGGATGCGGGTTTCCCCTTAGGGGCCTGTAGTTTCTTTCCTACGTGTTTGGCTATGCTGTCAAAGGCTTTAAGGACTCCTTCACCCACTGGTGTTTAGCAGTGGGTCGCCGCAGGGGTGTACATTGAAGTCACCTGCTAGTAGCAGGTTCCTTCTAGTTGGGCCGCGACATTGTGTGATAAAATTGTGTAGTTCTGTGATCCTACAGCCCTCACCCTGATTGGTTGCATTATAAAAATTTATCACGCACATGCTGCTTTCTTTTTCCCCCAGGATGATGGCCTGGATGTTTCCATTGCCTGAGAAAAAAGCCCTAATACTACATCTTAATGCCAGGGAGGTAAAGATAACTAGTCCTCCCGATGCACGGCCGCTGTTTGAGCTTTTCGCGGGAACAGAGAATGATTTGTACCCCACCAGTGACAGATTACTGTTAGTGGACCATGTCTCTTGAAGACAGATGATGGAGTATGTGCTTACAAACTGCACCCATAAGGGGTCTTGAACTTTTCCTATCAACCCGGCAATATTCCAGGAATGAATGTTGAATTCTTGGTTAGCCTCTCCAGTCACCCTGCCAAACTGTCTTGATCAAATTGGGTTGGTCTATGGTGGGTTACCCCACTGGATCCTTTAACTGCTAACAATGCGGTATCAGTGGGGATGCCAGGGGTAAAGTTAATAAGATCGCTCTCTGGACTATCCGATGTTGGAGAGTATACAGGGTAGGCGTAAGAGATAACTTGTGGTGGGAAACTAGAGGGGGTGCCGGGGGGTAAAATTGTTAGAAACACTCTCTGAAATGATCGGTGCTGAAGTGTATACAGGGGAGGTGTAAAAGCCATCTTGACGGGGGTAACTAAAAGAGTTTCCCCCCAGTCAGTCGCAGTCATTGAGACCCGATAGGGCATTGAATCTGTTTGTGACCTCTATATCCGATAGATAACCGGGTCCCCCCCCTCATCTGTGCTGCATTGAATCCCAAGGGAATTGTTTCCCACCCTTCTGTCCTTCTGGGAAAGACCGGATTATTAGCGGTCATCCTATTTCTGTTGGTATAGTGGCTGGGGGCACCCTGTTGCTCTGGTCTATAAAAAAATCCTAGAGGCAATATTTCTATTCCCTGCCCTCCCTGCAGGGGTCGCCCTCCGCCTCCCTGAGTATCATCTGGACTGGGATTGGGCTGTTAAAGTTTACCACAATGCAATCTCCTTTTCTAATTTTCCTGGATTGACCCACCCAGGTAACTCGACGAGCCATAATTATGTTATGTGCTGCCCTATTGCCTCCTACGAGGTTTCGAGAGAGCCAGTATGTGACCTTGTTTTTAATCTGGGAGAAGTCCTCTCTTTCTCCTTGACGGAGGGGGGGAACATTCCCCAGAACGATCACTAGGGGAGTGCTTTGCGGGGGAAGATCTAGAAACGTGCAATTACCCATCCCCTGGACTGGTATTTTAATCTGTCTCTGTCCATTAGTCATTTTGGCTGGTTGTTCACCCTCGTCCCGATGTGTTTGGGGAATCCTCGTAGTGCTGTTGCTGCCCTCCGTGCTCTGACAGCTGTCCTTTATGATAGGTGAGCTTTTATCATTATTAATGGAAATTGTTTTTTCTAATGGTATTGCAGATTTAGTGGGGGTGGGTGCGGGGGTTAGTTTGAAATTGGGCCGATTGCCTAGATGTGTAACATGTCCTCCCGCCTTATTAGTATCCACTAAATGGTGTAGTAGTTGAGTGTTCACAGCTGTGTCCTGTTGCAGTTTGGCGACACTTGTGCTAATTATTTTCAATCTCTTAATGAAAGGTAACATTAGGGACTTTACAAGCTGTTCCACCCGTCCAATCAGCCCTTCCTCTCCCTGTACCGTGGGTGGTAAATGTTTCGTTTGTTGCGGTTGGCCATTTTTCTGGAGAGGGGGTGCACTCCTATTCTCGTCGGAAAATACCTGCTCTTTCTGTTTGTGTATGCCTACCCATTTACCAGTCTTAGTTGTCAGTTTGGGGACCTTTGCCCGTTTGCCTTTTTGTTCTCCCCCTCCCCGCTTACGTTTCCCATTTTTTGTGGTGCATGAAGGCGTTTGGGAACTAGGGCATACCGGTGTCTTTGTTGGGGGTGTCGTACAAGGCACATTTTCCTCATTGAAGTTAACATTCTGTGTGTCCTGTATACTATTCCCCAAGATGATATCACTTTGTGTATCCGACCCTATGCTTATGTCCGGTAAACCCAGGTCACTAAGGCGTTGGTATCTCCCTTTATCACTACTCCACACTTCTTGGTAACAAGCCAATCACCCAGGCAATGTTGGGTTCTTTTACACATTTCCTTGTGTTATAATACTCTTCTGCACACCTCTGTTTCATCGTAACTCTAGCTTTAATAGCTTGATGATCCACCCAAACATGATCTTTGGAAACTAACCAGGCAGAATTCTCCTTCCTCCCCGGTTCTCTACCCTTCAAAGAAACAAAAGGGGAAACGCCAGTGACCGCATGGGGAGTAGTTCTGTGTGCACTTTCCAGTATAATCCATTGGCCAATGACAACTCTATGTTGTCCATAATTAAACGATTAATTCTTTCAAACGTCCCATTTGCTTGTGGTCTGAACAAAGCTACTCTTCGTGAACAATTCTCCACTTCTCCATAACTCCCTCATTTGTCTTGAAAGAAAATGTACACCATTGTCTGACACAATGGTCTTTGGCACCCCTTCTTCCAAAAAAACCTCCTCTAAAAATCCTATCACACCTTTGGAATTAACTACACTCATGGGTTTAAACAAACACAAACCACTTAGTATGGTAATCAGTAAGTACAATAATAAACTTATTTTCACTACCCAGTTTATATATAGGACCAAGAAAGTCCATTGCCAGCCTTTCCCAGGGCCTTGTCAGTATCTTGACACACTTCAGTGGAGGTTCCCTCAAAGTTTTTACTTTATCACTGTTGGCACACGCACAGCAATGTTTAACAGCATCCTCAACCATACTATCCAATTTAGCCCACCAATAAGTTTGTCTTATCCTCCTCTTGGTCATGTTCCTCCCAGGATGCCTCTCATGCGCTAGCTGCAAAATCTGATGGAGCCATAGGAGGTATAATACGACTCCTCCTCATCACCTTGTTGTCCAGGATGCTCAACTCTTCTCTAACACTCCAATACCTTTTTACCTGATTATCACGACACACATTAGGTTGCCATCCATTCCTAATATTCTCATTCACTCTTCTTAACACCAAATCCTCTTCAATGGCAGCATCCCATTCTTTTTTTAATACTACACATTCATGGACCGTACATTCATCATTCACATCGGTTTCTAGACCTTTCATTTCAACTAGTAGGTCTTTGGTAGGTAAACAAGATGGGCAATCTGCCACTACATTCTTTTCTCCTTTTAAGTATTCTAATTCAAAATTGTACTCTAGGACAGATAAAATCCATCTTGAAATCCTAGGAGGGACTCCGCCTTCTAACCCTCTGCCACCCTTGAACAAATGCACCAGTGGCTTATGATAAGTTTTAACTCTGAAAGGCAAACCCCCCAAAAAATATTTAAAATGTCTAATTCCCCAAGAGCACGCAAGGGCTTCTCTTTCAATCACTCAGCAAGATCTCTCAGAACCTTGCAATCTCCTGGAGGCAAATCCTATAATCCTTTCTTGTCTATCAACAACTTGAGTCAATACTGTTCCCAGTCCCATGCCACTGGCATCTGTAGTCAAGTAAGTTGTTGCTGTTACTTCAAAGTGACCCAGGGAAGGAGCTCCCATAATACTATCTTTGATTTTCTGAAACAAACCCTCACACACCTCATTCCACACAAATACTACATCATTTTTCATCAACAGTCTTAAAGGCTCCACTATTTCAGTGAAGTTCTTCACGAGCTTAGAACAATATTCGGCCAGCCCAAGGAAGGACTTTAACTGATCTTTACTCTCTGGACAGGGTGCCTCACGTATCCCTTGGACAATACTCTGTTTAGGTTGTATACCATCACATGATATCACGTGTCCCAAATACGTAACACTTTTCTTTCTAAATTGACACTTTTCTTGTTTAACTGTCAACCCATACTGTTCCAAACGTCTCATCACCTCTTCCAGCAACTCGTCATGATGCGATTCTTTTTTTTCCACTTATCATGATATCATCCTGAAATACCAGACATCTTTTAAACCTTCAAAATTTTCGTCATCACCCTCTGAAAAACTGCTGACGCAGATGCCGTCCAAATGGTATTCCTAGATAACAGAATGCACCTAATGGAGTGACGAAGGAGGTCAGGTGTCTGGAATCCTTGTGCAGGCTCATTTGGTGATACGCTGCTGTCATATCAACACTGTAAATACTTTCCCTCCTGACATGGCTGACAACATTTCAGAAATATTAGGAAGTGGTTGTCTGTCAACCCAAACATTTTGATTAAGGTCTCTTAATTCGATACATAACCTGATCTTACCACTCTCCTTGGTGGCTACAACGATTGGAACCAACCATTCTGATGATTCAATGGGCTTGAATATTCCTTGACTCAATAGGTTGTCTAACCCATCTTGCAAAGATTCTTTCATCAGAAGAGGGATATTACGTACCTTATGTACCACTGGGACCGCTCCTTTTTTAAGAATTATCTAATGAGAAAATCCTTTCCGTAGACCCAAATCATCAGTGAGTACATGAGAAAATTTCTTTACCACCGACTCGTCAAATGTATTCACAGAATTCCCACCTTGTGATTCAGGTAACGACAATATGACAGGGTCTTCTGCATTAGGATTTACCATTTTGCCCAAATCCTTATGATGGCGCCATACCAATAGGTTAGAGCCAAAATCAGTTAAATACACACTCCTCCATACACTACTTGTCCGTTGAACGAAATATTCATCCATCTCATAGCTAAAATTTCTATTCTATTTCCACCATAACCTACTGCTTTCATGTCAGGTTTGGACCAATCATCTTACAAATCTTTAGATAATGTGTCTTTAGACACCAAGGTGTACATACTCCCCGAATCAACCAACATTTTCACATGCAACTTATCCAACCTCACAATACAATATGGTTTCTCTAGTTTTCCATTGCTTTCTTTCCTTGCAACACTGAATTCCTTTGCCTGTGTAACATCGTTTGAAACAACGCACTCCTCTCCATAAATAGGTAAGAAAATGTCAGTAACATTTTCACACACTTCCTCAACCTTTTTAATACTACTTTGTTTATATTTAGTTCTACACATTTTAGAAAAATGTCCTTTCTTCCCACAGTTGCAGCATACAACTCCTCTTTCTGCACATTTAAAGCTTGTCGCAATATTCCCAGGAGCTCCACAACCAAAACATGTTATCTCCCTTGTAGCAATTTTTTTCTTCCCACTATCGTTTATCGCATCTTTCTTTATCCCTTCAGTGTCGTTCTTTGTAATGTCTTTGAGAAATGGTTTTTGAACTTCAAAAGTAGGAGTGCACTCTTTTTCAATTTTAGTCCCTACTTTTGACGAGGTATCCATTTCCTTCAACCACTTGGAAGCTTGCTCCATGCCCTTGACAACCTGAATAGTTCCATCAAGATCGAGATCCTTCATTAGCAACTTCTCTCTCACCCTTTTATCATTAGTATTTCTGACAATCTGATCTCTAATGAGGGAATCACTCAAGTTTTCAAATGTGCATGTTAGGGATAAACCCCTTAAAGCTGCTACATATGTATCAATATATTCTTCCAACAATTGTACTCGTGTAAAGAACTGATGTCGTTGCCTTACAATATTAATCTTAGTAATAAACCATAAATCAAGCATCATTATGGACATTTCATACACATTGTTGGATTGTCCATCTCCCATACCTAATGAAATTTCTGGTAGATTCTCATATAACCTTCTTCCTTCAACTCCCAGATGGTGTAACAATATAGCTTGGCGCCTAACAGGCCCATATCTGTCACCACCTATAGACAATATGTAGGTGAAAAATAACTTTTTCCATTGTTCCCAAGCAATAGGTGGCGATCCTGGAGTAGCTAAAAATATTGGTGGTGAAGCCATGGCTTGGTCAGACATGTTGATATGTTGAAGACTACAAAAGAAATAAAATAAAAGACTAAAACAACTAATTAAAACAAAAGAGTAAAACGACAAATTAACAAAACAGACTAACACAAGCAATTGAAATAATAATGATTCCAATCCTTGTGTGAGTCTATCTTCTGTACTTCCTTTATTTGTTTCTCTTTTTTATTTTTAGTCCTTCTTCCCTGCTTATGATTATACATGTCTCATCTTTATTTCTACAGTGCTCCAGCCGGACGTGAAGGAAAGCAGAGAAAGAAATGTGGTTAGTGGTATCTTATACTTTCATATTCAACGTGTACATTGGCACTCAATGTTGTGGCCGGATTGTGCTCATTTAATTGCAGTCAATAGACAGATACACAATGGTGTTTAACAATTCAAGCAGTGCTTTAATGATTTATTAGTGACGTGCCTTAGAGATTATCACAATGCACACAATGTTGATACTGTTTGACGTGTGGCATGCCTTTAAAATCTTCACACACCTCACACTTCAGTACTTGAGGCGCAGTGTGCTTTTAAAATTTCACACGCTTCACGGTTTCAGCGTTTTGGGCGGGGCATGCTTCGCGTCTTTACAGCCCTTCAATGCGTGCGCGTTGCACTCGCGGCTGTCCTCGCTCTCAAGGTACTTGTGCCTCTTCTAATGCCTGCAGCCTTGCGCTTGTGAATGTTCAGAGCCTCGCATTCTTGCAGATTTTAAATGTCCACAACAGTACGCATAACAGTTAACCCAGATCTTCGTATATTACAATGAACTATTACACATTTGACAGTTAAAATAGAACTGTCCTTCGAAGATTCACCTTGATTACCCAAAATTTAAAACAAATTTAAAGTGATCCTACCGGAATATGTAGATCGTTCGTTTGATTTGGACCTGGGATGAGGACACCAGTAGTCTGCCCCCTGCACAGACACAGCTCGTCGTCAGAAAATGTAGAAATCACACAACACCAAGTGTGCGTCTAGTGGTATTTATTCCAGATGAATGTCCTCAGCAGACAGCTCCTTACACGACGCTGCCACAACAGTAATGCAAGTTTCTCTAGAACTTTAAAAAACTGGCACTCTAAGTTCTACCTGGACATTCTACTCCAGATAACATTACATCATGAGATTAACATTACACTACCTTTACTGTAAGGATAGACCATCTGCACCCAGGAGTCATTGGAGGTGCGTACAATACTACTCATCCCATTGCACAGGCAGAGCGATTACTCTGGAGAACACTGTTAAAAAGACAACAGAACATAACTACTCTGCCTCAGCAATCAAGATTGAAGTTAGGGAAACTGTCAATGAAATAAAGCAGCTTGCATCCACCTTCAATGACGCCTGTGGAACAGTATTGAGGGAGGTATCACAGCATATTCCTTTGCATATAGGTTCTTCTATACCTGCAATACCCAACCACCGTCATATAATCCAATGTCAAAAACAGGCAAGGAACCGCCAATGAGTCACTCCCCAAAACTTTGCAGATATTCACATCCCAACCCAATTAACAGTCACTGTACTTAAAGAATCCTTTTTATTACACGACAATGAAAACCCGAAAAACTAATATTAATATTTAGAACACCCCGTAACCTTATACAATTAACAAATACTGATATGTGGATTATGGATGGATCATTTAAATCCACATCCCATCCACTTTCTCGCAAATACCCTATTCATTCATATATTAACAACACAGCAGTTCCCTTAATCTACAGTTTACTCCCATATAAGCAATACTCAATTTATACTGAACTATTATCAGTTATAAAATCTAAAGCTGAAAACAAAGGTCCGAGGAAAGTCATAATTGACTTTGAATTATCAATGATCAACACTATTAGTAAAACATAACCAGAAACACAAATTCAAGGATGGGTTTTTTTCACTTTTCTCAGGCATATTGGCGGAAAATAAAAAAAAAATCCTTAATTGAGAATTACATATCTGACAGTAAACTTACATTTGAGTTAAGAAAACTAACTGCATTGTGCTTTGTTTCACCTGATTGTGTAGATGAATACGATACAACAATTATAGAATCTCAATATTTTGTCACAAATGAAAATAAATTAGGCCCCATTCTAAATTACTTCGAGAACACTTGGATTGGCCCTCTAAGCAGATCGGGTCACAGGAGGAATCCGAGGTTTCCTATCAAATATTGGAACGGATACACAACCTGCTTAGAGAGTGGAACAAAGACAAATAATGCCATTGAGGGATGGTGCAACTCCTTCAATAAATAAATTGGAAAACCACACCCAAATTTTTATCATTTTTTGGAAATTTTGAGGAAGGATCAAAGTTTACAAGAAATGAGAATAGCACAATCATTTTCTGTTAGTCTTAACACACGTACTACTAAAAGATCAAAAGAAATGTCTGAAACACTATTGGGACAGATTCAGCATTTTTCGTTGATGGTTGCTTCAGACTACATAGACAATATTGCACACATCCTACATTTTTCACATCTATCTTTAATATCTTCATGACCCCACTGGCGGCGCTGGCGGAGTCGTTTGGGGCCCGGATCGTATCGTATGCTGACGACACCCAGCTCCTTTTCTTGTGTAAGAGAGGAGGAGATTTTGAGGGGGAGAGTATCCGGGATTGCCTTGGGGCTGTGTTTCAATGGTTCCAACTGCACAGCCTCAAGTGCAATTCCGACAAATCGGAGGTACTCTTCTTTGGGTGTGATGCGGAGCCAGACTGGCGGGTTTGGTGGCCTACCAACATGTTCCCCCCCACGTGTTCTTCCCAAATGGCCAAAAACTTGGGTGTTAAAATGGACAAGGAATTGTCTATGAAGGCCCAGATCCTGGGGGTGTCAGGCATGTGTTTTGGCCTCCTCAGGATGCTACGGCGGTTTCTGCCCCTATTATCGGAGGACCACAGGAAGCTGACTGTGCAGGCACTGATAGGTTCCAGGTTGGATTATTCCAACGTTCTATACCTGGGCCTGCCAGAGTACCTGCTACAGCGGCTCCAAGTTGTGCAGAACGCTGCAGCGAGGGCGATTTTTGGATTGAATAGACGTACCAGTGCTACTGGTCTGCTCCGGACCTTGCACTGGCTTCCAATCCGTAAGCGGATCGCCTTTAAGACCTTGACTTTGACGTACAAGGCCCTCCATGCGACGGGAGCCAAGTACATCCAAAGGAGACTCGCCTTTTATCGACCCGCCCGTTCCCTGAGGTCCGAATCTCTATGGTTGGCGGTGGTCCCACGAGTGAAGAGAGCGCGCCTGGGAGGCCGGTCTTTTGGACTACTGGCCCCCCAGTTATGGAATTCTCTGCCTCTAACACTTCGGGGAGCCACTAGTTTATTAGTTTTTAGAAAGGAGCTCAAAACTTGGTTGTTCACCCAGTAGGGCGTTTGTTTGTGTTTTCTTTTATCTGGTATTCTTTCTTTTTAATGTGTTATGTTAGCAGCCTACCTTAAATAAAAGCGCCGGGACACTCTTTTTGAGTAGCCGTGCGCTCTACAAAAACCAATTTAACATAACATAACATAACATTTTTAACCTTAACCTGCAGCTATTCCTAGTTACTTGCCTGTTTTAAACAAAATTTTATTACAAAAAATATGAATATTTCACAAACGTAGGGGTCCATTAGGATATCGGGCGGATTGCCTCCGCCACCCTGGCGGAGGCAAAACTGCCCGACATCCATTGCCCAATTCCCCCCGCCATATTAGGATGGCGGGGGGGACCGCGGCGGTGAGGAACACCGCCCGCCTGTTTTCCGCCCTGGTCGCCTTGCGGCCGGGGCGGAAAATGATTAATATGGTGGCGGTGTCTGTTAGACACCGCCAGCCATATTACTATGGGCATTTTGGCAAGCCTTGCCACGGAAAGGCAGGCGGTCTTCACTCTGGGGGCCCCCTGCGGGCCCCCAGAGTGAAGGTGGGTAGGGTCATGCACACGGGGGTACCACAGGTACCCCCCTACATTTGCATTCACAAAGTAGCAGGCAATGTCCGCCCGCCATCCTAATGACCCCCATAGTTTTTGTAAATACAATTGAAAAACGGGTTCCTACCTTCTGAAGTTTTCTATCTTCAGCTCTTGTTCCCCTCTACAAATTCATAGTCTTATACGAGTCACCATCTCCTCAAACATTCAAAAATCCATTTTAAAAAGCTTAATCCAAAATTCAACCCGTACTTATCTTGAAAAAAACCCACAGATTGGCTTTTTAATTTAGTGTGCAAAATAATCTGTGTGCCCTATAAAAACGCATCCCCCCAAAAAGGTCACAGAAATATTTTCAAAGTAATGAAAAAACGCAACAATAACTTCAACGATGCAATCCTATATTCTTCGATGATGTTTCTGATGTAAATATATCAGCTTTACAAAGTAAACAATCTAATTATCCATCCCATTCAATCTTTAAAAAAATAGGCAACTTGGTGGAGCCATACATGCATAACGTGAAAAACGTTAAAATTTGCGACACATATTAATCATTTTTTTTTTAAATTATAGTACTCCATTGTTTTAAAAATGTACTAAAAGGAGTAAATTTTCCCCAAAAAATGTATAACTCCGCCGTAAGCGTTGAACTGCTGTATGCATAGGAAAAAAAACTCACAACAAAACATAGAAACGTAATACTAAACACTTATACCTCCCTCCTCTATCCTTACAGTAAATGTGGCCAGCTACAATCTCTAATAAATATATTAAAAGTAATATACCCGAGCGCAGATCTTTCTTCCTTCCGTATTTGCTCACAACACCCCACTGACTGACAAAACAAATGCTCAAACGCAAACGTCAGCATCTAGTGTAAAAAGTGAAAAAGGACAAATGTCCCCATTGAAATGAATAGGAAAGCTTGGGACAGTTACATTGGAAATACAAAATAACTTTTCTATGTACAAATGCATTTTTTCGTCAATGTAAAAATATCTACAATTTCTAAATACTATTTTATGTAAATTGTTTTATATATTAATTTGAATGTATTTTTTGTATCGAATATTTTCTTTATTTAAAATTGTTTGTTTAGTGTTTCTATTTCTAAACATTGTTACATTATATTACCAATATTTTTAAGTAATGTAGCATTTTGTTGTAAATATGATTGTATGTAATAAAAATTAAAGTAAAATTAAAAAAACATTTATTTTCATGAATATTTAAAAAAAGAAAATTAATGTGTTGTTAAAAAAATGAATATTTATCACTTTTGATAGATTCTAAATAATTAAAAAAAATACTAATTAAGTTCTCAATTTCCTTTCTTAATATTATAAAAAAACTTACATTAGATTTTCTTTAAAAATGTAATAATTGTTTTAATACAAAACCAATAAATAAATAATTTTAAATGATTTCATGAATAATTTTTGTTTTATTTTAAATTTGCTCAAAAGCAGGACTTCAACTTCATACAATAATTGATCTATTTCTACTACGAGGCCTCCGGGTAGATAGCGCTATACAAGTGTTGTTTCATTCATTCATTCATACTCTATCATTATTAACAAATAAATACTTTCTCAATTCACTTAATTATTTTTATTTAATACTTTTATTTTTAATATGCAATTTATTCACTTTACTCATTATTAATAATACTAAAATTAAATATCCAGGATAATTATTTTTTTAATTAATATTCTAAAATAAACTCACTACTACACCAGCCACACTCAATACTCAATTAATACTAAAAATATTAGTCGCCCATTAATTCAGTACTTAATCACCCACCTTTAAAAAAAGTTGTATTAATATTTCAATTTATTGACTTTAATCACTATTAATAATACAAAAATAATTATCCCTGTTTATTTATAAATATAAAAATTAATACTCAAGTGTAATTCATTACTGCACATGCCACATTAAATACTCAATTCATACTGATATTAATACTCTGCCATTAAATCAGTACTTAATCATCCATCTTTAATAAACATATTTTATCAATAATTTCAATTTATTGACTCTAGTCACATTAATAAATTAAAATTAAATCTCCAAGTTTATTAATAAATATCAAAGTTAATGCTTGAGTATTAATTCCAAACTCCTTAAAAAACAAATATTATTACATTGTGATATTATTTAGTTTAATTACTAACCAAAAAAATAACAAAAATGATAAATACATAACTTTTTAAAACTTATCTTATGCATTGTAAATTCTTTTGTTGTAATGGTCAATGCGTTCTAAAGACATCCGGGGTAAAAACATACATTGTAGAAGTCAATGCGTTGTAATGTCATGCGGGGTAAAAGCATGCATTGTAAAAAATGTGTTTTAAAGATTTTTTTCCGCCCAGGACCTATAGTGGTGGACAAATGCAAAAGAAACAATTGATGAACGGAATACTGAACAATACAAACATTCACCCTCAATCACAAGGATTTGGGTTTAATCAATTATTCTATTGCTCATTACGCCACCCCAGTTTGGAACCAGCCATATGCAAATTAATCTTGACCCTGTGCCTCATGGGAACAGTCCAGACCAAACATCCAAGCCAGGTCCTCCCTGGACCAGAAACAAGCATCCTGGGACCGGTTTTGGGGCATCACCCCTCATCAGCCAGACTAGTTTGAATCCAGTGGTGCGGTGAGCACGGGACCCACCTCTGGGAATACCCTTCCCAATCAGGGCGACAAATGCAAAAGAAACAATTATTGGTGGATGCCATTTCCAACATCGCATGGCAGACATACATGTTTTCCATTTTCTGAGCTCATACTTACAGACACATCTCCTCTGGGATGAAATATCATCTAACCGATGTGGAAATAAAATGCCTCGGTCTCCAATGGAGCAGTGTCACCATGTCAACCTCCTGAACCTGAGCACCTGACCCTTGTGACCCTCATGGCCTTTCTGCCTTTAATCATGGGAAGATATATATATATATATATCAATATCAAACACGAAGGTTGACCCTATAAGGAAAGCCGCCCCAGAGGCTTTTCTATCTGCAGCGCGGGTCTCAGCAGCTTCAGCTCGCACTTTCTCCCAATTCACGGCTCTACGCGTTTCAGGCCACCGCCCTTGCTCACGAGCCTGACAAGACTGGACACACAGCAACCACTCGATTTAGAACACCTGCTCTTTATTGAAAAGTTCAGCCCCAATGGGCGTGTACTTCACCTCCTGGTGTGATGCAGCTGGTGCATTCTGGTTACAGCAGTCAAAATCGATATATTTTCCCAAGTGGGTTGGTGCCAATGTACACAGTCCAAACATAAAATCCAAGTGGTGAAGGATAAAATGAAAAGACAGTCTCTGCTGGCATACGTGACCCCACGCTTGCAAGAAACCTCTGCTCCTTAATGACATCCGGAATCATGCCAGGTGCCAGGATCCGCTTTGATGCGGCGGGCTTTCCTCACGGCCGGAAACAATCCCGAAACGCGTCTGGCAGGTTTAATCAAAGGGATGCTCCGGTCCTGCTGCATGCCTGCTTGCATGTTCGTCATCCAGCACAAGAGAAATGATCTATCTGCCGGTTGGCTCTCCCACAAGGGCTACTTGTTTTTGATGGATGTTTGCGGCCAAGCCGGCCGCGGGAGAAGCTCACCGCATGAAAGGGGGCCGCGATGGCGCAAGGTTAGCGTCATTTGCACTACGGGAGGCAGTTTTTCTGATGACCCACAACAAAGCAGAACAGGCAGTGACAGCCGGACGCTGCATCCACCCACATAGGTTTCACCACGGACTTTCATTAATGCTTTATTTTAAACATACTCACTTTAGGGGACGAACCAGCACTACGAGACCCATAAGGCCATTGCAGTGGCCACGCCTAACAAGGCGGGATCTTTGAAATAAAATGGTGCTGGAGAACGCTGTTTGGTATTAGCATTTCTTTGCCATTGAGAAAGGGAACACAACCCCGAAACGCGTCTGGCAGGTTTAATCGAAGGGATGCTCCAGTCCTGCTGCATGCCTGCTTGCATGTTCGTCATCCAGCACAAGAGAAATTATCTATCTGCTGGTTGGCTCTCCCAAAAGGGCTACTTGTTTTTGATGGATGTTTGCGGCCAAGCCGGCCGCGGGAGAAGCTCACCGCATGAAAGCGGGCCCGCGATGGCGCAAGGTTAGCGTCATTTGCACTACGGGAGGCAGTTTTTCTGATGACCCACAACAAAGCAGAACAGACAGTGACAGCCGGACGCTGCATCCACCCACATAGGTTTCACCACGGACTTTCATTAATGCTTTATTTTAAACATACTCACTTGAGGGGACGAACCAGCACTATGAGACCCATAAGGCCATTGCAGTGGCCACGCCTAACAAGGCGGGCTCTTTGAAATAAAATGGTGCTGGAGAACGCTGTTTGGTATTTGCATTTCTTTGCCATTGAGAAAGGGAACACAATCCCGAAACGGGTCTGGCAGGTTTAATCAAAGGGATGCTCCGGTCCTGCTGTATGCCTGCTTGCATGTTCGTCATCCAGCACAAGAGAAATTATCTATCTGCCGGTTGGCTCTCCCACAAGGGCGACTTGTTTTTGATGGATGTTTGCGGCCAAGCCGGCCGCGGGAGAAGCTCACCGCATGAAAGTGAGCCCGCGATGGCGCAAGGTTAGCGTCATTTGCACTACGGGAGGCAGTTTTTCTGATGACCCACAACAAAGCAGAACAGGCAGTGACAGCCGGATGCTGCATCCACCCACATGGGTGTTGTGAATGTATCTAGGACCCTATTTAAATATTCCCGATTCATGCCCTTATGTGGTTATAACAAAACATATCCTTATAAAGGCATAAGAATCATATCCATATTTAGTCATAGCCAATGCAGTCCAAATACGGCAAGGCTACTCCCATAGACTCCTAGAAAGTACAACGCGTTCTTTAAACAAACCAAGCCCCCAGCAGCCCGGGAATTCCCCCTGCTTTTATTTTGATTTGAACAAGAACTCCTGGAGTCCAGAAAGAACTGTAAGTTCTTAGTGACGTCTTATGTCCAACCTTACGTCAAACTCGGCACCTTCCAGGTATAAATATACCAACATTTGCCTTAAGCAAACACACGGTGGTTTGGAGCAGAGCGGCTATCTACTTGCCCGACGCCCAGCTGATGCGAGAGCCGAAGGAAGCCGACCCTCCCATTTGACGCACTGAGAGAGACGCTGTCTTTTCTCCTGCCGAGAAATCCAGCTCCAGTGTTTCCAGTCACCCTTGCGGGTTGCTGGGAGATTGAGTCCTGAGAGAGAGATACAAGACCTCCTTCATTCTAAAACCAAGGTACGGATCTGATTAGATCCTTAGAGAATTCTTGATGCTGATTCTTGGCAATACTAACTTTTTTTTTTTATAAACTTTTTTTATTGGAGTTTTTGTAACAAGAGAGAACAAGACATAACATACAATGCGACATTACAGCGGCTGGGGGCCCGCGGTCCACATATCAGTATCAAAGTAGGGGCAGGAATCATAGCACAGTTAATTACATCGAGGTGGCCAGGGCATCAACAATGCGGCAACAGGCAGATTGTATACCATGAGCAGGGGTAGTTCAATGGCAATCAGGCATAGGAAATAAACAGGAGGGCAACATACACTACATCAATGGGTCGACAAACATATGGAAATATACATGAGCAAAATCAGCAAGTCAGTAGGTAAGCGGCAGGACTATAATGCAACATATGCAACCGAAAGGCAGTACAATAGCCATATTAGCATAGGCAATGCAGAATGATTGGGTGTGTGAGGTACATTACGCCAGATTATCATCACCATCCCCAGTGGGGTCCCCCGTGAGCTCTTCATCACGAGCCGTCTGGGCTTGAAGATAGATTACCAGGGGCTGCCAAATGTCTCTCGGCCTGCTGGATACGGGGAGCAGGTCAGCAAATGTCGCGTGTTGATCTTGACTGTGTGTCATATCAGCAAGCCATTCTTTGAATTTGGGAGCTCTGCCACGCCCCCATCAGCAGGCTACGCGCCTCTTTGCTAGGAGGAGCGCAATGTCTACAAACTTTCTGCATTGTGAGGGAATGTGCGGTGTGTGTCCCAGCAGCATGAGCAGCGGTTCAGGTTGTATGGATGACCCAATCATGGATGCTAGAGCAGCATGTACTTGTTGCCAATAGGTCTGTATAGGGGGGCATTCCCAAGCAAGGTGCAAGAAATCAGCATGTTCTGCGCGGCAGCGGTCGCAGCGGTCCGTATCAGCTAAGCGAAACTTATATTTTTTCACGGGGGTATAGTACAAGCGCTGTAAGTATTTGTAATGAATTATTTTGAGCCTACTGCTCGCCAATATACGAGCCGTAAGAGTACAGCAGTATATCCATTGGTCCTCAGTGATGTCAATAGCTAGTTCAGTAGCCCAGCGCGTCCTCGCTGAGGTCACCGGCAGCGGGTATTCCGCTCGTATGTGACGGTACATTCCCGAGACCAAATGTGATCCATCACGCGAGTTCAGCAGGAAGTGAAGCGGAGGCGAAATGGCAGGCTCCGCAGGGTAGTCAGGAAGTAGGGCGCGCATGCCCTGGCGGAGTCGTAGATAGTAAAATACCTCGAGAGGGGTACGGGCATGCTCTTTGAAGAATGCATCAGCGGATTTAAAATGACCCGCGGCGAACATGTCACCCCAGCACGTAACCTTTAGGGCCGCACAGACGTTCTGAAAGCCTTTCTCCTGCAGGAGTACAAGCTCGGGATGATATGTCAATGGCAGCAGGGGAGAGTATAATAGTTCGCAGTGTAGTCTTTTGGCCAGTCGACGCCACGCATCAACAGTACATGTGACCGACGTATGAGGCGTCCTTATGGCTGAGGGCCGACAGTGCAGCAGGCCCTTCAAAGGCAGGGGGCTGGCAATCCAGTCCTCCACCGCCAACTGAGGCATAAAGGGAGTAGGGCGAAGCCAGTGGTACGCATAGTGCGCCTGCACGCAGAGATAATAGGCTTCGAAATCCGGAAGGTCAAACCCCCCTTTGTCATACGGTAGGATCAACATTGACCACTTAAGTCGCGGGCCCTTGCCTCCCCAGAAAAGGCGACAGAGCTCTGATCTCAGTGTCTTGAAGAAATAGGCTCCCGGGTGAAAGGGGATATTGAGAAAAAAATAGAGAAAGCGTGGGAGCACCACCATTTTAATGAGGGAAGCTCTCCCTGCCATGGAAATGGGTAGGGTGATCCAGCGGTCAACCAGGGCGGTGAGTTTCGTCACAGCCACACCATAATATGAGCGAAGAATCTCATCCTTGTCGCGTGAGATCTGTATGCCCAGATACCGAAGGTCAGATCTGCACCGCTCCAGGGGGTAATCCAGGGGAAAGTCGGGTACAGCATCTGTGAGCGGAAAAAATTGGGATTTCGTCCAGTTTATCTGCACCCCCGACAGTCTTCCAAAGACCACAAACTCTCTGAGCAGGGGGTTCAGGTTGTGCACTGGGTCCTTAACGAACAAAGTCATATCATCTGCACATAAGGACACATCAATTTGGCGTTGGAGGCAGCGAATCGCTCCCTCACCGTGGAGCTGGCGGAGCCGGCATGCAAGGGGTTCGACAGCAATCGCAAACAACAGGGGGGACAGTGGGCACCCCTGACGTGTGCCCCTGGAGATATCAAGTGGCGTGGAGAGATGACCGTTGATCAGAACTCTCGCAGTAGGCTGAGTATATAACAGTCGAACCCAGGAAATAAAGATGGTGGGGAATCCCATGCGGGACAAAACGGCAAACAAATAGGGCCACTCGACAGAGTCAAAGGCTTTTGAGGCGTCCAAGAAGATCGCTGCGACGGGAAGGTCAGGGTGGATCGTATGAAGCAGGGAGAAGAGAGTGCGAAGATTATGTGAAGTGGAGCGGCCCGGGACAAAGCCAGACTGGTCGGGTAACACTATCCGGGTCATAAGGAGTGACAACCTAGTGGCTAGGACCTTGGCCAGTATTTTAACATCACAATTTAAAAGTGACAGGGGGCGATACGAATCACAAGATGTGGGATTTTTGCCAGGTTTCAACAAGGAGGTAATGACGACCTCCCGCATGGAGCAAGGGAGGACGCCGTCCTCATAGGATTCCGTGAACACCTCTCGGAGGACCGGGGCCATGACATCCACATAGGTTTTGTAGAATTCAGCGGGAAGACCGTCCAGTCCGGGCGCCTTCCCATTACGTAGCGACATAATGGCATCCCTTATTTCTTCCAGTTCGAAAGGAGCAGCAAGGAATTGCCTGTCGACATCGCTTAACCAGCATAAGGCTATGTCACTTAGAAAATCGTCGTACTGGATGTCGGGAGTGGTGACTGTGGTATAGAGTGTGCGATAGTGGGAGACAAAGGCATCCAACAAGTCATCTGAATCCCTGACAGTGTGACCTCTGCTATTAACCACTTCAATGACAGTATTGTCTACGCGCGGCGGGCCTGTCAGTATAGCCAATGCCTTGCCAGGCCTATCCCCCTCACAATATTTCCTCGCCTGCCAGTGTTTGCTCCTAAACCTAGTCTCCCTGTTCGCTTCCTCTTCATAGTGTGTAACTTATCCCTGAACTCAGCATGTGCAGCAGTGTTATCGCCCTCCACCATTCGCGCCTCCAATGCCCTCAGCTCATCCTCAAGCTTCCGGATCGTACGCTGTATGTCACGCAATACCCCAAAGCTCTTAGACATGCAGTGGCCCCTGATAGTGACTTTGAATGCCTCCCAAATAGTTTCGACAGATGCAACAGAGCCCTTGTTCCGTGGGAAGAAAGCAGTGATCTCATCCTCCAATTCAACTCGGAAGACCTCATCTAGCAAGGCCGTCGGTTGCAGACGCCAACGCGATCTAGGGCAATCCCAGCCGGGAAGCAACAAAGACAGCAGAACCGGGCTGTGATCCGAATAAGTTCTCGGGAGGTGTGTCACCGCATTCACCCCAGGCAGCGTTTCACGGGTCAAAAAAAAATAATCTAGGCGCGCCCAGGTACCAGTCTGTGACGTGAAGTGCGTGCCCTCCTTACGGCTAGGGTGCAGCTGTCGCCAGGCATCCAGTAGGCTGCCCTCCGAGAGCACACCCACTAACGCCTCCCTTGATCTGGGTTTGTAAAGTGTTGCCCCATCGGCCCTATCTAAGTGAGGCGCTAACGCTATGTTGAAATCACCCCCCCAGATGACATGGCGGGATCCCACATCTAAAATCTTACCCCACAGTGTGGTAAAGAAACAAGGCATGTCAACATTAGGGGCATAGCAGTTAACCAACGTGACTGTGTCGCGGCCCAGCCGCCCCCAGAGTAGTACGTAGCGGCCATACTTATCTGCCATCTCTCCACATACCTGGAAGGGAACATTGCGTTTAACCAGGAGGACAACTCCTCTGGCATAGGAGGAGTATGATGAGAATGACCGAGTAGCAGCCCATTTACAGCCAAAGGTAGGGCGCTCTTGTGGAGCCAAGTGTGTTTCCTGCAACATAGCGATCTGTACCTGTTGGCGATCTAAATATGCAATAACATTTCTACATTTTTTGGCGTCGTTGAGCCCTCGGACGTTCCATGACAAGCATTTCAAAAGTACAGTAGTCCCAGAGCTAGCCATTATCCGGACAGGGCCTAACTAAAACATTGTGCCACCACAGATTCCAATATTGCAGCATCTTATGTATAAGATCACAGAACGCCGGTACCAGCCAGCCAAATGTCGTCTTCAACAAACCAACCATCCCCGAAACAGACCCCACCCCCCCACCCACTACTGCATCCCAATCATGCAAGCAGCCAGTCAGTCCCTTATCCACCCACCGCCCATTCCCCAGATATTCCCACAACTCGACTAGAACAGCGGGGTACTCCCGTAGGGGGAACATCAGCAAAGGCGCACAGCCACCCCCTTTCCCAATCGCCTCACAATCGAAACCATCCATGGTTGAGGCAGGAATAGTGGGGGTGGTTCCTACATATCTTGAACCGACTGGGGTCTCAGTCACATGCAGCCCTCGGTAAATACATCATCACCACCAGAAGCAACAGTTATAAGTTAATGATAGTAAGGCAGTTCCAAAACAGATACTTGCGGGGAGGGCAAAGCCCGTCAATCCTCATTGACCACCGGGGGCACATCCTCCTCAGGTTCCTCACGACCCTCTCGCCGATCCCTCTGTGCTCTACGATGTTGTTTTAGGTAGTCCTCAGCTTTACTCGGATCCGTGAAGAAGCGTTGTTTACCCTGGTGTGTCACCCTCAGCCTAGCTGGATAAAGCAGAGCATAGTCTATCTGGGCCTCTCTCAATTTTTTCTTGACAGCCAAGAACTTCCGTCGTTCCTCCTGCACAATGGGGGTAAAATCGGGATAGAGAGAAAAAGCAACTCCATTGTAGTGCAGGGTATGTTTGGTTCTGGCAACTCTTAAGGCGACATCCCGGTCACGGTAATTCAATAGTCGGGCAATGATAGGCCTCGGCGGCAACCCGGGCTGCGGCACAGGAGCCAGGGATCTATGTGCTCTCTCCACAATGAACTGAGATGAGAAGGCATCTTCCCCTATGGACGCCCGGAGGAGTGACTCGATGTACAGTTCCATTCTTCCAGTGGCTGTGGACTCCGGAATACCCGTGACGCGGATGTTGTTGCGTCGGCTACGGGCTTCCAAGTCCTCGTTCTTGGCCGCTATGACCCTAAGCAGGTTGTCCATACGAGCAATTTGGGAGGTGTGGGTGGCAGTGAGGTCATCGTTGTCCGATATGCGTTGCTCCGTCGCAGTTATTCTCTCCTCATGCTGGTCAACCTTGTGAACCAGCGCGTCCAGCCTGGAGGATATACTGTCCACCTTCTCCACCACAGTGGCAAATCCGTGGCGCATTTCTTGGAAAAGGCCCTGCAGATCAGGCGTGTTCGTGGGGGAGGGCGCAGCAGCAGGGCCCGCGCCGCTAGGCCCAGGATCCACCCCGTTTGTCTTCGTACCCTTCTTGGCGCTCTCAAAGCTGAGCTTCGCTTGACGATGCTCCGGGCACAACATCGTGCCCCTGCGCCGCGCGCGAGCCGCCGATATGGGATCTGCCAGGGCAGAGATGGGTCACCACGTGATCAAGCAGGATAGTGAGTCTCACTGCCCGTGGTCCATGCAGCAGACAGAGCAAAGTAGCGGGGATGAGACGTCAGACCCCGGGAGTCATATGCAGTCCCAACTGGCCGGAGGGGTTAGGGCCACCAGTAGTATGGTGCGGAGGGGAGGCAGGGAACAGCAATATCTATAGTGCCTGCTTGCTTCTTACAGGCTGGACAGTCGCAGATCAGTCTATGCACTTCCAGGGCCCCCAGCCGAGTGTGAGTACAGTGCAACAAGCCTTCAGTTCAACCTGAGCAATGTGGAAGGGCAGGCCAGTCCGTTGTGAGGGCCGGGCCCCAGCGAATCGCAGCAGAGATGGGTCAGCTCGCCTACCGGGGAGCACCGGCACCACCACCTCAAAGGCGTCCGCAAGCGCCAACGAAGTCCGCTATGTACTAACTTCGTTAGTAGGGTAATGCCCCGATTGTAGCCAGTTACTCACTGCGCAAGTGTGGGTGCCACGTAGATGGAGGCAGCTCGGCAGGGGCAAGTCCTCTCAGCGTCGTTTTGATTGGTGACCGCCATTAACGGGTGGTCGAGCCCGCCAAATAGCACCAGTGCCGCGTCCTTCTCAGCCAGTTCCCTCAGCTAGGCAGCATGTAGGGAGGAAGGCGTGTGCAGTCCTGCGAGGGTGTCCGCCGCAGTCGAAGACAGCTCAGCCCAGTCCAGCCCGTCTGGCAGAGCGCGGCGGATTCCTGCGACAAGCCCCCGGCCAGGGGCCCTCCGCCTCGTGGTCCGCACCGGCCTCGCGTGAGCGCTGGAGGCCGATTCCCCCACCTCTGCGGGGTCCGGGAGAGCGCCGGTGAAAGTCCCAAAGCAAATAACTTGGCTGGGGTGGCTCCCAGCAGTCCCAAAGTTGGACCGAGTGTAGATGAGGCTGATGGACGTCGATTCCGCCGATGCACGGAAGGGCAGCCCTCCAGACGGTAAGGATCAGTGCAGGATCAAGGTCGTAGGAGACGGGAGCCGCTTAGTTAAGCGGCCATTCCGTTTGCGCGCTAAGCCACGCCCCTTCTTGGCAATACTAACTTAACTTAAACTGCAGCTCACTTACTCCTTCCCACGTATTAGGCTTAGGTCAGGTACACCGGGTTAGGCGTATCTTAGAAGCACCAGTTGAGTAAGTTTAGTCAATGATTTTATGTATGTATATATTTTATCCGTTTTAAGTATCATATGGCTCAGAAACCATATCAATGCTTTTACAGTATTATTTCATAATACTACTTTTACTGTACGCACTTTACTTTACAACAAGTTTTGCAATTGTGGCAATTCACTTCTCTTGCTTGAGAAAGAGGACTGCTCAATAAATAACAACTTTTATTGAAAACGCCCGTCTCTCTATTTCTCTGCACTCCTGGTGAAACTAAGTATGCACGATTGACTGAGTGAAATAACTGTCTATTGTTTTCACACGACTATGGAGATATACTCCTTGTTCTGGAGGGAGCAAAGTTGTCATGTTTATGCGGTTGTCAGAAACTAATCCCTTCTTGTCTAATCAGGAAAGTTAACTCCTTCCTGTTCATTCAAGAAAGTTTCTAGTGACCTCTGAGCTAGCTGGCATACCTAATTAAGTCTAACATATTCAGTAGAGACCTAGATGACATCAGTCCTACGTCTAAACTATTGTTTGTGTTATTCCAATGCGCAGAGCCTATTGGGAATATAGGAACTACACTACATGGCGCCCAATGTTTGATAAGGCGATAATCTAACGGTAGATGCTAGAGTAACTCAGTCGTGCTTTTCACACAGACCCATTTTCCCGTAAAAACTCCAATAGACGTCTGGAGTGGGTAAAAGGTTAATATCCGCCAGAACTTAGTAGGATGAGAATCCTATGTATTAGTTTTTGGTTTAGTCAACGTTGAAGGATACAGTGTTCCAAAATATTGTGCACCTAATCTTTGTTTCCTTGAATTTTGCTCTGCAAACAAAACTTTCTGTCAGAATATGGGGGAAAGTGATGATGAAAGAGAAAGAGCTAGAATAGCAGCTCAACTTATAGCGGATGACACAAGTCTCCAAGATGAAGACCCGAATGCTATAATCATTCCGGTCAATGTAAAAAGAACTATAACTCTTAAACTTATAGAAAATGGACTATCATCAAGAGGTGGTACAGTCATATTTGTGGTAGAGGCCCATGAATATCGGCAGACAGAGGTATTCTATTCATGGATACATTTTACAGCAGCACATGCTGTAACACAAGATTTCCACTATCACAAAATAGAGGAATCTCCAACGGAATACGCACCTTTCGAGGACGTTGAAATTCCACTAACATACCAAGAGCACCTGCTCTGGTTTAATGGCGCCCTACAACATCAAAATCACATTACCAGGCTCGGTCCACTAGGTAGACCAGGAGCCACATGGCCGGTTCTAGCCAGCTACACACCACATCCCGACATTGAAAAAATGTCAAGCGAAGAACTTTTAGTTAAACTAAAAGAATTAACAAAGGCATTTAGAGAATTAGTTCAATTGGCAATTGACGATATAACATACCTGCAGAAACTGAAAGAAACAGTTATAGCAGAACAACCTTTTGAACTTGCCAGAATCATAGAAAAATCCTATGAAGAACTAGGTAGAGATAGTTTGGGTGGGAAACCACTAAAACCCCAACTAACTGAATATCCTGAAAAAACATTTATTAAGAATAATCTCAACACTCCAAAAAAGAGTTGGGAGGGTAATAAACAATCCACTCCTAGAGAAAAACGGTTTCAGTCCAGAGGAAGGTCTCCGCAACGAAGAGATAGATCTCCAGGACGAGGAGAAAAGTCTCCCCAGAGGGCGCCCTCTGAGAAAAGATACAACCTTAGAAATAGGGATAATTTGAGAAAACCTGACAGATATCAAGAAATTGATCCACGTCCCTCTCGATCTTTTCAGAATTCCTCACAGAAATCGGAAAGAAGAGGACGGTCAGAACCCAAAGAAGAGCACGTCAAGTCCAAAGACAAGGAACCTGCTCATCAAAGTAAAAAATTACAATTTCCAAAAAAGAAGGTAGCTAGTATTAAAATAAAACATGCCAAGGATTCTAAGGACACAACTGAAAAACGGAGAGTGGGCCCAGACAATGCTAGACAGCGCAGCAGAAGTAACCATAGTTCGCAAGATCCTGATGAATCTTCTGGAGACAGTGGACACGAATGAATACATTCAAGTGGAAACTGCAGACACCAGAGTTAACAAACCCCATAAATTATATGAAATAACATTACGTATAGAGGGGGACAAAACTAGGAAAATAAGGGGTCTCTTTTGTGATAACCTTTCGAAAGGCTATGATATCCTTCTAGCTGAGAAAGACTGGCCACCAGAGTTTGTCAGGGAGTGCCCACATGGCGAAGAAATGATTATGCCTGCCTTCTCAAATCACATTCCAATTCATAAAAAATACACATTTGCAAGAAAATGGGCAGTAGCCCAAGCTCCTGCATTATATAAAAATCATGTAGGATGGGATGAGGATTCTCCTCACCATAAAATCCAGTTAAAAAATCAACCAACTGCACAAAGGCAGTATCCTGTTAAACAAGAAGCTAAAAAGCAAGTAAGGGAGATCTTAGATCAACTTGAATATCAGGGGGTGATTGAAACATGCACCTCACAAATGAACAATCCTTTGTTTCCTGTCTCCAAGCCAGACGATTGATAGCGTCTAGTTTTGGACTACAGACACCTAAACTCCTGCTGCAAAACATTTGCAGTACAAAACTCACACAGTGCAGCACTAATGAATAACATCGTGCGCAAAAAATATAAAACGACATTAGATATCTCAAATGGTTTCTTTTGTCAAAACATAGCACCTGAAAGCAGGTATTTGACCGCTTTCTCAACAAGGGGAGCGTAGAAACAATTCTGTCGACTCCCACAGGGATTCAAGAATAGCCCAGGATTATTCTCAGCAAGGGTAACAGAGTTACTACAAATGTATAATGATGAGGCATTATCTTATGTCGATGACATCTATCTTACAGACGACGACCTGGAGACACACTTGAAAAGAGTGAACACCATAATACTTGGGTTCGCAGCTGAAGGGTATAAATTAAACTTTAAAAAGTCACGAATTGCTCACCTAACAGTCCTGTTTTTAGGATATGAATTATCAAGTGAAGGCAAAAGCCTAGCAGACAACTTCTTAGAGAAGTGTGCACTACTCCAAGCTCCAAAAACGCTGAAGAACTTACAATCAATACTAGGTTTCCTGAATTTCGGAAGAACATACATTCTAAATTATGCAGAGAGGGTTAAACCTCTCTATGAATTAATAAAACCTGATTTCAAACCAATTAATTGGACTCAGAAACACACAGAAATTTTAAGATCATTACAAACAGACATGTTAACTAAAACAAAACTGCAAACATGCGCAAATGAACGCAACCTTGTAATCCGAGTCATCCCAGGAAGATGCGGATTCACGTACCTGACCTCTAATGAGGGAGAAACGGTACCAATAGCTTATAAATCACACTTGTACACACTAGCTGAAATGAAATTCAGTTTTACTGAAAAAATTCTAACACCGGTTCAAACTGCTGTAGCAAAAGAAAGAGCCCTAGCCCAAGGCAAGAGCATATCTGTTTTAACAGCAGTATCAGCCCTTGATGCAGTAACAAGACCACGCATTCCAAATGCTGTGGCATTAGATCCAAAATGGATACAACGGGAAAATTCTCTTGCTGCAGAAGACTTGAAACACGCTTTTGATCCGAAAATGAAAAAAATAGAAGATCTAGAATACGAATATGAATATCCTCTGCCAATCGAAATTCTGCCTCTAGAACAATACACCTGTGTAATCTACACAGACAGATTTGCACAACACTACGTTGTGAATAAAAAATCTTACAATGCAGCGTGCGCGATTGTAAAAGGTCGCTTAGGTAAATTCAGACCGATAATGCCCAAAACTGAATCACTCAGAAACTGTACAGCTCAGCGAGCTGAAATAAGATCTTTAAAGATGGCGCTTGAAAATTCCGATCGCGAATTCCCCACACTATTAGTGTGCCATTCGCATTACTGCGTCCAGTCTTACAATAACAACATGCAGACCTGGATTCAAAACGGTTACAAAGATGAGACTGGTGCCACAATAAAGCATAAAAAACTTTGGGAACAGGTAGTTCTTTTGCAGAAAGAACTACAAAAGACTCACGTGATACATACACTGAGTCATCAACGTGATGGCGTTCACGTTGCATCGAATTCATTGGCTAACAGAGCCACAGCAGCAGCTGTTCAACCGGCTTCCATAGCTACAAAAAAGCGTACAAAAAAACAAATAGACGGTGAAACGCTATTATCAGTAAAAGCCTCAGTGAAATGCAATTATGCGTCGTTACCTCTAAACTATCCACTCGGAAATAAATACATAATTGATGCGAACTCCATTCCTTTTGTTCAATTCCCTGGAGTGGGGGATAGAGTAATTCCAAACACGAACAGGAGGGCTTACTTGATTCAAGAAGCACACATGGGAATGGGTCTGAGGCACCAAGAGATCTTGAAATCTCTAATAGAATTACAATCACAATACTGGTGGCCGGGGATGTGCGTGCAAATTTATAACTTTGCAATGAAATGTCAGAACTGCAAAAGAAATCGCAGTTGTGAACCGGACCAGACACCAGCCCAGACACCTCTATTAGAAAGCATTAGGCTATCTATACGCAAACATCCAGAAGGAAAAATGTGATCCCATAACTATTAAGACAGGATTCATTTAGATGCAGGCCCCAGCGCTCGGCTGACGCCAGAACTGTTATAAAAGATTTGCGAGTCTTTATCGGCACATACGATGACCAGAGTCCTGCGTTTAGCTCTCGAGCTTACAAAGAGGCCATGGCCAGCATGGGCATTGCATTGCGGTACTCTTCTCCCTTCCATCCTTAGGGTAATGGGGTAGTGGAAAGAAAAAGCTGTGTCATAAAGCAATCTATAACGGCGAGGGTATTAGGTTCGGGTGATGGGTGGGTCAAACATCTAACAAGTGTCCAACGTAGTCTTAATAATCTGCCAAGAAATTCTCTAAGAGCTATTGTTCGGTACTAGAATGATAATCCAGGATTTAGATTGTCAGACTTCAGTGGTGAAAGAAAAAACCTTTGATATCAAAGATCGTTTGGCTGTTTTACAAGACTTAAATGAAACAAGAAGAAGTCTAAGTAACTTAAAGCTAAAGCCAACAGCCACTGAAGAGAAACCACCTGTCCCAGCAAGACCTGTCTGGATTCCAAAGATTGGGGATCTAGACAGAGAAAAGATCGCGGTGAAGAAGGAATTTGGACCTTCTTACAGAAAAGCAGTACGTGCCTTAGCTGTCAGCGGAACAAGATCAGTAGTACTACCGCCCCTTGCTGGTAAAAAGGAGAACAGAGTTGTATCCATCGACCTGGAAAACCACAATCATGTGGCCAATAATAAATAGTAGGCCCAGTGGACTCCCAAGAAGTAGCAGAAGACCAAACCTTGCTACAATCCAAGAGGTTCAAACTGAGAGTCTAATCACTTTTGATAAACCTGCAGTGAACAAAGAAGGACTATGCAACAAAGCTGTGGAACTTGTGCCTCTTGAAACCCAAATTGCAACAGTTCGTCAAGAAACACCTGTATACAACGATGTAGCCTCAGACTATACTAATGTGACAAAGGAAGATTCAAAGACTAAAGAAAATCCGGAAGCAATTCCAACAATTGACAGAACTGCATCTGGCTACTTCATCAATTTCGATGACTTTTCTGATGATCCAAGTGAACATGAAGAAACGCCAGCAACAAAAACTTTCAAAGAAAAATTGACTGAACTTTTTCATCAACTAAAAGAAACATATCTGATTTTACCATGGATTGAATTTTGGATTGTGTTAGGTGTACTTTTCCTCCTACTTTGGCTCATCTTGATTTTAATTTTGGGTAGATTTATTGATGGAAAATATAGTACAATGGACACAGCAAGTCAGAACATCAACCTGGTCCTAAAGCCTCACAGATCCTCTCACATCGAGAAAAGAGAACTGTCATCAGTGAACATCACAGCCAATCCTATACCCGGTGGGGTAGCATGGGACAAAATGGATTATGAAATCTATGGCCCGATTGAGCTCTTGAAATATCCACATCAGTTCAAGGTTTCCTTAAGTGACTTTGTGACACCAAGTACTTTCTCTGATGATTGGGACTTTGAAAATATTAATAATATGATGTCAGATTTACAAATGTCAGCTAAATTCACAGAACATGATTATTTGCAGGGTTCATCAAATTATGAAGAAATGTACTGTTATAATCATTATGGTCATCACTATCTGCATAAATCTGCAAATCCTAGAAATGTTTTTACTTATAACCAATGGGAACATTGTCCAACACCGCCAAAAGGCAGTTCGAAAACATTTTATGAGAAATTCCAATACTTCTCAGGGTTTAACAACACTGATCCAGAAACGTTTTATTTTAAAATGTTAAATAAGACAGGAATGAAAACAATGCTGACAAATACTAAATTGATTTATTCAGAAACATTTTATGAAAAAATGTCTACATTTGGTTTTGAATTTTGGAAAAACAACATTGAAACAAAAACCACCTGGGGTACAAAAGACTGGCAGGTACAAGGTCTAGAAGCATTATTTAGAGCCTGCATGATCCCAGAACAGATAATATTCCTGAATGACACCATTCAACAAACAACCTGTCTCGGCTTAGCCAAGATAAAAGACTTAAACAACCCGTCTATTCCAAAGCCCATACCTGATAGTAATAGCACTACAGATGTGGAGATAGACGTATCCCACATTTTACACCAAAACTGAACAAATCCTGATTGGAAAAAATGGTTGATCTGGCCCACAGACACAAATAACTGTCAAGATAGATTCCTGAACAAAATACAGGGGTTCAAACAGAACAGGCCAGACCCAAGATAGTCCCAGAGACAACATCCAGGGATAGTTACAACATACAGTGTAGGGACTACTTGGCTTTACTTAAAGAAGGTGCTGACTTGCGAGATTTCATACTGGGACCTCACAAACAGCGTCAAAAACATTTCATATACGCGGGTATATACGCTGCTTACAACGAAGCTTAGAAAGTGACACAAATTGAAACTGCTGAAAAAATACGAGAAATTGATCGTATTAATTTGGAAAAATCACTTTCTATAGTGGACAATGGGTTAACGACTCTGTCCTCCAGAATTTATTCACTGGACAGCATTGTATCATCTGCTATTGATATAATAGAGCTTGCTAATGTTACAACATGGTCAGTCCCAATTGCGTTCTATTGTACAGCTAGACTGGACGTTACAAAATCTGCGTTCAGGCTACGTGCCATGGCGTCTAATAAACATAACGTCATTATTTTCTAACTTTAACCTTACTGATAAACAAATCAGTTTGGCACAAAAGGGAGCAGACTATACGGTCTAAGCAATGAAAAACTTGAGAGATTACCATTGACAATGTCAGAGAGACCTGTCATTGAATGGATAATACATGGAACGATTACAATTCCGATAACAACTTTTCAGTTTCAGTATTGCCAAAAGTATATACCAGCAGGCCTGTATGAAAGGTTGGGTAAAGGATACATCAAGTCAACCTGGAATTTACCTTATACACATAAATGTTATAGTGAAGGGAAAAAAGAAGTATTTCTTTGGTAACAATTGTAAAAAATCACTAAGCGGTACACTTCTGTGTCAAGGTATTAACTTGCATGGAGCCTGCGAAGGTTCATCAAATAACCTTTCATGTCACCTGCATGTCACTCCTGCAACACAGATAGAGCCTTTTTTCAGACAGCTTTCCAACGGCAGCTACGTTCTAATAAGTGACCACAGCTGTTGTGGCATGGTGCCAGGAAAAGCCTATCTCGTGAGTGTTACTTCCAGGGTCATTTTCTGTATGCAAGTATTGTATCAAAACAGGGGGCGCTAGAGGGCGCACGAGCTAATGGCCGCACTTTAGTGAGGCTCTGGCTGCCTGGTCACAATTATCCTGCTGATATCCTTTTTTCCTGCGGATGACCGCCTGAAACTCACAGCGAGTCCGAGTTCTTCCATCCTGCTGCTCCTGTCCAAATTTGGAGGCAATCGGAAGTTTGGTGCCGGACTTGGACGTGGGCGAAAGCTGACCGGGCCGCGCTGCTGCTGAAGTGAGGTGCGCCAGCCTGCAGAAGCGTCTGCGGGAGGCCGGGGCTCGCCACGAGGGAGACGGGCCGCGGTTGCGAAGCGGCCCGCCGGAGGGGCGTGGAGACTGCCGGGTCTCGCCGGACCTGGGGTGGCGGTGAGTCTCCCCCCTGGCTGGCCGCTGAGGAGTGCAGGGACGCTGTGCAGCGAAGCAGAGACTCGCCGGTACCGCGAGTGGGAACGGGACCTGACGCCTGAGACGGGAAGTGATTGAGCGGTGAGTCGGACGCGGCGTGCAGGCCGCCGACAGTGCCAGATCGCTCTCTCCGCGATATTACCGCTGCTGGTGGCGGTGTGCTGGGGGCCTCGAGATCCTGCTGTGGGACGCTGCCCATGATCGGCCCCTTCGCTGTTCCCTGCCTCCCAGCAGAGCGGCTGACCCTCCCCCCTCCGAGCCACGACAGCATGTATTAAGAGCACCCAGGTCCTGCAGAGGAGACTGCATGAGCACAGCTTGGGGGATTTTTGAATCCTACATTAGCTACTTACAGCATGCAGAGCGCATAGGAATGTAGCCCTTCCCTGCTCAGCGGAGGAGTACTTACTGTGGCAAGACACCTGCAGGGAGGCATTAGGGGAGTTGCCCTATCGCGGTGCGCACACAGGCCTCACTGCCAACAGCCATACAGACAACGGTGCCGAGTAACATCTCTGACCCCCGCATGAGGGATTGAAGTTAACACAATATACTACTGTCTTCAATTGCACGCCGCCTGCCCGCACTTAACGTAAACAGTGCCACTATCTACGAGACCACTTCATAGGCAGTGCGGATGCAAAGGGGCTTGCTGGCGAGTAGTGGGGACCGTTCCAATTGAATTTCGCCGAGCGCGTCAAGCCCCTACAAGCGGCGCACAATGGGGAAGAATGATGGTAAGCAACCTAAACTCTCTTTTGAGCCTGTGCCCACTAGGAAGCAACTGCGAGACACAGCGGGCACTGGCGGTGCCCGTGGCCCACCGGGTGCTGAACCCCCCTCCACGTCCGTGTCCCCTGAGATGCAACTGATGATGGAGGAGATGAGACAGGGCTTCGCTACGATAGTGGACAAGGTGGATCGGTTGTCCTCGAGGATGGATGGGGTCGCGCAGAAACTGGAGGTCCATGAGGAACGCCTGACAGAAGCGGAGCGGCGCATATCGGCTGCTGAGGACACATCAACATCCCAGGATACCCGCCTGACCAGAATGGATAACATACTGCGGGTAATAGCGGCAAAGAATGAGGAGTTGGAGGCGAGGAGTAGACGCAATAACATCCGCGTCATAGGTGTGCCGGAATCCACCAACACTGGACGTATGGAAGAATATGTTGAAAAAATCCTCATGTCTGCAGTGGGCAAGGACGTCCTATCCAGCCAATTTATTGTCGAGAGGGCGCACCGTTCCCTAGGACCGAGACCTGAGCCGGGGAGACCGCCGCGGCCTATTATCGCCCGGCTGCTCAACTACCGTGACGCGGCACTGAAGGCGGCACGGATGAATCGCAACCTGACATGTGATGGCGTGACCTTCTCAATATACCCGGACTTCACCCCTATGGTGCAGGAACAGCGCAAGAAGTTCTTCGACGTAAAGAAAAAGCTTAGAGACATGCAGGTGGATTACGCGCTCCTGTACCCTGCACGACTAAGGGTGACCCATCAGGCCAAGCAATATTTTTTCCCCAATCCGCAGCAGGTAGAGGACTATATCAAAAAACTCCGCGCCACTAGAGGGGGCAGGCGAAATGAGGAAGGTGATAGGGTGGACGAAGAACCTCTGGAGAATGCTGTGGATTGATAGAGACTTGCTGATGCGGACTCAGTGCCCTCCAGTCGTTGATCTGCTGATCGTTCTGCACTCCTGGCCCTGGTCATGCCTCAGAAAGACTACCTTGCTATGGAATTAAGCGGCGGATTCATTGCCACATGAACATGATGTGGCTGGGATGACGGATCATGAACTGGGATCAGTTCCTGTACTCACCGATGATGCGACTGATCTACTGGCGAACTTACTGGAGGGTTGTGCTGCGGCAGCTAATTGGACATACTCATTTGCTTTTGCTGGAGGGGTTTTGACCACTTGGGGAGGCAGCCATGAGAGTTGTCGGCGTGATGGACGGGTTCTAATCTGCAGGGGTGATATGTGCCAGGCACCACCCCCGTATCTCCGACTGTTCCCACATGGCATGTGCGGGGCGGGAGGGGGTTCTCGGGGTGGTTTGGTGCGATCCTCTGATGCCCCTGGAAGGGGATTCCCCATTCAGCTTTTCGGGGGTTGTTGAGTATGGGGATCGGGGAGGGGGGAGGGGCTGTGGTACTGGCAAGATTGGGTTGCTTCAGTGGGTGGGGGGAGGGGCGGGAGTACAGGAGTTAAGTTGCTATATGCGAGGGGTGGGGGGTAGATTGACTGTTGGGGGTTGGGAAGTTGTTGCTAATGGCGGTGGTTCGGGAGATGTTAATGGCATGAATGCAATCGTTGCAACTAGTGCAACCAACAGCGATGCTGAATGGAAGATACGAATGTTTCATACAGTGCATAGATCTACACTTGGTACGAGGCAAATAAGGGCTGACAGCTTGGCAATGATCCTTTATAAGGAATACGGTTGTGGTCATGGGGGATAATGCAATGCATAACGTTTCAATTATGTCCTGGAATGTGCGAGGGCTTAATGATCCCAGGAAATGTAGGAATGTGCTCACGTATTTAGATAGGCATCATGTGCAGATAGCGTTGTTACAGGAAACTCACTTGGACCCGCAAAGGGAACCGAAATTTGCATGCAGATGGGCAATCGTGAGGGCGTTCTCTTCTTATTCTACTTATTCCAGGGGCACGGTCATCTTGATTAACAGATCAATACCTTTCCAAAAGCTGGGAGCGAGGGTGGACACAGAGGGGAGATATGTGATCCTATGGGGTAGACTGGGCACAGACGTTGTCGTGATTGTGAATTGCTATGCGCCCAATATAGACACACCTGGTTTCTTCATTACACTGTGGGGTCATGTATTGGAGGTCGAAGCCACACACGTTATCTGGGGGGGGGACTTCAACCTGTCGTTGGTGCCGGTAGCGGATAGGTCGGATGGGAGTGGCCAATACAACACAAAAGCAAGGGATGCTCTGCAGGGTATACTGACTGAGGCAGGGCTCATAGATAGCTGGAGGTACACACACCCAGGGGCTAGAGAGGGCACGCACCTTACAACACACGCACGTACGTGGGCGAGGCTTGATTACTGCTTCGTATCACGGGGCCTAGCTGCTGGTGTCATTAGAGTGAAACATCTGCCTCGTACCTACTCTGACCACTGCCCGGTATTGGCTATGATTGAGGTGCCTGGACTGAACAGGATGCGACCGCCGTGGCGACTGCTTCCCTCATCCCTGTTGGACCCTGTCTTTAAGCATGAACTAGGGGAGGAGATAGAGGCGTTCTTCCCTAGAAACAAGGGAACAGTAGACAGTGTGGAAACGATATGGGAAGCCTTTAAGGTGACTGTCAGGGGTATCACGATTGCTAAGAGTTGCGGGGTACTTAGGGATATAGTGCGCACGCTGACTAGACTTGAGTCGGAACTTAAGGCCCTAGAGGCGGAGATGGTACATAATCCTAGCCCTGATCTGGCGCAGGCGTTCCCGTCTAAACTTTCGTCCTTCGAGGAAGAGGCTGCCAGGGAGGTGAAATTCCGGGGCAAACACTGGGTGGCTAGGAGTTTCTGTGAGGGGGACCGGCCGGGGAAGGTACTTGCAGCGCTCACGCGCCGCCAGCGCTATGCTACCCACATATTGGAAATTGCGGATGGCAAGGGAGGGACCTATCGGGACACAAAAAGGATACATGACACCTTCCTGCAGCACTACCAACAATTGTACTCCACTCAGCAGGTAGGCGAGGTAGATTTTGGGGACTTCCTTGATGACATAGCGCTATGTTAGCTTGGCGACGCTCACAGGGCCTTCCTCGGTAGTCCTTTTGAACTGGATGAGATTAGGGATGCTATCATGTCCCTTAGTAACGGTAAAGCTGCGGGGCTGGACGGCCTCCCAGCAGAATTTTACAAGTGCTACATTGACGTCATGGCGCCGGTGCTGAGGGAAGTCTTTACGGAGGCACTGGAGGTGGGGATACTACCAGGTTCAATGAGGGAGGTGGCGATCACCTCACTTCTGAAGCCGGGGAAGAATCCATTAGATACCGACTCCTACAGACCCCTTTCACTTCTGAACTGTGACGCGAAGATTCTTGCCAAAGTGTTAGCGACTAGGTTGTCCCTACTCATGAATACCCTGGTGCTACCGGACCAATCTGGCTTTGTGCCGGGTCGAGCAACATCACATAACCTTCGTACGCTGTTCTCACTTATCCCCACCATCTCGCCTGAGCTGCCCGTTGCCGCTGTGTTTCTGGACGCCACCAAAGCGTTTGACTCTGTGGAATCGGGCTACCTCATGGCTATCTTGACTAGAATGGGATTTCCTCGAATCTTCATCTCTTGGGTGCAACTCCTTTATACTGCCCCAGTTGCCAGGGTCGTCATCAATGGTGTGCTATCTACACAGATGCCGATTACAAGAGGGACCAGGCAGGGCTGCCCTCTGTCGCCCCTGCTGTTCGCCTTGGCAATTAAGCCGTTGGCGTGCAGGATCCGGCAGCTCCATAAGGACAGCGCCTTTAACTGCTACCAACGACAGATAGGGATTTCCTTATACGCGGATGACGTCACCCTGTATGTGCGGCACCCACAGCAGAACCTTAACCCAATCCTTAGAGAATTTATTGCGTTTGGAGGCATGTCCGGAGTGCACATTAACTGGAAGAAATCACAATTCTTCCCCCTTACGGCTTCGGTTGCCCATTTCCAATTGGACTACCCCCTGGAATGGTGCAGTTTAGAACTCAGATACCTGGGCATTGAGATATCACTCAATAAAGAAGACACTATCCGGCTGAACTATGGCGTGGCAATATCGCAACTGGCAGATAATGTGACTAGATGGATGGCCTTGCCGCTATCGATGGCGGGCAGAGCTTCCCTGATCAAGATAATCATCCTCCCACGTTTCCTATATCTGTTTCAAAATATACCCTACTACCCAGGCCCCTATTTTTTTAAGAGACTGCGAACTGAACTGCTCCGCCTATTTTGGGGAGGTAAACAACCGCGGCTTAGCTGGGCGGTCTTAACACAACCCTACGACAAGGGTGGGTTCGATGTGCCGGATTTTGTAGTGTACTATCTTAGTGCACAGGCGCAATACGCCTACCACTGGGTTTGTCCCGCTCCCTTTATGCCACAGATTGCGGCTGAAGAGTGGATAGCGCATCCGCTTCCGCTCAACGGCATGGTGATGGGAGGGATTGGTGATATTGAGACACCCGCCACTACAGTCACATGTACTGTCGACGCATGGAGAAGAATAGCTACAATGCTTGATGCTCCCATGCTTTATTCACCTGCACTGCCCCTAACGTACCACCCGAAACTGTCATTATTACTAGAAAACGGATTTCGATCCCTGTGCAAACGCGTTCACATACGAACATGGGGTGATCTGTTCCATGATAGAGTATTTCGCACCAAGGATCAGATATTTCAGGCGGGCCCCCCGACTCCAATGGAGGTATTTTACTATATTAGGCTTCGTCAGGGTATGCGTGACATACTCCCCTCCTTCCCGGACGAACCAGAGGTGGTATTGCCTTTGCAGGTGCTTTTGGTGTCAGATGGGAGGCATATGGTTTCCAAACTGTATAATCATATACGAACGCAGCGCCCGCCTGTTAGGTCCAGAGCGCGAGAGGACTGGGACTCTGACCTGGACACTGAACTTACTGATGAACAATGGCACTATTGCTGCTCGGTCACGGCCAATGTCTCGTCCAGCTGTCGTCTGAAAATTATTCATTACAAGTTTATACAGAGATTTTATTATACGCCGGTCAGGAAGCTACGATTTCTACTCTCAGACGACGACAAATGCGCAAGGTGCCGCTCGGAAGGGGCGGGCTTCCTCCATTTGGCCTGGGAATGCGGTGCGATACAGGACTACTGGACGCAGGTGCATGCTGCGCTGCAGGTCATGATTGCAGGCCTACTACCACTTGACCCGGTGTTGATGCTGTTGGGGTATACCAAGAATGTGCTCAGAACGCATCGACGATTCGTGGACATTGCACTGCTCCTCGCTAAAAGGAGAGTGGCCTGCAGATGGGGGAGAGGTAGGGCGCCGAAATTCAAAGACTGGCTGAACGATCTCACATACTGCCAAGACCAACATGGCATTTATGCTGAATTAATGCCCATACGTTGTAGGCCCAAGGATATATGGTCCCCGCTACAACTCTACTGGCTGTCCCAGGTGTCTCACAGTGACACCTCTATGGATGAGAATCAGATAGTTGAGCCCGGAGCAACCTAATGCCATCTGTCGCATGGATACAAATGCAACAAACCTAGCGGGTGGGAACAGAATCTCTCCGCTCGGGAAGCAGCGGGCTACTTAGCGTCGAGGTGGAGTGAGGGGTGGTGAGACACCTGCAGCTAGGCTACTACTGTTTACAGTACATGACACGCCGGGCTCTCCTGGTGCATTAATGATGTGTTCAAGTGGGAATGTTCATGCACATTGGGTTCATTGCCTGAGCACAAATTGTTATGGCTCCACACAGGGGGGACGACGTGCTACACCTCACGACAAACATCAATCAGGATACCCACGTTGCATATGCACACTTGTAGGAGCCGAAGGGGCACCCTCAATGGGGAGCGCAGGATACACTAGTACTAACAGTGATACTTGGGATCGCCTGATGAGGAGTATGGCAGCCACATCATATAGGTACCTAGCTGTCAGTTCTCTCTATTGCACATTGACTATGACGGGCGCCATTATTGTTAGATCTGCCTACAAGACGTAGAGGTCTCTCCCCAATGCTTGCATTCCTACATGAGATGAGTACAATGCTCTGCTTATGTTGTCTTCACCCTGTGATCTGCTGTTAATTGTTTTACTTTTCAGGTGAGATGGGCTGCTTCAGCCCACAAGAATACCAGCTGTTCTGCTACTGTACCATAAATGTACCACGCTGTATGGTTGATAATGATGTGAATGTCATGTATCTCTATTGACTGCAAAACTAAAATAAAGGTTTAAAAAAAAAAAAGTATTGTATCAAAACAGCAAACCAGACATGAAGGCTACAATATGGCCTTCTCTGAATATCTCTGCTATTCAAATTCCATTCCATTCCATTTGATCTTTATTTCGACATTTTTCAGTCATAAAAGATTGCAGTTAAAACATGTATAAAACCCATTGACATAAAATAAACATATCATAGAATCAGATTACCAATCAGAATGTAGATCATAGGATAATCAAGTCAAAGGATCAAATTTCATTCAGTGTATACTGTCATAATTTCATAATATACAATCACCCCTGGGTGCCGCTGTGATGAGGGAACATCTCTTGGACCACATCGCTAAGAGGAACTTGGAGAGTGCAAAGACTATGTGCGGTGACGTGTCAGTCTTAAGGACTCTCATTGCAACAAAACATTTATCAAATCCCATGTTCTTACATAAGGGCACCAACCAGTACTTTCTGGCTTTACTGTAGGCGGGGCAAAAAAAGAGCATGTTTACTTCATCCTCCTTGATCGCACCACATCCAGGGCAGAAGTTACTTGTGGGATTAGACCACATGCTTGTGTGTGCCCTTAGTGGTAGTGTTCCATGCCTCCATTGGATGTATAGCTTCCTCGCTCCTACAGGATATATGACATTCATAAACTCAAAACCAAATGAGTGTTTGAGAGTTAGAAAGGTGATGGTCAAGGAGCCAGCTTTGGAGTCATGCAACCATATGTTTTGTTTTTGATCCATAAAGGACTTCGCAAGCGTTTTGCCTGAAACCCCCCTGCATGCCCGTTCTGGATCATACCATAGGTCAGGTAGTCCTATTTTCCCGAGTTCATTTTTCACAAATACAAGCCAGGGAATTTTTACAGCGCTACCGTGGCTCAGCACATACTTCAATTCGAGCCTATAATTGAACAGTTCTGGAGTTATCCATAGCCTGCACCAAAACCTCAAAGGTTTCAGGGCTAACTCGTCCTGGATAAAACTCAGCCCTAAGTCCAATCTCAACGGCAAGAGAGGTGTGCTTTGGGGGAGTGCAAGTAACTGCCTCATAAACTTGTTCTCCTCCCTGGGGATTTCGGGCCTACAGGAGTACCCCCCGAGTTCCCCACCGTAAAGAGCCGATGCCCTTGCCTTTACTTTGTAAATCTCCAATGCGGGGCTCACTGGCGTGAATGTCGATGAATTTGACATTTTAAGGATACCACCCACTAGTTGGGAGAGTTTCAATTGGGATTTCGCCTGTTGGGGGCCCCAGGAAAGATTTTCGTTAATCGTTACCCCTAGATACTGAAAGGTCTGTACCCTCTCCAGTCTAACCGAGCCCAAAATCGGAGTTGGACGGGTCCGTGCTGGTGGACTGAAAATCATAAATTTGGTCTTGTCAGCATTGATTTCCAGTCCTTGGCAGCGGCAAAAGTCTGTGAAGCCGTCCAGGACTCGTTGAATCCCCATAGGGGACTTGGACAGCAGGAGGGTGTCATCGGCAAACATTATCGCTGGCACCCTCCTGCCTGCCAATCTGGGTGCGTCGTTGTTGGGGACCGCATCCAGGTGCGATATAACACCATTCACATAGAGGCAGAACAGGGTTGGTGCCGGGACGCACCCCTGCCTGACCCCCCTGCAAACTGGAAACCGGGACGACAGCGCCCCATCCCTCCCGCATCTGACCTGTGCATAGTTTTGTGCATGCAGCCTCATCAGCATCGCCAGTAATGCTTTTGGGACTCCCAATCCCAAAAGCACCACCCACAATTTGCCCCTAGGTACTAGGTCGAACGCGGATCGAAGGTCCACGAAGACCATATAGAGGCTGCCACCCTCTAATGTCGCCGTCTTCCAGAATAGCATTATTAGACAGAAGATCTGGTCCACAGTAGACGTCTTCTTCCTAAAACCAGCCTGATAAGGGCTGAGGATGTCACGCTCCACGATCCACTCCTGTAAGCGGTCCTGGATTAAGCGGGAGAAGATTTTTTGAGGGACGTCAATGAGGCGAATAGGCCTGTAGTTGGTTGGGAGCAGAGGAGAGCCCTTCTTGAAGATCGGGACGATCTCTGCTCCCAACCAAGTACCCGGTACCTCCATGCCTCCCAAAATAGCGTTGAAAAGGGCACATAGGTAAGGGGCCCAGATCGCCGGTTGATCCTTGAATAGGTCACCGGGGAGTCTATCTAGGCCAGGAGCCTTGGCCATGGCCAACTTCCCTATGGCAGTATAAACCTCCTCCACTGTAAACTCCTGGTCGTCTTGTTGTTCCCCCAGACCAGGTATATATGCCGGTAGGCTCTCCAGACCTGTGTCAGCATATAAGGTCTTAAAGTGTAGCTCCCAGACCCCTGCCTCAATGTTAGGTTCAGTTGCGGATCTAGGCTCTCCTGAACCAGTGCTGACAATTGCCCAAAATCTACGCGCGTCCCTCATATCCAGTGCGGAGGAGAGGTTAGACCATTTCTCCATGTCCCACTCCTTCCTGGCATGGTTCCATGTTTCTTTATATTGTGATCTTAGGGAGCGAATTTTAGGTTTGTCTCTCCCGTCTTTTAAGGCCCTAATAAGCTCTGATTTTGCCTACACGAGGCGTTGTACCATGTGGATACAGGTGCCTTACGCCTCCTATTAGAGCCAGGGGGGTTGAAGAACTCCGCTAAGCGGGCTACTAGGTCCTGATGCGCACCCTGCATATTATCTTTAAAATCTGGTGCCAGAGGCTGGGAGATTAAAGAACCCACCTCCGTGAGAGAGGGTAGAATTGCACTATATAATTTGGGCAGGGCGTCTCTTGATACCGCCAGTTTCTCCCATTTGACTCTGCGTCTGTTGTTGGTTATGGTTAGCCCTTCAGCCACATCCAGGCCAGTTTCCTTCCCGCTTGCCCTAGGCCCTGGACCCTCTATCTTCAGGCTGAGTGCATTGTGGTCACTATCCACCCTAGGCGCTACCTCAAAGTCAATCACCTTCGACCACAAACACGACTCCACCATTATATAGTCAAGTCGTGATTCATGGCCCTTCTTGTTGAAGGTGCACTTTGACGGAGTGTCAGATGGAGTCCGACCATTACAGGCCCTGATGGAATTATTCAAGGTCAACGTCGTAATCTGTATGGCCAAGGGGGACCAAGACTTCAGATGTGGGGACTGACATGGCGGGATTCCCCAATGTTCGTCCTCGCCCGTCAGAACTCCCTCATTTAGACCACGAAGTGGCTCGTAATGGCAGTTTAGGTCCCCAGCGACCAAGAAATGTGTATCCCTACTTAGAGAGCCAAGGAAACTAGACCACTCTTCGATAGTTTAGGACTCGTTTGCCACACTTGTAGGCCGTGAATAAACATTCACGATGGCAAGTTTATAGGGGGTTGGCCAGGACAGGAGGACACACTGAATATCATCAGAGTGGTCTGGATGATCTCACCCGAACAACCCAGATGTAACCCGACCCAGATTGTAAGGCCCCCCGATGGACGTCCCTTTCCTCCCCACCGTGCAGCAATGTTAAATGCTGCAAAGCCAACTCTATGTTGGTCCTCCCTAGCCCATGTTTCTTGGAATATGCATATATCACTGTCATCCACAAAGGTACCCCACTCCGGACAGGCTAATTTGTTTGGTAAGCCTGCCACGTTCCATGACAGGATGGACATGCAGTTTGCGTTCCCCTCCCTAGGACATATACTATCGGGTTGAATGTTAACACTCCCCGATGGTTTGTCCGGACTGGTAGTAGCTAAGGATAATACTGGTAGGGGGTCTTCTACTGCCCTGTCCGAACCAGTGAGATCAACACTCCTGTTTCTCAATGTTGGGGACTTCTGGGCTTCTGGCAGCTCGGATACCTGGTCACTCTCTATCATGGCCAGGCCATCTCCGGCAACCACGTCACAAGGCAGGGCCTCCTCCTGCATGTCCTGCCTGGCCAAAGTCAGTCAGTCGACCTGATCCAGGCCACTGAACCTATTATAGCATGGGATCTGGTAGTGGGAAGATGGGTGGTGGCCGACCGGGTTCATCCATCCCCTCCCGGCTCGACTATGTGATACAAGAGACCAACCCTCATCTGGGTCTCTCAGTTGTTTACTGGGGTAAAAATAAGAGAGAGGCCTAACTTCAATTTTTGTGCCTGCGCTGGCTGGACTCCATTTATATATGTGGTCTACAATGTGTGGGTCCCTAAAGTTGACCAATACACAGTCGCCCTTTATAGTTTTAGGTGTACGGCCTACCCAAGCCACCCTTCGGACCATAGTTATTTCAGTAGTCATATGTGGGGGAAGGGGACTATGCTCATTAAGCCAGTGAGTGGCTTTATTTTTCAAAGTTGTATATTATTCAACGTTTGGCATACTAATTTCTAGGACCCCTGTTAAAACAATTAAATAGGGACTCACTTCTGGTGGCAATTCAACTTTGGGCCCTGTTCGGAGTCTCTTACTAGAACCTGTATCTGTGATGGCCCGTCCATCGTGTGAAGTAATACCAGACACTACCCGACCTACACTGCTAGGCACTGTATCCTTAACAGCCTTGGGTCCCCCTCCTATTGTACTAAGCAATGCATTTGTTCCCCCCGTGGATGCTGCAGAGTTACCAGCAGCTTGTTGTATCACAGAGGCGGCAAGATTATCGTGCATCACAACTCCCCCTGCTATAATCGGCAAGTTCGGGTTGCCTTGAGCTAAAGCATTGTTTACCAAACTATTTAAAGTGCCCACTGTTACTTGTTCAAAGTTAAATAATTGTCTTTCAATACTGGCAAGTCTCTCTTCCAATGGGCGTAGTAGGGCACTCAATAGCGCAGTGATTTTCGTACATGACGAGTCCTCCCATGTCGATGATTCTTCCCTGGGTGGGCCTGCACCAGTCACAGTAACACCCCCTGAGCTTCCCAGTGGCAGCGGTGAATCAGATGAAACAACATATTCGAATTGATACTTTAAGCAGAATGAAGTCTATTCTTTTACAGACAACTGTGCCTTTATCCTCGTCCAAAGAGACGTATGATCTGCAAGTTGCAAGGACAGTGGCAGAGATACATACCCTATTATCGACAAATTGCCCCATGCATTTCGTAGAAATGTTAAGCCAAATTTTAAACATGTCTGATACCAGTGGCATCGCACATGTATTTAAGACAATTTTTTCGGGACTGTTAGCACCCTTTGAAACAGTTCTGGGCATCTTCCCGAATTTTGTGCATTCTGTATTCGGCGGCCTGCCTCTTCTTTTGGGACTCGTAGCAGGAATTTTATTTTTGATCCTTCTGCTCCGATATGGCAAGCCAAGCCGCAGACAAAACTCAGGCTACGATGGAAGAAACGATCCTGGCCATACGTTACCGAGAACGGATCACTAAAGTCCTCGGCTTTGCCCGGCTAAGAGATCTGAGTACTACCTGGTTTCTTTCATTCAGACCAATCTGGCAAGATTGCATCTTACCTGTGCTTCGATGTCTGCTATGCGGAGAAGAATGCGTGTTGGACGTCTGTCTTACACTATCATCAGCAGTACCTATGGATATCGATACTTTGCTTGGTTCGGTAACGGCTCATGCAACGTGTTGTCCCCAGCGGCTACCTATTCTGATGACGGCATTCGTTGAGGCTTCACCATTACGATTAGGTGGCGGTGAAGTACGAGATGAAAGCAGCACCACACAGGTACAACCTTCTGTGAGCATTGCTGATCCAGACATAGATGATGGCAATGATTCTCACATTTGCACTATTTCAGCTTTTTCGAACTTGGTCGAACTTTCACCTACTGTTGTAGACCAATTTTTCGCAAGCCTGTTCGATATGATGTTCTCTCCTAACAACGAGAATAACTCTTAAAACAACGAGCACACAGCCTTCCCTGAACTCTGAATTTGGCCTTCAGTTTTTGATAAACGACACTACTAAAAACAATTGGAACTATTTTTTCCCCAGAAAGCGAAATTATTTTTCCGTTCCCAAAATATTTACCTTTTTTTTGGCACATGGTACTCTGCTTAAAGTAGAACTATTCTTAGAGAACAGAACTTCTGCTTTTAGACTCTAGAGACAATATTTTGATTTAGCCTCTAGCACATGTACAGTATTTTATAAATATGTGATGAAATAGTCTCGACCTTCTTTTCTGTATTAAGAGCCATTTCATAAATGTAATTTTCGCAATTCATTCAGCCGCTTGAAAAACGTACAGTACAAATACTCATTTTCGTGTATATACCATATACCATTTCAACTGCAATTTATGTATTTTGGGGTGGGTTGGAAAACACATGCATCGTTATATGTTTAGTATTGCTTAGTATTTAGTAATGATGGACATTATACGTGGAGTGGGTGTTGTGAATGTATCTAGGACCCTATTTAAATATTCCCGATTCATGCCCTTATGTGGTTATAACAAAACATATCCTTATAAAGGCATACGAATCATATCCATATTTAGTCATAGCCAATGCAGTCCAAATACGGCAAGGCTACTCCCATAGACTCCTAGAAAGTACAATGCGTTCTTTAAACAAACCAAGCCTCCAGCAGCCCAGGAATTCCCCCTGCTTTTGTTTTGATTTGAACAAGAACTCCTGGAGTCCAGAAAGAACTGTAAGTTCTTAGTGACGTCTTATGTCCAACCTTACGTCAAACTCGGCACCTTCCAGGTATAAATATACCAACATTTGCCTTAAGCAAACACACGGTGATTTGAAGCAGATCGGCTATCTACTTGCCCGACGCCCAGCTGATGCGAGAGCCGAAGGAAGCCGACCCTCCCATTTGACGCACTGAGAGAGATGCTGTCTTTTCTCCTGCCGAGAAATCCAGCTCCAGTGTTTCCAGTCACCCTTGCGGGTTGCTGGGAGATCGAGTCCTGAGAGAGAGATACAAGACCTCCTTCATTCTAAAACCAAGGTACGGAGCTGATTAGATCCTTAGAGAATTCTTGATGCAGATTCTTGGCAAAACTAACTTAACTTAAACTGCAGCTCACTTACTCCTTCCCACGTATTAGGCTTAGGTCAGGTACACCGGGGTAGGCGTATCTTAGAAGCACCAGTTGAGTACGTTTAGTCAATGATTTTATGTATGTATATATTTTATCCGTTTTAAGTATCATATGGCTCAGAAACCATATCAATGCTTTTACAGTATTATTTCATAATACTACTTTTACTGTACGCACTTTACTTTACAACAAGTATTGCAATTGTGGCAATTCACTACACTTGCATGAGAAAGAGGACTGCTCAATAAATAGCAACTTTTATTGAAAACGCCCCTTTCTCTATTTCTCTGCACTCCTGGTGAAACTAAGAATGCACGATTGACTGAGTGAAATAACTGTTTATTGTTTTCACACGACTCTGGAGATATACTCCTTGTTCTGGAGGGAGCAAAGTTGTCATGTTTATGCGGTTGTCAAAAACGAATCCCTTCTTGTCTAATCAGGAAAGTTAACTCCTTCCTGTTCATTCGAGAAAGTTTCTAGTGACCTCTGAGCTAGCTGGCACACCTAATTAAGTCTAACATATTCAGTAGAGACCTAGATGACCTCAGTCCTACGTCTAAACTATTGTTTGTGTTATTCCAATGCGCAGAGCCTATTGGGAATATAGGAACTACACTACATGGGTTTCACCACGGACTTTCACTAATTCTTTATTTTAATCAGACTCACTTGAAGGGAAGAAACCAGCACTACAAGACCCATAAGGCCATTGCAGTGGCCACGCCTAACAAGGCGGGATCTTTGAAATAAAATGGTGCTGGAGAACACTGTTTGGTATTAGCATTTCTTTGCTATTGAGAAAGGGAACACAATTCCGAAACGCGTCTGGCAGGTTTAATCAAAGGGATGCTCCAGTCCTGCAGCATGCCTGCTTGCATGTTCGTCATCCAGCACAAGAGAAATTATCTATCTGCCGGTTGTCTCTCCCACAAGGGCTACTTGTTTTTGATGGATGTTTGCGGCCAAGCTGGCCGCGGAAGAAGCTCACTGCATGAAAGCGGGCCCGCGATGGCCCAAGGTTAGCGTCATTTGCACTACGGGAGGCAGTTTTTCTGATGACCCACAACAAAGCAGAACAGGCAGTGACAGCCGGACGCTGCATCCACCCACATGGGTTTCACCACGGACTTTCACTAATGCTTTATTTTAAACAGACTCACTTGAGGGGACGAACCAGCACTACGAGACCCATAAGGCCATTGCAGTGGCCACGCCTAACAAGGCGGGATCTTTGAAATAAAATGGTGCTGGAGAACGCTGTTTGGTATAAGCATTTCTTTGCCATTGAGAAAGGGAACACAATCCCGAAACGCGTCTGGCAGGTTTAATCAAAGGGATGCTCCGGTCCTGCTGCATGCCTGCTTGCATGTTCGTCATCCAGCACAAGAGAAATTATCTATCTGCCAGTTGGCTCTCCCACAAGGGCTACTTGTTTTTGATGGATGTTTGCGGCCAAGCAGGCCGCGGGAAAAGCTCACCGCATGAAAGCGGGCCCGCGATGGCGCATGGTTAGCGTCATTTGCACTACGGGAGGCAGTTTTTCTGATGACCCACAACAAAGCAGAACAGGCAGTGACAGCCGGACGCTGCATCCACCCACATGGGTTTCACCACGGACTCTCACTAATGCTTTATTTTAAACAGACTCACTTGAGGGGACGAACCAGCACTACGAGACCCATAAGGCCATTGCAGTGGCCACGCCTAACAAGGCGGGATCTTTGAAATAAAATGGTGCTGGAGAACGCTGTTTGGTATTAGCATTTCTTTGCCATTGAGAAAGGGAACACAATCCCGAAACGCGTCTGGCAGGTTTAATCAAAGGGATGCTCCGGTCCTGCTGCATGCCTGCTTGCATGTTCGTCATCCAGCACAAGAGAAATTATCTATCTGCTGGTTGGCTTTCCCACAAGGGCTACTTGTTTTTGATGGATGTTTGCGGCCAAGCCGGCCGCGGGAGAAGCTCACCGCATGAAAGCGGGCCCACGATGGCGCAAGGTTAGCGTCATTTGCACTACGGGAGGCAGTTTTTCTGATGACCCACAACAAAGCAGAACAGGCAGTGACAGCCAGACGCTGCATCCACCCACATGGTTTTCACCACGGACTTTCACTAATGCTTTATTTTAAACAGACTCCCTTGAGGGGACGAACCAGCATTACGAGACCCATAAGGCCATTGCATTGGCCACGCCTAACAAGGCGGGATCTTTGAAATAAAATGGTGCTGGAGAACGCTGTTTGGTATTAGCATTTCTTTGCCATTGAGAAAGGGAACACTATTCCGAAACGCGTCTGGCAGGTTTAATCAAAGGGGTGCTCCGGTCCTGCTGCATGCCTGCTTGCATGTTCGTCATCCAGCACAAGAGAAATTATCTATCTGCCGGTTGGCTCTCCCACAAGGGCTACTTGTTTTTGATGGATGTTTGCGGCCAAGCCTGCCACGGGAGAAGCTCACTGCATGAAAGCGCACCCACGATGGCGCAAGGTTAGCGTCATTTGCACTACGGGAGGCAGTTTTTCTGATGACCCACAACAAAGCAGAACAGGCAGTGACAGCCAGACGCTGCATCTACCCACATGGGTTTCACCACGGACTTTCACTAATGCTTTATTTTAAACAGACTCACTTGAGGGGACGAACCAGCACTCCAAGACCCATAAGGCCACTGCAGTGGCCACGCCTAACAAGGCGGGATCTTTGAAATAAAATGGTGCTGGGGAACTCTGTTTGGTATTAGCATTTCTTTGCCATTGAGAAAGGGAACACAATCCTGAAACGCGTATGGCAGGTTTAATCAAAGGGATGCTCCGGCCCTGCTGCATGCTTGCTTGCATGTTCGTCATCCAGCTCAAGAGAAATTATCTATCTGCCGGTTGGCTCACCCACAAGGGCTACTTGTTTTTGATGGATGTTTGCGGCCAAGCCGGCCACGGGAGAAGCTCACCGCATGAAAGCGGGCCCGCGATGGCGCAAGGTTAGCGTCATTTGCACTATGGGAGGCAGTTTTTCTGATGACCCACAACAAAGCAGAACAGGCAGTGACAGCCGGACACTGCATCCACCCACATGGGTTTCACCACAGACTTTCACTAATGCTTTATTTTAAACAGACTCACTTGAGGGGACGAACCAGCACTACGAGACCCATGAGGCCATTGCAGTGGCCATACCTAACAAGGCAGGATCTTTGAAATAAAATGGTGCTGGAGAAGGCTGTATGGTATTAGCATTTCTTTGCCATTGAGAAGAGAACACAATCCCGAAACGCGTCTGGCAGGTTTAATCAAAGGGATGCTCCGGTCCTGCTGCATGCCTGCTTGCATGTTCTTCATCCAGCACAAGAGAAATTATCTATCTGCCGGTTGGCTCTCCCACTAGGCCTACTTGTTTTTGATGGATATATATATATATATATATATATATATACATTGAATCTTTCACAGAAGAACAGGACAACATCTTGTAGAGATTCAAGAGTAGAGGGTATCCCAATTGGGTCCTTAAAAAAGCTAAGGAGCGGGTTGAGGGAGTTGAAAGATCACAAACCCTGAAAGATATTTCAGAAAGGGACACCACAAAGGGTGAGGAAACCACTCGCATGATCCTTACTTTTAATTCTGAGTCACAGAAAGTGAAACATATCCTTAACAAACATTGGGAAATTTTGAAAAACGACACCATTCTAGGGGATATTATTCCTGACAGACCTACCGTCACTTATAGACGCAACAGAAATATACGTGACCTGGTGGTTAGAAATGATATCACTGAATATCAAATGAACACTCAACATGGCCTGGTGGGTTTTTACCCATGTGGCCACTGTAAGGCCTGTAGGTACAGTAAACATAGACAAGTGCTGGAATACAGAGGAACTACCAAAAAACTAACACAGTTTTTAACCTGCGGCACGTGCTTTGTAATATATGCTATAGAGTGCAAGTGCAATTGTGGTATATTGGAAGCACTACTTGTGCTGCCAAAAAAAGAATTTTAGAGCATTTAAGGGCAATCACCAATCGAGAGCAAAATTATACAGTTTTTAAATCTCATGTGGGTTGAAGTAATGACACGTATCAGCCCTTTACCTTGTTAGCGGCTTTGCTAGGCCACAAAAGGATCCCGCTGCCTGAAAGTCGGACCAGCGCTGCACCAAAGAGGGTAAAGAGCGAAATGGATGCAATATTCCAGAACTTCATCACAAAGCAAGGTAAAGGGCTGAGACGTGTCATTACTTCAACCCACATGGGATTTAAAAACTGTATAATTTTGCTAGAGTTCGACTAACTGACATGAGGTTGAATTACCTTGCACTACAGGTCCCAAGATGCCAGGATAGCCACGCCCACAGGGCAGGACCTCATGACATTAAAAGTGCAATGGAACAGAACGAACTCGAGTATGCAGCACATAACCATTGAAAAAGGAAACAGGAGTTCCTGAAACACGTTTGGTGTGCCAGACATTGAAAGAAGTTGTTTCACGCTGCAGTTTACCAGCAGATGAAGTCCGCAATAAAAAGGAAATATGAAAATTGTTTGAGGATTCCTTTCACAGGAGCAACCCTATTGAATTCATGTTAGCGGCTTTGCTCGGCCGCGAAAGGATCCCGCTGCCTGAAAGGCGGACCAGCGCTGCACCAAAGAGGGTAAAGCACGAAATGGATGCAATATTCCAGGACTTCATCACAAAGCAAGGTAAAGGGCTGAGACGTGTCATTACTTCAACCCACATGGGATTTAAAAACTGTATAATTTTGCTAGAGTTCGACTAACTCACAAGAGGTTGAATTACCTTGCACTACAGGTCCCAAGATGCCAGGATAGCCACGCCCACAGGGCAGGACCTCATGACATTAAAAGTGCAAAGGAACAGAACAAACTCGAGTATGCAGCACATAACCATTGAGAAAGGGAACAGGAGTTCCTGAAACGCGTTTGGTGTGCCAGACATTGAAAGAAGTTGTTTCACGCTGCAGTTTACCAGCAGATGAAGTCCGCAATAAAAAGGAAATATGAAAATTGTTTGAGGATTCCTTTCACAGGGGCAACCTTATTGAATTCATGTTAGCGGCTTTGCTCTGCCGCGAAAGGATCCCGCTGCCTGAAAGGCGGACCAGCGCTGCACCAAAGAGGGTAAAGCGCGAAATGGATGCAATATTCCAGGACTTCCTCACAAAGCAAGGTAAAGGGCTGAGACGTGTCATTACTTCAACCCACATGGGATTTAAAAACTGTATAATTTTGCTAGAGTTCGACTAACTCACAAGAGGTTGAATTACCTTGCACTACAGGTCCCAAGTTGCCAGGATAGCCACGCCCACAGGGCAGGACCTCATGACATTAAAAGTGCAAAGGAACAGAACGAACACGAGTCTGCAGCACATAACCATTGAGAAAGGTAACAGGAGTTCCTGAAACGCGTTTGGTGTGCCAGACATTGAAAGAAGTTGTTTCACGCTGCAGTTTACCAGCAGATGAAGTCCGCAATAAAAAGGAAATATGAAAATTGTTTAAGGATTCCTTTCACAGGGGCAACCTTATTGGATTTATATATATATATATATATATATATATATATATATATATATATATATATAATATATCCATATATCCATACTAATATAATAAAGAGAGAGCCCAAACCTTTGAGGCGAGTAATCTCAGGAACCACAGCACCAATCACAACACCCAATACAGCGTTGGAAAGGGCAGTTGCAGCAGAAGGACACAGGCTATGCAGATGCCCACCATATACATTTAAAAGGTAAAAGAACCGTGCCAGCAAAGTAGTCCCTTGTGGGCGTGTCTGCGTTGTGCTGTGGGCGTGTGCTGGGGGCGTGACAAACGCTGGGGGCGTGTGGTACGTTCCGCCCTTCATGCCATGTCTCAAATTGTGTGCTAATCCCACCCTGCTCCCTTTAAATACCCCTGCACCCCATAATCATAACCCACCCTAACTCCTTAAAATACCCCAACACTAACCAATCTTAACCCTATAAATATACCCTGTACCCCAAAACCCAAACCTATCCCTAAACCCTAAAAATACCCCTGTACCCCAAAACCCAAACCTAGCCCTGAATCCTATAAATACCCCTGTACCTCAAACCCCAAACCTACCCCTGAACCCTAAAAATACCCCTGTACCCCAAAACCCAAACCTAGCCCTGAACCCTAAAAATACCACTGTACCCCAAAACCCAAACCTACCCCTGATCCCTAAAATACCCCTGTACCCCAAAACCCAAACCTAGCCCTGAACCCTTAAAATACCCTGTACCCCAAAACCCAAACCTACCCCTGAACCCTAAAAATACCCCTGTACCCCAAAACCCAAACCTAGCCCTGAATCCTATAAATACCCCTGTACCTCAAAACCCAAACCTACCCCGGAACCCTAAAAATACCCCTGTACCCCAAAACCCAAACCTAGCCCTGAACCCTAAAAATACCACTGTACCCCAAAACCCAAACCTACCCCTGATCCCTAAAATACCCTGGTACCCCAAAACCCAAACCTAGCCCTGAACCCTTAAAATACCCTGTACCCCAAAACCCAAACCTAGCCCTGAACCCTAAAAATAACCCTGTACCCCAAAACCAAAACCTACCCCTGAACCCTAAAATACCCCTGTACCCTAAAACCCAAACCTAGCCCTGAACCCTAAAAATACCCCTGTACCCCAAAACCCATACCTACCCCTGAACTCTAAAAATACCCCTATACCCCAAAACCCAAACCTAGCCCTGAACCCTAAAAATACCCCTGTACCCCAAAACCCTTACCTATCCCTAAACCCTAAAACTACCCCTGTACCCCATAACCCAAAACTATATCTGAACCCTTAAAATACCCAAACACCCCAAAACATATACCTCAGTACCCCAAAACATATACCCCTATACCCATACTTACCTTATCCAAACATTTAAAAAAACATGCTTTTACCATTCATGCATTTACAACGAATTTTGTTGTAAATGTATGCGTGGTAAAAGCATATAAAATGTAATTCCATGCGTTATAATGGCATTGCGGAGTCATGGTACTTTCGTAATGAAAGTATGCGGAGTCATGGTATGTGGAAAGAAAGTTGCGGAATAATGGGTGTTTACCCTCCCCCGGTAAGTACATTGGTGGCACGGCGGCCCACATCTCCAGCAACATACTCATATTTTTTCACCACCCATTTGAAAAATCTACATGTCTCTCTCATTGATGACCAGCACCGACATACACTTTTAGACACACTTCCTGCCACAAGTTCTAGAATTGCGAACTTTAGAGCTGGGGAGCTACGTTTGAATCTCTGCATCAGCTCAACATCCTGTGATTCCAGGCCAATCGCTTTGTCTCTCCGTACCTACCACCAATCAATGTGTTCTTCTGTGATGTAAATTGTGCTCATGCTATGATGTCGAGTTCGCGCTATAGAATATTGCTAGGAAAAATAAAGTAGAGAAACTCCAGTTCGCGCACTCTTAAGTGCATCAGCAGTGCACTGTGAATCGGAGCGTTTCACAGGCCTGTCACAGATAAGAAATGCTATCAAATAGAAATCCTACAAAACCATATACTACTGGCCAGCAGCAATTCATACCCGGATAACGTCGGGACGGGCTGCTAGTATATATATATATATATTCCAAAAGAAAGCTGCTTGCGGCTTGAAGACGCCACTCACTTGGTTTGATTTCACCCTTCTTTATATCAGTAGGCAACAGCAGCCTGAACAAGCCCGTCATGCAAAATATTGTGCCAATTACTGCTATGAGTTTCAGAAGACTTCCTTCATCATTGCTTGACGGGTATGGTGATCGACAGCAGCATGCATTACACAGTGTGTCTTTGCTTGGCATGCTGGATACCGTAGTCCAAATCATGTTTACTCTATAGTAGAAGCCGCTGTCATCGCTACTCCATAAATTTAATTTAAAATTCTGACAGGGGCAAGGTCAGCCTGCTGGTTCTTCATGCCTTCCCGAACGTGTACAAAGTTCCAACTTGTGTTTCAGAGTCAAGGCACATAGATCTGCTCCGTCAGCAGCGGTGCATCCTCGTGGTCGGAGTGGACCACAACATATTGCAAAAGAAAGCAGCTCCCTGATTGAAGACGCCACTCACTTTGTTTGATTTGACCCTTCTTTATTTCGGTAAGCAGCAGCAGCCTGAACAAGCCCTTCAAGCAAAATCTTGCGCCAATTACTGCTACGCGTTTCGGAACACTTCCTTCATCATGCCTTGGCTGTTATCGGGATCGACAGCAGCATGCATTACACAGGTGTTGTATAGTTCTTTAGTTCCGCCCACTGGGTGTGTCTGTGCTTGTCATGCTGGATACCTTAATCCAAATTGTGTTTACTCTATAGTAGAAGCCGCTGTCATCGCTCCTCCATGAATTTTATTTAAAATGCTGACAGGGGCAAGGTCAGCCTGCTGCTTCTTCGTGCCTTCCTGTACGGGTACGAAGGTCCAATCAGAGTCTCAGAGTCAAGGTACATGGATCTGCTCCATCAGCAGTGGGGCATCCTCGTGGTCAGAGCGGACCACAACATATTCCAAAAGAAAGCTGGTTGCTGCTTGAAGACGCCACTCAATTTGTTTGATTTCACCCCTCTTGACCCCATGAGGCACAGGGTCAAGACTGATTTGCATATGGCCATGTCTGAACTGGGGTGGTGTGGTGAGCAAAATAACGATGGATTAAACCCAGATCTGTGACTGGGGGTGAATGTTTTGCCATTGTGCAACATTCCGTTCATCAATTGTTGTTTTGGCCCTGAGTGGTGGCACTCCCAAGGGCCATTATTGGCTCCAGAAAGAGGGACTCGTAGCCCACCTCATTTCACTTTCACAGGCCTGCCCTTGGGGAGGTGATAGTCCGGGTCGGTCTGCGTAGCCCCCCCAAGCATTTTAATTTAAGCCCCGGGGCGGTGGTGATCCCTGGGGCTCGGAGGTCCATAAGCCTCCCAAGCATTTAATATGTAGCCCTGTCAAGGTAGTGGGCCCCGGGGAGGGGGTGTCAGCCCGCCCCGGGGATGGGGTGTCAGCGCACCCTGTCTCTTAATTAAATTAACTCTGGGAGGTGGTGGTCCCTGGGGCTCATTTGAGCCTATGGAGGGGGGTCAACATGGCCCCCCTTCAACAATTAAATAAGGCCTGGGGAGGTGGTGGTCCTCAGGGCCCTTTCAAGCTATTTGATATCGAAGGTTCAATGAAATTCAATTATTCAGGAGTCTAAGTTCATAGTCCAACTTTAATACATTATTTCAAAACACTTTTTTCCAATCAGCCCAGCCAAAGCGTTTAATCCCTTAGGACTTCATCAGGGTTGTGAATTCCATCATTGTCCATTTTCAAAATGATATTTAATCTTCTCCTAAATCCAGTACCATCATGAACAACCAGTCTTCAACAAGTTGTAGGTGCATTTCCTGCGGAATTCAGATACCGAAATACAAAGAAGAGAGATTGAATAGGGGGAACTACACCACCCACAACAAAAACAAGGACTCTGAACTTACATGCAAGACTCCTGAATAATTGAATTTCATCGAACTTATGATATCAGATATGTTTTGGACATTACAATGTTTAGATCTTGTCGGAAATAGATTACAAATTTTCATTATTATTATTTATGCTCCTTTTCGGTTGTTAAATCAACATCTGAAGTACCAGCCAAAGCAAGACCTCTGTAAAGCACAACAGCCTCATAAAGTAACTAACATGATTCTGGAAGGCTTCTGTATTTAGGGTTAGAATAATGCTAGGCATGAATATGCTAGGCATGAATATGACTCATAATGAACATGATTCTGGATGGCTACTGTATTTAGGGTTAGAGTAATCCTAGACATAAATATGACTATGACTATGACTCAGATTCAATTTGAATTCACTCTCCCTGTGAGTGAGCCCGACAAAGATCTGTAGTTCCTGTACCGCTATACATTATAATCCCATATATCTGATGGAGACATCTAGCCGCAGATTCCTTGCCTTTGAATTTCCCAGGCGTCAGACTGGACCAAGAAGATTTTTCTTAGAGTGGTACCCTTGAGTGCTGGTAGGTTGCATTGGTCAGCTCCGCATGATGTCGAACCAGAAGTGACATCCACATCTCCTATACAGGCACCACCTGATTCTGCGCTAGTTAGCTCTGACCTGGAAAACCTGGTTTGTCAAGGTAATGTATTTGTAGAAGACAGGTTTTAAACTGTGTGGTGCCTGACATCACTCCATGTCGGTTACGGACCTACATCTAGTGTGTCTGGTGTCTCAAGCACAACCATTACTCCAGCTCCTGCTTGGCCATGGCAGAAAAGGCTTTGAGGGAGTGCTCCCTGAAGCTGCTAGTGGCGAGGCAGGCGACGCCTAGGAGGTCTCGGTCCCAATCGAGAGGGAGGTTGCGGAACCGCTTCAGAAGCCCCAAGTCTTCTTCTTCCTCACTCCAGGTTATCAGGACACTCAGGGAAGAAGCATAAGAGGTTGAAGAGTGCTTCGACTTCCTCTTGTCTGTTGGCTGACGCAACAAAGAAGTATCTTCGTTCCAGGCACGGCTCCTCAGAATCGTTACCAGGGTTGCCTCCAAGCCTCCTACCTTTTCCAGGAATTAGAGCGACCCCCACTCAAATGAAAGAATTTTACTAGGCCATGTGCCTGAATGGACTGACCCTTTGGGCGACTCGGAGTCAGAGGGGGCCCATCCGGTTCTACGCCGACGGCTCTGATGGGCTCCATGGATCCCATAACAGATCCAGTGGCACCTCTCGTGCCACAGGGACCTCCCCCGGCACTGGCTCCTATGCCAATGCTCCTGACGCCACCCACCGGCAGAGCCAGTCCTGTATACATTTACAAATCTGACACGGAGCTGGAACAAAGTCGATTGATGCTGATTCCGGCATCGACAGGACCTGTGCATCCTTGGTCAGTGCCTGAGCCCTATTCTGAGGGTTTGGCTTCAAGGATAAATGGGAGGGTTCACTGGACCCTTAAGAATACCAGCTGAAGGCCAAGAAACGGACTGGTGTGAGGAACTCATGGATGCCAGTGGTCTAGACACATTCCCAGACACTGGTATGCTTTCTCCCCCTACCGTGGCTACGGAGGAGCGAGCATCTTATTCCATGGTGGTGAAGAGGACAGCTGGGGTCCTGGATCCCCAGTTGCCCTGAGTGGCAGTCAAGACTAACATCTTGGCTAAGTGCTGAAGCTGGTAGCTTGCTTTCTAGAAACCTTGCTCCCTTTTAAGGAAGCCCTGACCAATGTCCTACTGGAGATACCGTTGCAACCCCAGTACAATGGCTCCTGTAAACTGAATAACTGCCTGCTGCATCCACCCGGCACCTGGGGACCCGAGTTTCCTTACTCAATACCCCACCCCTGAGAGCTTGGTAGTTCAAGTTTCTATGTCCCATTGTGTGTTCCCTGCCACACCTCTGGGCAGGGTATCCAAGAGGCTGGCAGCTTGGAGAAGAAGATGTTTTCTTCCACCAGTCTTGCATTGCGGTCGGTAACCACTGCATGCTTATTGGGCCACTACTCCCACACTCTGTGGGACATGGTTGCACAAGGGCTTGCACAGGTCCCGGAGGGACCCTTGGTCGTACTCTCCCAAGCAATGAAATATGGGCGTGATGCAGCAAAGTTTACCATCAGGTGTGGTTTGGATACAACCGACTCACTGGGCAGAGTGGTTTTGATGATGGTGACACTTCGACTCCACACCTGGCTGAGAACATCTGGCTTTTCATGTCCAGGTTTCCCTCATTGACATGCCCTTGATGGAAATCATCTTTTCGGAGACAAGGCATACTCGGCGCTGGAGCGCTTTAAGGACTCAGGGGCTACAGCCAAGTCCTTGGGCCTCTCAACCCATTTGCCTATTGCCCCTTTCATGGTTACAGAATTGGTTTTAAACCGTGCCAACCCTACTCCAGCCACCACCCCATGCCATCTTCCCAGGCTGTGCCAGGGTGAGGCTGCGGTTCATAGCAACCCCATGGGTCAGATGGCCAAAGGTCTTCCACAACCACCACTTCTTACCACAGCCCCACCTTTAAGCCTTCCTAATCTTGCTCTACAAGATCATGGGCGTCCAGTTGGTGGCAGAACAAGACATCATCTCCACAACTTGCATTCAATAACATGGTGGGTGTACAGATTATTTGAAGTGGCTACTCTCTTCCCTTTGAATCCTCTCCTCCACCTTTGCCTCCATCTCACGATCAGCTGAAGGAGGATAATTTCTCCTTGCTCCACGAGGAAGTAACAGCTTTCTTGGCGAAGAGAGACATAGAGAGGGTTCCAGTGTCAGAAGTAGGCAGTGGTTGCTATTTTCGCTACTTCTGATTCCTAAAAAGAACAGGGGTCTTTGCCTAATCCTTGATCTGAGAACTCTCAACCTCTTCCTCTAAAAGGAGAATTTCAAGATGCTCAATTTGGCTCAGGTATTGTCTACCCTGTACCCAGTACTGGACCTAGAAGACTGGATGGCAGCGTTGGACTTGCCTGCCCATCAGCATTACCTGTGGTTTACGGTTGGCCGCAAGCATTTTCATTTAATCTTGCTCCCCTTTGGCCTGACCAGAGCTGTAAAGGTGTTCACCAAGGTAAGGCGGTGGTCGCTGCTTATCTGCCAGTCTTTCCCTATCTCGACAACTAGCTGCTGAAGGTGGAATCGCCCCTGGCTGTCATCTACCTCCTCTAGACTACGGCGAACCGTCTGCATTGACTAGGAATCCCTATCAATGTGCCAAAGTCACACCTGACTCTCTCAGATGTTTCATTTCATCAGAGCTGTTCTGGACACAGTGCAGTTTTAGGCTTATCCTCCCGAGAATGACTTTGAGGCTGCTGGGCCTCATGACCTCCTGCATACTTCAAGTAACACATTCCAGATGGCATATGCAGGATCTGCAGTGGAACCTTAAGTTCCAGAGGGTGCAGCATTAGGGAAATCTCTCCAAAATGGTCCAAATCTTGGAGGGAACAGCAAAAGACCTGCAGTGGTGGCTAACAAACCATGATTGGGTCAGAGGCAGAACTCTCTCTTTTCCTTAACTAGACCTCACAGTAGTCATAGATGTGTTCCTTCTGGGATGGGGCGGCCATCTGGGAGAGGTGGTGATCAGAGGACTCTGGTCTCTGGCAGAATCTGGACTTCACTTCAACATGCTGGCGATCCAAGCTATCCGATTGCAGTAAAAGCCTTCCTATCCTCCATCAAGGGAAGGCTGGTCCAAGTGTTCACGGAAAACACCACTGCCATGTGGTACTGCAACAGACATTGCCTACCACCTCCATAAGAACACATAGATTGCCAAGTAACCCACACCAAGTTAGCCCAATGTCTCCTGTGAACTATCCCAACAACTTTGTACTAAATAGATCCTTAATACCCTGGTAAATCACACGTGTGCCTCTGGAAGATGTTCCACCAGCTTCACCACAAATGTCGCACAAATTAGACCAAATTCTTGCTCACGGTTTTGTATGTTGAAATCCAAATGTCTTGCATGGCGAACAACCTTTACAACGCGGTTGTTACACCGCGATACATTTACATTGCGTTTATGCACGGGGGGGGTTTTACCCAATAGTTGTCCCTGGGACCTGGGTTGAGTTAGATAATAAGAGGAAGGGGTCCCAGTGTATCACGGGGATTTATTTAGATAAATGAAACACAATTACTTGAAAAACAATGGTTTAGATCCACACGGTTTTATTCACAGTGGGATGTAGTATAATATACAACTACTATAATGCAATGAACTGTATTGAACGTCATACAGTGCCCCACGAGGAAGAGGAACGTGATAGTGAGGGAGTCGTGAAGTGAAGGGATCATGTGACAATAAAATCAGTTGTCATGTGACAGTAAAATCAGTTGTTAAGGCATTTACTCAAGCCACAAATAGGGTGGCCACAACTTGTATAACACATAGTAAATCTTTCACATAGAGGCATACGACACCAAGTACAGCAAATATACAATTGTTGGTGTGAGGTTGCCACAATACACAACAAACAGTCGACGTTTCGACCCTCTTGTGGCTGCAGGATAATTTAACCTTGCTGTAGGGTCTTCATCAGGACCATGGTAGGGGAGTGGGGGCAAAGGACCTAATAGGGGTATAATGAATTCCAATTAGAGGGTTGAAATTGACCTCTATGTCGAACACACAGGTAGAGACAAGTACAAAAAGACTGAAACATAGTGCAAATGAGCACATTACATTGTTTGCAGGCTACTTCCTGCTTGCGCAATTACTGGCGGGTTAATTACTAACGCTGGGGAAAGGGTAGATGCGTATCGCTTACACTAGTCCATGCAACCAAAGATACCCAAAAGAGCAGGAGGGTAGGTTATCAACGCACGGACTTAATTGTGCGTCCCTCCAACGAGAAATCAAGAGATGACTAAAAATGCGCGGGAGCCTTTAACATTCAACCAGGAGGTTGGATGGAGGGATTATGGCCTGTGGTGGATTGATGGCATTGACTAACATAGCGAGCGTGAGTTTAGATTGTAATCATAGCGAGCATGCATGATTCACTACCGTTCAAGGGTCACCAAGGGGATTAGACTAATGAGAGTATCCGTATAAGGCTTACCCAAAGTCCGCATGCAGTCGGATCTAGCGTGGAAACTCAGGAAATTACAATACAAGTTGGAGAGTCGTGTATCTGAAAAAGGAGCGAGTCAGAATGTAATATTAAACATAAAAATATTGCGGAGCTTGAGCGGGCAACAAAAAGACGGCTAGGCGGCTTACCGGTAGCACCCGTTGTGTGACTTGGGCGCGGTCGGGTGCACCGTCGTGGTTTTCAAAGAATCGACGGATGGGTCTGAGAGAGGTAAAACAGGGGGATAGCGATTCAGGCTACAAGACAGCTCAAAACATGCAGACTAGTTAGCTCATTGTGCGAGCCGTACAGCTTACCGATATCAGGGCGGCATGGGGAATGTCCGCGATCGGTCGGTTCAGGAGTGGATTATTTTCAGACTTCCTGACTCGTGAGTGATCTGAGGGAATCAAGAGTGAGGGATGCTGAGTATTACTGGTCTAAATACCGGGCAGGGAGCGACTCTCAAAGACAGAATCACTTACTTGGTAGGATCTGACAGCTCTGTGCGCGAGTTGCAGTGGAAATGCCGCGCTTCCTATTTTACTGTGGTAGTCATAGTGACAGGTCACGTGGTGGCCCCAGGGAGGAGTAAGGCTAGTAGAAAGACCTCAGGGTCAGGCAAGCTCGTAGTGACCGCAGAGTGGTCGAGTAATACAGTAACAATTTACATATAAAGATGCAATATACGATAAAGAAAATAATAATGATAATAGAGTGGAAAACTGGCTGTGAAAGACAACGGGTGAGATCACCCTGTTTGCAGATACTCTCGCATTTACGTGTGATTAGCAATAATGTGGTTATTCGAGCGTACCTCTCGAACATGAGGGTAAAGGCTCGGCATATCAATGAATCACAAATATTGCAATCGCATGGCTACGTATGTCAATGAGGAGGCTATATTTCTAATCAAAGGCAAAAACGGCCAGACCATCAAACAATGTGATTATTAGAGCGTACCTATCGCACACGATGGTAAAGGCTCTACATACAGTGAAACCACAAGTTTTGCAATTACTCGATAATGCATGGCAAATGGTGGGGACACAGTGTTAAATCAGAGTAGATGGTAAGATAATAACAAATTATTTTATGGTAAGATGGCTAGTTGGGAAAATGAGCTATCGGATTCGTTCAGACCAGTTTCAATGGAGTTGAAAAAGTGCATCCATTTTAATTCTCGTGCGTTGAGAATGTCTGAGATACTACCACCACGTGGTCCAAGCGTTATTTTTTCAATTATCAACCATCGTAGGCTTTCTGGTGGGTGTTTATTCAGTTTGAAATGTTCTGCCAGTGGGGCACCTTCCACCTCGCAGCGAATACGACTCATGTGTTGCAGTATACGTGCTTTGATCTTTTGCTGGGTCTGCCCAATGTAGATCTTCTGGCATGGGCACACAATAGCATAGATGACATTGCTAGTGTTGCAATTGCTGAAGACTTTTAATTTAACAGTTAGATGGAGATGAGTAAAGTCTTTGGTCTGTATCGTTGAGTCACAGGCCTTACAATGCCCACATTTGGAGTGACCCAATACCGGTGGCAAATTCCATAGAGTGTTGATCGTTGGGTGGCATTCTGGCGGTAGAAAGGAATTCACGACGTGGTCCCTGATGCATTTAGCTTTTTTGAAAGCATGGAGTGGTGTCATTGGTTGGCAGATCTCGTCCGAAACCAGGTGCCAATGTTTATTGAGAATTTTTTTGATGGTGTTGCTTCTCGTGTTGAATGTCGTGACGCACACAATGCGGTTCTCTTGATCATCCGTTCTATGTTTTGGCACTAGCAATTCCTCTCTAGGATAGAACCAAGCCCGCTTCTGGGCTTTTTTGATCAAGCGTCTGGGGTAGCCTCGGCTCAGTAGTCGATTCGACAACTCCTGGGATTCTGAGAAGTAATTCTCTTTGGTAGAGCAATTTCGACGTATCCTCAGGAATTGCCCGAAGGGCAGGTTATCACGAAGGGCTCGTGGATGATGGCTGGTATATGCCCATAAGGAATTTCTCTCCGCAGGTTTGCGAAATAGTTTGGTGAGGAGTTTGCCAGACTCATGGTAGATTGTAACATCTAGAAAATCAATAGAGTGATTGTCAGATGAGATTGTGAATTTAATGTGCTGAGATTGTTCATTGAGCCAAGTGAAAAAGTCATTAAGTTGGTCAAGGCTCCCATTCCAGATCAAGAGGATGTCATCTATATACCTCATCCAGAGACCAACTTGGTCTCTGAATGGGTTGAGTTGACTTAGAACGGTGTCCTCTTCGAATGCTGCCATATATAGAATGGCTACGTCAGGGGCGAAGGGAGCGCCCATCGCAACTCCAGAGGTTTGTAGGTAAAAATTGGTGTCAAAGAGGAAAAAATTCCGGGTCATTGCAATTTTCAATAAAGCTGTAATGAACTCTGATGGTACTTGGGCCGGTGCTGGACGTTTGTTCAGACAGCGGGCAATCACCGTGAGGGCTTCCTGTTGAGGGATGCAGGTGTAAAGGGAGACGACATCGCAGGTGGCTAATCTTTGATGGGATGGGTCAAATGAGATGCTCTCAGTTATATTAATGGTGTGCATAGTATCACGGATATAGGAAGGAGTGGCCTCCGCTAAAGGTTTGATGAAAAAGTCAATGTACTTTCCCAGTGGTTCCAGAAGGGAACCACAGCCAGAAACAATGGGCCGGCCCGGTGGACTTGACATGCTTTTGTGCAGTTTGGGTAACGTATAAATAGTTGCCAGACGTGGATGTTTGTTGTTAAGGAACTGAAACTCGTTCTCTGACAAAAAACCCATGTCCAAACCTTCTTGGGTGATTTCGAGGATCTCAGATGCAATGGATCCAGTAGGGTCAGACCTCAATATTTGATAGCAGTTAGTGTCCTGTAGTTGGCGTAGTACCTCTGATTTATATGCAGATTTGTCCTGTACCACTATGGCACCGCCTTTATCGGCTGGCTTGATCACGACTTGGGTATTATTGGCCAGTGTCCGCAATGCTGTTTTCTCCGCTTTGCTGATGTTATAACGAACAAATGTTTTGTCCTGTAGAGCCCGCTGGACATCACGCCAAACAACCATTTCATAGGCAAGGATTGGACTGGACATCATGCTGGCATATGGAACAAAGGTAGATGGAGGTCGTAAACCTGTAACAGAAGTTTTTGATTGTGTGACGGAGTTCCGGAAAAAGTACTTTAGTCGGATTTTCCTGAAAAATTTGAATAGCTCTGTTTTCACCAAGAAATGGTCAGGATTGTATGTTGGGACATATGATAGTCCCTTGCTAAGTACTTGAATTTCCGAATTGCTGAGTGGTTGCTTGGAAATGTTGACGATTGGATTGAGAGTTTCAGGTTGTCTGGGAGGATCTACCAGCGATATGTCTTGTTCCGAGTCACCCTCTCGCCGTGTGGTTCTGCTTGGAATTGGACTTGTTTGGATGGTTGTCCTCGTCCTCCATTCCAGTTGGCCTGATTCTGCTGGGAACCACGTTGGTTCTGACCTCGGGGCCATGAGTTGCCTCTCCCTCGTGGGGGTCGCCAAGACCCTCGGCCTTGTCCTAAAAAAGGAGGAAAAAGCGGAGGTGGGTAGTTGTAGTCAAAATACGGATATTGATGGCTAGGACCTGCGGAGTCCGGTTCTCCCTCAGAACTATAGGACGAATCTGAAAAGGTAGGGTAATTCCGTCTACCTTTAAAGTTGCCCCGGCCTCTGTTGGTAAAGCGGCCTTGGGTATCCTGTTGGTAATAATCGTCTTGTAGGTACGGATATGTCTTCTTTTTATCGTAGAGCCTAATATCCCGTGCCAATTTTTCAAGTTTACGGTTTTGGGTGGTCAAATCAAAATCCTTAAGTGTGGCTTGTAGATTCGTCAGAGTATCCTTGGCGTTGGCAAAGTTAGAGTCATTTGATATTTCGGTTTTCAATGCAGCAATTTCAGCGGTGAGTTGCACTACCTGGTCTTTGGCGGTTTCGACGCCCAACACCATCCAGTGGCGAGAGCAATTATTTGATATGTGGCTGAAGCCTTCTCTAAATTTAGGGACCTCAATGAAGATAGCCGGTTCTATCTTAATTTGCAGTCCAACCGGGATTATATTCTCTTTCAGGTACTTCGTAAGCAAGTGACCGTGCCAGCGGGTACGCACCAGTTTTTTCTCCAGGCGTTCGAGACGTGAAATTTTATCTTTTAGTGAAAAGTCAATTGTCGGAATATCAGATTGAAAGAAAATGTTGTCAGGGTTTTGGAGCAGTTTGTCAATATAGTCCTCCGAGTAGGACAATAGCTCTCTTTCTACCATATTGTGTTACTAGAGTGAGGAAATCAAGAATAATTGGAAGGGAACGGGGAACCTCGCAGACAGGCGTCTGCTCGAAGTAGTTTATGCACGGGGGGGGTTTTACCCAATAGTTGTCCCTGGGACCTGGGTTGAGTTAGATAATAAGAGGAAGGGGTCCCAGTGTATCACGGGGATTTATTTAGATAAATGAAACACAATTACTTGAAAAACAATGGTTTAGATCCACACGGTTTTATTCACAGTGGGATGTAGTATAATATACAACTACTATAATGCAATGAACTGTATTGAACGTCATACAGTGCCCCACGAGGAAGAGGAACGTGATAGTGAGGGAGTCGTGAAGTGAAGGGATCATGTGACAATAAAATCAGTTGTCATGTGACAGTAAAATCAGTTGTTAAGGCATTTACTCAAGCCACCAATAGGGTGGCCACAACTTGTATAACACATAGTAAATCTTTCACATAGAGGCATACGACACCAAGTACAGCAAATATACAATTGTTGGTGTGAGGTTGCCACAATACACAACAAACAGTCGACGTTTCGACCCTCTTGTGGCTGCAGGATAATTTAACCTTGCTGTAGGGTCTTCATCAGGACCATGGTAGGGGAGTGGGGGCAAAGGACCTAATAGGGGTATAATGAATTCCAATTAGAGGGTTGAAATTGACCTCTATGTCGAACACACAGGTAGAGACAAGTACAAAAAGACTGAAACATAGTGCAAATGAGCACATTACATTGTTTGCAGGCTACTTCCTGCTTGCGCAATTACTGGCGGGTTAATTACTAACGCTGGGGAAAGGGTAGATGCGTATCGCTTACACTAGTCCATGCAACCAAAGATACCCAAAAGAGCAGGAGGGTAGGTTATCAACGCACGGACTTAATTGTGCGTCCCTCCAACGAGAAATCAAGAGATGACTAAAAATGCGCGGGAGCCTTTAACATTCAACCAGGAGGTTGGATGGAGGGATTATGGCCTGTGGTGGATTGATGGCATTGACTAACATAGCGAGCGTGAGTTTAGATTGTAATCATAGCGAGCATGCATGATTCACTACCGTTCAAGGGTCACCAAGGGGATTAGACTAATGAGAGTATCCGTATAAGGCTTACCCAAAGTCCGCATGCAGTCGGATCTAGCGTGGAAACTCAGGAAATTACAATACAAGTTGGAGAGTCGTGTATCTGAAAAAGGAGCGAGTCAGAATGTAATATTAAACATAAAAATATTGCGGAGCTTGAGCGGGCAACAAAAAGACGGCTAGGCGGCTTACCGGTAGCACCCGTTGTGTGACTTGGGCGCGGTCGGGTGCACCGTCGTGGTTTTCAAAGAATCGACGGATGGGTCTGAGAGAGGTAAAACAGGGGGATAGCGATTCAGGCTACAAGACAGCTCAAAACATGCAGACTAGTTAGCTCATTGTGCGAGCCGTACAGCTTACCGATATCAGGGCGGCATGGGGAATGTCCGCGATCGGTCGGTTCAGGAGTGGATTATTTTCAGACTTCCTGACTCGTGAGTGATCTGAGGGAATCAAGAGTGAGGGATGCTGAGTATTACTGGTCTAAATACCGGGCAGGGAGCGACTCTCAAAGACAGAATCACTTACTTGGTAGGATCTGACAGCTCTGTGCGCGAGTTGCAGTGGAAATGCCGCGCTTCCTATTTTACTGTGGTAGTCATAGTGACAGGTCACGTGGTGGCCCCAGGGAGGAGTAAGGCTAGTAGAAAGACCTCAGGGTCAGGCAAGCTCGTAGTGACCGCAGAGTGGTCGAGTAATACAGTAACAATTTACATATAAAGATGCAATATACGATAAAGAAAATAATAATGATAATAGAGTGGAAAACTGGCTGTGAAAGACAACGGGTGAGATCACCCTGTTTGCAGATACTCTCGCATTTACGTGTGATTAGCAATAATGTGGTTATTCGAGCGTACCTCTCGAACATGAGGGTAAAGGCTCGGCATATCAATGAATCACAAATATTGCAATCGCATGGCTACGTATGTCAATGAGGAGGCTATATTTCTAATCAAAGGCAAAAACGGCCAGACCATCAAACAATGTGATTATTAGAGCGTACCTATCGCACACGATGGTAAAGGCTCTACATACAGTGAAACCACAAGTTTTGCAATTACTCGATAATGCATGGCAAATGGTGGGGACACAGTGTTAAATCAGAGTAGATGGTAAGATAATAACAAATTATTTTATGGTAAGATGGCTAGTTGGGAAAATGAGCTATCGGATTCGTTCAGACCAGTTTCAATGGAGTTGAAAAAGTGCATCCATTTTAATTCTCGTGCGTTGAGAATGTCTGAGATACTACCACCACGTGGTCCAAGCGTTATTTTTTCAATTATCAACCATCGTAGGCTTTCTGGTGGGTGTTTATTCAGTTTGAAATGTTCTGCCAGTGGGGCACCTTCCACCTCGCAGCGAATACGACTCATGTGTTGCAGTATACGTGCTTTGATCTTTTGCTGGGTTGTGGTTTCACTGTATGTAGAGCCTTTACCATCGTGTGCGATAGGTACGCTCTAATAATCACATTGTTTGGCCGTTTTTGCCTTTGATTAGAAATATAGCCTCCTCATTGACATACGTAGCCATGCGATTGCAATATTTGTGATTCATTGATATGCCGAGCCTTTACCCTCATGTTCGAGAGGTACGCTCGAATAACCACATTATTGCTAATCACACGTAAATGCGAGAGTATCTGCAAACAGGGTGATCTCACCCGTTGTCTTTCACAGCCAGTTTTCCACTCTATTATCATTATTATTTTCTTTATCGTATATTGCATCTTTATATGTAAATTGTTACTGTATTACTCGACCACTCTGCGGTCACTACGAGCTTGCCTGACCCTGAGGTCTTTCTACTAGCCTTACTCCTCCCTGGGGCCACCACGTGACCTGTCACTATGACTACCACAGTAAAATAGGAAGCGCGGCATTTCCACTGCAACTCGCGCACAGAGCTGTCAGATCCTACCAAGTAAGTGATTCTGTCTTTGAGAGTCGCTCCCTGCCCGGTATTTAGACCAGTAATACTCAGCATCCCTCACTCTTGATTCCCTCAGATCACTCACGAGTCAGGAAGTCTGAAAATAATCCACTCCTGAACCGACCGATCGCGGACATTCCCCATGCCGCCCTGATATCGGTAAGCTGTACGGCTCGCACAATGAGCTAACTAGTCTGCATGTTTTGAGCTGTCTTGTAGCCTGAATCGCTATCCCCCTGTTTTACCTCTCTCAGACCCATCCGTCGATTCTTTGAAAACCACGACGGTGCACCCGACCGCGCCCAAGTCACACAACGGGTGCTACCGGTAAGCCGCCTAGCCGTCTTTTTGTTGCCCGCTCAAGCTCCGCAATATTTTTATGTTTAATATTACATTCTGACTCGCTCCTTTTTCAGATACACGACTCTCCAACTTGTATTGTAATTTCCTGAGTTTCCACGCTAGATCCGACTGCATGCGGACTTTGGGTAAGCCTTATACGGATACTCTCATTAGTCTAATCCCCTTGGTGACCCTTGAACGGTAGTGAATCATGCATGCTCGCTATGATTACAATCTAAACTCACGCTCGCTATGTTAGTCAATGCCATCAATCCACCACAGGCCATAATCCCTCCATCCAACCTCCTGGTTGAATGTTAAAGGCTCCCGCGCATTTTTAGTCATCTCTTGATTTCTCGTTGGAGGGACGCACAATTAAGTCCGTGCGTTGATAACCTACCCTCCTGCTCTTTTGGGTATCTTTGGTTGCATGGACTAGTGTAAGCGATACGCATCTACCCTTTCCCCAGCGTTAGTAATTAACCCGCCAGTAATTGCGCAAGCAGGAAGTAGCCTGCAAACAATGTAATGTGCTCATTTGCACTATGTTTCAGTCTTTTTGTACTTGTCTCTACCTGTGTGTTCGACATAGAGGTCAATTTCAACCCTCTAATTGGAATTCATTATACCCCTATTAGGTCCTTTGCCCCCACTCCCCTACCATGGTCCTGATGAAGACCCTACAGCAAGGTTAAATTATCCTGCAGCCACAAGAGGGTCGAAACGTCGACTGTTTGTTGTGTATTGTGGCAACCTCACACCAACAATTGTATATTTGCTGTACTTGGTGTCGTATGCCTCTATGTGAAAGATTTACTATGTGTTATACAAGTTGTGGCCACCCTATTGGTGGCTTGAGTAAATGCCTTAACAACTGATTTTACTGTCACATGACAACTGATTTTATTGTCACATGATCCCTTCACTTCACGACTCCCTCACTATCACATTTACATTGCGGTCATTACAACGCAAGTCATTACAACGACTTGCGCTGGATGGCCCTATACACTAAAGAATAGTATGATTTACTAATATAACACCTTCCCTACTGTTCCGTAGGCTGGATGGAATAGCAAATCATACTATTCCTAAGTCCAGCGCCCTCCAGCGCAATGGTTGTAACAACTTGCGTTGTAATAACTGCGATGTGACGTACCGCAATGTAAATCATCGCGTTGTACCATCACATATTTAGCAGTTCTGCGAAGGGTTATCAGTGTTCAGATATAAATGGCGCACAACATGTAGTGGTAGAGTAGTCACAATAGTATAACTTTGTTTGGTGCTGCTTGTTCAAAGAAAACCCTGAAACTTTGAAACTAAAGGGGAAGAAGGCTAACCCTTGTATTGAATCCGGAAAAGACCCTTCACGTCACACCTACGGCATACCGCTGTTTCATGAAGTGACAATTGGCATAACCCGCCATTGTCAGAGCAACACGCTTTTTTACGATAAGACCTTAAATTTTCATGTGCGGACCATTGCACACTGATATTAAATTACCCGAACAGGAGCGGGTTGGAATTATCACCGTCCTGCGGATTTCGTAAAACTCCATACTTTCTCAGCCCTGAAGAGTCAGGGGTTATTACCCCAACTGACGAAACACGTGTCGGCTGGTTTCCTTTTGTATGGATCTCCTAGATAGGAGAAACATTCACAGACTCATTAAAACAGGAACGAAAAGAACATTCGTGTGTGATCTTATCCTGTGAATGTCACATATTTGTCTGCCCAATTACATACATACTGTGAGGCTTTTTCTTAGTAGCATTGTGCTGTTGAGGTAACTTTGCGCCCAGTGACCCAGTTACTTCTTTTAGGCACTTGACTCTCACAGGATAGTGAGGGTTAGCTCCGAAGTCTTAATCCAGGAGGAAGAGGCGTTTGGAAACTCAGAATATCATAGGACACAATGGATAACACTCGGTAACTTTAGTGTCTGCTCAGTGTTTACTTTACAAAAGAACACAGATTTAATAACAAGTAGGATAAATAATACATATTTATGGATCCCATGTGCTAGATGCCAGTGTCATCCTATGAGTTGATTGACTGGTTGCAAACATAGATATTGGTATGCAGTCTGTACTTTGAACCCAGTTATGATCAGAATGAAAAGTGTCTTCCCTAAAAATATTCGAAGTATGTGAATAAAAGGGGGTGACACCTAAAAGTATGCCAAACCATTGCCTTTGCTAAAGCCTCTGATTATACTGAATTTGTATTACAACAGGGGGTTGGTGGCAGGAGCAGAAGAGCTGCTGGACGTGGCTAAATCTTATCTGCAGCCTACGACTGAAATACGTTTGCTTAGAATGAAGACCATTCCTCTAAGTAGAAGAATACCGAAATTAAGCTTTTCTTGTCCTTAACAGTCGCTTTTTTGCGTTAACTAGAACAACTGTGTCCTGCAGTGAAAAAAAATATCAGAAAAAAGTATTCCTTTTAAAATACAATGCTTGCATGGCAAAAAAATAATTTGAATGCCACCAAAAGTGTGAATGTTAAGTGTCCTTTTCAGATGTAAAATGGTCCTTCGTGTTTTGCCATGGAATGAATTCATATGAGACAGATTGATACATCAAACAGCTAATAGCATTAGGAGAGAGATGTATACGTCTCTGCCCTGGGCTAACATGTTATTAATACCATTTCAAATACATGGCTGAAGGGAGCTGACCGGATAAGCCAGTGTTTGAATGGGGAGACCTAAATCCAAACTCTATGCATATTGTAAACGAAAGATATTTCAAACAGCTGCACTGTCAAGCTAGATCTAAAAGAGCATTATGCCCTAACAAAGCACCCCACAAAAATCAAGAGACACCTACCCCCAAAAAAGCCTTCGTGAACCAGGTTCTGTCCAAGGAGACACGGTATCTGTTCTCCTGCAACCTGCCTAGGAGGGCAGAGTCCAGTTACCAATCCCAGAGTCCATGTGAATTCCACTCCCAGTTTTTGTGATATTTCCTCATTTTCTGGCGCATAGACCTCTGTGTCGAGTTGATCGCTTTAATCAATGTACTGGCTGAAAGGGCCAGAACCTATACTTCTTGGGCTGTATAACAGAAGTGCATGGGCATTTGCGCCTGCTGTGTGCGCATCTAAGGCACTTTGGTGTTACAGATGGGATCCCAAACGCTAGGGCGGTCCCTTCTGTAATACAGATAGTGCTGGTGCACATGTTGCACCAGCGCTATCTCAAAAGGGCTTTCCCTCATTTGCATGGGGGTGTGGCCCCATGTAAATGAGGGGAATCTCTTAGCCTCTGTGTCCGCGCCATATTACCGCCATGGTTGCCGAGTCAAACATGCCTTTAGGAAGCGCACTGAAAGTGTGCCACAAAAAGGTGCTGCACTTCCAGTGTATCTCCTAAAGGTAGCCCTGTGGAGGGATGAAGGGGGGTGCCATGGACTACCCAGACATCCCATTGCAGGTGGGTGCAGTCGCTCACTGCACCCGCCTGCAAGGGGATCTCTAATCCCTCTTAAAAGTACAGGTGCACAGAGAAACACAGAACAGCTGTTAAATAGCTGCTCTGTATTTCTCTTGAATGTGCTGCCCTATGGACAGCGCAAGCTCGCATCTGCACATTTAACATAATAGGGTCCACTTTCCCTGTTTGCTCCTGGCGCACCTGCTTAATGATGCGCTGTGGTGCAAACAGGATAAATGCACCCTATCTGTAATAGGGACCCTGGTGGTTAAGATCGGTTGTCAAAGTCTTGGATGGAGGGTTTGCCCATGCGGTAGGACAGAGGTGAATTGGTGAGGTGCCTTTTAGAACCAACATGGAAACAACAGGGGTCTAACAAATTGGTGACAATAGTTCTTAGATGTTGGGTAAGATGTATAAGGAAGATAGTATCACGACCATTGTGTTCCCAGATGACCAGAGCTGTCATACAACACTGGCAATGGCCAGTTGGACTGAGACTGGATTGTACATGGTAGGGAACTTGTATCAGGCTGGACATGTCATTCCTCTGACTAATTTATTGGAGGATTGGAATTTCCCATTGTCATAATTTCTGAAATATGCCTTTCTAGCTCATAACATTAAGAAGAGATAGGGCACTTCTGACCCCGAACCAGACACATATGAAGCCCTACAGTTGTTATTTACAGTGGGAAACATTCTGCTTCTAATCATGTGGCTTTATAGATCTCTGCTGAATCGGACTAAACCCCAACTAACACAACTCAGAGACAAGTGGGAAAACAACCTTGACAGGATCTTCAGTGGCAAAGGGTGAAGTAGGATTTTGGGGCATACACAGAACGTCTCCAGGGCAATTCAATTATCTACATATGACTTAGATGACCCATAGACGATTTAATTTGATTCGAGGGCCTGCTTGCATACACTGACCCAGATGTACCTATCATGATGCAGAGTCTTTCACACGGTGTGGTTGTGTGTGGTTGTTCAGACATTTTGGAGAGAAGTGAGGGGACATTTGGAATGTCTGCTAAAAAAAGAAGAATTACACTCTCGTGAGGCCTTCTTATTGGGTGCATATCCAAGGCAATGAACTGGAGGAGTCAGTCTTTTCCCCCAATTGATGAATGACCCCACAATGTGAGCTAATGGGCCAAAAGCGAGTCTTGTGCTTCATGCAGAGGGGAGAAAAATCACTGCTGATGGCCAATAGTTCCTCTCTGGGACAAAATTAGTTATGCCTCTGATAACCCTGAGATATGGCGAGCGTAAGGAGTGTACAGCCCGAATCAATGAATAGATTGGAGGATTGCTGCCCCTGATTTGTGGATATTTGTTAGATTCAGAAATATTCAGGATGTTTCTCTAAATTGTGTATTATATTTACATTTTAACAATGGAGATATCTGAGTTGTTTGTATAATTGTTAATTTTATTATAATACTTTGCTTGCTAGCTGCAGGTCCGATTTGAAAATACTGGATTGTCCGATCCTACTTTTAAATACCATGCCCTCATACTTTTCTGCCGATCTGGTATGCATGTACCAGTGAAAGGATGATGTTACATTGAATTAATTTGCTTAATACATATACAATATCCATGTATAATTTACCAAAACGAACAAACTACATTTTATAAACAGATTAAAAAAAAAAAGGATGGGTTGCCAGAGTAATACATAGGACCTGCAAATTTCAAAAACTGAAAGGCTTCCCCAGTCATAGTGAGAATCTTCCTGCTGTTGCTAGACATATTTTGTGAACTTCGTATCCAGTGTCCACACTAAGACCAGTATGACCTGACTCAGGTGTGATGTGTATTTGCTTCCTATCTGGAGCAATCTTGGAAGATGGCAACAGCATTATACATAGGCACGGGGGCTTGGCTTGTCGCACCAAGATGGCTGTCAGCTAAACTGTAAGCTTCAATCCGACCCACATAATCTGACAGAATCATAAGCAAATGCAGGCATTTTTCTGCCGATATATACCCTGCTCCACTGCTGCTGTGATCGCTGGTGGCTTTCCTCAATGCTATTCCCCGTAGTGTTGCCCTGGACTGGCACGCCACCACGGCCTGCTTCCGGGGCCTGCTGAAAGCGGCACTGGAACACTAATGTGGCACGACTTGCTGCTTGACCGTCCTGCTTCACCTGATCAGACAGGCTGTAGAAGGTAGGAGGGGGCCTTGGGCGCCACAGTTGCCTGCGGAGCGGAGAGTCACAACCACATGCTAGAAAACTGCTGTTGTCATCGGGAGTCTCTGCTGTGTTCAACAAAGTAATGGACATCCTCCTGGAGAATGCACCCCATGCCCTAGGACCGTCCAATGGAACCATCTCCTCTATCTGAGAAACTTGATCAGATACTTCACACCATTGCAGACACTAGATCAGAATTGGCGAATATAAAGTAGATGTGATGGCCTTAGATCTTAGTCTATCGCGTGATGACCAAAATACTCCGACATGACATGTAGCCTCAGACAACTGACCTCCACTATGAAGTTGCGGAATTTACAGACAGTATTTGGTATCTAGAAGGTAGGGTGGAAGATGTTGGGGAGCAGGTTGCTGCAAGATTATCCACTATCTAGGCTTACCAGATACTACAGAGTGTCAAAATCCCACCTCATTAATTGGAGATTGGCTTTCCAAGCAAGTTGCAGCAATCAGCCTTTCTCCCTTCTTCACCATGGAGCGTGCCCACTGAGTACCGGCATGTCACCCACCTCAGGGGGTGCCCCTACACATTACTGCAGGCCTCCGAACAAGTGGATCATCTTTCACGTGGAGGAGCACATATCATGATTTTCCCTGACTATGTTCTTGCTGTCCAATGCCATTAAGCGTCCTTTCTGGAGTCAAGAGCAAGTTCCAGGACTTTGGTCTCAAATACTTTCTACTTTTTCCTGCCAAGCTCAATATCATTACTAACCAACGCTCCTATTTCTTCACTATTCCTGAGGAGGCATGCTAATGGAGAGAACAAATTGAACACTCACCTTGGTCACCACAGTGATCTCCCTGCCACTGCCGCAAGTCAGGGACAAATCACAGCTCTTGTCACTGACACTCTCTTCGACAGCCCAACTCGGCAGCTCCCACCGCAGCACAGACCCAGGAGGAAAGATTTTCAGCATTATCAATCTCTTCACAGCTTCGTGACCTGAAAGGGCCCATCAATTCAGGAAACTCTGATACTGCCTTTAAATCTGATAAAGACTTGATCATCTCCCTCCCGAGCGCCACGTCTTTGGTGCTCCCTACAGTGCCAATGAAGGGAGGGGAGCTTCTACAAGTCCCTCTCCATATTATTAAAATTATAAAGATGGTAACCTCTTGGTGCTTTGACAGGACCTTTCCTGTGGACCGGACGCTGCCCAGGGCTTTCTTTTTGTACCCAGTCGAGATCTCATCCTTGAGACTATCAACAGGTACCCCAGTCGTGCTGGCGAGGATGATGCCTAACAGATAGCCGGTGAAGTATTCCAAGTTCTAATGATTTATTCTTGTCTACATACAGTTATCTTTCTATACATTTATTCTTGTGTATATACAGTCATTGCATGCATTTATTTTATGTGTATATTATTGCCATTTGATATATGGGAACATTCTGCAATAAATATTCCCATTTACTTTGCAAATGAGTGTTGAGCTTTGTTTATGTTGTATTTTGGTATTCTAAAGAGTGTAGAGTCCTATTTTGAAGAGTGTTCACATTGTGCCCTGGTATTTTGAAGTCTTGCCCAGGTGCTTTAAAGAAAAAAGCAAGACATTTTGGCATCACAAACAGGATACGTGGTGAAAGGGGCAGAATGTTTGGCAGAAAAATTAAAATGGATAAAGCAGGTTCCCAGATACCAAATGAAATACTGGGATGGGAATTAGTTCCATATAATCAGCTTGCTCATGAGTGGTGTATTGTGCTGGGTTGAGTGAGAATTGGAGTGCATGTATGTCTGATGCACAGTCAGAAGATGTATTAGCTTGCTTACAAAAGGGTCAATTGAAAAAGGAAAAGAGTTTTGTACATTGGGTCAAAGAGGCTGGATCCTTTTTAAATGCTTATAGGAAAATGTATGAAAAGTGCATTCAGTTCGAAAGGGAGCGTGAAGCGATGGAAAAACAGTTAATAGAAGCCACAAATACTTCTGTAATGCTGTACTGTCAGAATTAACTGTTGCAGGATAAGTTGGAAACTTATCAGCTTGTGGCTGAAATAGCAGCAGTGCATGTGGCAAAATATAAGTGGAAAAAGCAGAGAGGAAGGGTTAACATGAGAAAGGTGCAATTGGCTATTGATAAGGCTGTTTTAAATTTGAATCCAAAGGAGTCGGATGGTAATATATGGGATTCATCAGAGTTTTCATCAGCTTCTGGGGGAGAGTGCTCTCAGGATATTAGTCAGAATGAGGCGGAGGGTCAGAAAACCATCAGAGCACAGCCAATATACAGGTGAAAGTTACAGCAAAATCCACAGGGGGTTGTGTTGGACTCCTTAGAGGATTTCATACAGCAGAAGATTAGTGATATCTTAGATTCCGACAGAGGTCGGGTGAAACATTGATTCCCTTGATGGTGCTGTTGTTTGATTCAAGGGCACAGGGAGTGTATTTAGATCATGGAGATGCGGCAAAGTTTTGTATACTAAGCAGTGATCCTGTTGAGCAAGATGAGTTTAGGAATTTTCAGGGAAATGTGCGGACCACTTTACTGTGGTTGGCAACAGATGGATGTTCACACAAAAACCCAACTAAGGAGCCCATTATGATCGCGGACGGACTTGAGTCCCTCCGTGATCACCGAGGAGGAGGGAACCTCCGCAGGGCATGCGGAGTTCCCTCCTGTCCAATTAGGATGTGACCGCCACCCTGGCGGTCACATCCTCTATTTGTAACATTGCGGCGGGTGCAGCTTGAAGCCGCACCCGCCGCAATGTTACAAATGCATACTTTGCATTTGTATGCAGAAAGCGGCAGGCACCGCGCTGTGCCTGCCGATTTCTGCATACAAATGCAGGGGGGTACCATAGGTACCCCCCATGTGCACCCCCACCCCCCTTCACCCAGGGGGCCCGCTACGGGCCCCCGAGGTGAAGATCCACATTCTTTTCCTCGGCGGAGAATCCGCCGCGGAAAAGCATGTTTTCCAAGCCATCCTAATATGTCTGGCGGTGTCTGAGAGACACCGCCACCATATTAGGCCTTTTCTGCCGCGGTTGTAACCCAACCGCGGCGGAAAAGCGGCGGACTGAAATCAGGACCCACCAGCCATCCTAATGTGGCGGTGGGTCTTTGGTGGGTCCGCAGAGGATTTTCCGCATCCTCCGGGCCGGCAGTGGCTTCCGCCGGCCCGGAGGATGCGGAAAATCCTCCATCGTAATCTGCCCCTAGGTCAGATTGGCCCCCAACTGATAAGCCCTGGTTTACACTATGGAATGCAATGCGGAGAATGAAAGAGGATGTAATGAAGATTGCAATTCTTATAGGTGCTCCCCATGATTTGATGAATGGATTGCTAAATATATCAGTGCAAAATAAGATAATTAGTTTAGCTCCCCAGCCTACAAACACTTTATAATGACGTTGTTGATAAATCAAACAGGAAATCCCTTGTCTTAGATGATTGAGGCAGTACGTGAATTGGGTGAGTTGAGAAAGTGGAGCAAAACTGAGAGTTCCTCATGTTCTGAAACTTGTACTGATAATAATAGAGTGTCCAGGGGAGACATGTTTATGGCATTGTTGAAAGGTGGGGTGTCAAGGGAAGAAATTGAAGGCCATGATGCCAAGAGTATGTGGGAGATGTATCAGAGGCGAGGGCTTGAGAATAAGGAAGGAAGCAGAAAGGTGAATAAGAAGGATAATAAACAGGTGAATCAGAAACAGTTGGAGTCAGAGGTGAAGGAGGAAATAGCAGAGAAGGACCGAGAGAAAGAGAGAGAGAGAGAGAGAGAGTGACCCATGGGGAAAAAAGAGAGAGAGACCTGTCTAATGGGGTGGTGGGAAGGTGTGAGTTATGACAGGCAGATGAGGACAGGAGCAGCAGTGGGAGCAGTTTTGACAGGCAGATGAGGACAGGAGCAGCAGTGGGATTAGGGTTGAGGAATTTCCTGAAGATTACAAGGGAGTTTATCAGACTTTGACATGGGCGAAAATGCGCAGGGCGAATTTATATTAGGAAAGTGGACAAACTACATGGCACGGGTGGGCTTGCAAGGATAACAGACCCCATGTTAGAGTTGTGATTCATTGGAAGAATGGCAACATCCAAAATGTGTGAGCCCTAGTGGATACCAGAGCGGAGGCCTCTTTAATACAAGGAAACCCAAAAAAGTTCAGAGGACAGTATTTTACAATTTCAGGTTTATGTGAAAAGGAAACCACCAGCAGTACAAACTACAGTCTATATAAGAATTGGGAGCCTCCCAAAAATAAAAAGAGAATACACTATCTTGATAGTGCCCATTCTTGAGTACATCATTGGAATTTACGTCCTCAAAGGGATGTATTTAGAGGATGGATGTTATCAGTTTGCATCAAAAACATACATCTCAGTTGTCACTACAAGAGTGGTTCAGCTAAAGATTCCTCATGTGAAGGTATCCCAAGCTACTGACATAATTCAAATGAAGCAGTACAGAATTCCAGGAGGTCATGAGGAGATCAGTGAGACCATTTGAGACTTGATAGAGGCGGGGAGGTGATTCCAATCACTACTGTGTGGAATAACCCTGTTTGGCCCATATGGAAAAGTAAAACTAGTTGGCGCATGACAGTTGTTTATCGCAAATTGAACAAAATACTCCTCCCCTGACTCCCGCTGTCTCAGATATGATTACCTTAATTGAGAAAAAACAGACTCACACTGGGACATGGTATGCGACTATGGACATTGCCAATGCTTTTTTTACTATACCGATAGCCCAGAAAACCAAGAACAATTTGCTTTCTCCTGGAATGGTAGGCATTTTACATTTCAAAGATTCCCTCAGGGGTCTTTGCATAGTCCTACCATCTGTCACTGGTGAGTGGCAGAACACTTGGATGAGGTACACTGGTATTCCCGGGATGCAGCTTTGCCGTTACATTGATGATCTGATGATACAGGGAAAGTCACAAGAACAAGTGCTGATCCAACTGGACAATTTTGTGGAACTCTTGCAGAGTAAAGGGTGGGAGATAAATTCTACAAAGGTACAGGGACCCTCTCAGAATGTGACATTTTTGGGTATCCAATGGTATCAGAGATATAGAGAGATGATGCCATGAGACAGAAAATGAAATAATTTCCTGTGCCACGTAATAGGAAGGAAGCTCAGAGGTTCATTGGATTGTTTGTTTTTTGGAGACAGCATATCTCTCACTTTAGTCAGATTTTGGTCCTTTTGTACAAGGTTACAAGAAAGAAACCTGAGGTTGAGTGTGGAGAGCAGTAACAGAATGCATTTGAATCAGCAAAGGAGTCTATACAGCATGCCTTGGATTCACGTCCAGTACGAGAAGGGGATGTTGAGCTGAATATGATAGCCCAGGCGCAGTATGCCAATTGGAGTTTGTGGCAGAAACAAGGAAAGAAGAGGGTACCTTTAGGATTTTGGCAAAGAAGTTACCAGATGCTGGAGAGTGGTACACTCCATTTGAAAAGCAGTTGCTTGCAAGGTATTGGGCCCTGGTAGACACTGAACAGTTGACCCTGAGGCGCAATGTGATTTTGAGGCCTAAGATTCTTATAATGCAATGGGTGATGAGTTCCCTCAAGACCCATAGAATAGGGCATGTGCAGGAAGCCAGCATAATCAAATGGAAGTGGTATATACAAGACAGGGCATGAGTAGGCCCCAAATGTACTGCAGTGTTGCATAAGTAGGTGGTGCAGGCTCCAATGAAAGATGCAGAGGTGTTACAGGATGTGCATGAGATACAGGAGTCCCCTGGGAAGCGGGGTGAGCCGTTTGTAGTATTGTCTTCAGAAGACAAGCAACATGTTCTGTTTACTGATGGCTCAGCTAGGTATTTGGGGACTAAGAGGTACTAGAAAGTGGTGTCAAACAATCCTGTGACCAAGAAATTGTTAACTACTACCGGAGAGGAACAGAGTAGCCAATTTGAAGAACTATATGCTGTGTATCAAGCTTTGAAACAATAATTACCTGAAAAGTGTCTTAGATACACAGAATAGTAATCTACTGCCTATCGGTTAGCTATCGGGCTTCCTTCATGGCAGGTTCATAACTTTATGATACATTCAAAAGAGGTGTGGGGTAAGGAGTTGTGGCAAGAGATCTGGAAAATTTTATTGCCAAGCACAGTTACTGTATATCACGTAGATGCCCACGGCCCAAAAGACTCATTAGAACGGTGATGTAATTCATTTGCAGAACAAAATGGCAACATTTTGAAGGCTGAGGTGTCAACACAGGATTTTGATTTGGTGGGGATGGTTAAGTGGGCCCACCAAAAATGTGGACACCTGGGAGAGAAAGCCACTAATAGGTGGAAAGAGAATAAAGGGATGCATATTCCAATAGATTTGATCAAAACTGTGAATATGCAATGTCTCATTTGTCAGCATATACAGCACAGATCAGTCCCACAGGTGGTGAGAGGTCAGCTAGGTAGGCAAATTGGTGCAGGATTAATATGCAAACCACAAAATAGAGTGGACTTATCATATCCCTTACTACCCACAAGCTGCAGGACCGATTGAGAGAATGAATGGATTGTTGAAAGCTCAGCTGAAACAATTGTCAGATGGGTCATTAAAAGGTTGGAGAGATAATTTTCATGATGCATTGTTAGTTTTGAACAACAGACCTTTGACAAATACTGAAACTCCGTTAATGTGAATGTTGACACCAGATTTGCAGATTCAGCCCCACTTGTACTAGGAGACAGCTCTAGGAGCCTTACCTCCATCTCGGGCCACACCAGAGGCTGCAGGTCTTGATTTACATGCTTTATAGATGCACAGATTGAAATCCAGAGATATAGCTTTAATTACTACTAATGACTACGAATACAGATTCGCTTGTAGTATTTTGGATCGATTACCCCTCAATCCGGGCATACCTTAAAAAGCATCCAAAGTTTAGGAGGGGTAATAGACTCTGATTTCCAAGGAGAGATAAGTTATAGTGTTGAACTGTTGAGATACTGATTTGGTAGTGATTTGGTAGTGCAACCCAGAGATCGAGTTGCTCAGATTATCATCATGCCAGTTTATGGAGGAATTGTTAGGAAGGGGACTGCCCCAGCCCTTCTTACTGTATGAAGGAATGGTGGGTTTGGCTCCACTGATAAGAATCCCGAAGCAATAGTTTGGATTGAATCCCTCAATAATCCTCTTGAACCCGCTGAAATCATAGCTGCTGGAAAAGACAACATCATAGTTATAATGAGACCTGTAGAGGAGAAATGGGAACATGTGCCTGCTGATAACTGTTATTTGCAAGAGTGATCATACTTGTTTGTTCTCTGCTCTTCAAGATCACAGCATGACGTGTGTATCGCCTGATTGCCCTGTTTGGAGTGTACTTGGGCATGTCTGGAGGGGACCAGGGGTGCCCACAGCCAAGGTGCACAACCGCATATATAAAATGACAATATTATTACAGCAGCTGACGAACATGTGGACCTATTTGGCGCAAAATGTGCTCAACATATCCCATTCCGTATGCAGAGCATTAAGAGCACCCTTGACGTTATCGCTACCTGTTAACTGCTACCTGTTTGGTTGCAACACCTACTCCTGTTGATGTTCTGTTACACATGAGGAGGTGGAGGAGAGCGATGTCAAAACCCACCTCTCTTTATACGAGTATTGTAGGTTTTGCCTTAAGATAACAGGAAATCTGTGGAAAAATATGACACATATCATAACACACAATTTTTCTGTTGGAGATGTTTGTTATAATCTTACATGTGATCCTGCTAAAATAGCCAAGTGCCAACAGCTAAAGCTTGACGGTTCTATGAGTAATATCTTCAGAGGGCAAGGTACATTATGTACAATTACGGAGCAATAGTATGTGTACTACTGTAAATAACAAAATGTCTTGTAAGCATATAGTGTCTATTGCAAGTTAGTTTAGGCATGTTAAATTACCCAAGGGATGGCTCTTTTCATGTGGCAATACGCCATGCACCTACATTCTAGTATTCCTGATGGGTGGACCATGTGCCTTAACACGATTAGGACTTATGTTGTTTTCTTTGTATTCAACTTCACATTTTCGCTATGCTAGAGATGCATTTCAATTGTCTGAAGACTGTGATTCTGAAATTACCTTGTTATCTAAAACCGAATATATTAGTCAAGCTATGTCCATAGTAGGCGTTCCTGGGTTAACTGTGCATAATACTAGGATAATAAACAAGCTTGCCTGTTTAATGGTGAGAAATCTAAATTTAAATAAAACTTCTACAGCTTTAGCTGAATTGCTATTGGATGTTCAGAAAAGCCGCTTTACAAAATAGGCCTGTTATTGACAATTTGCTTTTAAAACATAACCATGGCTGTGCAGATTTTGAAGGATTGTTTTGTTTCAATTTGTCTGACCATTCCACGTCCATCCATTCACATCTTAATGCATTGCATGAATTAGTCAAGGGAGTGAAGCAAGATGTGGACAAGGAGTGGTGGGATTTTTATTTGGGTGGTTGCCTGACTTAGGGCAACTTCACTATATTTTAAGTGTCATTTTCATTACAATTCTTATTTTGGTATCTATTTGTTGCAGTATGCAAGTATGCCTAACTTTATAGCCTTGTTTCGTCCTAGTGCTATAACTTATTACACCTATGAGTTTTGCTAATTATTAGTTAATGATCAAGGGGTGGAGTGTAATGCTACAGGCAGTTATACATTGTGAGATTGTGTATTGACCATTGACTCCATGTTGCTGTAACTACATTTTGTGAGGACGGTTTCATCTTGTGTCTGTCTGACCATGCCTTTCAGCTGTGGAAGCAGGAAGGCCCAGGTTAATTGTGTGCACAGGTTGTTTATGTTTCTCACTTCACCAAGCAAGAGAGATAAGCTGCTTGAACATACGGTGTGGGATGCGTACAGTGTCCATGGATGAGAATGTGAAGAATTTTGCCTCAGAACTCTCATCAGAGCCTGGCCAGCTCCATTAAGTGACCTCGACGCAGAGATTGTAGCCAACACCCACAGTGCAGATGTAAGAAGGGGGAGCTTCTAGAAGTCTCTCTCCGTGTTAGTAAAAGGTATAAAGACAGAGATCTCTTCTGTAATTTTGGTATTTCAGACAGTTGGCTATGCTTTAAATTTGGACTTTAGACCAGGCTTCAAGTTTACTTGGTTATTTTTGTTACTCTCTTCACAGTGGCACTGATGGAGCAGGGGTGAGACAAAAATGTTGTGTACCCCCTGTGAAGTTAGACTCCTATAACCATAATCAAATTAATCGTTTGAAGCATGAATAATTAACCAATGAAATTGCATTTAGACATCAATATTACACGTGGGTACTAATTGCCATTGGCGAAAGACTAATAAACTAATAATTGTGAATGAGTCATAATAATATAGTGCAATAGTACCAAAACAGCATGTTTGTTTTGCTTATATAGAGTGTGTATGTCTTATTGTGGCAAGAAAATAGATACACTTGGTAAGTATATAAAGCTGTGTGTATGCTTCTGCTAGGTAATTTACTAATAGGGAATATTAGAAAGGTGGGAGGTTAACAGAAATTCTATAATTCTAAGTTCTAACATTTTATTGTGTTTGTTTTTGCACTAGTTCTCATTGAGTCCTATGTGGCCTGGGCGCTGTAAATGGCTGCTGACTGCAGTGTTAGCATTGGTCCGAAAGAAAGAGCCTCTACGCATGAGCGTGAAAAACAATGGCTAAATCAGCAGAAAGCTTGGTTCACTGAGTGAGTGATGTCAAGGTCAGCCTGACTCGAGAGTGCAAGAGGATGCCAAGAGTTGTTTTGCATCTGAGAACCAGGGATCGGAATAAGAAGGATACAAATGGAATGAATGACAAAATAAAACGGAGATGACATCCATGGGAACGGGTAAAAATGACTATGCATTTTAGAAACTGGTTCTGTGAAGGCTGAATGAGGTGATCATTGTCACCCCACTAAATGGACCAATAAAAATTAACTGTGGACCCTAAAAGCTTCAATTTTAGTCAGATAGTTAGTGAAAAAGGGTATAAAAGATCATGTTTGAAAAGGGTGAAAAAGCTTGCTCCTTGAATTTATTTTGCACCACGACATGCTGTTGGTTTGAACTATTTTATGGTGCTAGAGACTTTGAAATATTTTTTTGACTTTAACTTTTGGAGCAATGAAGATGACTGAATGCAGAGATTTTCTTTTGAGGCGTTAAGAAGAATAGAAAGGCAGATTGAGACTCGTGCAAATCTGTTATTTCTCTGTAAGAGAGTTAGGTAATATGATTTTTCTCATTTTTCTTTTAACTTGTACTAAATAAATGGCTACATTCTTTCTTGTCTGAATACAAAAAAAAATCTGATTCTCTAAATGATTAGATAAAATATAATTTGAAATTTAAACTCGAGTTGTGAATTTGTTTAATTAAAGTGTCATGACAGAATAAATTGCTAATAGTTATATGGATTACTGTGACTAAGCTGGTCTTGATCTCCATCAACTAACTTCTACTAGATGATCTATTGACCAAATAGTGGAATGCCTTGGTGTATGGTTTCCAGGTAACATGTTAGTATATATAAAATAAACCAATGTATATAATGTATAGAGTATAAAATCCTAACCACCCTTGCCAGTGTGGTTAGATCTTTTGGGTTGGAGGTGCTGTCTTATGCTGACGACACCCAAATAATGGTCTCTCTCACGCAGCCCGTGAAGGACTCTGCCCTGAATTTCAGGAACTGCATGGAGGCTGTTTCCCAGTGGATAGTACAGAACTTCCTGAAATTAAACGGGGAGAAAACGGAGGTGCTGATCTTTGGGGGCAGTCAGGATATCTGGTCAAATGATTGGTGGCTGCCCTCACTTGGGGAATGTCCTCCTCCTCACCAGTTTGCTAAGAACCTAGGGGTGCTAATGAACACTGCGCTCTCTTTTGACCGTCAGGTCAGTAGGACCGTTTCCACCTGCTGTGGCATCATCAAGGGTTCTCAGAAAGATTGCCCATTATCTCTCCCCTGATGCCCGGATACAGGCCACTATGGCATTAGTCTCCTCAAGACTGGACTATTGTAACACCCTCTATGTGGGCATAAATAAGAGCCTTATCCACCGTCTTCAAATGGTCCAGAATGTGGCGGCGAAGATAGTTCTAAACCTCCCTAAACTTGCCTCGGCCTCGTCAGCCCGGAGAAGCCTACATTGGCTTCCCATACATGCTAGGATCTCATTTAAAATTCTCTGTCTTGCTCATGGGGAGCTTTATGGCACAGGCCAAGTGGGGATCAGGTCACTTGTTCACCCCTACTCCCCCAGTCGATCCCTTCGTTCTTCTAACAAAAATCTCCTTGAGGTTTCCAGGTTTGTAAGAGCGAAGTGGGGAGGCAGAGCTTTTTCCTCAGTTGTACCCATGTTATGGAACTCTCTTCCTTCTGAACTCTTAGGGCAACCTTCGCTTGCTCTGTTCCGTAAAGCACTGAACACCTGGCTCTTCTCCGAAGTGTACCTGTAAAAGCCTACGCTGGTGGATTACATATCACATGACCTGCTTCGGCGCCCTGATGCCCTTGGTCTAAGTTGCGCGATAATAGACTCCTTTCATTCATTTCATTCAGGTACTCCGCTAACCAGCAGCTCTACCTTTTTGTCACTGATTCAGGTGTAATGTGTATGTGCGTGTGTGACTCGTGGTGCGATGGGCCCCACCGATGAGTAAATAGTGGTCGCATCTGAATTAAGTGAAGAGAGGTATAACAGTTGTTATAGAGCTGCGCTGGATCAGATTTCTTGGTAGCAGAGTTATGGTTTATATAGGTTAGTTTGGAGATTTATTGATTATTGATGTTATATGTTCTAACACTATATGTTGAGTTTGTATTACGTTATATGTACTCCGAATTAAAAACTTCTGGGATGTAGGAAGTTGGTCACTCTGTCTGCAGGCAGAGGAAGTGTGGCAAGTGCAGTCGCACATTACATAGTCTGTTTTAGAGTAGTAACATGTGTGTTACAAGTTAGGGACTCTTTCCGTGTGAAAGTGGTGAATGCATAGTGAAGGCAACCTATGAAATTTTGGCCTTAAGCACAGAAATCAATGTGTATTCTGACTAAAACTTATTCCTGAGAGAGTAATAGGTTTTCACCTAAGCTTGAGAGAAGGGTAAGGTAGAGGGAAGTGCTACTTTATCGGCAAAAGTAAATTCTGTGGTGGAGAAGAGGTAAGCGCTGTGTACTGGAAATACAGAATACTTGTGAGTTTGGACAAAACCATCACTTTGTGTTAGTGAAACAGACAAATGAAAATGTTTTGTGTAGCTACTAACTGATTTAAGTTGTCAAGTCAAGTCAAAGGATCTTTATTCGGATATATAAAAACATCCATAAAAGTGCATAATCATCACAACAATCCTCTTAATAATCAATTAAAACAATATAAAACAATATACCGATAACACAATCAATCAGTGCGATGGTTGCCTAACGGTCTATATTAGGTGGGAGCTATCTAGTTATAACATTATAAAAATGCATCACTCAATGGTCTAGGCTGTGTGCCAAGCATTAAAAAAACATTTTGCAAAGTGTCATCAATGTACAGTGGGGACTGCTATAAAGTGCAGATGTGCAATAGATAAATAAATATTCAAACTCTTATACAAAACCGCAATAATGTGCGAGTGATCAATTTATCAGGGCATATTCATAGTTGCTCGGGAACGTAACGCTGATTGGAGGAAGCAGCTTACTCTGAAAATTACTTCATCACAACTCAACAGTAATAGTTCCTTAAATGCTAGATTAAAATCCACCACAGCATGCTCTTTAAAGTAGGGAATTAGATAGTATTTTGTATATCTAGCATAAAAACCACAGAAAAACAAAAAGTGTAACAAGCTTTGTTTACACACTAGATTACAGGGACATTGCAATTTCTCCAGGTTTTTATTGAAGCCCAGTGGGAATGATAAAGAATATTTGATGCTTCCATCCCTGAGACGAAAGAGCAAACGTCTGTTCTACCTCCCCAAATTCTTTCTAAGATATCCCTGCGGCATGTTGTTAGGCCTACCATCCTGTGACAGGAGGGGAATATATCTTATGATGGCAGGTTTGTGGTGCTCAGCCGTTTCTCTTTCTTTCTGATATAAATTATACATTGCCCCTCTTACTAGCTTATGTTGTGCTTGCTCGGTGGCTTGGTGGGTGGAGAATAAGTGCTCCATACCCACACTTGCTAAGCTTCTTTTTACTGCCCCCAACCAAGGTATGTAAATTGCCCTGTTACATCTTAAGCAATCCATGATTATTTCTTGGGTCAAAGAAGCAGCAGGGTTCCGCCATATCTTTAACCAAAATAGTGTTGGTCTTGACCTGATGAAGTCCTCCACATAGAAAAGATTCAGCTCCCTGTGACAAAAATAGGTGGGTGCTGAGATAGACGCCCCCAGAACCTTTCTACAGAATCTGTTCTCTTCAATCTGTATACTGGCACTATTTGAGTACCCCCACACCTCTGCACCATAAGTTGCCATGGGTATGCATTGGGTTCTGTAAATTTGTAGTAGCGGGATTACTATCTCAGCACGTTTAGGTTGTCGAAGGCTAATTATAGAATTTATTGCCTTACCCAGTTTGTTCCTCCGATGGGCCACATGGGGCTGCCAAGATCCTGTGTTAGAGAACATCAGGCCAAGGTAGGGGAAAGTGCTAGTGCTTTTAGGGCATCGCTCCAAGACGCAATATGCTGAATGCTATGTTTTTTGTACCCACACAACATTATATATGATTTATTAAAATTGGTACACAGGCCAAGGTCCGCCATATAGGCGACAAATCCCGTTATTAAAGTGCGCAGTGCTTTGGGTGTGCGGCCCATAAGGACCACGTCGTCCGCGTATAAGAGACAGGGGAGTAATGTACCATTAATACTGGGGACATCACTAGTTTGTTTGGACAATGAATTACTTAATTAATTTATATACAAGATAAAAAGCAGGGGGGCTAAGACACAACCTTGTCTAACCCCCCTTCCTATTAAAATGTCCTCTGAGACCTTCCCTTCATTATTAATTCTAACGCGGGCTTTCAAGTCACTGTGCAAGTGGGCCAAAAAATATACAAGTGTTTTGTCCAAACCATAATTTAAAAGGACCTCCCATAGTTGGGAGCGGTTAAAAAAATCGAAAGCTGAACTTAAATCCATAAAACCTAAATACAAAAGGACTTTTTTGGCTATGATGTATTTGCCCATTATTAGGTTTAAGTTCAGACATTGCTCCACAGTCCCCACGTTACTTCTAAAACCCAGCTGGCACGGGTGTAAAATCTTATTGTCCTCCCCCAGGCTCTGATCTTATTAAAAATGACTCTACCTAGAATCTTCAAGGTGTTGTCAATTAAAGATATAGGGCGGTAACAACTAGGATTGAGTCTGTCACCCTTCTTAAAGATGGGGACAATAATACTATTAGACCAGGTCTCCGGGGCAGGGGTGTGGGACAAGTTGTTAAAGACATTACACAATAGAGGTGACCAAAATTCAGGCTCTGATTTAATTTGATCGATGGATAATCCATTAGGACCAGGTGCTTTGTTGCCTGCGCTTTGATTTATAGCGTCTTCCACCTCCGTTATCGTGATGTTAGGTGCCATAACTGGATAGGTGATATCGGCTGATGCGCAAGGTACAGCATAAATATTTGTGAAATGGTCTTCCCACATTTTACCTGATATATTACAGTTGATAGGGGTAATATTAGATCCTATAGACCTCAGAGATTTGACCTCACCCCAGAACCCGGCAACATCTTTGAGAGCAGCTGTGCGGGCAAGGGATTCCCACTTGTCCTTTAGTAGTTCTTCGGCCCGAGTTTTTGTGGCGCGCTTATAGTGTGCCCTCAATAATCTTACCAGTGCTGATCCCGTGGTTCTGCTAAAAGAGCCTCCCGTAGTTCCCGGTTTGCTTTAGAACAGGAGCTATCAAACCACCTGGGATCTTTGCTAAGGCGTGTGACTGGTTTGGAGATCTCCTTTTTAAAAGCCACACATAACCGTGCGAAGGCCACAATAATATCAGGGCCTTGGAGATCGCTGGATAAGCAGGTATCAACTAATTGGGGGTACTTATTAATAATGCATGATAAGAGCCCCTTATTGTCTATCCCTTTCCAGATTACTCTGAGTTTATCAGTTGATGCCGCCAGGTTAGTTGCCCCTATTTCCTGTCGCTTATCCAATCTTTTAATAGAATTAAAGATAGTCAGAATAGGATTGTGATCACTGTATACAGTGCTAGGGACGTTGGCCTTTATTAAACAGTCCACAAGTAGGGAGGAGATAAATACATAGTCAATTGTGGAGAAACAGCCGCGCCCTATATATGTAGCCAGGGGGCCTTCGCCCGTAATGCGACTGACAATCTCCATAACATTGACTAGGTCACGAGTGGCTATGTGATTAAGTAGTTCCTCCCCTCTTTTACAAGGTAGCACCCGACTGAAAGGGGCAGCTGAGTTGGTGTTACCCTTGTGAATGTGTGCATTGAAGTCACCTCCCAAAATAATCCCATCAAATTTTCCGTAGGTATGTCCATCCACAATTTTATCAATAAAATCAAACAGCCTTATAAAATTATTATTTGGTTGAGATATAAATTCATTATTATAAAAATTAATTAAACACAGCTTTATCCTACTGGAATAGATTAAAGCCTGAAAATTCTCATCATTGGTTACCAGAGTTTTGGTTTTTCCACCAGCGGTAATCTTTACCCATAATGATAAGCCTCCACTAGGTTGTCCCGGGAACCGGACATGGTACAATATGGTTATGACAAGTATAGCCTTCAAGGAGGAGACTACTAGTGCACCATGTTTCCTGGAACATTAGGATATCGAATGTATTGATCCATTGAATCCAGTCAATGGATTCCATTTTTGCTTTTAAACCAGCAATGTTCCAGCTTAGTACGGTTAACCTATCGATAGGGGTAGAGGCTGGGATAACAGGATCAGTTGTATTTAGTTTCCCTAGCGATATAACCTCCGTAGAAGGCTTGGGAACAGTAATGATGGTACTTAGTTTGTTGTTACGCTGGGAGGCGTTATCTTTCGTTATGGGCCTTTCTGTGACATCTGGGGAGCCCGTGGATAGTCAACCCTGGCTCTCTAGGTCTTATAGGGCACTAAATCTGTTAAATAATGGGTAGATTGGTGTAGCTGGGTTGGATGGTCTCTGTGGGGGTCTGTAAAAATATCCCAGAGATTGAGGGGTCACAGCGGTTGAAGGGCTGAAGTAGGTATTATTACTGTTTAGAAGATATGTTACGGTTGAGGGATGCCTGAAATTCATGACAATACAATATCCATTGAAGTTCTTAGGCGAGGGACCAACCCAACCTACCAGTCGTACTGTCAAGATCACTAGAAATCTGCATCCCAACACCTTTGTACCTAGACAGCCAATCAACACACTTATTTTTTAACTGAACCCCAGACTCTCTTTGATCCTCTTTCAAGGGGGGGACTCCTGCTAGGATTACAACATACGGGCAGGCTTCAAGGGGCAAATGGAGGACTGGCCCTGTTAGTTTTTTGGGCCGGGTAACATTGGTTGACCGGTTGTTGGAAACAACATTTTCTTGTTTCCCCGGTTTCACAGAAGCAGACCCCGTTGGGGCTCCCGCCACCCCACCAGTGGAACAGGGCTGCCTATCTGGTACCTGCGACATGGTCTGGGGTGGTTTATTCGCAGTCAAACCTTGTGATGGCTGAAGCTGGTTTCTCCCTGTGTTGCTGTCCCTGGTTACACTCTTAGTATCCAATGTACCACAGGTGGGCCTTTCCCCCATAATGCCCCTATTGACAGCCTCCATATCTTTCAGGAATCGGTCTCCCCTTAACTGGTCAATACTAATAATACCTTTCCTTTTTACATCCTCCTTTTTAACCAGGCTTTCTAATCTATCCAGTCTTTTAAAAATCATATTAAACTGTTTATTCATTTGACTTTTCATTTGTTTAAAAATTGAATCTACAATAGTTTCAATAAAGTTCCCATTTAATTTGTCCTGTTGAGCACTTCCCGTGGTTGTCTCAGTCTGTGTGGAGGCAGAGTTTTGCTCACAACTTATAGAGGCAGTGACGGTATTGATGTCAACTGAGGGTACAGTCTCTTTATCAAGTCCCCTACTGGATGTGGTTTTCCCACGAGACCACATACTCTGTGGGGTAGGTTGCCCTTTGTTACGGGGTGGTTGTTTCCTCTTGTTCGGTGTTGGTTTAGTGGGACCTCTCTTCCTTTTCTCTCCAACTGACTTATCACTGGGAGCCGAGGAGGGAATGACAGTAAGGTCCGTGAAATCTTGCTGTGAGTCAGTGATGGTAATAGTGTTACTATCCACTGGTAAAACAGGGGGTGAAATTGCCGGCAAGACAGTTCTAATGATTGTGACCACTGGGGAAAGTGGCAAAGTATCAGTCGTACAAACTGGCTGGGATTCTGGGGGTTCTAAGTATGAACTTGACAGTCCCATAGACATTCTTCTTTCAGTGTTAGCTATCTCAGTGGTGACTAGGTTAAAGGCATTTTCCAGCATACTTTCAATTGAGGCAGGTATGACAGGGGGAGCTTTTGTAGACTGGATTGTGGAGGTATTATTACGTTTTCCCATGTTAGATGATAATAGGCTCACCTTTGTAGCAGCTTAGATGGTTGGCCCGCCTGCCCACTGTCGGCCCCTGACGGCCACAGACGGCCCGCCCTTTGCCCGGGCTTAGCCCACGCGCGTCCTGCGATGCGGGAGGCGTTCCGGTGTTTTCTAGCGCCTCCGGGCGCTGCGAAGACGTTGCAGGTGCGCCCTAAACTCCAGGGCACCTGGGAATTGTAGTGCCGCCGTGCAAGCACCGTGATGGCGGGAGCTGCTCCCCTCACGGCTAGAGATGCGGCAGGCTTGAGGCACCCTGGTCGCTGGAGCCGATTCCCTCACGGCGTGGATAGCAGCAAGGTAGGCGCTGCCTGAATGACCCCCACGCTGCTCCCGGCGCTCCGGTGTTTTCTAGCGCCACCGGGCGCTGCGATGACGTTGCAGGTGCGCCCTAACCTCCGGGGCACCTGGGAATTGTAGTGCCACCGTGATGGCGGGAGCTGTTCCCCTTCACGGCTAGAGATGCGGCTGGCTTGAGGCACCCTGGTCGCTGGAGCCGTTTCCCTCACGGCGTGGATAGCAGCAAGGTAGGCGCTGCCTAAATGACCCCCACGCTGCTCCCGGTGCTCCAGTGTTTTCTAGCGCCTCCGGGCGCTGCGATGACGTTGCAGGTGCGCCCTAACCTCCGGGGCACCTGGGAATTGTAGTGCCGCCGTGCAAGCACCATGATGGCGGGAGCCGTTCCCCTCACGGCTATAGATGCGGCTGAATGAGGCACCCTGGTCGCTGGAGCCGTTTCCCTCATGGCGTGGATAGCAGCAAGGTAGGCGCTGCCTGAATGACCCCCACGCTGCTCCCGGCGCTCCAGTGTTTTCTAGCGCCTCCGGGCGCTGCGAGGACGTTGCAGTTGCGCCCTAACCTCCGGGGCACCTGGGAATTGTAGTGCCGCCGTGCAAGCACCGTGATGGCGGGAGCTGTTCTCCTCTCTGCCAGAGATGTAGCTGGCTTGAGGCACCCTGGTCGCTGGAGCCGTTTCCCTCACGGCGTGGATAGCAGCAAGGTAGGCGCTGCTGCCTGAATGATTTAAGTTGTATAAAGTATAAGTAAAATGTGCTGATAAATTTTGTAAAGGAGGGGTCAGCAGAAGCAGGAGTAGTATATAAGGTCGGAGAATTGGGCAAAATATACTAAAAATTATGGAGTATTGGCATTTCCAGAAACAGGTTCATTTAGTTCAGCTGTGTTGAGAAAATTTAGAGAGAAAATGATAAGACTTGAACCAAGACCTAGACCGACTCAGTTTGAAGCTTTAATGAAATGGGAAGATGAAATGCATGCTAGAGAAGGAGAAAGGTTTCAGAGCATGAATAGTAAACGTGGAAATTTTAAATGGTATTGGGGATCTACACATGAGAGTAGAATGAAAAGATGGAGAATGGCAGATATGTGGGATGGAATGTATCCAGTACGAACTGTAGATGAGACAGTATGGAGAAAATGTACAGAAAAGAGAAATAATCAAGTCCCAGAACAGAGTATATGTATGGAATGAGTGATACAGAGGATGAGGTGCTGGAAAGCATATTGAATAAAATAACTCCCCCATATCAATAAACTTCTAGAGAAATAATCCAAATGCACTGCCAATGAAGGATAAAATTGTAGAAACTCCAAAAAGGTATTCAGAAGAGAGACAACATTATGAAAGATCAGAATGTGTACAGGCTGAAAAGGCAAGCACATCAGAATTAGAAAAATCAACAAAAGAATTGGCAGAAACGATTAAGGAATTAACTAAACATGTAGAAGCTGTGACAGTTCCTGTAACAATAGGTCCTGTAATACAGTTTTTTGAAAATCAGAAAAAATATGCGAATTTACTAGTTGTTCCTTTAAATTCAAGCGTACAACAAAGGAGGAAAATGATTTATCCAGATTTAAATGAAACAAGGAATACCATTAGAACTTCACCACCTAATTTGACAATGAATCAAAGTCCAATTTATAATATTCCTATGGGTGCAGAATCAGCGACTGTAACTCCAGAGAAAAGTTTAATTGATTTAGACATAATAAAAACTCCAGTTGGACCATCAGCTGAAGAAGTAAATGATTGGTTTACATTTTTACAGCAAAAAGATACAGAACCAAAAGTTTTAGATGTGATAAAATTAAAAATATCAAGATGAAGGATTGATGTTTATGAACAAAAGTATAACATGAAGAGCTAGAAATCTTCATAATAGATTGGAAGAACTTAATTTGATTTTGGAATCGAATTTGCCAAAATAAAAACTCTACAGAAGCCATATAGAGTAGATTTTACAGAAAAGGATATTGATAACATGAATACCGCAGGGAGATTGACCCAAATAAAATAATACATTTTGGTTCTGAGAAGATGGGGAGATTTGGATCGATGGAAAATTAAATGGATGAAAAAGAAGGAAGATTCTAATAATAAAAACTTATTAGCGTTTCCTGTTAGAGAAAAAGAATCGATGTAATAAAAGAATGCCCTATGAGAGAAATACCAGGAGGAGGATATGTTCATGTACCATGGAGTAGACAGGATATATTGTCATTTACAAATAATTTCCCTAGGTTGCGAGACAAACCAGTAGAATGGTACAGACAGGTAGATAGATTTGTGAAGTGTGAGAAAATGCCATCTTTCTTGCCTTGGTATGCCCCCACTTTTTTCTGAACTGCTGATGTGCTTCACTGAGTGTGCCCTGGGTCCCTGCCAATCAGGTACCCAGGGCCTGTGTTCCTTCCCTAAAAAGAAAATCTATGCTGAAACAAAATACCCAATTGGCACCTCTGGCCACCTGTCAGGCCCTAGTAAATGGTACCCTAGGTACCCAGGGCATGGTGACAAGAGGAGACCCCTGAGGGCTGCAGCACATATTGTGCCACCCTCAGGGGCCCTGTACCCTGGCACCCACACACTGCCTTTGCAGGCTGAGTGCCTAAGTACAGAACTAAAACAATAGTCGACATGGCACACATCCCTGTGTGCCATGCCCACAGAACCCACTGCCCTGGCATACGTCAGTCACCCCTCTAGCTGGGTGCCCTATGCCAGAGGTGAGGGCACAGGTGCATGAGACCTGTGCCCCTACAGTACCCAGGGCCATTCCTGGGCACTGTAAGTGCAGTAATGCCATTTAAGAGTATATGGTGCTGGGAGGTTGTCATTACGAACTCCACAGCACCATAATGCCTACACTTAAGACTGACACGTTTGGTACCAAACTTCTCAGCACATTAAACCCGCACTGATGCCAGTGTGGGATTTAATGTAAAATGCACAAGAGGGCATATTAGAGATGCCCTCCAAAACCTAAACCTACAATCCACGTCTGGGCTGAGTGGCTGCAGAGGCTGCCACACAGCAGACATGTTGCTGGCCCCCTGGGGGGAGAGCCCCCCGCTCTCCTGGGCCTGCAACAATGCACATCCTGGGCAAGGTGATATGTCTCCTCCCCCAGGATGGGCAGGGGGAAGCTTCAAAGGCATACCGCCTCTGAGAGCTTCTCCAAACCATTTGCTGTACCCAGCAACTGGCCCCCCACCCGTTCTACCCCCACTCTGGCGGGAAGACTGGTGGGAAAAACTACGTTAGGAAGGAGGGTTTGCCAACCTTTGCCAACTCCACCCTTCAGGTGGAGGAGGCGAGGTGAAGTACGACCCCGGGCTCTGGCCATCTTGTAGATGGGGAGCCCTGCCCAATCCCAGCTAGGCTCCTGCCCCCCTCCCAGAGGAGAGGAGCAGGCTAGGGGGTGTCCTCACCCCAGGACAGGGACCCATTGGTCCCTGCCCTTGCCCTACCTGTAACGCCCCTAAATTTAGTATTTAGGGGCTCCCTGAACCTTCCTTCCTCAGATCCCGATATCAAAAGAAGAAAGAAGATCAAGAAGAAGAAGACCCGACGCGCAGCTGCTAACAACAGGACAACAACAACTGACTTGGCCACAGCCCTACCGGCCTGTTGATCCTGGAACCTGCTCCCGCCTAATCCCAGTGACCTCCGCGGACAGCAACCTTGGGACACCGAGAGGACCTGCCTGCCTTGACCCTCTCGAAGATTGGGATTCCCATCAGGTGAGGCTCTGCTGCAACAACCCTGGTGCTCACCAGGAAGCTCCGGACCAGCCCACTCTGCACCAGCCGAGCCCGGGTCGGGCCAACCCGAACCTAGTCCACGAGGACGTCACCCCGGCGACTGGGACCCGAAGTCCAGTGCCCAAAGACCCTCCTCGATGAACCAGCCGACGCCTGCAGACTCAGAACCAGGGGCCACCCCAACCGCGACCAGCCGAGGGTAAGCTTTTCCGACCCCCAAAGACACCCCTGCACCCGGCGCCCCGCAGCCCCCTGTGCCTCCCTTTGGGGTACCTACCTGTGCTCCAAGATCCCAACTTACCTCTCGAAGTGCTGGTCACCCCCGGAGAATCACCGTCTCCGAGCCTGCATCCTTTGTTCCTTTTTCAAGATCCTCATTGTATAACATTGAGCGCCCGACGGCTCAAAAGCACTCTGCACCCAGCCGCCCGAGTGCCGCTGGCTGTGACCTCTCTATCCTATCTTACTTCCCCCTTGCCCTGAGCGAGTGACCAGGAGCCCAGCTCCCAGAGCCGCGTGGTCTGCTAGCCAGCCACCACCAACCGAAGGCCCCCTTTCCCTCATTGGATAACATTGGGCCTACCTACCTCTGCACCCGGCCGCCCCTGCACCGCTGGGACTGAACTAACTGTACTCACCTGACCCTGGGGGACCCCTGAGTCTATGCCCAGAACCATAACTTCACCAACCAAGTACTCACCTGGAAACTGGTAATTCACTTACCTGCCATTGGATAACATTGACCCATTTTTACTAAATTTTCTAAGTGTGGAGTTTTGAAAACTGAAAACATTCCTATAAAATCAGCCAAAGTCCGAATTCGAAAATACTCACCTGTGATCAGGTGAGAAGCCAGTACTGTACCTTTCAGCCCAGTACTGAACCGCAAAAGTACTCCCTAGCGGGTTTACTAGTAACCTGTATTTTCTCCACAGGAACCCATTGTCTGCTTGTCTATGAAATTTCTCCTAAGTGCCTACTTTTGAAAACTGTAAATATTCTTTAAAAATCGTACGAAACACTAAAACGCAATTACCTAACTGTTTTGAGTTAAGCCCCCAGTGCTGGACCTAGGAGACTAGTGCTGGGTTACAAAAGTAACGAGATCGTACTTTACCTGAAACCTAAATTTCCTCCCATTGAATAACATTGTCAGAATCACCTTGAAAAGTTTCTAAGTGTGAACTTTTAAAACAGCTTCATATTCAAGAAAATTCAGCACAGTAACTAAAACGTTTTTGCTAATCTGGTTTCAGCTTAGACCCCAGGACTGAATTTAAGATCTAATCCTGGACCTACCAAATTAATTGATAAAGTATTTAACTGTACTTTCCTATGAAAAACCCATTGAGCTCAATGCTAGAGTGTGTTTCAGAACTGTATTGCTTATTAGCTATCCTGTAATTATTGTGTGTACAAACGTATTGCTCCTCTGCAAAGTATTTACATGAGAGTTCTCGTACAGTGAAAAGTATATTTTTATATTTGTTGGTTCTAAAAATAAAACAACTATATCCGAGGATATAACAACAATTGGCCTGGAGTTCAGTTCTTGAGTGTGTGAAACCTTTTGCTGACTGAGTGTGTACAGCAAATGCTTTACACTGTCCTCTGGTACTCCCTTACTGCTCGACCAAGCTACCACTTTGGAGAGTAAGGTCAGTTCTGACTTTAACCTCTGTTATACCTTTGGGGTTTGTGGACTCTATACACACTGTTCTACCTCATTATCCAGTATATATAGAGCCACTTTCTCACATGAAGGTATCTAAGGTACTATGGGAAGATTTAAATGGGTTGTTTGACATAGTCGTACCAGCAGATTTGTGGACAGAATGCAAAATTACAGTTGACTGGCCAAAGGAAGAATATCCGAGAGATGCAAATACGGGTGCTCCGGCTCCAGAAGTCATGAGAAAATATGACCAAGTTATTACCTTTTTGAAAAATGAAATCCCACCAAAAGAAACTGATTGGCTAAAGATTGATAGAACTATTCAAGAATCAAAGGAATCAGTACATGTATCTTACGAAAGATTGTTGTTAGTTTTTAACCAGTACAGTGGATATGAAAATCTGAGTGAAAAGCATATGAGTCATTTTGTATACAGATTTGTGTTTGGATTAAGACCTGAAATAGGTGACATGATAAGGCATCACATGATGTGTTGGTAGTCTAGTTCAGTTGATGATGTATTGAGATAAGCTAAATATTGTACTGATGATGTTGAAGCTAAACAGCAAAAGCTAAAAAAAAGCAGTGTGGGCAGGGGTGAAAGTTGCAGAACAACAAGAAGCACAAATTATTAATAATGGAAGTCAAATGAAATTTTAAAATAATTTGAATAAAGAAAAAGGACAAATGAATCTTGATGAGGCTAAAAAGAAATGGCCATGTCATAATTGCGGAAAAATGGGGCATTGGAGGAACGAGTGTAAATTACCATCAAGGGGTGACCAAGAAAATAAATCATTGAATTTGCAGGTGCAGAATGAGGTAAATCAGCAAATTACACCACAGCAGCAGGTAGTCATTCAACCGAGTAAATATCAAAAAATCCCTGTACCCTGGACATAGATGAGTGTTCTTCTAGTGGGCATGAGAAGTTACGTAATTGGAAGAACAACTGTTTCAATCCAAACTCACCCCCTCTATATTTGACGTTGGGTGTATTTTCTCTAATGCCTATCTGTCCACAACAACACACTATTTGTGTAATGCAGAAAAGGGAGATACCAAACAGTGTTCAACTCGACATTAGCTTACTGTCGCATACCACTACCTGTAACCGACATGTTTCACTGCCGCGTAAAAGTTTATGGCAGATTCATCAGGGTTCCTGGGATGATACACGGTCCCGGTCCGTTATTTGTACGATTGATACCAACAATCGATACCTGGGCTAAATGCCCTTCTGGCCAGCTGGTATGAGAGGACTTTGCTGGCTAAGGTTTTCAGAATAATTATGTCCAACGGTGGTGCAGTGACCGATTGGTGAAAACCCTGATGAATCTGCCATAAACTTTTACGCGGCAGTGAAACATGTCGGTTACAGGTAGTGGTATGCGACAGTAAGCTACCAGCCTTTTTACTCCAACAGCTCACACCTGACTCAGTAATAAAGGTGTACGATTGGTGTGGTTGTTGATTTTAATCACTCTCTGTGTTTGTCACATCAAGGAACATCTGTCTCTTGTCTAGCACCCACTTTTGCTTTATTTGTTTTGGACACTGATTTCTTTTCTGAAAAGGAAAGGCAACCGATGATGAGAAAGGGGCAAAGTATTGGTAACATCTGCCAAGTTCCCCGAGGGTTGTTCGCCCGTGAGGTGCCTTCCTTTTCACTACACATTTTTTCATTCTTTCATGGGTTAAATGTGTATGGATGTACTGTCTCAGTAAACAGACACTCCTGATAATGTCGAGTTGAACACTGTTTGGTATCTCCCTTTTCTGCAGTACACAAATAGTGTGTTGTTGTGGACAGATAGGCATTAGAGAAAATACACCCAACGTCAAATATAGAGGGGGTGAGTTTGGATTGAAACAGTTGTTCTTCCAATTACGTAACTTCTCATGCCCACTAGAAGAACACTCATCTATGTCCAGGGTACAGGGATTTTTTTATATTTACTTGAATAGAGTGGAGGGCTATCCCATTGTTACCCGTACTTCCCTCTCTGCTCCTTTTTATATTACAAGTCATTCAACCGAATCAGGTGCCATTGCCACCTATTCCACAGAGTGCTAATTGTCAAGGATACAGTACAGAGACAGGATTCTACAAAGAAGAGCAGGTAAAAAGATCACCACGTGTGACTGCGGTTCCACAGTAGTGGTTTGGATCGGATGGAAACGAATCAGATGAAAGTTTTTGATGGTGCCTAGGGGAGGTGTAGTGGAGTGCGTGCTTGGCACAACTCTGGAGGTAGATAAATCTGGTCCTTTGGTGAATGGTGTAAATATTACCTTTCTAGTGGATACAGGTGCTCCCCGTTCTACAGCTAGATCAGTAGAAATTCAAAACCTTCCTCTCTCTGGTGAAGTAATCCAAGTTGTAGGTGTGGCATATAAACAGATTAAAGCTCCATTAACACAACCTGTAGAAGCAGAAATTGGTAACTTTAAAGATATGCATGGTTTTGTAGTATGTGACAGCAGTCCTGTAAATCTACTTGGAAGAGACATACTGTGCAAGATGAACTGTGCTATTTATTGTTCTCCAGATGGCATAGCTTTTCAAACAGCAGATGATGATAGTATGTATAAAATGACTATGTCAATAATTGATTCAGAGATGAGTGAAACTTTTCCATTATTCGATAAAGAAAACATCCCAAGTGAATTAAAAGAAACAGTTAAAGAAGAGGTGTGGGATTTCACAGGAGAAGAAATAGGGTTAATGAAAGATGTAAATCCTGTAAATATCACTATAAAAGAAGATGCTGTATATCCAAATATTCCGCAATATAAACTGACACCAGAAATAATTGAAGGAGTAACCCAAGTGATTAATAAAATGATTGAACAGGGAATTCTGAAAGAAGTAATGAGTAGTCCATGTAATTCACCTATTATGCAACTGGAAAAGCCTAACGGTACATTTAAAATCGTGCAGGATTTGAAAAAGGTAAACAAAATAGTTGTTCCATGTTGTCCAATTGTGCCAAATCCAGCAGTGATATTATACCAGATTGCACATGATTCAGAATGGTATACTTTTATTGATTTATGCAATGCATTCTTTACAGTTCCATTACATCCAGATAGCCAACCGATTTTCGGATTCCTGTTTGGAGAGCGTATTTTGGCATGGTGCCGAATTCCTCAAGGGTATACTGAAAGTCCTTCAATATTCAATCAGATGTTAAAAAAGTAATTGGAGAGTTTAAACATGCCGGGAAAATCAGTCCTAGATAAGTATATCGATGGCCTTTTGGTGGCATCGAATACAAAAGAAAATGATATTACTGATACTATTGAACTGATGAATCATTTAGCAGAAGGAGGGCATAAGGTGTCCCCATCAAAACTACAGTTTTGTAAGCAAGAAGTACAATATCTAGGTCACAAGATTGGAAAGGGAGTGAGGAAAGTGACCTCAAAAAGAATAAAAATCATAAAGGGAATGAGTCCACCAAAAACGCAGAAACAAGTAAGAATGTTTTTGGGAATGGTTGGTTACTGTCGTCAATGGATTGGGAGATTTTCACTAATTGCAAAACCATTACAGAGATTGACAAAAAGTGATGTGAAAGATCCGATTGTGTTGAATGAAGAAGAAATGTGAAGCACCAGCACTAGGCATGCCTGACTATGAAAAAGAATGTGAACTGTATTGCAGTGAAAGAGAAGGATGTGCATTGTCAATTCTAATTCAGAGACATGGAAGAATGAGAAGACCCATTGCATACTTTTCAGCAGTATTAGATCCAGTAGCAAAAGCATTGCCTGGGTGTTTGAAAGCTGTTCCAGCCACAAGTATGAGTCTTGAACAAAGCGAAGGAATTGTGATGGGGTATCCGGTCAAAGTTTATGTGCCACATTCTATGGAGATACTTTTGACCAGGACAAAGACACAGTACATGACCAATAGTCGTCTGACCAGGTATGAAAAAGTGATTTTGGGTGCAGATAATGTGAAAGTTGCAAGATGTGAAAATGTGAATCCTTCAACCTTGTTACCAGATGCTTTGGATGTGAAAGTGAAACATGAGGTTGATCACAAATGTTTGGATGTGCTTGAGTATTGTACCAGACCAAGACCTGACATTAAGGATGAACCATTGAAGAATCAGATTATGTTTTGTTTGTTGATGGTTCTTGTTTGAGAACAGATGAAGGAACTTCGAGTGCTGCATATACTGAATGTACAGTAGCAGATGTCATGGAAGCATCTTGTTTGAAAGGAGTACGATCTGCTCAAGTAGCTGAATTAATTGCCTTGATTCAAGCATGTAAGTTGGGAGAACATGTCCGAATTACCATTGTGACTGATAGTCAATATGGGTTTGGGGTGGTCTAAGATTATGGACAATTATGGTCTCAGAGAGGATATATGACCTCTGCTGGATCACCTATATGGAATGGTGAGTTTGTGAAGAAGTTACTTGAAGCAATACAGCTGCCTAAAACAATTGCAGTGGTAAAGTGTGCTGCACATAAAAATGGAGATGATTATGTGACAGAGGGCAATCGCTTTGCGGATGCCATTGCTCAATATTGTGCCAAAAACAATGCTTCAATCAATCGGGACAGGGAAAGAGAACATGTTTCAAGTCCTTTAATGCTTACTAACATTGTTGAAACTTGGCAGGAAGTGAAACAAATTCAGGATGAAGCAGACGATGAAGAAAAAGAGAGATGGATAAAATCAGGTTGCAGACAAAGAGAAGAAGATAAAATTTGGATTTACAAAGATGAAAGACCAGTAATGCCTGATAGCATGATATCAAATATGTCTCGAATGGACCATGGTCAAGCAAATGTAGGTAGAGATGCTATGATTAGGATGTTCAAGCAAACTTGGTACAATCCGAAGTTCAGAATAATAGCTGAAAGTTTGTGCCAACGTTGTTTTGTTTGTCAACAACTGAATCCAGGAAGAAAAACTGTTGTAAGTTTGGGAACCATAGGACGAGAGGGTGGTCCTTTCACACGAATGCAATTGGATTTTATTGCAATGCCTCCGTGCAATAGGTTGAGGTATGTTCTAGTGATCATCTGTCTATTCTCAAGATGGGTTGAGGCTGTCCTAACATGGCGAAGTGATGCTGTGACTGTTGCCAAACTTTTACTTCGTGAACTGATCCCGAGATATGGATTTCCAGTAACGATTGAATCAGATAGAGGGAGGAACTTCCAGAATGAGTTAATTCAACTAATTTTTGAGGCATTGGATATTCAACAGAAATTGCATTGTCCCTACAGACCATAGGCGTCCAGGGTAGTTGAACAAGTGAATGGAACAATTAAAAACAGACTTGGAAAAATGTGTTTGGCAACTGGACTGAAATGGCTTGATGCTGTGCCACTTGTTCTAATGACCTTAAGAAGTATTCCAGACAGAAAGACTGGTTTAAGTCCACATGAGAGACTGATGGAAAGAGTGATGAGACAAGCATTTGTACCTGTCAACAAATTGCTAGCAATAAATGATGCTATCATACTGGATTACTGTCTAGGACTTTCTGAAACGGTTGATTATGTGTTTCACCAGGTTGGAACTGATGCATGTACAAAAGAAAAGAATCCAACTCATGATTTATGTCCTGGAGATTGGGTCAGAATAAAAGTACACAGAAGGAAAAACTGTTTAGTTCCAAGGTGGGACAAGCCAAGGCAAGTGATTTTGGTTAGCACTACTGCAGTGAAATGTGCTGGAGTCAAAAGGTGGATGCAGGCCAGCCATACAATACTTGTACCAGAATCTGAGCATCCACAATTACAAGAATCCGAGTCTAGTTCAGATTCTGAGGAGGAAGAAATTGTTGGTCAAATTCCAGATAAGAAAGATCGACCTGTGAGGCGACATCTTGAAATATCACATACAAGTTGAGCATCAGAAGCAGAGACTGACATAATTGAAATTTCAGATACTGAAGATCAACTTGTAAGTCGATATCCAGAAAAAGGAGAAACCAGTTTGAACATTGAGAAAAATCAGAATAAAACTGGTAAGAGAAAAAGTTCTAAAAGTCAAGATGCAAGTTCTGAAAAGAAGAATATTGATCTTGAAACTGGAGAAAAGGAAAATACTCACGATGAGGATGAGATTCCAAGTACGAGTTATAAAGAGATTCCCTGCAAAAGAGCGGAATTGACTGAAAAAGACCAAGATAAAGAGACTGAATCCGAAACACTAAAGTTCAAAATAGGAGGAAGTAAAGACAAGTCTGAGACGGAATCTGATGAAAGTGATGGAGAAAGCACTCTAAGAAAAGGTTCAAGAAAGAGAGCGTGGAAATTAGATAGAAAAACAGTTGAACCAGCGAATAAAAGGTTCAAGAAAGAAAATGCGTGGCCTACAGAAATAAAAGGACTAAAGTTCAAATTGATAAATGTAAATGGAACACCACAAGAACAAGTAAATGAAATCTCTAGCCAAGAAGGTCAAAAAGAGAAAAGGAAAGAAATTTTGCAAAGACCAAAAAGAGTAAGGAGACCAAATCCAAAATATAAGTCACCTGAAAGGATCTACATCTCATTACATGATATATCAGAAGTTGAAGGTAATCAAGAGAATCAAAGTGACTCTGGTGAGTGAGAGAAAATTTAAAAGACATTGAAAAGAAAATATTGATTTCAAAGTTAAAGAAAATTAAAGAGGCAAACGGAAAGAAAGGGTCAACTGAAATAAAAGAGAGAAAATATTTGTTGAATATACATATTAAAATAGACCCATATTAGGGGCCCGATGTAGGTAAATCTTTTTTACCACTTCTTAAATACCGATTCATACCGAATCGGTATTTAAGAAGTGGTAAAAAAGAGGAGGGGAGATGTAGGTATTTCTGATTCGGTAAATACCGAATCGTTAAGATTCGGTATTTACCGAATCTGTAAATACCGAATCGGTAATGCCCATTGATTCCTATGGGCATTGAAGCCCATAGTGCAAGAGTTGTTTTGCATCTGAGAACCTGGGAACGGAATAAGAAGGATACAAATGGAATGAATGACAAAATAAAACGGAGATGACATCCATGGGAACAGGTGAAAATGACTATGCATTTTAGAAACTGGTTCTGTCAAGGCTGAATGAGATGATCCTTGTCACCCCACTAAATGGACCAATCAAAATGAACTGTGGACCCTAAAAGTTTCAATTTTAGTCAGATAGTTAGTGAAAAAGGGTATAAAAGATCATGTTCGAAAGGGGTAAAAAAGCTTGCTCCTTGAATTTATTTTGCACCATGACATGCTGTCGGTTTGAACTACTTTATGGTGCTAAAGACTTTGAAATATTTCTTTGACTTTAACTTTTGGAGAAATGAAGATGACCGAATGCAGAGATTTTCTTTTGAGGCATTAGGAAATAGAGAGGCAGATTGAGATTCGTGCAGCTCTGTTATTCCTCTGTAACAGAGTTAGGTTATATGATTTCTGAATTTCATTTTTCTTTTAACATGTACTAAATAAATGGCTAAGGGCCAGATGTAGGAGCCCAAATACCGGTCTTTGGGTTTTCAGATGTAGGGGCATGTAATTTTAAGAATCGGTAATTTTACCGATTTGGTAAATATACCGATTCTGTAAAATACCAAATCGGTATATTTACCGAATCGGAAAATCCATATGTAGCTGACACTCCTGAGAGTGCCACAGGCCCTTAAGAGTCGGTATTTTACTGCACAATCCTATTGTGTGGTAAAATACCAAATTCAGGTGTGCATGCACATCTGTGCATGCACACCTGTGCAATGTGACACACAGACATGCCCTTAGGGCATGTATGTGTGCCACATGTCACACAAGCCTGTACTTAGGGTGCTAGAGGGTGTCAAAGTGACACCCCCTGCACCCTTGCTGGATTCGGTATTTACCGATTCGGTAAATACCGAATCGGTATTGCCCATTGATTCCTATGGGCTTCAAGGCCCATAGGAATCAATGGGCAATACCGATTTGGTATTTACCGAATCGGTAAATACCGAATCTTACAGATTCGGTATTCCTGAATTCGGAATTACGTAAATCTGCCCCCTTCCCATTTACAGACTCTTAAATACCGAATCGGTAAAATTCGGTATTTAAGAGTCTGTAAATGGGAATTACCTACATCTAGCCCTAAATTCTTTCTTGTCTGAATAAACTAAAATTCCAATTCCCTGAATGAATAGATAAAATATAATTTGAAATTAAAAGTCGAGTTGTGAATTTATTTAATTTAAGTGGCATGACAGAATAAATTGCTAATATGTATATGGATTACTGTGATTAAGCTGGTCTTGATCTCCATCAACTATCTTCTACTAGATGATCTACTGACCAAATAGTGGAGTGCCTTGGTGTAGGGTTTCCAGGTAAAATGAAATCAATGTATATAATGTATAGAGTATGAAATCCTAGGTACTCCGCTACCCAGCAGCTCTACCTTTTTGTCACTGATTCAGGTGTAATGTGTATGTGCGTGTGTGACTCGCGGTGCTATCGGCCCCACCGATGAATAAATAGTGGTTGCATCTGGATTAAGTGAAGTGAGGTATAAAAGTTGTTATAGAGCCGCACTGGATCAGTACCAAATTATGCACTTCAGATTACTGATCATCCTAGTTCACTGTTATGTGCACCGGAGATAAAATGACTTTATACATATATTATCATGTGATGGCCTAAAAATGTTGTGTCATTGATCATTTATGAAACAAGTCAATTAAATATATTTTTAAACCATTGTACATAGGGACATGTATAATACTTTTTGATTTACAAAAAGGCCAACAAAGTCAAACTCGAACAAGGTCTCTGGGTGTTGCTGGTGAATATCACACATATATCTTGGGTACATCGCTTTATTTTGTACACATCGGATTACAGGGGCACTGTCCAGTTTAACACAAGACCCGTTCAGGGGAAGCTGGGCCATATTGTGAGATACTCCACTGGTCCCTTAATGTATTGTTACCATCATGTGTGAGTTCTTGCGCAAGGCTGCTGGTGTGTCAGTGCTGTATAGCGTGTAGGAGAGAGGGGCCAGTACACCCCTATGTTTGTCAATGCATATTTGTGTCATATTGGGTCACTTCTCATAGGGTCTTATTGTTGTACTTGTACCAGGTCTTTAATGTGCTTATATCTTCCGTAATAGTACATGTACCTTTCAACATAGAGTGTTGATTCTTAAGTGTTCTAGTGTTGTTGTGCACTGTGACTTATTTGGGTTGTCTCAGGAGTCAGTTGTCTGCTGGCTGGAGAGGAAGCATCATCTGTAGTTATCGATGTCTCAAATAAATATCCATTTTAACCTTTATGGCATAAGGACATTTACTTTTCAAGACTGACCATCATCATTGTTAAGCAAGTCAAGTCGGATAGTGTCCCAGTCTTCCATGTAAGGGCCTCTAGCGCCCCTAATTCATTCTGCATGAAGGGCATTACTGTTGGCCTCATCCCTTTTTTGTAGGTCAGATTACCACGTACAAATTTACAGGACAGTGGGAAATTTCCAGTATATGGCAATTTGTCTTTAAGGCAGTACGAATGCCAAATCAACAAACATTTGGTAATTTTCTGCCACCTACACCTGCGTTTTGAGCCAAGTAGGCAGGTCTAATGTTTACAGAAATTGCTTCTGTTCACGAACACTGTGGCTTCGGTTGCAAACCTTCACCGGTATGTGTGCATGCTGGCATATTTATGAAATCTGCTCACTCAGATTTACATCTCAGGCCTCAGTGTGATGTCCTGGACTCCAGTCTGTGTATTCTCAAAGTTGTTAGGTATTTTTGGTGCAGTATGTTGTGCTGGAGCAGTTTGACCTTTGGATTCTCGGAGACAGTGGTAAAGAACTCAATCACACTTGCCCAGCCTCCGTAATCTAGTTCTATTTTTAAGCCCTTATTGGTTTTCGTTCTTAGTGATTTCAGAGTTGTCTTGGTAATTCCTTATAAAGCCCTAGATATTAGTGTCCAGCCCAAAAGTATGGAATGTGCCAAGTGATAGGTGCCACTGAGGTTCCCTTGTTCCCAGACGTACTTAACTGCATGAACAATTGTATCATGCCCCAGAAGTTGTCCAGAGGGGGTGGGATTTATTTAACAAAGGTTCTCAAAGATGAGGCGCTTAGCGAGGAAATTGCCACAACGACGTTGTTGTATTTATACCTGCTGCTATTTCCCCAAACTAAGGGCCCGATTAGGATCGCGGTGAATCCGCATCCTCCGGGCCGGCGGAAGCCACAGCCGGCCCGGAGGATGCGGATTCACCACGGCGGACACAGAAAAGACCCCCGCCAGATTAGGATGGCTGGGGGGGTCATTTTTCCGTCCGCCGCTTTTCCGCCGCGGTCGCCTTTCGACCGCGGCGGAAAAGCTCTAATATGGTGGCGGTGTCTATCAGACACCGCCAGCCATATTAGGATGCCGGCGGAGACATGCTTTTCACGGCGAGTTTTCTGCCGTAGAAAAGCATGTGAAGTTTGAGTACGGGGGCCCGTTGCGGGCCCCCAGGTGTGTTGGGGGGTGGGGGGTGCACATGGGTGGGTACCTATGGTACCCCCCTGCCTTTGCACGCACGAAGCAGCAGGCACCACGTGGTGCCTGCCGCTTCGTGCATGCAAAGGAAAACATGCACATTTAACCTTGCGGCGGGTGCTGCTTGAAGCAGCATCCGCCGCAATGTTAAATATAGGAGATGTGACCGCCAGGGTGGCGGTCACATTCTAATTCCGAGGGAGGGAACGCCGCAGCCCCTGCGACGGCCCCTCCACCTCGGGGGTGGCAGACGGACGCTGGTCCGTCCGCCATCCTTATCAGGCCCATAGTGTAGCACCACAATGGTAATTCTGGGATTGAGAGGTTTTTCCAGCAGAAGCTATAAGTCACATATGTCTGTAGGATTTCCTGTTTTGTCCGACTAGTGCTTCTGGCATGGTTGTGTTTTAAATTGTGAGTTGCAGATAGTTAACCTCTACCAAACCTGTTACCAACCCACCCGGTTGTCACAGCAGCTTTGCTGATAAATAATTATGTTCATAATCTGGTAAACTCAGGCCTCCTGTTACAAATGAATGAATAAATAAATAAGGTTACTTATAAGGAATAAACTGTCGCTCAGGGGAAACTTTTTGTAAGGAACTGATACTATTAATCAAAATACACAGATCAACAGAATAGATGGGTTTTAAGTGATACCTAAAAGCTTCTTAGTCCTGTATGTTGCACAAATGAAGGGAAAGAGCATTCCATAAAGATGGAGCAGTGACTGAGAAAGAGCACCCCAGATCTGGATCTTAGAAAAAGGGATACAGCCAAGAAAGATAGTGACTGAGAAAATAAGGCGTTCAGGAATATATGTGGGCAAAAAGGAATATGGAAATAAAGGTGCTACCCCATGGAACACTGTGACAGAGACAGAAACTAATGTTGAATATTTACAAAGAGTTAATGCCACCAGAACGTCACTTTTTCCAACGTTCTGGTGATGTTAACTCCTTGCTTATTTACAAGGTGGCGTTAAGACACTGAATGCCCCCTTGTTAATATTGCCCCTGTTCTCACAGCACTTAGTGTAAAAGTAGCATGCAATGGGTGCTGCAGTGGGCGTTCCGCCGCAACACCCACTGCTTTTTGATGCTGCTCCATATTTGAAAGGTATGAGCTAGCACCAAAAATACCACCGGGGAATACTTGGCCTTAGGCAGGTGGGACGATGAGAAATGGTTTGTTCCTCCTTGTATTTTTCTCTGTCCATGTGTGTTGCATTCTGCTGGACACATAAATAGAGCAAATCGCCTGTAAAGAGAGGCTGATCTTGCCTGGACCCTATATATTTCCAATGGGGGGCAAATGTTTTTTAAAACACAGCTCTTGTGGACTTTTAAAATACCCTCAACTGACTGGGTGAGTCTAAGATTGGCCTTCACCATCTGGTGGCCCCATCCCATTTTTTTCTGTCAATGTAAGGCCAAGATAATCAAAGGTGGGGACCCTTTCAAGGACTCCCTCATCTAGCAAGGGTTGTGAACAATTGCGATTCTCCTATTAACATGACCAGAGAATCTGGATTTCATTAAAGACACGGAGGCTAACATTATGCATTAATCCTTTTAATGCAGCTCTCACACAGCCGCTTACGTCACAAAGGTAAGAACAAGAATTAGGTGACATCATAGTATCCATAAAGGCCAGGTGCCAAGGGAGATCAGCCTCTTTTAAATGCCTCGAGTGACAGGAGAAGTTGAAACGGAGGAACAAAGCTTGAACTTGAATGAAGAACTGGAGACCATCTTGAATTCCAAGTAGATCCATCAGTTAGAATTGTCTGAAATGGAAAGACGAGGTAAATCAGGAGGAGGAAGGAAAATGTCTTCATGAGAAGCATGAACAACAACATCACAATAAGAGGGCATGAAAGTGTTGTAAAACAGATTAAATAATTGTAAACCAAAATAAATAACAATTCACAATTACCCTCAGGGAGGGATGGGAGGGATAATGTTAGCCTCCGTGTCTTTAATGAAATCCAGATTCTCTGGTCATGTTAATAGGAGAATCGCAATTTCATTACAAGTCAGGAGGCTACATTATGCATGTTGGTAGCCTTGAATAACTGCATCAGAAACATGCTCAATTGGTTTACAATAATGATGTGCAAAGGTATAGGCGTTAGACCAATCCGCGGATTTAAGGATGGCATCCAACTTACCACCAGACCAGAATGACTTGCTGGCCATAGCACTCCTGAGAGAGTGAGCCTGGAATTTAGACAGGTCAATACCAGCAAAGTTCATGGCAATTTTAACCCACCTAGCGATGGAGCAGGATGAGATGGGTTTAAAGGGACTAACGTAAGAAACTAAAAGTTGATTTGCACCAGGAGGACGAAGGTTAGACATTCTGGAATCGTATTCCTTCATGCAATCAACAACACATAGTTTTGGGTGAGAATCGAAATGAGGGTAAAAGATAGAATCAGACATGGTTTTAGTTCTTCTAAATATTTCGAATTTAACACCAAACATGTCGTAACATCTATTAGAGATGTCGAGAGCTTTGACATCAGAAACTCTGCGACAAGAAACTAGACATAAGAGAGAGGCAAGCTTAATTGAGAGACATTTCCTGTTAAGGAGAGAATTATTAGGCCATGAACAAAAGAGATCAAGCAAAAGTTTAACATCCCAAACTGATTGATATCTAGGATGAGGGGGTCTCTTAAGACGAATGCTTTTGAGAACTCTACAGATAATAACATTTTTACCTACCGTTTTACCATCGACAAGAGCGTGGCCGGCTGAAATTGCAGATCTAAAACAAATAATTGATCTATTGGAGAGACCGTTATCATAGATTTCAACAAGGAAATTAACAATAAAGACTATAGGAGCCTCCACGGGATCCAAGTTCCTCTCCAAGCACCAACTAGACCATTTCTTCCAGATGTTATTGTATCTGTAATGGGTTCCGGGTGCCCAAGACTCTCCGAGGAGAGTGAGAGCAGACGACGAAAGTCCAGACAATTGGTGAGATTGCCTGACACTTTCCAGGCAAGAAGGTTCAAACTCCCTGAAGCAACCAGGTGATGATCCTCTCCGTCTGCATTTAGGAGGAGGCCCTGAATTGCGGGAATCAAGAAGGGAACGTCGCAAGAAAGTTCCAGAGCTGTGGGGAACCAGGCTTGAGACGGCCAGAAAGGGGTTATCAGGACAAGGGAGCATTGTTCCTGTCTCACCTTCTGGAGAACCCTCTGAATCATCGCAAAGGGGGGGAAGGCGTAAGGGCGAAGGGGAGCCCAAGGCTGGAGGAAAGCGTTCACAGCTAGAGCACCCGGGTCTGGCATCCAGCTGAAGTACTGGGGAAGTTGGAAGGTCAACCTGCTTGCGAAAAGGTCCATGTCGAAGGGACCCCAAAGAGTGTTCAGGGAATTGAAGGTCGTCGCATCGAGTTTCCAGTCGCTGAAGTCTTGAAGGAACCTTGAGTTCCAATCCGCTGAGATATTGGATTTCCCCGGAAGGTATTCTGCTCTCAAAGAAATTTTGTGTTCTAGACAGAACATCCATAATTTCTTGGCCAGATCCGATAGGTCTTCCGACCTCGTGCCACCGAGATGGTTGATGTAAGAGACCGCAGAAAAGTTGTCCATTTTCAGAAGGACAGATCTGCCTTGAAGTGAGTGTCTGAAACTCATCAAGGCATAAAGCCCAGCGGTCAGCTCTAAAAAATTTAAGTGGTGGGAGGACTCCGAAGAGGTCCAAACTCCACCGGTGTCTTGGTCGAGGAGGCGAGCGCCCCAGCCATGGAGACTGGCGTCTGATTCCAGGACAAAGTCTGGGGTGGAACCGAAGATAGCCCTACCGTTCCATGCATCCAAATTGTCCAACCACCAAACGAGTTCTAGTCTCGCTGGTTGGTCCAGAGAGATCTTGTCCCATACCAGAGACCGGACCGAAGGGCTTGGGCTTTCACCCTCTGGAGAGCACGGTAGTTTAGAGGGCCCGGGAAGATAGCTTGGATCGAAGAAGAAAGAAAACCCAAGAGTCTGGCTAGTTCTCGTAGAGAGAGAGATTGATGTTTCAGGACAAACCTGATTTCTTTTCGGATTTTCGCAATCTTCTTCTTCGGCAGTGAAATAAGACAGTTTGAGGTGTTCACGGTGAAGCCTACAAACTCCAGGGATCTTGAGGGAGTCAGGATGGACTTCTCTCTGTTTATAATGAAGCCGAGATCCTCTATCAATTCCATGGAGACCCTGAGGTCTTCTAGAATTTGTTCCTGGGTTTGAGACATGATGAGGATGTCGTCTAAGTAGATAATTAGGCGAACCCCTCTTGCTCTGAGAATCGAAACAATGGCTCTAATGACCTTGGTGAAACACCATGGGGCGGAAGAGAGACCGAAGGGGAGAGCTTGAAATTGGTAGAGGTGTCCGTCCCAAATAAATTGGAGGAAGGATTGGTGTTCCTTGGCCATAGGGATAGTAAAGTAGGCGTCCTTTAGGTCTAGCTTAACTAGCCAATCTCCTTGGAGGAGAAGGTCCCTGAGAAGATGGATGCCCTCCATCTTGAAGTGGCGATAAACCAGGTATTTGTTCACTTCCCGTAGATTTATCACTGGCCTCCAGCCTTTGTCCTTTTTCTCTACCAAGAAGAGGGTACTTACAAAATTCTTTTGTGACCAAGGAACCTCGATAATAGCTCCCTTTTTCAGCATAGAGGAGACCTCCTCCTTGGCGATAGCTAGATGTTCCGGGGGGAGGTCCAAGGGTCTTGGAGTCGTGGATTGGTAAGGAATGTCCACGAAATCTATCATGAACCCGCGGACAGTTTGTAGGACCCACGGGTCCTGAGTGTAACTTTCCCAAACATGGTAAAACAATTTGAGCCTTCCCCTGACCTTTGGAGGGGAGGGAGAAAGGAGGGCACTTACTTGGGGTGTTGGTATTAGGTGCTCCACGGGAGGGGAAGCCTCTGCCTCGGGAACCACGACCTCCTCGTTGGGGGTAGAACTGCTTGTTCGAGGGGTAGTATCCCCTTCCTGCACCACCTCTTCCTCTGCCGGAGTTATAGGGCCGGAAGTTGGCACGGCCGGAAGAATGGCCCCTTCTTCCGGCCTGACCAAAAACATTAGATGGGAAGACTTTTTTCAGATTACTTTGAGCCCTATCAAGCGCCGTAAAGGTAGCGACATATCTGCCAATTGACTTAATCATATCTTGCCCGAAAAGTAGGCCTTGAGGTTCGGAAGAAGGTTCTTTGTCGGCCAGGTCCCCGAGTTTGGGGTTAATTCTGTTTAAGACAGTTTTTCTCCTTTCCATGTTCAGGCTTGAATTGGCATTTCCTAGGAGAACGATGGCTCTCTGGCTCCAACCCCTGATGAGCGCAGTGTCGAGGGGAGTATCTGAAATATAGGACTCCTCAGCAAGATTAAGGATTTTGGTGAGAGGGCCTAGGATGTCTAGAAGACGGTCCTGGCAGGATTTAAATGCTCTTTCAAGCCCTTTTCTTGGGTCCTTTCCCATTTTAGAAAGAAATTTAATAAGGTCTGGGTCAAGGTTGGGGGTCTGGCAGACCTTATCCCCAATCCATGGTCTCGGGCACTCGGCTCGCATAATGTTCCTTGTATCTTAGCCATTTGGTTATAAACTTGCCGACATGTTCCTGAGGGGACCACTTAGAGCTATTGGGGCGTGAGATATTGACAGGAGAAAACATCTCGCCCCCTAGGGGGTCAAGGATGGTATCCTTGGAGGAGGGAGGAGGGTCTAAATCCGAAAATGAGTTGGGGTCCGAGTCGTTGGAAAAGTAATCATTAGGGTCGAAAACGAACTCGTCGGAGGGTTCCCCGAAAGTCTCCTCCACGTCAGAGTAGGTATTGGAGAGAGCACTAGCACCGTCACCAGTCGTGCCGCTTAGGACACCTTCCAGAGTTGTACCGCCAAGGGTACCCAACCTAGTTGTGCCGCGAGGGGCACCAATGCCTCTTGGAGCGCTAAGGCTTCCCGAATCCAGAGAGGTGCTAGGACCTCCAAAGTTCCCCGCATGACTATCCATAGTGTGCTTGGTTTTTCTAGGTGCTTTAGGCTTGGTAGGGTTATTGGGGTGTTGTCCAGGATCACTGAGGGTCCTCTTACGAGACATTACCTCGCTAAAGGTATCGAGCATGCATGCTCTCATTTCTTTTTTTAGAAAGTTTTTAAAAGCGTCACTATTGTGAGAGGGAGAGGAAGCTGTAGCGTCCTCGCTCTCCATATCTGACATGTTATTTGGGGTAGTTAGCAGAGTGATAGTATAGAAAACAGAAGGCTTATCCTGCCTCTTTACTCCCCTTTTTTTTTTTTTTTTTTAATGTATATAAACCACAAGTAAAATTATGCCTGCGCCTGCCAGAAAACGTTAGCCGGTAAATGTGAAGCCAATTATGCCTTCGTTTGCCCTAGGAACGTATTTGGGCAAAGTTATGCTTAAGACCGACCGAAAACAGCTGTTCGTCGGTGAAAGGGAAGCCTCTCGCAGCAACTGACGTGCTCGAGGCAGTGGAGGCGCTGGGAGAAGAGGAATGACCCTTAGGAGGCAGGGGGCGTTGCGCCGCCGCTGCCGAGGGTCATTCCTCTAATGCGGGAGGCGCGAGGCGCCGCAAGATGCCAGTATGGTATCGGGTCGGAACGCGAGAGCGGGATGCGAGGAAACGCGGATGAGGCCCATAAAGGCAAGAGTTAAGGCATTCACCATACGGCCGATGTTAGTATTAAATGAAAGCCGCGAGCGGTCTTGGCGCACATAGAGCGGGTGAAATCGAGTGGCCTCAGGGAGGTTACGAGGGAAGACACGGTGCGGGGAAGACTACCGTAAATTGGAAGTCTTGGGGAGGAGTTACGATGGAGGTAACACAAGCAGCGCCAGATTGAGAACAGACAAGCCCCTATGGGGATAAACACGAAAAGCAGTAGTATATACCATATATATAAGCAATATCATACATCATATGTATATGCAAAAGTTTCAGTAAGCAATAAGAAAGAATATCAATATCAATATCAAGGAGTAAGCAGACACAAGGAGTAGCTTAGTAAAGGCAACTTATCTGTCTGAGAGCCGCATTCAAAAGAGGCTGATCTCCCTTGGCACCTGGCCTTTATGGATACTATGATGTCACCTAATTCTTGTTCTTACCTTTGTGACGTAAGCGGCTGTGTGAGAGCTGCATTAAAAGGATTAATGCATAATGTAGCCTCCTGTCTTGTAATGAAATTCATGAATCTAGCATTAAAAATCATGTATTTGGTTTTTTTAATGTTGAGCTGGCAGAACTGTGCAAATTGATTAAGGACACGCTCCATTCCCCGCGCAGACTTTGACAACAGCAGAGTGTCGTTGGCAAAAATCAGAGCGGGAAAGCGGGTTTGGAACAATTTGGGGGAGTCTATATCCTTGATTGCTAGTAGGTCATCTATCAAACCTTTTAAAAAGAGGGAGAACAGGGTGGGTGCCAACACACATCCCTGCCTCACCCCCTTTTCCACGGGGAACGGATATGTCATTTGGCCGTTCCTACCATATCTAACTTTGGCAAAGGTACCTTCGTGAAGTTGTTTAAGTAAATAGCATAAGTACGGTGGAACCCCCATAGTCAGCAAGATAGTCCACTGCTGGCTACGGTCCACCGTGTCGAATGTAGATTTTAAGTCAACGAAGGTTAAGTATAGGGTCCCACCTTCCAACACAACGTGCTTCCAGTAAATTAGCTGGAGCCGGAATAGTTGGTCTATCGTAGAAATTTTGGCCCTAAAACCCGCTTGCAGGGGAGTGAGAATGTCGTGATCGCTGATCTAGTCCTGCAGACGTTGCAGAAGTACCCTAGCGTAAAGTTTTTGGCAACCATCAATAAGGCTAATTGGCCTATAGTTTTCTGGGTCCATAGGCAGCCTTTTTTAAAAATGGGAATAATATCTGCCCCAAACCAGGTACTAGGTATTTCGAGTCCCTGAAAAATTGCGTTAAAAAGGGAGTAGAGATAGGGAACCCACACTCCTAGTTCGCTTTTGTACAAGCCATCTGGAATCCTGTCAAGGCCTGGGGCTTTATTCAGTTGGAGCTTACTCAGTGCCAACTTTACCTCATCCGCTGTACAGGGAGGGATCATCCAAATAGAATCGGGTGGTGAAAGTACTACGGGCGGCACATACTTCTCATTTTGGGATACAGTATAAAGATCTTTAAAATAAAGGCACCAAGATTCCTCCGAGATATTCGGTTCCACACCAGTCTTACCCTCCATAATCCCTGTGTGGACCAGATTCCAGAAGGCCCAGGGATTTTTTTCTTCAAGCACAGTTTTAATGTCTAGCCATCTAAGTGTTTCCCATTCAGATTTGGCAATGGTAATAACTTTTTTAAAATCAGCCCTTGCTGCCTTGATAGTTGCGGGGTCCCCGTCCTTCAAAGATACTAAGAGTGATCGCTTAGCAACCATGCAGCCATTATTAAACCATGGGTTTTTGTCGCCTCGTGGTTTCAGATTGTTTGATTGGGGCGATAAAAAAAATCTGCAAGGGTTGCCACCATCTCTCGCTGGATCCTTCCCAAATCGTAGCTAAACATATTATCACTAATAGGTTGTTGTACAAGGGACACCTTTTCCAGGAGGGGGGTAATGGCGTTATACATATTTGCCACTGAGTCAGGGGATTGGACAATTTTTGCCCAGCGGACACGCCTCCCTCCATTAATTATTCTAAGGTCAGACCTGGGCGAGATAAAAGGACCTTGATCAGAATTACCTTGTTGAAATTCCAGCATAATAGTGAGTGGATTATGGTCACTTCCCAAGCGCTCCAGCACCTTAAAATCTATCACTCTGTGCCAAATTTTCAAACTAATTAAAAAATAATCAATTACAGTCGCTTGATTTAGTCTTTTAAAAGTAGGAAACCCTGGGTTATCATTCTTGAAACGCCCATTACACGCCCTTACAGAGGAGGATAGTGTGAGGGAGGTCACTTGGAGCACTAATGGGGTACATCTCTTTACCACATAAGTGTTAGGAGGTGGGATTCCCCACATTTCATCTTCTTCTGCGGTGATAGGTTTCAGGAGTCCATAAAAAGGTTCGTAGTGGCAATTAAAGTCCCCACCAATGGCATAGGGCATATCTCCAGGTAGTGATTTAATGAGAGTGTCCAATTGAGCCAGAGTCAGGGATGTGCCACTATACTGGACAGGTCTAGAATATATATTAATTAGAGCCAATTTTTGGCGGCTTTTAGAAGTCAGGATAATACAAATTATATCTGGTGAAAAGGTATTAATTCTTTTTACCTCACATTCAAGGTGGATTCCCACCCAGATACACATACCCCTGAAGGTCTACCTCTAGGGCCCTTAGTGGCAGGTTCAAAATAAGTCATAAAGCCCACCCGATGGATAGGACTAGGTGCCCAGGTTTCTTGGAAGAGGCAGATCCCAAAAGAATCTATAAGAACTCCCCAGTCTGGGAAATCTAATTTGGGCATTAAGCATGCTATATTCCATGACAGTAGACTAAGCCTCCCGATGTTTCCAGCCATCCCCCTATTTATCTCTGTAGTGGCGGGGGACAGATCTAGCTGTAGATCTGTGTTCACCAGACCCTGTTCTGGGGTGTTAGTTTTTAGCATTCTGGTCAGCTTGGGGTGGAGTCGGGGGTAGACAGGTTGGTGAGTGTCAATCAACCTGATCAAGTGAGTTAAACCTATTACTAACTGGAAAACCTCATAGAGATTGATTCCCACCCCTATTTTCCACAGAATCTAGTAGTGCATGTTGGTCTACCTATCCGCAGTAGTGGTCATTTGGGCTGTTTGACGGAGGGGGATAAAAGAAGTTTAGGCTCAAAGGGCGGATTTTAGAAGGGGCCGGTGTTACAGGGCACATGCATATATGTTCCACCACCCTTCTATCTTCAAAATTGATAACAATGCAATCCCCCTCTATTTCTTTAGCTCTACTTCCAACCCATCCCACTCTCCTGACAAATAAAAGCTGGCAATGCACATTCCTAGGTAACGGTCTAAAAGTGTTCAACCAGTGAATACATTTGTTTTTTAACTCGTGGTATGTTTCAGACCCTTTTCCAGCCAATTGTGGGACTCCAGTCAAAACAACCACATATGGGACACTTTCCGGAGGAAGATCAACAGAGGGTATGCTACAGTGTGGGCCGTCGACTGTCGTCTTCTTTTTTGTCAAACCACTGGCAGCTCTCCGGTCTTCTCCTCCCAACTGTTTATGGACATTTACGTTTCGGATAGCTGCTGCCCTTCTGGTATCCTTAGTTGAGTTGGTATCAAATATAGGAGTTGGGCTTTTGTCAAGGGGGGGGGGGGGGTGGGAGTTGGTTGGTAGTAAATTAGAGCTTGGCGAAATCCCTTCTCCTGAATCTATGATTCTAGGTAGAGCCGTTTGGATCTTATTGGCCTTCAAGACCTCAATGCTCCCTTCAATTTTTGTCAGCTTCAGCTCAATCTGTGATAATCTCCCCTCCAGAGGCTGCAGGGACATTTCCAGGAGTTCACCCAGGTTCATTAAAAAGCATCCTCAATTGGGCGTAAGACCTGGGAGTTTGTTGGCTCGATACGATCAGTTACTACTATTTGCGTGGGTTCGCCACTTACTTGAATGTTCGGAGCCGGCATGTTAGAGATAGTGGTTTCGATCAGTTTAGGGTGCTTGGACTTCTTCCTGCGCTTGGTCCACCACCTCGCTTCCTTTTGGGGACTGCTCCTTCCCGGCGCCCACGTAAATGTCTAGAGTTCTGCACTTCCGCACCGGGCGCCACGGTATTAGATTCAGGTAGTGACACTGAATCATCACTCCTATCATCGCTCCTATCTTCCAGTGGCGTGTGCTCCCCAATCGGGGGTCATTTTTCCGCTCCCTCTGCAGTCTGCGGCCAATGGTGAAATGGGTGAAATTGAACTTGATGAAATAAATAATAAAATGATTGAGGATTCAAGAAGTCAGACTTTAAGAGATACTAAAGTCTAAAAATTGAAAGAGCCTGAAACATGTTTCTTAAAAGAAAATGTATGTGCGTGGATTGTGTGGTGATAAAATCACCAAAGGGGGGAGTTGATGGAGCAGGGGTGAGACAAAAGTCCTGTGTACCCCCTGTAAAGTTAGACTCGTATAACCATAATCAAATTAATTATTTGAAGCATGAATAATTAACCAATGAAATTGCATTTAGACATCAACATTACACGTGGGAACTAATTGCCATTTGCGAAAGACTAATAAACTTTTTGAAAATTTTTTTAGACTTTATTTATCATTTTTGCAAAACATACAGAGGTATCTTATTGTGTGGTCCATCAAATACAACAATACGTAGCAATTGGATAGGAGCAACAATAATACATCATACAGAGCATCAATATCGGTAATCATGTACTTTTACAGGGGGTCTTATCCAACAAGGGTATATCACATCCAGCAGATTTCATAGTGCAGGTTGACCACATACACACCCTGGAAGGGAAAAGCCAACATTGCAAGGCAAATATGAAGCAGTAAAGTAAAAATTCTGACACAGGCACTATCCATGAAAAAGATGTAAGACTTCCCACAACCCACCATATAACATCCTCGCAGTGCCATGATAGAATCCAAGAAGTACAGGCCAACGCAACACGGCCTCTTACACCCCATCGTCAGACCCTGGGGTATTATCATGCAGTAACTCCACCGAGTCCGTCTCCGCAGTGCTAAGCAGGTACGTTTTTAGTGGTTCCCATATGTCCCTAGGCCTACTGGCCAGTGGCTGGGTTTCAGCGTAGACAGCAGTTTGCTCTTGACAATAGATGACATAGTTTAGCCAGTCCTTAAACTTTGGGGCTCTCCCCCACCCCCATCGGCACGCCACTTGCCTTTTAGCCAATAGGAGGGTAAGATCTAGGAACTTTCTGTAAGGCTTAGGTGTTTGCATAGTATAACCTAACAGCAGAATCAGTGGATCCATCTGCAGAGGGACCCCAACCATGGCCTCCAAGGCCTCATGCACCTGCGTCCAGTAGGCTCACACAGAGGGACACTCCCACTCCAGGTGCAGAAAACCAGCTCCTGCCCGGTTACAGCGTTCGCATCTATCGTTATCGGAGAGTTGAAATCTATATTTCTTAGCCGGCGTGCAGTACAGCCTCTGCAGAAATCTATAATGAATAATCTTGAGTCTACAACTAGCAGATATATTGGCCGTGATCCCACAACAATAGCTCCATTGCGCATCAGTGACCTCCCTACCAAGATCTTCGCCCCAGCGTGAACGAGCGGAACCCTCAACCCCCTGTCTCTGACGTAGCCGTACATAATAAAAAATCTCGAGCGGAGTGGGACGAGTATCTCTAATAAACAGATCCATGGACTGAAATTGCCCTTCCAGGAACAAGTCTCCCCTGGTAGCTATCTGGAGGCGCCGACATAAAATCTGGAACCCCTTTTCTGTGGCAGCACCAATTTAGGATGATAGGTCAATGGCAGTCGCGCCGAATAGAGCAATGTGAATTGTAATATTTTCACTATACGTCTCCTAGCATCTATCGTGCATGTGACTGTCGTAGGCGGAGTCTCCACAACTGCAACTGGGCCATGTATAAGACCACTCAAGGGAAGATGGTCTTATACATGGCCCAGTTGCGGTTGTGGAGACTCCGCCTATGACAGTCACATGCATGATAGATGCTTGGAGACGTATAGTGAAAATATTGCAATTCACATTGCTCTAATCGGCGCGACTGCCATTGACCTATCTTCCTAAATTGGTGCTGCTACAGGAAAAGGGGTTCCAGATTTTATGTCGACGCTTCCAGATAGCTACCTGGGGGGACTTGTTCCTGGAAGGGCAATTTCGGTCCATGGATCTGTTTATTAGAGATACTCGTCCCACTCGGCTCGAGATTTCTTATTATGTACGGCTGCGTCAGAGACAGGGGGTTGAGGGACCCGCTAGTTGCGCCACCCAGTCCTCCACTGCCAATTGCGGCATACAAGGCGTGGGCACCATCCAATGACAGGCATAGTGAGCCTGCACACTCATATAGTAAACCTCAAAATCTGGGAGGTCAAATCTGCCTTTATCATAAGGCTGCGCCAGGACCGACCACTGAAGCCGCGGCTGTTTTCCACCCCAGAATAGGCGAATCAATTCCGTTCGCAAGGTCTTAAAAAAAAAGGCACCCGGGTAGTAGGGGACGTTTAAAAAGAGATATAAAAAACGTGGTAATATCACCATCTTGATGAGCGAGGCTCCACCCGCCGTAGATAAGGGAAGGGAGATCCAACGGGTAACCGTGGAAGTCAATTTAGTGATGGCAGTACCATAGTTAAGCCGGAGCGTCTCGTCCCTATCTCTAGACACCTGTATGCACAAGTAACGAAGATCAGAATGGCACCACTCTAGGGGGAAATCCAGGGGAAATTCCGGGACTGCAGGCGTGAGGGGGAAGAACTGCGATTTACCCCAATTGATTTGCACCCCGGATAATCTACCAAACACCACAAATTCGCGCAGCAGCGGGTTGAGATTCTGCTGCGGGTCGGTGACATAAAGCGTCAGATCGTCGGCATATAGAGAAATCGTAATTTGTCGCTGAAAACATTTAATTGCACCAGCGGGATGAAGCTGTCGCAGCCGACACACGAGGGGTTCTATTGCAATAGCAAAAAGGAGAGGAGAGAGCGGGCACCCTTGCCTGGTGCCCCGCGTTATAGTGAGCGAGGGGGACAGATGACCATTGACTAGAACTCTAGCTGTGGGTTGTGTATATAATAGTTGCACTCAAGATATAAAAAGTGTGGGGAAACCCATGCTCCGCAAAACAGTAAATAAATATTTTCATTGAAACAAATCAAATGCCTTTGATGCATCTAAAAAACCCGCAGCAACCGGAAACTCAGGAGCCACTGTCTGGATCAGGGAAAATAGAATCCGCAGATTGTGATAGTAGACCTACCAGGGATGAATCCAGCCTGATCCGGGAGTATGATTTTCGTCATCAAGAGGGAGAGACGTGTGGCCAGTACTTTAGCTAAGATCTTCGTGTCGCAGTTAATCAATGAGAGCGGGCGATATGAGTCGCAGGCCTTGGGATCTTTCCCGGGTTTTAATAGGGAGGTATTCACTACTTCCCGCATCGAGCAAGGCAGGAGCCCCATCTCTAGCGACTCCTCGACCACCTCTCGGAGCACCGGGGCCATAATATCGATGTAGCATTTGTAGAATTCACCGGGGAGCCCGTCCAGCCCCGGGGCCTTTCCATTTTTGAGGGACATTATCGCCTCCCTTATCTCGTCCAATTCGAACGGAGCGCTGAGAAGTGTCCTATGTACATCACTCAGCCAGCATAGGGTGACATCCCCAAGGAAGTCCTCAAACCTCGCCTCCCCCCCACTCTGCGTGGTGTACAATTGGCTGTAATGTGAGGCAAATATATCCAGGATTCCCGCTGTGTCCTGACATGTCCCCCTCTCCAGCGTGTTAATTTCTAAGATAGAGTTACTGAAGCGTGGATTCCTAGTGACCTCCGCTAATGCCTTCCCCGGTCTCTTACCTTCACAATACCTTCGTGCCTTCCTGTGGCATACCCGAAACTTAGCCTCTCTCACCGCCTGCTCCTCATACTCCGACAGCTTAACCCTAAAATCCAGGTGTGCCCACCCCACCTCTCCACACACCATGAGGGCCTCCAATTCTTTCAGTTCCCAGTCCAGGGCACACATCCTCTGTTGTATATCTCGTAAAACACCAAAGCTCTTGGAGATGCAATAGCCTCGGACCGTAACTTTAAATGCCTACCACACAACTTCGACACTGTCAACAGACCCCTTGTTGCGGGGAAAGACGCTGAAATTTCCTCCCCTAACTCCATCTTGAACACCTCATCCAACAGCGCGTTAGGTTGCAGC